>NC_142655.1:23767500-25017500 GCF_055504915.1 Nelumbo nucifera | reverse complement strand
TAAATGTCTCTCTCCTCATGTGTATCCTTTGTAAGGTTAATGGTGAGACCCTTTCTCATTTACTAATCTCCTACTCTTTTGTGTCTTGCATTTGGGAATACTTTTGCCCTCTTTTTGGTTGCAGATAGGTTTCCCCACAAGATGTGGTTAGTTTGTTCAACTCCAACTTCTTGAAGCAACAGAAAAAGGGGAAGATGTTTGAGGAGGACAATAAGAGCAGCCTTGGTATGAACTATTTGGGAAGAAAGAAACCAAAGGATCTTTAATGAGAAGTGTTAAGTCTAAGGAGTAAGTGATTGAAACCATAAAAGTCAGATCTGATTGGGTAAAAACAGTGGAACCATTCAGAGATGTCTCTACAAATGACATATTATGGAAATGGACTGAAGTGGTACAAACAGATACACATAAAGGGATTGTAAGCCAAATAAGCTGAAGTTGAACTTTAACGACAGCTCCTTTGGCAATCCGGGGAGGGCAGGCATGGGGGGGTCTTTTAGAAACCATCAAGGAGTAGTAGTGACTTTGTTCGCAGGATCAATTGGCTTTGGAGATTCAAAGAAATCTGAATAGAAAAATTAATTGTTCAAAATATAGAAATAAATTCTAGACCCAAATCTGAAAGATAAATGCTTATAGCCAAGGAAATAGGGTTATCAAGAATCACTTTATAATCTATATGTGACCATAGTCAAGACAAAACAATGCCACAATGGTTATAATGAACAACCAGAAATGTAGATGAAATGAAATAAAATACTATCATCAAATCAAGCGGCTGTAGATCTTCCCAGTTAATTGAATTGGGATATTGTTTGTATCAATGGCAGGCTTCCTTTCTAGCGTACAATGTCACATGTACGGAAGGTTTGAGGGTGGTCTGCAAGAGCCCTACTATGAAGCAATATAAATGGCTGAGATAGTAGTTGCCCTAGTGAAATGAGAAACCAAGGAGGTGTGCAAGAAAGCCAATCTATTTGATGTGCAGTAGAGACGGTGAACGGAAGCAAGGCTTTTTTGTGATCTTGTTAAAACGTAAAGACTAAAAAATTAGTCCCGATGAGCCTTTGGGGTTTTATTAGGTCCTAAAAGGAGCATTGGGGGAGAGAGAAATAAGGAGAGAAATGAGATATAGGGAGAGAGATTTTAGGAAGAAAATTAGGGGAGAGAGAGAAAGGGAAAGAGAGAGAAAAGGAAAGAAATGAAAAAGGGGTGGAGCCCAAGGGAGAAAGAAAAATAAAAGAAGGGGAAAGAAAGACAAAGTAATTTGGAAAGTCTATGCTTACAATTGCCCCTCTTTTTCACTTGCTACATGTAGTGAGTGGCAAAGAATCTAAGCCAATTGAAATGGGGTTCCAGTTTTGGGTATGAGACTATAACTAGAGGGAGATGCCTCGTGTGGTAACATGTGGCAAGTGGCAACCAAGAAGAGAGAGAGAGAGAATGGGCAACATATCTGTAATATCAGCAGTCCAAATAATGACAACAATTTTCATGATGATCTGCCTTTGATGCGTTTGGGTTGGCATATATTTGCCGGAGGCATGGTTAGGGACTCTTGGAGAATTGTTTTTATGTCCAACCTGAACTCATGAAGAATGGGTTACTCCATCAAATTACATTTTAGCTTATTTTTAGCCTTGTTTACAGAGTCTCTAGCTTCCTTTTAACCTCAATTCCCTTCTTGTTAAGTCATCTCAATTACATTTTTCTCAAACTACAGGGGTGAACAAACTGGTACAGTCTTACATTTAGATCAGTGTTTTAAAAGGCGTGGGAGGCATACGCTTGGAGCCTCCAGGCAAGGTGCCCCCCAAACGCTGAGGCGTATGCTAGAGGTGCCGACACCTCTGAGGCATACGCCTCATACCCTTTTTTCATGAGGCATGCTAGAGGCGTATGCCTCATGCACACCTCATGTAAAAACAGAAAAAAAAAGAAAAAACGGAAAGGAAAAGAAAGGGAAGGGGAATAACTATGCCTCCTCGTGTTCGGGAATCTTATGCCTCTTACGTTCTGAACTAAGCCTCACGTATCTAGGTAGTGGAACGCCTTTCGTCGCGCCTCTGCCTTTTAAAACATTGATTTAAATACATGGTAATATTTAATACTAATATGTTCTTTTGAATGAACCAATTCCCTTGTTAAGTCATCTCAATTTCCCTTACGTATTTAATAGGGGAATCTTCATTTACCCCACCTCACAAATTTTTACTTCACCCCACATATGGGAATAGTGATATTGGGGAATTAATGCCAATACAGGGGGGGGGGTATGGTGTGATAAGTGGGGGTGTTGGAAGTTTTAAATTGTTGTGAGTGTACTGTGAAGTAAATTTGTGGAATGGGTTTCAGCGAGATTTCCCCTATTTAATACTAGGGTTTTCTCCTTGCTGTACAACCTAATAATCTATAAATTTATAAGTATGTTGTTTATTTCATGGTATATTTGTTTGGTTGCTAAAATATTGTTTTCATGCCATATATAAAAAGTTCTTTTCTGTTAATTTCAAAACTTAATCTCTATAGGCTCTATTAATTAATAGATTCCTAATCTTTCCAAGAACTAGTAGGTAAAGGATTAACTGTATATATATTAGCCTCACTTTTACTTCATTCTTCTTCCTATATTATTTGAAATGATGCCTATGGCTGTACCCAACAAGGGGTTCTGAATCCACTTGATAAGATGCCTTTATCCTTATACAAAGGTACAGGTGATCAGTTGTCTATGACAAATTTCATTTTTGTTGAAGATAAGGTTCAACATGGTCCATATTGAGATATGTGAATAGTTTTATTTTACTCTAGCTACCTGTTTTATTTCCTCCTATAGTGTTGACTAAAAAACAATAAGAAATGTTGAAGCTTAAGGTATTCACTAGACTTATACTAGTTCAGTTTTTGAAATATTTCCCATCATCTTCCTTTCCTTTTTCTTCATCTTTTAAACCATTGTTCGCCATGGGATTGCAATGATAAAACAGATCCACCACCAAGATTGTACAAATGCTTCTAGTTGATCAACCATGCGTTGCTTTAGTTTTATAAACTTAACTTGGCTTTTACCTGGAGTCTCAGATAAACAAATGCATGATAGCTTGCTATCATGTTTTTTTAATAGGCAACAGGTCAGCTTAGTAAGCCCAATCAATTTAGGTTATGTTACTTGGTGTATGGAAACTACAGATACATTAGTCGTATAATGATTAAATCTGGAGCACTCAATAAAAATTTGTCCTTGAACTTGGTGTATGGAGGCAACTAATTAGAATGCACGACATTAAAAAGGAATAAATATGTACCTCCAAATAGAAAATTTTGTTAGGTGAGTTTCCCTTCTAGCAAATGTTAGTCAAACAAGACTATAAAGGGATGCCTCATAAAAATGTACGTGCTCCTTAGCCTATATGTATTTCCGTTGATACATGTGCCCTTGCATGTTTGTATCTGTGCTTTAATTAATTCATAGTGTGAACCCCTTCCATATGGCTATCTAGATTGAATCCTTGGAAAACCCAATTGTAATATCATAACTAAGCTTAGTAGGTTTTTCTTAGCAGGATGACATCAGAGATAGAATAATTCACACTAGCCACACTAGTCACACACTCTTTTGTTTATACATGTGCATATATGAGAATATAGAACCCAAAGTTGAGACATAGTAGTAGACTAAAGTTTCACGTAAAAGCACTATAGTAGACTCTGAAGTTCAGGTTGACACATAGTAGACTATTGGTTCGTTGAAGTAGTGTCATGACATCAAAATATATGCTCTACATTTTCTATATTTGCTAATTTATAATATGCTCAATGGAAGTTTGACATTGTTGGAGAATATCACTGTCAGTTGTATGTTATCAATTATTAGTTACTTGTTATATGTAGTATAGCTGCCCATATCTTGTAGGTGATTGAAAGAACCTAGTCTGGTGAGAACACAGGAGCTGGCCCAAGCCCAGGTCTCTATGCTAATGGGCCTCGACCACCCATCACTATGGTGTAAGAGGAATCCCTGCCCAACACCTGAGCAGCTCTAGGCCACATTCGATGGAATCCCAACTAATTCCACTATCATAACCAACTGAGTTGGTTCTCTGCAATGTAACGGCCAGCTACTGCTTATATAAGTTGCGCCTTCTATCAATGACAATAAGAAGAATACTCGTTTTCTCCCTCCCTCCCTCTCTCTCTCTCTCTCAGGAGGTCGGTTCCCTTCGAAGGAGCCCTGAGATAGGCAGTAACCTATCATAGTCTTTGAATGTTGGATTGAAAGAACCTAAGTTTAGAGGGCATGGAAAGAATCTTATATTTTTGAAGTTGGAAAGGAGCCCTATAGCTGTTAGGCATATCCATATTTCCTGACTTTATGAATTTGGGAAGGAACCCATATAACCATTAGGCATTTCAATAATTCCTTAGCTTTTTGAACTTGTGAAGGAACCTGAGTGTTTGAAACTGTGGTTCCTCCCCCTCATTAAATTATCAGTATAGCCTTTAGGCATTTCCATAATTCCATATAGCAAATGCCACTAAGTTTCTGTTGGGCATTTTTCTAAGAAGTAAATAATTTGGTGACTGCTCCTAGGAATTGGGCTGAAAGAAACAATTATAGGTTGGGTTAGGTAGCTGTTGCTAGCTTATAATTAATTAGGGGTGCTTGGCATGGTTCATTTTGGATTATTATTATATCACCCTATTAAAAACTAACTTGGCCATCCTTGGAAATTGAACTCTGTAATGAGACTAAGATAACCCATATAACTATTAGGCATTTCAATAATTCCTTAGCTTTTTGAACTTGTGAAGGAACCTGAGTGTTTGAACCTGTGGTTCCTCCCCCTCAGTAAATTATCAGTATATCCGTTGGGCATTTCCATAATTCCATATAGCAAATGCCACTAAGTTTCTGTTGGGTATTTTTCTAAGAAGTAAATAATTTGGTGACTGCTCCTAGGAATTGGGTTGAAAGAAGCAATTATTGGTTGGGTTAGGTAGCTGTTGCTAGCTTATAATTAATTAGGGATGCTTGGCATGGTTCATTTTGGATTATTATTATATCACCCTATTAAAAACTAACTTGGCCATCCTTGGAAATTGAACTCTGTAATGAGACTAAGATAACCTTTTTCTCTTTCTGATTTTCTTAATATCAGCAGCCAATCAATGAGATTCGGATGACTTGATTGTTTTACAATAAATGGACAAGTAGCAATAGAGATTAAAATAAAGCTTAAGGACTATTAGGCTTTCCTATCCTACCAATAGAATTGAAAGACCAATCAGTTTATCAAATTTCTGGTTTAGCTGATCTACTAATTTGGACCTATATTTCTTGGTTTGGATCCTAATTCTGACACCACACAATGGGGCAAGGTATGGGTGCGCTATACCCATGTCTGCAAACCTGGATTTAACCTTAGGTAAATTTAAATGATAATCCAAGCCTCCTGAACTATGCTTTGCTTGTGAATGGTTTTAACTCCAAGTCGTCAGTTTTTCATATTATTCTATTTCTCTATCAAGTTAAGAAAATTAGCTCACCTTATTTATATTTTGTTATTTGTTAGAAGTCAAAAGCCACTTGATTAAACATGTCCAAGATTGATAATAAGATGGATGAAACAGGTGGCTTTTTGAGGTATTTGAAATTTGAATTAGATTACATATCATCATCATCGACATGAAGCAAGTCAGAAATATCATCCTAAAAAATATCCTACTTAGATTCTACTATCTCATACAAATGTAAGAGTTATCTATGTAAATATTAAAGGTATTTGACATACATCTATCCAAATGCTGTGTTTGGTTGCAATGCAAATAAATTTGCACTGATGCAAAACCATAACAGTGCAAATGATTTGAATGTAAATTTTGGCCTATTTTAGTTTCAACTTTCAAATTTTAGCTTATTTTATTTGATTGCAGTACAAATGAAGTAAATTAAGATATGGAACAGAATAAAGTAAAATCCAAAATAAAATCAAGCAAAATTTTGCATTTTTTACATTTGCACTCCCATGCATTTGTACTAGTGCAAATAAAATTGCACTACAACCAAACACAGCCTAAATGTTTGTACAATTTAACAAGTTTAACACAATTCGTCCATCCTATCCAAAATATCTTCTGTGATTGAATCATCGTTTCAATATTGTCAAGTTTTTTTGAATAGATTGACAATAAAAGGAATAGTTCCAAATTCTAGATTTTTCTAAGCAATCACCAACATTTTCAAATAGAAGAGGGTAGGATTTGGGACTGTTCAGTTTCTTGTCAACGTTTGAATGGTTGATAAAGAGAATTAAATGTTGAAGGACATTTTTGACTTTTCAAATGTCATTTAATGGTTGATTAATGGATTGACAATTCAGGTATTGAATTGTCACATTTTAAAGTTTGGGCACCAAATTGTCACTTGATCCAAAGTACAGGGTACTGATCGGGAATTTTCAAAAAAAAAAAAGAAAAAAAACTAACCCTAGAAGAGGAAACCAAAGTCAGTTTAGAACTCAAGGAGGAACGATAATGGGAGAGAAACTCATGAATGTCTACTAATTGATCATGAATGTTTGTACATCCATGAAAGACCAGGTTAGTGAGCATAGAAGTAGAAACATCAATCTCAAATAGAAGTTGAAACCGGAACGTTGAGGACTCGGACCTAGAATTGGACCTGATAGGGTTTGTAATTTTTGGACCCAGAACCAAATCGAGCGGTTCTTGGGACAATCGGGTTTGACCTGATTATAATAAATAAAAAATAAATATTTATGTTTAATATATATTATATTATAGTATATATAATTTATTTATTTAATATATTATACATTATATATATTGGGTCGGGTTTGAATCGGTTTGGGGCTAGGTGGAACCGGTTTTGAACCGATAGTTATAGGGATTCTATATCAGGACCCAAGACCGACCCGTTGGTTCTAGTTCCTAGAACTAGAAATCCAATCGATTTAGGTCTATCAGGTCCATCAGGTTGGACCCAACCCATTGACAGCCCTAAATAGAAGAGACTATAACCAAAGGAGCACATACAGCAAATGCCAAGGCAACATTTCTATACTCAATTTTAGTGCTCGATTGGGAATTAGAGGATTGCTTCTTAGAGGACCATGAGACCAGGTTGTTCTCGAGAAAGATGCCTGACCTGAGAGTCAGTCTTTTGGGCAGCCTGCCCAATTGGCATTAGGAATGGTATACAATTGTAGGCTCTAGAATTGGGATGGCAATTTTCTCCATCCCCGCCAGTACTCAACCTGTTTTGGTAGGTGAGGATAGGGATGGGGAAAGAATGCCCCGCCCTGGCCCGACCCCAATTTCAAAATGCATTTAAAATATTATTTATATTTTAAAACTTTCATTTATTTTAAATAAATTTATTTTTCAAAAAATACTATTAATTAAAAATTTTCAGAGATTTGAGTCCTTGTGGGGAATCTGTCTCCGCTGGGGATCAGGGATAGAAGACAACTTTTATCCCCAAGAGGGATCGAGGTCGGGGATGTGGATTTATTTCAAAATTGGGGTTGAGAATGGGGAATATGATCCCTGCCTTGAACCCACCCCATTGCCATTCAGACTCTAGAAAGGCTGAATCATGAACCCAACATCAATAATGTGCTTTAAGGAATCTGAGAATTCACTTGACAACTGCCCAATGGTTAAAGGTAAGAGAGTGAAGATATTGATAGACCTCGTTCACAAAGAACATAATATCCGGTTTGATAATAATAAGATACTTGAAGAACACCCACAATGCTTTTGTACTCAAAGCCATAAGGAAGTGGATCACTAGCAGACTTAGAGAGTTTGCAATCACAACCATGGGTGTAGAAATTGGTTTGCAACTATCCATCTTAGCACGTTGAAGTAAATCAACAATGTACTTGCATTGAGACATAAAGATACTAGAACCCATACAATGAACTTCAATCCCAAGGAAAAAGTGAAGAGGTCCAAGGTTTTTCACTAAAAAGTAGCGACTCATATCTATAGTAAGTGATTGAACTACATATAAAGGCAAGAGAGCTAGTAAAAATAATGTCATCAACATAAATTAAGATGGATAAAGCCAGGAGGTTGTCACATGTGAACAATCTCAATCAGAGTCCCATGCAAGAATGCATTTTAAAAGTCACGTCAATGAATCATCCAATTCTTGGAGATAACAATGAAAAGGATAATGTAAATGGCGGCCAATTTGACAACCGAATTAAAAGTATAATCCAAGCTAGAGCATTGATGAAAGCCCTTGGCTACAAGCCATTCCTTGTAGCGGTTGATAGAACCATTAGGGTTTCAATTTATGTGATAAACTCATTTGCAACCAATCAAATTCATGGGGAGTTAAGCCCCAAGTACCAATATGCAGAGACACATGTATTTCTGAGGCCATAACTTCACACTAGTTAGCATCTTTAGCCACTTTAGAATAGCAGGTGGGTTCATCAGATGAAAGAGAATGAGGGCTGGCCATGTAGAATTTAGGATTGAAAATACCGCTTTTTGGCCCTAGTTATCATGGGATAAGTGTTGGAAGGGGGTGGCAGTGGAGGTCATGGTGGTTGGGAAGAGGGAGGAGAGAGTGATTCAGGTTGAGGAAGAGAAGGTGATGACGTAAGGCTCATGGAGAAGGGCGAAGATGATGAGTAGGTGTTGGGCAGTTACTAGGGTGGACAGATTTCCTACTCACTTTCTCTACCGGCACCCTACCCACAGTACATTGCAGCTATATATCTCAAAATATAAGATGACGATGTGTGGCTTGTGGTGGTAGTTGAGGTCATGGAGCTATTGATGGTGAATTAGGGAAACTCATCCTCATTGAATTAAACATAGTGAAGAATGTAATTAAACTCAGTCAGTCTCCTGATCTAAAGTTCTAAACACTTGATGATTAAGGGTGAACAAACACTTGAGATATTGAATCTTGTTGGTGTTATAGGACCTTAATAATGGATAACAAGCATACCCAAATTGACCCCCTGGAGCCACACTGATAATTTCATTCCATACATTTTGAATGATGTCCTTAAGATTCTCACAATTGCCCCACATTGCTTCAAACCTAGGGCTCCATTTGGTTTGTGGGATGGGGATAAGAAAAAGGGAATATTTCAAAAATATTCATTTTTCTCTCATTTGTTTCAAGGGAAATAGGGGGATGGGATGAGAAAAAAGTGGGATGTGAGATTTAGTGCGACCCTAGTGGAAAAACTTGAGAAAACTCGAGTTTCTTCACCCTCATCCTCTGCCTCGCCGCTAATGATAATCACTGCCACCACTGCTACTGGGTTTGCCCTTCTACTTTCTACCGCCACCACTTTCACTTTCTCCTTCCCTTCTAGTAACCACCGCCGCTGCTGGTAACCACCGCCACCACTGTTGCTGGTAATCACTGCCACCATCATTGTTGGTAATCTCCTTTGCCCTTCTACCTTCTTCTGCCGCCACCACCGTTGAAGATGTTTTCGCCATGGTAGAACCCAGATTGACGCAAACACAGATCGGAGGTTTTCTGCCATGGTAGAACTTAGATCTGGGTTCACAGATACGAACATTCTCGTATAAAACCAAGCAAATCTGGGTTCTGCCATGGTATAACTTCTGACACCTCTGAGAACTCTGTTTTGTGATGATAATTTTCCTACTATTTTTCTATATAAAACCAAACATTGGAAAATTAAATTTTTACACTTTTCCATCTCATCTTTTTCCATCCCACCCAAATCTTCCCATAAACCAAACGGAGCCTAAAAGGTTTAGGGATAGAATTGATCTCACTCTAGGTGTCTATATAACAACATTGGAGTGTGATCCAAACTTAGGAAAGGGAGATTTTCTACAAAAGCATTTGAGTAAGAGGTTCTCCATAAACCATTCACTAACGTTCTATCTAATTTCTGAAAAACATTTTTACTTCTCCAAGTGAATTTGCAACCTTTTGTTTCTAGATCCATCAAGTTAATTACAGTAGTAAATCATTTTATTGAAATCTCTTCTTTGACTGTTCACTACTTTTCTTCCACTTAACTTGTCATTAATGGCTCTAGTCGCATTTAAATCACCTAAAATACACCAAGGTTTGTTTGTAAGGACAGCTATATACATCTTTGAGCGATTACCATAACAAAAATTTTGGACACTACGACTAGGTGGAGCATAGACAGAGGTGTATAGTATAGTCAATTTAGATTAACATCTAGATCTTTAATAAGACAATGCACTAATCAATCGTTAGACAAGATGATATCCAGATTAGATAGAGATTTGTTCTATAGGATCCATAATCCAATAGAAAAGTCAACCAAGTCAACAGCAAACCAGGAATCAAAACTAAAATTCCTAATAATTTTACTACTATTAGCCTTCTAAACCCTTGTCTCCATAAGAACCGAAATGATAGGTTTATAGAGCCTAACCAGTTCTTTCACATGCCTTTTGAGAGTTGGCGTCCCAACACTCCTAACATTCCATGCAAGTACTTTCATTGTTAATGTTGTTTGCTTTTAGTCCCAAGCGCCTTCCATCAATTATCTTCATTTCCCCTTTTTGACTATTGGATTTTAATCTCATAAGAGATTAAATCCAATGGGGTTTGATTGATCAATTACATGAAAAAACACGCTTGTGCATATGTCTTGAAATATAGTTTTTTCTCTTACTAAAACCAGTTTTTAACTTGTCCTACATTGAAAAATTACAAGACTTATTTTGAGTTTTTAAATAGTAGCTTATTTACACTATTTAAAGTTAATAGTCATTAACTGTTAACTACCTTTTTAACAGTCACAATTTTTGGAAGCATTTTATGAACCAACACCTTTCTCTACTCCATGACTTCAGAAATTATTTAAGGAGCATGAATCAAACAATTGCACACACAAGTTTCAAAAGTCACATTTATCTCTCTCAGTCCGATCTGCTATTGTCTCACAGAAGGTTTCTTCCGAGACTCTTCAATTTTGCTGGTTGTAGATTCTCATCCAAAGCTCTGTTGTATCCTGGGAACGGATTTGTCTGTAACCCAACAGCAAACTCAGTGGAACTGAATAGGGGCAAATAACATTCTAAAGACAGTGTCTTCAGACGTGCCTCAAAGATTCTCCTCCAAGTTTTAGTGACCCCAATTCCCAACACTCCTTTTGAAAATTGGGCGTCCAACACTCCTAACATTCCATGCAAGCACTTTCATTGTTAATGTTGTTGGCTTTCAGATCCAAGTGCCTTTGATTTCAATCATCTTTATTTCCCCTTTTTGATGAAGATCCAATAGAGGATCTTCGTCAATGCATGCCCCTTTTTGCTTTGCAATCTACTTGTTGCTTTGCCTGGGTAAGATTCTTATGGAGAGGAGATCTGAATTGCTTTGGAGTTCAGATCTCCTATCCACGCCTATTCATGCCTCATTACAGCTGTACATTGAGAACATCTCCCATGTTTGCATGTTACCATTTATTGGGTTCCCAATGTCATCTGGGTAGGATTCTTGTGGGGAGGAGATCTGAATTGCTTTGCCTGACCCATTCTTTCTCTATGACCTCATATTCCTCTAGGTCCTCATAAGAAAAGTCATTGTCTTCTAGCATCATCACCCATGTCCAAGGTGTTCTCAGTCTCATTATTCCAATAAGTACCTCAAAATTTTTACAATCCACTTTCTTTCTGGACAAAGAAAGGCTAGGGAGACCACTGGAAACAGTTTTTACAACCCACTGTTGGTCATTGCTAATGGGCTCCAACAAGGTAAACCCCGGTCGGATCATTTTCATCTTGGCCAATGTCCTAGCATGAGCAACAATATCACCTCTTCTCTCTTAGCCATGAACTAGTACGTTGATTTTAACTTTCTTTTTTGTTGACGTCACTGATTGACCTTAATGGTTGAGTTAACTTTTTATTTTTCTTAGCCTCGGTCTAGCCATTACCAATAATGGATGGGCAGCTATAAGTTATGTCCTACATAGCCACAACCAATTCAGAGCTCATGGATATTCTCATACATGACATTAATAGTGTGATCTTGTTCACCAATGGTAACTTGGATTTCTAAGGCTAATGGCCTTGTAGGTTGATAGTGACACAAACCCTAGGAAATAGGGTTCGATATCTTTTCTCTATATTTTCATCAAGTTTAACAATAGGGCTAATTTGTCTAAGAACATTTTGGAGGTGCTTTAGAGTCCAAAATTAGAGTTTGCATTCAGTGCACCCATGGGTGCACTGGACGAGTGCACCCTCGAATGAGAGGCAAACATGTCATTTCATCCGTCTTAACTATGAATTAATGGAAACTTTCTCCGTTACCAGTCATTCGGTTGGTTGAACTGGATATTTTTGACTCTCCTTTCCATTTTTGACTCTCCTCCACCGAACCCAAGCATCCATTGAAGACTCATTGCACATCGGCGTCATGAACGCATAAGCCACCGGCAGTGGAAAAAAATCCACTGTCCCCTCACTCTCCCTCCCCTCCATTATCCCGTCCGATAGGAGACATTGCCCCAGAGATTTGGTCCCAACGATCTACTGCATGGTTTTCAAAATCGGACCGGAAAAACTGAGAATCAGTCAGGTGATTGGTTCTGTTTTACCCCAAAACCGTTATTTCACCAAAAATTGTTGATTTGATTAGCAAATTGTTGACACAGGCAGTTGAACCGTTCGAATCATCCAACGGTTTGGCCATTTTTTAATTTTTCTAAAATTTTGTCAAAATGGGCCATTCGTTCAGTTTAAATGCTTGGACCATTCAACCCGAGAACTGGACCCCTGGCCGGTTTGGTTTTAAAAACCTTGATCTACTGGACAAGGATGTGCCATTACTTATGGAGCCCCATCACAATGGCCTTACCTTCAGCGACGACGACCACAACGACGGTGTCGTTAAGATTAACAGCGAGGCCAATTGATGCTATAGAAACAGTAGAGTTGTATCGGATTATAACAAGAAACTGAAATATGAAGCACTTGAAGCACTGAACAAATCCTAAGTGTCATATAGTGGATGCCCATTTGGGGTGGCTCTAATGGACACCAAACGGAAGGTCTACAAAGAGTCGTATGTGGAATCGGCGGTGTATAATCCAAGCCTGGGGCCAGTTTAGGCGGTGCTAGTGGTGGTAGTGGCGGGTACAAGAAGATTATGGCAAGGGAATTGGCGAAGAAGAAATGAACAATTGCGGGACAGGAAGGCACGACACAACAGTTGCTGCAATTAGTATTGCCACGATGTGATTTTGTAGTATTCCATTGCAATTCGGCTCCCTCCAAAATATAAAAAGCCCTATTAATTTGTTATTGATCAATCTGAAGATGCCGTTAGCATTATTGATTTGGAGGGGTGAAATAATTTCGAATCAATTATCTTCAAATGCTTCTTCAATTCGTTTTAACAAAGAAACTTATCTCTCCACTCAGGCAATGCTTCCTCGATCTGAGTGCTTAGGTTCTTCCCGAACTCTCTCTCTCTCTCTCTCCAACTTCTCCTTCTGCATTATTTCCAATAAATACAGAGAATGTGCTGAATCGGAACAGCTCCCGACGGAAACTTGACGGAGTCTTTCAAAAGAATGGACGAGTATCGGATGGGATAATGGAGGGGAGGGAGAGCGGGGGGACAGTGGATTTTTTCCTACTGCCGGTGGCTTATGAGTCACCGATGGATGCTTGGGTTCGGTGGAGGAGAGTCAAAAATGGGAAGGAGAGTAAAAAATGACCGGTTCAACCAATCAAATGACTGGTAATGAAGAAGAGTTCCGCTAATTCCCAGTTAAAGACGGATGAGATGACGTATTCGCCTCTCATTCGAGGGTACAATCGAGTGGATTAACAAACCAAGGCCCTTTGTCGAAGACAATATTATAGTTTTCTTTGGATTCAAAACTGATCGGGAAAAAGCCATTACCCATATTTTGAATATCCATCTTTTTCACAATTGTTGCGTTGCCTTCACTGTTACAACCTCAACTGCTCTCCTTTTGAGCTTGCCTCCAAGCATCTTTCAAAAGTTGTTTGTTCAACTTATCTTCCAATTTCACTTCTCTGCTTCCTTAAGGTTATGTTTGGTTTGAAGGAAAAGATAAGGAAAGGAAGGGAAAGACAGGGAAAGTTTGTAAAGGTTTTTCTACCTTTCCTTACATTTTCCTTCAAACTAAACATAGCCTAAGGAAAATGCCTCTTGGAGATTTCTCGACCTTATTAGTCTTGGCCATGTTGTTCTTGAGGACCTTACAGTAGGAATGAGGATTGGAGGTTGTTTCAGAGGTAACAGGATTCAATGTTTTTTTCTAGTATCTCCTCCCTTATTTAATGCTAGAAGAAACTCAGAATTAAGCGGTAATTATCTTGAAACTAAGATGGTGTTTGGTACCATTGTCATTTATCAGAAAATCAACATCAGTTCTGTGCCAAATAAGTGTTTCCCCTAATGGAGCCTGAAATTTTGTTTGGTTAAGCCCTTAATTAAGAAAACATTTTTCTTGGGTTGTATGAGAGTGATCCATTAGTGCCTAATGGCACCTAGTGGCACTAAATTGTAGGAAAACATTTAAAGCATATTTCTCAGGCGGTAACTGTCTTGAAACTAAGATGGTGTTTGGTACCATTGTCATTTATCAGAAAATCAACATCACTTCGGTGCCAAATAAGTGTTTCCCCTAATGAAACCTGAAATTTTGTTTGGTTAAACCGTTAATTGAGAAAATATTTTTCTTGGGTTATATGAGAGCAATCCATTAGTGCCTAATAGTACCTAGTGGTGCTGAATTGTAGGAAAACATTTAAAGCATATTTCTCTCAATTTTTTGAGAAAAAAATTTGTACAAAACGCTTATCAATTAAACACCATCAATACAAACAAGCCCTAAATCATTCTTAATTTCCTATGAGCAGTAATAATGACTAGCTTTGGGTATTCTAAACACTTTTCTTTTTCTTTTTCTTTTTTTGAAAGGAAGCAATTGTTCACCATAAACTAGTATTCAATAACCCTAATTCATTTACATCAAGTTTGATGGTTCAAGTCTTTTTAATTCCCACAATTGACATAGGGAATTATTCTTGTCATGATTTTGAGTCATAATTAACCCTTTTGTATGCAATGCTCATGTTTCGAGTTTGATCTCACATTTATTCCTTGTTTTATTCTTACCTTTCCTCAATTTCTTTCCATTTAAGGTCTTCGGCCATGTACAATTCAAACCAAACTCGCAATTCTCTTTATTTAATAATCTTGACACCATCATCCTCATCGCTTTCATAGTTCAAGCATGGGTTTGCAAACTACAAATTGGACCACTTGAGATCACCATTTAGCCAATGATCAAAATCACTTATTATTGTTATTACATTTCCAATATTTTTCTCATTTTTTTTGTTTCTTTCTCGATTATATTTTCACTTTGGAAACATTTTGATTGGTTATTTAGGAGGCATTCTGTTGCCCAGATAACCAAACCCAAGAGGGGGTGAATTGGGTTTTAAACGATTTTTTCCCAACTAAGGCTTTTTAAAACTTATGAATACAAACTTTAATGGAATGAAAGGTTGTGTGTGTGCTATGCAAATGTGATGCAAATAATAGAATGAATGAACATTTAAAATAAGTGTAAGAAAGTAAGGTGCACAAATTTTTAGAGGTTTTGCCAAACTTAGGCCTATGTTATCTCCTCAGGCCACCTCTTGAGAATTTCTTTTAAATAATTAGGCTTCCAAGTTTTGACAAACTTTACAAACAATAGGACTTTTAAGTGCCTACTGGACCTTATAATAGTTGGATTTACAAGTGCTAACAAGACCTAAATGGTTGAACTTCTTAGTGTTAATCAAACCTTAACCGTTAGACTTATGGGTGCTAACTAAACACATAATGGTGTTCATATTTGAACATACAAATACAACAAGATAATAACAATGTAATGCATAGATACAATGCAAATGCCTCTAGATAGGCTGAAAATAACAAATACAAGCAAACCTCTTGATAAATTAATAAAAACAAATACAAACAAATCTATATCAGGTGCAAGAGTATGTACAAGACTATAGGCTCAAACACTTTAAGAGACTTAAGAAATCTCAATGAGAAAGAAATAAGCCCAAAGGCTACTTAGTTGTTCTCACTATATGAAATGATTAAGCTTAGAAATCTCTTCTCTAAAACTCTTACACATAATGCTTTTTGTTTACTTGGCAACAAGATTGAAGGTTTACTAGAAGAGGAAATAGTTATTATACTTTCAAATGATAAGATTTTTCACCAAATAATTAACTAGCATGAACTAGTAATGGACTATTATGCATAGGGAAGGATCTTTTTTTCTCTAGTAATCGACTACTTCCTCTTGATAATTGACTAATAGCAATTTTTGAGTTTCGGTTATAAGACATAATCAACTATGGATTTTCTATAGTTGACTATCAATAGTTTCCAAGTGACACTAACCTTAGCTGTCATAGGTAATTGACTATAGTTTCATGGCGAGTCAACTAATGAGTAATATAAGTCCCTTTTGTCAAGGTTAATCGACTATAACTTCAGGGGTAGTTGATTACTAACAGCTCTTAACCTAAGAAATTTTAAGCTTTTGATTACAAAGGTTCAAGAACAGTTCTTTAGGTTTTCAAACTTAGATTTTCCACATTATGTCAATGGATGTGTTTGAGAATACTTAAGAATCAGACCATTGGTTTCTAAGGTTAGAGTACTTGAATTTGGTCACATTTAAACCCATAAAATGAATCTTATGCAAATGATTTACATCAAAGTCCTAAGATAACCCACACAATTCAATGCACTGAAACTTTATGCTTCTTTCCTGTTAGAGTTGACAGTACAAGGGCATTTTAGTCATTTGTCTATCTAGTTGAGAGTGAATAGTTTGTTTTGTTTAAGTTTAAGTTATGTGTCACATACTTAATGAGGGACAATTTAGTCTTTTGTATTTCAGATTATATACAATATAAATACAAGTGGGTCGGCTAGGTGAGGGTGACTTTTCCACTATAGCCGAATCCTTCTTCCCTTTCTCTTCTTCTTCTTCTTCTTCTTCTTCTTCTTCTCATACTTCAGGTCTGAATTGATTAAGATTAATTTACATGGTATCAGAACGAATGTCACAAGTTCAGATCTGCTCGTCTTGTTTTTCTGGTTTACCCATTTTTTTTCTATTGCTCTCTTTTCTAGGGTTTCGCAGATTTCTCAAGATTCACTAGGAGATTAAGGGAAAGGCTGCAAAGGAGTGGTCGTTTTTCTCTGTAGGAGGCCTTCATGCCTCCGGTGTGTGGTGTAGTGGTTGTTTGTGGTGATTGGTAGGAAGCTCTCTATTCAATGGTACGAAGAGAGCAGGTTCGGGTGGGATAGTGTTCAGTTGAGTATATGTTTGTTCTATAGTGTGCAGTGTAGGTGTTTTATTTAATGGTTAAGTGATTACAACTCTTGTATTAGGTGTGTGATTGGTTTTGCAGTGTGCAATCCAGGTGTTTGATTTAATGACTGAGTGATTACAGTTATTGTGTTAGGTGCGTGATGTGTATTTGGAGAAGTCAGTGGTGCTGAAAGTGAGTTAGGGTTTTGTGGTGGTGCGTAAAGTTGTGTTGAATACTCGAAGGTGAATACTCTACTTATAACAATGATTTCTTTGTGAAGTAAGGTGAATTAGCTAAGATGGCATCAACTAGAGATGGGAATGACAATAAAATTGGTGTTATGATTTCTTCAGGTTACCTAAATGTTCAAATGACATCTATTAAGTTGAATGATGAGAACTATGTGCCGTGGGCAAAATCTGTGGAGGTATTTTTAAAAGCCAAGAAAAAGGCAAAACATGTGAGAGAGGAGAAGCCCTCATCTGATTCTCTAGGGTTCAGTGATTGGAAATAGGAGGATGCACAAATCATGACCTAGTTGTGGAATAGCATAGAATCTAAAATTAGTGTGAATTTTATGTTCCTAGATACAACTAAAGAAATTTTGGACAATGCTAAGAAACTTTACTCCAACCAAGAATATTACTAGGGTATATCAGCTGTACCAAGAGTACTTTAATTTGAAGCAAGGTAGCCAAAGCTTGGAGGAATACTATGCAAACATGAGGAATATAAAAAATGAACTTAATGTATATCATCCTCTGACTCTGGATGTTCAGGTTTAACAACAACAGCGAGAGCAACTTGATGTGGCAAGGCTGAATATGAACATGTTCGGGCACAAATATTGGGGGGTTCAACTCTTCCCTCCCTTGAAGAAGTGTTTGCCCATCTTCGAAGGATATCTGTTGACTCTACAGAGTTTCCTCCTCTCTCGGACAGATTTGGTTTTGTGGTAACTAGAGGGGGAGGTCGTGGAAATAGAGGTGGAGGTGATGGCCATGGGTTTCCAAGAAACAGAGGTGGTTCTATGGTTAATCGATCTAGTGGCTGCAGTGGTGGTCGAGAGTCAGGGGGAGGTCGTGGTAGAGGAAGGAGTAGTGCAACTAGGAAATGCACATATTATGAATTAGAGGGGCACACTGTTCATTTCTGCTATGATTTATATGGTCCACCCAGCACTTGGGCTAACCATGTTGTGACTAGTGGCAGTAGTACAGTTAATGAAAATCAGCAAACTGATCAGACTCCCTCTACATCTACTGGTGCTTTTGGGAAGGAGATGGTGAGTGTACCACGTGAGGTATATGAGAAGTTCCTCTAGACATCTTCTCAGTAGAATACAACTACTCTTGCCCATTCAGGTATGGCTTGCTTGGCTTCCAAACCATCATCCTGTATCATTGACTTTGGAGCCTTGGATCTTATGTTTGGGACTTTAGATATATTTTCTTCTTTTTCCCCATCTTTTACATCCCAAACAGTTACATTTGCTCTATAACCCTCATCCCTTTAATCTTATGTCTGTTAGTAGACTGCCAAGTCACTTAATTGCTCTAGAACCTTTTATCCCTCATCTTGTGTGTTTCAGGATCTCAAGATGGGGATGAAGATTGGTGGAGGACATGAAGCAGGTGGATTGTATTACCTTGATGTTGGTGGCCTGCTAGTAGCCTTTCAGTCATCTCTTACTCATCTCCACTGGCATTGCAGACTTGGTCATCCATCTCTCAAAGCTTTGAAGTTGTTGATTCTGTCCTTAAGTCATCTTTCATCGTTGGATTGTGAGTCGTGTCAGCTTCGGAAATACCATAGAGTCTCTTTTAGCCCAAGAGTTGATAGTTGTGTCTTGAGTCCATTTCTTTAGTTCATTCAGATGTTTGGGGTCCAAACAAAGTGGTGTCATACAATGGTTATAAATATTTTGTAATTTTTGTTGATGACTTTTCAAGGATGACATGACTTTATCTTATGAAAGATCACAGTGAATTATTCTCTATTTTCCAAAAATTTTATGCTGAAATATGTTCCCAATTTAGAATTCATGTTAAAATTCTTCGCTCAAATAATGCAAAAGAATACACCTTAACACCGTTTCAGGAATATTTAAAGAACCGTGGGATCATTCATCAAACTTGTTCTTATACCCCACAACAGAATGAAGTGGTTGAATGCAAAAATCGACACTTACTTGAAACCACAAGTTTCATTATGCTTGAAATAAATGTCCCAAAGTGTTTTTGGAGTGGTGTTGTCTTAACATCGGATGCCCATGTCCATCCTTGGGAGTCAATCACCTTTCTCAGCATTGTTCCCTATTATTTATCCATTCCCTCTTACTCCTAGAGTCTTTGGTTGTGTTTGCTTTGTTCAAAATTTAGGACCTGATTTAGACAAGTTAGATATGCGTGCTTTCAAATGCATATTCCTTGGATATTCCAAGACCCAAAAAGGGTATAAGTGTCATAACCCTTGCTCTCGTCGGTCCTTTGTGTGTTCAGATGTCACTTTCTTTGAGTTAGTTCCTTTTTTTCTCAAGTACTGAGGCTTCTTCTCCTGCTCTTGTGGTTCCATTTCCTGTTCCAATAGAGGACCCCATTCTTGTGGTCTCTATTCCATCCCCACCTTCACCTGTGCAGGTTAATACTGAGATGCCACCAATCAGACAAGTTTATACTCACAGAATAGCACCGACTCCTCATCCAGTTTAGTCCCGTTGACAGATCCTGTGGTTGCACCTCCTCCTTCCGACCTTGATCTTCCTATTACATTGCGGAAAGGTAAACATAGTTGTATATCTCATCCTATTTCTCATTATGTTTTAGTTGCTCACCTTTTTGCTTCCTATCGCCATTTTGTATACTTGCTATCCATTGTTTCCACTCCCAAGAATGTCTAGGAAGCCCTTACCTCTCCAGGGTGGCGACAAGCAATGGAAGAGGAATTGTCTGCTTTACGAAAGAATCACATGTGGGAACTTACTACTCTCGTTACTGGTAAGCATGTTGTTGGGTGTAAATGGGTCTACACAGTGAAGTATCTTCCAGATGACAGTGTGGAACGATTAAAATCCAAGTTAGTGGCCAAAGGCTATTCTCAGTTGTATGGTGTAGACTATATGGAGACATTTTTTCCTATGGCTAAAATTGGCTCAGTTCAGGTATTGATTTCATTAGTAGCTATGTATGACGGACCTCTCTTGTAGTTTGACATCAAAAATGCCTTTTTGCATGGTGATCTCATTGAGGGGGTATATATGGAGCAACCACCAGGGTTTGTTGCTTAGGGGGAGGATAGTAAGGTTTGTAGACTTCATAAGGCAATTTATGGATTGAAACAATCTCCACGTGCATGGTTTGGTAGATTCAGTAAAATAGTGAAGAACTTTGGGATGAAACAGTGTCAGGTAGATCATTCTGTGTTCAGCCATGACTCAAAAGATGGAAAAATCTTGCTAGTGGTGTATGTGGACAATATTGTCATAATTGGGAGTGACAGTAATGAGATTGACAGGTTGAAGAAATTCTTACAGGACCACTTCAATACGAAAGATTTGGGTAAGCTAAAGTACTTCCTGGGAATAGAATTTGCAAGGTCAAAGCATGTAATTAACTTATGTCAAAGGAAATATGTTCTTGACCTACTTGAAGAAACAAGACTGTTAGGTGTTAAACCAGCCAAGACACCTATGGAACCAAATGCTAAGTTAAGTGTCGATGCAGGTGAAAAGTTTGATGATCTTAGAAGGTACAGGAGGTTGATGGAAAAATTGAATTATCTAACAATCACATGACTAGATATATCATTTGATATAAGTTTGGTGAGTCAGTTTATGCAACATCCTCGAGTCTCATATTGTGAAACAGTCCTAAGGATAGTTAGATATCTGAAGGGTGCTCTAGGTCGTGGTATGTTATACAAGAGTAGATGAACTCTTGAGATACAAGGATATACATATGCTGATTGTGCTGAATCTGTATCAGACAGAAGGTCAACTACAGGGTATTGTACCTTCTTTGGTGGCAATTTGATAACTTGAAAGAGCAAGAAACAAATAATAGTTGCAAGGAGCAGTGCAAAAACTGAGTATAGGGCTATGGCTCATACTACATGTGAACTAGTCTAGCTGAAGAATTTGTTACAAGAAATGGGATTTTCAATTGATAGACCCATGAGGTTATACTGTGATAATCAGGCTGCTATACACATTTCCTCTAATCCTGTCTTCCATGAGAGAATAAAGCATATTGAAGTCGATTGCCACTTTATAAGAGAAAAAGTGGTTGATGGAGTAATAACTACAATTCATGTCAATTTAAGAAATCAGTGGATAGATCTTTTTACAAAGGAGTTGTTCTGGGGCAGTGTAGATTACATATGTGACAAATTGAGATTATATAATATATATTCTCCAGCTTAAGGGGGGAGTGTTAGAATCAACAGTACAAGGGCATTTTAGTCATTTGTCTATCTAGTTGAGAGTGAATAGTCTGTTCAGTTTTGTTTTCAAAGGAAAATATAAGTTGATTTTGTTTCAAAAAACAATACATGCTTTTAGAACCATCAAACTAATGGTTATTAAAAAAAAATCTAATATGATTTATGGAACATGGTATTAAATGAGATGAAAACATATTTTTGAAACCACAAGTCAAGAACTTGTTTTTGGTTTTAGCCTTGAAAACAATGAACACATAAAACATGTCTTTTGCATTTTTTGTTTTAAAAAACAATCTATTTTCAAACCAAGTGCTTTTGATTTGCTTTAACAATTAACGCCTCCTTAAATTCCTTCTCTCGTTCTTTCCAAAACCTGCGTCTGCATTAATTTGTTTCTGAAACTTAATTTCTTTGCTTCTTCTGATCACATTTTAATTGCCATTAACGACCCTCTTGTGTTGGGGTGACATCCCTCTCCAAGTTTCAATTCTAATCTTCTTTCATCTGTCTTGGCTGATCTTACTCTTTGTTTCCATCTACCCAATCAAAATGATTAGCCATTAACAGTTTCCTTCTTTTGAGCTTTCCAACCATTGATTTCTGTAACAGGGCTCCGGTTCCATGCTGATCACTTAGAACATTATCACCTAGGCTACTGAATGAGCTGCCTGGTTAGCATTCCTACTCATATATAATATTTACTTTGTGCAAAAGAATTATCCAAAATATAATTACAGCCCCTTCAAGCATTCAGTAATAGAATTCAAGGCTCGCTAAAAGGGAATCGGACATTAGTATAACAGCTCACTGATTCACCTGCAGCAGCCAGCACCAAATAAAGAGACCCTCTTCATATTTGGCTACATACCCAATAATAGCAGAACCATCATTCTCAACACCATAATGACAATTTTAATTCAACAAAACCAGTTGGAGGGCTAGAACAGAAGACTTCCTTATTCTGAATATTTAAACCTGGATTACTCCTCTACTCAAATTACAATTTCTAAAAACATATTTAACCTGAACTAAGAGAATATTAGCAGAACATTGATTCAATTGAAAAAATAGCCATCCCAAGACAACACTAACATTTTTTTTTTGGAAAAACAACACTAACATTTTATCCAATTTATCATCAAACGAAGCTAAGAAATCGCAAACAATATCTCTTGTGCTATTATTTTCCTGAAACCAATCTACACTCTAATATTCAGAGAGCACATAAACAAAATCTCTCTTACTAAAGGACAATTAATACAAAAAATAGTGACTAATTCCTCTTTATAATCACAAAAAGGGGAAAAAATACACAAGATTTATCCTTAATTTTCCCCCAATTTGCTAAAACAGATCTGAGCAGAATAAAACCTCTAAATATTCTCCACATGAATAATTTACATTATGGGGAATTTTCAATTTTTGAATCTTGCTTAAAATCCTCCTAATTTCAGAATTTAAAGCAACATTTCTACCATCCTGTCACAAGAAAACATTAAAAACATAATTTTTAGATAAAGTCCAAATAAATTTGTAACCATTGTTCTGCAAAAAAATATGGGTTTGAGAAGTATCCTTAATAGTATCCTCCAAAAAAACATCTCCCTAAAAAGTTCATATTTCCATTGCCCTGTAGAATTAACAACAAGATTCCTTAAATTTTTAAATCTAGAGGTGGGCCCATAGGATTATAATAACCATTTTTACCCATAATCCAAAAGCATTTCCCAAATTGACATCCTTGAGTCTTTACAGACTTCTAAAGCCCAATCTTTCTCATTTCTAAAAGACCCTTTGCAATACATTTCCATATAAGAGAATCTTGACTTCCAATCTTCCTTAGGCACAACTCATTATTAGAAAGGTATTTAGATCTTAAAAATTTTTACCCACACTGCATCTTTTTAAAATCTTGACTTCCAATTCCTCCTGCTGACAACCATGGCCTGGTAGATTCATCAACCTGGCATTAAAGAATCTATCAAGATCATCTGTTTCTGGCAAATGAAGAACACAATGTCTACAGAGATGACCTAATTTCCCATACAAATAACAAATGACTGGTAAATTTTCATATCTGTAAAGAACCCAAACAGAACTACTCACGAAAGCTCCAACTTTCAAGGTCCATTAATTGGGATAACCACCTTCAGCCTAATGGTGAGGAATAACCTCCTTCAACCTACCACTAGTAGATTGAACTCAGAACCCAACTTCATTCCTTGCATGTTCAAGAGGGAAGTTATGGATCTGAATCCATACCTTTGCATCTTTGAGAACCCACTCAGACTGTGGTCTCCAAAGAGCCCATTCTTTTAACAAGATCCACTGGTTAAAAATTATCCATGAACAACATTCTGATAATTTACCTCATACCTAAACTTATGCAGCAAAATGACTCTAATGGACACTCTGTTGACCCCTTATATTACATGCAATCTGTTTATCATATCAGCCAATGGAATGGACACTTTCGGGAAGACTCTTCCAATAAGACTTAAACCCCAGTAATCCATAAAGTTTTCAGTCATATCCCCCTATAAATTGATGACATCTACACTCCCATTAGCATCACCATTAAGCATGCTAGCAAAAGCATCCTGTAGATCATTTAAGGTTGTGTTTGGTACCATTGCTGTTTCTACCTGAAATGTTTGGGTTGATTAATACAAATTGGTGAGAAATATGTGCTGTCACATCACATATTAGAATCACTTCAAATAGAAAAAATGCATATGTCAGACTGATCATTGACATTGTTGAAACATCAGAATTGACATATCAGGTAGAAACAACAATTTGTATTGATCAACCCAAAATGTTTCATGTAGAAAAAATATCTCTCACCAATTTATATTGATCAACCCAAAACATTTCAGCTCAGTTTGGAAAGAGTACAAATACATACAAAATACAAGGCTTTGCACTCTACATATTTGTATTTGTACTCCTTCCAAAGCCTTCAGGTAGAAACAGCAATGGTACCAAATACAATCTAAGTCATCCATCTATAACAAATGCAAACAACAAACAAATGAAAAAATAAAACAGACAAAAGAAGCAATAAGTACCCAATAAGGTAAACCAAATACTGGGAAAACAATCATAGAGCAGGGAAAAAGAAACAAAAAGAAAACACTACCTGTATCCAATTAACGAGAAGAACACACAGAATAGTTTTTGATCTTGCTTTACTAACAAAAATACTACTTAGACAGCAAACGAGGAGTAATTACTATTTACTAGACCATAGTAATTCTCTACTAATGATCCTAGAATATCAACTTAAAAATCTCAAAATGCTACTGTAATGCGCCTAGATTGCACACAGCAGGAGAGGATGCTTTTTTGCAGCAAAAGAAAAAAAAAAAAACGAGGGGATGCTTTTTTTGATAGGTAAAATAAAATCGGAGAAGTACGGACAGGCCCAATGCAGATTCCATTAAAATAAAAGAAGAGTACAATTTAAACGACAAGGCATCACCCTACCCTTTGATCCTGGACATTTGAACTTAGCACTTCATTCAAACAAAATAATACTAAATATGAAAATTAGCAAGGAACACAATATGCTTCTATCATTACAATTTATTCAGACAAACAGGCTCGATAAACTGAGATCTTTGAGATTCTTTAAGGCTAAGAATCTCATGGATTCATTGTACGAAGCTCCCACAAATTTCATAAGAATATTGTGGCAGATGAATTTATGAGACAACCAAATGTCTACACTTAGATGACCTAAATATCATCACTCTGCTCTTTTTCACCCTTAAAAAAAGAAAAAAAGATCTTACTGATTACCAGCACTACGAATCCTCCTTTGCTTAAGAAGTACAATAACACCCACTTTCCCCCCATTATTACATCCTCGAACCCAGGCGCCAGACATAAGGATCCCTATGAGCTTCCAATTCTTCAACTACACCCGGAAAACTTGCAGCCCTCAAATTAGCATAACTGTCTCTCTTCCAATTCCGACTCGCTAGCTTCTCAGCTTCAAGAATTGCAGCCTCAAGTGTCTTTGCAGAATCCTCATAAACCCCATTCACAAACCCAGAATCAAAACCCTCAGAAGCCCTGAACTTCTTGGCCTTCAACACCACGTCTATCAGAGTATTAGCCATCACAATCTTGCTTTTTATAACTGCCATCAGACTCCTGGGCATGAACATCCCATGATCCAATTCGCTCATGTAGAGCACTTCTTTTCCATCCTTCATGAACCTGTAATCGTGAGCCAGTGCCAGCATGAATCCCCCGGCCGCGGCGTGCCCGCATATGGCGGCCACTGTTGGGATGCCGAGTTTCATCATCAGGCAGAGGAGACCTTCGAATTTGTCTTGGATGATAGTGAGGCCAGAAGAGGAAAGATTATCTTTTATCCATTTGAGGTCCAGGCCATTAGAGAAGAACCTCCCTTCGTTGGTGGTTACGAGGGCGCCGGCGTCCGGGGACTGCTCGATCGTCTTGAGGGCAGCGGCGATGTCGTCGATGGAAGATGGGTTGAAGCGATGGTCGTCTTTCCCGGTTAGGGTTAGGACGTAGACTCGGCCGCGTTTCTCGAGCCGGCAAGTTCGCCATTGATTCACATGTTGGAGCTTCTGCTTGTTTTCCATTATGAGATTCTAGCTAGTTTTCTAAGTTCTCAACTCCAAAGTTCTATTTACGGCTTTACCCCATGAATGAGAATGGATCCTTTTTATTTTGGGTAAATTATAAATGCCCCCAATACTAACGGCGTTAATGACAATAATCCCACAACTTGTTGTACATTGTGTATACTTAGTTCCAATCAAATTAATATTTAGATATATTTATTGTAAATGAGTAAAAGTATAACATTGTTTCATGTTAATATTGATATGTTTTTGTATTTAACTTTTAAATTTAATATTTATTAGACTCGTATTAGTTTAAAACGTTTTCAGCCATTAGATGGACTTAGGGAGTTTATCCTATTAAGCCTGACACTGATGTGTTGTCAAAGAAATTGATTATGGTGTTGTACTAGGTGTTGGATTGAGCTATCTTTGACATGCCAATCAATGAGATCCATCAAGAATCAAAACCTAAATATGTTGGGGCAGTCTGAGAATTCACCTGAGTAGATGATCATAATGATAGAATTGGCCTCTTTGTCGGACAAAGTGAATGATAGGGTTTACACTCTCTCTAATAGAAACCTAAACTACTGACAGTGAATTTCAACTGTATTTGAAATCTGGTTTTGCAAAATATATATAACGTTTTATGAAAAATATTTACAAAATGTTTTAATTCCCGGGAGTTGTGATTATTATGGGTTGAGAGATTAAGTGTAAGAAATCATTACAAAGCTGATTACCTGATGGGTTTTATCTTACTTAAGTTCATTATTCTTAAGTTCAACATTTAGGTGTAAATGTTGGGTCCATATTGAGCTCATAGTAATGCGCTCAGGGGTTCACTACGTTTAATAGTGAATTCGGCCAAGCCTTTTCACAGAAGTTGAGCCGAACCCATGTGAATTTATTATAGGGTCTCACACCATACAAATTAGGCCTAAGTTGGCCATACAATATCTTGGGTCGTAAGCCTTTGAAGTAAATGGACCTAAGGCCCATAGTTAATAAGATTAAGTAAGTTGTCACATGACAACTTAAGTTGTCATGTACTTTAGGCCAAATATGAATTTAGAAATGGTTATGAAACACCCATCATCTTAAGAGGATAAGACTTATATCTTAATAGAATCCAAATCCAAATTAGATTTGGATAATCTCTTAATTTGATTAAGAGAGTGCTCCATAAGGAGATAAAAGAAGAAAATGGTGAATCAGACTAGAACATCACTCTCTCTTGTTCTCTCTTGTCTTTCAATAAACCCTCACGATCTAGGCTTTAAAAATTGATTTATATTAGTTTTCTTCTTTGTTTTTGCAAGAAAAACTCAGAAGAAAATCAGATTCACTTACCTCATTCGATTCAAGCAAGTTGGATCACAACTTTGTTGAAAACTGTGTTGTTGAACCGACTTCACGCGCCACTTTCAGTGGAGGTTGGTTTTATGACTGATTTGGGCGTAAACTTCCACCTTGGGATCTGCATCTGTGGAATGTGTATTAGATATACATCTCCCTCTTTGTTTGGTTTCAAATTTGGTTTGGTTTGGTTTAGTGTAAGATCGATCCGAAAAATTCAATTTTCAAATTCACCAGGAAATTGTTTCCCGTAAGGGTTAGAAATTTTTTTTTGAAATTTCATCCAACCATTTAACATGGTTCGACCATCCATATGATGGATTCCAAAACCTTCCAGCACAACTTTCATTAGCAATTGCAACAAAACACCTCTACTATGGGTCAATGACACTTTCCCCCTAAACTTTTATTTCCAACAAAGATCCCTAAACTTTGGTTTGAAGAAAAAGGTAGGGAAAGGAAGGGAAAGAAAGGGAAACCAATACAAGGTTTATAAAGATTTCCATACCTTTCCATTCCTTTCCCTACATTTTCCTTCAAACGAAATATAACCTAAGAGTTTGGTTGTTCTTAATTTATTAGAGAAAGGAGTGAAAAGTTATAACCTCCAAAGTTTGTATACACATTTAAAAAACAAGTCTAGCGTTTTTCTAACACTTTGATCCACTGTTACCGGACCACAGGCCTCAAGCCTCATCCATACCAAACAAAATTTAGTATTGCCACATGCTAAATTCGTGCCCCTCAGCCTCATCCAAAGTTTTGTTTGTCAAACTCGTGCCCAGTTGAGCTAAATTTGGCAGCCCGAGTGGCTGAGACCAGTGTGGCCTTTTATGGTCCATTTGTTTTGTGGGACTAGGGGCTTGAAATTAGAACGAGAATGACCATTCTAATTCCAATCATTTAGTTGAATAAAATCAGAATCTGATTACCATACCTGATGGAATGGCATTCCCACATTTGAAAGAATAGACATTCCCTCTCTGCCTTGGGAATGATAATCCCATTCCAGCTGATTCCGATTGCCATCTGAATCAAACAGGCATGGAATATACCATTCTGATTCTAATCCCAACTGCAAACCAAAAGAACCCTTAAAAGTTTCCTAACGGTAAACTAAAACAAACTGCTTGTTGAAATCACCACATTCTTCAGATCTTATATTTCGCAAACTCCAATACTAGAAACAAAAATATTTGAAAAGCAATCTGTTACTCTGGCTCTTAATAAATAAAACTTAAGGTTCCCTAAATAAGGATCATTTTCTAACTGACAGGATTGCAAGTCGTAGATAAAACAGGCAAAAATGAACCGAAGAACCAGCCCAGATGGATTCACATTTTGCCAAAAAACCCCAACTCGATCTTAATTAAACCCACCATGTTTCAAGCAGAGCCCCCTTTTGTGCAACTCTTCAAATAAAAAATGAACCTTAATTCACTAGTCTTATGAGGGGAAGGAACCAATAACAGAAACATTAAACAATGGACTGCACCACAAAACAATCCAGTAACGTCCTGTTGTAATGTAGTCATAGCCTGTGCCAATAGTAGAAACAGGAGACAATAAAAATGCTTCTTTTATTGATAAGTATATACAAAACCAAAATGTTCAAAAAACAATCTATACTAAATGGACAAAAAAACGCTAAATGGAAATGATCATTATCATTCAAGTGATGCCACTTGGGCTACTATAAATTTTAATATATTGGAGGTTGAAACTCATTGTTGCACAATGACTAATATTTACAGAGGTAAACCGCATGAGTGAATGGAAATGTGGGTTATATGCTTCACCTTTCAGAACATACTGGCACAGGTAACGCTCATTGAAGAGCATGACATGGCATGGTCCATAACAAAAGAAAATTTGCTTGGATCCTCCTATTGCCTCATCTTCTTCTGTAATGGCCCTGAAGAAGGCCCAGCCTGCCAAAGAAAAAAAAAAATTGGTCGATGATAAAGAAATTATTTGCAATGTCAAATAGTACTACTTTTTGATGATGAAAAATGGAAACAAAAGAACATTGAACCTGGATTGAATCACTCAATTGTGGCCAATCATTTAGACCTTCCATTATTAAATTAAATTGGGTAGATCAAAGCTATATTTTTTTTTTCATTTTTTTTGATCCTTAGATGAAGTGGAGAAAGGAAATGAGGATCAAGGCCAAAACTTTCCTGCTTGAGGGAACTAGAAGCAGAGGTAAAGACCCTACTGATTAGAGAAGGAGAGTAAATGTGTTCCTGGGATGCAGCAAGGTAGCTCAAAGGTTTTGTAGATGGAGCTATTCAGTTGGTGAAACAGACAGGCTGGAAGAATACATTGGAGATGGAAGAAAGGATTTACCAGGTGGAACAAAGAAACTTAAAGGGGTGGTTTCTGGTACTAACAGAACAGTTTGGCTGAGAACAGAGACAAGTTATCTGCTTTCCAGAGGGTAGAAACAATTTCGGATGGAAAGTCATAAATGGTCTGTTATAGGAATATTTAATTAGGATTGTTGAAAATCAAAGAATTGAACAGGCTAAAGGGGAGAGTCAGCAGGAGAGCCAGGAGGAACCAATACAGAATATAGACCCAGAGTTACCTTTGGTTTGTCTTACGATGGCCCCAAGGATGGCTGCAAATGGAGGTAGTGAAAAATGGTAATCTTAACTAAAAATAGAGTGAAAGATTGGAAGGACATTTTGAATACACTTGAAACTAAGTTGCAGCTGAAAGACAGTTTTACTCAAGCCATTCAATCTCAATAAAACCATTATGGAGATTGGTAACACCAAACTCAATTTTTGTACATTGGAGACCAGTGAAGATCTGGTTATGGTTGAGATTGAATGGCTTGAGTCTATCTTGAGTAATGAGAAGACTTAAGAGGGAAGCCTCATTCTGAAGATTCTGGGCCTCCCGTTCAACTTGTGGTCTGAGTCTATCTTGAGTAAAGTCGCACTAGCTTGTAGAGGAGTCTTGATGGAGGAAAGGTTGTTGGTACAAATGGGCCTATTATGGTGAAACCCAAAGATGATGGGCCGGGAAAAGAGATTGAGCCAAATAAGAATAACAGCTTGGATATTGAGAAGGCACATGAGCTTTTAAGGGAACATGTGATTGGTAAGGAAGGGGTGATGATAGACGATTTTTTTTTGTCCATCATCTTCTTCAGTAAGAACTCAATGGGAGGTTGAAAGTTTGGATGTCAACAACATTCTGAGAGTGGATCTTCAGGAAGCAGAGAGAAAGAGAGAGAGAGAGGAGAGCAAAGGGGAAGTAGTAAAAGGATCCAGCAAGAGACAGGCCTTGCTCGTAGATGTTGGCCTGCAACAATCTGGCAAAAAAAATCAAGGATCTGATTTGATCCTCGCAGGCAGGATAAAGGAGGGAGGTAAGAAGGGGTTGGAGGGAGAGGAAAAGGTAGAGGAGAGGTGATGGGGAAAACTTAGGGGAGGAGAAGGAAGAAGGCGGTTTTGGTAAAAAAGAGGAAGTGAAGGGAATGAGATTAACGGAGTAAAAGTCTACCAAAGGAAAAGGAATTACAAACTGAAACTTCTAGAAGAGGATTGGAGTTGGAGAACAATGAGGAGGTAGAAGAGATCACGATGGATGAGATCCATGAAGTTGAAAAGAAAAGCCGACTTGAAAAAGTTATTAACAAAGCGGTAGAGGTAAGCAAAATATTGGGGGATTATTCTTCTTGGGGAGAGAGGATTTTGCAAGGAAAGCCTTAAGGGAAGTGGAAGAAAGGTATGGTGGGACTTTGAAGAATGGATAGAGGGACATTTTCGAGCAAAACAGGGCCTTTACAAAAAAGGGAAGATGACTTGGTAGCGGAGCAAGTGTTTGAGAAAAATGCGTCTTTGAGCTAGAAAGGATTAGTCAATTCTATGGAGAATGGAAGAATTGCGAGGGTTGTCTCAATGCAGTTAAAAGATTTAGACACCAAAAGTTTAGTAGATTTGTGCCAGTTCCAAAGGTGCTTGATAGATTGAAAGGGGATTTATTTAGGGTAGGCATTAACTAGAGGGTTAAGAAGAATAGAAGAGCTGTCAAGAAAAAGAAAGAGGTTGTTTGATTCATTTGTTAGAAGGCTTGGGATAAGTATTGTTTCTTGTGTAGAGGTCTCGGGTGGGGTGGTTTTGTCTGTTTATGGTCTCTGGGAAGGTGAGATGTGAGCAAAGGGTTAAGTTAGGATTTTAGTTGTGTTCTAATTGAATTTTCTTGGGTTTTATTAGGGATAGTGTCAAGGTTTGGTTGGGTAAGTGATAGTTTGTTGCTGGGATCTTTTATTTGTGGGTGATTCTTTATACCTTCTTGTACTTTTCTTTATCATTCTTAATAAATTTTTTTCTTTATTTATCTTAAAAAAAAATTCATCGCTAAATTTCTCCTTGACTAGCTTATCACATACTTGGGCTACTTTCTCATTGGCCCAGATCTTTTTTCACAAAGGGAGGCTTGTTCTTTCATCCACCTCACTAAACTTGTCAGAACTATTACACTTATTCCATGATTCAACACTTGGAGGGCATTCAGGGGTGCTGAGAACCTAAAGGGTGGAAACGTATGAGAAAGACTATTCAAGAGTATGTTGTCCAGTGTGCTATTTGTCAGAAGTACAAGAATGAGACTGTAGCTCCGGCTAGCCTCCTTCAACCCTTACCTTTACCTGAACACGTCTGGAATGATGTTACCATAGACTTCATCACAGGCCTGCCGATCAGCCAGGAAGTCTGTTATATTAGTGGTGGTGGACAGGTTGATGAAGTACAGTGATAAACTTCAAACAGCTGAGCTTCTTCAAGGGAGCTCTACCTCCTAAAATGAATACAGGAGGAGAAGAAAGGGAGAAGAGAATTAGGGAAAGGTGATTCAGATATTTCTTGCCGTTCCTTAGGGTTCTCATGAGCTATTTATATCTCATCATAACAGGTTCCTGTCATGCCAACTCCAAGCATGTGGGGAGGCTGAGTTAGTTCTGCTGACATGGCCTCCTAGTGTATACAAACTTGATGGGCTGAACTACACAAGACACTCCCTCTGAGCTGATGGCTTTGGTGTTTGATGCCTGGGGCTCCTGGACTTGGGCCGTGGGTGCTGGTGGGGGCTGCTGTGTTGACCCAGGTTCCCATCAGCCCCACCCTCTTTGTAAACAACCTTGTACTCAAGGTTGAAATCAGGAAATCGGTGCTGCAGCCTTGAAACATCTTCCCATGTTGCATCTTCCACACTTAAGGTTCTTCCATCTAACAAGAGCCTGTTTGATTCTCTTTGTACCCAACTTGATCCACCTGAAATCACAGATGGAGTGAGGTTCTAGTATGAGTGAACCCTCCTCTGGCTCTGAGAACTGAGGTAGAGTACTGCTGACTCTAGCTGAAGGAGATATGCATGGTTTCAGCAGACTAACATGCAACAGTCCCAGTGAACTCCAACCGGTGCAGGTTGGTATGGAACATGCAATTCTGTACCTGCAACCCCACCATTTTGCAAACTCCATCACACATAATCCTGTGCCCATTAGCCACATGGACCACAAAGGGATCTATAGCTTCCACTGCCATCACAGTCTGTTTTATCAACTCAGTGGTAATGAAGTTCAACAAACTTCCACAAAGGGATCTCTCTGTCCCACTGGGGCATCTTCAATCTCCTCAGAGTCATCTTCAACTTCCTCAGGCTATAGCAGAAACAACTGTTGGGCCTTGCAACAATGCCTAAGGGCAAAATTTTTCTTCACAATTGTAACACAGCCCTTCATCTCTGCATGCCTGCATCTCAGCCCATGAGAGTTTCTTAATGGGTACAAGGGCCTGGTTTAAGGTCTTGGGTAAACCCGGTTCAACCTATGGTGGGGAAGACTTTAAGACCAACTCTGGTTCAGGTCTAGGTGGTGGTGGTGGTGGTGTGTGTGTGGGGGGGGGTGTTTAATGAGTAGTCCCAAGGGATGATTTGTCATTTTGGTTTTGTCAATCTTCTCTTCAAATAACCTGGCCAACCCTAAAATAGCCATTACCATTGACAGTTGCATGACCTTTACCTCGAGTCTAATATCTTCCTAGAGCCCTCCGACAAAACACCTGATTAAATCCTTCTCCGGCCACCCATGAACCCTAAGCCAGTCTTTCAAATTGACTCTGATATTCCCCCAGTGATCCAACCTGGCGAAAATTGGCAAGGGACTCATCGAAATCTTCAAACCTAGAAAGGCTGAAGCATACATTGAGGGCTTCAGTGAAATCGAGCCAGGTCAATTGAGGATGAGACCTCCGGTACCATTGGTACCAGACGTTGGCTTCCCCATCCAAGTGAATTGAGGCAAGTTGGAGCCTCTAAGAAGCAGCAACATCATGATATTCAAAATATTGTTCAACTCTGTTAATCCAAGGTACAAGGTCCTCACACCTGAGAAGATTGGAAAATTGATCTTCAAGGTCCTACCAGATGGATTTCCTGCTGGCCAGTGGCTATCTCCTCTTGTTCACCTTCCCTGTTCGACCTATGGAGATTTTGTCGAACTGAGATGAACACAAAGAGAGTTACCTTCATCTCCTTTAAATCTCTATCTGGTTTGTGGAGTTGAACTTCCAGCCAATCCATTCTTTCATCTGAGGAACTAGCTCTAGTGTTGGGCATCCTGGACCACAGGCTCTGATACCAGTCGATAACTTCAAACAGCTGAGCTTCTTCAAGGGAGCTCTACCTCCTGAAATAGATAAAAGAGAAGGAGAAGAGGGAAGAGAATTAGGAAAAGGTATTTCAGATATTTCTCATGAGCCATTTATATCTCTCATCATAACAGGTTTCTTTCCTATCACGCCAACTCCAAGCACATGGGGAGGCTGAGTTAGTTATGCTGATGTGGCCTCCTGGTGTATACAACACAACACTCCCTCTGAGTCATTGGCTTTGGTGTCTGATGCCTAGGGTTCCTAGACTTGGGCTGTGGGTGCTGGGGAGGGGGGGTGGGTGCCAACCCAGGTTCTCATCATACAGCTATTTTGCAACCTTGGCCCATCCTTTCACAGCAGCCTAATTGGCCCAAGTCTTTATTCAGGAGATCACCCATTTGCATGAGACTCCCAAGTCCATTCTTTCAGACCAGGATCCAACCTTTATGAGCAGATTTTGGCTTGAAGACTTTAAGGTGCAGGGGATAAGGTTTCTGCATTCTACAAGTTATCACCCACAAACCAATGGACAGTCTGAGGTGATCAATAGAACAGATGGTTACCATGGGCTGAATACTGGTACAACATCAGCTTCCATGTCTCTACAGGGATGAGTCCTTTCAAGGTGGGATCCCCCAGCCATTGTCCCTTATAAACAGGGGTCATCATCAGATGTTGAAGTAGATGATCAACTTTCAGAGGGATGACATTCTAAGAACCTTAAAAGGTCACTTACTGCAAGCAACAAGAAGCACATTGAGCCTGGCACAAGTTTGCACCTTGATTTTTTGGGTTGTTTCGCATTGAACGTCTTGGGCAGGTGGCTTTGTAGACAGACAGACCACTGTAGCTCATTGAGCCTTTGTCTATTTGAAGTTACAGCCATATAGACAGACCACTGTAGCTCATTGAGCCTGGCACAAGTTTGCACCTTGATTTTTTGGGTTGTTTCGCATTGAACGTCTTGGGCAGGTGGCTTTCCATTTGGACCATCCACCCACTTCTAGATTACACCCTGTCTTTCATGTTTCCCTCCTTAAATGCAGTTTGAACCCAGGCCAAGCTTTTAGCCCAACCCTTCCTCACTTTACAGGGAAAGGAGCATTGCAAGTGAAGCTACCCAAGACTACTGATTTCCATGGGCCATGAAGAATGGAAAAGTGCTCCAGGAGGTGTTGGTCGAATGGAGTAACCTGCCCCCAGAAGATGCAACTTGGGAAGAATACTCCAAGCTACAGTGATGTGCATATAGTCTATAAAGTCCGAATAGTTTCAAGTAAAATAGCTGGGAGACCCATCGCTCCTAGTTCATTTACTTGATGGGTGGCATCTCCTTATCAAGCCCAAGTTAGCATTCCTGCAGTGCTCACAAATGTCTTTATCATAACAAGATTAACAGAATGCTTACAATGTTAGAGAGTTGTTCACTGATGTAGGCCATTGATCTCAACATGGCTTCCAGTGTATCTTTAGTAAGCTGGAATTTCACCTCTGTTTCGCCTAAAGGGGACTTAGCATAATCTTGGAGCTGCAAAATGTATAACATAAAAAGAATTAAACAAGCTCTACACAATTAACGAGGGACCCTAGAAATCTAAACACAAGAAAATTTATTTGTTCATAAAGAACAACACTATCAGCAAGGTTTAAAATGTTGGTGTCGGTGTCGGTGTCAGTGGAAAAATCAACCATCCAAATGTAGAAAACATGTTGGAAATGTTGAAAACATCATATGAAAATACTGTAGAAATTATAGACATGGTGGGACAATTATGAAATATGCAAAAATATAGAATGCTATTTTTTGTAATGATAAATGATGCAATGGGCAGACCTGTTAAATTATTATCCTGTTCCAAATCACCAAAACTACATGATAGAGACAGTTCAAGTAAAATTTAAAACTCATAGAAAGTGTGAATGATTCTAATAGATCAACCAATAATTTATTATACAATAAAAATAAGATTTAACTTCATATTTGAAAAGAATTTCAAATTGGCTCGAAGTGGTAATCATGTCCATTAGGTGAGCAAGAATACTGCTACCCCACACATCTAAAATATTGTCTCCAACTTATGTTACAACACTATCTTGTAATCCACATAGTGTGAACTGAATTCAGATCTAGGAGAAAACAGATCTAGGGGTGTCCAGGATAGTCGACCCCCACCCCAAAGAGCCTCTTTTATATTAAAGAGATAAAAAGTATGTACAGTTACAAGAATGCCCTTACAGGGCTGAAAGATAAAAAGAACATTTTAAAATAGAAGTATGTCATGGAAATATTAGGAAATTTATGGACATTTTAAACATGATTATTATTGTTATTGTTATTGTTATTATTTATTGGAAACAGTAACTTTCATTAAAAATAGCAATTAATCATTATACTGTCAACCACTCAGAGTATGAGTGTTGACCCCAACCATTTTATTTATTTATTTATTTTTTTTGAGAGAAAGCAATGTATGAATATATTAAGAAAACAAAAAACAGTATAGCAAGCTGCTATACATAAAAAGGGGGATGCACATCCAATGCCCATACGACCCTAAACCCCCACCCTCTGCTTTACAAAAATATTATCATATGCAAAAAAAGAATTGAGATTTCTTTCCCTACATGGTTTGTTCATAGCCAGACAGGAAAACAATTTCCCCAAGATTTTCTGGAAAACTGAATCAACCGAGCTGCTCTTGTTTCTGAACATTCTTGAGTTTCTCTCTTGCTAGACACACCAAAAAACTGGTGCAGGAGTGATATTCCATGCTACCTTCCCCCTTTTGGTTAGACCAGCTACACTCCAGCTCTGTAAGAAGTCCACCACTGATTCTGGGTTGCAGGTTTGCACCACAACCATTTCCCAAATCCTTGACCAAATCTCGTGGGCAAAGTCACAGTGTAACATCAAGTGGTTAACTGATTCAACGTGCCCATCACACAACACATAATTATTGGACTCCAAAGGCATGTCCCTCCTAGTTAAGTTATCCCTGGTTAGGATTCTGTTGAGGTAGGTGGTCCACACAAAGAAGGCTACCTTTGACGGCACATTTTTGCACCAAATGATGTTTGCTGGAATGGCCTGTTCCTCTAATCTGGACACGTGATTATAGAAGGATTTGACTGTAAAACTTCCAGATTTATCTCACTTCCACAGCCTTCTATCAATGCTCCCAATCTCCACCTGAGTGATATATAAATTGTGAAGCATTTCCACCATTGCCTCCACCTCCCAGTTATTTAGGTTTCTTCTGAAACGAGGAGTCCAGACCATGGTTTTCAAAACCGGACCAGACTGGAAAAACCGGGAACCGGTCAGATGACCGGTTCTGTTTTACCCCAAAACCGTTGATTTGGTCAGCAAACAGCTGACCCGGGTGGTCAAACCATTCGAACCGTTCAATGGTTTGGCTGGTTTTTATTTTTTTGTCAGAATGGGCCATCCGTCCGGGAACCAGACCCCTGACCAGTTCGTTGTCCGGGTCGGTTTTAAAAACCTTGGTCCAGACTACATACCCATTCCACACCTGTAAGTGGTTTGTCACCCAAGCTTCTTTGTCCACTGCCAACACATATAGGGCAGGGAAAGACTCTTTCAGTGGTCTGCCTTCACACCAGGAGTCTCTCCAAAATTTCACCTGATGGCCATCACCAATTTTGAAGCAGATACCCTTCCTAAAAGGGTCGAAAGCTTTCCTTATGCCTTTCCACACAGAGCACCCAACCAATTTCAAAGTTACATCACAGCCCAAAAATAGGGTTTTCCCTTAAGGTCCCCTGCTTTGCCAAAATAATCAGCCACAGAATTGGCTGACCTCTTTACCCACTTGAAGATTGCTTATATATACAATAATTAAATAAATTAGTATAATAAAATTAAAAAAATATATTTATTTTATTAATATATTATATACGATATATTATTATATAATTATAATTTATATAATATTATATAAATAAATAAATATAAAATATATATGGGCCGTGCTGGGCCGTGCCGGCTTGTGGACCTAAAACCCCAGGCCCAGCACGGCCCGCATGATCGTGCCGGGCCTAGCACGGCCCATGGACCATCGTGTCGGGCCGCGGACGGCACGACCCGATTTACACCTCTAGTCCATACACCCAAACTTTGTCAGCAGCCATCCTATTAACAGTTTAGAGTCTCCCTCCACCTCAACGTTTTGATATCCCCATTGCTTGGACAGCCTCAAGTCTTCTAGTAGGGTCATAATTTCAGCCTTCAGAGAATCTCCCACACCCATGGGGCCAGAGTATAGTGCTATCAGCCTGCCCTCCCCAGCTCCAGAGGGTCCTGGATTACCTAATGAGCTTCCATCAAAGTTCAATGTTATCCTTTGTTGTGCTGCAGTTGTCCAATAAAGCTGATCCACAGACTGTGCAGTTGAAGAATTTGCCATTACCAACCATCCCCTAAGGATAATCATTTTAAACACGATTATCACTATCTAGTTTCACATATGTCAACCACAGTTGTCATGACCAGTGCTGTCAACGTAGTGAGGCAACCACTAGTTGTTTGGCCTCCCTAGGGGATGCATTGACTGGTGCTAGTAACTAACTAATCAATCAAAGAAATGATAAATTCTAAATTTAAGATATTGATGCAATATCATCCACTAGTCAATACAAACAGAAAATATGCAATATAAGAATGTTAAAAATATTTAGTTTATATTCATGGCTTTTCAAAAATAAAACGGCTAGATAAGTCGAGATAAGGAGTGAAAATCTAGGAAAAGTGCAACTTTAACTATTTGATGTGGTCCTCCTTTTTGTGGAAATTCCATAACAGCATACCATTAATTCCAAGTAAAAGAAGTCCCTCACTTTATTGTTTTACCTTACTCCTTATTTTATATACCACACTGTTTTCAACCCGCCACTGACCATGTTAGTCAAACTAGTAACCCGGTCAAAATCCCTGCTTCGGTTGTGTCAAACCTGCTATTTACAAAAAACCAATGACTCAGTCAATAACCTGCCAGTAAAGACAGTTGAACAGTTGATCCATCTGACCCATTCAAGGAATAAACATAGTTCTCAAGAATCCAAGGCAAACCTAGACAACAAGGGAGCACTTAGTCGCCTAGGCGTTGCTTAAGGTCTAAACAAAATAGAACAAAAGGGGGATGAGCCCCTATTTTTTCCATTGAAATAGAAGTTAAAGTTTGTGGTATAGGATGGTGGGTAGCATTCATGGCTGTTCCTATTCAGGTTGGGATGCCAGAGTAACTCGTCGGGCTACTCTATCAACTCCTTGGAAGGCAATACATGGCATTCTTCCCAAATTTCTTCAATGTGTAAGGTATGATGCTTGTGCGGGCAATCTAGTTCTTTTTTGGGAAGATACTTGGGTGGGTAACTTGTCTCTCAAAGACCTTTTCCCCTCTCTTTACTCTCTTTCCCTTTATAAAAAAGAGCCTATTTCCTCTTTCCTCTCCCCTCCAGTCCTCCCTCTTTCTTTGAATTGGGATTTTAGTTTTCATAGAGGTTTGCGGGAGGCTGAACTTCCTTCTGTCACTGAGTTGCTTTCTTCTCTTGACAATGTTTGTTTAGACCCTTCTTCCCCTGATAAGAGAGTGGGGGCCCCTACTCCTCAAGGCTCTTTTTCTTGTGCTTCTTTCTTCAAATCCCTTTGTTCTAGTGATGTGCCTGGGTCCTTCCCTGTATAAGAAGTTTGGACCAAACCTATTCCCCCTAAGATAGTTGTCTTTTGTTGGAAGGTGTACCATGGTAAGATTAATACTTTGGAAAACTTGGAAAAGAAAAGCCCTTTTTTTGTGTCTTCCCCCAAACTGGTGTATTTTGTGCAAAGCCCATAGAGAGGATTGCTACCACTTACTGATCTCCTGCCCCTTTGCTGCAGCTCTATGGGATTGGATTTTTTATTTGTTTGGTTGCAGGTGGATTCTACCATAAGAAGTCAATTTGTTGTTTAGCTCACCTACCTTCATTTGGCCAACAAAAAAGGGAAATGCATGTGGAGATGCATTAGAGAAGCCACACTATGGACTATTTGGGGAGAAAGGAATTCTAGAATCTTTCTTGACAAGGAGAGAACCCTTCCAGTAGTAAAGGAGTGTATTTTCACTAGAGATATACACTGGCTGAGAACCTTAGAATCCTTTTCTCCGTTTTCCTTTGCAGATATTTGGAGAAGCTGGGATGCAATTGCTAACTTGTCCTCTCAGAAAAATAAATCTGCAGCAGTTTGGATACCTCCCTTGGAAGGTTTTATCAAATTGAATTTTGATGGGAGCAGTCAAGGCAATCCGGGATTGTCAGGGATTGGAGGAGTCTTGAGAATTGAGGATAGCAAGATCTTATCACTGTTTTCAGGCCCGATGGGAATAAGTGATTCTACAAGGGCTGAGTTACTGGCTGCTGTACAAGGAATTCAGATTGCCAACCAACTTGGAATAGAGAAGTTACCGATTGAAGGGGACTCTTAAGGTAATTGTGGGTTGGTTGTAGAACCTCGATTCAGCTACTTGGAACTATAGGGATCTTATGAAAAAATTTAAATGGTTAACAAGACACATGATCATTAGGCTGTGTTTGGTTGCAGTGCAATTTTATTTGCACTAGTACAAGGAGTGCAAATGAAAAAAAATGCAAATTCTCATTTAATTTTGTTTTGGGTTATACTTTATTCTGCTTTATGTCTTAATTTACTTCATTTGTACTACAATCAAACAAGATAAGCTAAAATTTGAAACAAAAATAGGTCAGAATTTACACTCAAATCATTTGTACTGCCATAATTTTGCATCAGTGCAAATTTATTTGCATTGCAACCAAACACAGCCTTAGAGTCCAATGGATGGGTAGGTCGGCAAATGCTTATTTTCTTGTTTCACTGTAATATCTAGGAGAGGCTGCACCTCACGCTTCTCCAAAGGATGCGTGTAACAGATTATTCTCTTTGATTAATGAATTCACAATTCAATTATCAAAAAAAAAGGGCATAGCCCCTACTCTTGTCTTAGAAGAAAGAAGACAGAGAAGAAAAATCTCAAAGATGATGGAGAAGTGGTAGAGCCCCTGTTTTAGTTCAAAAAAAAGGATGAAGAAGAAATTTACTTCCAGAAAAGGAAAAAGAAGGGATCAGAATATCTTTGTTGTAATGGGTGATTAAGTTGTAGGCCTGTTTTTCTCTTTACATTATTAGTTATGTTGCTGTGTTGGGCCTGAATTAGTTCTTTTTATTTTGTACTTATGTGTGCCTTTACTAATTAGGGGCACACCTGTCTTTTCATGTATATTAGGGCTGGCTGAGAACACACTTGCAACCCATCCATCTTCTGTCTTTTCTGTTATCTCTCTCTTTTGCTCTAATCTCCATCACAGGTCACAAACCAGTTGCACTAACAAAGGATAAGAAGCCTAAGAAGGGTCAAACACCAAGTGAAAATGTGGCAATGGGTAACAATGCAAAGATTCAGAAGAATACATCTACAACTGCTCCTTTGTGATGGGACAGAACACGAATTCTTCTGCCTCAGAATCATTTTTGGATTTTACAGCTGATGAGGCAGAAATCTTTAGCTGAGCCATGGACCGATTGAGGAACTCCCCCCTTGTATCCTCTTCCCTTGCCAAAAAAGGTACTGTCGCTACTCATAGTGTTACTAGTCCTATACATTCTAGCCCTTGGATTATTGATACAAGAGCCACTGACCATATGAGACATATGTGCTCTTTGTTTGCCTCCTATCACCTGCTATCTGGCCAAGATAAGGTGAGTAACTGATGGTCTCTCCACTACTTTAGGTAAGGGGCATTTCAGGCTAGGCGCCTCGCCCATGTCAAGGCATGTACTCATTAGAAAGGCGCTCGCCTCTGCACCTAGTCAAGCACCTCAGGCCATGCGTCAGGCGGCCCAGGCAAGGGACTTATTTAGGTTTTCAATTTTTTATTTGTTTTATGTTTTGAGTTTATATACAATTATTATAATATATCAAAGGCCTTTTTCTTTTATTTTTTACAACTATTAATATAATATGCTAAACCAAATAACCAAAAGCCCAAACTAAGAGTGGGAAAATAAAAACTTCCCAAGCAAGCAAACTGAAACAAGGGCAAACCAACCATCGAACTCCAAGTCCAAGGAAACCCTTCATTCTTTCCACTATTTCTGACAGTAAAACAGGGGCTCCGCCCATTCTAGTTCCCCCTTGTTTTCACACTAAAATAGGGGCTCCACCCATGCTTATTTTTTCTTTATATCTCACCAGTTTTTACTTTAAAACAGAGGCTCTACCCCATTCTTTCTACCACTGATTTTTACACTAAAACAGGGGCTCCGCCCCACTCTTATTTTTTCATTTATCATCGCAATTTTTACTTCCAAAACAGTGGATCCTCCCCATTTTTGTTTTTCAATTTTTTGTATCTGCTTTTATGCTCAAAACAGGGGCTCCGCCCCATTATTGTTTATGTAGAGAACATTGATGCGGGTCCCACAGCTGTGGTCCCACTCTGTCCGTAGGGTAAAATGTATCTAGTCACAGCTGTGGTCAATTTGCTATTCTGTTACTCCTAGTTTCAGTTTTATATTGTTTGTTATTTGTTAGCAGTTATGATGTAAACACCAAGGGCAGATATGTCCTTTCATGTAACTAGCATAACATATATATATTAAATTAAAGTGGCGGCGGCAAAATATTGACATTCTGTTCTCCTCAAAATCTGTGTTCTACTGCTCTTTCACCACTCTTTCTTCTACTTCTTCTTCACTTTCTCTTCTCATCGAACCTAAAATTTCTTAGTGGTCAAGACTGATAGCAGTCTTGAACACTTACATGGTATCGGAGCCAAGTTAGGGTTTTTCATGTGAGTCTAATACCAGCCGACCACATGAGAATCTCCTAGGACTGAAAGCTGAAAAGGAGTTCGCAGACTGATTCTTGGAGATCACCAGAGGTGCTAGCAGCTATTGGAAACTTGCTAGGGTTGCAGAGTGTTGGTGGTCAGGAAGGATCAGAGAAGACTAGGGTTCAGGTAACCCTAGAAGGCAGCGAACAATTTTTCCTTGTAAGTTGTTTACTTTCTAAGAGAAGTTCTATCAGAGAAGATAGGTTGGACCTATCTGGAGGGGAAGGCCGAACCATTCTAGTTCTTTCTCTCTTCGATTCACTAGGGTTTTACAGCAAACCCTGGACCGAACTGTGTTTCTCTCTACTCTAGCGTTTGAAAGTGATCTGCGGCAAGCCCTAGTGTTTGACTGAACCCTGTGATCTACCTAGAGCTACTCTTAAGTTTATTGGTAGGTCCGATCAGATTCTAGGGTTTCTTATTAACCCTACTGCAAGCCTATCTATACAGTTTGGATTGTGCAACTGAATAGCTTACTTTCAGGACTGATTAAAACCTTAACTTTCCCAAGCATATCAGTTTTTTTTAAGCTGTTCTCAGAGTTCTAAGGGGTTAGAGATCTACGGACAGCTACTGCTGTGTTGGCTAGTTGGTTTCAGATCAGAATTATTTCAGTTTTGTGCACATACACTGAGAATACAGATCAGGCCTATACTGTTTTGATTGTGATTGGTGGTTCAAGTGCTGTTTTGAGACTTGACAGAAATGGAGTCTAAAAATCAGGCAGAAGGCAGCTTTGGAAACATCAGTTATGGTAGTATTTCTGAGATGGGTGGTCAGATTACGACCATAAAGTTTGATGGATCAAACTATTTGGAATGGGCCCAATCAGCCATGATGGCTATTGGTGGAGGAGGTAAATTAGGGTACCTCCTGGGAGATATGAAAGAACCTTCCAAGGGAGACCCGACATATACCAAGTGGATGCAAGAAAACTACTTGGTTATGACACGGCTGTGTAATTCTATGCAGCCTCATATTAGCCGGAATTATTTGTGCGCAAAGACAGCTAAGGAGATATGGGATGTTATGAAAGAAACTTACTCCCAACCCCTTAATGTTGCCAGAGCATATGAATTGAAATGTGAAGTAAACACCCTTAAACAATGAGAGAAACCGGTGTCGGTCTACTTCTCTACCTTGAAGTCCTTGTGGCATGAGATTGATCACTTAGAGACTCTTGAGTGGGAGAGTCCCAAAGATGCTTAGACCCATAGAAAGCACATCGAGACAAACAGAGTGTTTGAGTTTCTGGCAGGACTGAACTCAGAATATGATATTGTGAGGCAGCAGATTTTGACTAGAGACATTGTGACTCTCTCTCAGGCTTACTCATTTGTACACAGTGAAGAGACCAGAAGGAAGATTATGATGCAACCTCACACACCCACATCAGCCTTTGTAGCTGTTACACCCAAATCAGGGGGTGATTCAGAGAAGGACAGGAGGAAGGAAAACAAGAAGGATGTAGTATGTGAACATTGTAAGAAGCCCAAACATACAAAAGAGACATGTTGGAAACTGCATCCCCACTTGGTTCCTGCGAAGTTGAGACACAAGAAGGGCACTGCTCATGTAGCCATGAACACTGATTCAACATCCTCATCTAGCACAAAAGGAACATCTTTGGAGACCTTAGCTGCAGTTCGGGCTGCCCTAATACAACTAGAAAAGGAGGTTGGAAATTCAGCTCAGCCACCGTAGCCTCCATCAGCCCCTGTTACATCTGCCTTCGCCCATTCAGGTACTCGAGCTTCAGCCTATCATGCCTCAGCTCCAGGTACTACTGAACCTTGTTGGGTAATAGACTCAGGTGCATCTGATCACATGACTAGCTTACCTTCATTGTTTACTACTTACCATTTGTCTTCTGATAGGGATAAGGTATCTATTGCTGATGGCTCCCTGGTTCCTATTTCTAGGAAGGGTGACATCAATCTTTCAAATACTATCTCCCTATCATATGTTTTGCATGTGCCTAAGCTTGATACTAACCTTCTTTCAGTCAGTAGTATTACCAAGCATATGAACTGCTCAGTAACCTTCTTCCCTGATCGATGTGTTTTTCAGGACTTGGAGACGCAGGTGATTGGGACTGGCCGTGAGACGAATGGGATCTATCTGCTCGGGGAGCGGTTCCGTCAGGGAGAGTCAGTAGAGAAGTTGTCTTTTGTATCTCAGAGTGTGAGTCCGGTTATGCTTTGGCATAACCGATTAGGTCATTTGTCTCTTCGATCTTTACAGAGTCTGTTTCCTACTTTATTTTAGTCTATTGAGTTGTCTCAGCTACAGTGTGAAAGTTGTGAGTTTGCTAAGCATTGTAGAAAGCCTTATTTATTGAGTAATAAAAGGAGTGATAATTCTTTTGATATTGTGCATACTGACATTTGGGGGGCTTATCATATCCCTTCCATGGGTGGGTACAGATATTTTTTGTTATTTGTTGATGACCATACCCGTTTTTCTTGGGTTTATCTCATGCGTTCACGAGATGAGGTACCTTCCCTGACCCAAAATTTTTACCAAATGATCCTAACCCAGTTTGATGCCAAGATCAAAGTTCTCAGATCTGATAACGCAAAGGAATACTTTGCTAAATCATTGACATCTTATCTTCTTCATCATGGGGTTATCCACCAGAGCTCTTGCTCTCATACACCTCAGTAGAATGGAGTTGCCGAGAGGAAGAATAGGCACATTTTGGAAGTGGCTAGAAGCCTCATGTTTACTTCCAATGTCCCTATTCGCTTCTGGGGTGATGCTATCCTCACGGCGGTATACCTTATTAATCGGGTCCCTTCCAGGGTCCTTGATATGCGATCTCCTTTTTCCCTTCTACACCCACGTGAGGACTTGTTTTCTATTCCCCTTAAGACATTCAGTTGTACTTGCTTTGTTCAGCTTCTCGGACCCCATCACTCCAAGTTCGAACCCAAAGCCTCCAAATGCATCTTCCTTGGTTATGCACAAACTCAAAAGGGTTATTGATGCTATGATCCTACCTCCGAGAGGAAGTTTGTCTCCATGGATGTCACTTTCTTTGAGGGGACACCCTATTATCCTCGAGTTGCCCCTCAGGGGGAGAGCAGTGAGAGTGGGGGTTTAAGTTCTTGTCTTCAGGGGGAGAGCAGTGAGAGTGGGGCAGTTCCTTTACCTATTCCATTGGGTGATGAGAGCTGCAATGGTGAGGGTAGTCAGAGGGATCAGGAGTTGAGGGAGAGCTGCAATGGTGAGGGTGGTCAGAGGGATCAGGAGTTGAGGGTTTATCACAGGCGGTGCAGGCAGGTTGATCCTGATCATCAGTAGTCCAGACCAGCTCCAATCTCATCTGCAGCTCCAGGTCCAGATACTACAGTCCCAGATCCCACAGAGACTTCCCCTACAGATGATCTTGACCTTCCAATTGTAGTCCGTAAAGGGAAACGACATTGTACCACATCCACAGCCCACTGTATTTCCCATTTTTTATCCTATGATCGCCTATCTCCTACCTACAGGTCCTACCTTAGTTCCATTTCCAATGTCCCTATTCCAAGAACAGTGCAAGAAGTCTTATCCATCCCTGAATGGAAAGATGCAATGCAAGTTGAGATGGATGCCCTGTTGAAAAACAACACCTGGGAGGTAGTTGATTTTCCAAAAGGAAAGAAACCAGTTGGATGCAGATGGGTATTTACGGTGAAGCATAATGCAGATGGATCTATTGAGAGGTATAAAGCTCGGTTAGTTGCAAGAGGGTTTACACAGACTTATGGCATAGATTACTTGGAGACATTTGCACCGGTAGCCAAGATGACTACTATTTGAGTCCTATTGTCCCTTGCAGCAAGTCACACTTGGCCTTTATACCAAATGGACGTGAAAAATGCCTTTCTGAATGGAGATCTGCAGGAAGAAGTTTACATGTGTTTGCCTCCTGGATTCTATGATGCAGAAATAGGTAAGAAGGTCTGTCGGCTCAACAAGGCTTTGTATGGTTTGAAACAGTCACCTAGGGCTTGGTTCGATAGATTTAGACTAGCACTTGTGAAGTTTGGATATGTAAAAGCCCAGTCAAATCATACCCTATTCATCAAGAGGGTGGAGTCCTCTTTGACACTACTGGCAGTATATGTTGATGATATTGTGGTCACAGGGAATGATAGCCATGAGATTGAGTCTCTTAAATAGCTTCTTCACCAAGAATTTGAGGTGAAGGACCTTGGTGTACTCCGGTTTTTTTTAGGTATTGAGGTTGCTAGATCCAAACAGGGGATCTTTATATCTCAGAGGAAATATGTCCTAGACCTGTTGGCAGAAACTGGAAAGTTAGGTATCAAGCCTGCAGATACACCAATTGAACAGAATCACAGGATTAGTGCCGAGAGTGGAGAGCTTCTTGAAGACAAAGTTATGTTCCAGCAACTGGTAGGAAAGCTCCTATATCTCTGCCTCACTCGGCCAGATATTACTTATGCTATTAGTGTTGTCAGCCAGTACATGCATTCTCCTAGAACCACACATCTTCTTGCGACAGAAAGAATCTTAGCCTACTTGAAGAGATGCCCAGGTAGGGGTATACTATTCAAGAACAACAATCACATGAAGGTGGAGGTCTATACTGATGCTGATTGGACTGGGAGTGTTGATGACAGAAGGTCTACCTCAGGATATTGTGCCCTTGTGGGAGGAAACCTTGTCTCCTGGAGAAGTAAGAAACAAAGTGTTGTCTCCCGGTCAAGTGCTAAAGCAGAATACAGGTCCATGGCCAATGGAGTGGCTGAAATCCTATGGCTAAGATCTCTATTTGAGTTGGGTATTGAGTATGAGAAGCCCCTGATGCTGTACTGTGATAATCAAGCTGCCATTAATATAGCACATAATCCAGTACAGCATGACAGAACCAAACACATTGAAGTTGACCATCATTTTGTGCGAGAGAGGGTCTCATCTCAAGAAGTATGCCTCCCTTACATCACATCTAGTATGCAACTAGCAGACATCCTCACTAAAGCCGTATCAAGAAAGAAGCTAGAGGCGGATCTATCCAAGTTGGGAATGATGAACATATACTCCCAACTTGAGGGGGAGTGTAGAGAACATTGATGTGGGCCCCACATCTGTGGTCCCACTCTGTCCATAGGGTAGAATGTATCTAGTCACAGCTGTGGTCAATTTGCTATTCTGTTACTCCTAGTTTCAGTTTTATATTGTTTGTTATTTGTTAGCAGTTATGATGTAAACACCAAGGGCAGATATGTCCTTTCATGTAACTAGCATAACATATATATATTAAATTAAAGTGTCGACGGCAGAATATTGACATTCTGTTCTTCTCCTCAAAATCTGTGTTCTACTGCTCTTTCACCACTCTTTCTTCTACTTCTTCTTCACTTTCTCTTCTCATCGAACCTAAAATTTCTTAGTGGTCAAGACTGATAGCAGTCTTGAACACCTACAGTTTATCTATTTTTTGTTCACTCTTTTTACCTCCAAAACAGGGGCATCACCCCATTGTTATTCATGTATTTTTCTCGCTTCTTTTACATAAAAAATAGGGGCCCCAACCCACTGTTATTTTTTTTATTTTTCTCACTGTTTTGCACCCAAAACAGGGGCAATTAGGTAATTCAATGGTTGAAACATCTTAGCCCCATTAAATGTCATTGGAGCCATTTGACCATGGTTTCCAGATGGGAGATACCATTCTTCACTTACAAGGGTATGAAGTTAGGACTCCCCCAAACCTGTGGATCTGACCTTGATCAGTAGAATTGGGCCAGACCCGGACCTGCCTTCTTTTATGTGCTTGGGGGCCAATAGTGGGGGGCCCTACCCTTTCACAGCCAGATGGATCGAGTGGGCTACATGAGTTTCAGCAAAAGTTATGTTATCTTTTGAAGCAATTTGAAATGGCATTCCAGGAGCCCAACTGTCTTCCCCCTCCAAGAGCCCATGACCACCATATCCCCTTATTACCTAGAGTGGGACCCACAAATGTTACCATACTGATATCCTCACTGCTAGAAGCAAGAAATTGAGAGCTTCGTTCAAGTACTGTCAGATAAGGGCTTTACACAACTCAGCCACAGCTCCTTTTCGTCACAAGTTTTGCTAGTGAAGGATGAGGGGTGGAGGTTTTGTGTAGATTATCATCAGGCTCTCAATAACATTACCATAAAGGACCGTTTCCCAATTCCTGTGATAGATGAGTTGATCGATGAGCTTAAAAAAGGCGTGGGTGTTCTCTAAGCTCAATCTCCTGGTATTCCAGGCCGCTGTTTTTAAAGTAAAAATTGATGAGAAAAAGGAAAAAATAAGCATGGGTGGAGCCCCTGTTTTAGTGTGAAAATGACAGGAAATATAGGGGAAACAAGAATGGGCAGAGCCCTTTGTTTTTCTTTCAAAAACAGTGGAAAGAAAAATAGGAAGAAAGAAGGGAAAAAAAAAAAGAAGAAGGAAAGAAGATACATTTTTCAATTGAATCTAAAGATCAAAAAAAGGTTTCCTTGGACTTGGTGTCTTCGATGAAGAAGGGTACTCAGAGTTCGATGACTAGTTTGCCCTTGTTTGAGTTTGCTTGTTTGGAAAGTTTTTTGCTTTCCCACTCTCGTTTTGGCCCTTGGGCTATTTGGTTTAGCATATGATATACAATAGTTGTAAAAAATAAAAGAAAAAGGCCTTTGATATGTTATAATAATTGTATATAAACTCAAAACATAAAAAAATAAAAAAAAATGAAAACATAAATAAGGCACACAACTAGGTGTGTAGAGGCAAGCACCTTTTTGATGTTCACATACCTTAACCTAGGCAAGGCGCCTAGCCTGAAATGCACCTCACCTCTGCGCCTTTTAAACCACTGCCTTAACCTCCAGGCATATTTCATCCTTTAATCCTCCCACAAAACACCCAACTAAACTTTTCAGGCCATCCCTAAACCCTGGTAGCCAGGCATTCAAACTCCATCTAGTACTCACATACCATTCCATGTTGTTTCAATTTTGTCAGGCTTTCATCATAATCGACATATACCCAGAAGGACCAAATCTAACACAATGAGCACCAGTGAACTCGATCCATGTCATTTAGAGTGAAACAAGCAATACCATTGGTAATAGAGGACTTCCGTTTCCTACGACCACCCTTGCAGGACAAACCCAAGACTCCCCTCTAATTTTTGAACATGCAAGTGTTTTAATCAGACACCGACTTGACGAGATATTTTTTCTTTTTCACCAAATGCTGGCATGTTCAAAAATCACTAGGGGGTCTCGGGTTTGTCTTGTGACAGTGGTCACAGGAAATGTGTTCTCGATAATAGAGGATGGCTTCTTATCCAAATGAATAGCAGCTATAGCTGCTCAATTTGGCCCAGGGTCTCATTATATTCAAATATAGATCCATAGAATGGGATCTTCACCAAAAAAAATGGGAAAATCAATTTAACATTCTTACCAGACCAAGCTTCATTCAGCCTAACACTACCGTGGCTAGACTCTTGCTCCACCTCTCGGCTAGTACTAAGAGTCATCTAATCAAACCTCACCACCACCATAAATAGGGCTTCTCTGATTTCCTGATTTTCGATGTCACCTTGTGTAACTCAATCTCCATCTGATCCATACGTGACTCCATAGTCATTGCCCAAGTGCTTGGCATTGACCTTGCTCTGATACGAGATGTTAGTAAGTGCCTAACTAGAATCTTTTTAAGGAACCACCCTCTTGAAAACACAGAAGATGAAGAAGAAACGAGAGAGGATCATATCTGATTCATATCAATGTTTTAAAAACCGACCCAAAGGTCGAACCGTTTTTGCCTCAGGGTCGCAGGTCAAACCATGCTACATCATCATTCTATATACATACATATATATATATAGATATGTATGTATAGTTATATACATATGTGTATAAATACATATATCGATAAATAATGTATAGTTATATTCTACATGTAATATATGTACTATTTTATATTTAATTTATATTTTTAATTCAGTTTTTTATTTTTATTTGTAAAAATATTAAAAATTGCACTTTGAGGCAAAAAAAAAGTTTTTCATAAAAATAGCAAGGCAAATGCGCCTATGGCCCCTTGGGATGCAAAGATCTTGAAAAATTACCCAAAATCTAAAAAAACTCGCCCCAATCAAACATCAAAGTGAAAAGTTATGGCCTCTGGAAGTGTGCATACACATTTAGTGTGCAACCTGTGACCCAGTCACCAGGTTGAATAGGTCAACGGTCCAATTGCTCGGGTTGAACGGTTTTTGACCAATTCTTGGGTTTTAGTAGAACTAGACCCAGAATCATGGTCGGTTGATGGTTCAAACGGCCAAGTCAATGGTGGTTGAAAACACTACTTACAATAGCCCTCCCTTGTAAACATATTATTACATCGAATCAATTCAATTATGCCTTGGGATCTGCCTAACTAGCTCCTACTGATGTGGCCTCCTTTGAAAAACTTGTTGAGGTGCAGCCTCGTAAGGTGAGCTCTTAGCTCTAATGCCATCTGGACCTGGCTTCAAGGGCTGGATCGAGCTGGGCCAAACACTTGACTTCAAACCAAAAGGAAGTTTATCACCAAGAACGTTACCTTCTTTAAGACTCAATCATTTTTTGAACCTCCCCAGAATTCTCTTCAAGGGTAGTCTAGTGGGGTGGAAGATATTTTCTCTGAGGTTAACCCTTTTGTGTTCTATGTTTTCTCTTGTGTCCACTGCTCTTGCTACAAAAAAATGATGTGACTAAAGAAAAAGAAATGAGTGTCTATCAAAGGAGGAAAAAAAGGACCTTGCAACTAAAGATTGCAACCAATTAGATGCCTCTCACTGCGACCAAGGTACCACTCCTCACCTTGAGTTGGATATTCCCATTGCTATACATAAACTTGTCATTCATGCACCATTCATCCAATTGGTAAGAATGTCTATGCATGAGATTTATCCTTTTTTTATAAATGATATAAGCTTTATTATCGCAAGTGAATAGTGTACAACCAGCAGAGGAACGAGATGCAGCCCCAGCCATATAACCAGATGTATATCAATACTACCAATCAGCAACCAACTCAAATACATTAGTTAGCAACCACTTAGAAACCTAGAATGACCAACATCTTATTGTTTTCTTATATTTCATGTGCACAAGAAGTTTTAAATCTTGACTTGCATACCTTCAAACTAATAACAGCCACTCGATCAGCAGGCTTTGACTTCCTATTTTCCATGGTCCATGTCATTGATTTCAGTCGGGGTAGAATTCCCTACAATAAAGAAAGCTCAATTTGGACAATACCGATCATTCATTTTCATTTTCAGAAGAAAACAAAATGCCCATTTCTTTTCTAAAACCAATATATAAATATAATAAATAGGACTTGTTCATTTATTTCATACAAGTTACATCTAAAACTCATTAAACTGAATATAGGATAATTAATACAGGTACTTGCTATTGTTAGAACATGCAGTTTATTCATCTCAGAAGAAACATGACATGAATAACCCCATCTACTGATTATATGAGATTTACAACACAAATGCTAAAGAACAAACTTTATAAATCAGAGCTTTGATTGAAATTGATAGAATATAGAAATTGAGAAAAGATGCTTTAGCTTCAAATATACTAGAAGAAAAGCATGGCACCAACATAGGAAGGGTGGTGGCCATGTATTCAACACCTACTAGAGTGGGAGATTCCCTGAACTGAATTGATGGCCTTACTGCAAGGCCTAAGACTAGCAAAGCAATCAAACTTTTGAAATATGGAAGTAGAAGGGGACTCAAAAGTCCAAGTCCCTTGGACTTACAGGCATGTCTTCAGGGAGATTGATTACTATCAAGGGAGGTAAACACTTCCTACTTATGGGCCAGAAGAACTTCAAATGGGATGGCAGATTCACTAGCAAAACAAGTAGACATCAATTATTTTGGGCACCAATGTAAATCTTATGTATTTGGATGGTTGTATTATCTCAACTAGATGTACTAAAACTCTCTCGTTGAATTAATTAAATCTTCTTCTCTACTGATAAAAAAAGCAATCTCCGTGTGTGGTTTGGCAAATTCATTGAGGTAGTAAAGAATTTTGGGATGAAATAGTGTAATGTTGATCATTTGGTGTTTAGTTATGAATCTACAGCAGGGAAGATCCTCTTAGTAGTGTATGTTAATGGCATAGTTATTAATTTTTGAGAAAATTTAACCAAGATTTATTGAGAATAAAAGGGAAGGGGGGGGGGACAAGAGGAGATATACAAAACAGGGGGGGAACCCCTGCAAGTTACAAAGGAGGAAGCTTGTCGCTATACAGATGCTCCAAATACACACCAAATTTAGCTAGGCCATCTGCAGTATGATTGTATTCCCTAGGAATCCAAACTAAGTTAACATTCAATCCATCCAAAGAATCCCAAGCTTCAGTCAGATAGTGATAAAGTCTCCAAGGGCCCCCTTTTTTGTCTCTTAACCATTTTATTGTATTTTCTGAATCACCTGCAATGATCAAATTCTGAATACCCAAATTCTTAATTATCCTGATTCCGGTGAGAGCAGCCATCACTTCAGCCTTTGTGGAGTCGGCCCAACCGATTGGGCCACTAAAAGTCCATCAGATATTGCCCCTTTCGTCCCTTACTGTACCACCAATACCTGCAAATCCCGGATTGCCTAAGGCACAACCGTCAAAATTAAGGGTTATCACACCTTCACTGATGGAAACGGGATGCCTCAAGGGAGTTTGGTGAGGATGAGGCAGAAACAGAAAGGGGTGAATATTTCTGATAATATCATTGACTGAAAGTCCTTTAAATAGATCTGAATTCACTGATCAAAGGATGCAAAGATAGGTAATATCTGAGATTAACTCCTCCAAGGTTCTGCTTTTATTGTCAAAGATACGGGTGTTTCTTTCATCCCAAACGCCCTACATTACTGCATGAGGCACTGATTGCCAAAAGACTTTACCCCTTTTGCTAAGCCCTATTCCTTGTCATTGATTCAAGTTGTCCATAATGTGTTTTGGAAAAGCCCAGCTGTACCCTGCCATATTCAAGAAATGGGATCATATCCTTTGAGTGAAGCTGCAATGAAGAAGGATGTCATCTGCAGATTCACCCTCGCTGAGACATAAAATACAAACATGAGGAGAAATGAAGCGTCTTCCCAAAAGCTTTTTCCAAAGGAGATCACAAGTATTAACTTTCTGGAGACAGGCTTCCCATACAAAGAAGCAAATTCTTGAGGGGATGTGGCTGCACCAAATTTTCTTGTAAGGAAAAGAGGGATGCTGATCTTCAGCAGTCAAAGCCCTGAACATAGACTTAGAAGAGAATTCGCCATTTGGGTGAAGGGTCCATATTCGGGTGTCAGAATGAGAGGGGGATATATAGGCAGCTTTGAGGGTTTGGATTAAAGCTATTAAATCAGAAATCTCCGAGTCCCTTGGGGGTCTTCTGAGGTGGAGGTTTAAAGAATTTTCAGCGGACTGGTTTGGGAGGCAATCAGAAATAGAGGCTTCTTGGACAAGGGTGAGGTTAAACAGCCTAGGGAAAGAAGCATCCAGGGTAGATTCCCCCACCAAAGATCTTTCCAGAATTTAATTTTAGAACCATTTCCCACTTTATACCTTATAAAAGGAAAGAAAGAAGTATGAATGGAACATATACCTTTCTAAGGATTGATGGCCTTTATCCTGTTCAAATGGAGATTGCTATCCCACCCATTTGTATTTCGTCTGTATTTACTTGAGATGACAGCAGTCCAAAGAGCATTAGGTTCTTTCGGAAATCTCCAGAGCCATTTGCCTAGAAGAGAGGAATTTTTCTCTTTAAGCTGTCCAATACCCAAACCGCCTTCCTCTTTTGGTCTGCATACTTGTTTCCAGCTGACTAAATGGTTTTTCTTATCTCCACTACCTTCCCAAAGAAAATTCCTTTGAAGCTTGGAAGACAGAGAGAAAGTAGACCGGCAGATTTGATAAGGAGGCCTTTAAGAGAGTAAGCCTACCCCCTATTGGAGAGATAACACTTTTTCCAAGTCGATAGTTTCTTCTCACATTTCTCCAACACAGGACTCCAAAAGTTAAGGGATTTTGGATTCCCTCCAAGAGGCATCCCAAAGTAGGTAATGGGGAGATTCTCCACTTTGCACCCCAATAACGCTTTGAAATTTTCTAGAAGATCCACTTCCACTGAGTTGATAGCCACAATACTGCTTTTGCAGAAATTAACTCTCATACCAGTGAGAATCTCAAAACATTCAATTACCATTTTAGTGTTTGTGATGTTGGTTATAAAGGCATCTAAGAATAGGATTATGTCGTCAGCGAACTGTAAGTGAGAGATGTGAAGTTTATCCCTACCCATTTCAAAACCTTTCACCAAGTTGAAAAGAATTGACTTGTCAAAGAGATAATTAAATATATCCATCACCAAAGTGAAAAGTAAAGGGGAAAGAGGGCAACCTTGTCTTAGACCCCTGCTTGCCTTGAAATAACCTTTCGCTTCACCATTTATCAATACTGAAAACCATGGAGAGCCAATACAACCTTTAATCCACCTGATCCAGTTTCTCCCAAAACCTCTTAGCCTTAAGCAATCAAGAATGCAGTCCCAATCCACTTTGTCGTTCGCCTTCTCAAGATCAAGTTTCACAAAGATCCCCGGGATCCCAGAGGATTTTCTGTCTTCTACACACTCATTGGCAATAAGAATGCTGTCAACGACTTGTCTTCCTTTAACGAAAGCAAACTGATTTGGGGAAATTAGATCTTCAAGGACTTCTTTAAGTCTGTTGGCCAGAACCTTTGCCAAAATTTTGTATATACTCCCCCTTTCTTAGGGATGAGGCAGAGAAAGGTAGAGCTAAGGCCCTTGTTAAAAATCGCAGATGAATGGAAGTCCCTGAAAAACTCCATGAGATCTGACATTACAATTTCCCAACATTTTTGGAAGAAAATGATAGGGAAGCCATCAGGCCCTGGAGCCCTATCACCGTCCATGCTGAAAATAGTCTTCTTGACTTCTTTCCAACCAATCCCCCTTTTCAGCTGAAAGGGTAGTGCCATCCCAATTAAATATTGTGAATTGATTTTCACTATCCTTGGAGTAAAGGTTTTTAAAGAAAGAAAGGAAAGCTTCAGAAATTTCCTCAAGATTCTCCACTTCTCTCTGATTAAAATTGAGCTTAGAAATAAAATTCTTCCTACTTCTTCCCAAGGCATAGGTGTGAAAAAATCTGGAATTATTGTCCCCTTCTTTCAACCATCTCACTCTTGATCTTTGTCTCCAATAGATCTCTTCCCTTCTAACTAGTTGCTCCCATTCCTTTCTTAATTCTGCTCTTTTATTTCTGTTTAAGGCATTGAGGGTCCCATTTTGCTCTCTGTTGTCCAAGTCCCCTAATTCCGAAAGTATTCTTTTTTTCTCTTCTTCAACAGCTTTAAATTCTTCTCTTCCCCAAGCTTTAAGATTTTTCTTCAAAGCTTTTAGTTTCTAAAGAAGTCTGAATCCAGCCCAACCCTCTACTTTGCAGTCTTCCCACCATGTTGCAACCTTTTTACTGAAATCTTTGTGTTGTAGCCAGAATTTTTCCAATCTGAATGGGGTCTTTCTTTTAATTATTCTTTCGGTGTTCAGAAATATGGGCCAGTGGTCTGAGGTACATCTTGGACGAAGTTCTTGACACAGATTTGGAAATCTCTCCAACCAATCCTGAGATAATAAAAATTTGTCAAGTCTGCAGCTTATGGCATTTTCCTGCATGTTTGACCAGGTAAAAAGTCCATTGGTAAGAGGGAGATCACATAGATTGTCTGTCAATAAAATTAGAGAAATTTCTCATGCTTCTGGTTGGGGTTCTACCATAAGAATGTTCTGAACTGAACCTGGTGACATTGAAATCACCCACTAAACACCATGGTATGTCCTCCTCATGCAGGGACTCCAACTCAGCCCAAAACCTCACTCTATCAGAAGGAGAGTTAGGCCCATACACATCAGTGAGGATCCAGCTGAAGTCATCTTTAATATTAGTGAACAGAACCGAGATTGAGAATTCACCTCTGTCGATCTCCAAGCCTGAAATTTCATCTTCCTTCCATGCTAGAATGATACCTCCAGCGGACCCCACAGCTGGAACAGCAGTCAATTTTCTACCCCTTATTCCCCATATGACTTTCATAAATTTTCTATCAATGACTTATTTTTTTGATTCCTGAAGGACAATTATATCTGGATTTTCTCTCTTCAATGCTTCTTTCACTAAGCTTCTTTTGAGCTGACCTCCCAAACCCCTAACATTCCAACTTAGTATCTTCATTGAGTCACTTTGACAGATTTCCCCTTATTCATCCTATTTCCTTTTGTGATGTGATCCCTTATACCCCACTGAAGCCTTTTTAGTTCTTTTTTAGGACCCTTTTTTCTGCTCTTTTCCTGGGCCCTTCCAGATTTAGTCACCTCTTTATTAAGGATTCTCTCCTTTTCATCTTCTTTGTCTTTTCTCACAATTCCCAAAGTTCCGGCTATATTGTTCATTCCCAAACTCTCTGTCTCCTTGCCACTGCTTGGTGGAACAATTCTCTGAATTGGAACGATCTGCATTGGGTGGGATGGCAACTCATTTGAACCTGAAAGAGTGGAAGGGGAAAAAAGACAGTGAGATGTAGAAGCAGAGCAAGAAAAAGGAGGCTGAAGAGAAGACAGAACCGAACGGGGGGTGGGGGAACTCCCTGAGTGCGATTTATGGTTTTGGTCAAGAAAGGAGGGTGACGAATCTCTCCCTTGTCTGCAAACAGGGGGGTCTGATTCTGAAGACATTTCGTAGCTTGGATCGATTAACTGGGTTTGTTCGAGAATCTCCACACATCCCCAACTCCCTTTGTCTGCAAACAGGTCTTTAACTCTTTTAAGAGCGAACTCACGAGGGTCTAGATCTACTTCAGTAGCATACGAGTTGAGGTCGTCCTTTGTGTCTTCTTCTTCACTGGCGGATGGCATGCCAGAGCTCACGGACGGAGTTGGAGCCATGAAAACTTTACCCAGATGTCGACCTGAACTGGGAGGAGTTTCGGGAACCGCCTGACTGAAAGTGGGGGTTGCTGGTGGGCTTAAGGTGCTAGATGGGCAGGAAGACTTATGTGGGCCTTGGGTTTGAGAAGAGCGGCCCAAGTTTTCAAACCGGTTGGGAGTTGGGACAATATTGGCAATCCTGGAATTAGGGGGGGCTTTTGAGATTTGAGACTTTTTAATAAGGGGTTGCGCCTGTCCAACTTCTTCACGTTTTTTGAGCTCCACTACGCCTTTAGATTTGGAGGAGGAGAGCTCCTACACAGATTCACGAGGAGCCACCACCGACTTTCCAATTTCTCTGTGCATGCCTCTACTGCGACCAGATCTCTGAGCGACAAAGGTGGAAGTGCCACGTGGAAGAGAGACCTTTGAGTGAGTTGACTCAGAGAGACCGGAAGGTGACTCGTTCGTCTTCTCCACCTCCACAGAGATGTAGAACCAAACGTTTCTATCCAAAACTGGGATTGAACGAGGGATGGCATGAATACCACGGTTTTTCACTCTGATTTTGGCAAAACTTAACTCAGAGAAAATCAAAGATCGGGGATCTATGTCTTCAAGACCTTCGCAGGTGTCTCCTATCAGAGAAAAGATTTCCTTCGTCCAGAGGTGGAATGGAAGCCCTCTTAACTCAAGCCAACCGTTGAATCTCAACTGATCAAGGACTGCATTAATCTTTGGCCACCAGCGTTCAATTTGAACCCAGTCACTAAAAACGAAGATTGCTTTGAGCTTGGTCCAAGAGATAATCAAGTCTTCCGAAGGGGCAAAGCCAACTGCTTTGTTTTGTTCAAAAGGGCGCAGTTTCAACAAGGATTCAGAATGCAAATTTGCAGACAGTCCGGCTTCAACTTCATCCCAACTTAACGCAGGTGTTTTCGTACAGACGAAAGCCAAACTCCAGTTTCCAAATGGCTTTCCCTAATGTGCAATCGAAAGAAACACAAAACCTCTGGATTTTATGATTTTGCTTTTGACTTGGAGCGATGGAAAGGCTTCTTGCGTGAGATTAGTATGGCGGGGTTTCACTCTAGGCGGATGAATCCGCCCTAAGTATTTGATTTAAGTTGTAAACATAGGATTCTTCCCTTGAACGCTCTCTTACAGTCTGCTAAATGTCTACGTTCAATTTCCAGAGCTTCCTAGATGTAGGATCTAGTCCATAGAATGTCCTCACGAGACAAAACTATCTATGTCCAAGCTCCCTTGCCCCTTTCCGCTAGTACAAAATCATCTTTTTGATTAAAGCTTCGTTTAATTTCAAAGGATTTTGATCCGACATTCAAAAATCTCCGTTCCATGATGCTTATCTTGAGAAAGACTTACAAAGGTTTCTTTTCTTTGTAAGAGATTTTGATCCGACATTCAAAAATCTCCGTTCCATGATGCTTCAGCACCTTGACGACATGGCACCTAAAATCTAAAAGCATGATATAAAAGTACTCCAACTATCCCAAGATCATCACAAAGCATTTGAACCTGATTCTAACTACAGGAAAAATGGTATAACACCCCAAGTTAAAATTTCTTGAAGGTGAGGAACAAAATTATGCATGTTTCTTAGAAATGACACTGCTACCAAACTGTCTTTAACATTTCCAGAAACAAGAGAAGGATATCATGTGGCTTTGGAAGGAAAGTGATGAATGCAAACTTCAACTTCTCCAAAGCCTTTCCTTGACTGTTAGTTGTCAGCTGGTGGGAGGATACATGCCTTGTTTAGTAGAACAAATGTTCCATCATGGTTTTGATGGCATAGTTATTAATGGCAATGATGTTGAGGGGATTGAAAGGTTCAAACTATTTTTATAGAAGCATTTTTCAAACCAAAAATCTTGGTAAAATGAAGTGTTTTTTGGGTATTGAAGTCACAAGGTCAAGACATGGTATTAACTAATGTCAAAGAAAGTATGTCCTAGATTTACTTGAAAAGACAGGATTATTAGGTGCAAAACCAGTTGAATCTTCTACAGAACCAAATGTAAATTGGGGAGTTATTTTAATGATCCAAGAAAGTATAAAAAGTTAGTTGGCAAACTAAATTATTTGACAAAATGGCCAAATATCACCTTTGCAGTCAATGCGATTTGTCAATTTATGCAGAATCCTCAGGTTCCTCACTAGAAATTTTTTTATCAATGGTACCTCACTAGAATGCTGCCATTAGAATTGTATGATATTTGAAAAGGGCTCCAAGACTTGGATTATTATATAAGTAAGGTGGGAAACTTGAAATTAAAGGCTATATGGGTGCAGATTGGGCTGGATCAGTTTCTAACAAAAGAGTAAAAAAGTAAACTATGGTTGCAAGGAGTAGTGTTGAGGCAGAGTATAGAGCCATGGTACACACCACATGTGAGCTTATGTGACTGAAACACCTACTTCAAGAAGTTGGATTCATTATGACAATTGACAAATCCTATGAAGTTACATTGTGACAACCAAGCAGCAGTCCAAATCTCATCTAATCTTGTCTTCCATGAGAGGACCAATGATATAGAGGTTGATTATCAGTTTATCACTTCATGAGAAAAATAGTATTTAGTGGAGAGATCAGCACATTTCATGTTAGTTAAGAGAAGCAGTGGGCAGATTTGTTTACAAAGAGCTTGAACCAGAAAAAGGTTAAATACATACGTAGCAAGCTGGAACTGTAGTGTTAACAAACACCTAAACAGGGGGGTTTTAGTCATTACATTATATTTTATTATGCTACAATTCTATGTAAATGGACAATCCTCTCCTATCTTAAGTTGTGTGGTTCATATTTAATTAGGGGTATAGAGGTCATCATAATCAGCTTTGGAAAACTACAAATAATAGTCGACTAGGGAGATGGGCATTCTATTCGGTTCGCCCCTCCAGTCTTCTCTTATTCTTTCTCTACTTCTCTCCTTCTCTCTTGCTTTCTTTTCCTCCTCTTTGTTTATTCAACCGCGGGTATTATATCACATCTGATCTCACTTTATTTCTTTTAGAAAAGGAAAAAAAAAAAAAAGAAGAAGAAAGGTTTTATCTTTAACAGGTGACAAACAATGGATTGATATAGACCTGCTTCCAAGTGCCTCATGGGGGGACACCTGACAGTTATTAGCATAAATTTAATGTATCTAACGCATTACAGTGCAGACTGCAGAACCATGTGTTAACAGATGAAGTTGCTGAACTGAAAAGTGTGTTGCTTCATCCTTTAGTGGATAAAATAATAACTCAACTAAAACCCACCCCAAGTATATGGGCTTGGCTACCTATCAAAAGAACACTATATGGGATTGTCTATATGAGTCTTGTTCCAACGTTCTTCTCTGTACAGTGCCATATCTATACTGGATAAAATAATTAAATAATAAAATATTCAAGGGTATAGTAGTCAACCCAACTTCAGCTTCAGCCATGAAGGAGACCTCACAACCTTTTAAATTACTAACTAAAAGACAAAGCAATAAGTTATTGAGCTCAGCCAATTCAGTTGTTATCAAATGGCCCCTAAATATAAGTTAGAAGGGAAATCTCAAGAAAAGTATTCTCCCCATAGTAGAAATCACTAATTGCAGATTTAGTCGAGTTTCTTGTGAAAGGAAAGAGGGGAAAGATGAAGATTTCAGCAATAAAGAAGAAAGGAAAAGAAGAAAAGAGTAGGAAGTCAACCAGGATTGTAAAATTAACCCTAGCCGCCTACCTCTCATTATATTTATACTTAACTTAAAGGATGAGATATTACAAGGATGCCCTTAGTAGGGCGGCTACTAATATAGCTGAACAGTCACAACATAAAAAAAAAACATAAACTAATGGGCCTAAAGCCCAACAACTTCCTAACTAAATAAAAAACAAACCGGACCAACTCAACACTCCCCCTCAAATTGGGAATAAATGTCACATCCCCAACTTGCGTAGATCATGCTCCAGCTTGTTCTTTGCAACACCTTTTGTGAAAACATCAGCGAGCTACAGATCAGAAGCAATGTATGGAAGACAAACTTCTCCAGAAGTTACCCTTTCTCTAATAAAATGTCTATCCACTTCAATGTGCTTAGTTCGGTCATGTTGGACTAGGTTATGGGCAATGTTAATTGCTGCCTGGTTATCACAGTATAGCATCATAGGTTCTTCTGCCTGTACACCAATTTCTTCTAACAGGGAATGGATCCAGAGAAGTTTTGAAACTCCATGTGCCATGGCCCTGTATTCGGATTCAGCACTTGATCTTGCCACCATTGTTTGTTTCTTGCTCTTCCATGAGACAAGGTTACCCCCAACAAGGGTGCACATTCCTGAAGTTGATCTCCTGTCATCAAGGCATCCTGCCCAATCTGCATCTGTATAAACCTCTAGTTTCAACTGTCCATGATCAGTAAACAATATGCCTCTGCCCGAATGTCCTTTCAGATAAGCAAGAATCCTGTCAACTGCATTCCAATGCTGGATTCGTGCAGCATGCATGTATTGACTTACTACACTTACTGCATAGGAAATGTCTGGTCTTGTCATACACAAGTATAGTAGCCGACCCACAAGTCTCTGATATCTCCCAATGTCCTTTACGGTTTCACCTTCTGATGCATTAATTTTATGGTTCTGATCAATAGGAGTGTTGATTGCCTTTGTTCCAAGCTTCCCTGTCTCTTGAAGAAGATCCAAGACATACTTCCTTTGAGAGATAAAAATTCCATGTTTTGATCTTGCAACTTCAATGCCTAAGAAGTATTTCAGTTCTCAAAGATCCTTAATTTCAAATTCTTTATTCATTTTCAGACCATCAATCTCACTCAGATCATTCCCAGTGACAACAATATCATACACATAGACAATTAGGACTGACACCAAAGATCCCCTTCGCTTCACAAACAAGGTGTGATCGGATTGAGTCTGAGTGTGGCCAAAAGCAATCAAGGCCTTTCTGAATCTGTCAAACCATGCTCTGGGAGATTGTTTCAAGCCATAAAGTGACTTCTTAAGCCTGCATACCTTTCCCTTTTCAGTATCATTGTAAAAGCCAGCAGAAAGATCCATATACACTTCTTCTTGCAGATCCCCATTTAGGAAAGCATTCTTCACATCAAGTTGAAACAAGGGCCAAGAGTATGAGGCAGCAAGAGAAAGAAGTATCCGAACAGAGGCCATCTTTGCAACTGGTGCAAAGGTCTCTAAGTAATCAATGCCATAGGTCTGTGTGTATCCTTTTGCAACAAGTCTTGCCTTGTACCTTTCTATACTTCCATCTGCCTTATATTTTACTGTGTAAACCCATCTGCATCCAACTGTCTCCTTACCTTCTGGTAGATCCACAATGTCCCATGTCTGATTCTTAATCAAAGCTGCCATCTCTTCCGGCATAGTTGTCTTCCACTTAGGTTTGGAGAGAGCCTCACTAACACCCTTGGGTATAGACACTGAATCAAGAGAGGAAAGAAAAGCACGGTAGGAAGGAGAAAGTCCACTGTAGGATAAGTACTGTGAAATACAATGAGCAGTACACTTTCTCTTCCCTTTTCTGAGAGCAATAAAGAGATCAAGGTTATCTGTAACAGTGTTGGTAGAATCAATGAGAACTGAAACAGTAGCGGGACCAAGAAGAATACCTGAATCCATGTCAGCCGAATCTGGAGTCTCCAAGGAATCGACAGGAAGTGATGTGAGTTCTGCTGTAGTGGAATCAACCTCCTTGTAAAGTCTCTGTCGTAAGTAATGCTAAGAAGCAGAACGCAAAGGAGGTGGCAAGGTAAGTGACACAGGGTGGTGGTCAAGCACAGGAATAGACACAGGGACTGGAACTGGGAGAGGAATAGACTGCTGACTCACTTCCCCAAAACACTCCCCCTAAGAAGGATTCTTTGAGAAGAAGTACGTGGATTCAAAAAAGGTGGCATCCATGGTAACATACCGGCTCCCAAAGACTGGATCATAGCACCAGTACCCTTCCTGATTTTCTGCATATCCAAGAAAGACACACTTCTTTGCCTTGGGATCAAGCTTCGAGCGGTGAGGACCAAGGATATGTGCAAAGCAGACACACCCTGAGAGGAATATGAAACATCTCCCCCTAAGGAAAAAAGAGACTAAATGGGGTGTTGAATCCAAGTATACGAGAGGGCACCCTGTTAATCAGATATACTGTTGTGAGAACTGCATCACCCCAAAACCGATCTAGATCTGTAGATGTGATCATCATGCTTCTTGCAATCTTAACAATGTGTTTGTTCTTCCTTTCTACAAAACCATTTTGTTGTGGACTGTAGGGACAACTGCTCTGATGAACAACACCATATTCTAACAGATGAGGCAAGGTGTCTTTCAAAATATTCCCTGGCATTGTCGGATCTGAACACCTTTATTCTTGTTCCAAACTGTGTTAGTACCATCTGATGAAATTGCCTCACCAAGGATGGTACTTCATCACGGGATCTCATCAGATAAATCCAAGAATATCGTGAGAAATCATCCACAAATAAGAGAAAATATCAATAGCCTCCCATATAAGGAACATGGTAAGGGCCCCACACATCCGAATGAATAACATCAAAAAAAGAGAACATCTTTTATTACTAGGTTTAAATGAATGTTTACAATGCTTTCCAAGTTGACAACCTTCACACTCCAGACTTGACAAACTAACAGACTCGAAAAGTTTTGGAAACAAAAAACTCAAAGAAGAAAAAGGTAAATGGCCCAAACGATTATGCCAAAGCATAATTTGACCCACAGACCCTAACTCACTATCTCTGCTAACATGATGACTCTGATGAGGAGGACGTACATCCAAGAGGTAGATTCCACTCACTTCACGACCACTCCCAATCGTCCTCTTTGAATCCAGATCCTGCAAAATACAATGACCAGGAGAAAAAATTACTAAGCAGTTCAGGTTCTTAGTCAAACTACTAACAGATAACAAATTAGTGCTCAATCTAGGAACATGAAGGACAGAGGGTAGAGAAATAGAATCACTAATCTTGACAGATCCCTTCCCAGCAATAGAAACATGGGATCCATCAGCTGTGGAGACCCTATCTCTGCCAGAACAGAGCTGGTAAGTTGAAAAAATAGTAGACTCTGGGTCATGTGCTCTGAGGCTCCAGAATCTATAATCCAAGGAGGTCCCTCCTTACCTGAAGTAGAAACATAATTTGCAGTGACATGTGAACTACCTGTGTGAGCAAAGGAAGTAGAGTGGACTCCACCAGTGCCACCTGTACCTTGCTGTCCACTTGCGGCTGAACTGGAACTGGCTGTACCCCGCTGGTTCGAAAGTAGCCCATACCTCTCTCAAGTTCGGCCCTTACTGCAGCAGCTGCAACTGACTCCAAAACAGTTGTAGTAGAAGGAGCCGAAATGTCACCAGTAACTGCCATGTGTGCATTTTCAATCTAGTCAGCACAAGATGTGGGTGAAGCTTCCAACAAGTATCTCTTGTGTGTTTAGGCTTCTTACAATAGTCACAGATCAAATCTCTTTTATCTTCCTTCTTGATTTCACTGCCACCCCGATCTCCACTTTGTTTAGGTTTCACAACACTTACATCTCTCCTGCACTCCCCCCCTAACACAAAGGCATATGCCTGGGAGAGTAACACTGTCCCTGGAAAGAAGGTGTTGTCATGCAATATCATACTCAGGATTCAGGCCAGCAAGGAATTCAAACACCCTATACTTCTCTAGATGTTTCTGATAGGTAGCTGCATCCTTAGTGGTTTCCCAAGCAAATGTCTCTAAATGGTCAATCTCTTGCCACAGGGTTTTAAGGGCTGAAAAATAGGTTGCAACAGATCTATCTCCCTGCCTTGTAGAAATAATCTGATTTCTCAACTGATAAGCCCTAGCAACATTCTCCCTCTGTGAATAGGTTTCTGCAACCCCATCCCATATTTCCTTAGTTGTATTTGCCCATAAAAAAATTTTACTTATATGGGGCAACATGGAATTACACAACCAAGTCATCACCGTATAAATCTCCTGTACCCACCGGGAGTTGCTAGTTTCGGGTTTCACCTCTTCACCAGTGATATACCCTAATTTCCCACGAGCACCAATGGCCATCTTTGCAGATTGTGACCATTCTAAGTAATTTGCACCATCCAACCTAACTGTAGTAATGGTCCCAGCCCCGAAAGGGTCTCCAGCACCTCCTCCCACTGGTCGCATTTCACTCCCGGGCTTATTTTCAACTCTGTGGCCCTCCATGCTTCTCAAAAAATGTAAAGAAAATAACTGAATTTTGCAACAAGATCAAACAAAACACTTTTTGGAACCAACAACACCTTTCTGGTGTCCTAGACTTTCTTCCCACAAAAGATTCCTTTTATGTGGGACGGTAGAAGAAAGAGAAGAGGCAGCCACTCTCTCTAGAAGCCTCCAAATCAAGCAGGACTTGAATCGCCCCTTACAAAAAACTCCAAGGAACCCTAAAAAATTAGGGCGCCACTTCCTAGGTCAAAATTGAAGAGTCCAACAAAAACAGGACTCTTCCCCTTTCTCTAGTTTTTCCTGATTTTGATGAGAAACCCTAGACTAGCTACAGAGCACACAGATCCACCAAAAAAAATCCAAAAACTAGGCTTACCAGAGAGCTTCGATCAGCCTCTTAAATCACCATGCAGTCGGCCGATCTAGGGCTGCATGAGAGAACAACTTCAAGGAACCTTCGGCTTACTCTGATACCAAGTAGAAATCACTAATTGCAGATTTAGTCGAGTTTCTTGTGAAAGGAAAGAGGGGAAAGATGATTTCAGTAGTAGAGAAGAAAGGAGAAGAAGAAAAGAGTAGGAATTCAACCAGGATTGTAAAATTAACCCTAGCCGCCTACCTCTCATTATATTTATACTTAACTTAAAGGATGAGATATTACAAGGATGCCCTTAGTAGGGCGGCTACTAATATAGCTGAACAGTCACAACTTAAAAAAAAAGCATAAACTAATGGGGCCTAAAGCCCAACAACTTCCTAACTAAATAAAAAACAAACCAGACCAACTCAACACCCATCATACCAGATTGTCAGAAGGACCATCATCTCGTTGGATAGCCATGGGAGCCAGGCATGATAAATTGGTATCAGCAATGACTGGTGTGACAGTGGTAACATCATTGCTGTTAAAGCGAACAGTAGGGTCATCTTGCCGAGGCCACATTGTTGTTGTCATCTCTGAAGTTGGAAAATGTGTGAAAGAAGGTGGTGCACTTACTTTAACCTGGTAGGAGACCCTGGGCCTTTGCCATGGAGGCTGGCAAACATGAACATCATAACAGTAAAATGGAAATGAACAAATCAGAATTTGATAAAATTACATACTGAGCTTTATAAATTAAATACTTCCAAGTAAGCCAATAGTCTATATGATCCATGATCAATGACATTTCAATAAAACTATCCAACCATATTGAAATTTATGACTTAAATACTTTGAAATGAGCCTAATTATACAAGTAGTAACAATCTAGAAAAAGTTTTTTATGGTAAAACAGTTAGAAAAGTAGCAATCCAGAAAAAGTATTTGAGAAACTTTAGAACAGTTTTAATATCACCTCCAAATCCCTAGTAAAACCTTTCAGAACTGATAATCAGGTAATGCACATGCATAATACATATATTGCCAACTAATAACTATTAAGTTTCTAGTAAAATTTGATAAAAATTGCACCTGGTCTCTGGATGTTTCCTCCTTCCACTGATCCTGATATTTCTGGAGTAACAGTAAGAGAATGCTCTGCAGCTCAAGAGGCAGGTCATGTGGAAATAGTTTCAAGATATCATTCCCAATGAAATTCTCATGTAAACATTTTCTGATAAGCGACCGAAGGCATGCCAAAACCTATAATCAGGTTCCATATGTTATATCTTGGGGAGGAAAAAAAAGCTCTAGAGTATAGAGCTTAGGGAACTCCACTTCTCATAATAAAACAAATGAAACAAATTAATAATAAACATAGTGGTAAACAAGATAAAAGAACCATTAGTCTTTGGGAAGAACCAGAAAATGATCAGTACATTCCAGATTGTATTAATGGAAGCTATGGAGCAAAGTGTTGGGCAGTCAAGAAACAACATGTTCAAAAAATGAGTGTGGCAGAAATGTGAATGCTAAGATGGATGAGTGGAAAAACTAGAATGGATAGGATCAGGAATGACACCATTCATAGAAACCTAGAAGTAGATCCAATTAGTGATAAAATGAGAGAGTAGGCTAAGATGGATTAGTCGTGTGCATAGAAGACCACCAACAGCTCCACTTAGAAGAAGCGATTTGTTACAAGTGGAAGGGGCTAGAGGAGCTAAGGGGTAGACCAAAAAGGACATGGGTAGAAATAGTAAGAAATGATTTAAAAATTAATAATTTAACAATGGATATGGCTTTAAATAGAACAAAGTAGCAAAACAGGATTCATGTAGCCAACCCCATATAGTTGGGATAAGGCATGGATAATGATGATGATGATTTCCTTTTTTTCCCAAGGCGGCAACTTTGAGAAAAGGGGAAGGATTAATTATAGATAATGGTAAGGGTGCTCATGGTTCAGTTGGGCCTATTTTCCAAACTGAACCGAAGCCGATCAGTTTAACCAGTTGATCAGTTCGGTTAACCACTAGTTCAGTTTACCGGTTTTGAAGTTTTCTATTTTTATAATATGTATTACAAATAAATATATAAATATATAATAAAAAATCTACAAATATATAATATTATATTATAAATAATAAATAATATATTATATATTATAAATATATTTATACATATAATGCATATATATTTAATTATAATATATAGACGATATAAAATATATATAAAATATGTATAATATACGTAGATATGTAACATATATAAATATATGTATACCGGTCGGTTCGGTTAACCGTTAGTTTTTTATATTGGTTAACCGAAACCGTACCAGTACCTTTCGTTTTATGGAGATATCGAACCAAAACCAAATCGATCGGTTCAATTAACCGGAATTTTCAGTTCAGTTCAGTTTTTTGGTTTTTCATGATCATCTAGATAAAGGCACAAGGAAGTTAAAGGCTAACCTCAATGGAGATAGACAATTTTGAATATCTGATTTTAACCATTCAATTTAAACTCATTAGCCTCTCTTTCAACATGGACAATTTTAGTATTAAGCGCTTCACAAGGTCCAAGATTATGTTGAAAGCAGGTAATTGATATGCATAGCCCTGATCCACAAACCATTACTCACATTTCTGACCTATATATTACAAAGAGCTTCTAGACATGAGAAACAATTATGTAATCTCCTCATAAAATTCACAAAGAAGCAAATTATCCAAATGGACCTTTTTTTGGTAATCAATAAAAAAGAAAAAACTTTATTAAAAATAAGAGAGATAAACACATAGGTGACAAGAAATCACACCCCCCCCCAAAAAAAAAAGAAAAAAAAAACACCAAGGCCCAACAAAAAGACAACCCTTTGACCCTATAATTCAATTGCTGAAGCAACAGAAGTCACCAACCGCCCCCCAAATGGACCTTTTTTTGGTAATCAATAAAAAAGAAAAAACTTTATTAAAAATAAGAGAGATAAACACATAGGTGACAAGAAATCACACCCCCCCCCCAAAAAAAAAAAAGAAAAAAAAAACACCAAGGCCCAACAAAAAGACAACCCTTTGACCCTATAATTCAATTGCTGAAGCAACAGAAGTCACCAACCGCCCCCCCCCCCAAAAAAAAAAAACAAAGTAACACCCTAATCCCCAACAAGACCCAAGCCCTTTAAAAGACCCCACCCCAATAGGGTCCTTACAATAGCAAGCCTCTCAAGACTCCTCTTCAGATTTTTCTTCAGGCAACAGAAATCTCTCCTCAAGGTCCTTAAACAGCTTCCTTGTCATTTCTTCCCCTCCCAACACAGCAACACCCAAAGTCCTAAAACCTTGTTTACGTGAACTGCAATTTCTACTACCTTGTCCACGTCCAATTTCCTTTCTTCCTTTCTAACTCTGTCCATCACTTCTCCCTCCTCTTCTTGCTCCTCATCAGAATTGTCTTCCCCTGAGCTCCCCTCTTTTCCTCAGCTTTTTTCTCTTCATCCGTGTTGTTTTCCCCTAAACCATCTTTCTGTTTCCTTCCCTCCACCTCTCTTTGGAAAGGTCTTTCTAATTGACCTGAATGGAGACATCCCACAACCTCTTTTTCAATCTCAAAGTTTGACTTATCATGAACACTACTTCCAGAAAAGCTCTTTTCTTTACTTTTGGTCTTTGAAACCCTTCTCTTATATGTCCTCTTGAATTTACTGCAAGGGCCATCCCCAAAAACGCCTTCCTTCAAACAATTAAAAACTTTTGTAACATGAACTAATTGTCCATTGTTTGGAATCTTAGCATTTCTCAAGCCAGCCTCTAATCTCAAAGGTTTAATGTTCCCTTCTACCCTATTCTTCTCTCTTTTCCTTCCTAAATCCACCCCTAACTTTCCAATAATAACCTGTGTGACAGTGGGGTGATTTGGCGACAGCCCTTGCTCCAGTAAAACTTTTCCTTCTTTCTCGTCTTCTGATTGCTGGCAACAGAGAACAAAACTGAGTCTTCACTGTTCAGAACTGAAGTCATTCTTGGCTCAGCAATTGAACTGTTGGTTTCCTGGTTTCCTCCCTAACTCTGCCATCATCTTCCAGCCAAGGTTGCTCCTTTGGCTCTGTCCTGTTGTTCTGAGCTTCCTTCTGCATCACCCTTTCTAAAGACCTCCCAGAAAAAGAAAACAAAAAAGTGACTTTGAAATGCCAGAATCATGAATTTGCAATAAATTTGCACTTTGAGCTAACATCAAAGGTTTGAGATATAGCACTGAATGGAGTGGAATGATAGAGAAGGATTGATATAGCTGACCCAAAAGTTGAACTTTAGAGCTCTAATTTGAAGCCTCCCCCATTACTTGTTTCACTCCAGTCTCACATTTTGATTTTTCTACCACCAGTTTCTTCCGGTTTCTCCTTATCATTTCTAAGAGAAGACTCCATGATGAAAAGCCAAAATATAGCAGTTTTAAATACCCGGTCATTCCAAGTTGAGCTTTCTTATAAATAAAAGTTATCTCTAGTTGCAGCTTTAAATACCAGCCATTCAAAGTTGAGCATTATTTTTTTATGGGAAACAGTAACTTCCATTAATTCTTTAAGATGACTTAGTACAAAGTTGAGCATTCTTATGAATAAAAGTTATCTTCGGTCCTTGCCAGCTTATTGCAAGTTGTAGCTAATGCTAATGGTAAGACTTCATGATTGCATGGGAAATTCCAACTTAATATTTCATGCAAAAATAGCAAAGCTATAATTAAGAGAGAAACATTCTAGTAGTAATGATTGGGCCTGCTACCCTTCACTGGCTACTTCTTTCTATCAATATAAACTGACTCAAACTGCTTCTGACCTGCATCTCTGGAAAATGTAAGACGAAGAATGGATGTATCTAACATAATAAATAATTTATATAATTGAAGCAAAGCAAGTAAAAAAGAAATGAAGTAATACAAACATAAAATACTTATGCATGCTTGATTTCTTCATGCTTATCGGCTTTAACCTATATAAAAATGCATATTGCAAACTATCAATCAAAAAAATGCATATTATGAACATAAATGAGATTAAAGAAATATAGCAATAATTGCTTTGGGGACTGTCCAAGTGAACCTGACTCAACCAGGGTAAACACTATAGCCAATTGACCAATATGTTACACTTTTTTAGATTCTGAACTGCAAAAACGGTTAAGAGAAGGAAAAAACAATTGATGAAATTGAACTGCATTCCTTAACCCCTGGAGGTCAGATATCTTTTAAGTTCCTCTCCTTAATTAGTTAGGTCTAACCATGCCAAATCCAAACCTGCACCTAAACACACAATAGGTTTGACGAACACAGAAAATATAATCCTGCAGCATTATACGGTGGCAGTAAATATAGTTCAGTCTCATTCCTAGCAAAGCTTCTGGTATCTACAGCATTATTCAGCATACCAAACCCTGCATTTATAACTCATGGTAGTCCAATGTTAACATAAAGCATACTTAGTGGTTCACTGATTCTAAATCCAGGTCCTCAAACCAATTTAAATACAAATTCTACAGAGTAGCCCAATCTTATGTCATACATCATAATGGGAAGCTCTCACACTAAAATCTCCCATTAGTCATCAATAGAGCAAAATATCATCCCAAACACTGTCTTTACCACTATTCATTAATAATGCATGAATTGGATAAGGTTTAGTACTGGTGCTCTAATGAAGGTTTTGACTGAACCTACAGCTATGCTACAAGGATTTTAAAGAGGAAAAGCATAGAAGTGACAGAATTTCTCAAACAAACACAGGATATATAATAACTCCCTCGCCACAAATATTTGAAGTTACAGTAGCCTCCCAAGCTAAACCATGATAGGAAAAAACATATAAAAATTAAAAAAAAAAAAGTCTAAGAACTCACTCCAACCAGTCTTAAGCAAACTATTCAAAAGTTCTTTCTTATAGCCAAACTAACCGCATCAATTGAGCCATATCCTATGGGGAGAGGCCCTTAAATGGCTATTTAGTGCAAAAACTGAGTATAAAGTCATGGAGTTTTAACCTCTGTTTCCCTAGGATCGGTTTGCCTACCCTAATGCAATTTGAATTTCTCCACTATCATATTCATACTTCTAAAAGCAATCCAATAACCTAGGCTGTGAAATATCAAGAAAGTTTTCCATCAATTCAGGACACCGACAATAGCGAAAGGAATCGAACCCCATCTTTCCTTTTGTAATATAATCTTCCAATTGCAATGTGAATCGGACCCAGGCATGAATCAACAAGAACCCATCAACCAGAGTATAGAAATGGGACGGAGCCTGTACTAAGTCACACTAAGCAGTGCTTCATCTATAAGGAAACAACACAGAACTCGAGCCAGCCACCATAAATAAAGCAAAAACAGAAACGGGTTCTCAAACAAAACGGTAGTGGCTCAAGACCCTTTACAGAATTACTGTCTTAGAAGAACACATGAAAAAATAGGTAAAAAAAGGAATGAAACTAGTGCTTATGCAGTAGGAAATGAGATTTTTTTTTCTTATTTACCGGATCCAGTTCTTCAGCTGATGGAAGGTTGAGAAGGGATTGGATATAAGACTTCTCTAGAGGTTTCAGACCGGTTTTCCTGGATTTCCATAAGCTTTCGAAGACGTGCGCAAGGGTTTCCTCAGAAGCTGCTGCCGATAGCTTGTGCAGTTGCAAAAAGAGAGTATCTTCCATGTTTTCTTCTCTGTGGCTGTGGGACGTTTTGCCGCTTTTTCGTTTTGAGTAATTTTTTAGTTGGGGATGGATATACCAAAAACAATTTTGTGCTGGGACTCGGGACCTTGGGTGAGGAGGACTGAGTGGCCGAGTGAGGGAGTGGACAAGGGAGGACTAGGAGAGTGGAATGCTCAAATTCACCGTATCTTTATGGGATGGACCCTTGGCTGGCAAATCAACCTCATTTTAATCCTTGTGGACCTCAAGCTAAACCAAGTCAATTAAAATGGGTTTAAGATTTTATTGACCCTCATGCTAGGAGATGGGATAGATCCAATCATTTTGAAGTAGAGGTAGCTGAGCAGATTTGTAAGTTAAAAGCTCATAGGGTTGGGTGGTTGTGACAATTTGGATGCTAGGCTCAGAGGGTAGATTATCAGTCAGATTAGTTTATGTAATGTTATTGCACACCAATTATCTTTTCAGTCTGTACATGAAAGGGTCCATGCAAGCATATCAAGAAAAAAACATTGGAGAAGAGTTTAGAATCTTAATATCCCTCCTAAAATAAGAAATTTCATTTGGAAATGTTGTTTAGATGGCATTGTTGTGAATAAAAATCTTGTAAATTTTGGTATAAATATGAATGAGACTTGCTCAACTTGTGAATCTAAAGTTTAACTATTTTGTGTGCTGACAAGTTGATGAAGGAAGTGATGAGGGTGTTTCCACAAAAATCTAGTGTTTTAAAAATTGACTTGGAGGTTGAACCGTTTACACCTCTAAGTTGCAAGTCACCAGTTTGACCATTTGGGTTGAATCATTTTGTGTGTATGTGTGTTTATTCATTTTACCAATAAATAATTTATAATTATATCTTACATGTAAATATATATATATATAAGTATCATTTTATGTTTAACTTATATTCTTATTTTAATTCCTTTTATCATAAAAATGCTAAAAATTGGGATTTGGGGCAAAAAAAGGGGGTTTTGGAAAGAATAGTGGGACTGGGGCCTTGGGCCACATAGATCTTAAAATTTTACCCCAAATTAATAGCATGTTTTGCCCTACAAACCTAACAACAAGCACACATCAATTCATAGGGTTACAATTGAACCAATCTCTAATCGAATAGTTTGAGCTCAAATCCGATTAGGATCAATTTGAGTTTGATTCTAATTGAGTTTGAACCACAAAGTAATCCCGATTAATTATTCAAACTCGAGCTTGACCAATAAAAGTTCAACGCAAAATCTTACGAGCTTGACTCCATTAACAAAAATATACATACATACATACATACATACATACATACATACACATACATATAATATATGCATACATGCATGCATGCATATATTAGAATATAATATATACATACATACATACATACATATATTATAGAATATAATAGAATAGAATATAAAAATATATTTTATAATATATATTATGAAAATATATTTTCATATTCTATGTATAATACAAGCATGTATTATATATTATAAAAATATATCATATATATATATATATAATATAAAATTATATTCATTTTCATGCTTTCGAGACAAACTCAAGTTCATCGAATATTTAACCGAACCAAACTCCAACTAGGAAATAGAGTTCAAATCGAACTCAAACTTGAGCTCAAGCCTAATAGTATTTTAATCAAGCCAAGCCAAGACATAATTCATCTCGGTTCGACTCAATTGCACCCATGTTTGTTCCCACTCATCCCTGCCCCACAGCAAAACAAATACCAAAGAATCAAAAAAAAAAAAAAAAAATTGAGTTACACATCAATCAATTCTTAAAACAAGGAACCACATGTAGAGGTGGATTCAAGCTGCTTCAAGCTCGATCTTGATTCGAGTTCGAGAATGAGCTCAAATTTGACTCAACTCAAAAGTGTATGTGTTCAATGTCATCTTAATTCAAGCTTGATAGTGAATTAAGCTTCACAAAAAAATACAATATAAAAATTAAAAATTATGCATATAAAAAGAGTAAAATATTATATATATATATATAGTCCAATACATTATATAATATATATATATAAGCTTGATTAGGCTTGCAAGCTTCACAAGCCGAGCTTCACTGGACTCATGATCGGCTTGATTAGCAAGCAAGCCTATATATTAGACTCAAGTTTGGTTTGAAGCTTGGTTTAGACCGAGCCTAATTGAACTTTTCATGAGCTGTGCTCAAATCGCTCGTGAAAAGCTCATTTTGTGTTCACCCCTAACTTCATGTGGTCTCCTTTAAACAAGTCAGAAGAGCTTGAGGGAGATCAGAATGAGAGTTGAACTCATGGTATCTCCTTTCCTTAATGTCTAAGTTTGAAAGATAGTTCACACTTGTTACCTTCCCAAACCGTATGGGACAACTTAACCCTTATAAAATTACACACTTCTAATTTGTCTTACTAAGTAGATAATGTTCCATGGAGATCTCAAATTTTCAATGAGAACATTCACGGGGCATTTGTTGTCACTTTCTACCTCCACCTTCATCAAACCCTTGTTGTAACAAAGGTTTAAACCATCAAGAAGCACTAAACACTAAGCTTTAATAGAAGTATCATCACTGTAGTAGTTTTTTTTGGCAAAGCACCATAGTAATTGTAAAAAGCATACTTCAGAACCGCATTATAGTCTCTAATAATCCCTCCACTGTGCTTTCTTCCAGGTTGCCATGACATGAGCTGTCAACATTTAATTTAAAATGGAACTGAGCTGGAGAGTGCTAATAGACCCAACAATATTGTTCTTCTATTTGATGAAATAGTAGGAATGTTCAGGCATTGTAAAATGTAAGGATTCATCTCAAGAGAGAGAGAGAGGTTTACCTCAAGTCAAACTGATTTCCAACAACCATTTCCTAATTTTGATTGATGAGAGAATATGACAAAATGCCTTTACCCTCAAAACTTCCATTGCATCTTTCTTTTCAGAGCACCCAAAAGAACAATGGAAGGAAAAACTATCATAATATGATGTAATTGAGTGTTTATTGCAATGAAGTTCCACAATAGGTTAACCTTGTTCATCACCTATTGATCTGTAATGATAGGGATATCAAAAGTGTTACTAAAATGAGACAAAATTTTGTTTGCAATAGCACCATTAACAAACAAGTGATTAAGATTCTCAACACAAGGGCATTCACAACAACGATGTTTTGAGGCTATCTAGACTCCATGACTTCTAACCACACTTTCAGGGGGCAAAGCAACATTGAAAAGTTTTTAAATGATATATGTAAAAATGAGCAACTTGTAGATGTGTTTAGGAAGGGGCTTCATCACCTATGACATAATGATTTGTATGACAAGTTGGGCATGATAGGTATATATACTCCAACTTAAGGGGGATTGGAACAAGAGCATGCAACTAATATCGGCGAGTACATGGAAGAAGAAAGTTTGAGGGAATGATTTAGAATCAATGACTTGCTACTATAATAGATGTAGATGTTCAAGACTGCTATCAGTCTTGAGCACTAATAAATTTCAGGTTCGAAAAGGAGAGAAAGTATAGAGAAAAGAGGAGAAAGAGTATTGAGAGAGCAATAGAACACAAACTTTGAAAGGAATGACAGAATCTCAATATTCTGCCGCCGCCACTTCTATTTAATATTTATAGGTTATGCTAGTTACATGAAATGACACATCTGCCCTTAATATTTACATAACACATAAAACAATATAAAACTGAAAAATAAATAACAACTAGAATAACAGATTGACCATCAGCTAACCCTACGATGACTAGGTACATTCTACCCTACGGACAGAGTGGGACCACAGCTATGGGGCCCACATCAGTGTTCTCTACAATAGATAACACACCAAGAAGAGCTCTCACTGAAGGTTGAAAGGGAAGAAAGGGTATTGTTAGTTAGGCATGATAGGTATCTATACTCCAACTTAAGGGGGATTGGACCAAGAACATGCAACTAACATCGGCGAGTACATGGAAGAAAGGGCTTCATCACCCACGACATAATGATCTGTATGACAAGTTGGGCATGATAGGTATATATACTCCAACTTAAGGGGGATTGGAATAAGAGCATGCAGCTAACATCGACGAGTACATGAAAGAAGTAAGTTTGAGGGAATGATTTAGAATTAATGACTTGCTACTACAATAGATAACACACCAAGAAGAGCTCTCGCTGAAGGTTGAAAGGGAAGGAAGGGTCTTGTTTTCCTAGTGAGAAGGGTTGTATCGTGGTTCCAAAGTTTTTGGGATGTAGCAATGAATGTTGATTGGAAGGTTTTCTTCAAAGACCCCATAAAAACATAAAGGAAATATTACACATCGACAAGAAAAAGAAATGCCCATGGTTGGTATGTCACCCTGGAGGAAAAGTTTGGTAAGGGAAAAGACAACTAGTTCTTATCCACAAGCAAAGAATTCAGTGGGATGGAAAAGTGTGGCAAATGCCCTATTTTGAGTTTTAGCTGGAGGTGTATATAGTGAAGAAAAAAAAAGCAAGGAAGAAATGGATATTCCTATAAAACCTTTAGTCGAAGAGTCACTGACCAAAAAAATACTGGAACAAAAAGCTTGTGGTTTCTGCTAAGAATAAAGTTAATGATTGGAAGGAAATTTTGGATACTTGTTTAGAAAATATACAAATAAAAGAAATGACCATTCTTATCCCCTTTGAGAAGGATAAAGAAGTTATTGATTTAAGGGATTTTCGAGTAGACTTTATAATTATGAAAACAAAAAGAGGTCTAGTTACAATTGAGAGTTGTTTGCCTTCGAGTAATGAGAAGGAAGTTTAATGGTTAATCTTGGGGCTACATTTCCACCTATGGGTAGAGCATGTCTTCGGAAAGAATGCAATGATTCGTGGATGAGAGTTAAAAGCAGTAAGCTCCTATGACTTACATGCAACCAAGGTTAAGGTTTTGGGTGGCTAAACTTGAAAATCCCCCATGTAGTGGAGATCCAAGCTAAAGGTAGATGGAGGGAGATCTAGTTAGTGTCAAAAGTTAAAGTGACGCTATGGCATGTAGAGACAATGGTTGAAGATGAAGATGACAAGGCAAACTAGGTGGCATTTAGAGAAGAAAAGAATGACTTGTAGGAAAATCTTAGGGGGTGTTATTTTTTGGATTTTGAGAGGGGAAAAATTGGTCAATGAGATTTTGGCTCCCATTGACCAAGAATTCTATATTCTTTTTTCGAATTTATGTGGAGGCTAGGGAAAGTTTGTTTTCCTGGGTGATACCCATCTCCTATGTGGGTAAATAACTATCCCACTTGGGGGGAAGTTGTCAACACTTGAATGGGACAAAAATGCCCCTTTTAATAATGGATTTTTATGGATAAAATGGTCACTACCTTATTTACATGAGAAATTAAAGAACATGGGTAAATGCACTTACTCGAGTAAGTGTTTCCCAAGAAAAACTTACCCAGGTAACTGCATTTACCCGGATAAGTAACTTACCGAAAAGCGAGCAGGGCCTTAGAGTGAGGGAAAGGGAGAAAGTTGTAAAGCCAATGGAAGTTAAAAGAAAATTTTCATTACCTGTTAAGGAAAAGATTTCAAAATGTTATGAGTTGAATGCAATCGTGAGAAGGACCACCCATTTGGAAGTCAATGAAGGGAATCTTGAAGTTGAATTGAAAGGCTGAGGTGTTGTAAGAGGAGGGAACTTGAAAAGGCTTGAAGGTGGTTAAGCGTCAAACCAAGATGAGCTACTTGAATTGTTGGTTTGAGATGATTCACATGTCGAGGATAGGGGACATGTGGGTTTTTTAAATAGGACATTGGGGTTCCATATAATGGAATATTGTTTGGGCCCATTGAAAAAGGGGAGAGATGTTCAATTCAATCTTCATTTGGTGGGTTGTAAGTCCAACAAGGTTAGGTTTTATAGGGATGAATCACGAATCACATGATTCATTTTATGAGAATGTAACCTCAATCAAGCTTTGGAGTTTGATAGACCAAATTGTGGCTCTATCATTATCCTCCTTGAGGCAAAGTAAGATTAAGAAGGGTGTTACGATGGTGAAGAAGATTTTAGAATCCATAGTGTATGACAATGACGGATATTTGTGGAGAATTGTGAATTTCTCTCATGAAAACAAGGCGAGGAATTTGTTACTTCATGCCATGATAATGTTGGTAAGAATAATTATGAGGCCAATAATGAACTTAGCAAATTGGTAACAAAAACAGAGATATGTAACAAGGTTGATTTGATAAAAGCAGAAGATTCTACTCCCTTATGAAACGTATCGAAAAATAGAGCATTGTAACAGAACAGGTTAATGAAAATGGTAACATATTTAGGGATGTCCATAAAAAACTGAAAAATCGAACTGAATCGAGAAAACTGAACCGGAAAATGAGGTTAATCGAACCGATCAGTTCAGTTTCAGTTTGGTATTTTTGAAAAACCGAATGACCGGTTTGATTTTTGGTTAACCTACAAAAAATTGACGGTTAACCGAATCGGCCGGTATATATATTTTTATGTATATTCTATATATATTTTTAATATATGTCACATGTTTTCTACATATTATATATAAATATATACATATATTATATTATAATAATCTATTTATAAATATAATATATATATTCTATATTTTTATAATATATTATATATTATATATTATTTATAATATAATATTATACATATATTTATATAATATATACTATAAATATAAAAAACTGAAGAACCAAACCAGTCAAAAACCGAAACCGGCAAGCCGGTTAACCGGTGCTACCGGTTCAATTTCGATTTGGAGAAATGGAAAAACCGGTGGTATTGGTTTGGTTTACAAAAACTGCCCATGTCCGAACCATGGACACCCCTAAACATAGCTGATTCAAGTACATCTAGAGAGTGCATGCAATGTTCTCAATGGTACTTTGGTTGAAAAAGAAGGGGAAAAATAATGGGTGTGATGTTGAGGGAGGAAAAAGGTTAAGGGAAAATTAATATTGGCTTGGGGATGGATGTTGAAGGGAAAGAAGGGGTTGTTGAGGAGAGAGACAATGGGGAAAAAGTGAGGCTTGAGGGTGAGAGGGAGGAGGAAGTCTTGTTGGTTGCTCAATAAGGAAGAGAGGATGGGTCTTAAGTTTAAAATCAAATGAAGGGGAGTGTGACTAGTACAGATAAGGTGTTGGGGAACGAGGGAGATTTGGAAAATGTCAATTTGGAGAGGCAAGCTAAAAAGGATCAAAGAAAATAGGTGAAAAGATGAGGGAGGTAAGAAGATGAGAATTTTAATAGCTTATAAAAGGAGAAGATTTAGCATTGTTCTCATCAGGGTTGGAAAAATGAAGGCATTTGACTCTAAACAAACTCTAAAAATAAGGATGAGGTCCACATAGATGAGACTCATGTGGTCTAAAAGAAGATTGATCTTGAAAAAAATAGTTGATAAAAAATGGAAGTAAGATTTTGGGGCTGTCTTTTATAGGTGGGGAGGAGTTTCTGAGGATATTTTTTGGGAATTGGAGGAAAATATTCATGACAAAGAGGTCATCAAGGAAAATGGGGTTGGGATCTTTTCTATGTTGGAGTTGCAAGAAAAGGTGATAGGAGGGGAAACATAAGAGGAAAGATTGAAGGAAGAACGAAAGGAAATTATGGGAGTTTTGGATATGGAAAGGAAAAAGGATATAAATATTATTCTATAAGGGTCTCGCAACATAGGCAGATGATTTAAAAGTCAAAGACATACCATTAAGTTCAGGTGTCTAAGGTTTTCACCATATTGAAATGGGCTTCTTTGGAGTTGTCCATAGCAAAATTGTCAAGAAATCTTCCAGAAAAAGGAAATTGGATCTTTCACAAGTATCCAAGAAAATGGATTAATTTTGACGTCTAGTTGGCTTTAACTTGGTTTTGTGCGTTGAGGATTGAGGGTTTAGTCCTTTTTTTTTCTCTAGGATTTGTAATTTTTCTTAGTTTTCAAGTTTCTCATCATTTTTTTTCTTTTCTTGGATTGTAGTTCAAATGTGAAGATAAATTTATTTGCTCTTTGTCAGTTGTTCCTCTTTGTGGAGTTGTTCTTTCTTGGGGTTGTCCCTATTAAGGATTTATTTTCTCTTTGTCGGTTTATCACCTTTCTTTGTAATCTCTTTTTTCATTTTTTAATAATATTTTCTTCTTTATTTACTTTCAAAAAAGTTTCCAAATGAACACAAAAGCTTTAATAGGAAGACCTAAACTACAAACAAAAGTATGCTATTCCACCTAAGGGTCATGAGTCCTAATTAAATTCCATGTCGATAAGAGTGAAAATTTCCCATTAGCATTGTTTTCCGAATCAGTTTATCTTCTTTGTTATTAGGAAAAATCTTCACTGAGAGAGAAAGATCAATAATGTTTGTGGAATGTTGTCCATCTCATTAAAATTGTAACTCTCATCATTGTTTAAAATCTGTTTCACCTCAAAGTCTTGGATTTCGTACTTTCATCTTCTAATTTAAAAACTAGTAGACCAAGGCCTATCTGGTTGTCATACCAAAAAGAGATAGAACCTTTGCCAATCATCTAAATACAATTATCCAAGCTAAGGCTACATTTTTGAGTTCCATTATCTCATTCTCCAAATTTTAGAACTATTCCTTGCCTTTTCCAGAAGAGCAGTAGGAGTTGATTTTACATACCTTTAGAACATGAAGTTGGCCTAGAATCACTTATTTTGCAAGACTCTGATACAATATTTCAATTTGAAAGCTTTCAAATTTCCATTATAGATATGATACCAAACCCCAATGGTTTTTAAAACTGGACTAGATCGGACGGTTAGATCAGAAAAACTGGGAAATGGTCAGGTGATCGATTTTGTTTTTCCTCAAAACCGGATATTTATAAAAAAAAACGTTGATTTGGTCAATAAACCGCTAACCCAGGCGGTTGAATAGTTCAAACCATTTAACGGTTTTAATCATTTTTTTTATTATTTTTTAATCTTTTTGTCAGAACGGGCCGACCATTTGGTTCAAACGATCAAACCGTTCGACCCAGGACCGGACCCCTGACCGGTTCGTTCTCTGGGTCAGTTTTAAAAACCTTGCCAAACCCCCTTCATTAGTTTTCTTCCAAATTTTTTGTTAGTTCATCCAGGGACTTCTATTACCAAACTTAAAAAATCCCAAAAGAAATTAGTGAACATTTGGTGAATTCTATTAATTATATTCTTTGAAGGAGTACAAACACTTAGGATATATATATATAAACTGACATCAACTAAAAAACATGTTTAATTAGAACCGGTTTTCCACTGAAAGATAGGAGTTTAGCTTTGCAACCCTCATTTCTCCATTGGATCCTACTCACTAAAGGTTCAAAGTCAATCACCTTCAGCCTTCCAATGCCAATTGGAGATCCCAAATAAGCAAAACTAAATTGTTTGTGCTTAAACCCTGTAATATGCTTAAATATCCACAGTAGAGGCATTCAATCTCAGGTGTACCACGAAACAAGATTTTTCTTTGTTTACCATTTGGCGAAAAGCATTTTCATACATAGCCAGAAAAGGCCATGAGGTTTTTGGTACCTCTCTTTTCATCCTCTAGCAAAGTAATTGTATCATCTACATAGAGACTATGAATGACTTTCATACAGCCTCTAGGGAGGCTATGGTAGAGAACAAAGCCTTTATCCAATAAATTTTATTGATGCAATCCATTATATCTAGTCGTTATTGTATGAGAAAGTGAAAATTTACTTGGTTGGTCGAGGAGGTAATCGTGTTGCTCATAAATTAACTAAGAGGAGTATCAACAACCCAATTCTTACTTAGCTTTCACCCCCTTAATGGTCACAGGACCTTGTGAATAACAACCAAGGAAAAGAGGTCTGATACAATAAGAGGTTTGGCCAATCAAAGCCCCTTGTGAATGACACCACCTGATTGGTTGCTGATTTTATTATACCAGTTATCATGTTGAAATCAGTTTGTGTAGCACTTTTTTGAAGTTAAACTCATTTTTCCACTTTGTATAAAGAAATTAAAATGAGAGCATGGCTTTGGTTCAATACCATAAGAGAAGATAATATGTCAATAAAAATTCAAAATTTCTTTAGAAAATCGAGTGTCCAACAAAAAGTTAAGATCTTTCTTGTGGTTTCTTAGCATGGATAACATGAACACTAGGCAAAGGTTATAGGAAAAGGGGTGCAATGTGGACCTTCTTTGCCCCTTTTTCACGGCAGAAGAGGAATCCACAACATATCTGCTAATCAACTGCATGTTCATGTCCCAAGTTTGGCAGCTAATAGAATACTCCCAATATGGCCCAAGAGTTATGATAATGTAATAACATAGTTTGAAAGATTCATGGAAAGCTTTGATGTTAGAATCCCTATTTATACTTTTCAATGGCCATGATTCTAAATGGTACTAGTGGGCCCCGTGCAATGCACAAGCTTGGTTAAGAGAAATTGAGGTAGAATGAGCATTAAGCTCATAACATGGATTGAACCAAGTTAAGCTATGTCCAATTCAAACATCATTTTTAGGGCATGTCTGGATGGTCTAAACCATAATCCAAGTTACAAACCCCAAGTTGCTAAATTTGCATACATTTTTATTAATTTTAAAGGAAATTTAAATAGATTGAAATTTGGATTATACAAAATCTGAATTATCGCATGCTTTCAACCTCAAATACATATATAGATTTTATCTTAATGGGTTTTTGTGATAAATGGTTCATTTTTTTCTGATCAAAACTCTATAGTTGGTTTGTTTTGATTATTTATATCATTAATTTAATAATAACTTATTTATTAAGTTATTTTAATTATTTTTATTCTAATAATTTTGTTAAAATTGTTATTAATACTTATTTGTTATTTTAATAATTTAATAAAAGATTCTAAATAGGGCCATATATAGTTGGAGCCTTAGTCATGCGTTACTTTTATTTAATTATTATTAATTAGTAATCATTGATTATCATTATATTCATTAATAAGAAGGCAGAAAGTCCAAGGGGGGGGGGAAGAGACCATGTCTAGGAAGTATAAGCGCATAGTGAGCCAACTTGTGGGTTGCTTTGTTACAAGAATGAGGAATATGAAAGAATCTAATTGATGAGACTATACATGTTCATGGGTCGGGTATCTCGATGGCTCGGTTCGCATCCTGGTGGGGCTTGATCATGTAATTAGGCCTGTGGGCCTAACACAGTAAGCCCGACTGTGTTTCGGGCCGGGCTCGGGATTTGTCAAAAAAGTCCGACCTGACTCAGCATTATATATTTTATAAAATATATAATATTTATTAAAATATATTTATAATTTAATATATACATTTTTTATTCTTTTCTTTATAATCTCTCTCTCTCTATTCAACCGCTAACAGTATGGGCTAAATTTTGGGCTCGGGCCCAGGCACAGGCTTCGGGCTTTTTATGAGGGTCGGGCTCGGGCTCAGGCCTTAGAAAATTATGTTAATACAAAGTGAAAGCCCGGCCCGGCCCATGAACAAGTCTAATGAGGAATGAGAGGCTTTCTTACAATTCAAGAGAATGGTGATGGCTCTTCGGATGTCGAAGGCACGTTGGGAAAGCACATTAAGTAAGCACCTAATAGTTGTGTGACACCTGTTCTAGCTATTAGGTGCCTTATGTCCAAACATTTTTGTTCCGTTAGGTGCTCATCTATTATTTTATTATTTATGTAAAAAAATATAAAAGGAAAACCTATCCTAGTTAATGTGCCTTTCTCTCCAACTCCAACCTTCTGCCGTTTAGGGTTCTCCCACCCCGGGACCATTAGCCGTTGCAACTAGTTGGTTGGGGCAGCAGTTCTTGAAGCCCTCACTTGCAATTTGATCTCAAGAAACCCATTCATTCAATCTCTAGCCATCACATTCCTCATTCGCGAGTTCTGAACTTCTGCTACGGGCATTGCTTTTTAGGGTGAAAAAGGGCAAGAGAACTACACGATTGTCATAAATTTGTAAGTAGAAATAGAGGTGTAAAGTGGGTCGTGTTGGGTCCATGGGCGGCCCGCGGGCCATCACAGGCCGTGCTGCCCTCCCCAGTGAAAAGATTGAGGGTCAGCCTGTTATGGGCCCGCACATAGGATCTCGTCACGGGGCGGTTTGTTGGGAAAACTCCTTGCCTTCCCTTTGCGAGTTGACCCTATGGTGGCGGACTGAGGGGTGATTTGTTCAAGAGATCACCTAACTCTCCTTGTCTCCTTTTGACTGAAAATTCGATACCTTTATTGAATAAATCAGCTCCTTAAATAGGAGATTACAGGAGGGTTTCCTTCTTGTATTCGGCTAAGGTAGTCCCTCTCTTATCGCAACTTAAACTTCTAACGAAACTCAAACTCCTACTTCTAAGGGGAACACAAAAATAGGGGATAAGGGAAAGGTACAACTGGCGTTGGCGAGCAGGGCTGCTGTGGCCGGATAAGTGCGGGCCCACCCGGATGAGCTAGCGTGTGGGCCCCGTTCTACCGTTGGCGCGCGCGACCCCCCTTGCTGCTGCTGTGAGGCGCGTGCTGCTACTGCTGCCGTGCGATGCGTGCTGCTGCTGTGCGGTGCGAGCCGCTGGTGTGCGACAGGCAGACTGTACCACGGCACGCTGCCGGGCGGTGCGTGCCGCCTGTGCCGCGGCGCACTGCCGAGCGGTGCATGCCGCTAGGCGCGCTGCTGTGCGCATTGCTGCCTGTGGTTGTGACGCAGCGTGTTGCCAGGAGTTGTGTCCATAACATTACACCCCTCCTGGACAACGAGCTTGTCCTCAAGCTCGAGGTCGGGGTAGGCGTTGTGCAGGTCGGTCCATGGAATCCAAGTGGCCTTCGTTGATGGTAGTCCGTTCCAGTCTACTAGAACCTCGAAGGTGCCCTGATTGATGCGTGATCGGACAAGAGCTCTAAGTTGGAGGATGGGTCTGCCGTCCTTGAGAGGGGGTAGAGGGGGCACTTGCGTTGGGGGAATCCTTGTGAAAGGATTTAGTAGGGACACATGAAAGACATCGTGGATTTTGCTGTGCTCGGGCAATTCCAATTGATAGGCAACCTTCCCGATCTGTTGAAGAACTTTGAAGGGCCCGTAAAACCTTGGGGTCAGCTTGTGGGGGCCCCGTCGCCTGAGGGAGAGCTGTCGATAGGGCTGGAGCTTTAGCCAAATGAACTGTCCTGACTGGAAGGTGACCTTGCGGCGGTGCTGATCGTAGGCTGTCTTCATGCGTGCCTGTGCCTGCTGCAACCGTAAGGAGACTTCAGCCAGTAGGGCATCGCGGTCTTGGAGGTTGCGGTCCACTTCTTCCAACTGTGTTGAACCCGGTTCGTAGGAGAGAAGACGAGGAGGGTCTCGCCCATACACCACACGGAAGGGAGTCATGCCAAGGGATGAGTGGTAGGATGTGTTGTAGCAGTATTCGGCCCAAGGAAGGTAGTCCACCCAGCGTCGTGGTTGGTCCCCCACGAAGCAACGGAGGTACATCTCTATGGTGCAATTGACAACCTCCATTTGCCCGTCTGTCTGTGGATGATAGGCAGAGGAAAAGGCTAGGGTCGTGCCCTGTAGTCTGAATAGCTCCTTCTAGAAGGTGCTGGTGAAGACTACATCCCTGTCACTGACGATGGTCTCGGGCAGCCCATGTAGGCGGAAGATGTGTGTGAAAAAGGCGTGGGCCACAGAGATTACGCTGTAGGGGGGACAATGGAATGAAATGAGCATATTTTGAGAAGCGGTCCACCACTACGAATAAGATGGATTTCCCTCCTACTTTAGGCAAGCCTTCAACGAAATCCATAGAGATATCGGCCCAGATCTGCGTTGGGAGTGAAAGGGGCTGCAGGAGTCCTGCTAGGTGTAAGTTCTCCCATTTTTGTTGCTGACATACGGAGCAGTTCTGGATGAAATCCCTGACCGAGCCTTGCATTCCATGCCAATGAAAGTCTGCACGGACGCGGTGTAACGTCTTCTACACCCCTTCATGGGTGGCATTGTGGATGCTGGCGAGGATAGCTGGAATCAAGGGACAATCTGTTGGGAGATATACCCTTCCTTTGTACAGCGCAAGTCCCTCATGGATAGTCCAGTTTGGTTTGGTTGTGCCCGACTGTAACTCTTGCACCAGGTCCCTCCACGTTGGTGATTGGGGCAACACGCTCCTTAGGTCCTCCAATAGGGTCACGCGGGGCTGGGAGACCGCGCAGAGGTGTGCCGTGTCCTCTTCACGCCTGGACAATGCATCAGTGGCCCGGTTAGAGGCTCCCGCCTTGTGGTCTAGGTGGAAGTCAAACCCTAGCAGTTTGCTTTCCCAGTGCTGTTGGGGTGGGGTAGTAAGCCGCTGTTCTAGAAGGTATTTGAGGTTGTAGTGATCTGTCTTGACAATGAAGGGTCTGCCCCACAAATACGGCCTCCAGTGCTGGACGGCCTTGGCCAGTCCGATCAATTTGCACTCGTAGGCCGGTAGCTTAAGGTGCCGATCTGCTAGTTTGCGGCTAAAGAAGGCTATGGGGTGCCCTTTCTGTTGCAGTACTGCTCCGATGCTGATGCTAGACGCATCACACTCTACCGTAAATTCTTGTTCAAAGTTTGGTAGTTGTAGCACGGGGGTAGTGGAAAGTGTGTCCCTTAAGTTTGTGAAGGCGGTGTTAGCTGCTTCATTCCATTGAAATGCATTCTTCTTCAACATATTGGTCAATGGGGTCGCCAGGAGTCCATAGTCCCTTACAAACTTGCGGTAGTATCCCGTGAGCCCCAGGAACCCGCGGAGAGCCCTAATGGTCTGCGGCTTGGGCCACTCCCGGATGGCTTGAATCTTGGAATTATCTACCGTGACTCCTTCCCTGCTGACTATATGGCCTAGGTAACGGACCTGCGGCTTTCCAAAGGAGCACTTGGTTCGTTTTAGGAAGAGCTTGTGCTATCGTAGCAGCTCCAGAACTGTCCTTAGGTGACAAACGTGCTCCGCCCACGAAGTACTGTAAATCAAGATGTCGTCGAAAAATACTAGGACGAACCTGCGGAGGTGGGGCCGAAATACCTCGTTCATCAGGGCCTGGAATGTAGATGGGGCATTGGTGAGACCAAAAGGCATGACTAGAAACTCAAAGTGGTCGTGATGCGTTCAGAAGGCTGTTTTCTCCACATCTTTAGGGGCCATTCGGACCTGGAAGTAACCCGACCTGAGGTCCAGCTTGGAAAAGTACTGAGATCCATGGAGCTCATCTAGCAATTCGTCTACCACCGGGATCGGGAACTTGTCCTTGACGGTTCTACTGTTGAGCTCCCTGTAGTCCACACAAAATCTCCAGGTGCCGTCTTGCTTTGGCACCAACAAGACTGGTGAAGAGAATGGAGAGCGGCTGGGGCATATGATTCCCTGTTCCAGCATCTCTGCACACTGCCTCTCTATCTCGTCCTTCTGTAGGTGCGGGTAGCGGTATGGCCTCACGACAACAGGTCCTGCCCCTGGTATTAATGGGATCCGATGGTCACACGACCGGCCCGGTGGAAGGCCCTTAGGCTCTGAGAACACATTTGCAAAGTCGGCAAGAAGCCTCTCCATTTCTGCGGTGTGCAAGGCGCCGCCATGGAGAGTATGCACCTGTGGTTTTCTTGCCCTCATCTTGGTCCCTTTCCAGGTGACCCGCTTCCCATGTAAGTCAAACGTCATGGTCAAGGCGCTGAAATCCTATAGGATGGGGCCGAGGGTGATGAGCCACTTAATCCCCAACACTATGTTGAACTCGTCTAAGGTCAATACAAATAGATCTGCGAGGAATGGTTCAGAATCCACCTGGATTTCGACGCTTCGACAGATTCCTAGACTGTGAATTCTCTCCCCGTTTGCTACAGCCACCTGGAGTCGCGGTCTGTCTTCCATTGGTAGCTTCAGTCGGAGCGCAGCCTGCTTGCTGATGAAGTTGTGGGTGTTCCCTGAGTCAACCAGAATCTGTACCTGTTTTCCTGCCACCTGGGCCTGCAGCTACATGGTTTGGGAGTTTTGGACTCCAGTGATGGCATGGAGGGAGATCTCAGATTCTTGTGCCGCCTGTTCCTCTTCTTCCTCCTCCAGCTCGTCTACCAGGAGGCAGAATAACCGCTTGCAACGGTGGCCGGCTGAGTACAACTCGTCACAGTTGAAGCATTGGCCCTTGGCTCGGCGCTCTGCCATCTCGGCTCTGGATAAGCGTCTGATGGGAGGTGTTGTCGTGCTGCTACCCATGCTAGTTGCAGCTCGGGTGGTGTTGCTGGTGAAAGGGCGTTGTTCCCTGTTGGCGGCCATTGAAGGCCCTCCTATGGTAGATCTTGGGTTTGCCCAAGTCGTTGCGGGACGCCCCATGCTGGACGGCCCTCGGATGATCTGCAGCTTGCGCTCGAACGTTCGGGCCAGATTCATTGTTGTGACCAAGTTGGGTGGGCTCTGCATCTCCACATCAACCCTCAGAGGTTCCGATAGGCCGGTTGTGAACATATCCACCTGTTGGTCTGGCCGAACCGAAGAGGCTCTGGCGAGAAGGGTCTAAAACTACCGCTGATACTCCACGACGGTCCCGGTCTACTTGAGGTTAATGAGCTCCCCCAAGGGGTTGCTCGTTAATGGGGGCCCGAACCGGAGGAGGCAATATGACTTGAATTGGCCCCAACTAAGGCCTGGTTCTTCCTGCTCCACTCGGTAGAACCAGAGCTGTGCTTCATCGGTCAAGTGGAATGCTGCTAGGCTGACCTTGTCCTTCTCTTTCATGCGCTGATTGCAGAAGAATTGCTCACAGCGGTACAACCATCCAAGTGGGTCACCGCTGCCGCTGTATGAGGGGAACTCCAGACGACTGTATTTGGGTATGATTGTTGCTGTTGGTGTGTCGTTCTGTCGCTCACCCGAGCCCTCTGCCCGATCTGGGCGGCGGCTGTGATGAGTGGCTGCCCCTTCAGGGCTCCCTTCTCTAGTGGAGAAGTATAACTCCAGTAGACGCCGAAGTTCCCTGACATCCTCTTTAACTTCCCTTACCTCTGCGTGATTCTCCACGAGACGGTGTTCCAGCTCGTGAACCCTGGTCGATAGCTGCTCCATGTCGCCCATGACGCTCGGCTCTTATACCAAAATGTTATGGGCCCGCACGTAGGATCTCGTCATGGGGCGGTTTGTTGGGAAAACTCCTTGCCTTCCCTTTGCGAGTTGACCCTATGGTGGCGGACCGAGGGGTGATTTGTTCAAGAGATCACCTAACTCTCCTTGTCTCCTTTTGACTGAAAATTCGATACCTTTATTGAATAAATCAGCTCCTTAAATAGGAGATTACAGGAGGGTTTCCTTCTTGTATTCGGCTAAGGTAGTCCCTCTCTTATCGCAACTTAAACTTCTATCGAAACTCAAACTCCTACTTCTAAGGGGAACACAAAAATAGGGGATAAGGGAAAGGTACAGCTGGCGTTGGCGAGCAGGGCTGCTGTGGCCGGATAAGTGTGGGTCCACCTGGATGAGCTGGCATGTGGGCCCCGTTCTACCGCTGGCGCGCGCGACCCCCCTTGCTACTGCTGTGAGGCGCGTGCTGCTTCCGTGTGGTGCATGCTGCTGCCGGGCGATGCGTGCCGCTAGGCGCGTTGTTGCCTGTGGTTGCGACGCAACGTGTTGCCGGGAGTCGTGTCCATTACACAGCCCAGCACAGACCACAGCCCGGGCCTATGCCGTGTTGTAGGCTGGGCTGGCCCGTGGGCCGAGCCTTGGGCCAGGTCGGGCCGTGCATCGGGCCAAAGCTATTTATTTAAAAAAAATGACAAAAAACTTAAAATTTTAATTTTATATGAATTTTGTGTATAAAATTGCTTATATATGCAATAATCCATTAATTAAATAAACTAGTATAATAAAATTAAAGAAAATATCTATTTTATTAATATATTATATACCATATATTATTATATAATTATAATTTATATAATATTATATAACTATATATAAAATATATATAAATATATATAATATATATAGGTCGTGTTGGGCCGTGTCGTCCTACGGGCCATGGGTGGCATGACCCGCTCAGTCGTGCCATGTTGTGCTAGCCCGTGGACCTAAAACTCCAGGCCCATCACGGCCCGCATGGTCGTGCCGGGCCTGGCATGGCCCACGGACCGTCATGCCAGGTCGCAGGTGGCACAGCCCGATTTACACCTCTAAGTAGAAACACCTGTATTAACTCTATCAGTTTGTGAGAATAGTTTATGCATATTCCTAGGAAATTGATTCATGTCTTCTTGTAAGAATTAATTATGTCTTTTTTTGTCATAACCATAATAGTTTATGTCTTTCTCAATAAACAAAACAAGACAAATACAATAATCATTAAAGTTCATCTATGCTAGTATCATAAAATAAACAATTTCTACCAAAACTAGTAATTTACTTAAAATCTTTTTATTTTTGGTGAATGCTCTAAAATAAATAATTGTTGCCCCAACCAACAAATTGCAACAGCTGAAGGTCCAGAGGTGGGAGAAGTTCGGGACCCGTGAATGAGGAATACGATGGCTAGAGATTGGATGAATGGGTTTCTTGAGATGAAATCGCAAGTGAGAGCTTCAAGAACTACTGCCCCAACCAACCAATTGCAACGACTGAAGGTCCAAAGGTGGGAGAGCCCTAAACGGCAGAAAGTTGGATATGGAGTGAAAGGCGCATTAAGTAGGACAGGTTTTCTTTTTTTTTTATACAAATAATAAAATAATAGATAAACACCTAACGAACAAAAACGTTTAGACGTAAGGCACCTAATAGCTAGAACAGGTGTCATAAAGCTATAGGTGCTTTCCTAACGTGCCTACTACATCCGGACCCTCTCAAGGAGGGTGAGAAATTGAAACCAAAGATTGTACAATAACTTTCGCGTCACATTCCAAAATAATATTGTCCATCGATAGTGATTCTACAAACTTGAGAGCCTTAAAAGATAGCAGTGGCCTCCATTTGTTTAGGGGAGGAACAGTGAACCACCGTAGCCCAACCCCCACAATGAAAATACCCAAGTGATCTTCAATGATAAACCGATGCCCCATCATTATTAATGGGGGAAGGGGGGGGGTTGGACCAATGAGAAGAACTAGACACAAAAGAATCTACCACCTGAATCAATCTGTCCTAGTAGATGTCTTTAACAAAGTCTACAGAGTAACCTTTAGTAGAAAAAATAACAGCTCTGGAAGAGAAAACACTATTATCAAAGAGTGACGATTACACCTGTTCTTGGGCAGGGATCGGACCGGATTTTGCCTTTTTATCAACAGAAAATGTGCAGACCTAAACCCAAACTTGGCCCTTATATAAAGCCCGAAGCCCGACTTGTACACAAAACATCTTATTTTCAGTGTACTTTTATAAACTAATATTTTATTAATTTATTAATAAATTAATAAACTAATTTATATTTCCTAATAGTAAATTAATATTTAAATATATATATTATATATAATGTAAATGTTTTTTTATTATATGTAATAGTATCGAACCAGGCTCAGGCCTGGACCGAACTTATTTGAAAAAGCCTGAGCCCGACTAGAAAAATGACCAGACTTGTTATTTAAAAGCTCAAGCCCACTGGCCTAAAGTTTTGTCCAAGCCCAAAAAATAATGAACCAGGCTGGGCCTTCGGGCTACCTGACCCATGAACAGGTCTAATGAAAATACCTTGAACCAAAAGGGAGAGAGAGATTCACTATCATGATGATGAAGGTTGTCCATATTAGTCCATTCAGTAAGCAAAAAATGAAGGTCTTTTGGGTCATTAGGGTCCAAACGCATGCCTAAAACAACAAACCAAATGGGAACCACCACTGGACATTGAAATAGTAAGTGTGTCGCCGTTTCATTTGACTGAAAAGCAAAGTTTACAAATAGGATCTAACTTGGGATATCTGTAAGTCAGCACCTCACAGACTGGAATAGCTCGATAAAAACATCTCCAAAGGAAAACCTTAAATCGGGGAAGAAAGAGTTTATTTTTCCAGAGAGATTGCCAAGAGACCTAGGCATACCCATGAAGCATTGAAGGACTCCTCATCGTGGTGACTCAATAATTTATATCCTGAATACAGAATAATCACTACAAGGAGTCAGTAACCAAATAATATCATTTTCGTAAGAGGGAAATGCTGGCACAGTGGTAGTCAAGATTTCATGAGCAGTATTGCTATCAAATTTTGAGTTGATGAGATTTCGATTCCAATTCCCTGAATGATCAATACGCATGGAAACCTTATTACAGGGCAGAGACCATGAAGCTAGCTTATTAATTAACTTACCCTTGATCAATGGATCATAAAAAAATATGGGTGTTCCAACCATTTAAGATAATCCACTTACACCCTTTAAAGAGGTCGTCCCGACAATCTAATAAAGAAGACCAAAGAGGAGAATCCCTTGGCTTCTTCCTCAAGCCACAAAAAGACTTATTGCGCATATATTTGGCTTTCAGAAGCCTGACCCAAAGAGAGTCGTCATCACGCATGAACCCCCAAGCTTAGCTAGTTTTAAAAGGAGGGCTCTATTCATAATATAAGGGAACTTAAGCCCAAACTACCCCTATCAATCCCTAAGATAAAAAAGTTTCTTACTTTGAATTCTTCCCCACAAAAAAAAAAACATCTCTACAAATTGAGTTCAATTCTTTGCAAATAGAGGAAGGAATATCGAAACCCATCATGTGGTATAACCATATAGGGGGATGGAGGAAAGAGTGGTAAATATTTTAATATTTTATCATATTAAAATATAAAAAATGCACAAATTTAAAAAAAAAACATTTACGCAAATGTATAATATCATATATTTATCATATTAAACAAAAAATAAGTATGACATATCAGAATTATTTTTACACACATAGAAATAAATAAATATATATATAGCACATCTATAATTTTATATTTACACTACAATTAAAAATACGAATATTGGATAAAATACTCATTTTTTGAATTTAATCCATATTTAATTGTGAGGTTCAAAATATAATTTGAATTACTACTTTTCACCTCATTCAATTCCCTCTTTTTAAATCTTACACTTTTTTGATAAATAAATAAAAAAAGATACACTAAGAAGATAGGACATTATGAAAAGAAGAGTCCAGTCACATGTAGGCTTGTCAATGACACTCGAAACTTTGTAACCCAATATGAGAGTTACACTTTCTCTTATTCTTGTTTATTTATTGTGTATTATTCAAGGTGGGGTTAATTGGTCGAAGCTCGATTTCTCTAATAATTTTATTGTCCTTATCAGCACCCATGTAACAAAGACAAGTATTTGAAACATGGTGTAATAGCAGATTTATTGCCTTTCAACCTAAAGACCCAGCTTCAAATCTTCCTACTTTATTTCATTGTTCTGAACCCATGGTTGAATTGTTCAGTCAAACTGATTTGTTTGTCATCTGGCCATATTATTGGGTCTGTTTCACCAGAACTACTTTTTTTGGCAAAAAACCATTGGCTGCGTCAATAACATGATGAAATGACTGGTTGGATTGTTGTCTTTTTTTACTCAATTAATGGGTCATGTGTAAGACAACAATTCTCTTTTTTTGCTTTTTTTCTAATTTTATATGTTAAACTATTTCTGTCATCAATAACATTAATTCTCATTTTTTGCACATACTAATAAGTGTGCATGGGCTTTACACGTGGCAATTCTAGATGATGACAATGATAGTAATAATGTATCCAAATTTTTCTATAAAATTCATGTATTTTTTATTTTGTTTTTTATTATTAATTAGATGCATATTGCAAAATCCAAATCTGATTACATAAACACAGAAACTCTAGAGTTATCACAATAATCTTCACATCAATTTTACAATTCCAAATAAAAGATACATCATACATTTAAGAGCTCCCACTTCAGTACATTTAGCGTAGTTACATCATGAAAGATGGTTAGACAATTTACATAATAAAAAAAAAAGAATTTCATATCTAATAAAGGGGTTTCATTAACCAAAGAATTAGCACCTGCCTTGCTAAATCCTGATTGTATATATGCATACTCAGAATCAATCAACATAACCATCTCCGTCCCATTTTTTAAGGAGAATGACGGTTCAGCCTAGGGTCAGAATTTTTAGGCCCAAAGTGCAGTTGGGGTGGGTGCCAGTTCGGAATTAATGCCAATTCATGGGCGGGCATTGGTGTGTAGAGTGGGGGTTTTTGACATTTTGAATGTTTATAGCTCTGCAGTGCAAATCAGAAATCAGAAATCTGCATTGGGCCTGTCCGTACTTCTCCGCCATTTTTTTATCTCTGCTTGTCATTGTAGCCATGCAAGTAGATGGAGTGAATTTTAGACCCTTACAAATAGTGAACCCCAAACAAGAATATTATAATCATATGTTAATGATGGAAAAAAAATTCTCGTGAGTATACAATGGATATGCATACCACAGAACATCATAGCATTACACATGCCCTGTTGTGCCAATATGTTAAGCATCACTAACAGGCATTGGTGCATTAAACTGTCCCTGCATATGTGAAAACATGGTAAAAGACTTATTATACAATAGATCAAATCATCATTGACTGATGTAACTTAAGTTCACCAGTCAGGAAAGAAAAGAAAACAATTTCTGCAACTTAATCATGATGGTAACTTTAGTTGGGCATACCATATCTTTTTATGGTCTATTGAGCACCAGAATAACCATGGAGGTCAGATATGCTAGGATTTGCAGAGTGTATTATAGGGTTATTAACTATTGCACATTTTCCGATTGCTTCTTCAATTGCATGAAGTGCAATATTGTAACTTTCTTGAGATAATGAGGCTTCAATACCCAACTTAAGGGCTCGATGGCATAAATTATTACAGCGTTCTGCCCTAGATCCCACTTCCTCCAATCTCTGTCCCATGATATGCCTACTCCCTGCATCTTTCATCCATCCTTTTAGTATATACTTGGATGGGATTTCAACCACAGCTGAACATTGCAGAACAACCATTGCATGTCTGCAGAGAAACCCTTTATGTTCAAACAAACGACATAGACAGCATACCTCTGATTTTGTTTCATCCCATGCCACTGTGAATTCTTCTTGTGCTTCGAAGTCATGGACCCTATATATTTTCTTGGACCCATCTTCTTTCTCTTTCCTAGGATGACATGCAACTGTTCCCAAAACCTCCAGTTGGAACTTCTGGAATATTTCATGAGGGTATACTGTAGACATTTGTTTTTCATAAGGTGAATGGGACTTCAAAGAAGGCATTGGAAGCCATGTATCAGAATTTACTCTAGATTCTTCATCACGCCCATCTTGTATAAAGACATTAAATTGCACCAAAAGATCTTTTAATGTAGTTTCCTTGTGCACATAGTTCTCAAAGAAAGAGTTCATGCTTTCAGATCGTTGAGCAGTAGACATCCCAACAAAAGAAGTATCCTTCATAAAAACTGGCACCCAATGTTTACGATCTTCATACAATGATTTAATCCATTCATCCTCCCCAAGTTCAAATGTGTGAATCATTTCCCACCATTGAGTTTCAAATTCTTCTTCTGTCCACGACTTAGAAATGCACTTTTTAAACTCTTCTATAAAATTCTCATTTCTTTTCATTACATGACTGAGCTTCTCAGGTACATCCCTTAATATATTCCCTAAACAAAATCTATGGCATGTACTTGGCAAAACCTCTGCAACTGCTGCCTTCATAGATTTATCTTGATCAGTAACTATCACCTTTGGAGCTACTGCACCCATTGCTCTAAACCACATCTGCATTAACCAGACAAAAGTTGATGGAGTGTTGTCTGCAAGTAAGGCACATCCGAACAATATTGGAACATACTGATGGTTCATTCCAATAAAAGAAACAAACGGCAAATTACATCTCTTTGTAAGATATGTGGTATCAAAACAAACAACATCACCAAAGCTGAAATAATCATGCCTTGCTTTGGAATCAACCCAGAACACGTTTTTCAAACGTTGCTCATCATTCAAATCAATCACATAAAAGAAGTTGGCATTCTCTTCTTGCATACGTATAAAATAATCAAGCAGAGCCTGTGCTTCCTCTGGTTTTATGGCCAAACGTGCTTTTTTCATTTGATTTCTCACAAGTTCCACAAAACCAACAGTTTGATCTCCATCACACTGATTGGGCATTGCAGCACAAATCTTACTTATTTGTACCTGGCCAGCATGCAAAAACTCCAAATGTTTCTTGCTAATGGCATCCATGCACCTGCGGCTTCTAAAATGATATGCTTGGGCAGGCAGAAGCTCATGATTATGCTCCTTCACAAAGTTATACACATACCATTTCCCATTTTGTCTTCTTTTCACATGCATGCTTGCCTTGCAATCTGTCCTATGAGTAGGCCGTGGGTTAACAACCCCAGGTTTTGCAATCTTGCTTCCTTGTCTATAGCATGCAAAATTTGCATCAATAAATGTTCCGGTTCTTCTTGACCGACTTGTATTCTTTTTCTTTGCAGTGAACCCCACACAACTAGCATATTCTTCATAAAATGAATATGCTTCCTCATGTGAGTCAAATTCCATTCCCAAATAAGGCTCAAAAAATGCATCATCTTCAGTTAAACCAATATCCATGGTGGAAAAGCTCATACCCAATTCAGCTTTACCCTGCACCTATACATCATTGATCACATTTTCACCCAAATTTGTCCTAGACGCTTGCATTCAGGTTCATCCACATATTGTTGAATATCAATTCCCTATACATAAAAATAAGGCATGGCAGGTATAAGCAATCAAATAATCAGTAGATATTCATAAACCAAGAAACAGAAAATAAAGGGGAGAAACAAAATTATAGCCTATAGGCACACTGACAAATAAGCACATGACAAATAATAGATACTGGATACAAAAAATGTAACGTAGAGAAACAGAAGTGAGCACTACATTCCTCCATAAAGAAGTGCATGAATACATGCAAAAATAAGTGGATGAATCACAGTATCCAAATTACCAAGAAAACATATAGGCCAGTTTGTTTCTTTAAATTTATTATTTTTTAAATGTTCATTTGGTAGGCAATGACCTCCTATTAATTAACTCCAAAAAATGAGGAATTTAAAGTACAACCCATGACTAGTTAGAATACCAAGGGAAGCATGAACCACTAAATATCAAAGGAAACAAATGAAAGGCTAAAAATTCGCACCTTTAACCTTCTTGTTTCGCAGATAGGGTTTTGAAATCCAAAACTCGGAGGATCCGAACCTAGCTAAGCCGTATTTGTCTACTCTGAACTTCATGGATAAAACAAGGCACTTCTGTTACTGAAACTGCCACGATGACAACGATAGCTCATTTCTAAAAATATCTTGGAACAAAACCCTAAACCTTGAAATGGGAACACTCAGATAGCAGTAGAGGGGTCGAGGAAGGCCAAATTTTATGAAAATTTAAGAAAACAAACGGAGAAAAGGAGCGCTGAATGATATTTCCTCCGGCGCCGGTGACGGATCTGTGTCTCTGCGATTGTTTTCAGGTGAAGACCGCCTCGAGGAAAAAACAGTTTATGACGCTTGCCAGGTCGCGTTTCGAAACCGAGAGAGTGCTTTTCATATGACATCAGCTCAATTTTTTATTATTTGCCTTCGAGAGTTCAAGGAATTACAAGAGGAATTACAAAGGTATCTTTGTCACTCAAGCAGAAAAATATGGCATGTCACTGACACGTGAGGGTAAATTGCTGAAACCTTAGTAAAGTTTCTGCTGAAATCTTCTTAAGTTTGATAATTGTAATTATGGTTTTCAAAATCGGAGCAGACGGTTGGACAGGAAACCGGTCAGGTGATTGGTTCATTTTTCTTTAAAACCGAATTTCTTTCAAAAACCGTTGATTTTAGAAACCATGATTGTAATTATATCTCTTGAACTTTTTCACATAGTTGCAAATAGACCCTTATGTTGTAATCCTTTATAAATAGTTATTAAAATGTCCAAACTAATTCATAAAGTTACTTTTGATCAAAATATTTATTTTTTTCAAATTTTTCTCATGTGTATCCATAGCTAAAACCCTTTCGATCTCTTTTCCAAAATTAATTTAGGTCCATTTGATTCACAGTTTTAATTAAAATCAAAATAGGAATGGAAATCCTTTAGAATTGAAATCGGAATATTATATTCCCATGGTTTGTTTGGTTCAGACATGAATGGGAATGAAAATTGAAATTAACAAGAATGGAATTTTATTCCCAAGGGAGGGACAGGGAATGGGCATTCCAATAGGAACAATAATGAGATTTTGGTTCCACCCAACCAAAAAGTTGTTTATTCCAATTCCATACTCCTATTCCTACAAACCAAATAAGGCCTTATTTTTCAGATTTGCCATTTATATCAATCGCTCAAAGGTAAAGCTGCAACTTTAAATTTTTTTTTTTGTTGTTGTTTATTAAGTTTGTATTGTTTATTTTCATGTAGAAACCAGCTTCAATAGTAATTACATGGGTATTTTGTACATTTTCACATCTATTGTTAGAGGATGCTAATGGAGGGGGTCTACTTGCAATTATGTCAAATAGGTGATTGCAAATACTAAACTTGGAGGAAGGTTTCACCAATTTACCCTTATTGAAACTTGTGTAAAAAAGTAAACAAAAAAACTATATATGGTATTTGGTTAGATTTCGATTTAACTTTTATGACATGCCCAAAACCAAGCAAAGGAAAATATGCTATGCACCTATGAAAGTAAAAGGTAAAGATATAAAGTTGAATTTATATAATTAAATTTAACTTTTATTATCTATATGCACCAAAACCAATGCAAATATTAGTAATGGATTTGTTGCTCACAAAGTGCATCTCACACCAACCTCACTTCATTTTTAGTTGTACATTGGGAATATCTCCCATACTTGGTTTTATCATTCATGGAAAGATGTTCCTAGGGCTGCAATATAATGTGGGGTTGGCGTGAGGTGCACTATGTGAGGAGCAAATTTGATTTCCTTTATATAGTAGTATATATTGATAAAAATACAGGGAAAATATTTTAAACTACCCCCTAAGTTTTAGGAAATGGACTATCAATATCCTTATTCTTTGCAAAATCCCTTAAAATATCCTTAGGTTTTCTGACAATTAACTAATTCTACCCCTATGGCTATGATGCCATCTAGTGTTTTCAACTTGTCATTGATCCATGGTTGAATCGTTCAAATCGTTACCCTGTCGTGATTTTGAGTTCGATTCTAGTAAAACCAGGAATGTTCTTAAAAATAATTGACCAGGTCAAAAACCATTTGACCCAATTGGATGTCCATTGACCCATTCAACTTGGTGACCAAGTCACTGATTGCACATTAAATATGTATGCAACCTTTTGGGCACCATAACTTTGTGCTATAATGTGTGATTATAGTGATCTTTTCTTTGGGTAATTTTTCAAGATCTATGTAGCCCACCCAATTGAACAATTGACTCATTTAACTCAGTAACAAGATCATAGCAAGATTTTTAAAAACGAACTGGAAACAAAACCGGTCAGGGGACCGGTTTTCGATTAAGCAATTCAACTGTCCGGGTCAAACAGTTCAACCCGTGATTTCATAAATAAATTAAAAATAAAAAATATATTTTCAACTTTTGGGAACCACCCGACCTTTAGTCCTTCGAGCCTGAAGGTATAAAATAAAATAAAAAATGCAAAAATTTTGGGTTTCCAAATTGGTGGTTCCCGAGAGCATGAAACTCAATTCAGTCGTGACTGGTGAGGTGAGGGAGGTTTCATTGATACTTTAAAAAATTGCGCTTGGGTTGGGTGAGTGGTTTGTGAGGTTTTTGGTCAACTTTATCCTACATAGGAACTATGAAGAGGGATTCTTCCTTTTGGTAAGTTCCTGAAAGTCAATTGGGAATCACCGTTCATTAGTTTGCCAAGCTACAGGTAAGGTTGCAGATAGAACAATTAAACTTACTCTCGCACGTATGGGATAATAGTGGGCAAGAAATATACCATCACCCTCACTACAGCTAAGGTTGCAAAATAGTCGCTATAAAATCGTCAGCCGCCGCTGCAAGTAAATCGCCAAACCTGTTACTTCCGCAACCCACAACTGTTACTGTTGGATCTGCTGCAAAATCAACGTTGGCCACCATAAATGAAGCTCACCGCCATCGCCGGATGCTGTAAATCGTCGTCGGTCATTGTATGTCATCATAGATGGTCAGTTGGGTGTGACGGCTGAGAGGAGGTTAGGGTTAGAACAGAAATGGGGTCATTCTAACCCTGAACGTAAGGGATGGGATTGGGGATATGAGGGTCATTTTGTTTTTTGTTTTTTAATTTTATTTAAATCAGTGAAAATAAAAATTATAACCTACAAACCATTGTTCGGGTCGAATGGTTTAGTGGTTCGATCGCGCCGAGTCAATGGTTTTCTGACTTTTCAACAGGTTTTAAAGATTTACCGGTTTATAGTGTAACCGGACCTGGGGGCTGAACAGTTACCAATTTTTCCGGTCCGACTGTCCGATCCGATCCGGTCCGGTTTTGAAAACCATGGATCATAGGTTGCACACTAAATATGTATACAAACTTCTGGAGGCCATAACATTATGCTCCAATAAATGATTGGGGTGATCTTTTTTTTGTTAACTTTTTGAGATCTATGCATACCAAGGGGCCATAGGCACCTTGTCTCACTATTTCGTGAAAAAAAAACCCTTTGTTGACATCAAATTGCAATTTTTAATGTTTTACAAATAAAGATTAAAAACTGAATTAATTTATAAATTAAATATAAAATAATGCATCTATTACATGTAGAATATAATTACATATTATTTATTGATAGAAAATATGTATTTATATACACTAGTAATTAAGCACATGCGTTGCACATGATAAATTTTTCTTCATATTAATCACTTGAATTTTAGATATATCATAGTTAATATAGAAATTGAAAATTAACAAAAGTAACAATATGATTAAAAATAAACTTAAATATTTATTATTCAATTATGATATCATGTGTTTCTTTGAAAAGTCGGATCACTGACCCACCATCTAGATAAGAAAATAACATTGCTTTTGGATTAGTTTTAAATTAGGAAAAATTATAGTCGGAGCCGACTGACAATCAGCTCTACATTTCAAATTATAAAAACCCTCGCCATGTCATCGGAGGGTTATGTGGCTTTTGCCAACATGACACTCTTAATCCATATTGGACACAACAAAAAATCTTATACTGAAATTGCTCTTTAATGTTGGGTGATTGAAAAATAAAAAAAGGGTTTTAGTTTCTTTCTCTCTCTCAATCTCCCTCACACTCTCTCACTCGCAGTCATCTTTATTTGCTCAACGACTATGTGATTTGAAAATAAATAAAAAATGGTTTTGTTTTCTGTATTACATTCTCTATATCAATTTCTCTAATTCATTCTCTCCCTCTCACTACCTATCATTTTCCCTCGATTTCTTTCTTGGTCAATCTCTCATTCTCCCTTAATTTTATTCGTTCTCCTTCAATTTCTCTCCCTTTCCCTCTCTCGTTTTTTTTTTCTTACACACTTATATGGTATTAATCAAATCGTATAAAAGAACATGAAACCAACTTGGTATGGTTCAAAAATTATTACACCAATTTGATAAAAAATTTCACAATAAACTCTTGGCTATAAAATTTACACCAACTGGAGAACAATAGAGATTGAGGGAAAAGGAAATATTGTTTGAGGTGGAGAGTGAGGGAGAAGAATGAGAAAGATTGAGGGAGAACAATAGAGAGGGGAGGGGAGGGGGAAAGAGAGAGGGGGTTTGATTTTGCTACAAACCGAAGCCGAGAGAGTGGGAGAGATAGAAGGAGTGGGAGATTGAGAGATGACTGTGAGAGTGAGAGAGAAGGGAGGGAGATTGAGAGACAGAGAGATTGGGAGAGAAACTGAAAACCTATTTTTGATATAGGTTTTTTTGCTATGTCCAACATGGATTAAGAGTCCCATGTTGGCAACAACCACATAAGCCTCTAATGACATGGCGGGGGGGTTTTATAATTTGAAATGTAGAGCCGGTTGTCAAAGTTTTGTTGGTTTTTGGACCAACCTGTAACCTAATTTTAAATGTACAACCAACTTTGACTATAATTTCCCTTTAAATTATATATTTCATTTACATTTTTATATAAAATATTTGTTACTTATCACACTTGGTTTTTATTTGTCTACGTCATAATTTTACTCAAACCACTAACTCACCATTTAAAAATAAAAATTGTTTGGTTTCTACATTGACCTTAAATTTTGTATTACATTTCCATCATTGATAAAATTATTTCTTATGTATAAAACTTATTTTTATTCAATATAATGAATGTATAATATTAGAAATGTACCAAATATTTTATTTTTTATAAATATATAACATTAGATATGTGCCCAAAAATTTCTCTATCATTTTTTTCTTGTGATTCTTTGTACCCAATATTTTAATTATGACATTATTTATTAATCCATTTGACCCCAAATGGTCGAATTGCTTGCCCACCACCGGGAGGGAAGAAAATTGTGTTGTTTTCATATTAATTTTCAAAATGTTAATTTTTATAATATTAAAATTAATATTGTGGATTTAATTACAAGAATTTAAAGATGAGAGAAATATATCTTAAATATAGGATTTAATGGGAGAGAATAGGAAAATATTTTTATTTCAAATTGGTTTTAAATTTTATATTCCATTTTCATCATTAATAAAAACATTTCTTATTTATCATACTAATTATTGTTTAATATGTATGTTAAAAATGTTCCCATTTTTTTTAATTTATATATTTTTTTTTCATTTTATCTATTTTTTAATTTTATTATTTAATCGTGACAACATGGATTAACCCATTTGACCCAAAATAATTTAATTTCTTACCACCACTTAAATGAAAACACTATTTTTTGCTAGGTAGATTTTAAAAGCATAAGCTTTTATGTTATTGGAATTATTTATTTATTAAGTATGTATTTAATTAATAGAACTTAATGATGAGAATAAATAAAAATAAGTTAAATATATGATTCAATGAACATGAATGCAAGTTAATAACTTAAATGTTGGATTTAATGACAGAGAATTGAATGCATTGAATATCTTTAAAATACCTCTTTTCAACTCATTTAATATCAATAACCGATTATCCTATTTGCCCTCATTTTTTATCAATAAATTTAAATGTAGACAAGTAAATATTGTCCTTAAAAAATTCCATAAATATTCTTGAGGTCATTCGTATTTTTTAAAGTAGTATAGATATATCTATATAATTATACATGTAGGTAAATATATAAAATGCCGACATAGCACAGTCTAACCCATTCGACTCGAACAATTGAACTGATGACTCATGGGAAAAAACTTTAGCTGTTGGGGGCCAACGACCTATGCTGTTGAGAGAATTTCTAGAAATTCCACGTTACCATAATATAAACAATATCTGTAATTTCGAATTCAAATTCGAGTGGAATAAATGGTCGAATTCAAATACATACTAATTGGATTAGATAAATATTCAAATTCAATAATATATTATAAAATATACACAAATATATTATATTCTAATTCCACTAACTTGTGGTACACCCTTTACACATGACCCAAAGCATCACTTGTACCTACTTACTACAAAAGACAAACAAAAGTTGTTCTTGATTGACAACCACTTTAATTGACAGGCCTTATCCACTCTTTTTTTTTTTTTTCCTACAACACCTTTCACACTGAGGATGAAAAGTGTAAAGAGAAAGTAAGGAGAACTATCTTCTATTGAAGACAAAAGGGCTTATGAAGATTAAACTTCAACTTCTGTTGATTGGGGTCATTATCCAATTTCTCTCTCTCTCATTTCTTATTTCCTTTGGATTATGAGTTTTTTTTGAGGTTTTTGTTTTGCATAGTTAACAAGTGATGATTTTATTTTTTGAGTTTTTTTGTGTTGTTTACATGTGATGGTTGTTTCTCTTTATGTTGGTTTTTAGATTTACAGTTTTCTCTACAAAATCAGTTAAAATCAATTATTTGACATTATAATCAAAATCGAATTCGATTGAGATTTTTGAATATCTGTTTGATTTCGAATCGAATTCAAATCACTTATTTTGTAATTGGAATTGAATTCGAACATGGACAATTCAATTTGAATTCGCTACATTTACAGGCATACTTTTTCCTATGTTGTCACCCAATATGGGAGGTCTGAAACTCTGAATCCAATTATTTTTTTTTCTTTTAAGAGGGGAGATTTAAGTATTTAAGAAAAACATTAAAAGGGTTTAAATCTTTTACCCTAAAAAAAATTAAGCCATGTCGCGTTCCAAAATCCTCATTCTATTTTTTCTTTTTTTTTGGATTGTTTATATCTCTTATTAATGGTGAAATCTCATTGAACCACTCATCCTAAAATATGTCCATTTCCTAAAATTTCTCCTAAATTATCTTTTTCCACCAAAATATTTTTTAAAAAATATTTTAAATACTATTTGGCATATCTCTAATGGATCATTTGACATCTCTCTGTATCTCTTTCTATTTCTATCTTAATCTTTCTCCACATTCCAAACGCTATTATTTTAAAATATTCTTATATTAAGTCGGTGTAAGTCATTAATCAAATGGTTTGATTCGGGTTCAAGTCCGGTCAATTGAGTCTATGCGTTTTACAAATTTATTGTCTCACAGCAGTATGGTAAATTTAATAAATGTGACAAATAAGAATTTTTAGAATTTTTTATAGATATGGTAAACATGTCTAGAAAATAAGAAAAAACAGAAAACCAACATATAACGGTCTAACCCATGATCCAAATGATCGGTTCGACCGCGAGTTAAAAACGCTGGTTTTGGGGTTTTGAGGGAAGCTTGCCCCATTGCTGTTAAGCCCATTTGCCTAAAAGAAAGCAACTGACATCCGACCCGCGCACAACATTGTCATTTGTGAAAATACAACTATTTTAGGTGTGATGAAAGAAATGAAAAGTGGAAAACAAAACTGAGCTCTGTATTTCTCGCGGCATCTCTTATAAGCTTCATCTCACTGGGACTAGGAGCCATTACATGAACGCACAGTGATTAACAATAGCAGAGAGAGAGAGAGGGAGATGAAGACCATTCCATTGATTCTGATGGGTTGTGGAGGCGTTGGGCGACAGCTCATCCAACACATTGTCAGTTGCAGATCTCTTCATGCCAAACAGGTATCTAAGATAGCTGGATGTGAGATAGACAATAGTTTCCCTCTGAAACAATGAACATCATGATCATCCTACTGGTTCAAGTAGCGGCTTTCTGACATTTTGACTACGGAGCAAATGGACTGTTTAATAAGAAAATAGGGGGGTCCTTTCTGGGTTTTAACTGAGTGAAGTAAATGGGGAGGTAATAATATCTAAATTGGTTTTTCTAAGTGTCTCTAGGATGCATGGAAATGAAAACTAGTTTTTTAAGTGTTCCGGTTCCTATCGTATATAGAGTCATCTTTCAATTGATTCTGTAGTCGAATGAAGAAGAAATTACAACTTCTCACTGCAGTTGTGGAGAAGAGAATTATTTGCATAATGGATTGGATTTAATAATGTTCTATTTGTTTGGAGAATAGAGCAAAAAGAAGAACCTCTATTCTCATGAACTTGACTGCAGAAGAGAATTCTACTAACTTTGTTAGCATCCATCGATTTTTTGGTAGTTATTTTTTCCTTTTTTTTATCGTTTAGATGGTTGGTGATACGTTACACTCCAGTATAGTTCACTTTTTTTTTTGGGTAGAACACCAGTATAGTTATCCATTCCTTTCTTCTTTTTTTCTACTTATTGCCCTGTCTATATATGTGAATAGAGATTCAAACGTGTAATAGAACATGCAAACTCATCACACTGTACACAGCTGAAATTTGCATAGCAAATCTATTAATATCACTGTTTTGATTGTCTGGGAATTAGACTTAGACCTAGAGGTGTATAAATCACTTTGATCCCTTAGGAGGAGGAAACTTGGGATGCAACCTGGGATAGTCAATACGGACTTGACCATATGACCTGATATCTAGGATGGATTGCACTAAAATTTTAGAAATTTGGTTAGGGACAAAAGTTCAGATTGAACTTAGTTGAGTGTGCTGAATCCTATTCCACCATTCCACTTGTTAAGTGCCATTTCTATTGTTAAACTATGAGGTCTGAACTCATTTTTTTGAAGGTAAATTAAACAAGAAAATTTTATTAGAAAAGAAGGGAAAAACAATTACACCTAGGTGATAAGATATCACCCGAAAAGAAACAAAACTTGTACCCAAACCATTCAATCTTTTCAAATACCTAACTTCCTTTCCCAACTCTTACAAACAGAAAAACAAGGCCTATTATAAAAAAAAACCAAAAGACCAAAATCCAAACACAAACTCCCAAAGCATCCCAAACCAGCATTGAAACAAACAGATGGAAACAGTCTGAATTGAAGAAGTCTCTGGTTTGGAAGTGATCCAATACCTTATTTTAGTCAGTCAGAACTCTGTTGCAAAGAATAAGGAGCCTGTCTTGTAATAGATGGTCTGAATTAACACGGATTATATCAAAGTTTCTGTTTTAGGAGTTATCCAACAATGCGCCCTGATCTATCTGCACGTATGCTGTTTTTATTACTTTGGACTTGGCTGTGTTGATGACCCAGGTTTTCCTTTATCTACATTATGATGTTCCTCTTCGATGGTTTTATTTCTGTTACCTTTAATTGGAACTTGTGTTATTGAGATTTCCATACTGTTTGAAATAGGGAGTGCTTTTGCGTGTTGTGGGAGTATGCGACAGCAAATCAGTGGTTGTAGCATCAGATGTATTCACAAGGGGTTTAGATGACGCTTTCTTGACAGAAATTTGCCGGGTTAAGTCATCTGGTTCTTCTTTGTCAATTCTGGGCAGCAAAGGTAATATAATATAATGGTCCTTGTAATGACCAGTTTACTATAGATCTTTATGTGTAAGGTTCTAGTTCAGAAGTTTTTTAAAGGAGCAATGTTTGGTGTAATGATAAAATCTTGGGCTGATACATATTCAAGTCTTAGAGTGGCCACTTCGTGCCAAAGAAAAAAACGCCAAAGGAGATCTTGGATGGCAGGGACCATTATTGGGTAGTTGTCCTTTTCTAGGTTTATTATTTCTATTACTTCATTTTGATTCCTATATTATATATGCACACTACTTGTGTTAACTGAATTTTGAAAATTTGATGTTAAAGTCAACATCTGAAGAGTTAACCAATGAAAATGATCCATCAAATGTATATTCTTTCTTAATTCTGTTTGTTTACGTGATTTAGGTGGTGAATGTCAGATATTCAGCAACTTGGAATCAGTGAAAAAAGTTGTGGATATTGCCAGTCACTTGGGCAGAACAACTGGTTTGTAGCATGTTGATAGTAAAATGGTTCTTTCCATTGCTAGTATGTCTATCCATGACAATGTTCTCACATCCCCTTTGGAAATTTAAACATTGGCTACATTTCCTCACAGTGAGGATGACCTTTTCAAGTGTTGATTAATTCAATTTGATAATAATTATATAAAAATACATGGGCACTATTATTAGGCTGGGGTTTTCTTTCATCCTATCTCATACCATTCTCTCAAATTTCATCAATGTACAATAACATATTACATATGTTTCTATTGATTCTTTTCCCTACAGGTTTGACATTTGTTGATTGCTCTGCCAGTTCTGAGACTATTGAAATACTAAATCAAGCTGTTGACCTTGGTTGCTGCATTGTGCTAGCAAACAAGAAGCCTCTTACATCTCCAATGGTAATTTTTCCTAGAATACTTGACTTGTCTAACACTAAATGAAGAACAATCTGGTTTAAATGTGTGGCAGCAGAAGAAAGAAGAGAGGAGAGTGTAGAGAGACAAGAGGAGAGAAAGCTGTTTTTGAGAGAAGAGAGAATGTGGGGTCGTCTGCTGCCCCCTTTCTTTCCTTTTATTGTGTCTGTTAAAAAGGGACAAAATGACAAACATGCCTGGTTAACCTTACACATCTGATCAGGCAAAACAAAAGATAAAAAAGTGATAGAATGACAAATATAACCTCTTAACACCCCTCAATCGGAGCATATATATTGATCATGCCCAGTTTATTTACATCAATAATCGACTTAGATTTGCCAACACCTGAAAACATCAGCTAAGGGCCCCTTAATGGTGACAAATGGAAGACACATCTCTCTTGAAACATGTTCTTGGATAAAATGCTTATCTACTTCAACATGCTTTGTTCTATCATGTAGAGTGGGATCATGTGTGATGTTTATAGTTGCTTGATTATTGTAGTACAACATCATTGGTTTTGCATGATCAACCCCCAACTCTTCTATTAGAGACCACAATCAAAGAATTTTAGAAACTCCAAGAGCTATTGATTTATTTTCAACTTTTGCACTTGATCAAGTCACTTCTGTTTGCTTCTTGCTACTCTAGGGCAATGGTTTACCCCTAAGGCCCTAACTAGTGTACAATACCTTAAGGTAAACTGCCTATCTTCCACTAAACTAGCTTGACCTTGACCTATGAAAGCTCCAATCTTAATTGCCCATGGTTTTCTAACACATGCCTTTTTTTGGATGCCATTTCAAGTAAGATAGAACCCTCTGAACAATTGCCAAATGTGCATTCATAGGGGTGTCCATATATTGACTAATAACATTTTTTTTGATAATTATTATTGGCTAATAACATTAACTGCATATGTGATATCCTCCCTGGCCATACATAGGTATAACATCCTTCCAACCAACCATTGAATCAGTCCCATATCTTCTAGCCTTTTCCTTTGAGGCATACAACTTGTGATTCTAATTGAGAAATATCAGTTTGTTTGATCCCTAGCTTCTCTTTATCTTTCAACAAATCAAGGGTGTACTTCTTCTACAAGATAAGGATCTCATGCTTAAGATCTAACAACTTCAATTCCCAAGGTGTATTTGAGTTCACCTAGATCTTTAGCTTGTCAACTTATGTAATATCATTCGTTGCCACCATAATATCATCTGTATAAATGATGAATTCTGTAAGCCGCCATCCCTCTTAGCAAATAATGTATGGTCTGACTATGCTTGTATGTCACCATTTGTTAGAGGAGTTTCTTTAAACTGACCAAATAAAGCTCAAGGAGATTGCTTTAGCCTATGCAGGATTCTTCAATCTATAGACCTCCCCCTTCTCAACATTGCTACTAAAGAACCAGGGACAAGAGCCATATAAACCTCCTATTGTAAGTCTCCATTCGAAAAACCATTTTTCACATCACTGTATAATAGAAGCTAATTAGCAACAAGGGATATAAATCTCATATATAGTTCCTCTTTGCTACAAGAGTAAAGGTCTCTAAGTAATCTACCCCATAGATATTTGTACCTTTCTATCACCAATTAGACATGTATTTCTCAATCTAATCTTCAGCCCTATACTTCATAGCAAAGACCATTTACACCCATCTAACTCTTCTAGCAAATTGACTGTTGGGACCGATGGCCTTAACCGGGGGGAGGGGTGAATTGGGTAGAGCTCTAAAAATCTGATTGTCTTGGAATTCTATTTGAATTCTTACACCCTTGACAATCAAGCTCAAGACCCTTCCCCTCAAACTGAATCTAAGCCTTATGACAAATGATATGCAGCGGAAGTTTGAAGTCTCAATCAGTAAGGTTCAACAGTTGATCAAGATGAAATGCTTGAAACAACCAAATTGTTGAACTAACGAACCTGTAGCTGCAAAACAGATAAGCAAGATATGAGCAGGAGCTGCAGGCGTTAGAAGTCAACAATTAAGCTCAATAATAATAAGGACTGCTAACAAGAAGATAGCAGCTGATAAGTAAATTACATAGTTAAGAACTGCAGCCTGCTATCTTGGTTAGTGGTTCTGTAGTTACTGTACTCTGTGCATCAGAAAATAAAGAAACCATTTTGATTCCCAGCTTCTGCACTGCTTCTATGCTAGCGGTGAATGCACTCCACTCTGCATCTGTGATATTCTGAGCCTTGCGTTGTTGCCCTCGTGCTGTGATAACTTGTTATTAGTATTTAAGACAACATATCTGATGTATGAGAAACTGGATCAAAAGATGCAACAACATATAAATAAGGATAGTTGCCATTATTATTCAAATTGTCTTTCAATGTTAGATACTTGCACTCTTCTTGCACTTCTTGTTGATAGAGTCTGATTTGCTCTTAAACTAGATGACATACTTGTTAGGGACAACTCATTACAATCCCTATTAATGGATCTCTCATAAAATGTTTCCGATTCATATCCTATAAATATCAGCAGCCCAAAGAAGTTCACTTCTTCAAGTCCCCTCAGGTACATAAAAACAGTCACAAAAAAATAAACATGTACAACAATTCCTTTGTCCATACCCTTTATCACTGAATGAGGATCTCTATTACAGGGTTGTGGATTACCAACCACCATCCCAATGAGTTGTGTAATTCTAATCCCATAAATATACTATAATTTTCTGAAAATTTATGACCACCATCTCAACTAGTTAAGCCATTGGACTGCATAGAAACAAAAGCCACCATCTCATCCATAAGCCTTCTCAAGGAAAATTATCCGGTGGAATGATCAATGTCAGGTGGAACTTAATGGTTTTATTAAAAATGATCCATCAATTATATTCAAAGCAAAAGGAAAAATGGACTTTATTAACACAAGAAAACGTTGGTTTGCATTAATAACTTAAAAATAGAGGTTATATACAGAGTAATAAACAATATGCTGTTTATACATTTCAATGAAACAAAGCTATAAATAGTCAGTGTATTCAGGAGTTATGGAGAAGACAGAGAAGAATGCATGTTAACCGATACTTACATGGAATGAACATAGAACTGATGTAAACATGGAGGCTAAAGTAGAAGTTAAGCGCTCGTATGCATTCGTGAATAACAGAGAAATGAAACAAAATAGTGAATCCTATATTGGGGGTTAAAGGAACTACTAATCAGAATGCAAGAACATGCTAATACAAAGATCGAAACACAAAAAACCCTAGAAGGCTAGAAATTAAACATGCAAGAAGATGGAAATATGAAGAAGAAAACCTACATTAGAGGTTAAACCCTAGAATAGAACATAGCCAAATGAACATGCAAAGATGAATAATAATGTGAAAATGAAACTCTATATGGAATGGAAATATGAAGATACAAGAACAAAGAACGTCATTGCATATGCCATATGGTTGAGGTACAGAAAGAACACCAGACAACTAATTGAAACTCTAGAAATGAAACTTGAAGTCATGGGAGAGAAAGGAATAGAAACAAGAGCTTACACTGGATTGGTGGGGGTTCCACTGTGTCTTCAGTGGCATCGAGAGCAACCAGACAAGTGAAAAATGGGGGGTTGGGAAGAGAACCCATGAACTTTTGATCGTGCCACATGTGGGAGTTTTGCAAACGTACTGACCAATGACCAAGCTTTATTGAGTAGACAAGGGCTTGGAAAGTTCAGAGTCTTCATTTGAAGCTTCCTGAAATCCAGCCTTCTCATCTTTCTAAAGCATCCATCTTTTCATCTAGTGGGCTACTCGCTACCAAATGGGAAAAGACAAAAATTTCAACTTTTGATCTTCCTGCAGATCAAATGGTGCTTTCATTTTTCCCATTCTTCAGCAATTATTCTATTGATTATCATGATCTAGTCCCTCAAATGGCTAAAGAAAATCCTTATACAATCTGTTGTGCAGGAGGATTATGAGAAATTGGTCTCACATCCACGCCACATTCGTCATGAATCAACTGTAAGTATGTTCATTTCTTGATGTTGCAATATTTATGGATTCTTTTTTGAAGATAAATAGAAAAAGAAACTTTATTAAGAAAAGAAGAATGTAGAGCAAGGAGGTAGGCATCATCCAAGGGAGAAAAGAAAACAAACACCTAACCAAACCTTCCACCCATAACCTTTCCAACCAAGCCCAAACACATCATCTATAATAAAACTGATGTGGCGTAATCTGGCTGCTCCCTGCTGGAGATGATCTGGCTGCCAGCAATGACGTGAACTGGGTAGTCTGCAAGAGAGGGGTCAGAGATCCCGGGGTGGCTCACCCGGTGGGGACACTCCGATGGCTAAGTTAGAACACAGTGGTAGTAGAGAGCTTGAAGATGATAATAGTGAGTTAGGGAGCTAGAGAGCAAAGATTACACACACAACAATAAAAGAACATACCTTTGCCCCTGGGGGGTGAAGTCTTTATATACTGGAGTCCTTGTGGGTTGGTGGAGTGGTTCCTGGATCCTCGCTGTGATGGGATCCGCTTGCGTGTTAGGTGGGCAAAATGTCACCAACCGGTAAGGTTGCCCTCTCCTGTCTAAACCGGGGAGTGGGTGAGCTAATATATCCGTTGCGAGGTACGATCCCGTAGGACGCGGAACACGGTGGCGAGATCCTCGGGGTTGTCATGCGGAGGTCGTTTTGAACGGGAGGCGAGCTGCCTGTAAGGTACCGGGCTGCCTGATGGCGAGCTGATTGGTGGCTAGCTTCCCGATCTCGTGCTCTTTAGGTCTGTTCTGATACGAATGCCGAAGTGCCCTTGGACCGAGGTGGTCTTGGTGTGATCTTGTGCCGAGGTAGTCTTGATCAAGGTGGTTCATCTGTCCGGGTTTGATCTATAGTGAACTCGGTTCCGTTATCCTGGTCGCAACCTGGTATCGAGACGATCTTAGTTCGGGATGCTCTTAGCTCGGGGTGTCCTTAGTTCGGGGTATCAGGGTACCCAAAGTCACTTTGTAGCGAACTGATCATGATGAGCTGTCACCTGTGCCAAGTCATATCCACGTGCCGATCTGACCATGTCGAGTTGTCGCTTATGCCGAGTCATGTCCACGTGTCTCCCTGTCACGAGGTCGGGCCAAATTCCCCTTCATCAAAAACCACCCAAACAAACAGAGGAAAAACCCTTCAACTACCGAAAAAAGAAAACAACCCATCAAACAACACCCTAACCCCAGCTAAAAAAATTCCAAAACCCAAACCCCTTTGCAAGGCCTCTCAAAGTTGCTGAAAACTCTTGAGACTTGAACAGTTCAAAGTTTCTTCTTGTCTCTAAATCTTCTTACGGAATTAGGCAGTTGCTCACTCTCTCCTAATTCCTTATTACAATCAATCAATCTCTCTAATTCCAACACCACATATATTTTCAAAGGTTTGAATGGTCTCCTGTTCTCCAGAATCTTCACAGACCATTTCTTCGACTTCAGAACCTCTTGGCCCTTCTTTCTTTTCCAACTTGCTCATGAAACCCCCTGGCCAAAATTTACCTTATCTTCTTCCTTGTTCTACATTTTCCTACAAGGTTCTTCTTCCACCTCCCTGAATGATTTCCTAGCAAACTCCTCTCCCCCAAGAAAAATAAACCCAATATTTTACTAACTTCCATTTCTTTATTGACCACTGTCTCCTATTCCATTTTCTTTTTGATATCGCGAGTTTCGTCTAAGAAGACTTAGCTGCTGTTTCCATTTTTATCTCCTTATTTTTGTCAATACTTCCTCTTTCTCTTGTACACCTTTGCAACTGATGGTTCCTTCACACCACTCCCGACCCCAAATTCCCTTTCCTCTTCAATATGATCTCCTATTTCATCTTCTTTTTTATCCTCCCTAAATTCTTCAACTCTTTCCCTGATATGTAAATTACAATCTAAATCATGTGTTACTCCCTCTTGGAGTCCACCTTCAAGCTCCATTTGTGTTTAAGCCACTCTTCCATCAACACACCATCTGTCTGTGAAACCACATCTGCTGCTGAGACATTATTGGGCTTTTGAGAAACTGTCGCTGACTTCTCGACCAAATAAAACTGACCTGAATTCACCATCGCCATTATTCTTACTTATCAATTATTCTGCCTCCCTTGTATCACCAACCTCCCTGCAGCCAAGACTGTATGAACGTACCTCTTTCACATACCTTGTAGGCACCCATTCTCAGATGTTGTTTTTTGCTTTCAAGTCTGATTTTTCTCCTTATAATGTGCTTCTTCACTCGCATCTTTGGTTTTCCTTTTGAAGTTCTCAGCAAGCCTTGACAACCTCTGTTATCAAAGCTTTGCTGATTTTCCCACCTACCAGAAACCTTTGGACTTTTTGTTGGACCTTCACCGGAAGAACCCTTCACTCTCCCATCAGCCTTCTTTGCACCTCTCACACCAATCACAGGGTTGAAACCTGTGGTGTTTTGTCCTGAGGTTAAACATTTCTCAACGTCTGAACTATTCACAGGGGCCTTGATTGGGGGAGAAGAAATATCCTCCCCAATATCTCTCAGTTGGGTCATGTGACTTCCTAAAACTTCATGTACTTTATGGGCTGGTTCAAATAGAACAGTTCAACCAGACCCCAAACACTCCATACCAATTTTGATTTTGTGGTTACTTGAGACAACTTTAAGTCCAATCTTATCACCGACCCCACTTGAGCCTCCTAAAAATCTGTTGGCCCACCTCCTTAGTTCTACTCTGCATGCAAACAGTTTTCTGTGCAGGTGGCGTTTCATCTCTTCCAACAACTAATGCCTGTGCGAAGGTCCTGCTACCAGAGTGTGCTCCAAACCCTTTTCTGAACAAGGGTCCAAGAAAAACGATTTGTCCAATCTTTTCCTGCCATGTAGCTCATCTTCTTCGAACTGTTCATGTTCCACCCTGCGTCCTCTGCTCCAGAGAGCAGCTTCGGCATAGGTTGCAATCTAGATACTATGGGACATGCCATCTGATAAAACTTCTGTCTTCCTTGGAATAGCTTCAGGCTTCACTCCTACAACAGAGGTTGCAATATATGTGGATTGCACGTGACTGGTGATGGATGTCCTAGGTTAAGCTGAGTGCATGTGTTCAAACATGAAATTCATTATCAATCCTGAGTGATATGCCCCGTGTCTTATGAACCATTGGTATTTGTATTTAACTTGGAGTTATATGGAGCTCTTTCAATGCCTATTATTACTTTAAGTTTACATTCTGAACAAAAACTGTGGATCAATTTCTATTTTATCTCTAGAAATTGTGGATCAAGCTTCAAAAACTGTACCTGAAGTTCAGAAGGCCTCTCTTTGACTGGGAGATAGGGGAATGGGTGGAGTTTCTATAGAATTGAATTAGACTAAACAATTATATATATATGTGTGTGTGTGTGTGTGTGTGTGTGTGTGTTGTGTTTTTCTTTTGGATGTTTTATTCATCTTGACTTCCTCTTTATCTATTAATAAACTTTTCCTTTTATTACCAAAAAATATATATCGATATTCTTCTCATCCACCGTGACATTGAACTTGTACCTGCATTCTCATTCTTGCCAGTCCAAGATTTACCATTACACCAAGCAATGACTCCATCCTGCATATCTTTTTAGTGTCTTCTTCAATATTCAGGTTTATCTGAAGTGAGTATTTGAGCTTACCAACCTTGTACAGAATTGTTTCTTTTGCTAGGTTGGTGCTGGTCTTCCTGTCATAACCTCTTTGAACCGCTTACTTGCATCTGGGGATCCAGTTCATCGGATTATTGGGAGTTTGAGTGGTATGGAATTGGTCAAGGGTTCTGTTGTTTATGTATTTTCAGTGGATTATTTGATGCTTTCTTGTGATTGTGATCTTTATTTCCTATGCAATTTTAACAGGTACACTAGGTTATGTAATGAGTGAAGTTGAAGATGGAAAACCATTTAGCCAAGTTGTTACAGAGGCTAAATGCCTTGGTTATACTGAACCAGGTACTTAATAAAAGTCTACTATAGATGTTATATTCTTGACTTCTGAAATTGAGGTCATACTGTAAAGTTCTATAGCACTTGTTGAACATATAATTCTGTGTCTATATTATTGTAATGAAATTTATACTTTTTAAGTATTAATGTTTAAATTTGGAATTGAATGGTTTGCAATTGTTTCGTTATTCATCTGATTATACTTTTCTGACATAGTAAACAGGGGCAGGTGTATAGTTAAAAACCAGGGGCAAAACAGAAAAAATATAAAAAGTCAACACAAGTAAGAAGCAAGGAGGTCTGATATAGGAGTGGCAACAAGTGAAGAATAAAAGGGACACAGATAGGGAGGAATTGCAAGTGAAGGACATCTGTTGAAATAGTAAGAAATGGTTTAAACACTCATAAATTCATAACTTGACATGAATATGACACCAAATAGTGGAAAACAGGATTCATGTAGGCGAGCCCACATAGTTGGGACTAGGCTTAGCTTAGATAATGAGAATGGTGAATAGATAATTAAGAGAAAAGGATGGTAGAAGAAGATAGAAAGAATAGTCGTAACTCTTTTCTAGAATCAAATATTGAGTCATAGCATATTCATTATAAGGCTCTCGCTGGAGTCACACAAAAGAAGATGAGATTTTGAGCATCACTCAAATGAAAGAACCTAAGAGGCAAAATTCTAGCCTCAATCCTGTCATTTTCTTTTGCAGCAATATTATAGATCTTGCATGGACTTATTTCCCTAAACCAAAGACTCCTAAACACTCCTCAACCCATACCTATAGTTGGAATAACTTCAAAGTAATGGTTTATCTATTTTAATGCAACTTCTTGCTTTCACTTTTGTTGAAATATGTATATAAATATGTACTTGGGCGGCAGGGTAGTTTAGATCTTTCTCTTTCTTCAATAAGGAAATTTTTGTCCTTAATTTTCTTTAAATAGGGATATTTATGTAATTGTGACTTAATTAATGAGAGTATATTTTTTTTGATCAATATTAGTGAGAGTATATATGAGCTGGCTGCTAGAAGATAGATTAACTCTCTCTCTTCTAAGCAGGTTGATCACTTCTTTCCCTAATCTGTCTTCTCCTTTATTTCTCTCTTGCCTTTTCACTTCCTCTTTCTCTTTATCTTTCTGTTCTGACCATATTAAAGCAACCTTTTTATGGTATCAGAGTAGGGAGATTGAGATTCTTCATCTCCTTCCTTGATTGATGTGTTTGTTTTACTTGTTTATTTTTTGGTTCCTGCTACCCACTCTTGAGATTTATTATGCTGCAAATAACAGTAAAGAGAAGAAGGAAGAGAAGAGAAGAGAGAAGAAAAGGAGAGAAAAGAATGAGAGGCCAAAAAGCTATGCTGGCGGCACCAGCATTATGTTATATACTAGGGTGACCAAATAAAACAGGAGAAATTACAACAGTGCCCTTGCGATGCTAAATATATAAAAAGTACATCATTTTCAACACTCCCCCTCAAGTTGGGACATAATTGTCAAGCATGTCCAACTTGTACACATATCATTATGCCGTAAGTGATGTAAAACCTTAGTGAAGATGTTTGCAAGCTGCTCTTCAGAACTAACATAGTATGTACATACTTCTTCGCTAACAAGTTTCTCCCTGATAAAGTGCTTGCCCACCTTAATGTGCTTGGTCCTATCATGAAGCACAGGATTAGCTGCGATGTTAATAACTGCCTTGTTATCACAATATAAGGACATGGGATTATCAACGGTAAATTCTAATTCTCCCAACAAATTCTTAATCCACGTGATCTCAGCCACTCCATGAGACATAGCCTGGTATTCAACTTCAACACTAGACTTAGCCACAACACTTTGTTTCTTGCTTCTCCATGTAACTAGGTTCCCTCCCACAAAGGTACAATAACCATTGGTGGATTTTTTTTGTCATCAATAGGTCCAACCCAATCTTCATCTGTATATACCTCGACCTTCAAATGCCCATGTTTTTGGAACAACAACCCAACACCTGGAAATTTCTTGAGACATCTGAGGATCCTCTCAACTGCTTCCAAGTGAGTAGCCTTGGGAGCATGCATGAATTGGCTAAGAACCGACCGCTACAACATAAGCAATGTCTGGGCGTGTCATGGATAAATATAAAAGTCTTCCCACTGGTCTCTGAAATTACTTCAAATTTTTGATAGTTTCACCTTGACAATCACCTAGCTTACGGTTTGGATCAATAGGGGAGTCAACTGGTTTCACCCCTAGCTTACCGGAATCTTGCAACAAATCTAGGATGTATTTCCTTTAAGAAATGAAGATACCCTTTTGTGAGAGAGCAACTCCAATCCCAAGAAAATACCGTAAAGGGCCTAAATATTTCACTTCGAATTGAGTAGTAAGAAACTTCTTCAACTTCTGAATTTCAGTTTCCCAATCACCAACGATCACTATGTCATCAACATATACTATTAAAGCTGCAATCTTTCCTTCCCCTCTTTTCACAAATAGGGTGTGATTAGATTAGCATTGCTTGTAGCTAATCTGTTGTACTACTAAATGAAACCTACCAAAGCAGGCTCTTGTTGATTGCTTTTGGCCATATAAGGACTTCTTTAGTTTGCACACTTTTTGTTCACTACCTTGAGCATGGAAGCTAGAAGGTTGTACCATGTACACCTCTTCTTCAAGATCACTATTGAGAAATGTATGTTTGATATCTAACTAGTGAAGATCTCAATCAAGATTAGCAACAAGGGAGAAAAGGACCTTGATAGAGTTCATCTTCGCCACCGGAGCAAATGTTTTTGCATAATTCACTCCATACACCTGGGTAAATCCTTTTGCTATTAATCGATCTTTATATCTTTCTACTGTACCATCAGCTGAAGATCTACCAATTTCCCTGTGCCATTTTTGTGTAAGGCATTGGTTTTCTCTTTCATTGCATATGTCCATTCAGGAGCTAAGAGGGCTTCTGCCACATTTTTGGGAATAGGAACACTGTCAATAGTGGAGAGGAAAGCACGAAAAGAAGGTGAGATGTTCTCATAAGAGACAAAATGGGGAATATGATGTTTATGGTGCAAGACCTAACACACTTCCTTTGAGCAATGGAACGGTTTAGGTCATTAATAGCAGAAGTATCAATGTTAATGGGATCAATCATATCAATGGGAACAAGAGTACTTGGCTGGATAGAATCTGTCCCCGGGAGTCCAATGGCACTAGTGGTATAGCATCCAAATGCTCCACATCTCTTGAACTTGGGTGGCTCTTGTGTCCATGAAAGAAAACACGAAATGGGGGAGGATCAGGAATAGAAAGGAGCATAGTTGTCAAGGCGACGCCTAGGCTACAAGGCGCCCTTGGAGGTTCGCCTCGCCTAGTTGCCAAGTAGTTTTGTGCACTATGTTATAAAATACTTCTATATTTTTCATTTTTTGACATTATAATTGTAAAATAGGCATTATTAAACTAGAATACTCATTTTATGTGTTTATATACTAATTTCTTTTTATTATTTTCTTATTTGTTAGTGTTTAATCAACACAAACATTGCTAACTGCTGTATTGAACCCATGGTTCAAAGTATTTCTACACCTCTGGGTACCGACAAGGTGTATTAGTACTTATAACGATAGTCTCCCTACTTTTTTATTTCTTTGGTTTTCAATTTCATTTTATATATATATATATATTATTTTAAAAAGTGGGTTCCTGTAAACACGTGTAAACATGTGTATTGGGGTGCCAAAGATACAATACAATACATCTGATACGGGGCGTATCGTATCAAAGTTTTGATTCTTGATTGAATCCTCAATGATTTCAGAACCTGAACCAATAAGCAAAGGAAGAACTTAAAATTTTGTCTAATCAACACATTTTCTTCTTACAGATATTCTTCTTCCACCTTTTCTTTTCTTCTTTTCCTAGAACAAAAGTAGGGGTTCAGCCCCTATATTTTTTGAATTTTCTTTCCCTTATTCCTTTTCTTCTCATAATATGCTGATTCTCTAAACTTAAAACATGAAATTTATACTTCTCTTATGAAAAACATGGATAATTATTAAGGAAAGATGGTTATGGAACCTAGGGAACTACCCTAGGATATATGCTTTTACTTAAAAAAAATCCATCGCCTAGGCGACTAGGCGACAAGGTGCCTTAAAAATTATGAAGAAGGTAAACTTGAGCATGTTTCTTCTCAGCCATACTACGCTTCCCCCGAGGAAAAACGGAGAAGTCATCTTAGCAACAAGAGAGAAGTGCTTCTTAACATCAAACTGATAAAGAGGCCAATCATAGCTTACTACTAAAGATAAAAGAACTCTCATAGAAGTCATCTTAGCAACAAGAGAGAATGTCTCATTGTAATCTATCCCATACACCTGGGTATATCCCTTGGCAATGAGCCGTGCCTTATATCTCTCAATGGACCCATCAACATGATACTAGATAGTGTAAACCCACTTACACCCAATAGGTTCCTTCCTAGATGGTAAGTCAACAATATCCCAAGTATTATTTTTATGAAATGCTTCTATTTCAATCCTCATAGCATCATTCCACTTTGGTTTGGCTAAGGCTTCAGTCAATGACTTTGGGATGGGTTGAGAGGAAATGGAGGCTATAAAGGAATAGTAGGATGGGAACAACAGGCTGTAAGAAAGGTATTTGGAAATACAATACAATGAACCATACATTTCTTCTTACCTTTCCTCAAAGAAATGGAAAGGTCAGGGTCCGGAAAAGATGATACTAGTGATGGAGATGTCGGACCTGTCCCCTCTTCAGTGATTGGAAGCGCTTGAGACTGAACTGGAGATGTAGGAACAACTTGTGTCTACCTTTGTCTTTGCCACTAGTACCACCTTTGGAGAATCAGATGAGTGGTAAAAACTAGAGGACTAGCAGGAGGAGGGGGGAGCAGGAATGGGAGACCTTGGAGGAGAGGAGACCTCCATGGGAATGGGAGTAACGGTGGAGGACTCAACACAAGACTTAACTAGAGCTGATAAAGGAAGGGGTGAAGAAAGAAGAATGACTATAAAAGGGGACTGACTTTGCAAATGTGACATCCATGGACACAAACCGGGTGCCACTAATGGGATCAAAACAACAGTACCCTTTCCGTGTGGAGGCATAACCAAGGAAAATATACTTCTGAGCCTTAGGGTTCAAACTTATGTCTATGGGAACTGGGAATGTGGACATAGCAAGTGCAACCAAAGACACATAGAGGAATGAAGAAAACATCAACATCAGGAAAGAGGACACCAAAAGGAGACTTTAACCCCAAGACTTGAGAAGGCATATTGCTAATGAGATAGGTGGCTGTTAAAATTGCATCATCCCAAAATTTCATAAGAACATGGATAGCAAAAAGAATACTCCTTGCAACTTCCACAATATGTCTGTATTTTCTCTTCGTAGTTCCATTTTGATGTGGATTACATGCACAAGAGCTCTGATGAACAACCCCAAATCTGTCAAGGTAGGAGGTAATATCTTTTTCAAAATATTCCTTAGCATTGTTAGGTTGGAATATTTTTTATGCGGGTATCAAACTGGGTGAGTATATACTCATGGAACTGTTGCACAAGTTTAGGCACTTTAGTACAAGAGCGCATAAGGTAGAAGATGAAATATTTGTAGCTACCAATACAAGGTAAATGGTAAAGCCCCCACACATCAAAGTGAACAATATTGAAAGGAATGGTAGATTTTTTATTGCTTGTAGAATAAGTATTCTTACAATGCTTTGAGAGTTCACAATATAGACTCGACAGACTTATTCCTTTAAGCAGTTCTGGAAACAAATGACTCAATGAAGAAATAGACAAATGACCCAAACGATGACGACATAACATAATACGACTAGTGGACTCTGAAACAAAAGCAGTTCTCTGAGGTTGTACTTGGCTTTGCTCAAGCATGTCTAACAGATGTGTCCCATTCGCCTCATGGCCACTCCCAATCACCTTATGAGATTTCATGTCCTGAAAAACACAATATGAAGGGTAAAAAGTCACACTGCAATTCAGGGATTTAGTTAAATTACTAATTGAAAGCATATTGGTGTTAAGTTTAGGTACATGAAGAACAAATGATAAGGTCAGGGCATGTGATGTTTTGATGTCTTCTTTTCCTGTGATAGGAGTAAGAGAGCCATCAGCCAGGGATATCTTGTTCTGTCCAGAAAGGAGTTGGTAAGAGGTGAATAAGTGTGAAACATTGGTCATATGTCAGAGGCAACATAGTCAATTATCCAAGGGATTTTATGAGTACCTGAAATAGTAGCATGATTTGTAGTGGCACGAATGCCTGAGTGTGCATACACAGAGGAACAGTTTTTGATGAAGTTGGTGCTATAGCAGTAGACTCCAAATGACTGACTATTTGGACATACTTTTCATACTTAGCCTTAGCGGCTACTAGTTGCTCTCCCACTGACTTCTCACCACCCTGACCCTATTCAATCTATGAGAAGGTGTACATTTGCATTTCCATCTTTTCCATTCTCAATCCTCTTTCCACTGTTTGCATTCTTGAGTCTGGTAGGAATGAGCTTTGGATGCAACTTCCAACATGTGTCTTTAGTGTTTAGGCTTTGGATGCAACTATTTGGCCATACTTCTCATACTTGGCCTTCGGCTTCATCCCGACATTAGCATAGTGATCCACCTGTGGCTCTACAGACTAAATTTGTCTTTTGCTATCCTCACTACTCATCATAGCATAAGCCTAAGATATAGTCACCTCATCCTTTGCCAAAACATTTTGCCTCACAATATCATACTCCCAATTAAGTCTAGTGAGGAACTTGAAAACTCGATTTCTCTCTACCAACTTCCTATGTGTTTTAACATCCTTTATACAACCCCAAACAATAGTTTCCATCAAATCAATCTCCTGCCAAAGAGATTTCAGCATGGAGAATTAGACGGCTAAGGGCTTCTCCCCTGTCTTAGATTATGTTAAAGTGAGCCGAATAGGGGTAGTTTAGTCATCTTATGTGTGTTAAGTAGTTTGCTTATGTGGCAGTTTTATTAGAGTACTCTGCCCCACACTTAAGTATGGGCAATTTAGTCTTTGTAAAGGTCATTAGAATCTAATAAAGATTAAGGGGGTCGACTGTATGGGATGTCCATCAGATTTTGACAGACCCTTATTTTCTTTCTTCTTCTTCCCTTCTTCTTCCTCTTCTTCTTCCTTCTCTTCCTGGTTCGAGTTACTGTAGCAGCATTCAAAACATGGTATCAGAGCCATGTTCCTGACCTACTTCAGTTGGTAAAGCACCTCAGCAGTGTTCGTGACTCTTCTTCCTGCCTTTCTGGTCAGTCAATGGAGAGAACTGGTTTGCCCTAGGTCTGAAACCTCACAGCTTGTCTCTCTCTGCTGCGCATATTCTTCTTCATCAAGAAAAGTGATTTCAGCAGTGAATGGTTGGTTGAGACTCTCAAAGGAAGGTCGGTTATCTCTTCTTCTTGTGTCGCTGGTATTTCTGGGTAGAAACCCTTCAAGAGGCTATTAGTACTGATCAGAACCTAGAGAACTAGGTTCATTGTTGCCCTAGAACGGGCTGTGTGTACAGTAGCCGAATGGTGTAGGGGCTGCTGTAAGTTGTTGAGTGGTGTTAGGGCTGCTGTAAGTGGCCGAGTGGTGTAAGGTGTAATGCTGTGACCTAGCCGAGCTTTTGTGGTTGTGTAGTGCCCTCTTAAAAGTGTTAAACTAGTCTGAACTGGGTGTAACAGGTTTGACTATGTTGTGGTGCTTGTGTTGCACAATCCTTATTGAGTGGTTGTAAGAGGGCTTACATGTGATTAGTGAGTGTTAAATTGATTCTTATGTGGTTCGTGGTGTTGTGAAATCAGTAGTAGTGTGGATAAGAACAAGGCGTATACGTGCTGAAACATCAATTTTTGGATAACAACAGTCAGCTTGTTGCTGAGAATTCAGGTTAGAGGCAACTATGAAAGGTACCATGGCAGCAATAGGAGATGGGTGTAATGATCAGAAACCTAGTGTGGTGGTTTCCCCTGACTACCTAGGTGTACAGATGACCTCAATTAAACTGAATGGGGAGAACTATGTTCCATGGGCTAAATCTGTGGAAGTTTTCCTCAAGGCAAAGAGGAAGGTGAAGCACATAAAAGATGAGAAACCATCGGCTAACTCCCCAGGTTTGATAATTGGGAACAAGAAGATGCTCAAATCATGACTTGGCTATGGAACAGTATGGAACAAAAAATTAGTGCCAACTTCATGTTTCTTGATACGGCTAAGGATATATGGGAACATGCTAAGAAGTTGTATTTTGGACAAGATAATACAACAAGAGTATGTCAACTTTATCAGGAGTACTTTGATTTGCAACAAGGAAACAAAACACTAGAAGAGTACTATGCCAGCATGAAGAATATAAGGAATGAACTCAATGTCTATCATCCCCTCACTCCAGATATTAAAGTTCAGCAACAGCAAAGGGAACAACTAGATGTTACAAGATTCTCGGTGGGGCTGAAATCAGAGTATGAACCAGTTAGAGCCCAAATATTAGGGAGCTCCACACTTCCTACACTTGAGGAAGTATTCTCACGGCTTCGCAGAATTTCTTTGAAACAGACAGAGAATCCCACATAGTCTGATAGATCAGCACTTGTGACAGCTAGAGGAGGTGGACACAGTACAAGAGGGGGAGGACATACCTCCCGAGGTGGCCGTGGCAGTTTCATGATTGGTTGGGGTGGTCGTGACTCAGGGGAAGGCCGTGGCAGAGGGAAGAATAACTCTGCAAGGAAGTGTACTCATTGTGGTAGGGATGGGCACACAGTGAATTTCTGTTATGACCTACATGGCCCTCCCTCCAAATGGGCTAATCATGCTGCAGGTGAGGTTGACATCAGTGACAGTAAACAGGCAGACCGTACTCCTCTCCCATCTACATCTACTTCTGGGAGGGAGATGGTGAGTGTATCGCGTGATGAGTATGAACGGTTCCTTCAAACTACTTCACAGCATACCACTGCCACACTTGCCCACTCAGGTATTGCTTGCATGTCATCTAAAACCTTTCCCTGGATTATTGACTCTGGAGCCTCAGATCATATGACCGGGACTCTAGGTGTGTTCTCTTCTCTTTCTGAAACCTCCACATCACAAACCGTTACACTTGCCAATGGGTCCTCATCTCCCATCTGTGTTGGTAATGTTGACATGGCTTCTGTGCCCTTATCATCTGTTTTATATGTACCTAAGTTTCCATTCAATCTTATGTCTGTTAGTAAAATAACCAAAGCTCTTAACTGTTCTGTTACCTTCTTTCCTTCCACTTGTGTTTTTCAGGATCTCAAGACGGGGAAGAAGATTGGTGGGGGGCATGAAGCTGGTGGATTGTATTATCTTGATGGTGGTGGATCTTCAATTGCTCTTCAGACTTCACTTACTCCTCTACAATGGCAGACTGGGACATCCATCTTTCAAGGCTCTCAAGATATTGGTTCCGTCATTGAGTCATTTGTCAGTTTTGCAATGTAAGTCATGTCAGTTTGGGAAACATCGTCGTGTGTTCTTCAGTCCAAGAGTTGGGAGTCGTATGTTGAGTCATTTTTCTTTGGTTCATTCAGATGTTTGGGGTCCAATCAAAATAGAGTTTTATAATGGGTACAAGTATTTTGTCTCCTTTGATTGTTTAAGAATGACATGGATTTACTTAATGAAAGAAAGAAGTGAATTATTTTCCATTTTTCAAAAATTCCATGCTGAAATACGCACATAATTTGGTGTTCCAATCAAAGTTCTCCGTTCAGATAATGGTCGTGAATGCTTTCTTACTTCATTTCAATAGTATTTAGAACATCATGTCATTATTCATCAGACCTCATGTGCATTCACCCCTCAACAAAATGGGGTAGCCGAATGAAAGAACCATCAACTTCTTGAAACTGCTTGGTCTATTCTTCACCACATGAATGTTCCTAAACGGTTTTGGAGTGATGCTGTACTCATTGCATGTTTTCTCATTAATCGGATGCCCTCCTTCATTCTTCATGGTCGGTCCCCCTTCTCTATCTTGTTTCCCACTTTATCTCCTTTTTCATTAACTCCTCGTGTCTTTGGTTGTGTGTGCTTTGTCCACAATCTAAGTCCTGGAATAGACAAGCTAGATGCACGCTCAATTAAATGTGTCTTCCTTGGCTACTCTTGGACTCAAAAAGGGTAGAAATGTTATAATCCCATTACCCAAAAGTGCTATGTCTGCCCTGATGTCACTTTTTTTGAGTCTATACCATTCTTCTCAAGTCCTGAAGCTCCTCCAATTCCACCCTTACTTCCTATTCCTCTTCCTGTCAGTGATCCAGTTCCAGATGCTGTTGTTGGAGTAGACTCATCACCTCATCCAGTGCAGATCACCACCGAACGACCACCGGTCCGACAAGTGTATACACGTCAAACGACACCGGCCCCTCCTCTAGCTTCTACCTCATCTGCGGATCCTCTCATGGCTCCTATTGCTGAACCTTCAGACCTTGACCTACCCATTGCCTTACAGAAAGGTAAACGTAGTTCTACCCTCCATCCCATTTCCAATTTTGTTTCATTATCTCGTCTTTCTACCTTACATCGCCAGTTTGTTTCACTTTTGTCCTCTATTTCCCTACCTAACAATGTTCAAGAAGCTCTTAGTTCACCTGGATGGCGGCGGGCAATGGAGGAGGAACTTTCTGCTCTTCAACATACTCAAACGTGGGAACTTACTACTCTCCCACCTGGTAAGCATGTTGTGGGCTGTAAATGGGTGTATACTGTGAAATACTTGCCAGATGGTAGTGTGGAGCGTCTGAAGGCCAGACTTGTTGCTAAAGGTTACTCACAGTTGTATGGAGTGGACTACATAGAGACATTCTCTCCGGTGGCTAAGATTGGTTCTGTTCGTGTACTAATTTCCCTGGCAGTTATGTATGATTGGCCTTTGTTTCAGCTTGACATAAAAAATGCCTTCTTCCATGGTGATTTGGTGGAGGAGGTATATATGGAGCAACCACTTGGGTTTGTTGCTCAGGGGGAGGATGGTAAGGTGTGCAGACTGAAGAAGGCAATTTATCGGTTGAAGCAATCACCACGTGCTTGGTTTGGGAAGTTCAACAAAGTGGTGAAGAGTTTTGGAATGAAGCAATGCTAGGTTGATCACTCAGTGTTCAGCTATGACTCAGAAGTTGGGAAGATCTTATTAGTGGTCTATGTGGATGATATTGCCATTACTGGCAGTGATAAATTGGGGATTGGCAAACTAAAGGTATTTCTACAAAATCATTTTCAAACAAAAGACCTTGGAACATTAAAGTTTTTCTTGGGAATAGAAGTTGCCAGGTCAAAACAAGGTGTAAATCAGTGCCAAAGGAAACAGGACTGTTAGGTGCAAAACCGGCTGAGACCCCTATGGAACCTAATGTTAAGTTGAGCAGTGATACAGGAGAAGTATTTGAAGATCCTAGAAGGTATAGACGACGAGTGGGAAAGTTGAACTACCTGACTATTATGAGACCTGACATCTCCTTTGCAGTCAGTGTGGTGAGCCAATTCATGTAGAACCCTCGTATACCTCATTGGGATGCAGTTCTTAGAATTGTAAGGTATTTGAAAGGAGCTCCAGGCCGTGGGATATTGTATAAACCAGGAGGAAAACTTGAAGTAGTTGGGTATACAGATGCAGATTGGGCAGGCTTAGTGAATGACAGAAGATCTACTACAGGCTATTGCACATTTCTTGGAGGAAACCTTGTGACAAGGAAGAGTAAAAAGCAGACGGTTGTGGCCAGAAGCAGTGCTGAAGCCGAGTATAGGGCCATGGCACACACTACCTGTGAATTAGTGTGGTTGAGGAATCTCCTAAAAGAAATTGGGTTTCACATGGATAAACCTATGAGATTGTACTGTGACAATCAAGCTGTACTCCATATCTCATCCAACCCTGTCTTTCATGAGAGAACAAAGCACATAGAGGTTGATTGCCACTTTGTGAGGGAGAAGGTTCTTGCTGGAGAGATAAATACAGAACATGTGGGCTCGAATGATCAGTGGGTAGATTTGTTTACAAAAGCTCTAAGCTCAGGGAAAGTGAACTACCTATGTAACAAGCTGGGATTATATGACATATATTCTCCAGCTTGAGGGGGAGTGTTAAAGTGAGCCGAATAGGGGTAGTTTAGTCATCTTATGTGTATTAAGTAGTTTGCTTATGTGGCAGTTTTATTAGAGTACTCTGCCCCACACTTAAGTATGGGCAATTTAGTCTTTGTAAAGGTCATTAGAATCTAATAAAGATTAAGGGGGTCGACTGTATGGGATGTCCATCAGATTTTGACAGACCCTTATTTTCTTTCTTCTTCTTCCTTCTCTTCCTGGTTCGAGTTACTGTAGCAGCATTCGAAACAGATTATTTACATCATTCTTCAATTTGTAGACCCGAGCAACATTCAACTTTTGGGAATAGGTCTCTATGACACTATCCCACACTTCCTTTGCAACTTCCATCCATAGGTAGTGTTGGCTAATATGTGGCTACATAGAATTCACTAACCAACCCACTACTATGTAATTTTCCTATACCCACCTTTCATAGGTAGGGTCATTCTCCTGTTTCTTCTTGCTCCCAATGATGTAACCCCATTTCCCTCTATTACACACATGTTCCTTAATTGACTGAGACCAGGATAAATAATTGGTTCCATCCAACTTCACAGTGGCCACAACTCCCAACAAAGTCTCCACTGACCCCTAGGTCCAAACCTGGAATCTGTGGGATATTTGGTTTCTCCTTTAGTTTGCTCCATTGGGTGAACAAATACGAACAAAAATCAAAATAGGGCTTTACTAAGCTAGAATTGCTGTTCAAAGCAAAGAACTACTTTTGAACTACCTAAAACTAGGGTTTCATAGGACCTAGCAGAATGGGAGAAGAGGAGAAAGTTCAACCGCCCCTACCAGAGGCTCTAGAACTCTGTCTAACATAAATTGCCCTAATGAAAATCAAAAGGTTTTCCTTTGATCCCCAAGCACCAGCTCCAAAGTGTCTCTAGGACCTGTAGCAAGGTTTCTCCAGTTATCTTGGGTTTTCAGGGAAGCACTCTAAGAACCTGCCTTGGGCTTCAACTATGGATGGAAATATCCACAAAACCTCTCCAAAAGCCCTCCCAACTAGGCTACATAAGCTGCTAATTAATCACCCGATCAGTTCTCCATACACATTGTGTATGGGCCAAGAAAGGATCTTGGGTTTTCAGGGAAACACTCCAAGAACCTGCCTTGGGCTTCAACTATGGATGGAAATATCCACAAAACCTCTCCAAAAGCCCTCCCAACTAGGCTACATAAGCTGCTAATTAATCACCCGATCAGTTCTCCATACACATTGTGTATGGGCCAAGAAAGGAGAAAGATGTCGAAGGTGAGAACCTGTTCTGATACCAAGTTGTAAAGCACACCTGCAGTAGTAATTCAGAAAGTATGGAAAAGAAAAAGAGAAAAAAGAAAAGAGAAAAAAAAGAAAAGAGAATAAAAAGAAAAAGAGAGAAATTTCTGCAGAAGTTTGTGGAAGGAAATGAGAGAAGAAGAGAAGGGAAGAGAGAAGAGAAGAGTTTGATCCTCTCTCTAGCCCCCCGGTTAGATCTTTTATTCTTTTAATTCTAATCTGAATACAATTCCCTGGACTACCCTTAATGGGGTGGCCAATAATAAAAATAACAAAAAGAGGCCCATAACTGAAAAAAGCACAAACATAACATAACTTAAGTGAAATAAAGAAGTTAAGGCCCATTTGGCCCATTCTCACTACAGACTCCAATTCTTTACATTCAATTTAGTTCATTGTCTTCTTCTCAATATGTTATCCTTGCTAATAGTGCCTTGTCTTGTGTGTCTGGAGTTGGACATGTTAGCCTCAATCAATTTAGTCCTTTGTCTTCAGGATTTTATGATATTTGAAGGGGTCAACTGGTATGGGTATCATATATAGAGATCATGGACAGTTAACTATGTTAGATATCACAGTAGTTTTGACCTTTCTCTTTCTTTAATAAGAACATTCTTGTCCTTAATTTTCATTAAATAGGGGTATTTATGTAATTCTCACTTGTTCAGTCACTTCTTTCACCCCTAATCTGTCTTCTTTATTTCTCTCTTTCTTTTTTATTTTATTTCTCTTCCTCTTGTTATTCTGACCTTATTAGAGCAACCTTTTTAGCTTTTAATTTTTGCGTGGTTGAGCACAAATTAGTCTTTTCCTTTTCTTTTTCCCTTAATGCAGTCATTTAATGACTAGATTCCTTATTGTAGTTTTCTCATATTCATTTCATTATTTCCAACTTATGGTTGGTTCTTATCTCCAATGAAAAGTTGAATCACATCTCCCAAGGATATATAGTTATATTTCAGAACATAGACTTATGGTATTGTTTCATTTTGTTCTTTCAGATCCTCGTGATGACCTTGGCGGGATGGATGTTGCAAGAAAGGTTTGGTTATTTTTTAACTAATAGATGCTAAAGCTAGTTTAAGCTCCTTGGTGTTCTCAATTCCTCCATCTGTAAAAATATTAGAATGGATGAAACATATCTGCAAATAGGTCATACATCTGTGCTGCCAATGATGTAACTGTGTACATAATGCACTATTTGGAATTGGATTATTAGCAAAACAGATAATTTTACAACAAAACTTTGTATTCTTTTGAACAAGGATTAAAAATTAGATGTCTACTAAAACTTAATTATCTACTTATTTAATTAAAAAGTCAAAATTTCTTTTGAAGGCAAATCAAGGCAATTTTCAATATGAACTGTTTGATTCTTATTGTCCTCACTGTCTGGTATCTATGTTTGTCAAAACAGGCTCTGATCCTTGCTCGACTTCTTGGGGCACGGCTTAACTTGGATGACATTAAGGTTACTATTGAATTGCATTTCCTTAATTTCTAGTGTACAACAGGATAATTGATATTGTTCATGTTCAACTCCTTTTTATTAAATAAATTGACTATTTTTTATTTATATTTATATCTATCAAAAAAGAAATTATGATTTATATGTAAGCTTATTTGAACATAACAGGATTCTCATTTCATGTCCATTTTTCTCAGGTTGAAAGCTTGTACCCTGCTGAAATGGGTCCTGATAAAATGTCTTTGGAGGACTTCTTGTCCAGTGGACTTTCCTCGCTCGATGAGGGTATTGATGAAAGAGTTAAAGTGGCTTCCTCAAAAGGGAATGTGCTCCGTTATGTCTGTGTTATTGATGGGTCAAGGTATTTTAAAATTTTATTTGACTCCAAGATACCTAGATATGGATATTGATGTGTTGTAAATTTGTAATATTATACTTACAGGTTTATTTATTATTTTACTATTGCGATACTATACTTGTAGTTTTTTTTTGCTGTTTATTATACAAATGAGAATAGACTGACAAGAAAATGCTCTGCTTGTACGGTTCTTCTTCTCATTTCTTTTCTCTCTTCTTACTTCTTTTTCCTTTAAACAGACCAAAATCAATCAAATTTGGTATCAGAGAAATACAAGGGAAGGAGTTCTTCCTGATTCATGTGTTTGAGGTTTTCTAATGTTAGCAGACCATACAAATGATGTCAGCAGTCATTTGGTTGACATGAAACAACAACTAGGATAAAAAAATAAAAAAACATTGTGGTAATGGCATATCTGATCAGTTCTATATAACCATATATAGCCTGTATCTGGTTTTTGTGATTTTGTTGGAGGAAATTGTGTACTGGAAGAACAAAAGCAATTTGTAGTTTCTCTTTCTAGTGTAGAGGATGCGTATAGGGTGATCTCCTGTGGACTTTTATAAGCCTTATGGCTGAGGTCTTTACTTGAGGAGTTAGGGGTTGTTTGGAGGAAGCCTCTTGTGTCATATTGCAATAATTAAACAGATGAGGTGGATGATCATTTTTTTCGTGAGCTGGTTGTTTTGGAAGAGGTGTCTTCCATATGTGAAGATGTATCAGCAGGTGGCTGATTTTTTTTTACCAAAGGTGTGCCAGACTCAGCTATAGAATATATGGACATCTAGTCTCATCTTTTTTTTGCAGAGCAGTAACAGTAATTTTATTAACAGAAAAAAAATTACAAAAAGGAGGTGATAAGATGGCACCTCTACAAACATAGCAACTAAAAACCAATAGAAGCATACTAATGGCTGTTACAATTCTGGATTTCAGGTACATTCCAAAAATTCTCCCCCAAACCTGATCTACTAATCAGATCAAACTCAGGGAGCACCAGAACCCAATCTGAGACAAAATGTCCTACTGAGGCCACCAACGCCTTGATATTTTTGGATTTGTCTTCAAACAGTTTCCTGTTCCTCTTGTTCCAAATGACCCAACACACAGCAAAAGGGATACAACTCCAGACTATTCTTGCTATAAAATCTTTTGTTATTACTATAGTCTGCCACCTAAGCAGGGGCACATATGTAATTTTTTCCTTCATTATATCGGACTAACTCAGAACCCACGACCTATTCTCCTCTCTTATTGTTTCGCCTGTCTCTCTCTCTTCTTTCTTTTCCTGCTTTTTCTCTTCTAGAAACTTTCTGCTGGTATACTTGATTGTTTATTGCTGAAACCTAGAATGACTCCTGAGATTATTAAATGGGAACCATGACAAGACTTGGTCTATATCATAGGGACATCTAAGGGAGATAATCTTGTACTGGTATTAATTTTTGATGGAATAAAAGTTGATAGACAGTTTTCATGTGGACAGTTTTCTTGAGAAGATACTTACCATTGATCACCTTTGAAAGGTGAGAACCCAGAGAATGAATATAGACTTCGTAATTTGCAAGAAGAATTGGTGGTTTTATTTACAAAATACTCGTATTCATCTTGCTAGAACTCCTCCTAGGAGCTCTAAGACTGCTCTAGAGAATTTTCGAAGTTGGAATACTTATGCAGATGTAGAAGCAAGGAAATAATTCATGGGGAAAAACCAGTTTTCCAATTCCTACATCAATTTCAGAATTTTTGGGTTATGGGATATTGTTAGTTGGTATTGTTTCAGTTTTTTTTTTTTATATTTATTTTCTAGTTGTTGGTGTCTTAAGAACATGGTTCTGTTTTATAGATTTTTTTACTGTTTCAAAATTACCATTTATGGTAACTCTTGGACCTACTATTTGTAGTAATTCTTGTAATTACTATTTTTAGTCAATGTTTTGAAAGTTGTAATTGTATCGTAAATTGTAAGATTATTTCTGTTTTTACAAACTTGTCAACAAAAACTAAATATAGTTATATTTGAAAGCTAAAATATATAGGAAAGTGACTGTACATTATTTTTAATTTGTATCTACCATATATGTACCTAAAATGATAGAATTTACCACTTATACAATAAAATCCGAAGATATCAAGTTTAACTTGAAAGTCAAATAAATCTACAATGGCTCTTTAAGCTACATATGATGGAAAATAAACTCAACTTCTAGTCTTAAATAACGAAATAACATAAATATATTATTTTCTTGTAAGGGCTTTAAAAAGTCTCCCTTGACAAAACTGAATATAAATAAAAAACATGCCAAAGTAGAGAAATAATTCATAATTGAATTTATTTGAACCTCAGTGAATTGTGGAAATCGTATAAATTCGAAGATTTATGAACCAATTGTAGGATTAAAATGAGAATTGCAAGATTTTTGCAGAAAAGGATTCATACATAAGATTAGAATCAAAACCTTTGGGATTCTTGATTCAAATCATGAATCGTATTGTAAATCGTAAGACAAGGGATGGGTGTTTGGAATTTGGACCTTGTTGCAGATTGTCTCTCTGATGGTATTATTGATATTATTAAGACAAGAAGCACCCAATTGTCATATAGAGATGATAAGATCACGTGGATGCATAATAATGATAATAGATTAACTCTTAAATCTGCATTTAATGTAATTTGGCGTCATAAAGATAAAAATAGTGTTTATAAATTTGTTAGGAAAAATATTGTTCCTACCAAGATATCTTACTTTTGCTGTTGATGGAGAGTGCTGAAAAGAAGAATAGTTGTTGATGCAGAAATTCAGAGAATTGGTGTTCTTTTTTACTCAAGGTACTAGGCTTTCAATATATTACCTTGGAGTCTATAGGTGTGTGCTTGAAGGAACCTGTATAAGGTAACCAGTTTGAGATGGTGGTTGATGTATGTCCTCTTTTTATCATTTGGAAAATCTGGAAAGAGCGCAATAGGAGAAAATGAGAAGGGAAATTTTGTTGCTCCCAGCAAGTCATTTGACGAGTAATAATATGGGGGCAGCAGCTTCTCTATCATATCTTCTTTTCTTAAGGAAATGAACTGGCATGAGAAGCTGTCCATCCAAAGTCTGGGAATTCACATAAGAAGTTAAGCATGCAAAGGTCAGACTGGTTTACATTGAGCCTCCTGCTCTCGTGTTTGTTAAGGGGTGATGGTGGTAATTTCGTTCTGCCTCGTTCCATTAATATGGTGTCATTAAAACCTTGGCGGCTGAAGCTTTTGCTTTGCATGATGGCCTACACCTTGTTAAGGCTTTGGATTTGACTAGTCTTATCTTTTTTGATTCTAGAGTTTTGACTAGAGTCTATCTTTTCCTCCCACTCTTTGGTGTTAGTGGTCTGATGCAGTGGAATTAAGGCAGTGCATCCACTTTGAATTGAAGCATACCCTGCATGAAGGTCATTAAGCAACTGATTCACTTGCTAACCTGGGTCATGATAGCCATTTTTCAGCTTTCTTTGGCTCTCTCACCAACTTGTCTTGTAATGTTGTTCAGAACCTTTGACAGAACAAGTTGGGCATTCCTTTCGTTTGATCTGATTGAGATCTTTGTTTTACACTTCTTCCTTAATCCCTGGATGCTTCTTTGTTTATTTATTATGAGTTGGGGACTTTGGTGTATAGTTTTTTCTTGAGGGGTAAGGCTTTCTATGCCCCCCTTCATAGTTTTTTTTTTTTTTTTCATTAAAAAAAAAACTATGGAGGCTGCCCCTCCACCAGGAGTAAAAGTTTGGAGTCCAAAAAAATAAAAAAAAAATCAAGTTTTTTGTAATGCAATTGGTAGTGCCTGCCGATATGAAGAACCTCGTTCAAGTTTGTGCTGCAAGGGGCTTTTCAAGAATTGGAATAGTTTCATAGAATCTGTTGCACTTTCACCATTTTCTATTGCTTGTAGAAGGGAAGATTTTTAGGGATAAGAGAGGGAAATCCAGGACCTTCAGGGATTGAAGGCATTTTTAGGGATAAGAGAGTGAATATTGTGGCACCATTTTCAGCACCTATTGGAGTAGGAGATTCTTTAAGAGTGGTGGTCAGTTTTTATGGAACGGTTGAAAAGAGCAAGAATGATGAATGTAAATAAGCTAATTATTGATGGAGACTCTAAGTTGGTGACGGAGTGGTTGCAGAGTGGGGAGGCAATCCTATGGCAGTACAGAAATGAGCTAAAAAAGTTCTTATGGTAGACTAGGGAGATGAAGTGAGACTTCAACGGGTTCAATGGACAGCCAACAGCATGGCTGATGAACTAGCCAAGCAAGGGGTGGGGAGGGAGCAAATCTTTTGGGGACAATTGTAAGTGAAGTTGTATAGGGAGATAAAAACTTGTCATCTCTTCCACTAATGCTTGTAATTTGTAATTCTTAATTTGCATTAATAAAATGCTCAGTTATTGATAAGAAAAAGGAGTCTCTAGTTGAATGTCTCATAGAAAAAATTGAGCATGGCTTTCTGGTTTTCTATCCCAGTAGATTCCAAGATCTTACTTTTTCCAACTTTTCTAACAGTTTGTAAGCTGCAATATTTCCAAATCTAAATTCTATAAATGGGTCTTATACTTGCCATTTCATGCTTGGAATAGGGATGATTCCCCCCCCCCAGTAATCTCTATTTTGTTCTACTCAAGGTTTTTGAACTGCCATTGACCCGGATGGTTGAACTGTTGACCGTTTGACCTGGGCAGCAGTTAATAGTTTGAAATTAAAATTAATTTAATAGAAAAATAAAATAAATAAAAAGACATTTCAGTTCATACTTTCTTTACTGAGTCTTCTTTCTTGAGAGAAAACTCAACTCTCAATGACTCAGGACATCTGCAGCAGCGATCCAGGGCTATGGCCAAGGTGACTATCAACTGCCTCTGTCTCTTGTGCGGTTACAGTGATGAGCCAAGGCTGCCATTTATAGTGATGAGCAAAGGCGACCATCAACTCCCTTTATGGCTTGATCTCTTCCACCAGTGATGCCATTTGAAACGGAAAATATTTTGATCCCTTTTTTTATTTCCTATGATGGTTGGAAAGTAAAATTTCCAGTATTTGACATGGAAACAAAGGCAACCATCACCTATTTTTGGTATGCAAGAGGAATGAGAGGTAAAAGCTTCAAAAGGGTGGATTGGTCATCTAAGTAAAACCATCAATCACTTTGTCCTGTTTTTCTTTTTTTAATTCTCTTTCTTTAATATAAAATATAAATAAATAAATGAAAGGTACCTAGCATTTTCCAAATTCATCATAGGTCTTAAAAGTTTGACTGAACCTGTACAGCATAATGTTGGCAGAACATAGCTGTTATTATTAAAAAAATATATAATGGTAGCTATTTTCTAAATAAAAGGAAAGGTGCACAGCATTTTCCAAATTCATCATACGTCAAAGAAATGTGACTGGGTCAGTACTAAACAGCAATGTTTGCACATTATAACTGTTATATTAAAAAAAAACAAAGGAAACTACTTTCTAAATATTAGATATTTTATAACTATATTTATGACATCACGGGTCCTGTTCAACCCGAACACTTGAACTGCTAACCTGGAAACTGGAGGCCAAAGTGGTTCAATTTCCAGGTTGGTTTTTAATACCTTGGTTCTAAGTTATTTTTCCGTTGGTTCTTAATCATTCTGTTTTGTTTCTATTCCATTTTCTGCCATGTAGTGGTGACATTCTTCTCTTTTAGCAGGTGTCATGTTGGCATTCAAGAGCTTCCAAAAGATTCTCCTTTGGGGAGATTGAAAGGAAGTGACAATGTGGTATGCTCATTAATTCATTTGAATGTTTCTAATAATCATGCCATAGTAAATCTGTTTGTAAAGTCTTCCAATAAAATGTGCAAAACAATCTTTTCATAAATTGAATTCATGAATTGTTCATATTAAAGATCATGGAAAATCCATTTAGAGCAGGCGTACATGTCACTTTGAATTGGATCTCCTGTCAGCAAGCTCAATTTTGTTTTGCATAACAAATTTTATTATTTATTAATATTAAATAAGAGAAATGCAAAAAAGTGGATGTTGAGAATTCATCCATAGGTATTATGCAAAAAGAACTTCTCATATAATATCAGAAAATAAAGAAGAATAATAAATGATGACAAATGCTGATTTGGAGAGAGTAAGATGTGAGTGTGTGCCTTTATCACTAGCATTTGTTTGACTCTCTGATTGATACATCAAATTAGATAACTACCCGACTATAAACAGCAACAAAGTACATGATGAATTTAACTGGCTTCCATGAAATCATGGTCTTCCCACTTCCATTTCGACACTGTTATTGCTCCCCTCCAAGGTGGTCATAAATGTCAATCATGCCCAGTTTTCTTACATTATGATTCAGCTTCAATTTGACAGCTCCTTTTATAAAGGTATCTACCAACTTGATCAGATGCTACAAAACAAAGGCGGACTTGATCAGATGCTACCAACTTGATACACCTTGATATGCTTAGTCCTATTATGCTAAATTGGATTGTATGCAATATTAATTGATGTTTGACTATACAGTACAAAATCATAAATCTATCATATTCAACTCGCAACTCTTTCAACAATGCCCAAACCTACAAAGTCTCTAGGATACCTTGAGCCATAGTTTTGTTTTCAGCCTCTAAACTAGTTTGAGCCACAATAGACTATCCCTTGCTCCTGCATGACACTAGATTTCCACCAATAAGAGTACAATTTGTAGAGGTGGAGCATCTTCATCATTGATCCAACCCAGTCTACATATGTGAATGCCTCATTCTTCATGTCAGAATCTCTCTGCTAAGCTTCCTCTTTTAAGTTAAGATTCTCTATAGCAACCAAATGGACATCTATAACAGTATGCATGAATTGGCTCACCACACTGACTGCATAAGAAATGTTAGGTAGAGTCATGCATATAAAAGCCTGCCAATTAGACACCAAAACATCCTTTTATCTTCAAGTGGTTTTCCTGTTGAACAAAACAACTTGTAATTTGGACCAATGGTTTTATTAGCTGCCTTAACTCCTAACTTCCTTGTTTCTGTTAACAAGTCCAAGATATTTTCTTTGTGAGATAAATATGCCATGCTTTGATCTGGCTACTTCCATGACAAGGAAATATTGAAGCTCCCCGTCTCCTAAGTCTTTAATATCAAACTTACAAACAGAAATTGCTTGAACTTCTCTATCTGTGAAATGTTGTCTCTACTATATCATCAACATATACACTGAAAACCGTAAGCAATGGATCCCCCCTATTGTAACTTGTGTATTAGTGATGCAAGGATAAACTAGTCACTTTGCTCCATTATGCTCATTCATTCTAATAAAATAATCAGTGGGTATTGCCACTCATACCTTTTGTCTCTCTCAATTTCGTGTCTCTTCCCTCTTTACTCTCTATTCCTATGGCTGACATTCTGACATGGTAACAGAGCAGGTTCAACTATAGATCTAATTGATCTCACGTTCTTGATCTTCTATTGTTTCTACTGTGCTGGTGAGTGGTGATTAAAACAAGGCAGATCTAAGACTTCTCTTGGACTGATGGAAAACAACAAATTTCTTTTCTCTATTTTTTTTTTTCCTTTGTCATAGAACCAAGGATATTTCTTGTGGGAGTTGAGACCTATAATGGAGGTCTAAGGACCTTTTTGGAAATGTTTGATCTGATTATCAGTTCATACGGTGTATAGCAGTTTCTTTGTGGCTGAATACACGAGGGTATCCCTGAAAAGTAGAAGGTGAGACTTTAGTCTCTACAACAATCATTCATGCTCATGTATTTACAGACCAGAGAAAACTAAGAAGTCTTCCATGGTTTGACTGGAGGTAATGTTTGTGCAGACCATTCCATATCCAGCAGTAAACTGAAATGTCTTTCTCTTTGGTGGACAGATTTATGGACAACTGATTAGTGTTTAATGCTTTGACAGAAATGTATTTGCTAGTTGTTGGTACTCAATGGTGGTTTGTTTTGACTGGTATAATACTTATTACTGCATGTGCTTTATTTTGGAACTTGTTGAGTGATTGATGTGAATGATATTGTGCCTACCTAACAAGTAATGTTATGTGGAAAATGTGGATTTTCCGATTTCTAGTCCTCCTGAGTGATTGAATTACTTGGAATGGTCCAAGTGCACGTGTTTTGTTTTGAAACTTGTTGAGTGATTGATGTGAATGATATTGTGCCTACCAACATTACTTGTTATAGCTTGAGCTACTAGAGTTATAAAAAGTAATGTTGTGGAAAGTGTGGACTTTCCAATTTCTATCCCTCCTCTTGATGGATTGAATTACTTGGAATGGTCCAAGGATGTTAAGTTATTTGTGGGAGGAAGAGGAAAACTTGGGTACTTAATTAGTAGGATTGCTGAACCCCATGGTAGTAGCCCCCTGCACATGAAAATAACTATGTCTTAAAGAGTATACAATTGATAGATCTGTAGTCCTTGATGTGTTTGTTAATGAATTGAGTAGACCACACCAAGAAGAGAGATGAAAGGAGACAAGAGCAATGTGACAATAGAGCAATGTGAAAATTGAGAGAATTGTGGGGAAGCAATAGATGCGATTCCAAGAGTGTTAGGCACTTAGGTGGTGTGGGAAGTAGAGTTGCAGACATGGAGAGCAGAGGCTTTGTGGAGATTGCACGATGGAGGAAGTCCTTGAGAATAGAAGCTAAAGATTTTCTCTTCGAGGAGTTGAAGATTAAGGGACACTCTAGCCTAAAGATTCGGGAAATGACAAAGGCTATGGTCTTGGTTCAAGGACAGGTGATGATTGAATGGCTGATGGAGTTTGTGTTGGAGGCAGCAAATAGAGGAAAAAAACCAAGTAGGCAGGAATGGTCCTTGGAGACAGGAAGAAGTTACCTGCTGGAGTGTAAAAGAAACTCAAAAGGTTCATACATCTCTTTGTCTGAATTTTTTGCTAAAGGTAAGAAGCAAATGGTCTGCTTTCCTCAAGGAAAAAATGGTCAAGGATGGAAGGAGGTTGCCACAGTGTTAAAGACTAATGCTGAGGTGCAAAAGAAGGATATTTTTGTTATGGCACACTGTCAGAGCCTCCCCACAATGACTGTCAATGTAAGGAAAGAATGTTGGGAGGACATGTTGGTGCTAGAGGCCAATAGTCCAATCTTGGAGTGGAGGAAAGTTGCTGATCTGTTAATACAAAAATTGAACCTGAGAACCACCTTTATCCTGACCCCCTTTAACAGTTTTAAGGTTTTTACTTGATCCTGTTGAAAATATGATTGAAGTTAAAGCTCTGAGCTTTCAGGATGCATTAGGTTCTTTTACTTTGTTTAAGTGGTCTCCTTCGTCGAACTCCAAGTTCTTCTCAGGAAGATGGTGTGATTATTCAAGTGATTGGGCTGCCTTTCCACCTGTGGAATCATGAGATAGCAGCCTCCATTGCAATGTTATGTGGTGCCCGTCTTGATGGAGAGTTTTGGGGAGACCTATGGTCGGCAGCCTTGTTGTTGAGTGGAGTTAAGCCTGAAGATATACCCAGAAAGATAAGTATTAATGTTGAAGGGGTTTTTCATCCGGTGTGGTTGGCCTCCTCCATTGAAGCTAGTCTATGGAGGGAGGCTTGATAGGTTGAGGATGAAAGGAAAGAATGGCTAGAGCTGTGTGGCAAGTTGGGGGTAGGGCACTCAGAGAAAGTTAAGACTTTCACAAATTTGGATAGGCAGCCATTAGGACTGTCTAAAGGTTTCGGCAGACAGGAAGGTCAAAATGGCAAAGGTCAAGGAACAGAGCTGGGAGGTCAACTATGTGGAGAGCAAGTTTTCAGTAGGGAGGGCGGTAAATCTTGTACTCAGGTGGTAAAAGGAGGTGAAATCTCTGATTCAAAATCAAGTTACAGAAGGAAGGTTAAGGAATCAGACCGGGTTGAACCAAAAAAGGGTGAACCTGATTTCGGGGTAAGGGGCACTGAGCGTAACTTTGTGAAGACTCACGTGCCAAAGCTTATTAGCTCGAGTGCGCCTCAAAATTTTGATGGGCCTGCTCAAAGAACAAAAGGTGGGCCGCAAATCAAGTTGGCCCAAGCCAAGGCTCAGGTAAGTGGGTCACGTGACTCACTTAAGTCACACACGCCTGGGAAGGGGAGAGCTCCAATAGATGGTAGGAATCGTCTATCGGCCCCGACCTACCTGCAATAGGTTCCGGCCAAGAGGTCAAATATTCTTTCTCCGGACAGGCGGAACCCCAGAAGCATGAAACGACGAGATTTTGAGCTTCTTGAAGACAATGAAGACACAAATGAAGAAGGTGGCGATGATGAAGATTCGACTGATACAACGAGTTTGGGAAGTATTGATTTGCAAGAAAACGTGGATATGTTACAGGAAGGAAGCTTCAATACCGAGGTTCCATTCTTAGAAGGAATCTCTCAAGAGGAAGAAGGGGAGATGAGGAGGATAGAAGGTACGACTTCAGACGTTGAGCTTATCACACCCCCCTTCCATGAGGGAGCAACTACAACCTCTCAGAACACAAACAGAGTTGGTATAAAGGCACAAAAATTTCCGGTGGACTATGAAGATAGGCCAGAAAGGAAGGAACAGGAACAAGCTTCTCTGGTGGCACGACTTGACAAAGGTGAAAATTTAACTTAACCATCTCACTGCAAATGCCAACTAAGGGGACAGACTTGGCACTACCTGTAATTTCTCAGATGCAAGCCTCATTTCTTCTTCATTCTCCTACTCTGCGATCAGGTATGGGTGTCCATTCGGTTTCGGTTACTGATATGTGTGTTCAGCCTGTCACAGATACTCTAAATTCCCATTCTGAAGGAGCAAATTTGGTGGCTAAAGGAAGGGATGAAGGTGTCGGTGGAAATCATGAACATAAGAAGAAGGAAGAATTAAATTGTTATAAAGGTGTGGGGGAGGAGGTGGAGAGAATATGGAAGCTAATATGTACAGAATGTGAGGAAATAAGATTGAAGGAAGATTACTTGGAAAGGAATTTTCAGAAGAAGGGACTGCCTAGTGAGGAAGGAGAGGGGGTTGAAATAGAAGGCGATAATAGGACAAAATTGAATTCTAAAATAGGAAGAGATTATCAAAAGGTTGACCTTGGGGTGGGGAAAGAAGTAGTTCAAACATACCATAGGAAACCTGAGAAAAAAAAAGAGGAGAAAAAGGAGCATAGAAAGAAGAAAAGGACTGAGGTGCAACGACTAATATCTGACATTGAGGCTGATATTGAGTTTAGCGGAGGGGGAGAGAGGAGGAAGAACTCTAGGTGAGGAGTTGACTTCAGGAGGGACTTTATTGAAAGTGTGACCATGAGGATTATCAGTTGGAATGTGAGAGGTTTGGGAAGTGCTAGGAAAAGGAGGGTTATAAAGGATTTATTCACAAGAGAGAAGCTTGACATTGTGATGGTGCAAGAGACGAAGCTCTCTGAACTGGATGGAAGATGGATAAGAGGCTTTTGGAGGATTAGGTGTGTTAGTTGGTCCTCGGCTCCATCTTGGGGTGCCTCGGGAGGAATTGTCATCGTCTGGAAGAATGGGGTAGTGGAGGAGCTAGTGGATAGATACCCTGTCTCCATTAAATTCAAGAATGTAGAGGATGGGTTTTATTGTGTGCTTACCAATGTGTACGGCCCTAGTACCTGCAGAGAAGGAAATGAATTGTGGGAGGAATTGTATGCAATTCGGGGTTTATGGGATGGACCTTGGTGTTTGGGAGGGGATTTTAATGTCACAAGGTACTCAAAGGAATCTAGCAATCATGCCCAGTCAATTACAACAAGCATGAGGGAATTTAATGGGTTTATAGAAGATTGTGAGCTAAAAGAAATTCAATTGCTGCAAGCTAGATTCACCTAGTCTAACTTTCAAGATAATCCACTTTGTTCAAAGCTGGATAGGTTTCTGTTCAACCTAGAATGGGAAAACTACTGGGGGAACTTGGACTCTAGAGCGTTGCCTATGGTCACATCAGACCATTGTCCCATCAAGATTGGTGTGGAATCCCTAGTTAGTGGACCTAAACCATTTAGGTTTGAGAATATGTGGTTAACTCATCCTGGTTTTGAAAGCATAGTGAAGGATTGCTGGAACAAGGAGTTAAGGGGAATAAAGTGGAAAGGAATCAAATTTCATCAGGAGTAAGAGACTGAGAGTCAAATTGAAGGAGTGGAATAAAGATCATTTTGGTAGGGTAGAGGAACAAAAGTTGAGCCTGGTCACACAAATTGAAAAATTGGATGAAAAGGAAGCCCAAGGGTTGTTGAGGGAGCAAGATAGAGAATCAAGAAGGCAATTGAAGAAGGGCCTAGAAGAGGTTCTACTCAAAGAAGAGATTTGCTGGAGGTAGAAGTCAAGGCACAAGTGGATTAAGGAGGGGGATGGGAATACTAGGTTCTTTCATGAGTTGGCAAATGGTAGGAGGAAGAACTTAGTGGCTAGACTAGAACTAGAAGGGCAAGTAATTACCAATTAAGAGGATATAGCTAGGACCTTTGTAGATCATTTTAAATCCATCTATAGTAGGTCTTTGAATGAGAGGGTGCGTTTGGAATGGTCGAGATTAGAGGGAGAAAAAGCAAGGTGGTTAGAAAGGAATATTGATGAAGAGGAGATTAGGAGGGCAATGTTTATGATGGATAGAGCTAAGGCGCCAAGTCACGACGGATTTACTGTGGCTTTCTACCAAGATTGCTGGGACATTTTGAAAGAGGATTTGTATGCTGCTGTTGAGGAATTTCTAGAGAATCATATAGTAAGTCCGGGAGTCAATGCCACTTTCTTGGCCTTAGTCCCTAAGAAATCAGAAGCTATCCAACCTAAGGATTTCAAGCCAATTAGTTTGGTAACTAGCATTTATAAAATCTTGGCTAAGGTGTCGTCTTTGAGGCTTAAAGCAATTCTCCCGTCCTTAATAAGCCAAGCCCAAGGAGCCTTTGTACAAGGGAGACAGATAGCAGATCAGATCCTAATTGCTAATGAGTGTGTGGAGGATATGAGAAGATCTAAAAGAAAAGGCTTTGTCTGTAAGTTGGATCTAGAAAAGGCCTATGATTTGGTGGACTGACACTTCTTGGTAGAAGTATTGAGAAATTGTGGATTCAGGAATAAGTGGTGTAGTTGGATTTTTGGATGTATCAGTTCCTGCCATTACTCTGTCTTGGTTAATGGAATGGTGAAGGACTTCTTCCTAGCCTGTAGAGGTATCAGGCAAGGAGACCCTCTATAGCAGAGGTGCTTAGTAGAATGATCTCAAAGGCTGATAGAGAAGATGTGATTAAAGGGTGGAGAATAGGGAGGGATGGTATTCCGGTCACCCATCTCCAATTTGCAGATGATATTCTGATTTTCTGTGACGGGGATGATATTGAGAGAGTGAGGAACCTCAAGGAATTGGTTAAAAGCTTTGAGAGATTATCAAATTTGAGTGTCAACTTCGAAAAGAGTTGTGTTGTTTGTGTTAACTTGGAGGATAGGGAGGTGGAGTTTATAGCAAGAAGTTTGGGTCGTTCTATCTTGTCCTGGCCTATGACTTACTTGGGGCTTCTGTTAGGGGCAAACCCTAGGGAGAGTAGTTTTTGGTGTCCAGTGGTAGAGAGATTCCAAAAGAAGTTAACTTCGTGGAGGAAAAACTACTTATCCTTGGGGGTAGAATCACGTTGATAAGAGCCACACTTGCTAACTTACTAACCTATTTCCTGTCTGTGTTTAGGATACCACCTAGGGAAGCTAAGAAGCTAGAGAAGTTGATGAGAGACTTTCTTTGGGAGCCGGGGGAGAGTAAAAAGGATCACTTGATAAAATGGGAGGTGGTTTGCCGAAATAATGAGGAAGGGGGATTGGGGTTAGGGAATTTAATTAAAAAAAATAAAGCATTGCTGGGGAAGTGGCTATGGAGGTGGCCAGTGGAGAGAGAGAGAGACTTTGGCATGAGGTGGTGGGCAGTATTCATGGCCGCTCAGTATCACGGCAGGCAACCTTGGCAACACCTTGGAAAGCTATTCATGGCATTCATCAATTCCTCAGTTTTGTTAGGTATGATGTTTGCAATGGTAACTCAGTCCTATTTTGGGAGGATACTTGGGTGGGAGAGGTTCCATTGAAGGACCTTTTCCCTTCTTTGTTCTCTGTTTCAAGGTACAAAAAGCATGTTGTGTCAAAGTTTTTTTCCATTATGAATAACCCATTAACACCAAATTGGGACTTTGGGTTTCGTAGAGGTTTAAGGGAAGAGGAGATTGTGTCTCTCACAAATCTGCTAAGTCTACTTCATACAGTATGTTTGGACCCTTCTGAACCTGATATTCGGATTTGGACACCCCAGCGGAATGGATCCTTTTCATGCGCTTCTTTCTTTAAATCCATTACTCAGTCTACCCCCAACCAGCCTTTCCCTTTTAAGGAAATTTGGTGCAAGTCTGTTCCCCCTAAGGTTTTGGCTTTTTGCTGGGAAGTGTATTATAGGAAAATAAACACCTTTGACACTCTACAAAAGAGAAGACCTTTTCTCTGTCTCTCACCTTCCTGGTGTATTCTTTGCAGGTCACATGGTGAGGACTGTAACCATATACTGATATCTTGTTCATTTACTGCAGAGTTATGGGAGTGGCTCTTCTCTTTGTCTGGGTGCAGGTTGGTTAGGCCATCTGATGTAAGTTTGTTCTTTGATCCTGCTTTCTTCCCTTGGCGGCACAGAAGAGGAAGAATTATGTGGAGGTGTGCAAGAGCAGCACTGATTTGGTCCGTGTGGGAAGAAAGGAATGCCAGAATTTTCCAAGAGAAGGAGAGAAGCCCAGAAGAGATGGACTGCATTCTAAATAGGGTGATCTTTTGGCTAAAATAACTGGATCTATTCCATCAATTCTCATTCAATGATGTGTGGAAGAATTGGTTAGCAGTGGCTAATTGCTCATCCATAAAAACTAAAGTGAGCATGGCTTGGGAACCCCCTCCTGAAAGATTCTTGAAGCTGAATTTTGATGGGAGTAGTCTTGGTAATCCTGGTCCATTAGGGGTGGGAGGGGTACTAAGGAATGAGAGTGGGAATGTGGTTCTTATTTTCTCAGGACCCATAGGAGTTGGAAACTCTACTAGGGCGGAACTTGCTGCTGCTATCCAGGGAGTACAATTAGCAATGCAGATAGGTGTGGAACAGTTGATAATATAAGGGGACTCCAAGGTGGTAGTGGGCTGGCTACAAAATCCGGAACCTGTAGTGTGGTGTTTTAAGAATGAAATTAAAAAGTTCAACTGCCTAATAAGAAGCTTGACAGTGAGAATACAATGGGTGGGGAGGTCAGCAAACTCTATGGCTGATGGTCTTGCAAAGCAAGGGGTAAATAGGGAAAGTTTGTATTGGGCTCAATTGTAGACTGAATCTGTTTTCTATTTTTTTTGTTTTCTATTGTTTGTCTTTCTTCCTACTGGTAGGAGAGGACGCAGCTTGTGCCTCTCCAAGGGAAGCTTGTAACTGCACCAGTTTTTTAATGAAATTGATCCTTTTTAATTAGAAAAAAAAATTGAGAGAATTGTCATAGGGATGTGTGCACTGCTCCCTCAAAAGAAAAGAAAAATTACAAATATACCTTCCACTTAAGACCATAGTAACCTTGGTACCAAACCAGATTAGAATCATCCGATGGAACTATTGTTAATCCCAGATCTGCAACCTTTACAGCACAGATGTAAAAGGGCAAGACACTTGACTGGCTCTTGTATCATGCGATTGAAGACTCAGAATGACCCAGCTTGGCAGAGGTCCGATGTGTCTTTTTATCATCTGAAGCTTGACTGTAGAGTTCATGTATATCACTCTAGAGGAGGACCACCTATTTATAAGTGTGGACTCCATTCAACATTAAAAGATATTACTGTTAGAGCATCTCCAACGGTAACAAGATAAACTTGGATTTAGTCTCGCATGGACCAATTCAGCCTGTTGGGTCAGGGACAAGTGTCCCACTAGGTAGGATTATATGCCCCAGATTTCTCAACTACCTAGCCAAACTATTGGCCACACCAAGCATGTGTTATGCTGACATGGAAATGGTTTGTTCAGTGCAAACAAATGTAAAACATGCAGCAAACAGATAACATAAACATAGAAGGAAATTAACAACTAAGTTATCAGAGGAAAAATGTTTTTACCCATTAGTGTAAGCTAAGCCATTGGCCGTAGGATTTGTCCATACACCAAGGTTGTTCCATTTGAGGGCATCTGGCCACTCGTACTAACAACTATCTGGTCAACTAGGGCATTTCATCCCAGGAACCCATGAAATACACCCTTGAGAAATGAGATAAATCATCAATGAACAACAAGAGATAATAATATCCATCAATTGTAGGAATATGATAGGGATTCCAATTGATCAAAAAAAATATGATAGGGATTCCAATTGATAAAAAAAAAATATGATAGGGATTCCACACATTGCTAAGCACAATCTCAAAAGGAATATTTGATCTTTTATTATTAGAATGAAATGAACTTCTACGATATTTTTTAAGTTGGCAGCGATACTTAAAGTTCAAATCAGATGCCTTAACACTAAACAAGCTTAAATTCAAGAAATAGCTAACTCAGAGATGGAAACCACAAATAACTTAAACGAGTATGCCACATCATTACTCAATCCGCCAACTCTAACACTGTAGTCCTAATACCTTGCTCTTCTTGGGTGGACATCTCTCCTAGGTGGAGCATCAAGTAGGTATATATATCCCATTTGCCTCACAGCTACTCTCGATCACCTTTTTAGATCCTAAAACTTAGAATGACATGGGGAAAATGTCACTAAGTAGTTTAGGTTTTTTAACAAGATTGCTAATAGATAACAAATTTGTACTAAGCTAAGGAACATGTAAAGTAGACGGGAGGGTTAAGCTGTCAGGCATGCTAATGTTCCTTTTCCCAAATATAGGGGCTAGATTATCAGAAATGAAACTTGTCTTTCCCAGAATTAAGATGATAATAATGAAATAGGGAGGAGAGACTGGTCATGTGATTAAAAGCTCTAGATTCTATGATCCATGGAAAGTTTGGATTATCTAAGTAAGAAGCATGATTTACATTGGCCTGTGTTCTTGAGTGGGCACAGACTAAGGTAGAAAGAACATTCCTAGAGAAGCTCTAGTCGTACTCTCTAGTTGTGCCAAGTATTTGTTGTACTTTTCGAATTTTACTCGAGTAGTGGCAAGCATCTCTGGAGAAGGAAGACAAGTGTTTCCCTTTCCTGCTAAAGAAGTGTGGGGTAAACCAGTTCCAACTAGGATAGGGGCACTTTTCTGGGAAACAACTTTGGAAAGAATTGACACTTGCGATAAAATTCAACGAAAGAAGGCTTTTTGGTGCTTGTCTCCTTGTTACCACTTATTTATCTCCTGCTCCTTTGTTTCTTCTATTTGGGCTTGGTTTCTTTCTCTGTTTGGTTGCACATGGACTCCCCCATTAAACATACAAAGCCTTTTCGACTCTTTTGCTAGTAGCTGGACTATGAAGAGGGGAGAATCCTGTGGAGGTGTATAAGAGCAGCAGTTTGTTGGACAATTTAGGAAGAAAGAAACCAAATAATTTTTGCCAAAAAAGAGAGAAGTAGAGAGGCAATCATAGAGGTGTTCACTTTTAGGGTGGCCCATTGGGTAAAGACAGTGAGGTTGTTTAATGACATTTCCATAGAGACCATTTTGAATAATTGGTAGGAAGTATCAGCCTTAGCTCCAAGCAGAAGCATTTCTCAACCTCATGGTCTCCACCTTGTGCAGGCTTTATCAAGCTCAACTTTGATGGCAGAAGTGAAAGTAACCTAGGGCCTTCAGGAGTTGGTGGTGTTTTTAGGTCGGAGGAAGGTTCAATTATAGCTCTGTTTCTGGCTCAGTTGGTGTTGGGGACTCACTGAGAGCTAAAATTTTGGCCTTGATAGAGGGTGTTAAAGAGGCTAAGGAACTAAATGTTAATAGGTTAATCATTGAAGGAGATCCAAAAGTGGTAATAGGTGGTTAGGGAAGTAAGATGATGGATTGTGGGCATATTATCAATGATCGAAGACAATTCAAGTGGCTAACTCAAGGTATGGAAGTGCGTTTGTAGTGGGTTAAAAGATGTGCCAACTCATTTGCAGATGCACTTTCCAAACAAGGGGTGGGAAGAAACCATTTGTTTTAGGATACATTGTAATTTTCTCTTTGGGGGAGAGTTAAGAGAGTTTACCTGCCCCCACCATTGTATTTGAATTTTATCTTTTTATTCATTAATGAAATCCTTTTGTTATTGACAAAAAAAATAAATAAAGGGAAGAGCAAGTGGTACAGGTGCAGATATGGAGACAAATGAGGATATTAATTTGCCACTAGTAGTTGCCATGTGTGCTTCTTGGGATTCCTAAACCTTTCTGGCTTCAAATTTGAGCGTAACTTCCAGCATGCCTTCCTGGTATGCTTTGGCTTTTACAATTGTCATAAATCACTTCCTTCTTTTCCTCACCTTCATGATCAACTAGCACTGCTAATGTCTTGGGTTTCATGGCAACATGGGTTGAATAATCAGGAGATGGTCCCTGTAGCATTACATGTCTTCTGTTCTCATTATGCACAATTGAGTAGGCTTGTGACAAGGTGGCATCATCCTTGGTGAGAATGTGTTGTCTGGTAGTGTCATGCTTCTAATTTAATTTGACAAGAAACTTAAAAACACTATTGTGCTCCAATTTTTTGAAAGCTATAGCACCCCTGGAGCTCTCCCATTCTACATCTCTTAGATGATCAATTTATTGCCGGGTAGACTGAGTTTAGAGAAATATAATACTAGAAATTTCAAACCCTTTCAGATTATTTATTTTGCTCCTGAGCTGATCTGCTTTGGCCACATTTATTGCCTAGAAATAGGTTTCAACAGCACTATTTCAGATTTCTTGTCATGTTTTAGCCACAAATAATTCCTGGTAATGTGAGGTTCCATCAAATTCACAAGCCATGACATCACCATATAAAAAAAGGACAGCCCAGTGCATGAGGCTCCCGCCAATGTGGGGTCTAGGGAGGTACAGATGTACGCAGCCTTACCCCTGCACACACAGAGAGGCTGTTTCCACAACATTAACATATAATTCTCTTATGTCCATAATCCATATGATGTGTAGTGGATTTGTGGGAGCTGGCTTTGTCAAATGTTCAAATAGTGGAGAAACTTTGTTCAGAGGTTGGGGATCAGTTTCTGGGTTGGATTTTAATTTTCCATGATTTTTTTAATGTTCCAAAGGAGTCTTTTGGGTCTTTTTTTTTGTTCAATATTGGAGATTGTGAAGGGGATAATGAAACGTATTGTTTAGTTTTTCTTTTTCTTATTGGGTGATTTCTCACCACCTATTGTTTTGAATTGATGTACCTATAGTTTTATCAACATATCCCAGCTTCCCACATCCTCCAATGAAGATTCTTACCAATTGAACCCATTCCAGATGAGAGAACTCCGGTCATCCATGTTTAATAGTCAGGGCTGTCAAAAAGGCTCTCCTTGTGTGACATGTTAGTTCATGCAGCCATGCATCCAGCACCGGTGCTGTTTCACAAAGTTTGTGTGAACTAATGTGTCTTGTGGGAAGAACCCTGTTAACAGCCCATGTTGTCAAACTTGGACAACCAAAATTTTCTCATTCCAGATATTTGGCACCATCTAGCATTATAGTAGTCACTGATGCGCTGGGGATCTTACAAAGTACTGCTTATAATAAAATTCTGATCCATAACTCCTCTAGAAATATCCATGTGATATAATCAACTCCAACAATACCTTGTATAACTAGGGAACCAATAGAAACAAGAACCTTGACCTACAATGACAACTATCAAAAAGATTCTCAGGGTTATCCAACTCCAACACCAAGTTAGAAGGGGAGAAATAGGGAGCACTTTCTTCAGTCACCTCAGAGAACTTCCCAAAACAAGTGGTAATCTCAATAGAAGAGTAAAACTGACTGAAAAAAATCCCAAGTACCAAACAAAATCTGTCTCTAGGGTCTTCAATTGTGAAAGCTTCTCCTATCTCTGGTTTCCGATTTTTTTGGGCATATAATCTCCATAATCTCTTAGGCATTCAATCAAACCAGACTTCTCTTCAAAATTCCCTCAAAACCAGGCAAAATAATCTTTCCTTGATCGGCTTTGTATTCTCTCATACACACTACTGATCCTAGTTGTGTATGGTTCCTACACACAGAGAAGATGGAACCTTGCACTAATACCAACTTGTCATAGAATATCAGAAAACAATGAAGAAAATGCAGATCATAGGTTACTGGACAAGAGAAGGAGAAGAGAGTACAAGGAAAAAGAAGAGAATGAAAACTATTTTGGAGGGAAAGCATGAAGATGTGGGTGTGTGCCCCTATCATTGGCACTGATACAGCTGTCTAATACATCAAATTTTATAGATACCGTTGTTATAGATAGAAAACATAATAAAGCTAACTGATTTCCATGAAATTGTGAATCAATTGAACACTCGTTGAAAATGCAAAAAGAAAGGGTACAAAACTTAAATCAGTGATCGATAATATCCTGCTAATTTCTATCAAAGTTGACCCTATGTCCTTGATCTCCTTAAGCGCCAAAGACCAATTAATTACAGATGAATTGATATCCATGCGAACTCTATGGCTAGGTCTTCTCAGCAAGTTATCCTTTCAAAACTTTTGTTCTTTGTTGGACAGACAATGGAGAATTGATGGCATAAAAAATTTCTAGCCTACTTGAACTCTAAGGTGTACAGAAATAACTTGATATGAACTTAATGAAAGTTCTTTAAATAATTGTCTCTTATAAATTATTCAGATTATAATTTCATAGTGCATGGAAGAAGAAATGGTTTCAACGGACAATCTAAGAACTATGAACTCTGAAGATAAAAATAGTTGCCCATTAGCTTTATGGAACCATATGAGATTTTATCAAAGGACTCTCTATAACACTTTAGTAACTTTGATGATTGATCTTGCAGTTGGAAGTTTACAGTAGATGCTATAGCAAGCAGCCATTGGTTATTCAAGGTGCTGGAGCAGGGAATGACACTACAGCAGCTGGAGTCCTTGCCGATATCCTTGATATCCAGGATCTGTTTTCATGAGGGCTTTACCTTAGGAATTATGATAGGCGGGTAGATGAATAGATATGTGCAGGAGCAGTAGTCTCTCTCTCTCCCCCATGGTGTGTTATCAATTCAAACATAAAGTGCTGAGTTCTGGTTTCATTGTCCTTGAAGGCTGGTCCCTTTCATCTTTCCGCCACTGACTGCCTCAAACCCAATAGTGATGTTACTGAACACAGCACTGCCTCATGGCATTGAGAACTTTTATTTTTCAGGTTTTTAATTATTGATTTTTTTTGTAGTTTCTTAAAGGGCAAAAGTGGATTTCTGAGAAAATATAAGACAAATACAATGTCAAGTCAAATGGTATATCAAAGATAATTAAGGGAGGGGTATTATTTGTCTGATGACATCATTTCACGTGGGAGGTTTAAGTCCTATGACAAATCACAAGGGAGGTATAAGTATTTAGGAAAAACATTAGGGGAGGTTTAACTCTTTTACCCAAATTTTAAGTCAATTGTCTAACAAATTTGAGTTCCAACTTCCTACTCAGGTATGTTATGCAGCATGAAAGTCCATGGAAACCTATCCAAATTTGGTCTAATATGGAGCCATCTCTTGATCTTGGTGCATGCAATAGCCAAACCAATAAAACAAGAATTGTTATTATCAATTGAAACTCATGATGACTGTCATATTGCTGCATTTTCTGGTTTCATTGAGATACTATCCTCCAAAGTGGCACAAGTTTGATAATTTATCCTTAGACTTGAACCTCTAGCAGTCAGCAAGAATGCAAGACTGAAAATCTGCAATATCATTCTGGAGAGCCATGGCAAAGGTTAAATATAGCCATCAACTATAACAAATGCTATATTGAATTCAAAAGAATGGTTAAACATAGTGGGAATCTTTAGAAAATAAGCAAATGGAACATAAAGCAAAGGAAAGAAGATGAAATACAGAGGAGGTTAACGTGGTTTGGCATGAAGCCTACATTCACGGGAGAAAGATAGCAGTTTTCAACTCTTGTTTCACCGAAGGTAAAAAGAAAGTTATTATACAAAGACGCACCTAGAAATACAAGGAAAGAGGACTCAAGCAAGGTTCAAAATATCGATTCGCCGGTATGGGTGTATCGGGCGAATCGATACAGCTTTTGATGTTTTTTTTTTTATTTTTTTATTTTTTCACAACCGGTTCAGGGGGACTGGTTTAGGGCTCCTCCACCCCTGAACTGGTCAGACCCCCGATACACCCACTGTAGGGGCGTATTAGAGGGGTCCTGGAACGATACGTATCGGCTGGCCGATACGGGCTGATACGTATCAATAGTTCGAACCTTGGGAGGAAGATATGGGATAATGTGTTTCTTCCTCAAAATAACGCCCCTCAAGTTGGAGTGTTAATGTCATAACTCATAAACACCCAACTTGCTAGCAACACAAGTGAATTGTTCTCTTTCCAAAGATTTGGTAAACATGTCTGCTAACTGATTCTTGGAAGCGATGTGAGATGGTGCAATCAAACCAATTTGAATTTTTTTACGAACAAAATGGCAATCCAATTCAATTTGCATGGTACGCTCGTGAAAAACAGGATTCGCTACAATATGTAGGGCTGCCTTGTCACATATGCTGTAATGCCATCATGCCATGTCTCTATACCTTGTTTCTTGCTTTTCCAAGATATAGGGCTATCTCCTAGAAAATTGCAATAACCGGTAGTAGAGCTGAGTAATAAGACAAGCAGACCAATGGAAATCACAATAGGCTTTGACTTAAAGATCACTATGACTTGACAAGAGGGTCCCTTTCTTCGGAGCTGACTTGACGTGATGTAAAACTTGATAGGCAACATCGAGATGTAGCTTCATTATCGACTAAGAAGTTGCACAATAGGTTATGTCAGGACGCATGATAGTTAAATAAATCAAATGATCTACCAATTGTCTATACTGAGATTGATTGTCTAAGAGATGAGTTCAAATCAGCCCCTCCCTAACGTTCCACAGCACATCTCCCAACGATGATATCATCATTTCTAGGATATCATCGGAAAATGTTCCCAATACACAGTGGAAATGTGCTGTGAGACGTTGTGGGGGGCTGATTTGATCTCCTAAGAGATCCCTTCATCATAAGTTAATTTGGCATTTTATTCCATCTAAAACACAACTGGCTTTCCACCAAGTAAACCTGCATCATTCAAATTTTCCAAGGCATATTTTTGCTGAAGATAGGAATATTTCATTCTTGGAACAAGCTACTTTAATCCCTAAAATTTATTTCAAGGGCCCCAAATTCTTGATATGGAAATACTTTTCAAGGGAAATTTTGATGGCTTGAATGTCAGTAGTATCATTTCTAGTGACAATTATGTCATCTACATAAACCAGAACTATGGCGATAGATGGCTTAATCTACATTTGATTGTTTGAAGCCTGCAATGTTAGATTATCTGATTAAGATGGCTTAATTGTTGTGTGTGTTTGTTTACTCTCGAAGAAATTATGGTCTGGATGGATTAATTCTTTGGCCTCTACAAGTTGGATTAATGTTCATTTGTTTTCCAATGATAGGTTTTCAAATTTCTCTTGCATTTTTTAAGGGTTAATTATTTATATATTTTTGAGGTTTGAGAAAACTACTTATATATGATGGCCCGACATAACACAAATAGGAGATCAGCTTTAGTCAGGGCAAGCCCATGCTCACACCGTCCCTACAGCCTCTTGCAACCTTGCATAAGGAACATCTTCCCATGAAATAAAGCACATAAGTATGGAGATATTCCCAATGCAAGGCTGTAAAGGCTACTCGAACAGGCATTGCCCTGACAGAAGCTGAACTCCACAAATAGGCCATGCGTTAAGAAAACATTTAGGGTCATTTCATATGCCCATTAATTTTCTTCATAATCTCATTTTTATTCTCATTTTTTCCTGTGCCATTTTCATAATCCCGTTTTCTTTGTAATAACTACAAGAGGCAAATTAGGAAACAGAAGAGCTTCTAGGGAAAGGCTCATTGACATTTGTCATTATTTGGAGAACAATGTGACTCACTGTGGGAGACCGCATCCCTGAAATTGAAGCCCTCTCAAAGGACATCCATTACAACTCTGAAACACTGCCATCATCATTCGTTGGTGTTTGCATTAGCGGAGAAGAGAGGAAGAAGGCAATGTCCATTATGGCTCTAAAACACCACTGTTGTTTCTCAGTGCTGTTTTGCAGCGAAGAAGAATGGCATGCTTTGAAAATTTAATGAAATGTTAAGGGCTCTTTGGTCTTTTAAGTTTTGTTGCCAAGTTCAAGTAGGATGGTTCTAGCATAACATAGATCATAACAAGTTATTACTAATCTAAGCAACCAGGTCAAAACTCTGCAATTTTTGTCTGATCAAAATAACATCCTGAAGACCCTCCACAAGGAAGCAAAGCCAACATGACAGGGCCTTTACTCTCTTCCACAGTCATGGTTCCTGTATGCCAAATAATATCACTGTTGACGAACAATAGTCTACTGTTGCCAAGTTCAAGTAAGATGGTCTAGCAAAGAATAAATCATAACAAGTTATTACTAAAGCAACCAGGTCAAAGCTCTGCAATTTTTGTCTGATCAAATAACACCCTGAAGGCCCTCCACTAGGAAGCAAAGCCAACACGACAGGACCTTTAGCTCCATCTTCCACAGTCATAGTTCCTGTATGCCAATTTGGATCAATGTTGACAAACAATAGTCTACTGTTTCCAAATTCAGGTAGGATGGTTCTAGCATAGAATAGATCATAACAACTTGTTACTAATCTAAGCAACCAGGTCAAAACTCTGCAATTTTTGTCTGATCAAAATAACATCCTGAAGGCCCTCCACTAGGAAGCAAAGCCAACATGACAGGGCCTTTAGCTCCCTCTTCCACAGTCATGGTTCCTGTATGCCAATTAAGATCAGTGTTGACAAAGCCAGGATGCACACAGTTAATATACATGTTGGGGTACTTCTTGGCAAGAACTCTAGTATAGGCATTCAGTGTGACCTTGGAGATGCTGTAAGCGGGCAACATGGTGCACCATCCATTGGCTTCAAGTGCACCTTCTTTTAAATCATGTAGAAACTTGTGCAGTATTCCATCCAATTTTTCTTCTGTTAAGGTTTCCAAGTTACCTAGTTCACTTCGTATTGCTTCATTGGGGATCCTCTGTATAAATACAGCATTTCTGTAAGTCATTCTGTTGGCAACATTAACCAAGGATTGGATTCTTTCAAATAAGGCACAGTAGAAGTTTTAGGGGGCCATTTGATAATGGCTGAAGTGACTGAATTGAATGACTTATTATTTGGTCTTTTAGAAGATAAGTTGGGTTGGTTATTATACCCTTGATCCACTAAACAAAGTCATTCAGTTCAGTCACTTCAGCCATTATAAAACAGTCCCTTAGCATGCATGTGTTCCAAGCCATGGTCACTTACCTTTAGCTCTGACCTCAGTGAAGACACATTTACAATCCTTGCTCCCGTCACTGAATGCTGGAGGAGTGGGAGAAGAGCCTCTGTGACTCTCTTACAGCCATAGTAGTTGGTGTTAAGGCATTCTTCTGCTTTCTCATATGTTTGCTGTATCACTCCTTGCACCAAATTGGTTGCCTTGCCTGAGAGCTGCATTAGCCACAATAACCAATCATTTCTGTAATTGAATCCATCACCAAGCATCATAAACTTACCCATGAGACAGGATCAATGTTTAAGGCTTTTAAACCATCAACATCAACTACAACTCCAGATGCTCCCGCATTATTTACCTGAAGATGATTAAAAAATGTGGATCAATATGGTTGGGTTGGACATCTTTGGCTTGATAGAAAATAAGATGGAAGAAAAGTAAAAAAAAAAAAAATCTTAAAATATTTTGTGAAATTCCTTAGGCTGCCTTTGTTTGCAATACAAATTTGAACTTGATACAGTTTTTGCACAACATTCAGTTTTTGCATCCGTTTGTTTGAGACTTGGTTTGCACTGTTACTTGTGCAAAATTTGCATTGTTTTATCTCATTTACAATTATTAGCCGTGAAAATTTTGCATCTAAACAACTGATACAAAATTGGCACCACTTCTATCTTAATTCTCTCATGTAAGGTGTGAACCATATCAATTTGCTTCCTACCTTATTCCCCCCAAATATATAATTTTCCTCCTAGTTCATTTCTATTTCATATAATTTGGGGACCACATCAATTTGCTTCCTATTTTACTTACAAACAAACAAAACAAGGTCAAATCTGAAGCAAAAGAAAGGCTCTATTTGGATAAGCTTTTGCTTTTGGTCATTGATCTGTAGAAAACAAAATTGAGCTAAAAAGTGGTCTTGGCATTTGGTAATAGTTGCTTTTGGAACCATTACAATATAAAACCATAACACTTTTAAGCTCTAGAGCTAAAATTGAGGCATTGTCCTTGTGAACTTTAAAGCACAGATCCTGAAGCTTATCCAAACACAACCTAAATTCAACATGTTATACCAGCTATATGGGATTTGCTACAGAAACCCAGTTTCTATCATTCCATTCTATCAAGGGCTATTAAATTATGGATCATTTTCTTACTACTTCAACCTGTGTTTTTACTTCTATTTTCTTTATAAAGAGGGATGTAAAGCGTCCATTCATGGTATAGTCACTATGGACTTTATCTTGATCTTGGGACCATATTGGCTATTTGGCATAAGGAGCTGCCACAGTCAAGGGCAAAAGCCACAATAATTTCTAGGACTGCAAGCTTGTTAGGACAAGTGGGATATAACTAGATTAAAATTTGGTTCATTAATATTAGAATTCAAAATCCATTAGATTTGGATTTTGGATATATTTATAAATTAAAATAAAAATATCAGAATTTAAATTTTATTAATAAAATAAATTAGAAATGAATTTGATATTGCATATAATGATGTGAAAAAGACTTCTATGAGACTTGAACCCATGACTAAGTAATGGGAAATAACCCACCCCACCCTGGTGGCAGCGGGATTTAATCCCAAGTCTCCACTACAACCAGCAAGAGACCTCACCAATTTTACCCATAGGTAAATATTGATTTTATAAAGATACAAGAACCAAATGTTTAAATATTTATAAAGATGGCATTGGGATATATGTATTTTGGATCTAATTATAACCAGATCAAAGTTGGATCACCCTAATTCGATTATATTCAAATTCAAATTTGGAGGAAGGGGTAAATTTTGCAGTTCTAATAATTATGCTTTTGTCAAATTCTAATTTCATCTATGATTGAACTGTTCAAAGTTTCTTATACTTTCTTTGCATCTGGGCTAGTTTTTCAATTGAACAGATTAGGTTCTCCTCTCCCTCCTCTTTTGCTTGTGCATTTGGTAAGTGGAACAAATTAGAGTTCCTCTCCCGTTATCATTTGCTAGTTTTTATTCTATTAACCAATGTCTGAAAAATCCACTGGCTGGTCCTCTGAACCAATGTTGTAAGACACGGAGCGGACAGACGGACCATAAAAGTGGGGGAGTGGGTTTGATTGGTCAATGCTCTCTCGGTCTGAAGTGCAGTGGCTTTTGGTTTTCCAAGGTTGCCCTCATAATGACATCCTTTAAGATATGTTCCTGCAAAACCTGAAAAGCTCAAACTGGCCATGAGTCAGTTTTTCCATCGTCCACTTCAGTATCTGGAGCACTTCAAACAGTTTAACCAATTTACTTGAATGTTCAGCTCAATCCTCCAAAACAGGCAATTAGGTGGCGTTTGATAACACTTAAAACCTCTAAAGTCTGAAGGTGTTGATTTTCAGATGTCAGAAGTGTTTCTGAATTTGGGTCTGAAAATTATTTTAAGATCTAAAATAATAAGATATGGGCCAGGCGTTGAACGCGTTCAGATGCGCTTCAGACCTGATCAAAAGTCCAAAATACCCTCAGATCTCTCTCTCTCTCTCTCCCCCTTTTCTTCTTCTTCTTCTTCTTCTTCTTCTTCTTCTTCTTCTTCTTCTTCTCTCATTGTTGCAACTGAATAGTCTAATTTAGGGGTAAAATAATAAAATTAATGAATTTCAGATGTTAAAGGTTTGATCCAACACAAACAATCTTCTTTATTCAAAGCCGCTAAAAATTCAAAAAACAATTATCTCTTTTCAGATTTCAAACACTTTTAATATCTTTTTAACTTTTCAGATTTTATATTTTAGATTTTTCAAACGCCACCTTAGATAAAAAGGGGCTGATAGCTAGTGCTTGTTTGGAAGGGTTGAAAAGCAATGCTCTGGCTTTCCGAGGTGGGCCTTACATGTACAGCCTATAAAATTATGTTTAGTGTAAAATCCGAAGAGCCCAAATCAACAATCAGTCAATCATTTAAGGGGCTGTCATAGGCCAGGATCAGGCTTAACTTTTGCCAAATTTTAAATGGGTTCGATGGAAAGCCCAAGCCCAAAGCAGTACAAAATGTTTATAGGCCGAAGTGCCGAACCCAAAACTCGAACAGATCTAATCCAGAGCACTAGCGGAATCTTCATCTCACCCCTCCCAAACGGCTCTAGTGTGCCGCAAGATAAGGGTTTCATATTCTTACCAGTATATCAAGTCTCCCAAACTGGGTTTCCACAAATTTAGCCAGAGACTCCACGCTAGCTGGATCTAGAACATCAAGCTGATGGAAAACAACATTTGATAGCTCTGATTTCATGAGTGATTCTGTCGCTTCCATCCCCCTTTTCTCATCTCTGGCCGTTAAAATCACCGTAATACCTTCCTGTGCCAACTGTCGACTGATTTCTAGACCTATCCCTTTGTTTGCACCTGTAACCACTGCATATCTGCAGCACCAAATCAACTCAAATCAGCCATGAAAATAAGATAGAACAACTTAAGACTTCGTTTGGATAAGTTTTTACTTTTGAGCTTTGTGCTGTGGAGAATAAAATTGAGCCCAAGTTTTGTTTGTGTTGAGATCCAAAACACTTTTAAGCCTCAGGATTTAAAAGCACAAATCCAGAAATTTATCCAAACGCAACCTTAGTTTGAGACTTTGACTACCCACAAAACTAAAGCAGCATACCTCTCTGTTACCAGCTCCTTATGAACTCCCATTTCTGCTGTATTTGGAACGCACAATGAATCTTTCTCTGCACTTAGAGCTTGTAAGCTGGACCTGTTATGTTTCAGAATTATATTTATTTATTGTGAATATGAATCTTGGTGGCTGTTAGATAACGGCTGAAGTGGCTAAAGTGAATGAGGCAAAGTAATAAGTCATTCAGTTCAGCAACTTCAGCTGCTAAAAACGGCAGCTTAGTAGATATAACAGGTTTTTTTTTTTTATACTTACAAAATTATAATAACTATCAAAAAATACAAAATTATAAATTTAAGATTTTAGGCTATGTTTGGATAAATTTCTGCATTTGACATTTGTACCATCCTCAAGAAAAACGTGACAAAAAGTGTTTTAAGCATTTGGTAAGTGTTTTCTTTGAAAACATAATCTAAAGTAAAAATCATTTTTTAAGCCCCCAAACACAACTTAAATTTGGGGCTTTCAAAACACAAATTGATGAAGTTAATTTATGGGTTGTCTGTTCATTACTTCATTTATAATTTTCATCCAGTAGTGAACAAGGGTTAGTGGAAATTTAGGTTGGGTTGGAGTTCAGGTTAGGTTAGGGCTAGAAGGGTTGAAACATATGAACTCAATTTAACTTCAGGTTGAGTTAGGATTCAGGCCTTCACTAACATGAATTCTATTTGTCTTCATTTTTGTGTGGCAAATATTTTCTAATGTGTGAGATAATTAAATATGATACTTCTCAAGCACCACAACTTTGTCTTTATACATATAACAATGCAAAAATTGGTGAAGCTCAAAAGAAAAAAATAATAATAATAAAATAAAAAAAATCAGGTTAACCCAAATTCAAGCCCTTTGAGTTAGTGTTAGGGTTGGGGTTAAAAAAACTTGGGTTGGATTAGGGTTGATCTAACCTGACCACACTCCACATTCTGTGCCCTACTGTATTGGAGATTTGTGAGTTCTTATTTCTCAACCCAAGATACCAGGAATGCTTAAGGAGACCATAGGTGACAATTATGGTCTGATGCACCAGGCTAATCCATTCCAGTTCTAACCCAACCCAACACCTTGAAGTGAACACTGATCAAAAGCATTAAGACAAGTTACTGATTCATTGAAAAAAAGTATAAGGCACACAACTGCATTATTATATAATTAGCCAAACCACTCGGTGATTGCAACCTGTTATTGACCCAAATGGTTAAATCGGTTGACCCATGATGTTCACCCTGTCTATCAACCTGTTACCCCTGTACCGTGTAATATGTAGAAAAAAAAAAGACCCAATAAACTTGACAGTGAGCATCCAAAATGGTTTGAGGCTCACTTTTATAGCTGAAATGGATAATTTATCCATCAAACTGCAAGAGGGGAGTGATGGGTCTCTCAAAACAATGCATTCTTACAACTCTTTTGATGACTCATTAGCCCTAAAGAACCATTGGCCAAATTTTAGGCTTTTAGGGAAGCATCCCTCTCCCTGTATCGTAGTAATTGTCAATTCCCAATCCAACATTAACATCCAACAAGACTTTAAAGAAAGATTAAGCTAATGGGTCTAAAAGGTCTCTTTGAATTTGGAGAAGGCTAATGTAGTGGGAAGTGTCCTCTCACATGGTTCATCCCCTTCACCCTTTTATTGGGTGTGAGGAGAAAAGGGGTAGGTGACTACACGCCATCCTCCTTTAGTATTCCAAGGTCCTCACCCTTACATTCTTATTCAAGGGAAAAGGGATTGAACCTCAAGGAATTTACCCTCTCTAGCTCTCTTCAATTGAATTCATTAATAAAGAAGAAGAAACAAAGCAAAATTCAATGCCCAAATCACAAAAAAGCAAGGCTGCACACACTCAAGAATCAAGACAAGGCATTGTTCTAGGTAGTAGTTGAAGCAGAATGACATAACCTACAAAAAATTCATTGGAGACCATCATATATGCAAGAGATAAAAGGAAAATATCTTACTACCATGCTGTCATGGATTTCACAGCATGAGAAGTGAAAAACAAAGACCAAAGTTAAGGGGAAACAAACTGTTGCCTTTTCACAAACACTTGAATAACAAGGTTGTAGGGTGTTGACAGTCCAAAATTTCGGATAAAGAGACACCTTTTTCTCGCTTCACACGTTCCAAAAGCTTGAAAGAATGCCAATGAAGGATGTCACCCTTCCTGAAATCGACCCTTATACCTTCTTCCTCTTCTTTTTTCCTTTTTCTCCGCTTTTATTCTCCTCTGCTTTGTTTTCTATTCTTTTCGCAGCCCAAGTGAAAAAACGGTGAACTCGGTTCCTAGCCGGAAAATAGGAAGGGAAGATGGTGGGTGGTTTCAGCTATAGTGAAGATGACGATTCGGTGGAGGGAAGGGGAGAATTGGAGATAATTGCAAATGAAGAGAATGGAGGACTCGGGAGATGAAGTGACTGTTTGGCAAATCTTTTCCACAATATCTATTACAAGATCTCACACGGTTAAAAGACTGAGCTTTTGCAAATAGATATTATGTTTGGTTGAAATATTTTACATGGATCTCACAAAATACCATAAAAACTACAATGTCATACAAGGTTCGAGACTTGTATTTTACATGGATCTCACAAAATATTTTACATGGAGATTAAATTAATGTGAATGTCTTGTGTGTGGGTCAACAAACCTTTCATTTAACATGTGGGACCTACATACCAATGGTGGATATGTATATGGGGCCCACGTAAATTTTACAAGGTGGATCTGACATACCATTGGTGGTCATGCATATGGGGTCCATGTGTGGGCGTGTATATGGGGTCTACATACATTTTACAAGGTGGGCCCCACATGCTATTGGTGGACATGCATGTGGGTCCATGTGTGGACATGTATGTGGGGCCACATACATTTTTCAAGGTGGGCTCCACATACAATTGGTGGACATGCATGTAGGATCCATGTACAGACATGTATGTGGGGCCCATATACATTTTGCAATGTGGGCCCCACATACCATTGGTGGACATGCATGTGGGGTCTATGTGTGGACATGTATGTGGGGCCCATATACATTTTATAAGGTGGGCCCCACATGCCATTGATGAGCATGCATGTGGGTCCATGTGTGGACATGTATGTGGGGCCTACATACAATTAGTGGACATGTATGTAGGGCCCATGTGTGGACATGTATGTGGGGCCCACATACATTTTACAAGGTGGGCCCCACATGCCATTGGTGGTTATGCATGTGGGTCCATGTGTGGACATGTATGTGGAGCCCACATACATTTTACAAGGTGAGTCCTACATAATACCTAATGTGGGCCCCACATACATTTTCCAAAGTGGGCCTCGCATACCATTGGAAGGTTCCACTTACACATTCAAATAGTTTTTGTGGAAAGATAACCCATTTTCTCTCAAGTCCCAAGCATGTGCATCGTGCCACACGTTCGAAGAAGACGGGATGCTAAAAGACTGTAAAAGCTTCATTTGAAGCTTCCTGAAAAAGCCCAAATTCGGGCTTCTGACGTCTTTTATGAGTTGGAGCTTTTCTTGAATAGATCTTTCTATTGCCAAATGGGAAAAGCCCAAAATTCAGGCTTTCGGGCTTCTAAACAGCCCGAACCCTGCACGGAAAGACTTGCCAAACGCGGCCGAAGTTTTTTCAATGGTGGGGTTTGGAAGAGAAGTTGGGATCTCCTACCAACGAAATACGTTCCAACCCTCTACCAACTTATATGAGATATGCAATGTTAGATCATTTTTGTAGGTGTTGGAATGGAGTTCACATCTACGCCCCACAACGTTTCACATTACATCTTCGCCTTGTATTGGGAACAACTCTCGATGATGACATCATTGACTTTGGTACTATCATTGGGAGATGTTCCCAATACAAGTAGGAATGTGCTATGGGACGTTGTGGGGTGCAGATCTGAACTCGTTGGAATGTATGTTGTTGGCAGGTGATCTGGACTCAGTGTATTGAGATCACTTGCTAATAGGGGTGGATTCGAGTCGAATAGTACCAGGCTTGAGCTCGACGCGAGACTATTCTACAAGCTCGAGCTCGAGCTCAACTCGAGTTAAAAGTTCATAAGCTCGAGCTTGGCTCGGCTCGGCTTGACTCGTTTTATATTTTATAAAAATATTTAGAAAAAATATTTTATAAAAATAAAAATTATATATAAAAGGTTTTTATTTTATATTTAAAAATTAAGAATTATAATATATTTATTATATATATTATTTTCTATATTCGAGCCGGCTCGCAAGCCTCACAAGCCGAGCTCTAGTAGGCTCGAGCTCGGCTTGTTTAATAATCGAGCCACTGATTGGGCTCGAGCTCGAGCTTGGTTGAAATCGAGCCGAGATGAGCTCGAGTAGCTCGCGAAAAGCTCGACTCATTGCCACCCCTAATTAAGAGAGTGGAGAACTTAATGAGTTGGGATGTCCCATTGGGAGGCGAAGATATTTAATACTTGAATGGTAATCGTAAAAAGATAATCAAACCCTGCTACCGGAAAGCGCCTATTACAGAAGAGGGACTCGATTAAAGTCAACAAAACACATTCCAACCCCATACCAATATGATCCGAACGACATCACATACCTCACCATGAGGTTGGGATCCACCATGTATGAGATGTGCGGTGATAGATTATGTTGGTAGGGTGTTGGAACATATTTTGTTAGCAACACACTCCAACACCCTACCAACATGATCTTTTGCTAGCCAAAGATTAAAGTATTGATATGGTACATCTAATATGGGGCGTATCGTATCCATATCCATGTTGACTAGCACAGCCTGCACAAGATACGCTACAACTCTATGCGTTTCTGCTAGTCGTGCGTATTTGCATGATACACCACTGTATTGATGCATGTCGCACTACATTGGTGGATACGACTCGATACTCACCACTATGAAAGCGTATCGGACCCTAATTTGACGATATATTCAAACCTTGATTTAGGATATATTTTTTGCCAAAAATTTAATAAGAATTGAAAATTATAAAATTAATTTATTTTATTTATATTAAATGATTTAAATATTTTATTTTACATATAAATTATATGTTAAAAATGAAAATATATTTATTATTTGAAAAAATAGAGTTATTATTTATATAAAATACTAAATAAATAAAATTTCCCAAAAAATAATAAAAACTATAAATTATAATTATAAAACTGAACTAAATAATTTAAGAGCTAATTTTCCCCAAAATTTTAGGAAAAACTGAAAATTATAAATTATTTTACCTACCTTAAGTTATTTATATGTTTTATTTTAAAACTATATGTAAAATAAACAAATGTATGTTTAAAATAAAAATATATTTTAAAAATAGAGATTATTTATATAAAAATACTAAATAAAAATCCCAAAAATTAATAAAAATTAAAAATTATAATTGTAAAAACTAAAATAGAGTGATAATTATTGTATGATATGTACATCTTCCAGAGTCCCGATATCGTTGATTGTAATGTTTCTCTTCATATAACTTGTTAAAGTGTACATTTCTCATGTTTTTATACCTCATTCATAGTTAACTCATGATTAGTACCTTGTACTTTGGACCTAGTTCCACTTTGGTCCTTAAACTTTAAAATGTGACAATTTAGTATTTGAACTTTCAAAATTTGCGAACCCAGTACCTGTAGTTAACCAACCATCAAATATGTGTATTGCGTGATGACATGTGCGATTTCAATTTTTTAAAAATATCAAAATTACCCATCGAAACACTGTTCATCATCTTCTTCTTTAGGAATCAAGATTGAAACAAAGCAATGGTGAACAACCCCAAACCTGTAGGGGTTTCAACCAAGGTTTAAAATTTCGATACGTTACACCCAATACGGGGCGCATCATATCGTATCTTTTAAAAACCGATATAGGACACACATGCAAATCGGGCGTTTCATCTTTTTTCATGCGTATCGGACCCATATCAAGGGTGTATCGAGGCGTATCAGTAGCGTATCGACGAAAAAGATACGACCAAAAACTAAAAAAAAAAATTTAAAGGGAGAAAGCAAGTTTCTTTTCCCCGAAATAAGCCTTATTTCACCTCCAAATGATTCTAAAACTCCAAACTTCAATTCTAGAGTGCTAGATTTGCAAAATTTTGCAAGAAACAAGTGTGAATCGTTAATTTTTTTTTAAAGATTTTTAAAATTTTGAAGAAATATGGCAAAAATAGGTAATTTTTTTCAATCTTTTATAATATCTTGTGATTTCCTTTTTTTCTTGAATGTTTAAATTTATGTTGATCTACATTTCTTACATTTAAAATCACAATTTTTTGTGCTATCAATAGATTTATGGAAATTTCATGAAAATATTTGGGGAAAATATAAATTAATAAAAAATTTGAAAATGTAAGTTTTTTCTCTGCCTATAAAGACTAAATATGTTTTAGATATATGGATTTATCTATCATATAGACCAATTGAAATTTCTTCTTTAATAATTATTATTTTTATTTTTTTAGAATTAAAAAATAAATTAATTAATAATTAAATTTTATGATTTGATCACAATGATTGAATATATTATAATTCTATGAATGATCTATCATATCCACAATTGAAAATTCTTCTGTAATAACTATTTTTTTAATATATTATATAATATTTATTTATTTTTTATAATTTTTAAAAATGAATAATAAATAATAATTATTTAAACAATAAATAATTATTAATTATATTTTCACATAGAAGTTGTGCCAATGCATGTTTTATGGTTGGATAGGAGAGTTGGGTTTTTCTCATCCCATAAAACATTAAAACTTAGGAATTATAATTTATAAATTATAGGTAAGCATAGAATTTTTAATGAAATTACAATTAGCTATAATATATTTCTTCATAAAACCATTAAAATATATTAATTTAATGTATATACACGTCATTGAGGTTTTATATTTAGTGTCGTTGATGTATTTTTATGATTTATTAAATTATTTATAGTGTTTCCAAGCGTATCATAGTTTTTCTCTGATACGCATACGTATCCAAAGTGTATCTCGATATGTATCTTAAAATTGCCTTTCCGATACACTTGACGTTTTCGTTACTTTGAACCTTGATTTCAACACTTGTCACATTCGTTAACTGGGGGTTTGAGGGAATGTATTTGGTTTTTGTAGGAGCTGGATCATTACCATTCCCTTGCAAAATTGTACAAAAAACTTATACCTATGTTTCATCTTATTGAGGAAGAAGGTGATGAACAATGTTTTAGTTTTGACAAGGGCATTTTGATGGTTGATAAAGAAAATTAGATGACACCCAAAAGGGCATTTATATCTTTTCACATGCCATTTAATGAATGGTATTAGATTGGCATCTTTGGAAAATTCGGATATTAAATTATTATATTTTAAAGTTGAGGGACCAAAATGACACTAGGTCCAAAGCACAGATACTAATAAGGAATTTTCCCTTAAATATAATGTTATTAATATATATATATATATATATATATATATATATATATATATATATATAACTTATATGCATTTCCCTAAGGTATTCAAGCATTTTTCATATATTTATTCGTACCGAATTCTTAAATACCATACTCAAAAGCAAAGAGTACACTTTTGCTACAAGCAAGATTAAAACAGAAAATCATGGCCTTGGTCTAATGCAATGGCCCCACGACTAAGAACGAAGTCATTTCATCTAATTCAAGGTGGGGCCATGTCAACAAATCAAAGGCTTTGACTTACTTATATCAGCGCATGTGGGTATGCCAACAAAACACCCTCCAATGCTGGGGTACTACTTGGGTTCAGGCAAGAAGTACAGAACCGATGAAATGGAATTGGGCCCGATAATTTGTGGAGTGTTGGACAGAACTAGGTCCACTCTAGCCAGGCCTAATAATGGTGGGTTCGTAGCCTCGGACTCAAAGTTTGCACGACGGGCCCTCAGCATGGTGTAATCCGATTTGTGTACAACAGATCGGGAGCGTGCTGTTGAATCCGTTGAAAGCGAACCAACAAGAGAAAGCAAAATCATTGGCAAGGAAGAGCACTCAGTCGTTGGATTTCCTTGAGCTCACGACTGACTTTTGCTCTATGGTAAGCATCATTTATGTATCCGCTGTCCTCTGTGTGTGTGTGATGAGAGAGAGAGAGAGATACCTGATGGGTTTTTGAGATCGGACTGGTTCTGATTGCGATTGTTGGGAAGAAGAGACTGAAACCGCTTTGATTTTCTGGCTCGGGCTAGGGCGAGGAGAAGAAACGGAGACTGTGGAAGAAGAACCCAACGGTGCCGATGAAAGGAAACCCAGATGAGGAGTCGAGGCAAATGTGCTTCTACACCAGCCCAACATCAATAGAGTCATTTGTCCTCCTGCAGCGGCTCTCCGACAGTGACAAGTACATTGCCTGTTATAATAGTCTGGTATGAAAAAGAGAAAATTAAATATTCTGAAAGGACAAAATGTTAAAATGTACAGGGTAAAAAACAAATCGGCCGAATGCATGTTTTACACTCTTGTGCATTTGGCAAAACTGTGTAAAATCATCGGCGTACAAGTATTGAGGAAGCCATTTCAGGAGCCATTCGAGACAAGGGAAGGGAGGAGGTTGAGCAGATTTGTTGTCGGAGGTAGATAGGCGATGGGCGATGGGACGATCAGATGCCTTGATCGTCTGAGCGTCCTCACAGAGAAGGAGAAAAGGCGTTTGAACCTCAAACTTGGCACAATGAGATAGCTGTACATACTTATCTTCTCTTCTTTCTTTATTGTATCCTCCTTAGGTCACCGACCTTGTCTCCCTATTGTATCCCTATTAGCTCTATTAATAGAGCTGCAGCCTATTGAATATATATATCAAGAGAAATTATTATCTTCTCCATCCATCCTTCTTGGTTCATATCATGGTATCAGAGCCTGTGATACTTTATCGGATCCACTTGAGCTTCGTCGGCGCCCTCTCATGAGTGCACACTGTTGTTGCACTGGTTATCGTAGCACCTTGGGTTGAAGGCTAGCTCCCTCGCATAACCGCCCATCGTGATCGTCGTCCTGTACACGACTTCTGGTGCACGCAGAAAACTAAGTTCAATTCTTATTTGCTTCTTCTTCTTCAAGCCCGGAAGCAGGGTAATCTGGAGTTTTCCATCTGGAGCACGAAAGCTTGTCGATCCAGCTTCGAGGATAATCACGAAAAGCGCCCAGTTGTTATTCTCGTCTATGTTTCGCAAGGGTCATCCTGCTCCGCCGCCCGGTACAGAGGTAAACAGAGAACTGAAGCTTGGATCCTCCATCTTCCAAGTCTGCGACCAGACCGACGACTCCTCTGCTCTAGTTGGCTGTGGAACAAGCTTGGATCCTCTGTCCTCCGTCTTCCAAGTCTGCGACCAAACCAATGACTCCTCTGCTCTGCTCCGGTTGGCTGCGGAACAAGCTTGGATCCTCTGCGACTAGACCAACGGTCGATGTTTTGAACGAGATCTTACCGGAAGCAGGGTCATCGAGGTAGATATCCCAGAGGGTGACCCAACCCGAATCAGGAGCTCCTTACTCTTGACGCCGATCAGCTTCTTCATCCGGTGGCTCTCCACGAAGGCGATAATCTCATTCGCGTACGAGACCTGCTTCCCGTGCACCTGAAGGTCTGTTGCGTTCTTCCTCCTTAAGCCAAACGAACCTGGCTTCCCTGTTGTAGCCCACCTCCTCCGTGCCATCCAACGGCAACAAACTCTTGGGCAGCGATATCTCCTCCAGAAGCTACAGCGATTTCTTCTTGTAGAGAGCATCTCTGCCTTCTCTCTGTAATTCTCAATCGCTTGACTCACTATTGCTGTTGTCTGAGCTGGTCGCTAAGGCTTAGTTGAGGGAAGAAAGAAACAAAATTAATTGAAGAAAGCAAGAAAAGGAACACGGGTCTGAGTCTGAGCCTGAGCGAGAGCCCTGAGTCTACCTTGTTTCTTTTCCCATGATTTGCGTTGCTCCAGAGTTTTGTGTTTCTCCTCATGGATTCGTCTGAAGCTGTTCAACATATCTCTCATCCCATCACTCCAGAGTTTTTCTCAAGGGACGTCTTCTATGGCGATATGTGACGGGTGAGATTCCCAAATCTACTAAAATTGTTGATGAAACAGAAGATAAATTTGCTGAACGAGTAGAAAAATGGGACGGGAAAAATCATCAAATATTGACCTAGTTTTGCAATACTTGTATTGCAAGCATCAAGTTGGAATTTCGTAGATATGACTCTCCTAAAGAGGTATGGGATTTCTTACAAGTTTGTTATTCTATTTTTGATGATGTGCATCAGTTTCAGCTCTATAGGCGTCTTCACCGTATGAAGCAACAACCTGAACAGACCATTCACAGTTATGTCTCTGAATTACAAGTTCTTTGGGATCAGTTAGCATAGTGTGAACCTGAATGGGATAGTACCTCTACAGCTACTACTTATTCCAAGCTTCGCGATCGCCAACGTGTTTGGCATCTTCTGATGACTCTCAGGGATGAGTATGAACCTATTAGCGGTACTCTACTTCATCGTAGCCCATTGCCTTCTCTTGAAGTTGTGGTCAAAGATTTGCTCTCTGAAGAAACTCGTCTAAAAACTCTTCGAGATGAACAATCATTATTATCTACTGGTGTTGTTCTTGCTACTTCGGGTATGTCAGCTACTTCTTCAACTAAATCTTCAAAACGGACTTTCTGCAATTACTGCAAGAAGACTAGTCACACTATTTATGAGTGTCGCCGCTTGCAAGCCAAAAAGGCGTCTGGACAGAAGTCCTCATCCATGGGTTCTCAGGCTTCGAGTTCTACTGCAGCTGCTGCCACAGAGAATTCTTCTGATAACACCTCTCCAAAATTTTCTCTTAGAGAACTCCAAGCTCTTCTTCATCAGCTCCGACATGATTCTGGTATGCCTTCTAATTCAGTCTTGCCCGTCACTCCAGGTACTACCTCATCATGGTATTTTGATTCTACCTGTTGCAATTATATGACATCCAATTCATCACTGTTTACTTCCAAGTCACATCCTTCTATTGCACCAATTGTTCATACTGCCGATAGTTCCACCTTAACTGTCAAAAGTGTAAGCACTGTTTTAACATCTCGTTTGTCACTTCCTAACACTTTTTTGGTACCTAAATTAACTCTAAATCTTATATCTGTTGGACAATTATGTGAACTTGGTTTTGAACTACATTTCTTAAGTTGTGGTTGTACTGTGCAGGATCCACGGATAGGGAAGATCATTGGGACAGGCCGTAAGGTTGGGAGACTGTTTGAGCTATCATCTCTTCAATTACCATCTCTTGCTGCTGCTGTCACCTCTAGTGTCTGGCATTCTCGTCTTGGTCACATTTCTACCTTTAAATTAGGATCTTTAATTTCTAATGGATGTTTGGGTCCTGTTAAAACAACAGACTTTGATTGTGTTTCATGTCCTCTTTCAAAACATCATGCTTTGCCTTTTACTATAAGTGATTCTGTTTCTTCTGCACCTTTTGATCTTATCCATTCTGATATTTGGAGCCCTTCGCCTCATAATAGCATGGGTGGTTCGCGTTATTTTGTGATCTTCGTTGATGATTTCTCTCAATATACATGGATTTATCTCATGCGTTATAAATCTGAATTACCTGCAATTTATATTCAATTTGCCACCATGATCAAAACTCAGTTTTCCTCTATCATCAAAATTTTTCGCACTGATAATGCCATGGAATATAGAGATTCTATCCTTATCCAATTTCTTTCACAAAATGAAACTATCATTCACAGATCCTGTCCCGGTACCTTTCAACAAAATGGGCGTGCTGAACGAAAACATAGGCATATTCTTGCTACTGTTCGAGCTCTTTTAATCTCTTCCTCTTGTCCTGAACGTTTTTGGGGGGAAGCAGCCCTCACTGCTGTTTATACCATCAATCGCATTTTTTCTCCTGTTATTGGTAACATTTCTCCTTATGAACGATTGTATGGCCATTGCCCTAATTACCAGTCTCTTCGTGTATTTGGTTGTGCTTGTTTTGTTCTATTACAACCTCATGAACATACTAAATTGGAACCAAAAGCACGTCTATGTTGTTTACTCGGGTATGGTATTGAACATAAAGGATATCGGTGATGGGATCCTCTTTCCCAACGACTTCGCATATCTCGTAATGTTACCTTTTGGGAACACAAAATGTTTTCCAGTCTCTCCCCATTTCGAGTTACCACGACATCTCCACATTTTTTTATTGATCCTACTATATCATTTTTTCCTGATGATTTATCTGCAGGTCCGACTACTTCATCTGATAGCTCTAACAGTACTGCACAACCTGCAACCTCTCCTGATGCATCTACCTTGGCTTTGGATCCTCCAACTCTGCCTTCTTCTAAGCCCTTGATTCCTCCTGATGAATTCGACCCTACTCATTCTAATGTTTCACTTCGTTGCTCTGGTAGGGTCACTAAACCTTCCATTATTCTTCGTGATTTTCATTGTTATTCTACCATTGTATCTTTATATGAACCTTGTACCTATCGTGAGGCTAGTACTGACCCTCTATGGCAGAAAGCAATGGCAGAAGAAATTCAAGCTCTTACAAGCACTCATACTTGGGATTTAGTTGACCTACCTCCAGATAAATCCGTGATTGGTTGCAAATGGGTCTACAAAATCAAGACTCGGGCATATAGTTCAATTGAATGGTATAAAGCTAGATTGGTAGATAAAGGGTTCACATAGGAGTATGGCATTAATTATGAGGAGACTTTTGCTCCAATAACCCATCTCACTCTGTTCGCAGTTTTATTGCAATTGCTATAGATAAGCACTGACAGTTATTTCAGATGGGTGTTAAGAATGCTTTTCTCAATGGTGATCTTTCTGAAGAGATTTATATGCAGCCCCCTCCTGGTTATGATCATCTCCCTAATCAGGTTTGTCGTCTTCGTAAGGTTCTATATGGACTTAAGCAGGCGCCTCGAGCATGGTTCTCCAAATTCAGTTCTATTGTTTGTCAGTTTGGTTTTCAATCTAGCACTTATGATCATGCCTTGTTCATCCGAAAGACCTCTCAGGGTTGTGTACTTCTCCTCCTTTATGTGGATGACATGATCATTACTGGCGATGATTTGCAAAGCATTTCCGCTCTTAAGACCTTTCTTAGCAAACAATTTGAAATGAAAGATCTTGGTCGATTAACTTATTTCTTAGGCATTGAGGTCTCCTCCGACCAATCGGGATATTATCTGTCTCAGACCAAGTATGCCACTGATCTTGTTTCTCGTGCAGGACTCACTGATACTAAGACTGTTAACACTCCAATTGAGCATAATGCCCATTTGTCAGCCACTGATGGTACTCCTCTTAGTGACTGCACCTTATATTGGCAACTAGTTGGCAGTCTTGTATACCTTACTGTTACTCGTCCTGATATTGCATATGCTGTCCATATTGTGAGTCGGTTCATGTCTGCCCCTCGCACTACTCATTATGCTGCTGTGCTTCGGATCATCCGTTATGTCAAGGGCACTTTGTTTCATGGACTTCACTACTTCAGTTCTTCCTCTCTTCATTTGATTGCATATTCTGATGCTGATTGGGCCGGTGATCCTACTGATAGACGCTCCACTACTGGTTATTGCTTCTTTCTTGGAGATTCTCTTATATCTTGGCATAGTAAGAAGCAAACGATTGTCTCTCGTTCCAGTACTGAAGCTGAATATCGAGCTCTTGCTGACACTACCTCCGAGCTGCTATGGTTATGATGGTTACTCCATGACATGGGAATTACTCATTCATCTGCAACCCCTCTTCACTGTGACAATCATAGCGCCATACAGATTTCTCACAATGACGTATTTCATGAGCGCACTAAGCATAATGAGACTGATTGTCACTTTATTCATCATCATGTGCTCGAGGATACTGTTTGCCTTATTTCTGTCCCTTCGTAGGATCAATCTGCAGATATATTTACCAAAGCTCACTTTCCTCTTCACTTTTGTGCTCTCGTTGGCAAACTCCAGATGACTGATACATTACCATCTTGAGTTTGAGGGGGGATGATAGCGTATTCTATCAAAATTAGTTTCATTATCTCCTTCCTTCTAGGAGATAGCTGTACATACCTTATCTTCTCTTCTTTCCTTATTGTATCCTCTTTAGGTCACCGACCTTGTTTCCCTATTGTATCCCTATTAGCTCTATTATAAATAGAGTTGTAGCCTATTGAATATATATATATATATATATATATATATATATATATATATATCAAGAGAAACTATTATCTTCTCCATCCATCCTTCTTGGTTCGTATCATCCTTCTTGGTTCGTATCAAGAACAAATAGAGAGAGAGAGAGAGAAGAGGGTCATAAGAGGATTGAAACCATGGTGGAAACAGGAGAGTTCTAGCAAAGATTGAAACCACGACGTTGAGGGTTATACGTTTCCGGCGAAGATTGAAACCATGCTGGATACGGTGATGAAGCTTCTACTGAACTGGTTCTGTTTTTGCCTCTACTCCCAAGCGAAGGAGGCAGATGGTTGCCGGAGCCGATGATGAAGCTTCTGCCTCTGTTCCCATGGAATTGTTTCTGTTGAGCCGATGATGTTTTTACCAAATGCTTGCAAAATCGAACCAGGTGTAAAGTTTACCCCGGTTCGATTTTACACCTCTACCAAATGCAGCCTTCAAGTTTAAATGTTTTGAGGAGCGGAGGTGGTGCAACTCTTACTTTGGAAATACAGATATTCGCATCGAATCGAGTTGGATACTTGATTATTCGAGATTGGTTTGCAGAAATAGTGTTAGGTTCGAGATCGAGCTCAATTCGAGCTAAAGACTTGAGCTCAAACTTGGCTCAATTTAAAAGCTCGCAAGTTTGAGTTCTGCTCGACATGAATTTGACTGCAAGTCAAACTTAAAAAAAATAAAATAAAATTATACATATAAAAATGTTTTTTGTTTTAGATACAAAAATTAAGAATTATAAAAAATTATTTATTATTATACATAAAAAATAAAAATATTATTATATATAATAAAAATTAACTATTATTATATATATATTTATATGTATATGTATGTATTTATATATAATAAAAATTATTTATTTATTATACTAGGCTTAATTAGGCTCACGAGCCTCACGAGCCAAGCTTCACTGGGATTGAGCTCTACTTGATTAGCAAACAAGCCCATATATCCGGCTTGAGTTCGGCTCAAAGCTCGGTTTAAACTGAGCCAAACTCGAATAGCTTGTGAGAAGCTCTGCTTGTGGCCACCCTGAAGGAGTACAAATACAAATGTGTACAATGCAAAACCTTGTATTTTGTATGTATTTATACCATGGTTTTTAAAACCGACCCAGTGATCGAATCGGTCAGGGGTCCGGTTACCAAGTCGAGCAGTCCGATCGTTTGAACCGAATGCTTGACCCATTTTGACAGAAAAATAAAAATAAAATAAAAAACAGTCAAAACCGTTCAAATGGTTAACCGCCTCATTCAGCGGTTCGCTGACTAAAATCAACGATTTTGGGGGGAAATCCGGTTTTTGGGAAAAACAGAACCGGTCAGGTGACTGATTCCCGGTTTTTCTGATCCAGTCCGGTTTTAAAAACCATGATTTATACTGTACATATTTGTATTTATACGTACTCCTTCCAAACTGAGCCTTAAGGGAAGAATCGTGTTCCGTTTAACAATTAATGTTTTATGGTCTAAATAGCAGAGAGAAAATTTATATATATTGCTGGAAAGACATGATACGGAAACGTTTGATCACTCAAAGCCTCTCATCAATTTTGATAAATACCACCTTGGTTACCATGATATTAGTTTATTCCATAAAAGTTTTTTCGGTACTATAATTGAACCTCGCCCTATGTGACACCAATCACATTAGCCACAATTGTTATGCCAATCTAAACTATAAGATTTTTCCAAATCCATTACTATTAGATTTTGTATTCCTCCAATATGTGAAACCATGTCCTCTGGTGCGTTTAATATTTATTAGGCTAATTTATGGGTTCCATGAAAAGGAAGGGTTCTCTTCATGGAATCAGGATTTTTCTTTACACCTTTCTCACAATACTTGCAGACATGCAAGATGTTCTCAATGTACAACTGCAAGTATTGTGAGAACAAAATATTAAAAATTTCAGTGTGAAAATGAAAGAGGCTTAAAAATGATCAGAAAGGAGCCTGAGTATCTAAAGCATGATACTTAGATTATATTTGATTTAGTCTTCATGCTTTTTTAGTTATATTTGAAAATGAATGTTCTATAATTCTTACAATCAATTGCTATCAGAAGGGGAATGAGTTGGAAGATTGGTAATGAAAATTTGGTCAATTACTGGAAGGATACTTGGTATGGAAATTCCCCTACTTTGGATGATGTTAATCCAGGGACCAACTCAAATTTGGAGATGTTGGTTAGTAGTGCAATCGATCATGATCATAGAAAGGTTTGGAAAGGAAGACCTCATTAGATCCTTGGTGCTCAATCATGTTTGGCATTGTATTAAACCCATCTTAATTCCCTCTAGTAATATGGAGGACAAACTAGTTTGAAAGTTTACTTTGGATGGGAAGTTTTCAGTTAATATGGCCTATAATGAAGAGAGTCGTATAAATGGAGGAATTGGAAATTCTGATGGAGGACAAAAAAATATTTGGAGAGTTAAAGTTTTTCTCTTCCTTCTTCTAAATGGAAAACTTCCTATGAAAAATAAATTTATTGTGAGAGGTCTCAATATTAACCCTAGCTGTGATCTATGTGGAGAGGAAGAGAATATAGATCATCAGTTCATTAAGTGCAATTTATCTAAACAAATATGGATGCTTATTAAGGTTTCATTTTGTTCATCGGAATAGGGGTCTGGAATCGGAATCGGAATGGGCTATTCCGATTCTAACTGTTTGGTTAGATTCCTGCTGGAATGGCATTTCCCCATTTGAGGGAATGGCCATTCCCTGCCCCTCCCTCCTGTTGATTTTAATTCTCATTCCCATTCCTGTCTAAACCAAACAGACTGGGAATAGATCATTCTGATTCTGATTCTGATTCCGATTCCGATTCTAACTACAAACCAAACAGACCCTAAGTCTTCTCTCCGAGTGCCTAATGATAATGATTCTTTAGTTAATTTTTGGTGGTCCAGAATTGCTAGAAATCATGATTCAAATAATGAACAATTGTTTAAAGAGAAACTAACAATTATTCTTTGGTTTATATGGACAAACGTAAATGATAAATGCTTCAATAATAAATCTTCTCAACCTCAAATTATCATTGACAAAGTCTTTGACTTTTGGAATGAGATAAAAAATAATTCACTAAATGGAGTCAATGATAGTTTAAAAGAATGGAAGTAAATAGTGTGGTCCGACCCTAACCTTGGGACCATTTAAATCAATTTGATGCTTTTTGTAGATAAGATGGTTGGTGCTTTACTGCGTGTATTGCCAGGAATCACCTGTAATTTTGGTTTTGTTTTTCACTAAGGCTTACTGTATTGATTACTCATTATTAATTTAGTTGAAGCTTGGGTAGCGTGGGAAGCTATAAATATTGCCTCTTAAAGACTTTAAGAACACCCAAATCATCATTAAGGTGACTCTAAGCTCATTATCAACTATCTCATAAGAAAATTGTAACCCCCATGGAAGCTAGAAAGCATCATCAATGAATGTATCAGCATCGTATCGCGGTTCAACGTAAGCATCATTTTTAGACATGTATATCGTAAAGCAAATTAGGTTGCAGATTGGCTCGCTAGGAATGCTCCATTTAATAGATTAGTTAAATAAAATAACTATAATTGTATTATTTAGGAATAATAAATAAGTATAGTGGAGAAGCCCCAGTCTGGTTTAAGGCAGAATGGGTCGGATCTAGGTAGAACTAGTCCTGATTATACTAAAAACAATAGTTGTTTATTCAAATAATAACTTCAAATTTAAATTTTGATAATATAATCTTAATAAAAACAATAGAAAAATACTATATTATTTATATACTAATAAGACAAACATTTTTAACTAATATTATCTTTCAAATTTTACTATTTCAAACATAAATATATGATGAAAAATCATAAAAAATTAAAAATTATATATTTCATAAAATCGGTTTCGAGTCTAAATCGGTTCTGGATAGGCAAGAACCAAAATCGGCCCAGTTATTAATCAAAACAAAATCATGAAACCAAAACCGTTATAATTGGTTCGGCCGATTTGGGTCCACCGGGTAGACCCAACCCATTGACAACCCTAGTCTAGTTACCATTTTTCTAGTAATAATAATTTGTTAATAAATTATTTCTAACTAAATAAATAATTTAGAAAAATAAAATAAAAATGAATAAATAGAAGTAAATAATGTATTTAATTTTATTAAATAAATAAATAAATAAATGTTTAGATAATAATTTATTAAATTGAATAAAATAAATAAAAAAGTTCATTATTCCTTTTTTCTTTTCTCTCCTCCCATGTTCTTTCTTTCTTTCTTTCTTTCTTCTTCTTCTTCTTCGTTTTCTTCACTTCTCTTGTTTCCTACCTAGAAGGGCAAAATAGGATTTTAGAAATTCTAAATGAGTTCACATGCGATGTTTCATTGATGGAGGGTATGTTTAAGTCTAGTAAGGTCATCCCACAAGGTATATTTAATTCTTTTTGAAAATTTTAGGGTATGTTTAAGTTTTATGCCCCTTTTTTATATTTTTATCTATTTTAAAATTTTAATTATGACATTTTGAGCTGATCTATTTGACATGGATATGATATGGGCATGTAGGGAAAGAAGTGCAGGATATGATATGGTGCATGAAGGATTTGGATTTGGGAAGATAAACGAATTACGATGTAGATTTTGTAATAGCTTATAATATGGAAATTTTAAATACCTTTTGTCCTTAATAGGATAACAGAATGGATGATGTGTAAAGATTACAAGGTTATTTCGAGAGAAATCTTTACAATACAACATATATTAGTGCTAATAGATGTGTGCATTAGGAAATGGAAGAAAAATGGGGAAGAAAATAAGTGCCCATGAATTAGGTGGGAAAGCTGAAAGGGAAAAAAAACTAGCACAATTTAAAAACAAGTTTATAATATAAAGAAATTGGAATTTAATTAGATGGAGTGATTAATGATATTTGACTTAAAATGGAAAATAACATAAAAAAGTATCAAAGGATATCTTAAGAGAATTTAAAGGAAAATGGAAAATAGTAAAGAAACTTGGTGGTAGAATGAACAAGTTGAAAATATAATCAAATTAAAACAAGCATGTTACAAAGAATGACAAAGTAGAGATTTAAACCATGTTAGGTGAACCAAAGGGTATTGTTAAAAGATGAGAAAATCAAATAAAGATGGAAAAACTATTTTAATTAAAATTTTATATATTTATAGAGATATCTTTGAATCTAATTTCTAATGCAACAAACATAGCTTAATTTGGAGTTTTCTATGCAAAGTTATGGCCATTTTATGAGAGAGATATGTTTAGACCAACTAAGTTAGTTGGCTTAAAGAAGACCGACCAAACTACTCTCAGTAATGTTGATAGTAATGGTTGGTCTAAAGTGGATTGATCCTCCATAATGCCTTTTTTTTTGTGATTCCTCTTCTCCAAAGATTGAGAAACAAGAAGAAACCTAATGAAAATGAATCTCCTACTCAAAAAGCTTCTTGTTGAACTAGGATTGATAACTGTTAGAGGATAAAACCTATTCAAGGATCTCACTTAACAGCTTAAGCTTTTAGGTTGAATGGTTCTTTGAGATGGTATCAGAGCGACTTTGATAAAGTGATTTAGTGCTTGATCCTTGTCACCCCCATTATAATTAATTAAGTTTCAGCACAAGATATGGATGGGCCTGTGCTTATTCACACTTCAAGCCCAATGGGCTTTCGTGTGAGGGGGCATGTTAGAGAATAAAACTTATTCAAGGACCTCACTTAACAATTTAAGCTTTTAGGTTGAACGGTTCTTTGAGAACCTCCAATCCAAGTATAGTAGGATCTCCTACCTCTTCCATAAATACTCTCTCCTCCAAATTTGTAGAGGACCTTTGGTAAATCCTTCTAAGAGGCCTATAAGCTTGAGGGATCAATTAAAACTCGTGACTAAAGCATCCTTTGAAGAAGAGACAGCTAGAAGATTCAACAAGGCTATTAAAGCACCAAAAAGAGACTCTTTCAAGTCAAGCTCAAGCATTGGGGAATTGATTACATTCTCCCTAAGGTAGCTAGGTTCTTATTGTCTCTTTTGTTTGATTGATTTTTTTATTGAATGAATGCCATAGGTTGTAGCCTTGTAGGTAGCTTTTCATTCATTAGTTGCATGTTAATTTCCTTTTCAATGCTTATAGTTCATTGTTTGTTTGTTTACTTTTTCTTTTATATAGTATTTTTTTCTTTGCATCCGATTTACTTGATTAATTTGCATCTTAATTGCTTAGTTTACCATTCCACATCTTAGGTCATGCATAAACCCTAGGGTATCATGTTTTATCATTATATGTTCTATTTTGCATGCATCATAACTAGGTTGCATTCTAGCTTCATGCAGTTGTTCTTTTTGTTTCTTTCTTCATCTTCATGCTTCAGTTTTTGTTTGCATTAGATCTTCTTCATTGGCATTTACATTAAATCCTCAATTCACCATCTCCTTTGCCAGCCAACTGCTTTTTTTATTCTCTCACTTCACTATTTTTCTTCTAGCTCTCCTATCTGGCAAAGATGTGGCATCCACTGGCATATCAGTCTCAATTATAATTGGGTCCATCAAGAACTTGGCCTAGTTTGGGACCATGAAGACATGAAACCGATATATATACAATATATACTGGTCCTGGTTTGGGTTGTTGATGCATAGAAATCACTTGGAGCAATATATACAGCTCAATGTATGGTGGAGGCTGAATCTCATAACTGGCTAAATCATCCTTTAGCATGGAGCGGTTGTCTGGCAAAATGAACATAAAAGCCTCGTGTAAGGTGCCAATCAGCCGGTTGTCTTGCATCTGAATTGGGGGTAACCCCATTGTGTAATCCTTTAAAAGAAATAAATAAATAAAAGAAGCCTCTTACCAGAATTTGTTTTCTAGGAATAATGAGAGGCAGAGGCCCATCAATTGTGTACAGCCTCCAGATTTCAACGTGTGAAAGCACTAATTCTAAATCACCTATATATATAGTTATTAACTGGTGAGAAGGATGAAAATGTCCATAAGGCCCAAATTTACAGTCCTTCAGCCCCCGCCCCAGATTGTTTCTTCATCATATAACTTACAACTAGTGGGGATTCAAGCATGGAATTTATTAAGGGAAAGTGAATAAACAGAAACTAATAATTATTATAAAGAATAAATGTAATGTTGTTTAATAAGATAATTATTTTTCATATTGCCTGTTAGTGTTGTATTTTGTTTATTTTATCTTATTAGTGATTAAATATTATAATTTTTTTTGTAAATATATAAAATTAGGTGGTTGTCATAATTAAACTAATCTATAAATTAACTTTTTATTCATAATTAAATTAATCTAAGCCTGAGCTTGAGGTCTAAGATTTCGGATTCGGCTTGGGTTGATACTCAACCTAACCCAATCTGCCCAAGTTGCATCCTGATGAGCAATGTGACATTTGTAATTGGACTAAGCCAAACCAAGTACAACCCATGCGTGCATTATTTTTGGGGTTTTAACTATTTTTAGATAAAAAATATTAGTATTGAAGCCATGAATGAGCTATGGGGTAATGGATATACCCTCATTGTATAGTCTGATGAACCAAAAAAATAATAATAAATAAAAGATCTCAATCCAACATTTTGATAGTGTATTAAGGTTGCCTGGCCTAGCCCAACCTACACCCCAAATGTAGCAGTATTTGTCTAGGCCTAGGACATGGAGTTAGGGACATGCTTGCTTATAAAACTATAATTTTTTACAAATTAAAAATTTTATTTAATTTTAATCTATTATATATATATATATATAATTTCTAGGTTGAGCTTAAGTATTGCTCTCTAGGGTTGTCAATGGACTTTGAAAGCCCAATACTCAATTTGACTCAGAATTTGATTATCTTGGATTTAGATGTTAGAACTTGCATCTGATTGATAATTGAATTAGATGTGGATTTAACCTCATCTGATCCAATTAAAATTTGAGTCCAATAAAAATTATGGAAAAGTACACTTCACCACACTGCAAAATTCTGAACACCATTGCAACCTTACACAATTCAAATTGACAAACACCCCCACTCTAAAACACCAATACCTGCCCGTGTATTGGCATCAATTCCAAGCTGATACCTACCCCAACTGTATGGTGGGGCTAAGAATTCTTAGGGTGGGTTGAACAGTCATTCTCCCTAAAAATTATTATTTTATGTATATATGTAGTATAATTATGTATACATACAGATATTATGTATAATTATATAAAGTTTATAATTGTAAATTTAATATCTTATGTTTATACACATTTATTATACATATATGCTTTAAAAATAATTAGCTTTTAAGCTTTTTTAAATTTTAGTCCTTTTAAACACAATAAGATGGTTGTGGATTAAATCAAAATCTGATATAACAATCAAATGTAGATGTAGGTTTAGATATTTCATAATTGGATGTGGATATGGATGTAGCTAGATCTTATCTGAATCCGATCCAATTATAGTCCTATTTTCTGCATTATGTGTGGGCTTTGTGCAAATCTAAGTTAGACCTACCTTAGAAGAAAATAATATCTTGAGCCTAGAAATTTGTAGGTCTAATCAGGTTAGGATAAGTTATAGATGATCATCCCTAAGTAGGAGTCTCATGCAAGGTTTAAAGTATCGGAAACGTAAGGTATATTGGAAAGATAATTTTAAGAGACGTATCGGGATACGCTTTGGATACGTATAGATACGGACGAAAAATCAAGATACACATAAATATGCTAAAAAACACAAATAAATCCTAAAAAATATATTAATAACGATAAATAAAGTTATTTAAAAGTAAAAAACTGTAATTTAATTGTCTATATAAAATTTGAGATATAAAGACACACTTAGTAACTATTGACAAATGATGGAACAAGTAAAATGTGAAAACACAAAAAAAACTAAAATGTATATTGATATACATTGGTTTTAAAATAGTCAATATAATTTATCTTAATATTTATTAATACATAAATTTTAATAATTAATTCTAACATTTATTGATAAGCATATACTAAGAAAGAGAGAAAGTTTACTTAAAAAAAATGCATAAACTTATAGCAAGCAAATGGGCATGGCTTAGTGGTGATTGGTTTACCTCTAGTTCTTAAAGTCTAATGGCTAGGGTTTGATTCTTGCTATTTGCTAATTTGTAGTTTTTTATACTAAAAAAATGAATTTAATGAGAAAGAGGGTTATTAATTAACGAAATTAATGAGAAGAGAATTCCAATTAGGCGCTAAAATTGAAATTGAAATTTAAAATTATGCATTAAATACATGAGTAATTAACTAATTAATGACAGAGAAATTCATTTAAATATAGGAGTAAATATAAAATTAATGAGAGGTAATTCGGCCTTAAATATAATTTAATGAAATTAATGAGAGATAAGGGAACTTGTATCAGGCTGTATCGGATTGTTTCGGCTGTATCGAACTGCTTTGGAACCGTATCGGCCGATACAGACCTTAAACAGTCTGATATAGGGCTAGGGCCCGAAACGGTCCGATATAGACCGATACATACGAAAAGAAACGCTATAGATAACTTCTATGCGTTCCGTGTATCGGACTTGTACCAGAACGATACGTATCGGCCGATGCGGTCCGATACGTTGCGAAATTTTGAACCTTGGTCTCATGACATTTTTATAATCAGAATGCAAATGGTTTGTTTTATTACTTTTAATATATGCGTGCATATTCTCTCAAAAAAATATATATGTGTGTTTATACATGTATGCATGTATTTTATCAATAAATAATGTTATATTCTACATGTAAAAAAAAAAGATCTCCCCACATCAAAGTGCAGAGTTATTGCCTTAAGAACTTTGCATACACATTTAATGTACAACCCGGGGCCTGGTCATTGGGTCAAATGGGACAATGGTCCAACTGCCCAAGTCAAACAATTTTTTATCAGGTCAATAATTTTGATCAAGTTCTTGATTTTAATTGAACCAGACCTAGAATTTTGGCCAGGTAATTGTTCAAATGGTTCAATCAAGCTGATCAACGACAAGTTAAAAACACTATTACTAACAGACTCCTCTTTTTATTCTCTCACTTTACTATTTTTCTTCTTCTAACTATCCTGTCTAGCAAAGATGTGGCATCCACATGCATACTAGTCTCAATTTTAATTGGGTCCTGCTTTGCGTTGTTGATGCATGCAGTTGATAGAAATTACTTTGGAGCAATATATACAAAGCTCAAATGTATGGTGGAGCTTGAAGCTCATAACTGGCCAAATCATCTCTTTGGCATAGAGTGGTTGTCCGGCAAAAAGGACATAGAAGTCTTTTAGGGGGCATTCTTTTTTGGATTTTGAGAGGGGAAAAGTTGGTTAATGGGATTTTAATTCCCATTGACCAAGAAACCCTTGTTCTTTTTTTTTTTAGGTTTATTTAGGGATCAGGGAAAATTTATTTTCCTGAGTATCATTTAATTGAGTAAGTGGAACCTATTTCTTAGGTGGATAAATAACTTTCTCATGTTGGGAGAAAATCACTAACACTTGAATGGGACAAAAAAAATTCTTTTTAATAATAAATTTTTATGAATAAAATAGTTATTACCTTATTTACCTGAAAATATAAAAACATAGGTAAGGAAAGACTTATTAAGATAACTACATTTACGTGGATAAATAACTTAAATAAAAGTGAAGAGAGCCTTAGAAGAATAATAATTCAAAGTTAATCCATCAGAGGCCGTAGAGCTCAACCCAAGCTGCTCAAAACATGACTCGAGAATCGAGATTTCAACGTGTGAAAGCACTAATTCTACATCATTTATGGAGAGCATAAAATGCCGGGGGACCGGCGTTAAATTGATGCACTTGGACAGTTGGAGTTTCTTATCATTCTCTACAATCTACAATGCAAAAAGGATGAAAAGCTTTTAAGCCACAAAACCAAGCTGATGATGTGTCCGATTGGAAGGCTTTTTCATGGCAGCTTTTGGCTTTTCAAGGTGGATCTAATAAATAATTTTTGATGAATGTCTAGAAAGCCCAAATTTATTGTTCTTCAACCCCTTTTTAGCACTTTTTAAAATCGGATTGGCCTGGACGGCTGGATTGGAAAAACCGGGAACTGGTCATTTGTTTTCCTCTAAAATTACTTTTTCTCCAAAACTGTTGATTTTGATCAGTAAACTGTTGAACTGGACGACTAACTGTTCGAATAATTTTGACCATTTTCCAATTTTTTAAAATTTGTTAAAATCTTTTTATTTTTTTATCAGAATGGACCGGCTATTCAAATAAAATGGCTAGACCGTTTGAACCAAAAACTGGACCCCTAACCGGTTCGATCACCAGTTCGTTTTTAAAAACCATGCTTTTTAGTGTCCTTCAACTAATTGAGGGCTGGCTCGAACCAATTGAAGGTTGGATTGTTGGTGTGTTAACGTTGACGTGAAATTGAATCTCGCAATCAGCATTTTGGGGAAAAAGGGGGTAATGGTGCATGGCACCGAATACTAAAATAAAAACCCTTATTAGTGTCGATTTGGGAGGGATGAAGTTCCAAAATGGGCCCTACGTGGAACAACCTATAAACTATATTCTTGGTAAAAAAACTGGAGAGCCCAAATAAGCTGTGTCATTCAGTCATTTAAAGGGTTATCTGCTTCAGCTTCTTTTAAGTGTCTGTTTGGGAGGTTTTTTGGGACGTGGCTTTTAGCAATTCCAAGAAGCTATGTTTGTAAAAGTTTGGAAAGCCAACCACTCTGTTCAGGACTCAAAAAAACACAGCTAAAATGAGGTTTTATTCCAAATAAGTTTTCCGGATCACGGGTGCTCAACCACCACAGCTGAATTAACGTACCTCGCAGTCAATGCAGAAACCCTCTCGAAAGGACTCCGAAAGTAACTTAGCTGAATCTTCAGCTTAGACCCCATTTGGTAGACCCTCAGCTTCGATTGAACTGTGCTAAAGTTAAAATTAGTTTCACTAAAAGTTGATTTCTTGACTGAATTAAAGTTAAAATTAGTTTCACTTGTAAACTCTGCATATAGAGCTCACCTTGCAAGGCTAAAATCTGTTGCTTGACAACCTTCCGAAATGAGATGTATTCCTACTAAGGCTAGGCTGTATTTGGCATTCCTTATTTTAAGGATTTATCTCCGTTTTACTTTTAAAAAATAGGTGTTCACAGAGTTATTTTAATTTTAAAAAAGAGATAAATCCTTAAAAGAAGGAATGCCAAATGCAGCCTTAGTTCAACCAAAAGGCACGCAGCAGCTCATCCCCCGTACGTGCATGGTCAAAGTCTCAAAGATAACGAGTTCTTCTACAAGAAAACACCTGGCTTATTTAAGATGCACAACCTGTTTGCTCCTCACAAATGGGCATTTCACATGCACATCCACCGTGAATATTCACTAATAAGTATGGGAGATGTTCCCAATGCATAGTAGGATGTGCGTGTGAGGAGCAGATCCGGTCTCATCTGCCATATGCTACACTAATGCCTTCCAAGTGTAAACTGCCATAAAAGTGGTGATTAACTAGGAACCAAACTCATAGATTATTAGTTGGCACCCTATTAGACCTGGCAAAAAGTTGGCCCAACCCGCATGAACCTGACCCAACCCAACCTGAAAAAACAGGGTTAGAGTCTCATATTTGCTACCTGAATGTGAAAATGACCTGACCCGAAAAAAAGGGGTTGGGTTGGGTTGGGTCATGGGTCAACCCGCTGACCCGATTGTCAAGTCTAATTAGGATTATTTATACATTATTAGAAGTTTCCACTCTTTAATTTTTTCTATTTAATCTTACTTTTTATTGTTCTCTTTAAATTGTTAAATGTTCAAGTTTTTTATTTAATATTTGGAATTTTAAGGTTAATTCTTTTAATTTTGACATTTTTATTTAATTTTTTTATATATTTTTTTAATTTCAATTATTTTTTTGGATGACCCGAATTGACCCATTGGTCAACCCTAACCCAAATATTTAGGGCTAGGGTCTAACATTTGACAATCCAACCCGAAATCCAATCTGGCCCGAAATCAACCCAAAATACTTTGACCCAACCCGAACCTGACCTACCCAACCCAATTGCCGGGTCTACACGCTATACCAGTTAAGGCTGCATAAATGCTTTCGGTGCTTTTTGAGGGAACCTTTGAAATATAAGAAAATTATACATCAAATCCCACCCATCTCCGGTCGCAATGACGTGTGGGCAACTACAAACGTGTAAGCCCTAGTATAATATAATCCCACTGTCTAGTAATTTTTGTTTTTTCTAGGGGTTTTATTGCAACGCGTGGGTAGCCCTCCCTAAAAGAAAGGGTTTTATTATTCATTCCACCCCATAAAAGGGGTTTGTTTATTTTTCAGATTTTGAGAGGAAAAAGTGGGTAAATGGGAATTGAATTGAGATATCCATGTTCTCTTTGTTTCCGGCCTTCTAAGTAAACAGTAACTATTTCTCAGTTGGATAAATAATTTTCTCATTTGAGAAAAAAGTTGCATTTATATAGGTATTGTCTTATTTACTTGGAAAGTAAAAGAATATGGGTAAATGTATTTATATGGCTTAGTAATTTCTCGAAAAACAAACGGGCCTAGTACAATTTATATAGTTCGAACAGTGACAAATGGGGGAATGAAGGGGGAAATGAATCATAGGTGGAGGTGTTGACAACTAAAAAAACTAATAAAAGTCCATGAGGTGGACTGAATTCTAAATTTCCCAAAGAAAAAAAGAAACAAACTTAACCTAAGCAATATTTTGAGGTGGCTGCTCCTCCACCTGGAGTAAAGCTTGGGGATAAAAAAAAAGAACTTGTCCCTTGTTTTGTTGGCCAATCCATAGCAAAAATTGCTTCTCTTAAGACATGGGGAAATTGAACATTAACCTACCAACCCTACACCGAAAGGAGTATTCGCTATGATGTTGGAGATACTCCACCAAGGCACAATCAAACACTTCAGGCCATGGTTTTCGAATTGCTGTTGATTCAAATGGTTGGACCGTTTGGCCTGAAAATTGTCCAAACAACTAGTTTCGTTTTACCTCAAATTTAGTCCTTAGTCAAAAATCATTGATCCCGTTAACAATTCATTGACTCAGATGGTTAAATCATTAACCTATTCGATCCGTTCAAAGTGTTTGACCATTTTTTTATTTTAATTATTTTTAAACTTTTCAATTTTTTTATTAAAATTAGTCATCCATTCGAACCAAACGATCAAATCGTTAACCGATAAATCAGTGGCCACAACGGTGGTTTATAGTGGCTATTATTGCTTTCCAAAACTGACCAAGCTTCAGCAATATTGATCGAATATGATGAACCCAACGCTTTTGCAGTTAGCCTCGAGAACATGCCCCAACTCATCTCTAACAAGTAACAACTCAACCAATAGCACTCTCACCGTCAACTTTTCGTGAAGCATCGAAATTGATCTTAATTACTCCCTAATCAAGCAGAGCTGTCGAGTAATTTTTTCAATATATAAATGCTTTCTGTGGTTCTAAATTGCCTAGTCAAGTAATCTTCTGGATGCACAAGTAATTGAATTGACTTGGAAAAATCCCAGTTTCATTTTAATGTAATTTGTCTTGGAGCATAAGGCACAAAATGAGTGTTCTATTACTCTTGTCATGGTGTTGTTGAAATCATGGCAAGGCATATAAAATTGTGGGTCACCTCATCAATCTAAATTCCAGAGTGAGCGTGTGTTCATTATATATTATGTCTATAGCGAGTCCTTAATCTAGCTAGCAAAACCCTATTGTGTGTTCATTATATTTTTTTACCAGTTGAGAACAAAAAAGAAAATAGTGTGTGAATATATATAAAATCCTAATGGATAAATGGCTCATCAAATAAAATGAAAATAAAAGAAGAAATAAAATATATTTCAGCCATGGTTTTGAAAAGTGGACTACATCGGACGGTTGGACCAGTTGACCCGGGAACAGTCAGACAATCAGTTCCATTTCACTCCAAAATTGCTCCTGAACCAAAAACCATTGATTTGGTCAGTGATTCACTGACTCAGGCGGTCAAACCATCAATCCGGAAAATGGTTTTTGGCCATCATTTTATTTTAATTTTTTATTTTTAAATCAGAACGGGCCATCTGTTTAAATCAAACGTCAGACCATTCGACTGGGAAACGGTTCCATGTCTGGTACAGTTTTTAAAACCTTAATTTCAGCAATACTACAAAGGAAAATAAAGTAAAAAATTACTTCATCATTGGTGAATCTCTCACTATATTTACCATCAATAAAAGATATAATGCCATAAGAGTATAACATCTAACAAGCTAATAACCAATCAACAAGTATTCCAGTGGTGAAACTCACCTCTTCAGACTTCGTTAATTACTATAGAAATTGTTCAATAACTATTGAATGTCTCTAGAGATTATATATAAAAGGATGACCAACCTAGTAGATACGCCTATGACCAGTGGCGGAGTCAAAAATTTTCTTTTGGCTAGTCAAATTAAACAAGAAAATAAGATAGAGAGTAGAAGTAGGGTTTCAGTAAAATGGCCTGAGAATTAATGTTTGGGTCTATTACATTTTTTTTTAAATAGAAATAAAAAACCTCCTTTTAATTTTGAGAGTTGGAGGAGAATAGTTCAAATTTTGGGGGGCTAAGGACCCAGTTTATTATGTTTTTGACCCAATCTCCACTTAATAATCATATTAATCATGATTTTTAAAAACGAATCGATGATTGAATCGGTCAAGGGTCCGGTTACTGATTCGAATGGTCTGGTCGTTTGACTCAAATAACCGGCCTCTTCTGACAAAAAAATTGGAAAATGGTCAAAACTGTTCAAACAGTTCGAACGGTTTGAACGATTAATCGACCGATTCAGTAGTTTACTGACCAAAATCAATGATTATGGAGAAAAACAAAACCAATCAAATGATCGATTTTCGGTTTTTTCGATCCGACCATCCGATCTGATCCAATTTTAAAAACCATAATATAAATAATGATTCTAACAAAAAGTTTGAGAAACGAAAGACCCACCAATATATTTGGCTCCACCCATGCCTATGACCTTTTTTTTCTACACCAAATGACCTAATAGTTGAGATGATGATCACTTGGCATTAACATCCTTCCAAACATGGAGGCGCAGGTTGATTTCTTGTGCACCTACTCTGTTCCCACCTTATTCCATTAACGTGTAATATATAATAGCAAAAGAACCCCATGGTACAGACAAAAACCAGATAAAAATATAGAATATCAACCCAGTAATCGATATGGTCACTTGCACCCCTCCATATGGAAAGATTGGGATCAAATCTAAAAATAAAAGAAAGAAAAGAAATAAAAAAAAAAAACAAGAAACCAGGACTCAAAATGTCATCAATATTATTTTTGTTTTTTTAAGATTTGTTTTCATCAGTTCTCCTAATAACTTAATAAGTTGGAATAAAAAGTGCTCATATATTGGAAGTCCCGTCATTGCCAAAATACCCTTGTGTGAAAAGACAGAATACCCTTCATGTCAACAAGTGTGAGTAGACCTCTATCTTGGATTTTTCCCCAAGATGGGTATCTTTACCATTTAATGCTAATATTTGCCTTAATTTCACATCCAAGCCATAAAAATTAAATTAAAATATTTCAATATCATCATATAATGTTATTTCAAATATTTTTTATCTTTATTCCAATCAATGAGTTAATGTATTTAAAGAATCACCAGAAAAATTTATCACCAATAAATTATATAACTTTTTGTCTTTTCATCCTTTTATTTTTACTTGCATGCATAGCACGTGCCTTCCCACTAATATAACTGTGTATAAGTAGAGTTCATCCTTACAAGTATAAATTTTGTTATCATTTCACATTTTTTTTATTTATGTTTTGTATTTTAAAAATATTTTCTCTTTAACATCTATATAATATTTCAAAACAACATAGAAAGAGTTTCTTTTTTGAATAATTTGAAAAAAAAAAGTCTTCGAAAATAAGAAGTATTGTGGACATGGATTTGACTTGTACCTCATCAAACAGCGTGGGTTGTTTTGGGATGCTCTACACTTGACACTTGCAATTCAGGTCTTCATTTGTCTTTTCAGTTAAAAAAAATATTGAGTGTAAATACTATTTTATTCACACTCGTTATGAGATGTCATTCAAGCATGCTCCCATCAATCTAAATATTTTAGGGAGAATTACTGTTCAGCCCAGGGTCAGAATTTTTAGGCCTAAATACAATTAGGGTACCGCGGGCATTGATACATAGAGTGAAGGTATTTGATATTTTGAATGTTTATAGATTGCAGTGGAACTCAGAAATCTGCATTGGATCTATCCGTACTTTTTCAAATGTTTATTTTTATTTTAAAAAGAAGATGATTCAAGTGAGCTGGGTGATGGAGCTTTCAACCATTAGGCTGGAAACCACATAACGTCAAAATGCTGTGGTGGCATCATGGCATGAGCCAAATCTTGGATTATGACCCATCAGTTTAGAGCCGTACACTTGAAGCATTACTTTAAACAGAAAATTGTGGTTGTCTTAATTTGACAGCTGGACCGTCAACAGGCCTCTCCACACATGATATCTTAGTTCACACAAACTTCTTGTAATGGTATTGTGTTAGATAAGTAATGCAATGGCTGTTTATGGAATATGGAACCAATAATAGTACCCTACACTAACCATTAGTCTAAGGGAAAATCTATGATGCGGGGAAGATATGGTATGGATCTATGGAAAGAGTTTTGATCAATTAAAATCCACCCATGAATTTTGATAAATAACACCTGATTGACTATCAAATTTATGATTCGAGTTGATTGGTCAGAAGTTTTTCAGATATCATATCTTTTCCATATCATAGTCGAATGATTCGAACCCCAGCCATAAATGTTAAGTGAGATGTTGAATTGGTGTGGGAGTCATGTATTTGTGAGCGGTATGGGATATTATCCTTAGTTCAATAGTTCTACAGTCTGATCAACGGCCATTATTTCAGTTAATTTGATCTCCTAGATGCATAATAGTCATGCAGGAAGAGCACTATTGGCAGCCCATGCAGCCAGGCTGTTGAACATGGATAGTTTTCTCATTTTAATCGGACTTTAAAGCCCCTATTTGGTAACACTTTAATAAGGACTTATTTGAATAAATACTTATTTTAAATGGTGGGGTCACACAATAAATAGAAAATATACACTTATTCATGTTTGACAAAAAAGATTAAACTAAACGCTTATTTTGAAAATAAGAACTTAAAAAATAAACTGGAATTGGGTGGCTTTTTTTAGTGTTTGTTCAATAAGTACTTATTTCCCTTTTTTTCTTTCTTTTTTTTTTTTTTGAGAGGGACAAGACTGTCCCCAATGTTGTGTTCGTTTTCCAAGGACAGCCCCCCATCTTCAAAAGAAGATCAATATTTACTTCCTTCTCCTTTAGTAGTGGAGACTCAAACCAGCGGTGATCAAGCACTCTTCCATAGAACCACCACCACCGCCTTCTCTCTCTCTCTCTTCTTCTTCTTCTCTCTCCTATTCCTTCTTCCGCTGTTGAACCAAGTCTTTCCCAAATCACCAATACCTCTCTCCTTCTTTTTATTTATTTATTTATTTTTAAACTTTTCTTTTCTTTTCTTTTCTCTCTCTCTCTCCTTTATTTCTTTCTTTCCTTCTTCATTTCTCTCTTAGTCTCTTTCCCTCCTCTCTTCCTAACACCATTAATACCATTGTTGCAGTGAACATGGAAACTAGTTCAATTATGGGAAAAATATTTATTTATTTTTTATTTGTCTTTGTGTATATCCAATATATGGTTAAGTTAGGATTGTAGTGGTCATTTCTACAAATATAAGTACTTATAGGATAAGTGACTCAACAAATACTGCATCACTTAAAATAACTATAAGTGATTTGAGAAAAGACCTCTCAAACACTAATAATAACTTATTCAAAGAAGTACATAAAAATAAATACTTATGAAATAAGTACTAATTATTTTCTAAACATACCCTAAATCATGTACTAGAACCAAAGGATACTTGCAGCAATGATGATTGATGAGGGCGGATTTGGCCCTCCAATGATATTGTGACACATGGCACCTCGAAACAAATAGGTAAAACCTAGAACAACTTGCCTTAGCTAAATTGATGGTGTCCCACCTAGCGGCCCAGGCACGGCCTGGTACAGGCGTGACCTGGCATAGGCGCGGCCTGGCCACCTGACCCTGGCGCAGCCTAGCACAGGCGTGGCCTGGCCCTGGCGCGGCCTGGCCCTAGCACGACTTGGCGGCCTAGCCCAGATGCGACCTAACCCTGGCGCAAGCTGGCAGCACAGGCACGACCAGGCAGCCTAGCACAGGCACGACCTGGTGACCTGGCACATGCGCCGACCTAGCGACTTACAAGACGTGCTTGCCAACGAATTCAACATGCATATCCAAACACTTCCACGATCCTTGGAAGTTGGCCCATGTGCCGAACGATCTGGAGGGTGGTCAACGTGCATGGCGGTTACCTCCAGGAATCTCGAACCACTTAGATGACCTCGCAAAAATCTCGGATATGGTGCATGAAGCCCACACCAAACAATGCCTATATAAAGGCACCAACCTCAGAAGCAAGTAAGCATGCAAGCAAGTAAGCAAATTCTAGCTCTCAGCTCGCAGTCTACTATGAGAGTACTGACTTAAGCATCGGAGCGACCTCGCCGGGTTAGCCACCCCGGGTCCTCTGACATTTAGTTCCTTGCAGGCCTCTAAAGAGCAACGAAACTCATCAATCTAGTTCGCCGCCTGGTCAGCTCGACACCTCACAGGCAGCCCTGCACCTGGTTAGCTCGGCACCTCACAGGTATCCTCGCACCTGGTCAACCCGGCGCCTCACAGGCAGCCCTGCACACTGCACCTGGTCAGCTCAGCACCTCACAGGCAGCTCGACACCTAGGCAGCTCCGCTTCGGTCTCTGAGTCATCGGCCACTTGGAAGCAAACCAAGTGATGAAATACTTAGCCAAAAGATTGATACATGACCAAAAATTAATTCTTCAATTATATATCTTGTGAAGGCCCATATATCAAACTTTTTATATGACCATGATCCATTATTATGAGTAAAACTACAAAGAATTTTATTTCTTAAATTGATCTTTCATGAGGAAAATATTAAGTATAATTTTGATTTTTTATGCCAACAAAAGAATGGAATAGGAAATTCTTTGCACTAGTTTTTCTTGTTTCTAAAAATATGTACAAATCCCATTTTGTGTTATTTCAATATTTAGTTAAAAATTAAAATGAAAAATATTTTCGTATTCTTTCTTCCTCATGAGTGAAACTTTACCTTAAGAATCATGTTGTCCAAAACCTAAATCTAAATGGATAAATAGCTAGTTAAATAAACTAGAGAAAAATGAAAATAAAATAAGAAACAAGATATTTTTGGCTCCAAGAATTATAGATGGAGAGTATTACATGCATGCCTTCAAACTTAAGAAACCCAAACTAGTGAGGGAAAACACAATTAGGGTATTTCTCCTTTTTTGTCTTCTTTTTGGAAAACAATACAATTGGAGTTTTCCCCTTTCTTTGATCTTTTTTTATTACCATATAATGACCAAAAGATCCATTTACTACTTACATACCTTTGGCATTTCAAAATGTCAAAAGTTAATTATTTTTTTACACTTTCAACCACCTAAGTCATACTTAAACTAGTTTAAAAAGTCAATTAACCCCCTAAAATACATGTAACTCCACTGCTAAGTTGTAGATAATTTTAGAAAATAATAAAGGTGTATTTTTTAGATATGACTTTTAAAAACAATGCATTTTTATGGGAAAGTAGATAAGAGAATATAAAGAAATCAGGGATAATTTATAAGTTCCTTCTACATTGGGAGTCTAAATGGATGGAGCTCTAGTGAAAGGGAAAGGTATTGATCATGTGTGTTGTAACGATAACAAACTCATTAAGAGTACTAAAGGCGTGCTAAGTATATAGCTAATCCAAGTAAGCTTCTTTGAGTTACACTTTTATAGTATCTTGCTAAAGAAGACGACATGGAAGCACTGTTTGATTCAACTGAATGATCTAAACATTGTCAACACCATTACCACTCTCTCCAAAGTTTTGGATTGCTCGAGGGATCTCAAATAATTAATGAACTATAAAGGCTTAGAAGGTTTAGGAGCAACTCAAAAAAACTTTTGCTACAAGTCCTCAAGGAGGAAAGAAACATTAGGTCCATGGTCTAAGTGTCATATCTTTTAAGTTATTGATGTAATCATTTGTTTGATATGCACAAGCACAACACAAGATGCTCAACAAGACCAAACTCAGTGAATTCAACCTTAGAGACCAATAGCTAGAATAGATTTAGTTCCTACGATTTCGTGGACTTAAAATAAGATCTGAAATGTTGAAAATCATTTTTGAAAGCTAAAGGAAGAATGCCCAAAGCTTTGGATTAATTTTTCCAAGGTTTTTAAGTGTTGGGATGCAAGTACTCAACTACCCTTGGTAGTTGAGGCATGAAATGCCCTGGTAGGCCGGTACTGTTCTATAATGGATTGCTCAAAAATGCATAGGTGACTAGCCTTAATAGTTAAGGCATGAAATGTCCTCGCATTATGTTATAGTCGACTACCTAAAAATAAATAGTTGACTACCTCTAACAAGTTGAGTTTGAAAACACATATCAGTCAACTGATTAGAGGAACTAGTTGATTAGAGGAAAAAAGATTCCTCCCTTTGTTTGATAGGCAACTACTAACTAATTATTGTCATCTATTTTGTTAGATTTTTTTATCATTTGAATACCTAATGACTATTTCTATTTTTGGTATGCTTTCTATCTTGTTGATGGAACCTTGAATCACTTCCATGAATGGTTAAAGTCCTCGAAGAATTAAAAAAAAAATTACTTGCTTTCCATCTTCTATAAATAAGAGAGGTTTTGACTTGAATCAAATAAAGAAGCAAGAAAACAATCTGTTCATACATTGCATATAGTGTATAGTTGTTTTGAGAGGGAAAGTTCACAAGAGTCTTTTTTCTCTCTTGAAGAAATTTTTGAGCTTCAATAGTTCTAAGAGTGAGATAAGTTGAGAAATCATTGTGCTTGTACAATCTCACTAAACTATTGTAAATCTCTTTAGTGAGTTGAGCATCTGAGTTATCTCTAGCAATTGAATAGTTTTTGTTGTATCATACTATATCTGCCTATTGAGAAGTTTTTTGTCCTGCTATATTTTGTGCTATATTATAACATCACTTGAATGAATGAAGTTTGTTCCACCACTAATGGTTTGATTGGAACCTGAAATTTCAATCAGGGTTTGGTAGAGACCTTGAAGATCAACCATATTAGGTTTGGCAGACACCCATGAAGTTCTATTGAATGAGTGTAGTACATGTAAGAAAGTTTTTAAAAGGATAAAGGTGTAACTGAGACATAATGGCCCAAAAAAGTGAGGCATAAGCCTCAAGGAGTTGTAAGGTATAAGGCTAAAAAATTAATTAAATTTTATAAATGATAAAAGTTAAGAATGATGGAAGGTACATATATCCATAAAATAGAAGTTTATAAGAAATAAGTATTAACTTTTAAGCATTAAATAAAATAATAATTAATCATCTAACAATTATAAGCATTTTATGTTTCGGTTTCAAAATGCAATCTTATGAAATTACACATGAAGAATCATCCATATAATTGATATTAGATTTATGGTCATCTAATAGATGGGGAGAAAAGAAACAACTTAGTTGATTTGATCTATGCAAAAAAAAAAAAATAATAATAATAATAAAAAGAAAATAAATTCATTAGGAAAAGAAATGAGAAAAATAACAAATTTGGGATGTTAGAAAAGAACAATAGAAACAATCCCACTTGATTTATCTAAGAGAAACTAATAACTTGATTTGCCCGATTGGTTTTTCATTGTTACTTTTTTATTTGGCCCATAATTATTAAAGTGCTTCTTCGATATATTTTGAAGTTTGAACTATAAAAATGCATAAAAATGTGTTTTTTTTTTTGCATTAAATCGCTAAATAATGTCGATACTTGAGGCTTATACCTTTTTATGCTTGACACCTTGAGGCTTATGCCTCATTATAACAATGGCTTAAGCTTCAAACCAAAGTTGTAAGGCTTAAGCCTTGAGACAATACCAACCGAGGGGTCACTCGTTGATTTACTCCAACATTGACGTGGAATCGATTCTTGCAACCAATGAAATTGGGCAAAACGCTGGGGGGGGGGGATATTAGTGGTTTGTGGCACCAAATACCAAAATAAGAAAAGCAAGGCAAAATCTGTTTGCCTCACCTCAAGGCTTAAGCTTCTTAAAATATTACTCATAAGTTTATCCAAGGTTGTAAGAACCTTGAAAAACCTATGCTTGTAAAAGGTTTTGCTGGTGGTAAGGTTTTCCAAACCTTTGTGTATGCACTTTTCATTGCTTTTCTTGTTCTTTATTTTCTACTTTACTTTCAAGTTTTTGTAATTGCTTTATTTCTAATTGTTACTAACATCTTAGTAATTGCCTAAACTTGAATATCTAGCTATCTTATGGCCTGCTCTTTACCCTTGCCTAATTTTCTTTTCAACTACAATATATAGATATCTTGGTGCTGTTATACATCGAGTTACTAACATCACTAACATTTTACTAATTGCACTAACATTTATTTTCTAGCTACAATAAGTTTTGAGCAGTTATTTGGATTTACTGTTCATTTTTTAGTTAACTAATTTTATGTTCTCTAAGCCTTTTATTCCATTATAACTTATTCTATTTATCAAAAAGCTTAGATTTAGTTTTTGGAAATTTTTTTTAAGTCATATCCATTTATCTCCCCTATTGGAAGGAAAAAACATATAGAAATGAAATAAAATGCAAAGAAGGGAAAAAAAAACAAAGAGAGGGTGAATAACATGAAAAGCATTATTTTATATTCCAGGTTTTTTTATATATTAATTGAATAACAAAGTATTAATACAAACTCAAGGGTGGCCAATACCATCACATGCAAGATTTAGCAAAAGATTTTGCCCGTTGGGCAATAGTATTGGCAGCTTGATTCTTAGTTGATTATTGTTATTTTTTAATAATAAATAAATACTCGGTGGTGTCCAGCTACTACATTCAAATCAGCCTCCATAAGATTGCCCCTACACTACAGTACATCACTGCAACATCTCCCGATGACATCATTTCAGATATTATCATCGGGAGATATTTTCAATACACGGCCGAAATGTGCTGATTTGATCTCCCATGGAAATTTCTTACGAGAACCCAATTGGCCGAATGTAAATCCCAAGTGAGTACTGAGTACTAAGAATTTAGTATCGGTAGGTGGTCGGTTCATTTCATTGTAGGGGCTTACAGGCAACCGGCTGGAACGGCATCGTCTTATTTATAACGTAGCCAACTGCCCATCGCTTTGTTCACTCCTTGGGTAGGTTGCCTGTCACTGTCTGACCTTCATTGAACCCTATATCATCGTTTACCCGTCTCCCCTTGCCAAGTAGTAGTAAGTCTCAGAAACTCCAAGCGAAAGAGAAAGGAAGAGTGAAATGGGGAGTACTGGAATCAGGGTTTCCGGCGTAGTGGTGGTGGTAGCGGCGATGGTCGTCCTGATGGCATTTTCCGAGGTGAGGGCTCAGGCGCCAGCCCCGGCGCCGGACTGCTTAACGAAACTGTTGAATTTGTCGGACTGTTTGACGTTCGTGGAAGCCGGAAGCAATCTGACAAAGCCGGAGAAGAACTGCTGCCCTTCGCTTGCAGGGCTGGTGGAGAGCAGTCCGGAATGCTTGTGCCAGCTTTTGGGTAATGCCAATAGCTTTGGAATTCCAGTCGACGTTAGCAAGGCTTTGAAGCTTCCTTCCGCTTGCGGTGTCAGTACTCCCGATCCTAGCTTGTGCTCAGGTAAGCCTTGTCTCAAATCTTCAATTCATGATTTGGGGGGGCTTTCCCGTGGCGGCTTTCGGCTTTATGAATGAGCCCCACGACAGACCGGAAAGCCCAACCAAAGCTTCGGGGAGAACCTGTTTTGGTGGATTCTCCAAAGCAGCTCAACCAAAGCTTGTTTCGGTCGTTAGCCACTTCATTAGCTTAAGTTTGTGTTTCTTAATTCTTATATTGCACCCTAGTGCAAGTTAGCCGCGCTGCCTATAAGTTTGCTTTGATACGCCGGTGATAAGTGCGCATTGTCATAATGGCACCGCCATCACCGGCCGATGGGAGGTTGAGCTGTGCTGTCGTTGTCGAATTCCACATATGGGATGTGCTGTGGGGCACTTGTGCGGCGCCCACTCTCGTCGTTGTCTTATTTTGCCCTTTTAAAAAGATATTATTATTTTATTTACAGAAATTTGCGATTTTATTTATGTTAAATAAAATCATATCCTGAGTTTTTTAAATGTACTTGAAAGAGAGTTGGATCCTGAGTTTTTAGGGTAAATTAATGAAACCTAACATTCCTCAAGCGGCATGAAAATGCTCAAATAACTATGTAGTTAGTTTTGATCAAAATGTTTATTTCATAAATTTTCTCTTTGCATCAATCACTATTCCAAACCTTTTTATCTCTTTTGGGAAATTGATTTATTTTCAAAAAAATTCCCTTCGTATCAATCACTCAAAGGTAAATTCTCTTTTTTTTTTGTTATTCATAAATTTGTAAAAAGTTTACTTGCAAGAGGTTTCAGCAATAATTTACCCATATTTTATTGTTGTGTGGGATTCACTACAAGATCATTCAGGTCATTTAGGGACATAGGTCATGTTGGAAGGGATATGTATATATTTTACTTGCAGGCGATCTGATTCTCCTTTCCTTAAAAGCATTAACAGCCATTTGCATGTGACATCAATTAGTTTTCACGAAATTGGTCCTCACAACACTTGTAGCCCAGCATTAAAACATCTTAGTACTTCTATATTTTTATTTATGGAAATGTTTCCAATGCATGGCTTCAAGTGTTGTCACTAATGACGGTGTGAGTACAAGTTTTGTAAGAGAAAATGTGGGTTCCATCAATTGACCCATTTAAGAGTTTGGATAATCTACCAAATGAAGTGGTTCTGTGTGGTGTACCGGTCAAGAAAAATTGAAATAAAAGGAATCATATGACATTCCAAATGGGCATATTATTATCTTTAGTTCATGGATATATTTTATATAAATAGTTTGATAATTTAGATGCTTTTAAATCAAAATGGATGATGTGATAGGTCTCTTGTCAATTTTTCAAAAACAAAAATAATAGTTTTAATTAGTGTTTTCAACCTGTCGTTGCCCCGACTGGTTGAACCAGTTGAACCATCACCCGGTCATGATTCCAGGTCCAACTAGAGTAAAATCCAGAGAGGAAGGTAAAAAACCGTCTGACCTGGATGGTTGGACCGTTAACCCGTTCGACCCGGTGGCTGGGTCATGAGTTGCACGCTAAGTGTGTATGCAAACTTTCGGAGCCTATAACTTTGCATTCTGATGTTTGACTGAGGTGATTTATTTTTATTTTGGGTAAATTTTTGAGATCTATGCATCGCAAGGCGCCCTTGCTATTTTTGCCAAAAAATCCCTTTTTTGGCATCAAATTGCAAACTTTAATATTTTTTACAAATAAAAAATTTAAAACTGAATTAAAAATATAATTTAAATATAAAATAATACGTACATTACATGTGGAACATATACATTATTACATATCTATACACATATATGTTTGAATTTCTGTATGGCTGATGTGGCACGGCCTAACCCGTTCGACTCGGATGGTCGAATCAGTGACTTGTGACCCAGAGGTAAAAACAGTTTGGCCTCCAGATCGGTTTTTAAAACATTGAATTTAATCAAATGAAACTCTCAATACACAAATTTTGCTTATCAAGAGTATGAGAACCATGATTTTGTCTAGCTGATTGAATCACAAATAAGTTGTAATGAAAGCATTAATTTTCCTATGTTGTCATTAATTATTAGATTCAACTAAATTACCAAAATTATGAAAATTGATTTACATAAATGACCAAAATTAATTTCACAAATAAGAAAATTACAATAATTAAATTACCAACATTACCAAAACGTTTATCAAAAATTAAAATTTTTAGGAAAATTAATATACGAAATTACCAAAATTTATATAACAAAATGAATCACAAATTTGTTTTCCAATATAACCAAATTAATCACCATTCACCAAAATTAACAAAATTAGTGTACAAAAATTATCAATATTACTTCACTTTTGAAAATTAACAAAGATAATAATTTCCTAAGATTATTCATTCATCAATTAGAAAAATAATAATTGTTAGTTAGTTGTTAACTTACCAAAATAAATCAAAATTAATTTGTGGGAATATACCAAACTTTAACAAAATTTCCAAAACTAATTTATCTAAATTGCCAAAATTAATTTCCCAAATAACCAAAATTACAATAATTAAAGTACCAAAAGTTACCAACATTACCAAAATTTATTTACAAAAAATTAAATTTTTAAGGAAAATTAATATACGAAATTACCAAAATTAAAATAATAGAATGGATCACAAATTCAATTACCCATATAACAAAATTAATCACCAAAATTAGAAAAATTAGCAAAATTGCTTCAGTTTCATAAATTAATATTTTACGAAAAAAAATCAACAAAATTACCAAAATTAATAATTTCCCAAAATTACCAAATTATTCATTAATAAATTAGAAAATAATAATAATTTTTGGTTAGTTGTTAATTTACCAAAGTAAATCAAAATTAATTTAGTGAAATTAATTTTTGGGAATATACCAAAATTGACAAAATTAATTATGAAATTTACTAAAAATAATTTACACTAATTGATTATCTCTAATTTGATTTACCAAAATTAAATAAATTAATAAAATTACTGTTTGATAATTTTTGGTATTTTATCTAAATGTTATTAATTTACCAAAGTTACCAAAACAAATTACCTAATTTATCAAAATTAGTTATGAAATCTACCAAAGTTAATTTCAAAATTACCAAAAATTAATTTACGTTATCTTAGGAGAATCTAGCAACATGTGGGATGGTTGAGAAGTGTAATCTAATTAATAATTATCTTAAGAGACATGATGGAGAAGGTTTCATGAAGAGAGTGGAATGTATGGGATTTTAGGAGAAAAACGTGTATAATTTTCTAGTTAACATGAGAGAGAAGATAACGGGAGAAATTTTAAGAGCAAGTGGTTTTAAACTTCCTCAGATATTGGAACCGGGCTGCCATTGATGGATTCCCCAATTACATGACTTTAAAAAGTAAGAATAAAGGAGAATTTTAAAATGGGGATTTTGATGTAAATTTTGAAAGAGAGCAAGGGTGACACATGGATTGCTTTGCTTTATATTTATTTATAGTATAGATGTATGTATATTAATATTTTTAAAAATATGATTGAATATATTTGGGTCTTTTATAATAGGATTGTAAATTTTAATTATTTTATTTTTCATTTTTTAAATGAAATAAAAAAAAAACAAAATGATTGACATTATAAAAAAGTCACGGGGGGTGGGGATAACCACCTTGGCCAGTTAGCGGTGGCAGAAACAGGGACAAAGTAGGGATTTTTGCAGGGATGGGATGTGGAGTGGATTCCCGCCCCTGCCCCGCCCCGTTTCCATTCCTAGTTGGAAACAAGAAATTAGTCCAATGATCTGACTGGATGTTCCACCTATAAAAGCAAACTGTGGGCCATAAAAGTTTGTAAATAAATGTTTACAAAAAAAAAAAAAGAAGTTGGTAAACATTTTATTGAATCTTCTTTTATTGTTAGAAAGCTGGTTTAGAATTAATTTTGTCTTATTGTCAGACAATCTGATTAAGCGAGAAAATGTTGTTTCCTATCTGGTCAGAGGATGTATGTCCAACCAAATACATTTTACACAAATTTTAGGGATTTAGGGTTTAGACTTAAGGTTTAGGCTTTAGGGTTAGGGTTAAAGGTTCACGTATAAAAATCAAGAGATGGTTGGATGCTTTCGTCCGACCATGCTATGAGCAAACTAAGGCCCTAATTAAGCTTATATTTTGTAGCCATTATTCTAGTTAGAATCTGTTGTTCTTAAAGACTGAGCAATGCTAAAGCATAAAATCTTGTTTGGTTGCATGCCTTACAAAATGCATCATACATCACACAGATTTGGATCATTGTGTTGTCACTTCATGGTGCAAGTGAGTCTTCCATCCGTCTTTAGGCCATGCACATAATATTTTATTATTTGGTGTAAAACATTGTAATCAATGTTTGGTTCCCTTCTGAGTTTGTTTCTCTGTCAGTATTTTTTTTAGATTCAAATATTTTAATTATTATTTTTTTCCTTTTCATCAAAACTTGTTTCCCTTCCCTTTGGTTATGTTTGGTTAGATAGAAAATAAGAGAGAAACGTTAAGAACTTTCCCTAACTTTCTGTTTCACTCCTATTTTCTATCAAACCAAGTACAACGTACTATTTGTTTTGATTTAATAGACTTTTGGTGTCACAAGACCACTTAAATGCAATCTGAAACTTCCCACTGTTTTTCTGACCCCAAATTTATTATATTTGATTGATTGTTCAGAACAACCTGGAACATGGAAGCCTTATCCTTCTAAGAATCCATACAAGGAAGCCATAGAAATTATGACAGTTCCTCTGTTAGTTCTTCATCACATCTGAAAATTTCCAGTTGCTAAGACATGGCTACAAGAATCAAAAGACAAGAAGTTCAAATAAAAAATTCAGTTGTTTATGAGCTATGGAAATGTAGAGTTGCCTGGCTAAGATTGAACAGAGATAAGGATGCTAAAGCCACATTGCCAACCTTTAGTCCAATCTGATCTTTCGAGGTTGGGTTAGGGTTACCTGCCCAAGTTTCACCTACCTACTAACTACTCAAATTGAGTCTCCAAAGGGACCTTGAAAGTTTCCTATATTACCTCAAGCTTTTTGTAATATCGCTCTTTTACTCTACACACCCAGACCATTAAAGATTCTGTGCTCCTGTTTAGATCTTTCAAGTCTTAGATCCAAAAGTTAGAAAACAACTTAGATGATAAAAGGTTATCTGCCTATTTTTCTAATACTTTTGGTGCACTTATCTGAAAAAAGAAAAAAAATATAGTTCCCATGGTCCTAGACTTAAACAACTCATTCTTGTTAATGGAATTGGCTAGGGTTTGAGGACACAAGATTGCTAGTTACAGTGTTGGGGCCAATGGGCCATCACAGCTTACCACTTGGAAAGTTGATTCATGCTTCATTTTTAGAGCTTTAAAAGAGTTTAAGGGGCTGTTGATAATGGCTGAAGTTTCTGAACTGAACAACTTATTTCTTTGTCTTTTAGTGAATAAAATAATTAAATAATAAAATATTCAAAGGAATAGTAATCTACCCAACTTCAGCATCATCTGTTATTCACTAAATATGCTTTTCAGTTCAGCCACTTCATCTGTTATCAAATGGCCCATAAATAAATTTTTTGACCACTATTCGAATTATTACTTCAAAAGGCTTATCACTTAAAGCTGATTTTTCGGAATTAATCTTCAAAATGGGATCCATTGAATTGTGTGGTTGTCCTGATTTAGGAGAAATGACAACTTCATGGAGGTTTCCATAAATTTAGTTTGATAACCCTGTTGTATAGTTTCTGTATGAGGTTTTCTTGTATCCATATTTTCTGGTTTGTGCAATACCTCATACTGTTCAAGAAAAGGGGTAACTTAATGGGCCCCAAATAGGTGTCCTAGATCTTAGTTTTTGCCTTTTTCTCATTTCTGTTTTACCTTTCTTTTGCAGTATTTGGGGTTCCAATTAGCAGTCCTACAGCAAGTGAAGGTCCCACTGCATCTGGTAAATAATTTAATTTCTTTAAATTTTCTTTTCTTTAAAATATGCTTTTAGATACAATGAGACTACATAATCATGCAATATTATGACTGACCATGGGGTAAGTCAAAAAACGCAACAAAGACTACAATATTATGACCACCATATTAAAATTTGATCACTTGTTACTTTATTTCTGATAATAAAAGAAATTTTCTTAAAAGAAAAGAAGGCAAGCAATAAGTATACGGGGATGCAGCCCAAGCATCTCACAAGCATTACTTTTGGTTCCATTTCTTTCAATGTACATGGGGTGGACCAATTTCCAAACTGAAAATTCCCAGCTATAGTTTTAATCATTTATGTCAAAAACGTTTGTTGTCCACCCATTTTATATCAAAATAAGTGCTGACTTTTTGAAATATGTTAACTTTTCAATCTGACATAAGTTAAGAGTATTAGATTGAGAAACCGACATAAGGTTAAAGCTAAATTTGGGGGGAGGAGGATCTTCAATGTGAATTATTGTCGTTATTGAGATTTCAAGAAAAATTGGTCTTACAAAAGATTTGAAAAACATTATTTTCTTAAAATAGAAAACACATAAAACACCTTTCTCCCTTAAAGGTGAAACCAGAAATTTAAAAGCATGATTTCTTGCTTTCCCCTACTGGTTTGATTTTATGTCTCATAAAGCATACAATGTTCCGATAGACTTCTTGGTTGAATGGATATTAAAAATGTTCTGAGACTGAGATCAGACCTTTCAAATCAGGGACAAGCATCCAAAACTGTTTTTTGCAATGTTCAGTGAATTGGACTGGTCATAGAACAGGAAAAGGGAGAGGTTCAACTGGGGTCACATTGGAGCTCGAACCGTTATGACTTATGACATGGCATATATGTATATATACTACAAGTCATATAAATACCATATATAATATATTTTACAAATTTTATCATATACTTAAATATGATAGATGGATGGCAAGTTTCATAAATTTTAAAACAAATAACCAAGGTTCAAGCCTCTTAATTCAACAATGACCAAGAGCCATTAATTAACACAAATAAAAAATAGATTAATGGTAATTAAGCAATACATGTAAATAAGAGGTTATGGGTTCAAGTCTTGTCACAAACACTTGGAATTTTCAATTATTTAGTGACCTGGGCAGTTTCATGATATTGGGACGAGATCGGCTTCAGTCAGTGCAAGGCCCGTTCGAACACTGTTCAAACAGCCTGAACAGCCTTGCATCAGGAACATCTCTGTACTTCTATGCTTTATTTCATGGGGAGATATTCCCAATGCAAAGCTATGATGGTTGTTTGAACTGGCTTTGCACTGATTGAATCTCATTTCTATCGGGACCGGTTCATTATTTCTCCAGTTAAATTGATTGGTCAGCCAGTTTTGACTGATTTTTTGAGGAATTTGGGTTTTTGGGGTGTGATTGAACCACCCAGGGCCCTGGGTCACAGTTCAACTGGTCCAACCGGGTAGTCCGCTCTGGTTTCCTAAACAATGTTTTCCTTTTGAAAAGTTGAGTTGGTCAAATATATTCAAAATTCATGTATTAATAAGTGTTATAACAAATGCTTTATTGTTTTCAGCTTACTTTGATGCAAAACATCAAAACAAAATGGTTTTACGTAGGTCTTCTGGCAATAATGGATATTAGTTCACATTTTTTTCTATATTTTTATTTATACTTCAGACCGAAGTCCATTTAAATGTGAGTTTATATGATTCATGGCCATGGGGGCTTTAAAGTAGCACCTTTAAGACGGTCCATGGCAAACTTTGGTGTTTGAGCCATACACTAAATAGTAGTTCATATCAGTCTTGTGGAATTAGAAACATGCTTTTGTTATTGAATGCATCTTTTTGTTGGTTTGAGAAAACAAAGCTACTTTTCTGAATTGAATTGGCCAAGTTTTTACTTTGTTTCAGGAAACCTGCATGCATTTTTGATGGCATTCCTTTAAAACAAAGATAAACAAAAACATTTATGTCAGATGATGTGGTGCATGCATATCCATTTGGATTGGACCCGTTCAATTTATAGACCGGGTGTCTAGGGAACAACCCAGAATAAAAAGGGAAAGAATAAAAGTTGAAGTGATCGTATCATCATTTGAATGCATTTATGAGGAAGGTTACTAATAACTCACACCCTTCATTAGCTCGAATTCTCTATAGTGATATGGTATTCTTTCAGTAGAAATACTTTGAAGTGCATTTACAAACAGGAAATTTGTCATTTATTAGACCATTCTGGTAACTGAAGGCCAGTCTATAGAGGCTCAGTTGTTAAACCCTAACTTTATTCAGGATAGGAGAGCTTAATTGACTATGGACGAGTTGGCATAGCTTGAGGATCGATTTTCTTGCTCATGTTTTCAACTCCAATATTTCTTTTTAGTTGTGCAATGCAATTTTAAATTATTACCCTTTTCGCCTAACTCTAATCAGGGTTTAAATCATGTTGATATTTCCATCTCAAGCTAAACCATACTGTCCTAACTATTACTCTGAAACTGGTTATACTTGGATTGAGGAAATATCATTTTGGTTGTGCTCATGTTCAATTGGCTCAGGTTTAAGATTGGGTTGGGCTTGTGTCCAGTCAGCCTAGGTTTTAATAATTTCGTTGAGTGGATTTATATATATCTATATTGACCCCAACCAAATCTGATAGAAGCCACATAAAACAGTTGGAGACCCGAGTATATATTCTGTGGCCTTCTTCACTGGAAGGACCTTCATTCTTACGACATGTTTAAAGAAAAATTCCATGTTATACAAGATTACTTGAAACAAATTCCATTGTCCATTTTGTTCTTCTCTGTCTAGGCAAATTCCATGTTAGTTACACCAAATAAACGAGTAAGGCTATTAAACATGTCAAGGAGCTGCATACCTTTTCTTTATAGTATTTTTCCTTCTAAACCATGCTTTCTAATTCTACAAAATTATATGTTAGCATCTGCACCATCACCAGAAGCAGGAGCTCCTTCAACAAAGGGCAGCAGCGGTGGCTCTCGCATTTCTGGAGACTTAACTCTGATTTTCCTTGTTGGCTTATCAAGTGTGGCAGCTGTTTTCTTCTTCTGAGATTTGAGGATATCATTAGAAAACCATAGAGGGAATGATTCTAGGACTTCTATCTCAAAAGTTTCAATTTCCTCATTACAGTTTTAGGGTTCAGTCCAACCAAAAGAACAAAATAAAAAAAAATGGCTAGCCATTTTTATTTTTAAGGACTAGTAAAGCATCAAGATCAATAATCACTTTGTTCTTGTTGAAATTTATTTTAGGAAAGAAGTGCATATTTGATTGTATTAACAATTTTTACTTTTGTAGTGATTAAGCATTTATTGAGTTCAATTTCTATTTTCTTTCCCTGTAATTTTGGTGGGGCAAGCAGGGAAATTTATTTCCAAGGTTGGGCTAGAGAAGAGAAGGAAGATTAGATGAAGAGCTGATTGATCGTGTGGAATTAACAAGGAATGAGAGCTCAATTGGATTTCTTCCTCCACCCCTTTGGGATTAGTTTTTGAAATTTTTACTTCATGATCATGTTGATTGAACCAGTCCAACATGGTTAAAACAGAAAACCAGTCTGTCACCTACTGCATTCAATGCCCAACCCACTTTAAAACTTTGCATTGAATCTCTCCTCATGACCGAATAAATGCAACTTAAAGGAGACGATGCGAATTGAATTTGAAGCACTCTCTTTCAACCCCCTCATTGATTGAGGTGTTGGAAGGAGTTAGCTTTCAGACCAGACCATTAATCTGCATGGCCCATCTCTTTCCCTCTCAGTCAAGAAAGTGAGAGCAGAGTGGAATAAAAGAAACTGCCTGAGGTATGGAGGAGCACTGGAATTAGGACCTCCGTTGCAGTGATGGTGATTGTAGCGGTAGGCGGTAGAGGTGTAACGGCACTGGCCGGACTGCCCGAGTTCCTGTCTCAGTCCTGTGACGCTAATAGCTTTGGAATCCCAGTTTTTTAATCGCCATTACTAGAGCCCTTGAGGCCATCTTCTTTTGCTTGCCGTGTCAGTACACATGACCCCAGCTTGTGCCCATGTAAGCTTCCATCTCAACTCTCAACATATTTTTTCATGCTTGCAACTAAATAAGTTCAGCTAAATGACACACCCAATAGTATATGATACTAATTTTGGGTTTGATAGAAAGTAAGAGAGAAACAGAAAGTTGAGGGGAATTCTTGAAGAATCTCTCTCTCATTTTCTATCAAACCAAAAGCAGGGTAAAGTTATTTTATTTGATGGGAGTGATCTGATTCCGTGATAAGTTTAGGGTGCCTATCATTCATGATTTAATAACCCTAAAGGGAAGGGCCATTTGGTTTGCGGAAATAGGGGTGTGGAATTGGAATCGAAATGGTCCATTTTTATTCCAAATGTTTGATTGAGCAGAATCGGAATCTCATTTCCATTCCTGGTGGAATGGCATTCTCCTATTTGAGGGAATAATCATTCCCTCCCCCTTCCTTGGGAATGAAATCCTATTCTAGCTTATTTCAATTCTCATTCCAATTCTTCTCTGAACCAAACAGATTATAGGAATAAATCATTCTAATTCCAATTCTGGAAGAATTTGATTCCCATTCCAGTTCAGATTATGGACCAAACGGACCCTAAAATTAAGGTGATGAAACTGCACATTCTCGCTGCTATGGTGAACAGTATTCCACACTCCTCTCTTTTGCCTATTTGATCATCCTATTTGCTAACCAGTGGGAGTTGTACCATCTGGTATGCATGGTTTTTTTTCTCCCTTCCATATCCTTTGAGAGAGAGATCATAGATCCCTGATCCCATTTGATTTTACAAGGTTCATCCTCAATCTGGCCTATGATGGCTGGAATATATATATATATATATATATATATGACTAACTGAGCTTGAGCTAGCTGATATCATCTCCCATTGTAAGTGTGGGTATTACGGATGGTTGGTCTCCTTACTTCCATTGCAATTTGGAATGCCATAACAATGCTCCTATGATTCCCCATCTTGTGCCCATATTCTACAACTTCGATTTCAGTTTTAAACTATGGAAAAAGGTTCACAGTCAATCAATGAGTATGTCTAGAAACTTATTGCTTCCAATGATCTTCTTTACATTCTGGACTCGGTTTAAAATATACGAATACTTTGTCACCTCTATCATTACTACGGTTGAGACCGACAACCTCACAGTTGATGATCTTCACTTGTAATTATCAAGTTGTGAAATCAGGTTGCAATAGCACCATCATGGCTCTATGGATCTCCCACTTCAATAGCAAACTTAGCCAACAACAATACTCGTTCCTTAAGGTTGTCTTAAACTAGTAACAATAGAAACCATAAGGGGCTTTGGTGGTTGTGGTTAAGGGTGTCAATGGACCAGTTTTGGATGGGACCCTGTCCAGTCGAAAATCAATTTGGACGGGTTGCACGGACCAACAAGACATATTGGATTGGACCAATTCGGTCCAAAATATTTACTAGATTGGATTGGACCTGGTCTGTCCCTAATAAATTTATATTGGATTGGGTTGGATTAAGCCAATATCTGGTCCATTGACATAAGATAAGAATACATGTGTCAATGGACCAAGTTTAGGTTAAAACCAATCTAAATCAAAATGAATTGGATGGTCCAGACATTGAATTGGACCGGTCCAAATTGGCCCAAAACATTCATTAGATTGGATTGGACCTGATCCATTTATAATGGACTCACATTGGACTGGATCGGATTTGACCAAATTCAGTCCAATTGACACCCCTAGTTGTGGACCTTGTGGTTATGGCTTTTACATATAGGTACAACTCTTGGAACATTTCTTCCGTTATTTGCCAGCTTTTCTCTTGTCCAATCCACTTGATACTTGTTGGTATCAATTTGATAAATCTTACCATAGGAAACAAGACAATTTTCACATGTAATAGGCTTTCCGTGCTTCTTCTCTATCTACACCTTTAGTGGTATAAGTTTTGATTTTGGGGCTACCTACAACTACAAATAATCTTTAAACAAGATCCGAATTTTCTGGTTCTACGTAAAAGTCCAATTTAGTAATTGCTTAGGTTTGAACATAAAACATGTTCAGTCTTCTAAGTAAGTCCAATTTCTTGAACTCTATCCTCATTATTTTACCATCAAGGATCATACAATAGGGATTGGGGAAGGAGGTTCTTTGGGGCTCAACAAAGTTAATCTGTAGCAGCATGAACTTGGTTATATCAGTTTGAACCTTTGGAAGCCAAGAAAGAAGCCCCTCTTTGGATCAGTGGTAGCGGCGGTGACAAAACCCTTACCTTAGGGCTTTTTCCAAACTGAGCCTAAGGTGAATTTAACAACTTCCAAGCTAATTTTGACTACAACAACAACGAAGGTGTGATCTTGCACTAATTGTTTCAAACATAGTCATGAAGGGGAAGAGTGCAAGCTAAAAGCTCAAGCCAAATCCATAGTGATCTGGTTCTGTCCAAGCTACTGACATGGAATGGGGATGCAAAAGAAGTCTCAAAGCCTCCCCCTGTTTCTAATGCTCTCCCATTCCCCCTAGTAGGGTGTATCGGCCTGTATCAGTGTCTTTTTGTGTTTTATTTATTTTTCTTAAAACCGATTTAGAGGGATCAGTTTAAATTTCGGTTACCCTCTGGACCATGGTCCGATTCGATACACCCCCATAAGGATGTATCGGGAAGACCCCGATAGGTAACAATATTTTGAACCTTGGATGCAACTGGAACCACCAGTCATTGATACCACAATCTCGTTAAGGAGGATGAGCTTTTGGACAAAGAGCTTGTCATTGAAGACATAGAGGTTGTTAATCAATGTGGAACCTCCTCTTCATTGGATGGTCAAATTTTAGAGAGTGCCTCCAAGTTTAGATGATCTATGCCAAGACAAGGCAGGGTTTGATCAGATTTTTAACTCAAGTAACCTTTTCCATGAGAGGCTAGAAGTATTAGGTTTGGACCTAGGGGAGAATCATCAATGGTTGTAGTCTTCGACATTGGGATTGATGGAGATGGAGCAACCAAATAGTGAGAGGTATTGATAGATAGTGATGGCTTTCAACGGGTGGTGAAGGGTTGTGACAAAAAAAAATAATAATAATAATAAGAGGAAGGAGGATTCAGAATAGATCGAAGTAGTAGAGCTCAGTCAAGCCAAGGTAAATCTACCTCCTTTCTATGATAGTTGTGGTAGAGCCAATGGCTAATGTCCATAGGTTGCAATCTATTGCTAGAAGGTCAATTCTAAAGGTTTTTATAGTAATATTTTACTTAACAATAAAATCTATTTTTTTATGGATGGCTTGGAAGTGCATGTTCTTTCTAGGTCTGACCAAATGCTAACAATCTTAGTGTTTTTTGGGTTTGGATGATCTTTTAGGTTGTGCTTAGGAAGTATTTTGGATAATATTTCCTATGTTTAGTAAGTATCCTTGGATATTGACAACAAGGTTTTTAAAATCGAACCGGACAATTAACTGGTTAGGGGTCCAGTTCTTAGGTTGAATAGTTTGACTGTTTGAATTGAATGAACGACCCATTCTGACAAAAAAAACAAATAAATAAAATAAATAAAAATAAATAAAAAACAACCAAAACCATTGGATGGTTTGATTGCTCAGGCCAGCGATTTATTGACCAAATCAACGTTTTTTGACGAAATAACGGTTTTGGGCTCGATTTTTATAGTCCAATCGTCCAATCAGGTCCGGTTTTGAAAACCATGATTGACAAGAAGATTGCTAGTAATAACATTGTTCTGAAGTTAGATATGGTGAAAGCCTAGGACAAATTATATTGGGGCTTTATCTAGAAGGTTTTGTTAAAGTTTGACTTTTGCTAGTGATGGGTGGATTTAGTTATGAAAACTATTAATAATTGTTGGTTCTTTGTCTTGGTAAAAGGTGTCATCAGTGGTTTGTTTAAGTTTTTCAAAGGTCTAAGGCAAGGAGATCCCTCTCCCTATATCTATTTGTTCTTGTTAAAGAGGTCTTTAGTCATAGTTTGCACAAACTAGTGGAGAGGAATAGGATTGTATTTCATGCCCTTTATGCGGATGATGTTATTATCTTTACAAGGGGTGTTGCCTAGATGATGTTATTATCTTTTCCCCCAACTAATGCTTTCTAAAACTTTGAATGCAAAACTTGATGGAATGGAAGGTGTGTGTAATGCAGTATGATGCAATTAGCAAAGTAAATAAGCAAGTACATCTACTATAATAAAGTATAACACACAAGGATTTATAGAGAATTGACCAAACCCAGGTGTACATCCTTTCCTCAGACAACCTCTTGAGAATTTTCATTAGATGGACTTCTGGACCTCTTGAGAATTTCATCCCCAATGATGTGATAACTACACTCTTTTCGAGCCTAAAGGTACCAACTAGAAACTCTCAAATTTCCATCAAAGAAGGCCTAGGCACACTTCCCAATGAGCATAGAGAATAGGGATTGTTGAATGATTGATCTTTGCTTCACCAAAAAACAATAGGTTCACCACCTTTCAAAGATTGTATCTTTAGAGAGATCTCAATCCTTAGAGGACTAGACATGTGGGGGTAGTATTTGATTATTTAGGTTGCATTTGGATGCGATGTAAATCAAGAACCGAAGTAAAATTTACATTAGTTCGATTTTGTAGACATTTGGAAGGAGGGTGTAATTATGATTGACGTAAAACTCCACTCTGGTTTAGATTTGTTGGCGTTTGGATGTGGAGTTTTACATTGTGAATCGATGTAAAAGCTCATAAAGCATAAAGTTTTACATCGATAATCAATGTAAATACTACATTGATTTTCTCGATGCAAAACTTTACACTTTTTTATCACGGTTTTCAAAATGTAACAGTCACCTATACATACGGTTCAGTGTAAAATGTCGTAGGTATACTTTTACACTGATAACGTTTTACACTGGATCCAAATGAAGCCTTAGGAGTAAAGATGGATGCAAAATAGGGTCTCTCTCTCTCTCTCTTGTTTTTTTTTCTCTTTTAAGAGAGATCTCACTCTTTGTTGCTTACCCTAACAATAGGAGTGCATCTCTTTCCTTGTAAGTTCTTGCTAATTCTTTGGTGGACAACTAGCATTCTACTTGCTTTTCCATTCACATTCTTCATCTTTAATTACCTATTAGCCTCTCATTCACCCTATGAAACCCATCGATCCCCATATTTCAAATTAGTAGGGCCATTACCTTATCCTACATCAGTTTGGAATTGAAGCTAAATCTTGAGATATTAGATCCATATTTGAAAGTATCTGAGCCATATTTAGAGATACCTATAGGTAAACATGAAAGTGAAAATGAAAAGTCGGTTTCATTATAAACCTAGGATCTCCATAGTGTATTTGATTATTTTTAGTTTTTACATTATTTCATACTTATAGAAGCTTGTTTATCATGTCCAATTTAAATTGTTTGATGAAAATCTACTTTACTGCTCGATGCAATTGGCCAAATCAATTCCTATAATGGAAGTTACCCTACTCCTTTACTTTGTATCTTTTCAACACTTAATTCTGGATTTGTTGGAACAAGAAAGTGCAAATTGAATTCACCTTAGAGGGTTAGTCAAATTGCACTCTTCTAAGCTCTCTAATATATCATATATCAAGAGAAGCAAATTTTTAAGGGAGTGTGAAATCCTATTAGGGTTACTATCCTTAAGCAAATTATAACATAATATTATATATAATAAATGTTTATTATAAATATTTTAATAGATATTACATATATTCATGAGTTAATACACGTCAACTAGTTAACCCTTATAAGAGTTAATGGCACCAAGGTTTTTAAAACCGAATCGAACCGAACAGGAGAGAAAGCGCAGGATCCAAGTACTTCAAAGCTAGTTGAAGAGTTGGATGCAAGGACAATTGTGAAGAAATTTAAGTAGATCTTTTAGATGACAGGCAGAATGATTGTTAGGAACGAAAACTTGGGTGATTCACATGAGGTGGAAGATCATGGTGATCGAAGGGAGAATATTGTTTCTAGGTCTCCAGTCCTTGTAAAAGATTTTGGTGATGATATAGAAACTAACAAGGAGTAGAAGGAGAGGTTTCAGATCCAGTTTAGTTAGCTTTATAGAAGAACCCTTGGAGCAAGAAAAAGTTTTCAAGCAAAAGGTGTTTGATGTTTTACTTGAAAAGGTGTGCAATACATACTACAAAAGAAATAACCATGAACTAGATATCTCATTCCATGCAGGATCTATACATGTCTCACAAGAATGCGGAAATGTTGTTCGATGAAATTCCGGTATAGAATCTGAGAAGGAATGTGAAGTTGAAGATGATGGAAGTCATTACGAAGATGAGATGTCGTATAAGGATGGTGATGAAAGGCAAAATTTCTTTCTCCTCATAGTAAATCAATGATGGTTATCACCTCCGACATACTTCTTATTTTTTTTTTTAAATTTTCTTAATTTTTTGAGTGGTTTTAGAGAAAACTTGCTCCTGATGTACCTTTGAAGGTCAAGTCACCTGCCCTTACTTTATTCTTTTGCATTGATAAACTTTTATTTACCAGAAATAAATATTTAAAATTTTATTGTTTAGTTTTATAGACTCAAATGTCAATAGTTCATATTTCAAGCCCAAGGTTGGGGTTAGCCCAGACTCGAGCCTAAATTATAATCTTATCATAGGTGCTACGCACAACATCAGCCCAACTTGACTTAACCCTGATCACTCCTAACACTCACATGGTAGTCTGCAGCCTCACCTCAATGGTTGAGGCTTGGTATGGTGTGATCTTGATGACCAAGTTCCTTATGGGCCTATCCTAAGGGTGAGTTTGAGCTCTCCCCAATGTTTGAGATCAAACCACCATTAAGCCTAAGCTTAGCCCATGAATAATGTTTTAAAACGCAGAGGCGTGATGTGAGGTGTTCTACTACCTAAAGGTGTGAGGCGTAGTTCAGAACGCAAGAGGTGTAAGCTTCCCGAATACAAGGAGTCTTATGCCTCTTTAAGAGGAGAGGGGTTAGGAGGAGGATGAAGAGTAAGGGGGGGATCTCATTTTTCTTTATTTTTAATAAAAATCTTTTATATTAAGAAGAACAAAAATGCATAACATTAGTTGAAATGGAGGGTCTTGTCGAAGCGGGGGCAAGACCCCCCTAACTCAGAAAAAAAAAAAAAAAACAAATTGGGTTGCATCAAAAAGGGGGCGGGAGGTCTGGAGGCGAAGCCCCCCAGCCGAAGGGGCAGGGGAAAACCACTTTCTTTCCTCTTATCTTTTCTTTCTTTCTTTCCTTTTCTCTTTTTTTCTTCTCTTTCTTTTTCTTTCGCTTCCCTTTCTTTTCCTTTCCTTTTTCCTTTTTTTCTGTCTTTTTATATAATATGTGCATGAGGCACATGAGGTGTACGCCTCTAGCATGCCTCATGAAAAAAGTGCAAGAGGCGTACGCCTCAGAGGTGTCAGCGCCTCTGGCATACATCTCAGGAGAGCGCCTCACCTGGAGGCGCGCCTCTGGGCGTACGCCTCCCACGCCTTTTAAAACACTTCCCATGAATAGGTTTTGTGATGCATCTCTTGGATTTTTATAGACTGGATACATAGCTTAGAAGCTTGTATTGGTGCTTTTTTTATGTTTTATTTATTTTTTTTCAAAACTAGTTCAGAAGGGTCGGTTTAAGTCTCGGCTACCCTCTGAACCATGATCTGACCCGATACAATCCCTGTAGGGGCGTATTGGGAAGCTATCGGCATGATACGTATCGGTCAAATACGGACCAATACGTGTAAATACTTTGAACCTTGGGTACAGCATGGCAAAAGGCAAGAAGGCATTTTTTGCTGAAGAAAAAATGAAAGAAATGGAACGTATTTGGTGGATTAAACATATTGAAGTCATGAGAAGATCTACATTTGAACCAAGGACGTGGGAAGACATGAAGCAAGCTCTAAAGCATCGCTTCATGCTTGGAAACTATTAACAGTGTTTGCATCTTCCACTTTGTTGTGCAAAAGCTTGAAACAAATATTCAAATGGCACAATAAAATAGAGAGAAAACAGTGATAAAGAGAAGTAAAGAATGGAGAATACACAGATTTACATGATTTGGCTTATAGCCCATGTCCACGGGCGAAGGAGGAGCAAAAATCTACTATAAAAACAAAAATGGAAATTACAAAGTTGTGCACAACCTCCCTAACAGAAGCCCTAAACCTTAAAACACCCCAAACCTCTTGACTTCACTCTAAAGCCAAAAGATACATAGTAGAGAAAACCCCAAATTACATAACTTGTCATATTCGTGTTGGACTCAAAAACCGAATATGGATCGGATCCATACCACCTTAAGCTTCCACCACAAATCACTATAAAATTTTGCCTAAGGATTGTTCTCAACTAGATTCGGAGTGAATCATGATGCGGGTCACAATAAAGGTTCTATTCAATTCAAGTACAGCATGGTTCTAATAAAGGTTCTATTCCTATCACAGCCTGTCCAAGTAAGCCATTTGCGTCTACAGTTAATCAAAGTAGTACAAGTCATTCATCTGTGGCTAACTTTACGAAGGATATAAAATGCTTTTGGTGCAAAGGATTTGGTCACTTCTCATTGCCTAAACAAAGTAGTAGCCCTTACTAATTCTCTAGAGAATAATGCTATTGAAAATGAAGTTATAGGACCTGAATTTGATTCAATAGAGGAAATTATTTATGAAGATAATGAAGATTCATGTATGGTATTTTGAACTTTATATACTACAGGCTAGGGATGTCAATGGGTCAGGTTAAATGGTAAATCTGCCTTAGGGTCAGGTTAGGGTCAAGTTTATTTGGTTTAGGGTTGGGTTAGGGTTTTGATTCTTTGACCCGAGTTAGGTTTGGGTCAGGTTTGAGTTTTGGTTGATCCGTCCCGCCGGGTCATGATACCTTGCATAAGCTTAAAGTTTATAATTTATTTATATGCTGATTTTGATTTTCTTTTTTTTTAATGAAAAGAATAATACCTTAGAATCTATAAAACAATTTTCTTATTTAAATTAATATATTTTAGGTCTTTAAAATGTGTTAAAAAATACATTTAAAACTATACGAGTTAAGTCGGGTCGAAATTGGGTTAAACCGGAGTCTATTGGTTCGGAAATCATATATTTTTAAGCCAGGTCAAGTCAAGTTTAAGTTGGAGTGCTGGAAGGTCAGGTTAGGATTGAGGCAAACCCATGCGGAATCCAAGCCGTTGACACCACTACTACAGGCTAGTCAGTTCTTGGGAATGAATACTGTTTTTAGTAGTATTTTTCAGAAATGTATACAATGCCAAAGGACAAGTTTTTGTATCATGATGATTAATAGTAGCATCTGTGAGGAAATTGGGTCAAGTGGAACCACACACTGACCAATACATACATGGTGGCATGGGTTAATAGTAGCAGCTGTAGTCACTAGTGATGCTTAAGCTATGTTTGGTTAGAGTGCAATTTTATTTGTGCTAGTACAAATGCATGAAAGTGTAAATGAAAATAATGTAAAATCTGGTTTAATTTTATTTTGGATGTTATTATAGTTTACTTCAAATCTTGCTTTACTTCATTGGTACTATAATAAAACAAAATAAGATAAAAATTGAAATAAAAATAAATCATAATTTGCACTAAAATCATTTGCACTGCCATGATTTTACATCAGGGCAAATAAATTCACACTACAACCAAAGACAGCTTTAGTGACTTATTCCATTGGCAATTTCAAATATATAGTGCATTGCAATGTTTTGCTTATCAGATTACAACAGTCCTGATCAAGTGTGCCTATAATGGATCATGTTTGCAAATTAACCATATCCTTATCACAGATGGTTATTTTCTTTGAATTAATATCATGTTACAACAATATCGAAAAATCTCTTATCTGTGTTACAGTTTACAAGAGATAAATGGCCCTAATTATAATTTTGAAATTAAGGATAGCGCGTTAGAAATGGAGGTTTAGCTTGAACCCATGAAGGTGTATACCAACTTCAGTTAGGTGTCTCTAATTAGAATAATGTGAATGGTGTGTGGTGTCCAAACTTTGATTGGAGAACGAGTGGCATCTAAGTACTAGATGGCATCAACAATTGTCAATTGGGTCACCCTTCATTATGAATAGTTAAGAAGATTGCTATGGTTTGATTTGTGAAGAATATAAAAAGTTGGTAACTTCTCTTTTTATCTATTTTTAAATCTCATGGCACCTAGGTTTTTTTTTTTCTTTTTTTTGATTGATATGGGGAAAGTTGGTCAATAAAATTTTGGTTCCCATTGATCAAGATATACATATTCTTTTTTCAAATTTATGTGGAATCTACAGATAATTCATTTTCCTTAAGTGATACCTATCTCTCATGTGAATAAATAACTTTCCCACTAAGAGGGGAAATTGCCAAAACTTGGATGGGACCAAATTTCTGCTTTTAATAATGACTTTTTATTGCTAAAATAGTCATTATCTTATTTATCTGAGAAATAAAAAAAAATATGGCAAATGCACTTAGCTAAATAAATATTTCCAAACACTTGCCAAATAATTGCATTTACCAGGGTAAGTAACTTCTCGAAAAATGAACAGATCTTACTTTCCACTTGATTTAGTTTTATTTAATTTTTAGGATTCTACCCCCTCATTCCGTATTCTGCCCCCTTTGACTATGAAAGCACATCCTCTTCAAGAGGTTTATTATGGCACTAAAGCAGGCTCAAGTATCTTATACTTCAGTCCATCCTATGGTAATTTGCAGTTGAGAAAGTGTTCATTGTGCTTGTGCTCTTACCCTCCTGCCTCTCATCCCCTACCACAAGCTCTACACTATCAAAATTTCACGCCTTGGTTAACAATGGGGCATAGTCTCTTGGCTCCAACTATGTGGTGCCAACATTGTTACGTCAAAGTGGTGTATTATGAAGGTTCGCTTGCTTCACACGAAATCCCATTGGGCTTGAAGCGTGAACAAGCACAAGCCCATCCATACCTTGTAATGAAACTTATTTAAATGTAATGGGGATAATCAGAATCGAACACTAAACCACTTGGTCAAAGTGGCTCTGATACCATCTCAAAGAACCATTCAACCTAAAAGCTTAAGTTGTTAAATGAGGTTCTTAAATTGATTGATATTCTCTAACAAGAATTGGAATAACCCATTCCGGTTCTGATTCCAGATCCCTATTCCTGCAAACCAAATAGGGCCTAAATGGGAGTCTCAATAATGCTTTGTTAAATGGGAGTCTCAATGAAAAAGTACATAAGATTCATCTACAAGAAATCATTGATCCTCATTTTCTCATCATGTTTACTTTCATAAGTCTTTATATAGCTTGAAACAAGCACTTTATGTTCATTTTTTTTTATTCCATTCTAATTTCTTAAACTTTGGTTTTAATGACTCCAAGATAGTGAATTTATATATAGATGGGATTCAATGGTGATGTTTATTTTGGTTTGTGCTGTTGATATCTTAAATGCAGGGATTTCTACTACTAACCTAAATTCCTTCATTGCTTGCCTCTCCCAGTGTGCTATCTCAAGAACACAAGTGATGGGCTCCCATTCCATGTGATTGTGTTTTTTGATTTTGATTGGGTTAACTATCTAGATGACTGTTGGTCCACTAGTAGCTTTGGTTCTTGGTCTTAACTTTGTTCTATTAAATGGTTATAGATAGGGGTGTCAATTGGACTGGATTTGGTCCAATCTGATCTGATCCAATGTGAGTCCATTATAAATGGACCAAGTCCAATCCAATGAATGTTTTGGACTAATTTGGACTGGTCCAATTCAATGTCTAGACTATCCAATCTGTTCAAATTCATTTTGATTTAGATTGGTTTCAACCCAAACCCAGTCCATTAACACATATATTCTTATCTTATATCAATGGGTCAAATATTGGCTTAATCCAACACAATCCAATATAAATTTGTTACGAACAGACATGGTCCAATCCAATCTAATAAATATTTTGGACCGGATTGGCCCAATCCAATATGTTTTATTGGTCCATCCAATCCATCCAAATTGATTTTGGACTGGATGGGGTCCAATCCAAAACCGATCCATTGACACCCTTAGTTATCCGTGGTTGCACGCTTAATTATTGAAGCTGGATTTTGAGCACTTTCTAAATGTTACCACTGAGATTATTTGGTTGCAATCTCTTCTCTTTGAATTATTAAGCTTGAAGTCTTTTCAATCACCACTGGTTCATTTTGACAATATTGGCATGGGGCAATATATCTTGATATTCATCCTATTTTCCATGCCCCTACTAAATATGTCAAAATGAATTTTCACTTCATTTTCCATGTGCTTATGCACAAATTGTTGGATATTCTCTATTTGTCTTCCATGATTAGGTTTTGGGATTTTCACCAAAGGCTTTGTATCTTCTTGATTTGCTCTTATTAGGCCCAAAATGTTTAGTCCTGCTCGTTCTGCTTAAGGGGCCTGTTAGGCTATTTTTGGTTTGAAGGGAAAGGTAGGGAAACCTTTACAAACCTTGTATTGGTTTCCCTATCTTTTCCTTCCTTTAATATAGTCTTAATGAACAAGTAGAATCTTGTGATTCTAATGAAAAACTCAAGCAGATAGAACCCCATGTTTGTAGTGATAAATTTCAGTCTCATCCAATCACTATCACAAAGAAAATGATAGAGAGAGAGAATGTCTGTGTATGATCAATAGTCTACTCTTTGACTTACATCAATTTGCAAGATGCAAGAACTCTACCCATATCTACCCACAACACACTACCCCGTGCATTGGACACATCTCCTCCATGCATAATACTTTGTAGGAGGATGAGATGTTCTCCATGTGTGGCTGAGATGTTATGTGGGTAGACGTAGGCAGAATTCTTATAGGCAGTAGATCCGGACTCATGTGAGGCCCCCAAATCTTATACATGGCTAGTATTCAGGAAAGACCCATCATTAGATGGATCCGCTTAAGAAAAGCATATCAAATGTCTTAGACCATCCGGTAATGCTTCATTTCGAGAGCTTTGAAAGAGTTCTGATGAAACTTTTGACCACTATTTAACTGTTTGGTTCAAAGGAATTCTATATATTACTTTAAGCTACTTTTACCTAATTGATCTTGAATATTATTCAAGCAAATTAATGGAGTTATTGTCATTCCTTTTTTTATCAGCACCCGGAGTCCCAACTGGCATACATAGACCAAGCAAAGCTCCTACTGCAACTGGTAAATAATTCATCTTCTTTAAGTTTTCTTTTCTCTTATATATGATTTTAGATCATAGTTTTTTTTTTTTTTTTGCTTGTACCAATTATTGCTATTCCTTTCTTTTATTTGCAGTGCCTAGGGCCCCAACTATCAGCCCTATAACAAGCGATGGTGCCAATGCAACCGGTAAATAATTCATTTTCTTTTAGTCTTCTTATTTCTAAAATTTGCTTTTGGATACAACAAAAGTTACAAAACTACATAATTATTCAATATTATGACCCATGGAGTTAGAAGACCCAAAAAAAATGAAAATTAGAACTTACAACTCTCCTTTTAGCTGTGTTTGGTTTGGTTGAAATAAGAGAAACAGAAAATTGTGGGTAAGTTCTCAACAGATTATGTGAAATTCCTTACGAACTTCCCTCAACCTTCTGTTTCTACCTTATTGTCTTCAAACCAAACATAGCCTATGGTTATAACAAGAGAAGGGTTAAATTATGGCACCATTGTTCATTTGTTTGTTTTGGTGTACAAGGTGGAAATGTTTTCAAAATGAAAATATCAGCTATAGTATTAATTATTGAAGGCAAAATCTTCGTTTTCTAACCGTTTCGTGTCAAAGAAAAAGCAGCTTTATAAAATATGAGAGATGTCTCAATTTGATCATAAACTAAGACTGGGTAAAAAGTTTGATTAGAAGGGTTCCAGAAATGGTTTGAAAAGTATTATTTTCTTACAACAAAAAAAAAAAAAAAAAACTGTGTTTTTCTTCATATTTACTGAATCTAAAACCAAGAGCACATTTTCAAATGGATGTAAGCAATGTTCCCATTGGTTCGGAAGATCAAATCTCCTACCCATAATAACTCTACCCACAACAAACTACAGCCAATCAACGACAACACCAGATCTAATAATAGAATTAATCGATGAGAAGAAATATCTTAAATATATGATTTAATGAGAGAGAGAGTGAGAGTTAATACCTTAGATATATACTTAATGAAAGGGATCTGAATGAGGTTAAAAGTAATAGTTCAAATTAATTACATTTTCTGCCCACACAATTAGAAAATGACTAAATTAGATATCATGCTTGTTTTTGTTTAATATAATGAATATACAATATTATAGATGTCCCCAAATGTTTTAACAAAATTTATGCATTTTTTCATTTGTGTGGTTTTTATCTTTTTTTAATAATTTTTATTATTTAATTATGACATCAAATGCTCACACATTTGACCTAAATGTTTAATTGCTGACCTACCACCAAACGAGAAAATAATTTCATTTTTTTTTTGTTGACCTAAAAGTTTAGAGATGTGGCCAAATTTTTCTACATTTCTTTTTAATTTTTTTGTTTGATATGATGAATATATAATATTAAAGATGTGCTTAATTGTTTTCTACAAAATTTCTACATTTTCTGTAATTTTTTTGTTTTTATCTTTTTACCTTTTTATTATGTAATTATGATATCAAGGGTTGACACATTTGACCCCCAAGGTTAAATTGTTAACTAGCCCTTGACCAAATATGAAAAACAATTTTTTTTTCAGATTTATATTTTGTATTTCCTTTCCATCATCAATAAAAATAATCTTGTGTATCACACTTATTTTTATTTAATATGATTAATATAATATATTAGTAAATTTTTGTATTTTTTTCATTTTTTATGTTTTTATCTTTTTTTAAATTTATTATTTAATTATGGCATCAAGGGTTGGCACATTTGACCTAGAAGGTTGAATTGTTGAACTACCACCAAGTAGGAAAACAATTTCATTTTTGGGCTAGTTTTAAATTTTTTATTTCATTTCCAACGCCAATTAAAACAATTATTGTTTACTATATGCATTTTTCTTTAATATGATTAATATAAAATCTTAGATATGTGCTTGGTTTTCTACATTTTTTTTGTATTTTTTGTATTTCTTTTTATTTAAAAAAAATATTTTTTAATATATCATCATGGGTTGATCCATTTGAGATTTGACTTGGATGGTTGAATTACTTACCCACTACAAGGATGGAAGAATGGTGTCATTTTTGGATTAATTTAAAATATGAGCTTGATATTGCTAGAAGTATTGGATATAGATCTAATTAACAAAATTTATTTAAAGCAAAAAATGATAGAATATATTAGTGAGAGAAAAATAACTTAAATATAGAATTTAGTGAGAAAGAATGAGAATTAATACCTTAAATATATTTAAGATTTAATGAGAAGGAATTGAATGAGGTAAAAAGAAGTAATTCAAAATACAAACTCTAACCTCACAATTAGTGAGGGGCCAATTTAAAAGATAAGGGCACTTTTGTCAAGAATAGGATTCAATGAAAGATGACAGTAGTTAATACTTTAAATATAAGACTTAATGAGAGGGAATTAAATAATGTAAAAAGTAGTAGTTCAAATTACATTTTCCCACTTTACAATTAGAGAGGGACAAAATTCAAAAATAGGAGTATTTTAATCAAATGTAAGTTTCACATTTTCATTTGTACTTTTAATAGTAATATAGTATGAATATAGATATAGATTGGTGAAACACATACTTCATCTAGACAACCTATTAAAATGGAAAAGAAGAAAAGTAAATATAATAATAATAATAATAATAATAATAATAATAATAATAATAATAATAATAATAATAATAATAATAATAATAATAATAATTTTAGAAGTCCAAAGAAAATTTGGTTCTCGAACAAATTTGCAATCTCTTTTTAACCATACAAGTCCTTCAGCACCAATAAAGTTGCATATGATAAAAATATTCATTTTAAAAAGTATAAATTAGTTAATATTATATATAGATAGATAGATAGATAAATAGATAGATAGATAGATAGATAGATAGATAGATAGATAGATAGATAGATATAGATATAGATATAGATATAGATATAGATATATAATGTGAAAGGCCATTAAGTATAATGTTGGTCCTAGCTATTTGAGTGTTGAGAGGGGTGGAGTACTAGATGTGAACCTAAACTTTGGCACTTTTTTTTTTTTTATTCTTGCACAAATTAAGTGGTTATACTCAAAATAAAAAAAAAATGAAACTAGAATATATGAAAATTAAATAGAAAAGTAGAAATTAATATGTATGTAAATCAAGTGAACATATTATTTCATTTAAGTATAGAAGGTTATAAATGTTAAACAAAAACAGTGTTTGGTTCGATTGAAAATAAGAGAGAAACAGAAGATTGAGTGAACGTTTTCAAAGAAATTTGTCAAAATTCTTATGAACTCTCTCAAATTTCTGTTTCTCTCTCATTTTCTATCAAACCAAACGTAATTTATAACTGTTTCTTCATTCTCTTTATGTTGCATAGCATGTTGTTTCATCTTTACCCTATAAATCATGATTTTCAAAAATGCAAACAGAAGTTCTAAATTTTTTGTAATTGCTTTTTATTTATTAATTGCTAACTGCAGTTTAAAGCAGGAAAGTTGTCATTTATTAGACTGGATAGTCTACCATTCAGTCTAGATACCCTTGTTCACTCTGGTTGGATTGGCATAGCTTGAGGGTTCTCTTGCTGATACTTTGAACTCGTGCAGTGCAATTTAGAAAAGAGAAAACTTATTAAATACATATTTACACAGCAAACAATAGTGCCTGTATATGTTAAAAGGGGGCCAGTTAGGCTATCATTGGGTTAGGACAGAGTCAGGCCACCCAAAGCATCAACCCAAACAGGGAAAAATCATGGAATTAATGACCCAGGTGTGTTTCTCAGATTGGGCCAACTTGACTCAAGACTAAACTCTGATAAGGTTTCTTGCTCTGCTGACCAGCCATTAATTTCTTGGGTCTTGGCCAGCTGTTGAAAGAACTCTCAATTAATCCTCTTTTGGTGCATCTTTCAGCGCGGGCTGTCAGCTGTTTAGAAGCCCGGCAGCTGCATTTTTGTCTTTTCTCGTTTGTTTGGGAGAAGATCTAGCTGTTGAAAGACTCCATCCCAAAAAGACATGGGAAGCCTGTTTCAAGCTATTTTTGGGAAGCTCAAAATGGAGCTTTTCCACTTTTTTCGTCTCGTCTTTGTGCAAAAAGATACGCCTCCAACCAAACGGTCTGTGGACTGCCAAGCTATGTAAAAGCCCACTACATCTTTTGGTTGTCAGATCTCTCAGAAGATCTTTCAAAAAAGACTTACCAAATGGCACCTAAAAATCAGCTACATTAAAATCCTGTTCTTCCATCTTGCTATGTTAAGTGCCTTGTCCATTGTTAAATTACAAGTCCTAAAATCATTTTTAACTGCCTCAATCAATCTCCTTTGAAAGCATGGGTGTCCAACCTCACATCAAGAACATCTCTCCATGAATTTAACATATGCATGTATGGAAGATATTCTCAATGCGATCCCTGCTTCTTTTCTAGACCCCTTAACTTGTAACATATCAATAGCACTAGCTAATAGAAAGACTATAATCAACAAAAGATTACTATTTGTTTAAGAAACCCTTCCTTCCATTCTCCATTTTGTATACAAGCTAAGAAGAAATGCTAGTAAACATTCTTACCTGTCAAGAAGATGCATATCACTTCATAGTTTTTTATCTTTCGAACTATTATTTGATCTCTACTTCTGAATGTTAACAGTTGCACCATCGCTGGAGGAAGGATCTTCTCTAACAAAGGACAGCAGCGGCTCTCCTAGCATTCTTGGAGACTTCACTCTTGTTTCCCTTGTTGTCTTATCAAGTGTGGCAACTTTTCTCTTCTTTTGAGATTTGAGGACCCCTTAGATAAAACCATGGAGGCATTAATTCTAGAACTTCTCTATCTCAAGAAGTCTCAGCTTCTTCATTACAATTGCAGTGTTCAGTCCAACCAAAAGTGTGTAGTGCTCAGACTTGCATTTTGAGGATTTGTATGCCAGTCTTCTTGTTTGTGTTGAAATTTGTTTTAGGAAGAAGATGCATGTTTGATTACCTGAATAAATTTTGCTTTCGGCATGATGAAACAATTATCAGTTTCTACTTTCTACCTCTAGCTTTTTTTCTTTTTTATTCTCTTTCAGATGTGAAGTTTTATACATATCTATATATGTAGGGGTCTAGGGGATTAGGGAGCAACCTGAATCTCTCTAGTCCAGGGATTGAATTTTGCAGAAAAAAGCAGCAGAGAAGAGAGATGGTACTGGTAGGGAAAAATGAAAAGAAAAAAAAAAAAGCATCCACACATCCGCATTCATTTACATAAGAGATTCATGTGAGGGAGAAATAAATAGCACATACCATAAATTTGTCTATGTAAATAATCTGCAGAAAACCATATCTATTGAAAGACATCAGACCCACCATGACAGGTTGAATGTTTTGTCTTGGGCAAACCTATTTTTTAACCAAAGCATTTACATGAATCTTATGATAAAAACCCTAAATTCACAGCAAACTGATTTTTTTTTTTTTGGATCTTTTTCAGAATGAAGAAAAACTAACATGAATTTTGCATATTGTTGAAAATCAAGTTACACTGCAATAGAATTATTGAGAAAGGATAATCCACTGAACCAGAAAACTGGAAGAATCATTAGATGGTGATAATGGGGTTGTTTAAATCTGGGATTTCGGTGGGGTCCGTTTTGTCTGTTGAATCCGCCATTGCCAGCTTCCCCAGTCTAAGAAGACTTCCAGTGGCTAGAATGGCTTGAGGGTTGACATCATGCAACGCCCTGGCGTACAAACTCCTAGAGGCAGCAGATGCAGCTTCCTTCAGTTCCTTTGAATCATTGGGACCCATGAGACAGTGACCCAAAACCCTCAGAGCTGGTTGCAGTAGCTCCCATGGCAGAGGAATTCTTCTCCCTCCCTTGTCTTCTCCATGCTTTCTCTGTGGTTTACTCTGTTCAGAAGGATCCTTCTGATCATCCTTGTACATATCTCCATCCTGACCAGCCCAAGCCACACAGAACTCACAGAAATCCATCTTTGAGCCAATGGGCATGTGTGAAATTTTACTGTAATACAACTCCAAGGCCACTCCAACAATTCGAGCTCTCTTGGTAGATCTGACTGTGCCATGGGGTTCCAAACTTGGAGAGAAAATGGCTAAATTTATCCCAGTTGCATTGTTCTTGGTGGTCACCTTGGTTTCGTGATAGATACTTGAGTGGGAGAGATCCGGGACGTTGACTGTTAGCGCTTGGCCACCTCGAGACGTGGTTTCATGGGCGTATATGGCTAGTAGTACAGCCTCGAATCCGGCCAGAGGCACACGCAGAACGACTCTAGAGAGGTAAACTCCGGCGATGATGGGTAGAAATCTAAGTACGACGAGTTGGAGGGTGGGGTCTGAGGATTGGAAAGTGTCGTAGAGCCATCGGCAAAGGTGGTTGTCACCAGCGCCGGAGTTGGGCTGTCGGAGGTGAGATGAGATCTTCCGTGCGAGGTCGGGGTCGTGAAGAAGGGAAGTGGCTGGGTTCTCGGAGGAGGAAAGGGAAGGAGGGATGTTATCAACGATGGAAATGAGGCTTTCAATCGCTGATTGGATTTTTGAATTAGTGGAGCTGCCGGACGAGGATTCAGGTTCATTGCCGGTGGTTTCAGGGATTTCACTTTCTGACATCTGTTAGTTTTGAGAGAGAGAGAGAGAGAGAGAGATGTGAAGGGGGGATGTGAAATTTTTACGATGAATTAATGGTGTCAGAATAGGAAAGAATAAAGGAGGAAGAACAGGAGAGATTTAAGGATTTTTGCAGGGGATTTCAATGAGGGTGGATCTACTTCAGCAGCAAAACACGAAACTGAATCACCATGAATGGTTGAATCTTTGGGCATTTTGTGAAATGCATCTACGGTTTTGGAAGGCAATGGCATTGTTTTAGCAGCAATTTCGTGCTCAATTTGAACGAGTCTTTGCCTCAAAGCTTGGAGCTTTGATCTCTCACTTCATGAATCATGATAAGCTCGTTTCGGCCCTATGATCTCTCTTTGACCTATATTTACATTAAGTTTGTGCCAAGTGTCCCGTTGTACGAGTATAAATAGATACCCATTCATCCGATGAGAATATACATGTGATTGGACACAAGTCATATTGAATTTTGAATGGATGTGAAGGAGAAAGTGTAGGGGATATGGTGTAAAACTGTAAATGTATGGGAGTGCAAATAGGTTTGTGTTGGGTCAGTTTGGAATGTATATGTAGAATACAAAATCTTTTATTTTGTATGTATTTTTTGTACTTTTTCCAAAATGAGCCTTAATGTTAGCCACTTTTTTTCTTTTTTTAATCCTTTGTCAGTTTAATGTACCAGCTCATGAAATGGAAAACATGCTAGTAGCCAACTGTGGAAGCTTTTCTTTGTGCTGCTTGGGCCGTTTGGCTATCTTTTTAGGGTAAATTACATATAGGTACCCTGTACTTTGGGGGATAGTGACTAGTGACAAATGGGTATTTGGTACCCTGTATTTTGGGGTAGTGACTGAGTTCACATGTCCGCCCCACAGCACATCCTCACCGTGTATTGAGAACATCTTCTGATGATGACATCGTCGATTCTGGTACTATCATCGGGAGATGTTTTCAATACATGGCAGGGATGTGTTGTGGGGCGGAGATGTGAACTCGTAGTGACTAGTGATAGATGGGTATCTTGTACTTTCAATTGCAACACTTGATTACCCTGACCGAATACTAATGGATGGATAGTTATTATGTAACTTAATAACTTATTCAGTATTAATCATACCGTATAAGTTTAATCGATAGAAGGGTAGTTTTGGTATTGCATAATGTTTAATTGACGGAATACTAATGAATGAACCCAAGTGCCTATCTTTGAGAGTTCAAGGTACTTAAATATATCAATTGAAAGTTCAGGGTACCTATTTGTCACCAAGCCCAAAGTATAGGGTACCTATATGCAATTTATCCATCTTTTTATTTAAAGGGTCATTTACTAGAACACCCCTATTGTTTCATAGATTTACTTAAACCTATCATATATTTTGCATTTTACTAAAATACACCTTCTAGTTTGCACCTATTTACTTAATTGACCTTTCATCAAGAAATATTTATTTTGCCAACTGAAAATAGTAACGTGATCACTTAAACTAAGTGGAAAATGTTCAAGGGCATGGACCTATGGTTGTTTATTCCAAAAGTATCCCTAAGCTAAGTGGAAAATGTTCAAGGGTATGGATCTATGGTTGTTTATTCCAAAAGTACCCCTAACACTTTTTTTGTATAGAAAACAAAATTGACCAAATAGAGAAAATTAAAATAGAGTGATTGTCCATGTTTTACTAGGGGCAACAATGGCATTTTGTTTTAGTTCTTTTGATTAAATTTATTTGAATGGATATCGGGATTAAAGCTATCATTTTCCATTTTCATCTAATGGAAGTTTAATTAAGTAAATTAATTGGAAACTATAGGGGATGCTTTAGTAAAACACAAACTATAGGGTAGCTTTAGTAAAATCATGAAACTATAGGGGTGTTTTAGTAAATCACCCTTATTTAAACTTTGTATCTTTTGTCTTACGATTAAGTTATTTTGTTCGGGAAAAAAAAGTTTAAGTAGGGGTGCAAGTTGGGCAGGTTGGGCCAGGTTTATGGTCAACCTAGGCACGGCCATAAAATTTAGGCTTAAGGCCCGAGCTCGAGGCCAAGCCTGATTTTCCCAACCCGAGCCCAGCCCGCCTTGTAATTTGATGCACTTGGGTTGGGTTCACGCCTGGGCCGGGCTCAGGTTGGTCAATGAACCCACTCTAAAATATATATTCATATATTTATGTATGTATGTAAATATGTATGCAAAATATTTATATAAATATTATATGTATGTATATATATATATATGTAAATATGTATGCAATATTTACATATATACGCATATATATGTATAAATGTATATAACTAGGTCGGGCTTGGGCCGGGTTCAGGCTACCTAAGGGATAGGCCTGAGCCCAACTCGAAAAAAAAAATCCAACTTCTTAGGCCCGAGCCCAGTTCGAAGAACGAAAATTTAAGCCCAGTCTATATAAAATTCCAGATTAGACCGGTTCAGACTCGAACATGGCTCAGCCAAATTGCACCACTAAGTGTAAGGGTTTGTTTAATTAACGATTAGGATCAGAATTGGAATTAGAATCGAAATCCCCTGAAATCAAAATTAGAAATGCCTATTTTGTTAAGGGAAGGGCGATGAACACTGAAGCATTCCCTCAATGACCAAATTGCCAAGCGCTGCCCCAACCTTGGCAGTTTCAAACAAGACACTTTATTGTCCCTCGGCAACTCCAGGCCGCACCTCACGGAGTCACCAACCTGACCCAAAAATTGGATCATACCTCACCTTGTGATGTATTCATAAAAAGTAAATTGGATCATACATTTTACAGGCTCAACCTGACCCAAAAATTTTGGACTTGGGAGCTATATTTTGTTTTTAGGCTCGACTTGGGCTTGGGCCCAATACTTCAAGTTAAGACAGGTTGAAGCACATATTATTTTATATTTTATATATAAAACTAGCAGGGATCCGTGCAATGCACAAGAAAATTTGAAAGATTGAATAATTTTATTTATTATTAATTAATTGATAAATTAATATTCAAAATTTATTATTAATTAACTAAAAATATTCAAATTTATTATTAATATTTAAAATTTTAATAATTACCTTTTTCATTTAATGTTGATTTACAAAGAATAATTATTTTTAATTATATTTAATATGAATAAATATTTGTTAATAAATTTAACTTTATTAATCATTTGTAGTAATTTTAATAATTGTTATTATTTTCATTAGTTTTAAATGAAACTTTGATTGACTTTAAATAAATAAAAATAATTACAAAAGCTAACATTTTTATTAATTTCACTAATAATTAACAATTATATAGGAATGGCAATGGGGCGGGTCACCACATCCCTGTCCCTACCCCATCCCTAATGTCTGGAAGGTTCAGGGCAAGGCACCCACTCATCAAGGATAGGAAATCCTTAAATTTTCCGTAACTCGTCCCTAGTGTTAGGTGGATTCAAGGCAAGGCACCCACTCCTTATCAACCCAATATTCAATTTGATGACAAAAATGATCAAAAGGAGATACTGATTATCAGCCACATGGTAAATTTCTAGAAGTATACTAAATTGTCTTTAATTTTAAAAAATGTAATTTTATGAAAATTTTGGAAAATTTGTTATATTTTTTGTAATTTTGAAAATTTATTCAAATTTATTTTTTAAATGGTTTACTTACAGAATTACACTAATTTATCTTATACTTTCTAATATAAACTAATCAATAATTTCTTCTTTCCAATATTATACTAATTTATCTTAATAATTTGTGTAGTTATTGGTTCAAATTATAGTTTTCCCTTTCCCATACTCATTTATCTTTAACAAGTTTCAATAATTTACAATGAAAACTATAAAATTTTTCAATAGTATTCCAAAATCTATCAAATGTAATAAATTTTCAAAATATTCCAATAATTTTTAATAATTATTTAATACATTTTAAATAAACTTTCTAGCGGGGCCAACAGGGCACCCCTCCTTGTTCCACACCCCCGTAGTCAAGACACTCTACCCCATCCCGGTGGCGGGGTGGGTTCCGGGCATGACACCCATTCCCCATCAGGGTTTGAAATTCCCCAAATTTTCCCCACATTGAGGCAACCAACTAAAAATAATCTAATTTGTGGATATTTTACAAATAGGATTATGGGAAATTAGGGGCATTTTAGGAATTGGATTGTGACAACTTTGGGGTATTTTATAAATGGAATTATGGGATCCTAGTATTATAAGAATATGAGGAAAACTTAGAGATATTTTAAAAATCAATATGAAGTCTACGAATATTTTACTAACTTGCCATTAGGTTCGGGGAATTATGGGGTAGTAAAATTTCCATCCCTACAATTATAATAATTTTCTATAACTAATTAACTAACAGTAAACTAAATAACAATAAATCACAATATTCTATGATAATTTCCAAAAATTATTGAAATTGCTTTTGATTAGCGGTAATGTATAGTAAATTAATTATTTACATTAACAATTAATTAACGCGAATTAACATAAATTATTTACTTTTTAAGCCTACATTATTTACAACTAATAATTTTCATAAATTATTTAATAATTATTTATTGAAATGATAATAATGGATTGTTACTTAAATAATTATGAAACAATTTCTGATATATCAATTTCCTAATTTAATTTTCCTAAATTTTTAGCAATTATTGTTGGAGATATCTACTGCACTTGGCGCATGACTCCTGGAGTATTTAAGTTGGTTTTGGATTACTCTTACTTATTTGTATAGCTATAACACGAATTCGGATCTGCCCACAACACCCCTTGTAGTTATCTTGTTATCTGTCATACCTATCTCTTGATACAAGTGTAAAATTCTTGGACTCTCTAATTATAAATATATTGAGTTCAGGTGAGCCTCATCATCCTGAATAGACATGTTATCCAATTCTACTCTCTCTTTCTCTGTTATTCTCTGTTATTTTCTTATCTTGACATCAGAGTCAAATTTATCATGGCAACTGAGTATATGTTTGGCATCGATGCTGCAAATACAATACCGTTTTATCATTTGTGGGTTGGAAGCACTGCTTTCTGAGAAAATGGTTTATTTTTTATTTTTTTTGGTTTAGAATATTGCTGCCAGGTAGGACATTTTCTGGAGCAACAGCAATACCTTTTGTTTGGTACCAGTGCTCCATATATATTTGTTTTCAGCACTGGTACCCATTATAGGAAGTCTATGTCACTGCCACATCATGTCTATGTTAGCAGCAACAAGCTCCAACCTGAGAAAATGTCGAATTTGACATCGCTTCAAACCACGTCTTCTTGATTTTCAAGGCATGACTTAGAGCATTGTTTTTTTATGAAAAAACAGTTGCAAACATATTGATGTTTCCTAGAGCACCATTTTTTCCAACATGACACTGATGTGTCACCGTTTTGTGGAGCAACGACATCGATAATAAACAGATGCGGATTCGACCTCAACTTCTCAGGCCTCCAACACTTCAGGAACTTCAAATTCAATCACCTCTTCGAGTGTTCCTCCTCACTTATCAAACATGTCCTATTTTCTTTCCATTAAACTAACAAGTGAGAATTACTTCTCTAGAGAGCACAACTCTTACCTGTTCTGTACACAAATCGCCTGATGGGTATTGTAGATGGTTCAGTTTGCTGCACCTTCCAATTAAATTCCAGACTCTGTTAATCCTAGCCAAAAGATTGCCAATCCTACATATAGTGAGGATCAATTGGCCTTGAGTTGGCTTTTCGCATCACAGACAGAAGGTGTGGAATGCTCTCTCTAAATATTTTGCTAATTATTACAAAGCCTGAAGAAAGGAAGCTTAAATAGTTCTAAATATGTTAGGAAAGCTAGGAGCATAGTTGACAATCTTTCTGCATCTCCTGAAACAATTTCAAACAGTGATTTAGTCCTTTACATCCTATCTGATCTAGGACCAGCACATCCTATCTGATCTAGGACCAGCGTATGACTCGACTGTAACAACCATTACAAACCAGTCTGACATAGAAGACCTTGATATTGATGATGTTGGTCTGATGCTAAACCATGAATCGTGGTTGGAACAAAATACTATTACCACCGATATCTCTTCACCCGCATTAAATATGGTGAACTTTAAAAATAAGCCCTCCAACTCACAACAACAGTCTAAAAATTTCTTTCCTAATAACAGTCTAAAATTTTTTTCGTAGATTAATTTTCCTAATTTTTTAATTATTACTAGTGGAATGGCATGTGTGATGCACGGGGTATTTGATATTGACGATGATATATGATTATACTTTTATATCTCAGGCATAGATGAAAATTTACATACTGTTCAAGTCCTAAGACAATTGTATAATACATAAAAAAGACTATCCTCACAAAATGCCAAAGGTTTAAATTTTATAATATGCATAAAATGTTAGTTGCAAATGCATCAAATTGAAACATTAATGAACCAAATCAATGATAAAACCACACTCAACAACATTATATATAAATACAGTTCATCCCAATGAAACACAAAATTTATGGAGAATAGGAGATGCCGCTCTTAACCGATCTCCTGTTTTGTAATAACCTAAAAACCTATGAAAATAATTACTATTAATGGTTAGAAGTAAACAAAGCTATTATGTTAATTTACACAAGTAACCATTGAATAGCAGAACTCATTATCTAAGATGACTATTAAATAACTTACATTTAAGCATAAAAAAACATTTTCTTCTTACTTTTTAACTAAGAGAAGATAAAGAAATTAATTGGAAGCAAAATTTATCAGCCAACCACTAAAGTAACATGTATGCAAACACCTTCTAGGCATTTGAGCACCTCCACACATTTTTCCAAGAATAAAACAATCGAACAATTCACAATGTGTCATAGTGTTGCATACGACTAAGGAGTGAGGACATGAGTTGTAGGCCTTACCTAACAACTGCACACATGATAACATACAGTCCTAGTGGCCAAATGCCCTTATAAGACCTAGGACTAATTGACAAACATGTCTAGGGCCCATGGAATGAATTTTCTATATTTTTATTTTTTTTTGTAAATTTTTGTTATTTTTCATCAATTTTATGATTTTCTACATTTTTTTTGTATTTTTTTTGCATATTTTTTGCTTTTTTTTAATTTATATTATTTTTTTTCATTTTTTGTGTTTTTATAATTATTTTGTAATTTTTATTTTTTCTTTAATTTATGTTATTTTCTACATTTTATATCTTTATTTATATATTATGTATTTTTATAGTTATATTTTTCTAGAATTTATATATTATGTGAAAAATTAATGATTTGGGTTGAACCCAAAATGGGTCATTAGTGGATTGATGGGTCAGGTGGGTTGGGTTGAAGCTTAACCCAAACCTAAGTACCTAACCCACCCAATTTCTTTTTAGAAAAGACAATTTGTTTTTTGCCAACAACTATCATGCACCCTTATATAAAATTGGAATGTCAAAACAACAAAAAAACTAAGGGGTAGAATTAGTATGAAAAATCAGGATCTTTTGACCACATTAATTGGATCATTCTCATTTTTATATATGGTAGTAGATATAAATTTTTATTTTATTCTACAATTTTTGTTCATTTTTCTATAATTTATGGTTTTTCTTTCTTTTCTGTAATTTATTTTTTCTTCAATTTTTATGATTTTTTATATTTTTTTTGTAAATTTTCTCTCCGTTTCTCTGTTTTTTGTAATTTTATTATTTTCTTCATTTTATGTGTTTTTTAATAATGATTTTGCAGTGACATATATACAATGGAAAAAAATATAAAGTTGAGGGATAAACTTAGAAAGTAAAATCAGGGTGTTTTGACCAAACCAATTGCAACATTCTATATTTTTTGTAAATTTTCTATGTATTCCTTTGTTTTTTTGTAATTTATATTGTTTTCTTCATTTTATGTTCTTCATAATTATTTTGCAATGACAATATATACAGGGGAAAATAGAAAGTTGAGGGTAAAGTTGGAAAGTAAAATTATGGTGTTTTGACCAAACCAATTGCAACATTCTCATTTTTTAGTATGGTATAGAAATTTTTATGATTTTCTATTTTTGTGTATTTCTTTATTTTTTTTATAATCATATTGTTTTCTTCATTTTGAGGAGAAAGGTGCGTAGGATAAGAGAGACGCCATTTCCACTTCCTCCTTCCTACTGTAAAATAGGGAATGGATAAGATATACACTATGCAAAGAGGAGTTTAAATGAGAGAATTGGGGTTTTAGAATTTATGTCTTCGCTTCATGTGTGAATGATGACATTTGGCCTTTTGCCTCTTGCCGTTCTACTCATCAATGGTGGGGCTGTTATTTGGATATCTAATGGCTAGCATCAGGATATAAGTTGATCCTGATTCATTTATAATCGGATTTGAATCGAACATTCATATGATTTATATAGAAGAGTCTGAATCTCCTACCAACAAAATGCATTCCAAACCCCTATGACACTACCAAGTACAACCCCTACGGTATTACGTTGGTAGGTGTCAAGTTACCATATTTGGCCCGATGATCACTGAGAAAAGAACACCCTAAAACAAATCAATATAATGATAAGAGCATTTCCTGATCCAATACAACTTATTACGTCAACAGAGATAATTGAAAAAAAAGGGTAAAAAAAAACTTCATTTAATCATCTAATTGATTGTTTCATGATGAAAAGAGAGAGGTTCAAGAAACCCATTCCTCCCTTCAAATCAAATTCATGGTTTGGGAAAAGCATCCGATACTTGACACGTGTTGGCTCTAATCAATAAAGAGGTTCGTCGGGTAGGTGCTTTGGGAAAAGATTAGATAAGGCGAGGAGTAGGTTCCACAATAGTCTTATTATTATTCTATTTGCTTTATCCAATTACAAGTGTTTACTCTTAATTAAATAAAATTGAAAAAAAAGAAACATAACAAAGGGTAAAAATGGAAAGTGAAAATCAAGCTTTAAAATAAAAAATATGGTAAAGGGTAAAAATGGAAAGTGAAAATTAGGTTTTTTGACGAAACATTGTCACCATCCTCACTTTTATAAATGGTACAGAGATTATCCAATTACAAGTGTTAACCATTAATTAAATAAAATTGAAAAAATAAAAAAACATAATAATATAAAAGGTAAAAACAAAAAGTGAAAATCAAGTTTTAAAATAAAAAACATGATAAAGGGTAAAAATGAAAAGTAAAAGTCTGGCTTTTTGACGAAACATTATCACCATCCTCATTTTTATAAATGGTCCAGATTTATTTAAAAAATAATTATGGATTATTAGTTAAAGAGTTTCCCTAAATTATTCAATGATTGTTATAGAAAATAGTAAGTTACACTACTTAGTAATATCTTCTATCAATAAATAATTATTGTAAAAATTTAATGAAAATTTATTAAATTACAATGATTAATGTAAATTACGCTAAACATTGAAAATTTAAACATTTATTAATTACTAAAAATTATTAAATAATGGATTGTTTATTAATTTTTGGTTAATTGATTTATTTAATAATAGATTATTATTTAAGAGAGTAAATTATTACTTGCTAAATAATTATTGAATTACTATTAGTAAATTAGTTATCACTGAAATACTAAACATGTGCCGAACTTACTTTCATTTGAAGTTAGTGAAGTGAAGTTAATTAAAAACTAATTATTGATTCCAGCTCGTGCATTGCATGAGCCCCTCTTTTTTGCAAATATTGGATCGGATCTTGGATGGAAGCGTCCATTTGACAAGTCTTTTTGGGAAGATCTTCTCATAGCTCTGACAGTCAATAGATGCATTGAGATTTTTGACATAAGATCTTGGCAGCCCGAAGACCGTTTGGCAGATGCGCATCTTTTCGTGCGTTATTTCGGGTCTTTTCGTGCAAGGTTAAAACGCGGAAGACGTGGGAAGCTTCATTTGGAGCTTCCCGAAATCAGCCCAAAATGGGCTTCCCGTATCTTTTCGGTGCCCCGTCTTTTGGAGGCGACATCTTCCAAGTACTAAACGAGAATAGACCGATTTTTGGTCTTCCTAGCTTGTAAGCCGAAAGACTCTGCGGAAAGACATGCTAAACGGGGCCTAAATCACCTTCTTGACCCGGTTTAACTGTTAGAATGTGTAAAACCCGACCTAAAAACCCTTTCTTCTTCACCCGCATATTGCTACAATGGTCGCTTGATGCAACGACCATAGTAGCGCAAACAAGGGCCAATTTGTATTGGTTTTCCACATCGTCAGCCTGTTTTCATGCCGGAATAATGCCGGCAGATATTATTCACGCCGGAATACAATGGTTTTTCACTCGGTAGATGGTAAGATGCTCCCCTGTTTCGGTTGGATTTTCGAGCCGGGATGACGCTAGAAGCCTAGAAGAATACAAACAACATACTGTGAATGTCCAGCCGAGCTCCGGGTCTCTAAAACTCTACAATGTGCTTCGACTCACTGAGGTACTGGCTATTTTGGTAGGGGAAGAAGAAACCTTTTGGCATAAAGTGTTCTGAGAGCTTCACCCTTGTTCTGGGAATGTCCAGCTAAAATTCTTCGGTTTCTGAGTCCTCATGAATCGGGTCTCTGAATCTCTACACTAACTGGAGGACGAAGAAAATTTTGATGTAAAGATGGTTGGGGAGTTACAGAGAAAAGTTTGAAGGGGAAAGAGATGTATGAGTTGAATTGGGAATACTAAAGAGACGTCAGATTCTTTTGGAAGGGAAAGAGTCGAGAAGTTTGAAGTTCTTAGTTGGCCCGGTTTTCCTAACATGCAACTAGGGGTGCTCACGGTTCGGTCGTGGGGCTTTTTCTTGGACCGAACTGGTACAATCGATTAACCAGTTGATCGGTTCGGTTAACCATTGGTTTGGTTTATTGGTTTTTTAATTTTTATAATATATATAAATATATAATAATAAATTATAAATATGTAAAATATTATATTTTAATTAATAAATAATATATCATATATCATAAATATTTATTTATATATAATGCATATTTATTAATTTATAATATATAATATACATAAATATATATATAAAATATATAGAAATATATTTATACCAGTCGATTCGGTTAACCGCCAGTTTTCTATATTGGTTAACCAAAACCGAACCGGTACCTTCGGTTTTTTAAAAACACCGAATCGATCAGTTCAATTAACCGAATTTTCAGTTCAGTTATGGTCGGTTTTTTCAATTGATTTGGTTTTTCGGTTTTTTTTTCTCACCCCTACCTACAACAACTCCGAAATGGGAAGTGGGTGGGTGTGATGAGGTGGCTTAATGAAGGAGCAAGGAAAGCTAAAATAAAGAGAGGCGGAGAGTTGTGGGTTGGGGTAAGGGAGAAAGCTCATGCCATGGCATGTTTCTACCTTAGTACCCTGTACTTTGTGTTTAGTGATACTTTAGTTCCCGAACTTTAAAATGCGACTATTCAATACCGAACTTTCAAAGCGTGTCAATCCAATATCTACCGCTAACCAGTTGTTAACCAGTCATTAAATGCCTTTGAAAAAAACACAAATGCCCTTCAAGTGTCATCTAATTTTCATTATCAAAATCCTTACCTCTTTTATTCAAGAAAGTTGGGGTCCATAATGCCCATTGAGACATGCCCTCAACTTTCTTAAATAAAAAAAACAAGGATTTGGGATTGTTAATTTTTTTGTTAATATTTAAATGATTGACAAAGAAAATTAGATGACACTCGAAGGGCATTTGTATCTTTCTTAAATGCCACTAAATAATTGGTTAATAACAAATTAATGATAAATACTAAATTGACACGTTTTAAAATTTGAGTACTTAATGACACTAGCCCCAAATTAGAGTATTAATCGGGAGTTTTCTATATATATATATATATATAGTGTAAATTTCTTAAACTACCCTTATGATTTAGCTAATTGACTAAGTGTACCATTATCCTTCATTAAGACTATTTTATCCTTCATTCCCTTACCGTTAGTATCTGATGAAAAAGACTATTTTATCTTTCATTCTTTTTCAAAATTTTAAGAAAAAAGACACTAATTCATCAAAACCCTAACCTTTCAAACCTAGAAGCTCCATTAAATTAGCTATCTTCCACCGTCATAAACAGCTTGAGAGACGAGACCCATTAAACCAATGCTGCCTCCCCCATAAACCAAGTCGGTGCTCCTTTTCAAAAAGAAATAAAAATGGGAAAGAGGAACCCATCAATTTGAGTATATTTCTTAAGGCCAACACAACAATAATTCTGTAGAAAACAGAGTAAATAATTCTAGTTGTTTCTCCCCAATATCTTTTCCTCTTTCTAATTTTCTGATGTAGTTACTGAATTTATCAACCGGGATTCCTTATCTGACAACAATTGTTTCACTTTATAGAAAGAGTGAGAGAGTTTTGATGAACAGTGCGGGATCCCCTGTACACAGAAATCTGTGTATACAGATCTCACCAATTGTTTCGCCAATTTCTTGTTGAACTTTATACAGAAATCTGTGTAGCGGGATCCACAATTCATCTCTCATTGTTGACACCACAGTGCAATGGATGAACAGGTTATTGCAAATAAAAAACAAGGAAAAAGAATAACAAAGTTCAACGAGAAAAATAGAAAATAGAAAAACAGAAATGTAAAATTCATACACCAAAAGAAATCTGTGTAGTGGGATCCACAGTTCATCTCTCACTGTTGGTACCATTGTTGACACCTTGTGGCCCTGTATATGTTGACGAAACCCATCTTCCAGCGATCATCTTCGACATCTTCTGTAGGTTCCCAGTCGTCAATTCGGGGCTTGTGCTAGCTTTCCTAGTTCTAGCAAGCTCTCTTTGACTCTCTCTCTCTCTCTTTCTCTGGGATTTTTCTTGAGCTCCTAGAGAGCTTTAATTCTTGAAAGATGAACAGAGCCACAAGGTGATAGAACAGCTACTGTAAAAACTCGAGTTGGAAGGGAAATTTTTTCTTTCTGTATGTCTCTCTATCAGCCGATTACAAGATTTATATATAGAGGTAGAGTTAAGTTAGCTCCCTCTTGCGATTAGGATACAAATTCCTAAACGAATAAGGAAAATCAAACAAAGAACAACAAGAACAACTATACAGCAGATAGGACTCATACAACAAGAGATAAGACTACGCTACTAAGAAGGCGCGGACTTAATACCCCCCCTCAAGTTGGAGCATGTAAACGGGAAATGCCCAACTTGGCAAGAAGATGTTCGAATTGTTGCCTGCCCAGGGCCTTCGTAAACATATCAACAAGTTGCTCGGAAGTCCTGACATAGGAAGGTTGTATATTCCCAGTCTGAATTTCATTGCGGACAAAGTGACAGTCTACTTCAATGTGTTTAGTCCTCTCATGGAAGACTAGATTCGCAGCGATATGCAAGGCTACTTGACTATCACAGTGTAATCACATAGGATCAGGATAACCAACTCCTAACGAATGCAGCAACCTTTTTAACCATTTCAATTTGCATGCAGTTGTTGCCATAGACCTGTATTCCGCCTCAGCCGATGATCTGGACACTGTAAGCTGCTTCTTTATCTTCCACGAGATAGGTGTTTGTCCCAAAAATACAAAGTATCCAGTGAGAGAGCGTCGTGTCAGCGGACACCCGACCCAGTCAGAATCACAGTAAGCATACAATTGAAGATCACTGTCGGCCGGAAGGAAAATTCCCTGTCCCGGGTTACCTTTCAAATATCGCACCACACGTAAAGCCACCTCCTAGTGTTCTTCACGGGGGTTCTGCATAAATTGAGCAAGCACATGTACACAGTAGGACAATTCAGGACGGGTAATGGTTAAGTAAATTAAACGACCCACAAGCCTCCTGTAGCTCTCTGGTTTTACCATCAAAGGACCATCTGCCAGAGCTAGTTTATGATTTTGTTCCAGGGGAAGTCCAACTGGCTTAGATCCTAGCAATCAAGTTTCTGATATGATATCCAAAGCATACTTTTGCTGACAAAGGACAATACCTTTCTGGCTTCTGGCGACCTCCACTCCTAAAAAATATTTCAAAGCTCCCAAGTCTTTTATGTGGAAGCATTGGCTCAGATACTTCTTGAATCTCCATATAGCATTGCCATTATTTCCAGAGATGACAAGATCGTCCATGTACACCAAGATATTCAATTGTTCCTGCTTCCGTCGTAGTGTAAACAAGGAGTAATCAGATTGTGACTGGGTAAAGCCATACTGTTTCAAGGTCGTTGTTAGTTTAGCAAACCAGCAACGAGGGGCCTGCTTCAAACCATAAAGCGACTTGCGCAGCTTGCACACCTTCCCAGGTAATCTCGAAGCAAATCCAGGGGCATCTTCATATACACTTCTTCTTGCAGATCTCCGTGAAGGAATGTGTTCTGCACATCCATCTGATGTAGTTCCTAGTTTTTAGCCGCAGCCATTGCAAGGAATGTACGGACTGTAACCATCTTTGCCACAGGCGCAAATGTTTCATTGTAGTCTATCCCTTCAACCTGTTTGTTTCCGAATATCACCAAACGCGCCTTGTACCGCTCTATTGTGCCATCTAAGTGGTACTTTATCTTGTAGACCCATTTACTTCCGAGCGCCTTTTTCCCTGGCGACAAGTCCACCACTATCCAGGTTCTGTTGTTTTCTAAGGCTTCAATTTCCTTTTTCATTGCCTCTCTCCAATGAGAGTCCTTGATAGTTTCTGAATAGCTCTAGGGCTCATGATTAGTTGTGATAGCTGCTAAGAAAGAGCGGTGTCGCAAAGAGAATTTATCACAATTCACATAATGTGTTATAGGATAGGGAGTACCTGAGGAGTGAGATTGGCGAGATGAACTGGCAAAAGGGCTCAAACTGTGGTCGGAACACCATGTGGTGTGTATGACGTAATCCTTGAGACGGGTGGAAGGATGCTTCACTCTATGACCTCGTCAAAGTTGCTCATTCTCTGCATTCGTTTCTTCCATAGAACCCCCCCTTACTCCATGCTCCCCTTCATTATTTTCACACCTGTCGCCTTGTCCTGTCTCTCTTATGACCTCACAAGTACCATTACCCCTTCCTCTTTCATTATCTTCTTCGCCACACTCTTTAGTTTCCTCCTAGTTATAAGCAAGAGTACTGTCATCGGGTTTGTGTTCGACTTGTTTTTCTTCAATAGCATAAGGAAACTCAGTTTCTGAAAACACCACATCCCTAGAAACAAAGTATTCATTATTTTCTAAGTCATAAACTCTCCACCCCTTCTTGCCAAAGGGGTATCCCACAAAGACACAACGTCTGGCTCTACTGGCAAACTTGTCCCTGGTACGATTCAGGCTTCGTGCATAACACAAACACCCAAATGTGCGTATATGTCTGTAGCTTGGTTTCTACCCATATAGCATCTCATACGGTGATTTACCCAAAAGGAGAGTGGAGGGGGTCCTGTTGATCAGATAACCAGCTGTCATAACACATTCTCCCCAAAACTCAATAGGGAGGTTGGCCTGAAATCTAAGAGCTCTGGCAACATTTAGTATATGTCTATGCTTTCTCTCGACACGTCCATTCTGCTGTGATGTTTCAACACATGAGGTCTGATGTATTATACCTTGCTCAGAGAAATATTCCTTCAAGTAAGTAAACTCAGTACCATTGTCGCTTCTAACTATCTTCACCAATTTTCCATATTGCCGTTTAATTATAGTAAGGAAGTTTCGCAGTGTTTTGCCCACTTCACTTTTGTCATTAAGTAAGAATATCCAAACGTCTCTTGAGAAGTCATCAACAACGATCAAAAAATACGTGGCACCACAAGACGCCCGTACCGAGTACGGACCCCATAAATCACAATGAATCAAATCGAAAGTTCCTTTAGCATTGTTTTCACTAGAATCAAACGTACCTCTTGTCTGTTTGGCTTTTGAACAAACTCCACATATCCTATTTTTACTATCACATCTAAAGTTCAAATCAGGAAGAAGTTTAATTACTTTCTCAGAGGGATGACCCATTCTCTTGTGCCATAACTCGTATGAAGCTTCAACCTTTGCTTTGTGAACCTTACTTAAGCACGCACCTTTGAAGCAGTAAAGCCCTCTGCGTAGTTCACCCGCACCAATCACCATCCTCGAAGTGCGTTCCTGTATAACACAAAACTTATTAGTGAATTGGATATTACAATTTGACTCTTTTAATAATTACGACATATATCAGGTTACAATTCAAACGAGGAACATAAAGCACATTAGTAAGCTTCATGTGATCATTCAAAATGACGATCCCTTTCTTTATTGCCATGACATGCTTTCCATCGGGCAATCCAACCTGACAACCGGTCACGGTCTCGGTATCACGCAGGTGGTTCAGGTTTCCTATCATATGGTGCGAAGCTCCTGTATCAATTATCCAATTCATACCTGTCAACTTCTCGTTTGTGCTGGGTTTGCAAGAATTCAACAGATTAAGAAAAGTGGACCACTATTCATTAGTCAATCCACCGAAAGCAGTGCGATCTCCCTCTGTCGCGTGGGTCAGTTCAGAAGTTTGCCCTACCGCTTGTGCTGCATTTGCTCTCTGTCCGCCTCCACGTCCACGACCAGATTTACCTTGTGTTCCTCGGCCTCGAGCTTTCCCACTCCTAGTGGATCTTGGTCGGTCTCCCCACCAGTCCGGGTAGCCGATAAGTTGAAAGCAACTCTCAGCCTCATGTCCTGTGCGTCCGCAGTTTGTGCACGCTCCAGATTTTTCTTTTGTATTGTGTCCCGTTCTTTTTGTGCCACCTTGAGCTTGCACAGCAAAGCTCATCGCCTCTTTTCTTTCTTCTTTGTCGCGGGTCATGGTTCTCAGCCGCTCCTCTTGTATCACCATGGCATAGGCTTTGTTCAAGTTTGGCAGCGGATCGGTGCCCAGAATATTAGAACGCACTGTTCCATATACTAAGTCATCCAAGCCCATCAGAAACTGATGGACTCTTTCTTCTTCTCGTCTCTTCTCCAGTTTTGCAGCGATGTTGCAGTTGCAGCCCGCACAGACGCATGTCGGGATTTGCTCATAGTTAGCAAGTTCTTTGCAAATTTGCTTCAGTTTGCCATAATATGTCACGATTGGGAGACCTGCCTATTTGCTTGTCGCAAGATATGCCTTGAGTTGCTGTATCCTTGGCCCATTGCCCACTGAGAACCGTTCTTTGATGTCATCCCACAGGTCCTTCACAGTCTCCATGTACGTGATTGTAGAGCGTAGGCTTGGTTCTATCGTGTTGAGGATCCATGAAACCAGCATCGAGTTTACAGTCCACCAGTCTTCTAGCTCCGGTGAATCATCCGCGGGCTGAGATATAGTTCCATCAAGAAATCCGATTTTCTTCTTGGCTCGGAGCGCCATTCGCATTGCTCGAGCCCATTCCTCGTAGTTATCTCCTTTCAATTGGACTTGGGTAATTATATTACCCGGATTGTCGTTGGCTGCCAGGTAGTACGGTGAGACCACCTTTTTGCTTCCGCCCTCACCTTCATTCTGCTTCTCTCTTCCTTCTGCCATGATTGATCGGCCAAAGCAAGATGTCTCTGTTTCTTTCTTGATTTCAGCGAAGATCAGATACTGGCTTTGACTGGCTGTTGCAAACAGAGCTCTACAGAATCCTCAGAGATCCGCTTCACGAGCAATGATCCGAAGTAATCAACTGTCGCAACCACCAGCTTTGATAATCGGAAGCCAATAGAGTTCTGCAAACTCTTCAGTGATTTGTTCTACGAACAGAGGTCAGAGAGGGTCGAATGAGCAATGATCGGAAAAATATTGCAGCCACCAGCTTTGACGATCGAGAATATAGTTCTGCAAACTCTTCGGCGATCTGTTCCACGAACAGAGGTCAGAGAAGATCGAGCATTGCAGTCTCAGAAGGCGGTGCGAAAGTCGGACATTCTTCGCTCTGATACCATGTAAAAACTCGAGTTGGAAGGGAAATCTTTTCTTTCTGTATGTCTCTCCATCAGCCGATTACAAGATTTATATATAGAGGTAGAGTTAAGTTAGCTCCCTCTTGCGATTAGGATACAAACTCCTAAATGAATAAGGAAAATCAAACCAAGAACAACAAGAACAACTATACAGCAGATAGGACTCATACAACAAGAGATAAGACTACGCTACTAAGAAGGTGCAGGCTTAATAGCTACGTTGGTGGTGGCCATTGATAGAATGCTGTTGATGCTATTTATTCTCCTCCATTCCTGTTTCAATCTCGGAGGCAGAGCCTCAGGGCATTTTGATTTTGAGAGAAAACTAGAGCTGAGAGTAGAGAAATTATGCTTATAGATCAGCAAGTAGTTGCCTAAACATCCATATCTAGCTTTTGATGCCGGGTCTCGGAGATGTTAGGGGACAATGAGATATTCCGTCAGAGCCGGTGCAAGTATTGGAAGTTATAATAAGGGTAAGCTGAATATTTTTGAAAGTTATAACAGTCACATGATACACATTTGAATGGTTTATCACGAAACATTAACAGTAAAGAAAGTATTAGTCAATTATCAAAAATAGTAAAGATAACATTTGTCAATTTTTAACAAGTAAGGGTACACTTAGTCAATTAACTAAACCATAAGAGTAGTTTAAAAAATTTACCCTATATTATATAATATAGATTAATATTCTATATTATATAATGTATACATACATGACATATAATACAAAATATTATATATTTTTAATAATTTTGCCCTCAACAAGGCTTCACCGGCCTGGACAATGAGTCAATGACCATTTGCGCTTCTTTGTTAAATAAGCTTACTTCTTACCTACAGCCCAACCACCCAATAGATGCCACACTCAAAGTAGAGAAACCTAAAAGGAGCTGTGGAAACTAAAAATAGACCTTAAAATTAAACATTTCATTTGGAGATGTTTATGGAATGCAATAGCTATCAAAGTAAACCTAGCAAATAGAAATTTGATCCAATCCACTTCTTGCCCTATTTGTGCAAAAGAACCAGAATCAATTATGCATGCCTTGTTCAAATGTGACCATGCCAAGATCCTTTGGTTCAGCCCTCTCCTCAGGGCGGATGCCTTCACCGAGGAGAAGCCTCCCAACTTCAGAACCCCTCCAAGAGCCAGGCCTCATCCCCAGGCAGGAGGGAAAGACTGACCACCCCCGCCTCGCAGCTCGCCGGCGGATCGGGAACCTCCTTGCCAGTCAAGTCAGCACCTCGGCACTCCAAGTTTGAGCTCCCGCTCACAGAGAACCGATTCGGTGTCCTAGCAACAAACTACCAACCGTCCGGGCCCGTCGAGCTTGGCAACACCGAGGCCAACAACGCCAATACTAGGCCCTCTAAGCAGCAACGAAGACGCCGACGAAGTCGCCGAAATACCACCCGCATCCTGCCCGAGCTCCGAGGTAAAGAAGAGACAAGCTCGGACGAGGTAAAAGCCGCCCCTATTCTCTCAGTCCCTTCCCTCCTCTCATCAGAACTCCTTTCAGTCCCCATGCCCAGAGATTTCAAACTCCCCTCTCTAGACAAGTATGATGGGTCCTTCGACCCCAACGACCACGTCGATGCCTTCCAGTCCCAAATGTACCTGGCAAGGGCTAGTGAATCCTGCATGTGCGTGGCCTTCACTACCACCTTCAGGGGGGTGGCCCGCACCTGGTACAAGAACCTGACCCCCGGGTCAATAAGAAGCTAGACCCAGTTCGTGCAGGTCTTCACCGCGCACTTTGTTACCAGCAAACGGTGCCCCCGAACCGAGGAGAGCATCTTCGGAGTAGTCCAGAGAGAAGGAGAGTCCATCCGGGGCTACATCAAGCGGTTCAATGACGCATGCTTGCAGATACTACGCTTGGACCCCGCGGTGCAGCTCGCGACAGCCAAGAGTGTTGTGACACATAAGAAGTTCAAGTGGCACATGGTAGTTAACCAGCCCGCGACCGTGGCTGAATTCCTCAAGCTCGCGGATAAATTCATGAGAACAGAGGAGGAGATCAACCAAAGGACTGAAAGCGAGATCGAGAAAAAGAAGAGGGAAGGCGAGCCCTCTAACCCAGATGACAGAAGGAAAGACCCTGCTCGGGAGACGAAGCCAAATCAGTCGTTCCGAGCTCCCTTAGCAGCTCGGGCGGACTACACACCCTTGAACACGAAGCGGGCTGAGATCTTAATGACGATCAAAGACGCCCCGTATGTGAAGTGGCCACCTCGTCTGAAGGGGGCACCTCAGGCTCCCCAGGAGGCTCCGTCCTCAGTACCTCGGGCTCTGCCACCCGGGAAGGATCGGCACGAACTCGCTTAGCAGCTCGCTTCTTCCGCTTCATGCCAACAAACAAGTTTGCACTTCGCGTCTTGTCTGCCTCCATAACACCTACAAAAAGGAGTTTGGCGTTAGAAGACGGGAATAAAAGCAGAAACAAAAGTATCTTTATCTGAGCAAGAAACCAACCCAAACTCAGATCGGTCTGAATGAGTTTATCCTTCGTTAGATAGGCTTCACATTTGAGCCCTTGCCGGGCCCAGTCTTGGAGGCCCTTCACCGTGTCTTCATCCAATACGACACCGGGGTCAGGAGCGGCCAAACCCCACTCAATAGGAAACGGCCACCCCGCAGCACTTCGAACCACGAAGTAGTCCCGCTTCCATGCCGGGACCTTGTTTGGAAGGTCGTGTAAAAGCTTGAAGCTCGGGCGAGGTGACAAGTAGTACGCCCTCCTACGCCTGGGCAGGGGACCCGCCTGTTTTTTGAGCATGAGGATAGCTGAAAAGACTTCCAGGTCTAAAGGAAGGCAGTGCTCGCAGCACAGGGAGATAGTCCCAACAAGGTTACGAACAGAGTTCGGGTGGAGCTGACCTATAGTAACGCCGAAGTGGTTCATGACTTCGACGATAAGAGGATGAAAGGGAAGGCGCAGCCCGGCAACAAGCTGCTCCTGGAATATAACGATCTCATCTGGACCGTGTTCCCAAGGAAAGTCGCCCGGAGGTACGAAGTAAGTATACTCCCCAGGTAGGTTGTACTGGACAATAAGGGACCAAAGCCTTTCAGGCGTCACAGTGGAAGGTCCGAACTTATCTGGCACCCGACCTCGGCGGGAGGTGGATGCCAAACTACCCGATGTGACTCAGTATACAGGCTCGAACTCGAGCTCTACCTCGGGCCCAGCCTCAGACTCACTAAGGCTGTCGGGGACAGCAGCTCGGTTCGTAGAACCAGCATCGGACCCCCCCAGGAGACTACATAAACTACCCGAACTAGACATCGAAACAAAGGGCTGAGGACTCACCAGGAAAAGCTATCGGACTGCGAACGAGTGACGCAAGCTGACAGGCTTGGACGCGAGCTCAAGGAACAAACACTGAAGGATAACAGAGAAAAGTGACTGGGGTCCCCCCACTATTTAAAGCTATTGGACCCGCGCATCAATGGCCAAGATCGAAACCATCCAACGGCTCCCCGCAAAGTCAGCTGCGCACTCCCCGAAGAAAAGACACTCTGGCGCGCACGTTCAAAAATTTGAAATTGTTTGGCACACACATTTAAAAGTTCGAAAATTTGAAATCATTTGCACGCGTGAGCTACACGCAGACCGAGACTAACCCCTGGTCAAACCAAGCCAACCCCGGTTGAGCTAGGAACACAAGCGGGTCAGACCAGAGAAGTCCCAGACCGAGGCCAGAGTGTCCCGAGGCAAATCCACCTATCATCCCGTGAACTCCCCACGCCGGGTCAAGACCCCGAGCCTAGGGAGTGGGGCGCAATTGATGGAGGAAGATTTGACCCGACCCCTTGGCCATACGACACGTGGAAGCGACCAAGAGTGACCTGGCAGAAACGCTAGCTCGACACGACAGTGGGCCCCACAACCCGAGCTCCGAGGAAAAGTCAGCTCCCCCAAAGGGGAACTTACAACTCGAACTCCGAGCTGAAGAGCCCCGAGCTCCCCAAGGAGGAACCCGAGCTCCCCTTTCAAGGTCCTGAGCCTTACAAGCACAAAAGGCAAAGACCCAAACTGCCCACCCAAGGGCAGTTCGGGCCATACTCTGTCCGAACTCAAGACCACCTCACACACCACTTCGGCACCAAGTCGCCTGACTAAACCGTACTTGACGCCCAAAAAGCCTGTACACGGAGGCGGCGCACCTGACTGATTAGGGGTCCGACACATGACAGCCGCCCCCCAACGGCCACCTGCCACCGCCATCTCAGACGTGGCAGGGACGGTCTCGACAAGGAACAATGGAGGTTATGACACCGAACTAGCAACTGCCAACTGGCGGTGGAGGTTATGACACCCGAACTGGCAACTGGCAGTGGAGGTTATGACACTCGAAATGACCCCCGATCTGGTAGAAGAAGTGACCCGATCTAGTAGAGGTAATGATACACGAACTGACAGGGGTTCGGAAGTAAGCATACAAGGTGACTATAAAGGCTCCCATCTCAGGGGAAAGGAGGTATGTGATTTTTTGTGCTTTCTAGTCTTGGAATCCATTATTTCCTCTTGCCTCCTCGATAACACTAACTTGAGCTTCGGAGTATTCCAACCGAGTTCCTCCCCATAAGTCTCCAATTCCTTTTTGTTTCAGGCAACTCCAGCTCTATATAGGAGGCGAGATAACCGGCGACCAGGAGATGAGAGGAGAGAGAGTATGTGTGTGTCGCCAAATACGATGGAAGTCGTTTTCATGGAGGCAGCGATGAAGTTTCAGGAGAGAGAGTACGAACGTAAATAAATCTATGTATATAAAATCTCTTCACCGTCAGATATGCTTAAAATTGGACGCAGTATTAAGTGGGCCCTATTGGTTGGGTTGGTTTCTACATGTGGAAAGCTTTCCAGCGTCTTTATCGTTGCCACTATTGAAATTTCCCGTTTCATCCATAGTCCACCGCACAGAGCTTGTGCAAAGTACTCTCTAGTCTCTGCAACAGATAACGAGATCAGTTCTAGCTCGCCACCTTTCGAGTTTCGACAGCCATATTAACGAGGAAAAAAATGTAGATTTTTCTTCTCTAGTTTTCTTCTCACACAAACAGAACTTTGGATCGAAAGAGATCAGAAAATATTCTGAACTTTCTTCTGAACAAGCACTCTCTAATTCTTCTTCTTATTCTCTGGAAGAAGGGTTCATGAAGCCATGAAAGGCTTCAACATCCCGGAATTCCTGAGAGCTTCGTTTTTCACGAAGGTCTCAGCTCTCGTTCTCATTTCCTTTGCTCTGTTTTACCTCGGAAGGCACTACTCAGATGGGTACCAACAGCTCATCTTCTTCATCTCCCGCCAGCAAAACCCAGTTATTGCTCAAACCCCATCTGTGGCTCTTTCTCCCCACGCCAACAAAACGTTCAGTCTTGCTTCTATCACACCCAATCAAACTTTAGAGACGACGAATCCCCCTCTGCCACCACCACTGCTACTGACATTGACATTGCCGCCGCCACCACCGCCGGCTGTGGTGGATAAAACGGGGATTTTGGATGAGATTGGAAGATGTCGGAGGAATTTGAGGTAGGTGAATTTGATTCGAAGTTGATTAAGAGTTTGGGCAATTTGAGTCGACAGGATGGGAGGGGGGATGACGGAAATGGTGGCGGCAGCGGAGGAGGTAAGGCTAAGCTTAGGATTGAGAGATTTGAGCTGTGTCTGGAGAGTATGACGGAGTATATCCTTGTTTAGATAACGTAGAGGAGATTCAGAAGTTGAATTTGACAGAGAAAGGGGAGAAGTATGAACGACATTGTCTGCGCGGGACGAAGTGATTTGCTCCTGGAAACATGTCAAGGAAAAAACCGGATCTGATGCTGAGGAAAAATACAGAGACGCAGTGAACAAAGCGAGGGAAAAATATTGCAGAGGCAGAGAACATCAACGGTGGTAATCCTCGATCTCCCTTTCTCTCCCCTTATCTCCGCTACTGTTTGTGTATCGTGAGGTCGAGGAAAATGAATAGTATTTTTCTCATTACAAGGGTAATATGAGGATTAAAAAATATTGTAACGGCGGATTTTAACTGAGGTCTTTATAATTTACCTAAAAAAAGACCAATGATTTTTAAAATCGGATCGGATTAGATGATCGGACCAGAAAAATCGAAAATCAGTCATCCGTTTTTCTCTAAAATCGGATTTTCTCCTATAACCGTTGATTTTTATCAGCGAACCGTTGAACCGGACGATTAATCGTTCGAACAGTCGGACCGTTCGACTTGATAACCAATCCTGACCGATTCGGTTTTAAAAACCATGAAATGACCATTTGCGCACTGGACCCGGAGAGTGCCGAATTGTGGCCGCTGACGGCTCTGTGGTCGTTGAACGCGACGACACCGTAGGTAATAATAATGCCAAAAAGTGAAAAATCGGGTAGGTGGTAATAAATCGGCAAGCCCCCAGCCCACGCCTCACCATCGTTCCATTCCAAAAAGGTAACGTTGCATATTCCAAATCGCTTTCTACACTCTCTCACTCTATTGTATTTGCTTTACTTCACTTACAATGGATTTCCATTTACTTCTTCCTCTTCCTTTTCTCGTATTTTAGTTTTGCTCCGACCCAAGAAAAAGAAAAAAAAACCGAACTTTCTTGATTCTTTGTACTGTAAACCAAACTATAAGAAATTGGATTCCAAAATGGTCATTTAATATAGATTGAACTGTTTACCAGCAATTGAAAATCAAAATTGAACTGGGTCCTTACAATTGTGTTTAGTTCTGGCATTTACATTTTGTTGCACCAATGTGCTTTGTTTTTCTGGCGAGTTTGTAGGGTCCATTCATCTTCTTGTTTCTGGGTTATGCCTAGATTTGATATTTTGGTTGTTTAAATTCTGGGTTTTCCTTTTTTTCTGGCCAGATTAACCGATTAATGGCGGTTTCGGCCTTCAAATCAATGTCTAAGAGAGGAAGCTTGGGAACTCCTTCCACCAACTTAGCTTCTGCGGCAGAAAGTAATTCAGAGAACTTGGGTAAGAAAGTTCTGCATCGAAGGTCCAGAAGTGTGAGCGCGTTCTCGAGAAACTCTCTCGAAACACCCTCTTCGTCACAGTTGCCATCCACGGACAAAGAGGAGTTTTTGAATAAAAGAGATAATCCCCTATTCTGGAGCAGCACATCACCACCTAGAGGTTCAACTGAAACGGAAAATGTTATTGGGATCGCCAAATTCGATTCAAGTGCATCCAGATTGGGTAGACCGGCTTCGAATGTTTCAGATACTAGAAGAGGGAGATCGGTTTCGAGGAACTCCGGTTATGTGAATACGTCGTCCGGTAACCGAAAGGAAGTAGGTCGAAGTTTGTCGAGGGTAGACACGGGAAGACGCCGACGGTCAGCGTCAAGGGGTCGTTATGGGAACTCTGAGGTTTGACCTTCCTTGTTCCATTGAAATTCCTGATCTACAAATAGTTGTTTCTATATATCTTTCGTTATTAGTTTTCATCTTGGCTTAGTTCTGGTCTCGGAGTTCTGGTTCATGACTATATTAAATTGTTGTTAGTTGTATTTACAGAGTGAAGTGGAACAAGATTATAATTTATCATCAAGTATAAAAACAAGAAACAACGGGAATTTGGGTCGTAGCATCGAGAAGAAAGATAATTTAATCACAAATGCTTCTGAATTGTCTGATCAAACAAAGAATATGCAAACATGGTCTAGCCAGCATCCACTTTTGGAGCCTTCTGATGGTTTGATTGTAAGTTTGTTGGAGATCTTGATTCCTTCTTGCTTAGGAAATTATAGAAGAACTTGTGCTATTCAGTGATCCTCATTTTTTTATTCTTACTGATAAAAAAAAACGACTCTCGTTTTTTGTTTTGTTTTTGCTTGTTTCTGTCTTTTACACAGATTCCAAATTGGGAAGATGGAATTTCTACACGTTCATATTCAGAAGCTGAGGAGAAAACAATCAAGGCTGTTTTTGAACAGATGAAGGTAGATACTTTGTTTCTTTGCCCTTGGTTCAGATATAATCACTCAAATAGCAATACATGGCTTAGTGAAACTCCAATCCTGAATTGTAAGATAGTTTTGTCTACTAATTTTTCTTTTCATGGTTTTTGTTTTCACAGAATAATCATATATCCTGATAATTCTCTTATTTTTTATTTGGTTATATTTTAACTTTGTTTTAGTTTCTCAGTCTCTCCAGAGCCCTGCCAGTGATGCTGGTACAAGCGGTATATATGAGACTGTTCGATCAGAAGTGAGACGTGCTATTTCTGAGGTTCAAAATGACCTAGAAAATGTAAGTTTGCATGCTTGAAAGATGTATTACTTTCCTTGACATTTTTATCTTAGTTTGAGAGATGTTTATTTGTTTATGAAAAACTCCAAGCTGCCAAGTTTGTGGGTTGTGTAGCTGTTGAAAACGTACTACATAACAGAGATACACTTTCTGACAAAAAGTAAGAACTGTTGAATTTGTAAATGCCATTTTTATTAGTAAACAAGCAGTTAGAAAAGGAACTTCCCTGTTTCTGAAAGAAACTAAAATTTTAACCTTCAAGCTACAAGGTGTACCATGAAAGTTGCTGGAAAATTCTGACAAAAAAATCATGGAAAATGGATAGAACACCAACAGAATTCATATCATGTCAGCATCAGAAGGTTTTAGTAAATCCATTTTTGTTTGATGAAGGAAAAACTTTACAACATTGATAAATATTGCCTGACTTCTTTTTTTTTTTGATAATTGAAGTATGATTTTATTAGCAAGATATGAGAACTATTACAAGCATCCCAAGGAGAGGCATGAGGTGCGGCCTCTCCTTACAAGAGAAGATTACATTTTAAACACTAGAAAGCAGATTATAAAGCAGCCCAGTACAGATTTTCCCTGTTAACCCTTGTTTGACAAGACAATCAGCCAAAGCATTCGCTGACTGAATTGGGATCTGCTCCTCACATAGCGCGCCTTACACCGACTTCACAGCCACATCCCACCCTGTAATTGGAACATCTCCCCATGAATAATAAATTCAAGGATGGGAGATGTTCCCGATGTGCGGCCAGGACATACTGTGAGGTCGGTGTGAGGTGTGCAGTGTGAGGAGCAGGTCCGGACTCTCGCTGACTTACCCACCCAATGACAGCTAATATTCATGTTTCTTGTTAACCACTTGGCTTTCTTTCTTTCTTTTTTTTTTTTTCCTTTTTTTGATAATTGAAAAGACCACTTAGCTTTCTTTAAGAGATCCCTATAGCACCAAACCACTGAGTCCGAATCTGCCAGCTACCCCACAACAACTTTAGAGTCTCCTTCAATTATTAGATTTTCCAGACCCAACTGATTTGCAATTTGAATACCTACTAATAGTTCATCCTAATAGTCTCCTAAACCCACTGGATCAGAGAATAAGGCTAAAATGTTGCAATCTTATCTCTCACTACTCCTATTCTAGAAGGTCTTGTGTTACCCTGACTACTTCCATTAAAATTCAACTTTACACTTCCGTCAGGAGGAGGAACCCACTCTGCATAGACCCTATCCATTCTGGAAGTGCCAACTGCCATAGCTGATCAACTCCTCCAGAGCTTATCAAAGGAAAAGGATTGGAAGGAATCCATAGCTCTCAACCAATATATTGTTCTTGTCAAGATGCAATCCTTGACAATTAATAGACTTATTTCTTTTTCTTGAAAAATTCTTGCATTCCTTTCTTCCCAAATTGTCCAGAGGGCAGCTGCTCTAATACATTTCCATATGCTCCTCCCTCTTTTAGTGGGCCACACAAAAAAGGATGGATTGAACAGTTGATTTACATTTGTAGGTGAGTTCCACCTACACCCAAACAAAGCAAAAATCCAATTCCAAATAGTTGCAACAAAGGAGCAGAATATTAGTAAGCGCAAACAATCTTCACCATTAGCTTTGCAAAGAAAACTCCAGTTAGGAGACAAACACATAAAAAACCTTTTCTTCTACAAACGGTCTAAGGTATTAATTTTTCCAAAAAAAAAAAAAAACTAGCAAAACACCACAATTTTAGAGGGAACATGCCTAGTCCAAACCTCCTTAACCGAAAAAAACCCTTTGACCAGAAAAAGAACAAAAGGTCTTAAAGAAAGAAGCATAGGAGAAGGAACCTTTTGGATGGGGGATCCAAATCCGACTATCCAGTTGAGGGGTCCAAACAGACATTACCAAGAAGAAGTAAAAGGTCCGAGACATACTCAAGTTCATTGTCCCTTAAACCTCTTCAAAACCCAAAATTCCAATTTAAAGACAGAGGGAGGACAGGAGAGTGGAGCAAGTTAGAAACAACCTTCTTCTTAAACAAGGAATGGAGTAAAGAGAGGGAAAGAGGTCCTTGAGAGGTGAATTACCCATCCAAATATCTTCCCAAAAGAAAACAGAATTACTAGAGCGAACATCATACTTGACAAAATTCAGAAAAAGAGGAAGAATGCCACGAATTGCTTTCCAAGGTGTAGACAAAGTAGCCCGGTGTGATACTCTAGCATCCCAACCATTTTCCAAAGACCCATGCATACTAGCTATCACCTCATGCGCAAGTCTCTCTCTCTCCAACGGCCATTTCTGTAGCCACTTCCCGAATAGAGATACATTCTTAAGGACTAAATTGTCTATTCCCAGTCCACCTTCTTTCTTGCTCCTGCACACTAATTCCCACCTTATTAAATGGTCCTTTTTCTCTTCCCCTAGTTCCCAAAGAAAGTCCCCCATCAGTCTCTCTGGCTTCTTGGCCTCCCTAGCAGGAATTCTAAACTCTGAGAGGTAATAAATCAAAAAATTAACAAAGTTACTCTACCCCCCTAGAGAGATAATTCTTTTTTCAAGTCACCAGCCGCTTTTCAAACTTTTCCAAATTTTTTTTTGATAGATCAAACTTTTCCATTTTTTCTTTTGATAGAAAAAACTTTTCAAAAATTGGAGTCAAAAAACAGATCTCCTAGGCCTATGTAGGACATAGGCCCGGAAGTAGGACAATCTAAACACTTTGCACAGATTCAATATTAATACCCATAACACAACTTTTATCCAAGTTTTATCTTCAAATTGGATAACTCTCAGTGTTTTATCAAGCCTTTTAGGTTGCTCACCTTACTCAAATCACCCCTTCATAGAAAATTATAATGTCATTAGCAAACTGGAGATGGGTTATCAGAACTATATTCCTGCCTATCCTCAAATCCTTCATCACATCTTCCCTATCAGCTTTTGTGATTGATCTACTAAAAATATCAGCTACAAGGGTGAACATAAAGGGCGATAAAGGGTCTCCTTGCCTTAGACCTCTATAAACTAGAAAGAAATCCTTGACCACACTATTGACCAACACTGAAAAATGATAGGAACTAACACAACCCTTCACCCAATTACACTACCTTTCTCCAAAACCACAACTCCTTAGTACCTCTACTAGGAAGTTCTAATCCACCAAGTCATAAGCCTTTTCTAGGTCCAACTTACAGAAAAAACCCTGTTGGCCAGACCTCCTATTTCCTCCACTCATTCATTGGCTAATAAAAACTGATCAGTTATTTGTCTCCCTTGCACAAAGGCTCCTTGGGCTTGACTAATAAAAGAGGGCATAACTTCTCTTTTCCTCAAAGAAACACCTTAGCTGAAATTTTGTAGATACTAGTCACTAAAAAAAAAAAAAAAAACTAATAGGCCTGAAATCTTTAGGGTGTTTCACATTTACCTTCTTAGGGATTAATGCTATGAAGGTGTCATTGACTCTAGGGCTGACTATGTGCTAACCTTCAATCTCCTTAAATACCTTAAATAAATCTTCTTTCACCACATCCCAATAATCCTGATAAAACTGCTTGTCTAATCTCTTCTTGGTTTACTGTTCTCTTTCCTGCTGGTTGACACATGAAATATGGGGTTTTAACTTCCTTCTTCTTAGACTTTGGCCCCACATTCTGAACTCTGTTGACAATCATACTCCCAATACCTATTGAATGCAACCATGTAAGACCATGGGGAACAACATTGAAATTGCCTACATTGGATATGAACTGCCACCCTAATGGAAATAGAGTGAATATCCTTCTTCTCATAATGAGTTTGGTGTCAGAAGATTCTGTACTTTCTTCCTCCACAGATACTTCATAGAATGATAGTAAAGAAGAATCTCAATTAAATGTCACAAAGCATGGGAAGCAGGGCTGACAAGAAGAGATGCTTCATCATCTCTTTGAAAATATACCAGTGCTACATACCATGTCTTTCTTCTTTGTCATATGGGATTCAAGGAAAGGATATAATTAAGTCCTAGGATGATCTTTTGTTCATGAGGATTTGTCTCTAAAGGATAGAGAGAATAGTCAACCTGAGTACATTGTTATGGAACTTGATAGTTACTCCTTGAGTGGATGGTCAATTGATTCTTAAAGAAACAAGTTTCATACTTTAGCGAGATATTGTAGGACCTTATATACAGATTTAGATTCCCTTTAATTGTGACTCCTCTAGATATGAGCTTCTCAAAAACCTGCAAAATTTACAAACAGGAATGATGAAAATGCTGATAGAATCTTTCAAGAGAACAAGAAATAAGAATGGAAAAAGAAGCTTCTGAGGCTCATACATGATTCCGGTTTCATGAAAGATTCTTTTGATGAGTAATTGAAAATGCTTTTTGAAGATACCAAGTGAAAGTGACTGAAATCTTCTGGCACTAAAATTGTATCCACCAAGTTGAGTAAAAAAAATATTATTTAAAATCTACTAATACTGATATGAATCAAGAATATATGCAAATTACAAGGCAAGTTATTTCTAATTTTAATTTTTTATTATTAGTAACTAAAACTTATTTTTCCTTTCTCCAGTTTCAAATATGTTGGCATTTCCAAGGAAATTTGTTGTTATAGGGTAATATGAAACAAATTATACACTTTTGCATATGATATTATTTAAGGAGATGCATAATGCATTATATCAATCCAGTTATAAACTTCAATTTATTTTCTGGTAACACATATATACTTTTTTATTACTTATTTTCTGTTTTTCTTCCATGCTTCTTATAAACCAGGCTATCAGGAGGAAGAATCCTTCCATTATTGGAACAACCAATATTGCTGATATACCTCCAGAGTTGGTCAATCCTGATGCAGTTGAATTAGTTTCAGACATCAGAAGGGAATATGCTAGAAAGCTTGAGGAGGTAACTTTGCATTACCTCCAACTTTTAGCAGCAGACTGAAATAGAATGGTATAAGGATTTGTGTAGTGATGACTGTAGTCCAACTCTAGTGTTAAGAAATACTTGAATGATAATTGAGCTTATTATTAGGCAAAATTTCAGAGCATTGTTTACACTTTACATATTGTCTTGTGTAAAGAGGATCAAACTCCAAGTGATGTTACATGAATTCAGGTACAGATATGGGAAATATGCCTGTTTCAGGAGTCATTATCTCTCTGACCCCAAATTCTGTGATACAGGGCCACAACTGACCTGTGAACTTTGGCCAAAATCATCATATTATATGGAAAAAATTTCCAATCATGTAAGTGTTGAGAGAACTGTTTTTATGTTAAGTCTTGGGAGGCAGGGTAATCTAGTAATTACCAAAAGATAATAAGGGCACTCCAGTCCCAAAATTATCATAAACAGGGGCATTATTCAACTTCCACTTACTTTATATATATATATATATAGAGAGAGAGAGAGAGAGAGAGAGATTAGACTCTAATCATCTCTTCTAAGAGAGGTTTGGCTGTTTTCTCTTAGCCCTAATCTCTCTTTCTCTTCTCTCCCTCGTCTCTCTCTTCTTTTTTTTTTTATCAATCTCTTCTCTCTCTTCTTCCTGGTCTATACTAATACAGCTCTGTTACATGGTATCAGAGCAGGGAGATTGGGGTATCTCGTTCTTTCTACTCCATCTTATTCCCTTTGAACTGCTCTAGAAGTTACTTTTGTGGCCAACTAAACCCTAGTTCTCCTGATCGACCTAGGGTTTTCTCACTTTCTGTTTACTAAGTGATCTGTGATGGGTCTAACCATCACAGTTGGTGGTGCAAGTGATGTGTGAGATGAAAACCCTCTAGTGGGATCATTTCAAGAGGGAGCTGTGATGAATCTGTGTGAAGACATCGATTCAGCAGTGATTAAATGAGCAAAACAGGTGAGGTACTGAAGTGACTTGTGATAGTAGATATTGCGAATGAAGGAGTGAAGTGATCAACCCAGCAAAGTGATAGATACAGGTGTAAGGGTGTGCGTAAACTTCTTAATATTCAGTTTGTGAATCTGTGATTTTCTAGAATTATTTCAGAATTGAATTGTTATTGATTTCATAATTTTCGAGTTGAGTGAAGGCCCTCATTAGGTTTTTCACATCTGTTATTGTGAAAGATACGGATTCAAAACAATCTATAGTTGTTACACCAGACTTTATTTCTGTTCAAATGACCAATATTAAGCTGAATCCTGAATGGGAGTGGTAATAACTATGCAATTTGGGCTAAATCTGTAGAAGTACGCCTTACGGCTAGAAAGAAGCTGAAGTTTATAGCTGAAAAGAAACCTGCGGCTAACAGTGACAACTATTCTGATTGGATTCAAGAAAATGCCCAAATAGAAAACTTGGTTATGGAATTCAATGGAACCTAAAATTAGTAGTCCACTGATATTTTATATACAACTAAACAGATATGGGATCAAGCAAAAAGAATGTATTCAGGTAGCAATAATGTGACCTGGATTTATCAGTTATTTTAGTCATTCTTTAATCTTCAACAAGGTGACAAGTCTCTTGAATAGTACTATTCAGATATGGTGGGCCTTTGTGAGGAGTTGAATATGTACCAACCACTCTCTAGTGACATTGCTGTTCTAGAAAAGCAAAGGACGGAACTTTGTGTCACTAAGTTTTTATCTGGGATTAAAGCTGAATATGAATCAGTTGATCTCATAACTTGAGTAGTCCAGAGTTACCAGATTTGGAGGATGTGTTTTCTTGTCTTCAAAGAGCCAAACTGTCTGAGAGCACATCTATGATTGATTGTGCAGCATTTACTGTTACTGGAAGTGGAGGTAGAGGAAGAAGAGGTACTTTTATGGGTGACGAAGTGGTAGCCAAGGACAGCATAGACAGCATGGGGGTAGAGGTGATCTTGGTTCTAGAGGTGGTTGTGGACATGGTAGAACCACATCAACCAGATTCTATACACATTGTGGGTTAGAGGGCCATACTATTGGATATTGTAGAGATTTATATTGTAGGCTGTTGAAGAACAAAGGGAGTTATGCTAATCAAGTGTCCTACCATGGTGAAGAGTCCATTACTGCTCAAGTGTCGGCTCCAAACAATCGACCGGAAAGTGAAACTATAGCCATTTCCAAGGAAGATTACAATCCTTTGATAGCTTCTACTGTACCATCTCATGCTTCCACTGCTACTCTTGCTCAGACATCAGGTATTGGTTCCACCTGCTTCCTCTCCCCCTCATCTCCATGGGTCATTAACTCTGGAGCAACTGATCACATGACAGGTACTTCAACTAACTTCCCCCAATTTAACCCTTTACCTTCATCCTCTCGGTTTGTTACTCTTACTAAAGGTGCTACATCCCAGGTATCTGGGGTTGGCACAGTTAACCCAACACCACAACTTCTCATTTCTTCTGTTTTACATGTTCCTCAATTTTTGTTTAACCTTATGTTTGTGAGTAAACTTACTAAATCACTAAGAGGTAGATTGGTGGAGGAGTTGAGTCTAGTGGATTATACTATCTTCAAGGTAATTTGGGAAGTGCAACATTTCAGTCCTCATCTACTGGTGATTCTTTATTTTAGCTACATTGCCAACTGAGTCATCCTTCAGTGCAAAGTTTACGTGTCTTGTTTTTGTCTCTTTTGTCTGATGCCACCATTGATTGTGATGCATGTCAGCTCAACAAACATCATCGCGTTCCGTTTCCTCCTCGGAGCATTGGTCGTGTGTCCAAACCATTCCAGTTAGTTCATTCTGATATTTGGGATTCGTGTCCAATAGTGACATATTTGAGGTTCGAGTATTTTGTCACTTTAGTAGATGACTTTTCGAGAGTAGCTTGGTTGTATTTGTTGAAAGGCAAACCAAAGTTATTTTCTGTATTCAAGTCATTTTTTATGGAAATAAAAATCCAATTTGGCTTCAATGTTTGTGTTTTGCAATATGATAATGCAAAATAATGTCTTCTCCTTTTTCCAGTTTTCTTGATGAACATGGTATCTGACATCAAACTACATGTGTTTCCGCACCTCAATAGTATGGTGTGGCTGAACATAAAAATCATCATTTATTGGAAATCGCATGAGCATTACTAATTCAGATGAATGTTCCTAAAATCTATTGGAGTGATTCTATTCTCACAGTTTGTTATCTTATCAATCGGATGTCATCCTCTGTATTGTAGAATCAGATTCCTTACTCTTTTTTCTTTCCTAACCTCTATTTCCTCTTCCTCTTCGTGTCTTGGATGTGTTTGCTTTGCTCATCTTGTTGGTCATTAGATGGACAGACTTGAACCTTGGGCTGTTAAATGTGTTTTCTTGGGTTACTCTAGAACACAAAAGGGATACAAATGCTACAGTCCTTTGCTTCGTCGTCATATCATAAGTGCAAATGTCACATTCCATGAGTATATTCCCTACTTTTCTTCTCCTAATGATTCATTCATGTATTCACTCATGATGATCCTCCTCTTCCTGTTCATATTCCTTCATATATTCAAGCTCCTATTCTTGTCCCTCTTCCTCCCAAACCACCTCTTTAGCAGGTTTATCTTAAAAGGAGAGCAACAACTCAGCCTTTACCACCATTTGCCTTGCCGTCTACTGATCCTGATGCTGTAATGCCAACACCTTTGCCTTCAGATATTGATTTACCTATTTCTCTCTAGAAGGGTAAGGTCTCTTGTACTGCACATCCTATTACTACCTTTGTTTCCTATCGATCTCTATCACCTATAACTCGTACATTTGTCACATCTCTTTCCATAATATCTATTCCTAAGTTTGTACAAGAGGCCTTATCTGATCTTGGGTGGAGGACAACTATGGAAGAAGAGATGTTAGCTTTACGTTAGAATGGTACTTGGGAATTGGTTCCAATTCCAGATGGTAAGAAAACTATTGGTTGTAGGTGGTCTATACTGTGAAGTTTTAGCCTGATGGGATAGTTGAGAGGCTTAAGGCTCGTCGCCAAGGTTTTCACTCAAACCTATGGCATTGATTTTGATTAGGGGTGGATCCGTGGAAACAAATTGAGCTTTTCACGAGCTATTCGAGCTCAACTCATGAAAAGATCGACCTGGCTCAGTTTAAATTGAGCTTCGAGCCGAGCTTGAGCCTGATATATAGGCTCATTTACTAATTGAGTCGAGCTTGAGCCTAGTAAAGCTTGGCTCATATATATATATATATATATGAGCTAATATTTTTATTTTTTATATGTATGATAACAAATAATTTTTCTATATTTATTTTTTATTTTTCATAAGAATCTTGGCTCATAGTCAAGCCGAATTTGAACTCAAGTTTCTAGCTTGAATCGAGCTCGAGCCTAACATTGTTTTGGCTGGCAAAATAGCTTGGTATTCGGCTTGGCTCGGCTCGAATCCATCCCTAATTTTGATGAAACCTTTCCAAGATTACATCTGTGCAAACAATTATATCCTTGGCTGCTATTCATCATTGGCCATTATATCAACTTGATGTTAAAAATGCTTTCCTTCCTGGTGAACTTGTTGAAGAAGTGTATATGGAGCAACCACTTGGGTTTGTTGTTCAAGGGGAGTGTTAGGAATGGTTTGTAAGCTAAAGAAGGCACTATATGGGTTGAAATAATCTCCTTGAGCTTGGTTTGGTAAGTTTAGTGATGCAGTTATTGAATTTGATTTGCATAGATGTCAGACTGGTTATTTGGTGTTTAGTAACACTTCAGATGCATATTGTACTATTCTTGTGGTCTATGTGGATGATATTGTAATAACAGGGAGTGACTCACAAGGGATTAGCAAGTTGAAGATGTTCCTGCAAGAGAGGTTTCACACTAAGGATCTGGGCAAACTTCGGTATTTCCTTGGGATAGAGGTTATGAGAACAACCATACAGATTTTATTGTCACGATGTAAGTATACTCTAGATTTGCTTGAGGAGACAGGTATGTTGGGATGCAAACCAGCTACTACAATGGATCCCAACTCTAAAGTATTCTCAGATCAAGGGGAATTTGTTGATGATCCTAGTCAATATAGAAGGCTAGTTGGGAAACTGAACTATTTGACCATCACATGCATCACACGCCAGATATCTCTTTTGCTGTTGGAGCTGTCAGTCAGTTTATGAGTTCTCCTCATATCCTTCATCTTGAGGCAGTTTTCAGAATTCTACGGTACCTTATGGCATCACTGGACATGGGAGTAATCTACAGAAATCATAGACATTTGAGTATATCAGGTTTTACAGATGCAGATTGGGCTGGATCACCTATGGACAGGAGATATACCACAGGATATTGTACCTTCTTAGGTGGAAATTTAATTTCTTGGAAAAGTAAGAAACAAAGTGTGGTAGCAAAGTCTAATGCTGACGCTAAATATCAAGTTGAGTCGGGCAACAGAGGAGTTAGTGTGGCTCAAGAATCTTCTTCAAGAAGTAGTAGGGATTCCTGTAAAACTTCCCATGCACTTGCATTGTGATAATCAGACAACCATTCATATTGCCTCTAATCCGGTATTTCATGAGAGGACAAAGCACATTGAAGTAGATTATCATTTTGTAAGGGAAAAGGTTCAAAATGGTGATATTGATACCATTTGTGAAGACAGGAGATGAACTAGCAATTTTGTGAACTAAAGCTTTACACTCTAATCTTCTCTTCTAAGAGAGGTTCAGCTCTTTTCTCTTAGGCCTAATCTCTCTTTATCTTCTCTCCCTCGTCTCTCTCTTCTTCCTGGTCTGAATACAGTTCTGTTACAGTAAGCAAACTATATCTGATGTTTTAGATGCAATTCCATTTACAGGTGCAAGTTGGGCTTGGTTAAGTTCAACACCAACCCAATCCAAGTTGTTGAACCCCCAACATGGCCTTTTCAGATTGGGTAGGGATTGGGTTGGGTTTGGAATGATCTGATTTCTTTACTTATTTTGCTAAAATGTTCTTTTTCTTTGAGTTAAGATTAGTGGATTAAGGTTTACAATTTTAGCATTATTTTATGTACAAAGATAAAGTTATGTTGTTTTAGGAGTATTATACTTGTATCAGACCAGAAAAGTTTTACCTTCAAATTAAAAAAATTGTTGATGAATGCTTTTCTTTTTTTTTGATGAATGAGAATGATGCTTTTTATTGAATATCCAAACTTGACATGAGATACATATTTTATAAATGAGTATTTTAGTCTATGGTCCTTTTTTTAATTCTTAATTAGTATTATCCATGAGTGGATATTGTTTTCCAACTTGCAGTCACAGGAACGGGCTAGGAAACTTCGTGAAGACCTGGCTGTTGAGGAACATCGTGGGCAAGAACTCAGTAGAATTCTTAAAGAAATACTTCCAGATCCTAAGGTGCCAAACATTCATAAATCACGACCAAGGAGAAGAGTAAGCTCTGATATTCTTGTATACTGAACCAGTTATCTTTTCCAGACAAGCCTTGTAAGATACTTCCCAGTAGGCTTTGGGAAAGCATATGATCCATCTGACCATCCAACCAACCCTTTTTCCCAATGTTTCAAATATCATGTTGATTAAATGTGAGTATCATCTGCTAAGTAGCATTATTTTGGGTGGTGAAAACATTTGGCCAAAGTGAAGTATATTTATCTGATAGCTTCACATTTGGTCATCACATTCTTGAATAAATTGAAAGCTATTGGGTTTATCTTATATTATATGTGCATCTTCAGAGACCAGGAATATCTGACTTGGCTATCATGATTTCTCTTGGCTCCCAGTATGAGTTTGACATGCTTCCCTTCAATCATGAATTACTCACAGAATAGCATCGAGCGTCGAAAGATTTCAAAGCGTCTCACTGAAGAAGCCATGAATTATTTTGATGAGTGTGTATCAATATCAACATTTGATAGTTCTGATTTCTCGTCACCAGAAGACCCACCGCCTGTTGTCACTTCTTCAGTTAGTGATGGTAGATTTTTTGCATGTGGAAGTCCAAGTGCCTCAACCACCTATTGTTCCAATGTTCATCTCAATCACAAGAAGGTACCTATCGCTTAAGTAACTGGTGTTTATTATTCTGTCCTAAACAATCTCAGAAAATGGTGAACTATTTGATTATTTATATGATCCTCTGTTTTTCGTTCTATTCAAGTTTGAGTTATTTAAATTAGAACTATTATAAATATGCATTTGTTTGTAACAGCAAACAGGTAAAAGAAAAATGGGGATGTGTCCCTTGAGGGTCTTCCTGTAAACAATTCTTCTGTTATTTGTAGAAACATGATGTCAAAGCATTTATCTTCCACCAAAATCGTTCAACAACTTTTTCCCCAATATCTGTTTAGTTTTAAGGTCTCATTGTCAGCAATTCTCCTGTTAATTTTTGAATCATAATGCCAGAGAACTTATCTACCACCCATAATAGATATACTCCCCCCCCCCCCCCCCCATTAAAGAAATTCAATTTGTAAACATGAGAGTTATGGGAAATAGAATAAGTTATTAGCTTTCAATCTATATGATATACAGTCTGTATAGATACAGGTAAGTTGGCAGAAATTTTCATACAGTTTGAAACTTCAGGCAAGCTTGTTGGATATTTCATTCCATATTTCAAAACCATGACCCCAAATTAAAGAGGACAACTCTATTGTTCTTCTATTAATCTTGAAATATATGCTTGCAGGAATCAGCAAATCAAGTTGAATGTACCCCCAGTCATGAGGTATCTGTTTTAACAGCTGGCAGCAGTTCTGAGGAGCCAAAAAATGATCAAGGGAGTTTAGCAGGTATCAGAGAACAAATGGGAACTTTTCGGTTCTCATTTGCTCATGAACCAACAGAAACTCTTGGTCTTCACCATGACATAAGAAATTATGTTAAGAGGTTTGAGAAAGAAATCCACAAAGATACTGGGGAATGTCAAATTGCAAGATCAAGCAGCTATGATGCAGATGACTATAAGTTGCAGGTTTCAGCTGAGAGCTTGTTGTTTGATAAAGTGATTTTTAAGAACAGAATAGAGTCTGGAAGTCTGCTTCTCTGCTTTGGTGGTATAGCAATTTAAATCTACGTGTTTACTTCTACTCATGTAAATCTAAAGGTTGTGGGAAATTTGCTACATGCATGTGAACTTGTTGAGTTGTAAGATTGGGTGGCTTGCGTGTATGTCTGTTATTCCCTTCTATTAAGTAAAAGGAATTAAATTTAAGAGGGGTTTTGTATGCTAATTGGTATACCATACAGCTATCTAAATTTAATTCAAGCTGAAGATAAACTACAAAAATATTAGACTGATTTGAAATGTCTTTTATTCATTTGAAATTTTGTATTCTTGAATTTGAGGGGTGTTCGACATGTATGATTTTGTTTTTGCAGCATCAGCAAAAATACATTAATTTTGCTGATGAAGCGGATTTTTATGTTCGAAAAAATGAAACCAATCATGTTGCTGAATATCCCTTAGGATTGGGGTGTAAATGTGAATTGACATAAACTTCCACTGTCGGTTTGCATTTACACACATTTGTTTCTCATGTAAAAGTGGACTAGTGTAAAATTTCACGCCCAGTTCACTTTTTCAGCTGTTTGTTTGGGATGTAAAGTTTACATTGAAAATCAATGTAAACAACTTTTTTGTTTGACCTTTTCATCTTAAATTGATATAAATGATACATCGATTTTATCGACGTACATATATATTGATTCTCACTTCAAAAATGTCTAATACCCCAGAAAACTTTTAACTGATGAGCTTTTACACAATGGATTTTCCTTAGACTGACTTTTACATGGTGGATTTTTCCACCGCATTCCAAATACAGCCTAGGCCAAATCTACCAAAAAAAGCCATATCTATAGGTGTTAGAGAAACCTAGGTAAAACATGGCAAATCCTATAGTTATAGCAGTTAATACCAAGCTAGATGATTTGATTCATGTTGGAGGGAGATTCGGTTTTAAGGAGAGTGACCAAATAGCATGATTCATCCCTCATTTTCTATGCAATTCTCAGTTCCCAACAACTTTTCTGCAACATTGCTACGAATTGGTTTCGGAAAGCGAACACCGATAAATTCCATTTTACCTTTTTTATTACTATTTTCCAACAATTCATAGCTATAAAGAAGAGAATGATGGATCCCATAACCAAATTTACTATCTAACATCTAGAGTCACTTCTATAAGGCAAAAATTTGCTACAATGGATTAAAAATTTTGCATTCTAAATGCAAGGCCTATGTCACCAGCTATGTAACAACATTTCAGGTTGAAACTACCCTAAATATTCCCACTCATAAGGGTCTAGTTGAAGTGTCTATGACCAAAAAATAAAGATTGAAGAGAAAAACAAGATAACAAGATGAGGAGTTATACTGTGTAAAGCAGTGAAAATCTCATTCAAGCCTTTGAAGGAATTGCCTGAAGATGTGTTATGATTGCTCAAGGAACAATTTTGACCAGAATATAATGATGCCACTTAGGAAGTTCAAAGTATTGGAATTGCAAAGAGCATCTGAGAGGTAATTTTAAGAGTTGTATTATGATACACTTTGGATGGTCATAGATACAGTGGAAAAATTAAGATTTGCATGGATATTCTAGGAAAACCTCAAATAAATCCTAATAAAATATTAATAACACCAAATATGAAATTTAAATGACTAAGCTATATACACATAAGAAATCTATACTTTAATAGTTTTGAAGTGTGAACTATGGGGATACACTTGGTAAATGTTGAAAAATGATGGAAAGTATATCTCAATTCTAAATAAATCAAAATATAATTTTTTGATGGATAAAAAATAAAAATAAATTCTGTCAATATTTATAGTACATAAATTTAGATGATTAACTTTTTAATATTTATTGACATATATCCACTAAGAAGAGAAATTGTAGAAGTTATGGATCAAAATACAAGTAACTAGAGTATGAGGTAGTGGTAGATTTGTTGTGTACCAATCTATAGCCTAGGGTTCAAATCTTCTTATAGTTTTATACCCAAAACAACATAGGTTAGAATAATTAGGATAATTTAATGGCATATGAAAGTTTGAATTCGAAAAATTTCCTAGTTAATGAGAAAGCAATTTTAGGAGTTAAATATGGAAATTAATGAGAGAAAATGTGAGTATAGAGAATGCATTAAAGATTGTAATTCAGCTTGATAGATTGTCTGCACAGCTGATATTCTTTAGGCTCAGTATAGAGAATGCATTGAATTTGAAAAGTTTCCTTAAGCATAGGAGTTAATGAAAGAATAATTTTAGGAGTTAAATATAGAAATTAATGAGAAAAATGTGAAGATAGAGAATGCACTAAAAAAATTGTAATTCAGCTTGATACACTATTTACTCAGCTGATGCATTGCTCTTTGACTCTGTTTCCGAATGAGTGCAAATACAAATATGTTCAATGCAAATGCAAATATAAAGATTAGAAATACAAATTTGGACCATAAACATGGTTTTGCACTGAACATATTTGTATTTGCACTTTTCCTAAACAGAGCCTTATAGCAGAAAAAATAAAAGAATAAAAAAATAAAAAAGAAGCTGATACATTGTTTATATAGGTGAATGGAGTTTTGGCCATTCCACCTGTATCGTGTGCCAGTAACCTGAAAAATAGATACATTTTAGCTGATATATATCGATACTTTGATACTAGTTGGTATCTCTAAGACCTAGTTTATTCGTTTTTCAAGAACCTACTTTCTTGGATAAGTGTATTTACCCATGTTGTTTTTTGTTTAATTTATCCGGGTAAATGTATTTTGCGGGGGCATTCTTTACCATTTTATTTTATTTTTTCATTTACCCTTTATTTGGGAAGCTCAACTTACCGGTATGAGAAGGGTATCACTTATCCCGGAAAAATTAATATTGTCATGGACCCACATGTTTATGAAATAAGAGCATGGATTTATCTTGAAAAACAAGAAAAGTAATTGGTAAACGTTTTTTTTTTTTATGTTGTTTGACAGCTAGGTGCTATTAAATACCATTAGGCACCAAATAAGTTGAACAGTAAATAAACACATTGGTGTTGGGGAAAACATTAAAATGAAACTTTTTTCAACAATTGGTTCTCACACAAATTGAGATAAATATTTATTTAATAAACATTTTACAATGAACTAGTGCCGTTTTTCAAATAAACGGCAACAAAACCAAACACCATCTTAATTAGCCCAACTAAATAAGAATATGGTTTGATAAAGCCAAAATGCTTATGTGGCACTCGTAGTGGTGAAATGGCTCCATAGCACCATGATATTTAATACCCCCTAGTGCTTTTGAGATGATCATTTTACATCCTTTACAAAACAATATTGTAGGATTGACCTTCCAAAATTGCATCTTCTAGTGGTTTGGTTAATTTGTCCCTACCTTGAAGTCTTACCAGGAAAAAGCCATGGACACATACACACAAATCCTTTAACTTTTGGCATTTTTTTATATGAGAACAATTTTTTTTCCCTTTTTTTTTCCATAGGGTTTTACACAACGGGGTAGCCTTCCCCCTAGAGGTGTAAATTGGGTCGTGTCGCCTGTGACCCGACACGACCCGACATGAACTTGGACCGGCCCGATATGACGGTCTGTGGGCCATGTCAGGCCCGATATGATCATGCGGGTTGTGCTGGGCCTGAGGTTTTAGGTCCATGGGCCGACATGGCACGACTAAGCGAGTCGTGCCCTAGCACAACCCATATATATTATTTATATATATTTTATATATATTTATATTATATATATTTTTTATATATTTATATAATATTATATAGTATATAGTATATAGTATATTAATAAAATACATAATTTTTTAAATTTTATTATACTAATTTATTTAATTATTGTATATATAAGCAATTGTATACACAAAATTCATATAAAATTAAAATTTTAAGTTTTTTGTCAATTTTTTTTAAATAAATAGCTTTGGCCCAATGCACGGTCTGACCTGGCCCAAGGCTTGGCCCACGAACCAAGGCCGTGGGCCATGCCGGCCCCCAAATTTTTCATTAGGGAGGGTGGCACGACCCGTAACGGCCCATGGGCTAGCACAATACGGCCTGCACTTTGCACAAGCCGCCTGCAGGCCATGCCATGCTGACCCGACACGACCCACTTTACACCTCTACTTCCCTCAGCCAATGCCCCCAACCTTGGTGTAAGCGGGATTTGATCCCAAGCCTCTACTACAACCAGTAGGAGTAATGGCGTAATTAGGAATTTATTTTCTAGTGGGATCATATATAACTTAGAAAATGCCACCACTTAGAAAGGGAAAACACAATTCACGGCGTTGTCTTTAATTGCTATGTAATTACCAAAATACCCTTTATTCTTTCATTCCTTTCGCATTTCAAAAGGTTGAAAAATACTATTTATTTGTTTTTTTTTTAGCATTTTTAACCACCCAATTCATAATTCAATCAGTCTAAAAGTCAATTAATCTATTAGTCCAAATTGACCCGTCTTATATTTTTTAAACTTACTAGGGTTAATATGGAAAAAATAGGCTGAAATAATACATATTTAATGCTTTTTATGAACTTATGGACCCCACTGAAATACATGTAGCTCTGCCATAAACAAAAGACTAACCAACCAATCAATTTGGCACCTTGCGAGAACTTATGGGCTCCAACCTAATTGGATGAATGTGTTAGGCAAAATGTTCTCATTGCCCATTATTCCACTTAGGCCCGGGTTATTTTTGGGTAAGTTATTTATACGGCTAAGTGTATTTATTCATATTCTTTTATTTTTTAGGTAAATAAAATAATAACCATTTTAGTCAAAAAAAATTATTATCAAAAGGGGCATTTTTGTCCCATCCAAATGTTGGCAATTTTTCCTAAGATGGAAAAGTTAATTTATCCACTTAGGAGATGGGGGTAAATGATACCTAGGAAAATAAACTTTCCTTATCCCCACATAAATCTAATAAAAGAACATAGGTTTCTTGGTCAATAGGATTCACAATTCCATTGACCAACTTTCCCCCCTCTCAAAATCCCAAAAACTAACGCCCCCTTAAGAGTATTGTGGGACAAACACTGTACATTCATGTGAACGTTAACAAACGTGGTGTTACTCATGTATTTGTTTTACCTTTCATCTCATGAGGCTCTCCTTACCCTGCATCTTTATATGTATCAGAGACTAGGGGTGAGCAAAAAAAACCAAAAAATTGAACCAACCAAAACCGAATTGAAAAATCGGTTAATTGAACCGGTTGGTTCGGTGTTTTTAAAAAACTGAAGGTACCGGTTTGGTTTTGGTTAACCAATATAAATAACTGGCGGTTAACCGAATCGACCGGTATACATATATTTTTCTATATTTTATATATATTTATGTTTATTATATATATTTATATATATTATAAATTAATAAATATGCATTATATATAAATATATATTTATAATTTTTATTATATTATATATATATTTATAATATATATTGTAAAAATTAAAAAACCAAAAAATCAACAAACTGAACTGACGGTTAATCGAACCGGTCAACTGGTTAACCGACTGACTTCGATTCCATTTCGATTACTAGTTTTCCAAAAACTGATAGTACTGATTCTATTCAAAAAAACACCCCATGGTTCGGTTAACTGAACCGTGAGCACCCCTATCAGAGATCGAGGTTAAATCAGTCCGACTTGGTTCAAATGCTAGAGATGAGAAAACTGATCACTGCTCACCAACTATAAGAGAACAATTCCCCAATCACCAGAACAAGAGAACTCATCCCTGGTCACTGGAAAACGCCGACCACATGAGAACAATTCCTCGGCCACTAGAGAGCGTTGGCAACGGGATTTTAAAGCAGTGATAATTTCTTTGTTCTTTTTAAATCCATACGTGATAATTGGGGTGCTCATAAGAAAATGAAAAATTGAATTGAACCAAAAAACTGAACCGATTGATTCGATATTTTTGAAAAATCGAAGGACCAATTTAGTTTTAGGTTAGCTTAGAAAAAATCAGTGATTAATTGAACCGACTGGTATATATATTTATATGTATATATTATACATATTTAATATATGTGGCATATTATCTATATATTATATATAAATATATGTATTATATATAAAAATATATACATATATTATATTTATATTATTTATTTATAAATATATTATATATTTATTTATAATATATGTTATAAATATAAAAAACCGAAAAGTTGAAGAAACAAACCAATCAACCGGTTAATTGATGGTATCAGTCGGTTTCTGTCAGACAGATAAAAACCAGTAGAACCGGTTGGATTTCCTGAAGCTGAACCATGAACACCCCTACGTGATAACGATTACAAGAGATCTAATATTTATTTACCAGAGAGCGTTGGAGATGTTTTGGGGGTCGAACAGAAAATCCTGGATCCCCTAATAACAACACTTGAATACTAGTTGTAAAAGAGAAGAAAGAAGTAGTGTTTGGTTTTCAGATTGTTCTAGAAATCAACCCAATTAAGTAACAATGCTCATATAGTTTTCAATTAGAAACATGTTAATTTTTTACATACATCCAAAGTTTTATTAAAATGAAAGCTCTAATTCAATCACTAAGCTACCATATTTTAGAAAATAAGAGAGAAATTGGGGCTGGGTGAAGCATTTCATCGAGCACGTAGGTGAGAAATAACCATGCCATGCTTAATTGGGTCCATTTGGTATAGATTAAACTCCTTATCATCATTCATCTATAGACTATAATTAACATAATATATTCACACATGACACAAATTTATTTAAAAAATAAAAAATAAATAAAAACACACACAAAAAAAAAAGACTTTGCCTTTTGATAAAGTCATGTTTCTAAAAAATATATGGGTGTTTGTCAATATATGATTTTGTTTTCCAAAATCAAACACAACTAGTTGATTCGGCTGGTTGAACCATTTGAACTGTCACCAGTTAGGATTCTGGGTTCAGTTCTGTTTAAATCCGTCAGTTAGTCAAAAACCGTTGATTTGGTCAAAATCATTTGCCCCAGTTGGTTCAACCGTCCACCCAGTCACTGGGTCGCAGGTTGCACACTCAGTGCATGCAAGCTTTCGTAGGTCATAACTGTGCATTCTGATATTTGATTGGGGTGATTTTTTTTTTATTATTTTGGGTAACTTTTCGAAATCTATATATTCCTAGGCGCCTAACGAAAAAAATCCCTTTTTTTGGCATCAAATCACAATTTTTAATATTTTTTTATAAATAAAAAAATTGAAAAACATAAATTAAATATAAAATAATACATATAATATACATAAAACATAATTATATATTACTTATTGATAATATACATATGGTAATTCTTTTTGTTTTAAAAAAATCAAATTATATAAACAACTGTGAATAGCAATCCAAAACGGTTGATAGAACATTTTTGCATCAAGCCAACCAACATTAAAGAACAGCATTAATACACAAGGAAAATGTGTAATACAAATCAGACTATCTGCAGAGGTGGACAAGGAGTGTAGATAGTAGCCATTCATAGGAGGATTGCAATGCAAAGCTTTTGTCACTATACAAATTAAGATCTGTTTGTCAGTTGACAACTTGTCACTTGTATCAATCAAGCAAGACTAGTTCTTAAACAACAGAAAAAAGAAAACCGGATTTGTATTGGTCCATTTATGCCAAACTAGGCACCTAGGCTCTAGCAATCCAGATTCCAGACCCGTGATGGGTATTTTAACTGTTAGTGAATGCTCCACCATGTAATGTTATGTCAACCAAACTCTTTATCATTTGATGGCTGGGTCCCATCAAACGTCTCTCTCCATTTAAACCCTGTAATACAAGAAAGCTGAAGGAACATCAGATGCCTTGGATGGGTCAAGACACCTGGCGCCAATCCGATGGCTAATTTCATCCCTTTTTGACGGTTATGATTACTTGGTCAGGTTGAATTCCATGGTAAAACTTGCATGCTTGCCACGTGGCTAAACCATTAACTGTTTCTCTCTTTTTTCAATTTATTCTCTCCATCTGCACTGCATTCCCTACCTCAGTTTAATTGTGGATTACAAAGAACTAACTATACATGTTAATTAACTTATCTGTAATTATTACATTTTATAAGTTAAATATTGGTATTATATACTATAGAAAGATATAGAAATTGAGAATTTATCAAAAGAATTATAGAAATTAGAAATTGATGGAGAGAGAAAGAGAGATGGGTAGAGAGAGAAAAGTTTAAGATTTCCAAACAAGGGAGGCCAGTAGAGAAGAGGGACTGAGAACCCCATCGCAAGCATGTCCAAAGCCTCTAAACCATAAGCGACCAAGTGTTGCTCTGTTAATGAACTCAGGGTTAATAATTAACTCTTTCAAGCCTCAACCCAGGGTTAAGCACTCCTTAATCGTCAATATAAAGTTTAACTCTCTTCTCTCTCTCTTTCCTCTCTTTTTTTCTGGTTTTTGGTAAACCACAAGTTAGGCTACCAAAAAGAGCAAAGATACCAAAAACAGATAACCTCCCCCTCTTTATTTAACACCCCACACAGAGAGAACCTTATTTCAGTTAAAAAGCAACAGAACCCAAATGAAGAGGTCACCTTCTTCTTCGTGCTCATCCTCAGCTTCATCAACCCAGCCTCCTCCTGCTCCTCCTATCGAGCGAGCTAAAAGCAAGACCAGACACCTTCGGAAGAATGCACAGAAACCTCAGTATTCTAACTGCTCAGGCAGGAGAAGCTCCATTTACAGAGGAGTCACCAGGTACACTAATAATTCCCACAAAAATGGCTTCTTTTTCATTATCTCCGATTGATTTCTGGCTTCTTTTCATCTGGGTTTCCGCTAAATGTCTCTGCATGTTATTTGTTTCTCAATGTTCATCAGACACAGATGGACTGGGAGGTATGAAGCTCATCTCTGGGACAAGAACTCCTGGAATCCGATTCAAAACAAGAAAGGAAGACAAGGTGAGAGAGAAAGCAGACCGCGATCTTCTTTAATAATTGTTTTCTCTTTCTGTCTTCTTTTTTCTTTTTAATCTTTGATCTCTGATGACATTATTTTTATTTCTGTGATCTCTGCAATTCCAACGCTCTGCTTCCGTTTTTGTCGCTGCGTAGTTTATTTGGGTAAGTTTATTCCTACAGCCTGAGCTCTCTCTTCCTTTTCCTCAGTCCTCAGTCCTCAGTCCTCACTGAGAGGGCTTTCTTTTCTAACATGTACCCCATTGGCGCATGTTAGCATGCTCCTCCATTTCTCCCTCTCTGTTTTGAAATGCATGGTGGTTGAACCAATGCAGGAGCTTACGATGATGAAGAAGCTGCTGCTCATACCTACGATCTCGCTGCGCTTAAGTATTGGGGACCTGATACAATCTTGAATTTTCCGGTATTTCTCCATTCTTTTATAGAATCATCTCTTTAAATTATCTAATTTTCCAATTTTTATGTCTGTTTTACCTTAATTTTTTCTGGGTTTAATGCAGTTGAAGACATACGCAGAAGAGCTTGAAGCAATGCAGAGTGTCTCAAAGGAAGAATATTTAGCTAGCCTGAGGCGAAGAAGTAGTGGCTTTGCCAGAGGAGTTTCTAAATATAGAGGTGTTGCTAGGTAAAATCTTCGAATAGTAGTTTAAAATAATAAGATTTCTGGATTTTCCGGCTACCGGTTTCTGACACATCGCCGTGTTCACAGGCACCATCATAACGGACGGTGGGAAGCAAGGATCGGCCGCGTTTTCGGGAACAAATATCTCTACTTGGGAACTTACAGTAATCTCTCTCTCTCTCTCTCGGGGAGTTGGGGGTGATGTCTGCGTTGAGTGTGCCAGAACGGGCCGGGATATGCGTTACTTTTCCGGCGGAGATCATGTTTGTCGTGTAGTGGGATCTGGGATGGTTCACGGCTTCACGTGAGGCATGTGACTGGGGCACTGTGGGGTGCACGTGCACATGCAAACGTGCTCCGAACCATGGTTACCAATTACATGCAACCGTGGCGGAGAACGTTCTGGATCCAGTGGAGGCACATGCTCGTATGAGTTGGATATAAGGATAACCAAAAATTGATCGGACGGCCGAGATTGTTGTAGGGTGAGGGTCCGTCAATCTGTGGGCCTACATTTCGACGCTGGGTCCCTGACTCCCTGTTCTAGTGGTCAACAAAATTAAGAAACTACAAACTAGTATTACGATTTCTCAGTGTCAGAACCTCTACGGGGAACTGGATACTCAGCCAATAGCTGTGGTGTATTGCGATAGGCCTAGTACTACGAGTACAACTGTAGACGATTCAAACTTGAGTTACTAGGGCTGCCATGGCCCCACGCTCGCTTGCTCGGGCCTGGGGAATGGGGAATTTCCGACCATTATTATGTTTCTGTCAGACGGGGCACATCACATAGGCAGTACAAGGTGTGGGCCCCTACGAGGAAGATTCCAATCTACCAGCATTCCTTGCCTCACTCATCCTACTAACCAAAATCAGATTTGAAGGGGAAATTTTTTCTCTCGTGTCGTTTTTCTCTCTGTTTCAGACTCTCAGGATGATCTTGACTGTACAATCAGTGAGCCCCACCGAGGGTCCCACTACCTGACAAAGTACAAGCTTGGATTAGATAATTTCAACATTTCCATTTGTATAATACTTTCTCTTCCCTGAAAGCCTGAACCAGCCCAGATGGAGATGGGTGGCTTTTCAACGCTGGCCATACAAAAAACAATGGTTATCCAACTGTGTTGGCTCTGGACTTCTGGTGGATCTTCTTAGTGGGCCCCACGGATCTGAACACTGTGGGCTGTAATCTTCACCAGGTTGGCCCAATTTAAAACGGACCAGCCCCCGAGCTGTCCATACTTGGACTATTTACTTCACGGACGCACAACACACCACTCTCATCAACTTCCAGCTGGAAATTCATTCAGTGTAGCTCGTAATCTCTTTGACCTTTGACCATAGAAACTATGGCTGTGTTTGGTTTGAAAAAAAAGGGAAATTTGGGCCAAAGTCTAGTCATGTGCGCGACTGTGCGTCTGTGTGCTTGGAGGCCCATAAAATTGGGCCAAATAAGATGGGTCAATTGCGTCCGGTTCATCCTACCCATCCGGTTCGGTTTCAAAGAATGTGGACGCAAAGCTCCGTTTGTGTAAAAGCAGAAGAGTGCAAATGGGCTGAATTGAATCCTAGAAGGAAAGTGCTGTAAACTTTGTATCAGTTTTTTAGGTGTAAAGTTTGCACTGTCAATTGAAGCAACTTAATGAACTGCAAAATTCGTATCCGGTTCAGATTGGCATAGCAAACAAACGGTGCCTAACGGTATGCTTTGTTGTAAAATAGGTACGGAAGAGGAAGCAGCGGCAGCATACGACATTGCAGCCATAGAGTACAGAGGGTTGAACGCGGTGACCAACTTTGATCTCAGCCACTACATAAGATACCCGCAACAAATGCAGCAACAGCAGCAGCAGCAAGAAGTGATCACGTACTTTACTGAGCCACAAGAGGGAGCCTCACCTCAGATCCCCAAGCCGGAGTGGACCATCTCGGCCGGTCATCAACATCATCAGCCCACGACGGTGGACCCCGTGGAAGAAAACGAGTGGAGCCTATGCATAGATTCGGGTCTGAACCCATTGCCAGTTCCCGAAATTGCCCTCGAAAAGCCGAGCGAATTACCGGATTTGTTCACAGGCTGTGGGTTTGAGGACAACATAGACCTTCTATTTGAGGGTGGTTCGAAGGAGAACGGGATGACTTTGGATGGCATTTTGGAGAATAGGGAAGGAATGGAGGGCGAATGGACGTCGGGAGTGGAAGAGGAAGGAGAGGGAGAGGGGTGTGGATTGTCTTGCTCAGCAACCTCGGTTGCTTACTCATATCCTATTAAAATTTATTCATGATATGGGGAGTCTGTGGAGTGTGGGTGGTGGTTGGGGAGAGGGATTGGGATCTGTGCTTGTGATTGTGTCTGTTAATGTGAGGATTGTGATTTGTTAATGAGCATGAAAATGCTCAATGGGATCTTAGGGTTTTCTTCTGATTGTGTTCAATTTTTAAAGGAGATGATGGTGGAATTCTAGGTCAATTTACATTAAAATATACAGAGTCGGGTTTAATTTTTTATGCTGACAGTCAGATTTAATTTGTATTGCTTTGTGTTTGAATCTGTGTGTAAGAGAGAGAGAGAGAGAGTTTGGGCCCTGTTTTGACAACACTGGTTTCTGTTTGTTTGGAATGCATATCTAAACCAAATACAAAGTTTGCAGCCAGTCCAGTTTTGCATACATTTGATTGTAATTGTCATTTGCTTGTATTCTTATACAAAATGTATACTTTTTGTCTGATTTGCACTCATTGATAGCATCTCAAAAACTAATGCAAAATTTGTACTACTTTCTTCCTGGCTTCTATCTCAATTTTCTCTCATATAAAATGGGAATTACATCATCGTGCTTCTTCCTGGCTTCTCTCAATTTTCATAGGTGCAGATCACATGATTTTACTTCTTACAAACAAAAAAAAAAAAGACAAAGTAATTAAATCCTATAATTTACACTCAGCCTATGCATTCTCATGAATTTAAGCTAATGCAAATGTCATTTACACTACAAATAAACAGAGCCTAATGGAAAAGTTGTATTAAGATTGGTCCATTTAGAGTTGGGTCTATGGGTGCTTAAAAAATTAAAAAAAAAAGGAGGATCAATGTACAATTAAGGGGTGTTTAACAATGTGAATGTTGCTTATTTTCACTTGTTTTCAAAATTTTCACATAGCAAAAGCAAAAACAAAAACATGTTCTCTAACCTTGTTTTTTGTTTTGAGAAGGGAAAACAAAGAGGTTGATCAAGTTTCATGTATTTGGTTCGAATTCAACTACTTGCAAGCTACTTGAGCAGCTTGACTCGAGCCGATTATAAATAAATTATTATTAAAATTTATAAATAAATTAATATTAAGTATAATAAAAATACTAAGCATAATATATTAAAAATCATAGATAAATTAATAATATATATGCATGTGTGTATTAACATCAAAAAACCAATGTTTATTTATATTACAAGTACAAATATATTAAAAAATAGTATTTTATTATAAGCTTGTTTAGGCTTATGAGCCACTTGAATCGGGTATTGCAAAGCTTGAACTCAACTTGACCAACTACTCGACTCAACTCAAACTCAGCTACTTCAACCCGAATAGCTCGTGAATGGCTCGGCTCACTTACACCCCTTACTCAAACCAATGAAGTTACACATAGGTTATTTAGACTATATTGCATGCATGGATCTGATAAGTGGAATTCTTCTTTTCACCAACACCACCCTCAAGTTAAGCATGGGAAGACCATGTTCACCTTGAACTAGAGATCTTTAGAGTGGCTAGCAGAGAATCCTTTTGCATGATATTTTCAAGTTGATCATGTATGAAGTGAACATCAAATTCAATATAATATGCTTGCATGCAGTAGTGGAAGATGGGGTTCATAAACAAGTGAATGGCCTCTATATTATGGTTCCAGATGAAGTTCTTTCAACAAGGAGTGTAGCCATAAGAGATCAGAAGCAGCAATATCAAATTGCAATACTTCACTTTCCAAATTCAATTCTTGATCTAGACACCATATAAGACCACAAGGCTATGTTTGGTTTGAAGGAAAAAGGTAGGGAAAGAAAGGAAAAGGTAGGAAAAATTCTACAAACCTTGTATAGACTTTACTACCTTTCCCTACTTTTTCTTTCAAACCAAACATGGCTTAAGAGATTGTATGTTTGAGATAGCCGAGGATCTACTTATGCTGTGTTTGGTTTGAAGGAAAAAAATACCTTTCCCTTTCCCTTTTTCTTTCCCTTCCTTTTCCTTCAAACCAAACATAGCCTTAATGAACGAACAATATGAGGATATCAGTCGTTACATGAATTGATAGGCTTTATTAAGAGAGAATGCAATCCTGGGCATAGTGATGTCCATCTTCATTTTTAAAAGGATGAATGCTGGTAGCAATGGAACTGCATAGTAGCTTTGCATCCTCTAATTTGGCACGTTTAAGCAGATCACCAATATATTTTTGTTGAAGTAGATGAAGCCCGAGGGAAGATATTGATGCTTCAATGCCAGGAAAATATGATAATGGACTTAGGTATATGCATTGCAAAGTGATGGCCCAATAAAGCAATGAGTGTTTCACATTTATCATTTGTTTTTGGGCCCCTAATAATAATAAGATTATCAACATAGACATAACTAAGAAAATAAGTGGGCGGAGTGTCTAATAAATAAGGATGAATCAACTACATAGTTGGTAAACCCTCGTTGTAGTAATAATGGTCCTAATTTATAGAACCAAGCTCATGGAAATGAAAGGTTGATTTGGCTCGGTCTAAACTGAGCTTCGAGTCAAGTTCAAGCCTAATAAAACTCAGTTTGTGAGGTTTGCAAGTTGAAAGCGATAGAGCTTATATATATATATAATTCTTAAATATTTTTGTTTAAATAAAAGTAATTTCTTATATGTATGATTTTTATTTTTTATAGGAAGCTTGGGTCGCATTCGAACACAAGCTGAACTGAGCTCGAAAATATAAACTTTAGAACTGAGTTGAATTTGAGCTCAAATCTCTAATTCGAACTTGAGTTCGAGCTTAATAAAATTTTGGCGAACCGAACTCAAATAGCTAGATATTCAGTTTGACTTGAGCTCGAATCCACCCCTTATTTAAGCCCATAGAAGGACTTCTTTTAAATGGAAAATATGAGGGGGGTTATTTTTGTCTATTAACCCGAGTGGATGGGTCATAAAAATTGCTTAAACAAGTTCCCTAAGTAAGAAGGCATTTTGAATATTGCCAAAGTAGCCAATTTGTAGAAATAGCTATACTAATAAAGATAAACCGTATAGTGCTTGGTTTGACTACTAGACTAAGTCTCAAAGTAGTCCCTCTCATTGATTGACCTTTTGCAACCAATTAATCTATCGACCCATCCAGGCTACGTTTAAAGATAGACCCACTTGCAATCAATGATATTAGATCTAGGTTTGGGAAGAGTAAAACCCATGTATTGTTGCGAGCATTGTTATAATTCATCTTTTTTTTAACCTCAAAATTTACTCCCGATAGGGTGGTCATAATAAAATTTATTAATTTAGAAATAAAAATTTATTGCAAGCTTTTGTCTGCAAATCATCAATGACTATTTGGTTCATTAGTAGACAATCTCACCCTTTTTGATTTAATGACTCGCAAGCATGTTTGGTATCATCAAAACACATTTGGATCTCAACCAACAACTTTGATCAGTGGGGTGCATCAAATATTGATGATAGTGACAAAATTTGTATGGAAAGAGTCCTTGTAGTAGTGGGTTTGGCATTGTTGTGATAGTGGTTTTAGAAGAGAGGCGAGTTGTCTTCTTCTTTGGCTCTTAGGGCAAACAAAAGAGAAGGATTCTAGAACTTGGGGGGCAATTTAATTGCTAGGGGTGCTACCCCTTAGCGGGCGATCAGCTAACCAACCTCATAAGTTAAAGATTCACCGTTTGTCAGAGCTCCTCAAATTCTCGACAGAGTTAAGTGTTGATCGCAAGTATGTCCATCTTACCTGAAAATGATGCGGAAAAGTATGGACAGATCTAATGTAGGTTTCTGAATTCCCCTGTAAATCTATAAACATTCAAAAGGTCAAAAGCCCATACTCTATGTAGTATGCACCCATATCCATCTATAAATTGACATCAATTACGAACTGACACCTACCCCAACTGTACTTTGGGTTTATGAATTCTGACCCATGACATGCCCCGAATCAAGTTGAGAAAAGACATGAAAGCAAATTTTCACAGTGATGTATGGTGGACAAGGGCTTAGGCCGCTAGGTTGTTTCTCATATATCTCATTGTATCTTCTGAAAGAAGTTATCATCTTGTATCTTGAGCAGCAATAAAAGAGAGAGTATGAGAGTATGTGAGCAACAAGTGAAAGAGGGAGCTTTTAGGTGTATTGGGAGCTAGGGTTCTTTAATGTGCTTTGTTTTGTGTTTTTTCTTGTTTGCTTTCTTACTTGCGATCGTTTATAGTTCCTAACTTTGTTCATTCAATGACATTGGTGATCATTGGATTGTCTTCCATTTTTCTTTATTCTTGCATCTAAATGATTTGGTGAGGCAATTTAAGTGGCTAGTTAGTAGCAAGTAGATCTGTTCATGGGCCGGGTATCCCGGCAGGCTGGCCTGGCCTGGCCTGTTATAAGTCAGACTTGTACATAATTTTAGGCCCTGGACTCGGGTCGGGCCTAAAGCACTGGGCCCAACTTTTTTCCTGTTGGGCTCCGGCTTTTTAAAAAAAGCCCAGCCCAAGCCCAAGCCCACCATGATACTATATATATTAAATAATAAAAATATATTTTATTTAATAAAAAATATATACACAATGTTTTTCTTTGTTGTTCTTCTATTTTTTTCCAAGTAATAGTAAGATGCTTATTATTTTTGAGTTTTGAAGGTTTTTAATATAAACAAAACACTTTTTTATTTAATAAAAGAAAAAATCTGTTTTCAAATTTCTGATCAGGCTCAAATTTGGACTCAAGACCTAGGTCCGATGATGGGACCAAACTTGAACTCAGGCCTGAGTATATTCTATAGATACATATACAAAGCCTGGCCCATAAACATGTTTAATAGCAAGTGGTCAGTTGGCGTTAGATTGCTTTTATTGCGAGGTTAAAGGAATATTAGTCTTGGCTGCCCCACACAATTAGGATTGGTTTGTGGTGACAAGTGTTAGTCGATAGGAAGGTTTGGGGAAGTAATATTTAAGGGCAACTGATTGGAAAAAGGAACCCAATTTTCCTACTCACTTTCTCTACCCACATCCGACCTACGCTACACTGCAACCCCACATCTCACAATACAGGATGGCGATGTGTGGCTGCAATTCACGGTGGGTAGAGAATAGTGGGCAGAAAATCCCGTTGGAAAAAGAGGCAAGCTTTTTACCATCAAACTAGTCACGTTGATGATGTACTATATGAGACAACTGTTCACATTCCAGCTGGTCTATGCTAATGATGTTTCTAATCACAAGCTTCAACTTAGTTGCAAAAACTCAGCCCATTATATTTCATCTTGGCTTTACCTTCCCCTTGTATGATTTGAGTCCATTACATTATTTGTTGGGCATTGAAGCCCAGTGTTGTGCATCTTGGGCCCATCTCTCCCAAGTCCCAACCCACGTATCTTCAAAACCTAATGATCAACAATGATTCAACATCAAGATGCTCGAGGCTAAGAATTGTGCCACAGTAAGGGCTGCCTCGTCTTGTTTCTCTACCACAACTGGTCTCATACTCTCACTCGCTCAGTTGCCACTGAGGGTCCATTTGTTTTTTGGATTTTGAGAGGGGGAAATTCTATTGACCAAGATACTTATATTCTTTCTTTAGATTTATGTAGGGTTTATGGAAAAATTATTTTCTCTAAGTATTACTTATGCAGGTATGTGATATCCATCTCTCGGATGGGTAAATAACTTTCCCACCTAGGAGAGGGGAGGGAAGTTTCCAACACTTGATGGAGCAAAATTGTCCCTTTTAATAATGGATTTTTATGACTAAATGGTCATTGTCTTATTTACCATGGAAATATTAAAAAAAAAAAAACATGATAAATGTTTCCTAAGGAATATTTACCCAGATAAGTACATTTACCTGGATAAATAACTTCCCAAAAAGCCAAAGGGGCCTGAATATTAGTGGTACAAGTAATTATCTATCTCTATTAACAAGTTTCCCAATATATGATACCCCTCTTTGATCATTGTACCCGTTTTTGTAAAACAAATTTTTCACTATCTGAAGTCCACTAGCACTCATGGCATTCAACTTCAAAACATGCAGCTCATTCGAACTTTCGCTGCCTTCTCAGATGAATAGACACTATTCTGCCTATTTTATGTTATAAATATTCTCATTTCCTGGAGCTCATCTAAACAATACTGTGTCAAACTCTGGCATGGAGTTCAAATATAGAAGCCTCACCACAACAACTTTACACTGTTTCGAGCTCGGGCTTACAGTTGGGTCATTTAAATTTTGACAAAACCTGAACCCGAACCCGTCCCATGAACGGGTCTAGGAATCATGCCACCTAGCCCTCCTATGTTCTACTACTATGACAATCTCAAGGCCACCTTCCTTATAACTAATCTCGATGCTCATATTAAACACATTGAGCTAGATTACCCATTTTGTTAGATACTATTCTGCTAACATATTTCTTCAAGTTCTATTACCATGATCACAAGATCAAACTGATCATCAACATATACAATACCTCTTCTAGATCCGCACTTTACTTCGGGACTAGACAAACTTATGGTATCTTCAACCCTTTGTTGGTTGAAAATGGGGTTAAGTTGGTGTTAGAGATAAACACAAACATGACCAACCCACATTACCATAAATAATTTATACCACCTTATATTCAAATTTCAAATCCCTATAACAATATCATTATCATGTACAGTTCAAAATTATATATACAATACACAAAAACAACGAGAGAGAGATTAATTACTGCACAAACGACTCTCTGAGTTGTTTTATCAATGTTTCTGAAAGCTGCAAGCTTATATTGTCTATAAAACAGGTTGCATGATTCGATGGCTCAAGTTTCCGTTTGATGGGTTTTCATCAAAACAATAGTTTTTACCTTTCTAGACCAATACTAGCAACTTATCGTAGACCTGAATGGTTGGACCATTTGACCCATAATCCAGAGGCAATGGTGGGTTAATTTTCACCAAAACCTAATAGATTGTAAAAATCTGTTAACTTGGTAAAAAACCATGCATCAACCCAACCCAAACAACAAAAGTAATGAACCATTCGAACCATTCATGGGTCACACTCACCAATTACTCTCTTAGTTGGGTTAAGATGCATCAAAGTGCTTTGTTATAATTGAGCAAATAATGATGAATAAAAAATGGTGATCAATTGGAATTTATAACATGTTTGGATGCAAAAAATGACACGTTTCAAATGCAACGTGGCAAGATAAGAATCACACAATCAGTTGTCACATTATGAATCAGAAATAATTCATGTGTAAGCACAATTGGTAAAGCAATGTGTCAGCTTATGCAGGGATTGTTACAAGTTGGGGTAAGGCTTGGATGATGAACAACTGGTTTTTCTCTGAGTCATGCATGGATTTTAATGAATTCAATGCCTATAATAAAAGCCAAACTCTTCATTTAGGTACAGTTTTGCAGATGAGATGCAGGATTGGAAGATTAATTATCTATAATAAACTCCAACTTCTATGGTGATTTTGATGAACTATACTATAAACAAATAAGAACAGTGGGTGTATATATCTTCCTACCCCAAAACAGCTATATAGTCTACCCATTCAAAGAAATACAGAAGTGAGACCTCACTAGTTATGAAAGCCATACATAAATAAACAAAGCCCACTACTTTCTGTTAACTAAAACCCTTCTATATAGGTTTTGGGGTTTAGACTGGTAGGAGTCATATAACAAGGCTCCAAGTCCAAGTTGCAGAAATCCATGTTCCATTGCCCATCTTTGAAAGTTTGAATATTGGAAAAACAAGCAGCTGTTGAAGAGGATGATTTTGTTTTTCTTGTTTTGGGAGTTGGGTATTACAGAGCTGAAGTAGTATTCAGCATTTCAACTGTATTCAAATTCAAAGATTCTTATTTTTTAAGTTGAAAGTTCAACTGTGGCAAGCAGAGATGAATGGTGGATATAACCATTAAGCTTGAATCAATTAGATCTTCTTCATGGAAACATATTTTATGGTGTAATGAATACACACAAGGTTACAAGTGATGAATTTAGTAGGGATATATTTTGCAGTTGTTTTTGTTTTCACAAACAAAAATTTGACGAACACTGCCTTGGTAATCACCTTGAATTTGAATCTAATTAGTGTGTATTAATTTAGAGTGTCATGGACCATCTCCCTTTCCTCCGTTCTCCATCCCTGACATCTCGAAGGATGGGCACATGAAACTGTCAATACTGTAGCTGGTCAAATGGTATCCTTAATTAGGCCAATTGGACGGTTGAAGTATTGAATCTGGGGTTTCCGAGGACTAGTCTTCTTGAAAAAAGTAAATCGAGATAGACCCAAGATTCTTCCACGAGGAAAAGCTCATGTGGCAGCCCAAACGAGATCCATTTGATCGTACATCCTTTCTTTCCATGCTAACTAAGGTCCATTTGGATAAGCTTAGTATTTGTGCTTTTAAGTCCCAAAAGCACAAAGTCATAATTTTGTGCTTTGTGTTTTTGGGCTAAGGGTGTTTTAGCTATAGATGATTATGTTCTCAAAAAGCAACTCTTACTAAACACTAAAGTCATTTTTTGGTTTAATTTGTTTTCCACGGTCCACACTAATAGTCGGTTAATGGCTACTCTTTGTAGATCCAACTGGGTTTAAACATTAGTCCATTATCATGGTTTTAAATTTAGCAAACAAATTCACACTAGAATAGAACAAATAGAAACATAGTTAGGATCCGTTTGGTTTGTGGTTGGAATCGGAATTGGAATGGTCTATTCCTTTCACCTGTTTGGTCTAGAAAGGAACCGAAATAGATTAGAACGGGTTATCATTCCCAAGAAAGGGGGAGGGAATGGCCATTCTCTCAAATGGGGGATGCTATTCCACCAGGCATAGGGAACGGATTCTGCTTTCACCCAACCAATGGTTGGAATGGGAATGAATCGTTCTAATTCCGATTTCAGACCCCTATTTTCGCAAACCAAATGGATTCTTAGTTGTGTTTGGAACAAAAAGAAGCTTTCTCTTTGCCCATTACAGAAAATTTGGTACCTTGATCACTCTTACAGAAAAAAAGAAATGCAATTGTCCATAGCTGATGAGTGATTGATGCAGTGGAAAGTTAGCTTACCCAGCTAATTTCAGCTGGATTAGCTATACTTAGGCCAAGTTTAGAGGTACCAATTAAGAAAGCAAGGAGGGACAAATAAATAGACAAACACTGCCTTACTAATCACCTTGAATTTGAAATTCAGTGTATTAATTTGGAATATAATAGACCATCTCCCTTTCGCCCTTCTCCACCCCTAAAATCTCGAAGGATGGTCAAATGGTATCCATCCTTAGGCCAATTGGACAGTTGAACTAAGGGGTTTCCAAGGACTGGTTTTCTTGAAAATGTAAATCTAGATGACCCAAGATTCTTCCACGATGAAGCTCATGTGGCAGCCCAAACAGGATCCAGTTTGAGATCATACATCCTCTCTCTTTTCATGCTAATTAAGGTTGCATTTGGATAAATTTCAGCATTTCCGTTTTTAAATCCTTTCTAAGTATAAAGTCCCAATTTTAGGCTTTGTGTTTTAGGGTTTAAAGGTGTTTTGGCCTTTAAGTATTATGTTTTCGAAAGCAATTCTTACCAAAATCATTTTTTCGCTTAATTTTGTTTTCCACAGTCTAAAGCTAAAAAGCAAAAGCTTATTCAAACAGAGCATAACTGCATAAATTTCTTTCTCTCTCTCTCTCTTTTTAAATACATGATAAGCTTCAGACAATAAAACACTCCAAGTAGCAAAAGAAAGCTCTTTTCTTAAAATAAATTTAAGTTTTCAAGAAATGGGGTTTCATTCAAGGTCAAAATTAAGTCAGGCCATGACTTTTCTTTCTAGATGCATTAATATTTTCTCCTGATTTTTTTCTCAACATTTTTGTCATAGTGAACCAGTGGAGAGGGCAGAAGCCAACCGGGTTCAAACATTGACTATATGTTATTATTATGGTTTTAAATTTAGAAAATAATTTCACATTATAGATATTTACATGAGAAAAAAAAAGGGAAAAATAGAAGGAAAAAATGGAAATTAAACATATATACTTAGCTGTTTTTAGAACAAAGAGAAATCATTGCCGTTTTCCAAAAGACAAAATTCAGTACCTTAATCACTACTACAGAAAAAAGAAATGTATTTCCCCATAAGCTGATGAGTGATTGGTGCAGTGGAAAGCTAGCTTACACAGCTAAATTCAGCTGGATTAGCTATACTTAGAGGTACTAATAGCAGATTTAAGAAAGCAAAGGAAGGACAAATCAATAAGCTTGGGGTTCAGTGTCACGTGCCCAGTCACATGAGAATTAAATTTTTAATATTTTCAGAGTCAGATGGAAATGTATTAGTCAAATCAGCATCACATGATCAGCGGCTTCCAAGCTCCAACCCCCATTAAACAAAACCAAATATGAATCCCTATTATTCTTCCTATTTCCTCCATTAATAAATTAAACCCCCGACTGATGAAGGCTGTTCATACAACAACAAGATACATGATCACGCATGTGACTTACTTGCAATGGAGTCAGAGACCACCTTCCGATGAGCCCATCTCATGAATTCTTTATCTGGTCCATTGATCGTAATGAATCGGTCAATGGTTTTTTTTTTTTTATTCATTCTAATACAGAGGTTTTGACTGACAGTCAAGTCTGCTTACGTAGTAAACAATTCGGTTAATCCAACGGTTCAAACAAAGCTCTAGAGTCTAGGATACCTTAAAAAATTAAATAGGGCAACTAAGCAGTAACTACGTATAACGACAGACTTCACATTCCCTTAAAAGGAGGTCTGTTAGAGACCAACTTTCAATCTACTCCACCTTTTAACTGCTTCGATTTCATTTTCTTTTCTTCTGGCCGCCATGAAGATCAGTTCCAGAGCTTTGGCTGCTCTCTTAACTTTGGTTCTCTTCCACCTTCTCATGTGCTCTGTGTTATCTCTCCACCATGAAAGCAAGAGTCCAAGAGAAAGAATCCAATCGAGGAGATTGCTGTTGTCTGCAGCTTCAGTCTCTGTAAATCTAAAAAAGCTGAATGGAAAGAACAAAGAGCCCAAGAAAGCTGTGGAAACAAGCTTAAGAAGAGCACCACCCAGCGTTTCGAATCCAATCCAGAACAAGTAAGATCGTGGCAATCTTTGTTTATCTTAAACAATTATCTTCTCTTGCTTTTGATCTCAAACAAGGAGCTGAAACAAGGGAAAGAGATCTTACCAAGAAAGAGCAGTACATTCTCTTTCTTTATTTTTGTAGCTTCTATCTTTTTCCTTTCTCCCTCTGATATAGTTGGATCAGGTTAGATCTTGGAGTTATAGGTTTTTCTTTCTCACTTCCTATCCCCACTCTCTCCTTTTAATCCTTTTCTTTTACAAGCTCTAGTTTTCGTAGCATATCAGTAGAGGAAATCCGAAAGAGGTGTGTACTTACAGAGTTCTGTACAAATTACTTTCTTCTGAAAAATGGGGCAATTCTCATTCTTTTAATAACTTTTTTGGTAGTGAAATTCTTGTTAATTAATCAAAAATAGCATTCCTATATTGCATCACAAAAAACTTTGAAAAGCTTTCTTCTCCTATTTCTTTCGACTTTATTATTATTATTATTATTAAAGACAAGGATGATAATGAGAAAAGGCTCCCCACAAGTCTACAACCAAATCAAATAGTGGCGAGCTTTCCCTACACAACCCAACTACCATGTATTCTCCCACTATGATGGATGATGTGGACAATCTCTGCGGGTCCACATCAGCCTTGTGCCCCACCCCTCTTAGGCTATATTTGGTTTGATCAACAGAAATTAAAATAGAGGGGAAGCTCTAAAGAAATTTGGGCATTTGTTTCTGAAGAAAGAAATGGACTGTCGAAAATTTAATTTCAACCTAAAGCACATCTGGGGTCAAACTAACCCTATGAGCACAAACCATTTTGCCCATGCATGATTGATTCTTTGATTGTTAATTCATTCCCTGTTATCTCTCTAGATCCAATTGCTACATGCCAACACTTCAGCCATGAAGAATGGCATCAGTAAAGTAATTACAGTCTATACTTGTCTCTCATTTATGTCCTGGCTTGCAGTGGCTTTACACTTGACATGTTTCAGGGAAGATTCATGCTACAAACCTTGTAATAAGTTATTTTACCCAAAGAAAAAAGAAAGAAAATAACAGAGAAAAGTTGTGAATTTGAATTTTTTTTACAGAATAGGACCCTTTTTCGGTAGAACAGAATAGGACCCTTTGGTCAAATGGTTATTATGGTCCTAAAGATTGATTATACGGCTTGGTTTGATATGTGGCATTGATCCAGTACTAAGGGTAATACAGTCAGGTTTGATGCCTTCCTACTGTCTTAAGCTTTTGATGTGTTGGTCAAATACTTAACTTGGTTCCTAGTTAAAAGCTACCATTTTGATTAGAAGTACTGAGGGTATGTAGTACTCCATGAATGTAAGGATAATAAGAAGATGGTACGTCAAAGATTCCTGACCTTCTCCATATGCTGCATAACATAAATATAGCCAAAAAAATCTTCCAGGTGGCAAATTAGTTTTGAATTTGAAAGGAGTTTCTAATATCTCTCCACTTCACAAAATCCTCTTTAGGGGGTGTTTTGTAGTGTGGCTGAAAATTTGGGTGGTATATTCTCAGCCACACCACAGGGATGGTTAGTTGATAACACACCACGCCATAGCAGATTATGAGGGTGTTTGGTTCTATTTACGTTTATTCAGTAAATATTTATTGGTGGTGTCACATAGTCACTATCTCAGCATGTTTTCTCTTTTGCTCTTCTACATGCATCGAAAATGTAAAAAGTGAATTTTGGTTTTTGTGCATGCCAGCCGTTTTTTAAAACTTCCACAAACGGCCAGGCGTATATTCACTGTTACGAAGATGTGGCGCGTAGTTGTCATAAGCGATTGCAATTATTGCATTTCTCAGTTTTACCAGCTAATAAACTACAAACCTTTATTCAATAAACATAAACGGAATCAAACACATACTATACCTTCTCTACTATGATCAAAATTTGGTAGCCTGAATCACACCACACCCACATAGGCATTCTGTAGGGTGTGGTGCAGTTCAGTGCACACCCTGTATTTTGATTCTATTTATCCCATATATGCAATGTGAGGTAATTCATGTCGTCAATCAAAAGTAATATTTTATTTTTGGCATTTTTAAGAAAAATGCAAGTTAATAATACGAATTCATTTAACAAGTGATCAATTATTAACCATGACTACTACGAAATAATAAAAACATAGAATATGAATTAAAATTTATATTATTAAAAAATAAAAATAATATAAAAATATAAAACACATATATAAGAGAACTATTGCTAATGATAAATAATTACTAAAAAAATAATCTAGAAATATGTAAATACGTAAAAAGTGAATTTTAAAAAGATAAATATTATTAATTACATACAACGGCATTGGAGATCATCCGTTACAATGGTAAAAAAAAACTTAGGGCTTCTCATATGTGTGTGATGTATCAGAAAGGAGGACGGGACTATAATCTCTATAGTGTGATCTGAACCATGAGTTATAAGCATGGGTGATATTAAGGAGTCTGCATCTCTTGTTCACACAAACTCTGCCTATGTTTATCGCAGCCACACATAAGAATATCCCATCCTCTGTATAGTATTATACAAGGAGAGATGTTTCCAATTCACAGGGGGGTCGTGTATTGTAGGTAGACGTGGACAAAATTCTCATAGGCAGGAGACCCAGAGTCGATATTAAGACCATGGTGTGGTCAAAACCACGAGATATTGGGTTCTAAACCACATCAGGCCACAACCAAATGCATCAAAGGTGGTGTGGTGTGGTGTGGTGTGGTTTGGAACCCAATATCTCTCATGGGTCGACAACACTACCGAATGCCACCTTAATCTATATAGCACTTTGGATTTACTACAAACTAGACAATGTAACCCCAGAGAATGAACACGCTATTGAAGGATACTGCTGGATCTTGTGTATATAAAAAAAGGATGACTAATGTATTCACTATTGATTCAGTGATGTAGCTCAGTGTATATGTCGTTGTTTGTAACAGATCTCACCAATTCAGATATACTCCCTACACAGTACACCCACACGCATATCTCAGCGTGCATTGGGTGTCACGGGGAGATCTTCCCAATGTACGTGTGTGTTGTGGGGTGCACTCTATGGGAAACTCATGAAAGGGTCATTTTTGACAAATCCGTTAGACAATGAACAAAATAATAAAAACATTCTTATATTACACTACTCTAGTTTGAAAGGCCACTTTTGGCCTGAAAGTTTGAAAAAGGTGACTTTAATAAAGTTAATTAAATAAATTGTTTCAAGATCTATGATGGTATAAAGTTAATTAAGTAAATTAAATAAATTACTTATTATGATAATTAAGTAAATTAACCTATTATGTAAATTAGGCAATTGAGTATGCAAATTAAATTAATTAAAGAAACTAAGTTAATTAAGTAAAACCTAAACAACTAAATTAAGCCAATTAAGCAAGATTTTAAAACCGACCTAAAAATGAATCCACTTTGGCCATTGGTTTTTGGGTCAATGGTTAGATCTTCTTATCTAAATAGATGGGCCTATAGCAATTTAAAATTAAAAGATGAAAAAACTGCCAAAAAACTGTTGTTCAAGTAAAACGGGTTAACGACTTGACACCCCGGTTAGTGAGTCACTGACCAATTCAACAGTTTTTTGCCAAAGAATAGTTTGGGGTAGAAAATAGAACTTGTCTACTAACAGATTTTCAGGCCAGACAGTCTGACCATCCAGGCCAATGATAGATTTGAAAACCAAAAAGTGGTTTGAGTCATTTAACTATTCACATCAAGAATTTACTAACCAATTCAATGCTTTTTTTTTTTTTTTGAAAATTCCAGGGCAAGTATAAAATAGAACTGGACAGCTGACTAGTTCTTGGATCGAATGGTTAAACCACCTGGATCAAAGATGATTTTAAAACCATGCAATTAGTTGAATTGATTAAGTAAATTAATCAAAGTAAATAGTGCAATTAGAAAAATTAAGCTAATTTGGCCATGTTTGGGAATGCTTAAACATAAGTGCTTATTTGGGCCATTAAACACTTATTGGTATTTAGGAAATAATCCCGAAATAAGTGCTTGTTTTAAAAATAAGGGCTTATTTTTAAGCCCAAATTTCCAGCTTTTTTAAGTACTTATATAGTAAGCACTTATTCAACTTTTTCTTCCAAAATTATCCCTAGTTGAATTTTAAAATACCACTTATAAAATTATCCCTAGTTGAATTTTGTAAAAAGTACTTTTATGAAAACACTTTTATGAAAGCCATTTATAAAAGCAATTTTATAAAAGTAGTTTTATGAAAGTGCTTTTAAGAAAGAACATTTATTAAAGAATTTTTATGAAAGTACTTTTATAAAAGCACTTTTACAAAAGTACTTTTATGAAAGCATTTTTACAAAAGTACTTTTACAAAAGCCCTTTTACAAAAGCACTTTTATGAAAGAACTTTATAAAAGTTTTATAAAAGTACTTTTGTAAAAGTGCTTTCGTAAAAGTAATTTTGTTTCATAAAAGTACTTTTACAAAAGTGCTTTTGTAAAAATATTTTCATAGAAGTACTTTCTTAAAAGTGCTTTCGTAAAAGTGTTTTCATAAAAGTACTTTTATAAAAATACTTTCATGAAAGTACTTTCTTAAAAGTGCTCTCAAAGGGTATATTTTGAAAATTTGAAAGAAAATGAATGACAAAATAGTCACAAATGCTTATTAAGTGCTTATTAAAGAAAAAGACTACCAAACACCTAATATGAAATAAAAAAAGTTGGGTGCCAAACGCAAATAAGTGCTTATTTGAATAAACACTTGCTTTTAAACACTCCCTTAAACTAATAAGTAAAAGTCAACTAAGTGAACTAACTAATTGATTAAGTAATTAAAGTAATTAAGTGAATTAGTTTAATTAAGCAAATTGAGTTACTAAGTTAATTGCGTTAATTTAGTAAATTAACTTATTGTTATCTTACTATTAGTTGAGCTAATTAAGTTAGTGTTTAAATAACAATTTACTCTTAATTGTTGTTAAGATTACTGTTAAATTAATTATTGACAATTTAATAACTCTAATTTTATAAATTTCTTTACTTCAAGATTAATAAAATTTATTTTTTAAATAATAGATTTTTTTTACTCCAAAGTGGTTTTTTCAAACTTTAGGGTCAAAAGTGTCATATTCAAACTTGAGAGTCCTTATAAGCATGTTTTTATTTATTCATTGTCTAATGGATTCATCAACAGCATTTCTAATGTCGCCTGTTTTTTTCCTTAAAGTGGCCTTTCCATTATAGATTGAGGGCAAAAATGGTCATTTTAATTCTTTAAGGTCGAAAGTGGATTTTTTTGCAAAGCCCAAGGCTTGTTCGAGCCAAAAATCCTATTAAAAACTAATGCATAAAAGCTAATATTAATTGTGAGAACGACAAGTATAAGATAGGACCTATGTCTGACATGGATGGTAAGATTGATACAATTAATAAACCTCTTCTTCTTCTTCTTTTATTATTATTATTATTATTATTATTATTATTATTATTATTATTATTATTATTATTATTATTATTATTATTATTGATGTAGTGCAATCCGGTCACTCCTAGCTGGCACTCACGTGGCTCCTGGAAGATACCTGAAATGAAGAAGAAGAAGAATCCCCGGGGGCTTGCCCGGCGGGAACACTCCGATGCTTAAGTTGGTACTATGTAGGAGAAGCAAGGAGAAGACGAAGGCTAAGAGTGTAAATAGCGCGCTATCACTATACTCGAGAGATTAGAAGTCTCAAGAAGAAGCTTTTCTTCTGCCCTAAGGGCTTTTTAATGGGGCGTTCATGCCAGGTCGGGCATAACTGCCACTGGGCTCCTGCCACAGCCGTTACCTACTCCTCGCCTGGGTGAGTGACACGTCTCCAAGGTGGCAGGCACGCCTCCGCTTGCTGAGAGACGTGGACGCAGATTGTCGAAAGGACAGGGACTGCACCGAAAATAAGGGACATGGCGCAGTCTGATTGGCACGACCTGTCAGATAGAAGCTTCTTGAGGAGTGCTCATGCGGCTCATTCGCGAGCTACTTTGTAGCGAGCTCAAAACACTTCAGGATCCTTGGGATGACTTGTCTGCTTGGGAGCTTGGGCAAGCTAGTTCCCCTAGCTCGCGAGCTAAAGTTGCCTCGGAGTATCCCTTCAAAGGTTGCTCGGGGAACCCGAAACTCACGTTGTGGCGAGCTCCTCCTTCTGTGAGCTACAATGTAGAGAGCTGCTTTATGGGCCCGTCACTTGGTTGCACTAGGCTGCAATGCTGAGCTGTCGCTCGTGCTGAGTCAGTGTCCATGTGTCACCATCTCATAGGTCAGGTCAAACTGTCCTCCATCAATTATTATTATTATTATTATTATTATTATTATTATTATTATTATTATTATTATTATTATTATTATTATAAATCTACTTCGATTATATTGGAATGTAAATTCCACATCAACCATGTTTGTTTGATCAATGGTGATAATCCAAACTTCCAAGGTTGTGCTAGGGGTGGTAGAGGAAAGCCATGGCCCCTCCTATGCCTTAAAAATCCCCACAATACTCATTTAAATCTCACCTATATTTTAGCCTCTCTCATCCATGTTTTCTAGTTTTTGGCACCCCTCAAGAAAAAAATCCTAGCTCTGCCCCTAAGGCTATATTTGGTTTGAAGGATAATGTAGGGAAAGGAAGGGGGAAGGTAGGGAAACCTTTACAACCCTTGTATTAGTTTCCCTGTCTTTCCCTTCCTTTTCCTTCAAACCAAACATGGCATAAAAGTTGTCATGTGGAAAATTCACACGATCTTTATAATCGGAGAGAAGTAGAAACGACCTTGGAATTTTTCATGTGGCAACTTATTTTGGGTCACCAAACGATGGGTAATTTTTAGATCTGAAAATCATTATTCCATGCGTTCAAGATAAACTGTTTCTATGCACATATTTTAAATCAAAGTCTGTTCAATTTGATAGAAAATAAGAAACAAGAAACAGAAAATTGAGGAAAAATTATTAACAAAATTTGCAAAATATCTTAACAACTTTGTGTTTGTTTCTTATTTTCTGTCAAACCAAACACTACCTAAAATTTTGATGCAGCCCAAACATTACTCATGCAAGACTCCTCCAATACTGAATGAGGTACAGAACATATTTTTACTAACGTCTGTTTCATTTCTTGCCAAAAGCAGAATTTAGTACCGATTAAAGCAAAAAGGAAAGAACAGTATGAAAGAAATGAAGTATGTCGTTTGGTTCAATCTAACAAAAATAAAAGAAAAGAAAATAGTATTCTCAAAATTCTTCTTCCCACACTCCATTTATAGAAAATATTTGAGACCAAAACACCTTGCCACATGTACAAATTAAACTTACTTCTATAAGTTTTATATAAAAAAAAAATCAAAATTCCAATAAACTAATATATTTTTTGAAATCAATTACCAGATGGTCCATCTGAGTTTGAACGTGTGCCTAACCCAGTGGATCTCCTCTGTTTTTTTTTTTTTTTTTTTTCAACAACAGATTAAAAACTTTTTTTTCCTTAATGCTGTGTTTGGTTTTCATTCGAACCAGAATTCTTGCCCTATTTTTTTGTATTAAGTAAAGTTTAAAAATAAAAAAGAAAACAGAAGCATGTGCTACCAGGAAGCAAAGTTGTACACAATATATGTTTTAAATAATTACAAGATTGACGGGTGCCTTAATTTTTAAGCTGGAGGCAGTACTTCAATGAACCTTGATGACAATGAGACCATGTGGGTGGGCCACAGGCACTTAACAAGAAGTACAGACATGCTTTCACATTGGTCTCTCCTGGAGATTTCAAAGTTAAAAATCAATCCTGATTTAAACAACTTATATGCTTCTTATCTTAAAAATTACTATATATATATATATAACATATGATCCCATGAGCCAAAAGCTTGCTTTACAGGCATCTGCTTCCTGCAACTCACTGTTACCCCCTTTATTTCCATATTTTTACTTTAAATTGTTAAAGATGATATAAATTAAATATAAATAATAGAATTATATACTATTTATTTATAAAATAAATATATAGTGTGTTAACGCGAAACGGTCTAACCCATTCGGCCAAGATAATCGTACCAGTAACTTGTGACACAGAGGGAAAAGTGGGTCGGCCTCCGGGTTGATTTTTAAAACATTGCTATTAGGTGCATAATTTAGATGGGTTGGGTTGAGTCTAAGTTGAAATTTGGGCAAGGATTACTGTTCAGTTATCTGAATCTGATTAGACTTGAACCTTGGGCAATTTGACACAATGCCATTGTATGTATGCATGCATGTATATAATAAGAGAATTCTTTATTCTGTATATAATCTGAAATCATGAAAACCCAGCTACATATTAGGAACTTCTTCTCCATAAATTTAATATACAAGTATGGGACATATTCTCTGAATGCTATGTGAGCAGGGTTTTTATTTGCAGGAAATCCGGGTTCATGTATGAAAGCATCCAGGATAAATGCATGTATTCTATATATATATATATATATATATATATATATATATATATATATATAATAATTAAAAGGCAAAACTTCTCTAGTTAAATGCTGAAACTTGCCTTGGCTTCACATCTTGGCCATAATAGTTAAATTAGAATCAATATTTTAATAACAACATGTAATGTCAAAGCCTGCACATGATAACTATTAAAATATTAATTCCAATCAATTTGAATGCATAGTAAAAGAATCTTTCAAAATCCAAATGCCTCTTAGTCCTTTTAGTCCTTTTAGTTTTACCTATACACGTTTATGGCACCTTTTTGCTCGTATAGAACAAGGTTCAAAAAACCACAGCATTGTACTCGATATATATTTGGATACAATAAATATTAGGATCTGTTTGGTTCGTAGTTGGAATCAAAATTTTTAAGAATTAGAGTCTATCCTCATAATCTATTTGGTTCAGAAAGGAATGAAAATAAGAATTAAAATCAGTAGGAATGGGATTTCATTCTCAAGAGAGAGGTAGAAAATGGTCATTCTCTCAAACGGGGGAATGCCATTCCAGCAGGAATGAAAATGGGATTCTGATTCTGCCCAACAAAACAGTTAGAACTGGAATAGCTCATTCCAATTCCGATCCCAGACACCTATTCCTGCAAACCAAATAGGGCCTTAGTATTTCAGGTTTTGGTTCTTTTTCATGGATAGGTCAAGATAAGACTGAACCCCTATAAAAAAATATACAAGAAAAATCTGGAGCATGTGTTCCAAACACCTAATGCGTATGTGTCTCGATATTTAAACCTTGATATATAATAATATTAAAAATTTAAAATCAATTAACTTTAATATGCTAAGAAATATGAACATTTTACTAAAAAAGGTTAAAAAATGATTATATCTAAATTCAATTTGAAGTCAACAAGTTGGGTTAGGGTTAATATTTGAGATTCAACACTTCAAGGTAGATTATTATTATTAATATGCACCATCATTTAAAAATATATCTGTGATCAATTGTATTGAACAAAAGCAGATACTACGTGTAGGACATAGGTATGTAGCGTTGGGGTGTCCACTTGAGTGTTCTCTGTGAGGTTGAGAACAGAGAGCAAGGGAGTGGGAGTGGGGAAGGCTAGGGTTTCAAGGTGAAAGCAAGGATTAAAAAATTGTTATGTATTGGTTTGTATTGGTCGATATATATTGTTCTGGGACCTATCTAATACGTTCCCCCCCTCCCCCCTAATTAATTTTGAAAAAAAATAAAAATAAAAAAATCATCGATATCGCCCAATACACCTCTACCGGCTTATCAGGTGATTAGATATTTTGAAGCTTGAGTGAAAGAATTTACAGAGGGCTTCAAGGATGATTGATGAACATGTATGAGGCTCTTGGACCGTCCCCTGTTTATAAAGTTTTTTCTCGGGAAAAGAAGAGGAAAACATTACCTGCGACCAAGGTCGTTGAGCCCAGTGAAATTCAACTGATGTGATATATTGAATTTATTGCAAACACTTTTAGTGGATTGTCTCTAAAATCAAGAGAATTATACGCTCCTTCCAAACCGTTCAACACTTCCACTGTTGTTACTCCGGTTCAGTTTTGCGTGCACGAGGATTTCGCTTTTCTTGTTTTGGAGGTTATTCAACATTTCAACTGTTTATTCAAATTCAAAGATTCTTATTTTAAGTTGAAAGTTCAACTGTGGCAAGCAGAGATGAATGATGGATATAACCATTAAGTTTGAATCAATTCTTCTTCATGGAAGCATATTTTATGGTACAATGAATACACACAAGGCTACAAAGATTGAACTTGGGGCTCTATAATGTTGCACCTTGAATTTGCAAACAATAATGCTATAATATAGCACCTCGTCTATTGGGGTTGCAACATTTATAGCCTAATTAAGGTGTTAAGGCACCAGTACTAGAAAACATTGGATATTAAAAATGTCTTTCAACTAGGGGTGTCAATTGGACTGGAATTGTTGGTCCAATCTGGTCCAGTCCAATGAATATTTTGGATTGGTCCAGAGACTGTCCAATCTGTTCAAATTCCTGTTAATTTAGACTGGTTTCAACTCAAATCTGGTCCATTGACACTTGTGTTCGTATCTTTTATCAATGGACTAGATATTGGCTCAATCCAATATAAATTCATTATGGACGGATCAGGTCCAATCCAATATGTCATATTGGTCCATCCAAATTTAATATATCTTATTGGACCGTCCAATTCATTCAAATGGATTTTGATTTGGACGGAGTCCAACCCAAAACTGGTCCATTGACACCCCTACTTTTAACTCATCAAATTTTTGGCCAAACAAGTGATGAATTTTCTAGGGATTGTGCTGTTTGGACGGGAGTTTTCCAACATGTGATCTTGTTTAAAAAAATACGATTTTACTGATGTAACAGTTTGTTTTTGTTTTCAAAAACAAAATTTGACAAATACTGCCTTAGTTATCGCCTTCAATTTGAGTTTAATTAAAGTGTATTAATTTGGAATATCATGGACCATCTCCCTTTCTTCCCTTCCTCATCCCCAGCATCTTGAAGGATGCATGGCACATGAAACTGTCAATATAGCTGCTGGTCAAATGGTATCCTTGCGCCAATTGCATGAATTGGGATCTGCTCTCCACAGAGCGTGCCTCACAACGACCTCACAGCAGGCACATCCCAGCGTGCATTGCAAATATCTCCCATAAACAATGACATATAAGTATGGGAAATGTTTTCAAAGCACGGCAAAATGTGCCTGTAAGGTCAGTGTGAGGAGCAGATCCGGTCTCCAATTAGACAATTGAACTATTGAATCTAGGGTTTTCCACAGGACTGATTTTCTTGAAAAAGTAAATCTAGATGACTCAAGATTCTTTCCACGAGGAAGCTCATGTGGCAGTCCAAACAGGATCCATTTAAGCTTTCAAGAAATGGGGTTCCAAGTAAGGGTGCTCACGAATCAGTTAGTTTACTTTTGAAATCGAGCCAAAGACGATCAATTAACCGATTGATTGGTTTAGTTAATTGTAGGTTTTGTTCATTGGTTTTTTGGTTTTATATTTATATAAAATATATAAAAATATATGTATGCCGGTTGGTTCGGTTAACCGCTGGTTTTCTATATTGGTTAATTGAAGCCGAACCAATACCTTTGGTTTTTTAGAAATACCGAATCAACTGGTTCGATTTCGGTTGAATTTTCAGTTCGATTTGGTTTTGCTTGCTTACCCCTAATTAAGGTTTCATTTGGATAAGCGCCAGCATTTGTTCTTTTAAATCCCATAAGTACAAAGCCTCAATTTTAGACTTTGTGTTTTGGGGTTTAAAGGTGTTTGGCTTTAAATTATTATGTTTTCGAAAGCAATTCTTACAAAAATCATTTTTTTGCTTAATTTTGTTTTCTACAGTATAAATCTTAAAAGCAAAAGCTTATTCAAACAGAGCATAACTGCATAAGTTAAATTATTTCTTTTTCTTTTTTGTCCCTCTCTCTCTCTCTCTCTTTCTTTAAATACATGATAAGTTTCAGTCAATAAAGCACTCCAAGTAGCAAAAGAAAGCCTTTTTTCAAAGGTTTTTGTTTAAAAAATTTTTAAGTTTTGAACAAATGGGGTTTCAAGGTCAAAAGTCAGGTGAACCAGTGGAGAGAATAAGCCAACCGGGTTCAAACATTGGCCATGTGATATTATTATGGTTTTAAATTTAGTAAGTAATTTCACAATTTCAATGATTATGTAGAAAAAAAAAAAGAGAAAACAGGACGAAATGGAAAACATACTTAGCTGTTTTTGGAACAAATAGAAGCTTTATCTTTATCTATTAATTTAAGAAGCAACCAAATTGTTAAAAAAGAAAAATATTTCATTTCAAAGGAGGTGGAAACGTATCAAAAGACAAAATTTAGTACTCTGATTACTATTACAGAAAAACAAAAAAAAAAAATGCATTTCTCCAAGCTCAATTCAGTGATTGATGTAGTGGAAAGCTAGCTTACCGAGCTCAATTCAGCAGGATTAGCTTATACTTTTGTTTATTATTTTTTTTTTTTATAAAACTAGGAGGTGCTACATAAGAATGGGATAACACGAAACCAAAAATCACAAAAGCTTACAAAACAAAACAATGAGAGCAAGAGCCCACAGCCTTAAACAATCCAGTCCAACTCTTCTTGATTAGCCTCTCTACAACACATGCCTATGCATATATTGAACACCACCCTCCAATCTAGCCTTTAGATCTTAGAGCTATTTAAAATTGTGTAATTCCGTGCTCCTTGCTCGTTGACAGTTGAGACGTCGAACTGTGTAGATCATCTAGCTGAGCTGCAAAAGAAGAGATTAAAGTGTCTGGATTCCTTTATCTAAGGTGGGCACTTCGATGTTTAAGTTAGTGATGAGCTGTGAGAATTATAAAACTTGCGAGTAAGAGAGCTATTAGTGTTGAATCTTGTGTACATTTTCCGTGAATGGGGATGCCTTTATATAGGCTAGCTGTCGCAAGGCTCATGAAGCGTGTCTGAGATATCTGGCTTGTCTGCTTCGAAGGAAGTTTCACACCCAAAGATGGACTCCGTGTAAGCAAGTAGTTTCTATCCAGTCGTGTTCAAAGCGGGTGGGATGATAACTGACTCTTCTAATATGGCGTTGTGATCCTGGGGAAGTCAGAGATGATAACCCACTGAACGAGGAGGTCGTGTGGCATGTCAAGCAGGTCATTAGATGATAACTGACTCTCTCTCTCTCTCTCTCTCTCTCTCTCTTGCAGGGAGAGTCACCCTCCTCAATTCCATGATTACCTCTATGCCCCAATGATCTTTCAAGGTCCCTCTAGAAAATGTGAAAGAGATCAATAGACTCCAAAATAATTTCTTATGGGCAAACAGTAATGGAATGAAGCCTATACACCTCATGAGCTAGAAAAAAATATGTTCACCTAAGATATAGGGTGGTCTTGGGCTAAAAAACCTAAGATGGATGAATGGCACAAACCTTGCTAAGCTTGGGTGGAAGTTATCACTGAAAAGAATAACCTATGATTTAAGTTGTGAAAAACAAATGCCTAAGTAAAATAGACTTTTGGAATGCCAAGGATAAAAAAGGGATCTCTTGGGCATGGAGGGGAATACTCAAATCTAGAAATTTACTCAGAAGAGGCCTTGGCTGATCAATTGGAAATGGGAGATCTACTAATTTTTGGAATGACAAATGGGTGGGGGATGACATCCTTAAAAATATTAGGATAGAGGACAATCTTGTTAATGAAGATCTCAAAGTTAGTAACTATATTGATCATGAAAGAATGATTTGGAAGGAAGATCAAATCTGCAAAATGGTCCCAAAGCCGATTTGGAGCAAGATTAAAGCGATCTTTATCCCTTCAAATTCAAAAGAAGATGAAGTCGTTTAGAGACTCGACCCTAAGTGGAATTTCACTATAAGATCAATGTACAAAGAAGGTTGTGTTAGGGATAATATGCAAGTGCAGCAAAGAGGCTTCCTAAACACTATTTGGGGCCTCAATCTCCCCCCCCCCCCAAGATATAACTCTTTATGTTCCTGCCCCTTAATTGTAAACTGCCGTCCAACCTCCTTAGAAGAGGGGTATGAACATAAGTGAGGCATGTAACTTTTGTGGAGATGACGAGAACATTGATCACATTTTCAAAAATTGCATGACTATAAAACAAGTTTGGAGACTAGTGGGCCAAGACATTGTGAACCAAATGGACAATGAAATCTTTATTAATAGTTGGTGGTCTAACATGACCATTAATAACAGCCATGTAACTCAGTTAAGCAGAGAAAAAGCAAGTACTATTCTATGGTTCTTGTGGAAGAATAGAAATGAAAAAATTTTTAATAACAAAAACATCAATCCGGTCAGGATCATTGATAAAGCTCAATCTTTCTACAACCAACTAGAAATTTGTAAACAACTCAGCTACGGATAAAATCAATAAAAAAGTTAGGAACTCAGTTTATTGGAGGAACCCAAAACGGGGGGTTATCAAAATCAATTTTGATTCTTCCCAAAATAGTAAGGGGTGTTGTGTTTTTTAAAGCTTGTCATATTGGGGAGGCATCGCTAAATCTTGTTGAGGCGTGGGCTGCTTGGGAAGCCCTCAATATGGCTTTTAACTTCAAAGATCAATCCATTTACATTGAGGGTGACTTGTTCATCGTCATTTCCTGCCTCATGAAGACGTTTAACCCGCCTTGGAGACTTCAGACTATCAACGATGAATGCTTCAAAGTGGTGGAGTTGCAGGATTGTAGTGCGATTTTCTCTCATGCCTTTCATGAAGCTAACCAGGCATCTGATTGGTTGGCGAAACAAGCTCTCGACTCAGATTCTCCTATTAGCAATTTTGTCCTAGTGCTTCTTAGGCCTCTTGAGTTCATTTGTTGGTGCAATTTTTGGGGAAGAGCTACCCCCAGGCTTATGTAGCTCACCTTTACTCTACCAAAAAAAAAAGAGGATTTTATTCAATACGTATGGTATCTTCCAATATCTTCCACTCATAGCACCGATTTGTGAACACTCGAAAGACATCAAGAAAGGGGCAAATTTTGAAGCCAGAACCAAATAAGTGTTAATCTGCAAGTTCAAACTGATAGGGTGATATGGTTTACATTAGATATTGTTTCATTCTTAGCAATCGATTGTTTTATCTTTCTATTTGAACATTTTCCCAAGTGATAAATGCTTGTGCGAATGACTATGTCCTCTTTCCCATGTCTCTCTATTTTATAATGCTCTATAATCTGGCCCTGTTCTTTTAGTAATATTATTATTCATCTCTCTACCAAAACAAGAACCCAACTCAATGTCTCTACAATATCAATTATATCTTTTCATCTTTATATTTATCATACTTTTTTCTTATTATGATTGAATGGTCAACATATTGCTTTGTTTATCCTCACCTCCCATCTTTCAAATTGGGGCAGATTTTACATTCTTTACATGTTAATAATAATAATAATAATAATAGCAATAAAATGGTGCCAAATGATACCAGGAGTAGTATGTTTTTTCATTATATGATATTAGATATGTCCAGTTTGCTCTATAGTCAAAGGGATTTTGAGGTATTGAAACCATCCCTTTCTTTTTCTTGTTTATTGGTGTGGGGAAACTTTGTTTGGTGGCAAAACAATAGGGCTTGTGTGGAACATGTTTTGCTCTTTGTTTCAATGGTTCCATTGGCTTATGTGGGCTATTTTGAAAAATATGCGGTTGTTGGTAATTAAGACCATGTTCCGTGACTACCATCGAAGATTAACTAAGGGTGTTTGATTTGCTAGATTATGTTTTGTTAAATTTATATTCTGTTCAGAATCATCATGATAAGTTGGTTGCTATGACTTGGCTAGCAAGTAAGTATGGGCCATCTACTGTAAGTACTGCTATTTCCTTGTTGCTAGTTTACCATAATCCATATTTCCTGTTTGCTATTGTCAAATTTTGACACTTTGGGAATTTTGTCTGTTATAAAAAAGTAATGACACAAAATGCCTAGATTTTTTAATAGGCTTAGACAGTCTTGGAATGAAATTGATTCCATACCCACTTTACAAGTTGCATTACCTCGAGATGGAAATTTCAGAAAGCACCTCGACATGACTTAAACATGATAGCGTTATGCCTAAAATTACAGGGTAGCCCTTTTAGATAAATTTTGTCTTCCCTGCCCTCGTAACCAAACTTTAGTTGTATAGTGTTTGTGTGAATGAGAAAAGCAAGCATCCAAGGGATGTCGGCGAAGGGGTTCAAAGCATGGATGTTTTGAAATTTAGGACAATGAGGTACGTCCAAAAAACTATCACTTCATAGGAAAATACTAACTGGCAGAACCATGCTTCGCAGTGGCTAATGACAGGATAATGATCTCCTGAAGATGGTTTATATTCAAAACAAGTACTTGTAACTAGTTTTGCAGAAACTAAATGCTTTAAATTCAAATAAGACGAGAGATATAATTGATGTTTAAATTCAAATAAAACGAGAGATATAATTGATGTTTAAACTCAAATAAGACTTGAGATATAATAGACGATTATCCTATAACAATTGAACAAAGGAATCCTATATTCCCTTCAATTACAAACAAAAAATGTTTGTATAATTGAACACGTTTTTTTTGCTGTTTCTGAGATGAAATACCAAGTCTATTTAGTTTGCAATCGCAATTAAAATCAAAATCCTCCGAAAAACAGCAGAAATGGTTCAGACAGGAATAAGAATAAGAACTTAAAAACAGCAGAAATGGGATTTGATTCTCAAGGGAAAGGCAGGGAATGGCCATTAAGGGGGTGAATGTTTTTTCAGTTGGAATCAGAATAGCCAATTATGAATCTGATTTCAGACCCCTATTCCTAAAAATTAAACAGGGCACAAGATTCCGGGTTGGAATGATTTTCTTTCTATTTCAATTTTCAATTTCTTTTCTTGACTATTAAATAATCAATCAGGCATCAGCCAATCAGGTATCGCTCCCATGATTACAAAAATTGAAAACAAGTGATCTCAGAGCTACCCATCAATGCAATTGTAAAATGATGAACATATGATCATTCTATTATCCAATTGCTCCAGTTAATTGAGTTTCTTGAACAAAAATGCCAAAAGAAACAGATCTTAAACTGTGGAAAAGCAGAAATCTTTTATATGGCTATATCAGCTTGTGAAGAGAGAAAAATGAGAATAAAATACAGTGGGAGAGTGAGAAAGGAGAGGGCCGTCGATTTACTTGTCCGAGTTGTCTGTGTTAAGTCCATTATTTAATCCTGCACTATGTGCCTGACAGATGAGATATGAAGCACCCTTGTCGCTTCGAATACAAATGATTCTCCTCATCAACTCGTCTCTCTCTCTTTTTCTCACTTTCTCTAAACCACTCACTTTCATTGACACCGAAATACCTGCACACTTTCTCACTCCACTTTCTCACGCACGCATACATATCTGAAAAACGATGCAACAAGAATGGCATCATATGGCAAAGACATGGGTTCAATTCTACTACACACGGGACAAAACTCTGCATTGGGAATATCTCCATTTTCATTCTTATGCAGACGACGTTTGCCTGGTAGATGTGGAAAGATGTCGTGGGTAGCATATCTGAAGTAACGGAAACTACAAAATGAAACAACGACAATATGCCAACAAATCTCATATCAACCATGAGACGAAATGGATTTTAGACTCTTGTCAGAAATTATTAGTCAATCTCTGTTCAGAAAATGAATTCTCTTCTCATGGATTTTAGGGAAAAAATCTCTGAAGTCTGACATGCGAAGAATTTTCATATTTCATCACCACAGAGGAAAACAATAAGAACATCTAAACAAAAAGAGAAGCTTAACATAACCACATTGAAGAAACTTTCCATTGCCAATCTCTGATCTGAAACTAAATTTTCTTCGAATGGATTTTTTGACAAAAAAATCTCTAAAGTCTGACATGCCAGCCAAGTGTTTCATGTTTCATCACAGCAGAGGAAAATAATAAAAAGTTGAACATAACTAATCAAAAAAGGGACATTAAACATCACACAAGCAGCTCTCATTATAATTAATTCTCAGCCAATTGTAATACTCAGAATAGCGTATACTGCCAAATTAAGGCTAGCAATCATTGAGCCACAAATTTGTTCTCTTAAGCCCTCAATACTAAAAACGCAAGAAATTTTTCAGAAATAGGACAAGTTCTTCTTAGATCAGCAGGAGATCAGAAGTTGGAAAGGTTTCTCAGTCACAGTTGATTCAGAAACACGGACCAATAAGACTTCATCATTTCCTCCCGCAAATTTATTTGTTTAAAAATCAAATCAAAAGATAAATAAAATCTCCTATTGTCAAAAATTTTCTTATCAGATCAACCGTAACAAAATAAAGGAAAGATAAACGTAGCACCTTCGAAGAAACCTTTCATTAATAATATATAACATAGAACCAGGCTAACATAATATTTAGTTCTCGGCCAATTGAGTTAGTCAGAATAAAATAGAATGTATCGCCAAATTCAGTTTTGCAAGCCTCACAGCTACATTTATGTTCTCTTAAATCTTCAATACTAAAAAGGGAAATTTTCAGATATAAGAAACCTATTTCTTATAGATCTGGCAGGAGATCAGAAGTAGGAATGGTTTCTCAGTCACAGTAAATTCAGAAACACGGACCAATAAGAACTCATCATCTCCCCCCACAAATCTATTAGTTTAGAAATCAAATCATAGAATAAATAGGTAAAAGTAAATCAAACACAAAGATCATCAGAGATTTAAATACAATGAATCATGAGACGTCATATTGTTGCAGTTTTCTCATCAGTTGATCCTTGTAGCAAAATAAAAGGAAGATTACCATGGCAACTTTGAAGAAACCATCCATTAATAATATCACATAAAAGCAACTCTAATAATAGTTAGTTCTAAGTCGATTGAAATACTCAGAATAGTGTAGAGCCACATTTATGTTCTCTTAGATCTGCTGGAGATCAGAAGTTGGAATGGTTTCTCGGTCACGGTTTATTCAGAAACACGGACCAATAACATTTCTTCATCTCCGCCCGCATACTGATTCGTTTAAAATGAAATATAACAGTGAATCAAACAGAGATCATCAGAGACTTAAATACAACAAATCATGAGATGTCATTTTGTTTAAGTTTTCTCATCAGAAGATCCGTGTAGCAAAATAAAAACACATTAAGAGAAAAATAAAAACGATTATTTATAGACAAGTAACATGTGAACAATTTTAGCGTGCAAGAAACATAATAGCAACCAAGGTTCACAATTCAGTGATAGAAAGCACAAGATCATCAGAGACCTTGTGCTAAGAGGAAAGAGGGCACAAGGCTCCCAACACGAAGTGAGGAAGGAATACAAGGTATAAGATTAGGGAGAAGATCCAATGCCTTGTAGTAAGGGGATCTGTTGTGGTTATTCACTCCACAAAGAGTAAATCTATCAAGATCATCAGAGACTAAATACAATGAATCATTAGATGTCATATTGTTGCAGTTTTCTGTTTTCTCATCAGATGATCCTTGTAGCAAAATTAACAGAACATAAGGGAAAAATAATGGGACAAAAAAATGAGAAACAAGTACCAGGTAAACAATTTTAGATGAGAGAGAGATGATGGCCACCGTGGTTCACGAAATGGTAAAAGAGAATAATAATTTATTGATCAACAATGCAGAAACCTTAAAGAGCAGCACGAATTAGGGACTACCATTTGAAAAACAATTAACTTGACAGTTACCTGCTCACTATCAAAGTGCTATGAGTTGGGCAATACTTTGAGCACAACACAGAAGTAAACTTACTGCCCACAATAGCAAAGAACAATCTAAAAAAAATTATATTGATTAGAAAGATGGAGTCAGGACAGAATATAGTTGGAATGCTTTAAAACAAATATAGCACTGAAGTGAAGAACGATCAGCTAGAGCTAATACTGGTTTTGCCATCATACCGGCAATCAAACCAATAGGGAAACAATCTCATCGTCATCTCATTCTCCCCAACCCCACTCCAATAAAAGAAAATGTCAAAAATCAACTAAAAAGTTTAAACAACTCTAGCAGTGACAAATAGCCTGATGAGTTAATTATTCAAAAAGGCATCAGATCTCGACGATGGTAACATCACTGGAATAATTCAGACGCAAATTACCCATTAGAAAGAGATTCCTCACTTGCCAAACTCTTCTAAATGAACTTGGGTAAATAAAAGTAGTTTGATCAAAACTAGTAACAAAAGAGACTGAAATAAAAGGAAAAAAGCAAAATAATTATAACTTTTTGTTAAGCTCTTCACAAAAGGCAATTAACAAAAAATCAATAAAAACTAAGAAAGAGATCTCTTGTCAAGATAAAGATATCTCATATATAAGATACAGAAAAAGAGAAACTTAAGGAAATATTTTCATAGACAGAGACGGAAATCATAAAACATATGTGGCTGCGAAAATGGACACAGAAAAATATATCAAATCATGGAAAAAAAACCCCACATTAACCGAAAAGATTGAATGATAGGAAGGGAATGATCAGCTAGAGCTAATACTGGTGTTGCCATCATATCGGCAATCAAACCAATAGGGAAACAATCTCATCATCAATTCATTCCCTCAAACTACAATACAATAATTTACCAGAAACCAACAAAGGAGGTTGTTTCAGCAAACCCTGTAAAATAAAATCTTCGAACTATTAAAAGCGCCATTAGATCTCAAAAGTGGTAACGACGTCATTTAAAACATTCAGATGCAAATTATACGTTATAATCAGATTCCACATCCCCAATGTTGGGCAAACCATTATTAACTCGAAGAAAAAATATTCATGGTTTTCTTCCCATCAAGAGAGGAACATAAATCATTATTAAAAATTATTAACTCCTGGACTTTCTACTGGATAAAACATAAATCATTTCAGAGAGGAACATAATTGGAAAAACAAAATAAATATAAAACTGTGTTATGATTCTTTACATTAAATTTGTGAATCAAAATACAGAGATGTGAACTCTTCTCTTCAAAAACGAGGATGAGTAAAAGAACCATTTCCAAATCAAAACCAATGAGATGAAGATCGTAGAACAAGTATGGCCATGAATAACAGAGAGAAAAGCTAACCCACTGGAAATACACCCAATTAAATGAAAATATTGAAAGATGGAAGTGATGAATGATCAGCCAGAGCATGCCAGTATTGCCATCATATTGGCAATCAAACCAATAGGGAAGCGATAACATCATCATCTCATTCGCTAGGATTCCATCCAAAAAGCTAATTTAACCAAACCAAAGTAATGACAAGAAAACTTTCAAAGATGGTAGAACCAAAGAAAACTTTTAGACGCCAATTAAACATTAAGAAGAGATTCTTCAATTGCCCAAATCTTGATTCTCTCTAAAATAGAAGTTAAAGTGAGAAGCCATCAAACACATAAAGAAACAATCACATTTTTTTTAAAATATAAAGAAACAAACACATCATTCATTCACCCCAACTCCTATACAAAAAAATTAGAAAGAAATCAACGAACATAAAAAAATGATAGTAATCTAAAAAGGAAAAGTAAAATTGAAATAAAGAGGCATCAGATCTCCAAGGTGATAGCATCAATGAATATACTCAGGTGCAAATTACCCATTAAATGGGATTCCTCGTATGCCCAACACTTCATTATATCTATAACAGAAATCATATAGAGATAGACAAGAGAAAAATGGAGGATAGTTCAGTACACGTGGATTCAAGGAATCAATCAGCCTTCAGATCACCATGGCGGTGGCATCAATGAAAACATTCAGACACAAATATCCCATCAAGAAGAGACTCCACATTTGTCAAATTCTCCATTTTATGCGAAACAGAGATTTCATCAATAGGAAGAATAAGCTAAATCAAGGAAAAATCCCCTATGAATAAAAAGATTGAAAGATAAAAATGAAGAATGATGAGCTAGAGCTAATACTGGCTTTGCCATCATATAGGCAATCAAACCAATAGGGAAAAAATCAAAACATCATTTCATTCTTTGTGTATTACTATCACTGATATAAGAATTTGTCAAAAATCCAAAATACGTCCTTTTAAATAAATACCAGCAATAACAAATATTAAAAGTAAAGAGTCGAGAAACATTAAAAATTTCATTGAAATAACGATGCATCAGATCTCCAAGGTGATAGCATCAACGAATATATTCAGACGCAAATTACCCATAAAAATGAGATTCCTCATTTGCCGAACCGCTGATTCTATCAAAATCAGAAACTAAGAAGACAATAGGGAAGAATAGTTGAAAGAAAAATGAAGAATGTAAATTCTCGATTGATGTAAAGATTGTATATACCTACAATTTAGCGGCTCATACATCTTCCCATAAGACAACTTTTTTTTTTGATAATGCATGTTACTGTTAGTTTTCACACCTCTCTGACTGGACCTTTATCTTTTGTAATCTTTTAGATTTACTACCTATAAAAAATATGTGCTTATCCAGACCAATATAAAAAAAAATTACTATTCTCTTCAAAAAAATTTACAGACACAACAAACGTAACATGAAACCTCTTGATGAATTCAATATAGTGAATATAGAAGATATGAGAAAGAAAAAACATAGAAGAAAATCCGAGGACAAGTGTTCTGTATATGCCGGAAATATGAGCTAAACCATTAAAAAACATCTTTGAACGAATAGAATGATCATCTAGAGCTAAAACTAGTATTGCCATCATGGTGGCCATAAAACCAATAGGGAAACAATGACATAATCATCTCATTCCCCCCAACTTGGATGCAACAATTTACCAGAAAAAAAGACAAAAAACTTATTTTACAAAACCATAGCAATGACAAATATAAAATGTTTACAGTCTAGTGAAATTAAACATTATTGAAATAAAAAAGCATCAGATCTCCAAGGTGATAGCATCAATGAAAATATTCAGATGCAAATTACCCATTAAAATGAGATTCCTCATTTGCCCAATATTTGTATCAATCTAAAACAGAAATTATTCCCAGAGAGAAGGTAGATGATAGGAAATCAAAGAACTGGATTCAAAAAACCAATCATGCTTTAGATCTCCAAGGTGGTGCCATCAATGAAAACATTCGACGGAAATTACACATCAAGATGAGATTTCTCTGTCGCCAATTTCTTTGTTCTAACCAAAGCAGAGATTACATTGAGGTGAAGAGGAAGATGCCTCATCTCCCACAACTCATCATTCTACCTAGTGCAGTTATTAAATGAAGAAGCGAGGAAAACCAATATTTGAAAAAAGGTTCCATGGACACCACTAATCTAACAATCGCAATTTATAGACGGCAAGTTAGTGAGAGGCTCTGCTTAGCAGCCTCCAATAGTACCGATCTATTTGGGATTCAAAATAGGCTCTGTCTAGCAGACCTGTCCCAATAAGGAATAATAGAATGATATTTGAGTAAATACAACATGGAAAATTTAATAGAAAGAAGGAACAAAAATTCAACATCAAAAACAGAAAGTCAAATCAAATAAACCAGTCCCCGGACGAATGAAATAAATGATATTTGAGTAAGAGGAACAATGTATATGAGATTAGAACAAGATGAAAACAAAGAACAATAGAATGGAAGAGAGGGGAGCGTTCTCTGTACAGACAGAAGAAACAAGAGATGGAAAAGTAGGTGCCCCAAACATCAACTGATCTCTCTTCCAATTCAGAAATGCTACCAAGTGAGAATTAAAAGGGAAATTAATAATGGTAAACACAAACACGGATTTGATTTGAATGGGGATTAGGTAGGTTCTGGGTTAGAGCTTGCGTACGCCTTTCTTTGTAACTTGGAAAGTACAAAGGGAAAAAAAAAGAGATAAGAAGAGAGGAAGCAGAGAACCTTTCAGGAGCACACATACAACATGGGCATCTGAGGAGGAGCACAGAACAATGTTGCCATTGGCCGGCGGCGAACAATGCCACCGTCTCCTCTAAGATGACGAAGTGTTGTTAGGGTTGTAACGTATATATACTAGTTGAGATTTTACAACCCTAGTTTAACTTGTACTAGCGCCAGCGGGGACCCGCCTTGCCCAGTTGTATTTCTGTTAAACCCGGCCCGGACCAACCCGCATCAAGCTAGCACGAAATGCGGGTCGGGCCCAGGCCAAGCATGTGAGCATGTCTTGTGCCTGACCCGATCAGAATTTTTTTTGGAAAAATTCTCGATTATTATCCTATATTTTGGGCCTAACGCCACTTTGATCTCTGAATTTTAAAATACAGTAATTCGGTATCCGAATTTTCAAAAGGTGAAATTCAATACATGTCATTAATTAGATGTTAAGATAAAAATAAGTCTCAAATCCTTGCCAATTCCACTCAAGAATCGTCAATATTTGAATGGTTGATAAAAAATATTAGATGATATTCGAAGGTTATTTGTGTTTTTTCAAATGTCACTTAACGGCTGATTAACAGTTAGTTAATGATAAATACTAGATTATAACATTTTGAAAATTCAAGTAATGAATTATCACATTTTAAAGTTTAAAGACCAAAATGACACTAGACCCAAAATACAGAGTACTAATTGAGAATTTTCCCTTTTTCTACGACAAAAAAACAATTCATTCCCATGACAATATGAGATTTAAAGAGATCTTGGCACTAAACCACTTGATAGTCCACCAACGCTGGCACATCACCCTCCACAATGACACAATGAAACTAAGGCTCTAGGGTGCTCATAAAAGAAACCAAGCTGAATCCCGTTTGGTGTTTTAGAAAACTAAAAGATAATTTCCTATTTCGGTATTTCCCTCTCCCATTTATCTTTTCCTCTTCTTTTTAAAAGAAACCCTAGCTCGATTCTTCAAGTTCATTGTTTATTTTGCCTTTCAACCTCTTATTTTTTCAGTCGTTTCTCCCCTAATCTCTCCTATGTCCCATCTCTCTATTAAGAATTGTAAAAAGCTCAAAATGAAGACAGATGTTAAAAAATCAGTTGACATATTGACTTCTAAAGAGCAAAAATAAATAAATTAAATTTGTTTGAAGGATCTTCGACTTTTACCCCGTGAAACAAGAGAAAGATAGGGAAATAACGGAAAAGATGGGGAAACCAATACAAGATTTGTAAAAATCTTCCTATCTTTCTCTTTCTTCTCTTACATTTTCCTTCAAACCAAACATAACCTTAGATTTAATGGTAAACAAAAGTAAATCCGTCGAACTACAAGACACCCACAAAAAAGATGGTCAATTGATTCTTGTTATGAGGGCATAAATTGCATTCAACCTCTATTGTAGTTGCAGGTGTTCAAATTTTTTATTATCAAACCAAAAATCGAATGGAACCAAATTGAATAACCAAAATTAATGCAAGTCAATTTGGTTTGAGAAAAAAATTCAACAAACCAAATCGAAAATTGAATTTACCAAAATGAATATATATTAAGTATAACCATTAATATCAACATGCCTATTAGGTTCTATTTCCAAACCCAAATGAGCTCCCCTAATTCTAGAGCTTCGTCAAATTAATTCCTTCTTAATTACCCAAAGAGCATTAGCGATACACTTCCGCATAAAGAGGTGTATCCTTGGTTGCAAGTTAAACTCTGCAATTCGGGCCCTGTGGGACCAGTTAAACTCTCATGCCCCCATTTTTTATTTTTTTATGGTTGCATTTGAAAATGATGCAAATGAAGTGTGCTGGTTTAGGGTTAATTTGATCTCTGGTAACAATATTATATTTATACATTGACAAATAACAAAAAATATATATTTCCGGTGCATATTTACATGATAATAAGATATAAAAGTACATCAATAGAAAAAAAAATACATTTATTTAATAAAAATATAAATTTATCGATAAAACTAACCCAAATTTATAATTTTTTATGAATCATTTTACACTATTCTGGTGATCAGAAAACGCGTTTCTTTCTTCAGAAGTAGAGATAGAAGATATTACCATATCCTTTGTTAAATATTTATTTTCATCAGAAGCAATTGATTATTAACAGCAATTTATTTCTTCTTGACTCCCCCCTGTCGACAGAAAGAAATTAAGGAAGATGCTTTCCAAATTGGGCCCACTAACATGATGATCTCGGATAACATTATGAGCGCGCTCATGAGGCGCTCCACTTCCTCAAAAGTCAAAACAAAACAAAGCAAAACGTAAAAATTTATGGGTAAATTTTTTTAACTATCTTTATGGTTTGTTAATTGACTAGTTATATTTTATTGTTTCAAAATTGAATGAGGCTACCTTTACTGTTTCTCATAATTAATTTACTCTATTCTTACCGTTAGCTTCCATCAAAACTCATCCAAAATGTCTAAACTACCCCTTTTATGGTCTAAAATATTCAGTTTTGCAATGGCGTCCAGAGTCCTATGGCTTAAAAAATGCAGAGCTCAAACACGACCATACAACAAGACCGTGAAGATAGTCTTAAGACTGGCGGAATCCCTCAAGTCTTTTTCCTATCTCAAGCCCCTAACAATCGAACATAAGTGGCCTCCTCTGTCGACTGGTCAACAATGAAATCAATAGCTGTTGTTGCAACTTGGATGGTCAGTTTCAATTGGAAAGGGGAGACGGAACATAGGAGAATAGAGAGAGGAACAGGAAAGAAAAGGGGAGAATGGTTAGGTGATTCTGTCGCTGGGTGGAGTTACAGGGCAGTGCCACCGTCGTCGCCTAGAGGAAGAAGAGAGGGAGAGAGAGAGAGATCAGAGTTCATAGGGGGTTGCCACTGCTGTCGCCCAAAGGAAGAAGAGAGAGAGAAAGAGAGATCGGAGTTCAAAGGGGGTTGTCACTGCCGTCACCAAGAGGAAAAAGAGAGATCGGAATTCATAGGGGTTGCCATTGTCGTCGCTCAAAGGAAGAAGAGAGAGAGAAAGATAGATCGGAGTTCGGAGGGGGTTGTCACTGTCGTCGCCCCTATTCAATTCGCTCATACCACTTAGGTTGCTGTCGTTGACGCCCCCTATTTGGTTCACTTGTTCTCTGCTTCTTCAACAGAGCACCCCCACTATTGAAGAATAAAGAGGATGAAACTGGAAAGTTCATTATGAGGAGCTCCAATGGAGAGCACTTCAAGGTCGATGAGGCTGTCGCCCTTCAATTTGAGATGATCAAGCAAATGGCCAAAGATGGTTGGTCGAAGAAGAAACCCCATTGAAAGAGAAGGATTAATAGATACTCCTGTGAATAAAAAAATTTGAAAGATATCAGTACAGTAGAGATTGGCTTTAATTCTTTTTTTCTTTGTTTCTTTTTCTTGGTTCTTGACTGTGAAAAGATTGAAAAATGCTTTAATTTTTTTTCTTTTATACAGTACGGATGCGGTGCAATTGCTCCCCGGTAGTTTGGTGTTGATGGAGAATGTGGGAGGAAGATAAAAGGGAAGAGAAAAATAGAGGTCAGAGGAGGGTGTGCTAGGCCAAGAGGACGGGGACAAGGGTAGCATTGGGTTTAAAAAAAATAAGCGTCATGTGGTATCATGTGTTTATGGGTTTTGACAAAATATTAACGAATGTTAACGGTAAGGGTAGAGTTAGTCAATTGTCAGAAACAATAGGGGTAGTGTTAGTCATTTTTCAAACGGTAAGGGTACATTTAATCAATTAGCTAAACCATGAGTAGGGGTGGCAATTTTCCCCATCCCCAACAGGTACCTAGGCTCCCCGACCCGATGGTTGGGGATGGGGGGTACCTTGGCGGGGTCGGGCTCGGGGATGGGGCTACCTCTGAAGCCCCGATCGGGGACGGGGAATGCAATCTCCACCCCGACCTGTCCCTGATTAATATTATATATATTATATTATATTATATATATAATATTATATAAGTATAATAATTATAATTCATTTTTTAAAAGATTAAAACTTAAAAAATAGTAAAATACTAAAACCCTCGATAGTAAAACACAAAACACTTCGACAGAGAGAAGAGAGAACTCTGTCTCTGAACCTTCACCGACGACTCTAGTGACCGACTGTCGTCTCATCACTGTTGCCACTTGCCTGTCGGACATCGGACAAAGGATATACTCGAGTGACAGAGAAGAGCTACTCAAAGAAGAGTCGTTGTCACCACTTTACCGTCGCCGATCGCTGTCGGACTCTCTCTCTCATTGACGACCCCAACTCTCGCAATGTTTCTCTCTCTCTCTCCCTCTTAGTCTCAATCTCTCTGTCTCAGACTCCCAATGTGCATATATATCGTCGGGGATTTAGGTCTCCGACGAGGAATTCATCCCCGTTGGGGACAAGGATGGAGGGGGGACTTCTTTCCCCGTCAGGGTCAGGGACAGGGATGGGGTGAATTTGGGGGTCGGGGTCAGGAATGGAGAATGTAATCCCCGCCCCGTTGCTATTTCTAACCATAAGGATAGTTTAAGAAATATATCCAAAATTTATTTATGCTATTAAAATTGGATATGCAAAAAGCTTACGACCGCCTAATGTATTTTTCTTTTGGTAATTCTATCCAAATTGAGCCTTAGAGTCACCGTGGAGTCCTGACCCTTTAAATAAATATAATTATTCTTTTTCGATGTAACCCCACCAAAAATCCTTTGTAATGAAAGAAATGGCTAAGAAATAATTATGAATGGTTTCTAGTAGACTTTTAATTATCACACGAACAAAAGTTTGTATTTCCAACTCTGCAGCTTGTTATTGAATTTCTATACAATGATCTCCAATTAGCATGTGAGTATCAGGAATATATGATCTATTCCATCTTCTATGAACATTTGAACCGAAAAGAATGGCACATTCAAGTGGACTGATTAACTTCCCTGACCAAGAACTAAATAAATCCGAGCATCGCTTCACCGCTGGAAGTTCACTAACATTAACATTAGCATTAGCACATTAACATTCACTAATAATAATAATAATAATTCTATTGATAAAAAAAAGACATGTTTTATTAGAATTCGTGTTTGCATCCATTACAGCTAAAAATTTATTTGGTAAGAAGATAAATTTGTTAATGCAAAACTAAACTAACTCTGCAATTTATATGAACCATTTTACACTACATAATTGCATTTACACTTATTTGCATCGTTTCAAAATGCAGCCTAGGTGCATACATGCTTGTAAAAACATTACATTTCTTTAATTCAAATGAGTAATATCATGCCTTACACATTTCATAGATATACATAGTGTTGAGTTCTTTACTCGATGCTATACCTAAGTTTCCCTAGTATTGACGTGGCCTATTTTGGCTCACAAACCTAGGGTATGTATGCTAGGGATTGAAACTTAACTAAGTTAAGTAGGAGTATAATACTAATTCTGCTTAGTTTTCCCTACTTGTAAGGTATCCTATTTTATTCACAGTTCTAAGATTGTGAATTCATCAATGAAACATGACTATATATTAATGGAGGCAAGAATTTTCCTATACCAAGATTATTATCACTAGCTAGGTTTTTATTTAAGGCACAAATACCTCCTATGGGGTTAGAAAAGGCTACCTAGCTTCCGAGCCTCCTAGATGAACATTTTGGAATCAATAACCATTATGTTTTAGAGACTAAGGCTGAGGTTTAACCTTTTGTCAAATGGGACTAGATTTGGGTGCTTAAAGTTTGAGCTCAACAATTTTCATTTCAGTCCAAATGTCCCAAAAGGTGGTTAGATTTGCATGAAGACATATTGATAACTCATTCATGCGTTTTTTCATGATAGCTCCTTTGTAGGTTTTAACAATACAAGTCAGTCATTGCTTTATCATGGATAGCTTAGGAAGGATAGAACTTCTCATGCAACCATTTCAAGTAGGAATAGTAACTCTTGTATGGTTTTTGAAGTTTCAAACTTCTTTGTGATACACACCAACCTTTTGATCCAAGTTGAACTCTCTATTTCAAGTGGGAACAACTCCTATAAGGTATTGTCCTACTAGAGTCTACCCTAGTTTTATAACTTCTAGTATTTTCACATATCAATGAGCCATATATGGTTGAAGTTTTCATTACAAGGGACTAACTTTGTTGTTCATAGCCACAGTTGTCAAGGCGACAAGGCACCTTTGGAGTCTCGCCTCGTTAATTGTCAATCAATTTTCTATAGCATTTTATAACAAACTTTTACATTCTTAATTTTTTGAAATTATAATTATAAAATAGACATTTTTAAATTAAAATATTCATTTTGTGTGTTTATATACTAATTTCTTTTTGTTATTTTCTTATTTGTTAGGGTTTAATCAACACAAATATTGTTAAATATTGTTAAATATTGTATTGAACCCTCAAAGACTTCAAAACCTAAACCAATAAGTAAGAAATAACATAAAATGTTGTCCAATCAACACGTTTTCTTCTTTTTATTTACTAATTTTGTGTTTTTATATACTATTTTTTTCTTCTTCTTCCACCTTTTTCTTTTATTCTTTTCCTATAACAGAAATAAGGGTTCAACCCCTATATTTTTCAGATTTTCTTTCCTGTCTTCTTTTTCTTCTCATGAATATGTTGGAACATGTTGATTTTCTATATTTTAGCATAAAGTTTATACTCTTCTTATGAAAATTATAGATATTTATCAAGGAAATATGATTATGGAACCTAGGGAACTACCCTAGGATACATGTTTTTACTTAAAAAAAATCTATCACCTAGGCGACTAGGAGCCCCTCCTATCACCTAGTCTCGCCTTGACACCTTGAAAACTATGCTCATAGCATGAGCTTAACAATTTCATTTTTTTTGGTTTATGCATTTGTCACGAGTATAAAGCAAATGATCAATTTGCAAGAACATTCTTAGCCATAAGTTTATAATGATTTAGTTGAATGTTTATTCAAATATCAATATTAATAGAGTTCATGTGAAACAAACATTTATAAATTCGTGTGATCCTAGACATTGATGGGGATATGTTCTCATTCTTACAAGGGAAGCTCTAAGATTTTTGGGAACTTTCCTACTTTGACATTTCAAAGACCAAGAAGCAAGTGGATCTTTAGATCTTGGCTCTTGCTTCACTCAATGACTTTAAACAATACAAGCATTTCCAATGTTTGAAATCAATACACTATCTAGATTTTATACAAAAGAGATCAAATATAGCAATAACAATGTAATCTAATTACCAAAGCATAAACTTTAGGGTAAATTGTTGAAACCTCCTCCGAAGTTTCTAACTGTTGCTAAAACTTCTCTTGGAGTTTGGTAATTGCAATCACCTCTCTTGATCTTTTTGACATAGTTGCAAGTAGACCCCTTTTGTTAGAATCCTCTAATAAGAGGCACAAAAATATCCAAAATACACCAACTTGGGCCCATGTAGGGCCAGGTTTGGGCTTGCAATCTAGGGCCGGTGTATGGGCTGGGCCCGGGCCTAACTTAAAGCCCTTTTCATTGCCACTATGCCCGACTAGGGCCCTGCTTGGCCCAACCCATGACCACCCCTACTCTAGAGGGTTCAACCTTTGTTTGAGTTTCTCACGAACTATTTTGAGATGTAATTAGGCCTCTTAGGATTTTCACTAACCATTATTGACAAGAGCCCTGGATGTCCTCACAAGACCTGCTGGCATGGTGCTCACAACCAATTGTAGCTATGCATTGAAAATATCTCAACGTGAATAAAAACATATAATTAAGGAGACATTCTTAATACACATTGAAGTGGTTGTGAGTAGACCAGCTCATGGGCTGGGTTGGGCCGGGCTTTGGCTCTTTATCAATAAATGTCTTATTTCAATGTACTTTTATAAACTAATATTATATTAATTTAGTAATAATTGAATAAACTAATAAACTAATTTATTTTTCATAATAATAAATTAATATTTATTAATAATTTAAGAAATAAATATATATTATATATAATATAAATGCTTTTTTATTATATGTAATAGTATTGGATCAGGCTCGGAATTGGGCCGAACTTATTTGATAAGGCTCGAATCGGCCCAAAAAATGATCAGACTTGGTATTTAAAGCCCGAACCCAAACCCACAAGCATGAAATTTTGTCCAAATCCAAAAAATAACGGGCCAAGCCAGGTCTACTTAGAAGCCGCTCTATACCAATCGTTTTCTTTTTTTATCAAAGAAAAATAGGGCATATCATTATATCATATTGAAAAACTTACATGGTTCGGGGCCGAGTTGCTATAAGATACTTTTAATTGGCCCTTACAAGATATATAAGCAAATAAGCAAAAATATGAGTTGCTTGATTGTAACATCTAGGTATATGGTTTGTGTTGGCAAATTCAACTAACTCTGTACTGTCTGTATAGACCAAAAGATGCAATTGTAGCAAAGTCAGAAGGCCTCCTATTTCAGCATCGTAGCTACTGATGGCCCAACAGGGTCTGCCTTCTGCATAAATGAATTGTTCATTGGCAATGTTAGAAGATGCACCCGCGTCCTGCGTGACCTGTAACTGGGTCAAAAGAACTTAGAAGCCGCTCTACTAATGGAATAAATTTTATGGAGAAGATGCAGAATTCTGAATTCCAGCCCCCCCTACTATTAGCCCTCTCTCCCCTATAAACCATATCTTGTCTGTGAATTTCGAATCACGATCAGGATACATTCTCTAGAGGCTATAAAATTTGGTCATTCTCCCTAAATTTTATGATTTTTACTTTCCAGGAATTCGGATATAACGATAACAATACATCGGTGGTCACTTTCATCCAGCTGCTCCTCATTGAGAACATCTTTTATACTATATTTCGTAAATATTCCTTATTTGCGGCTAAGATAAATGTAGCCAGCATGTATTGTACTCAGCTTTTAGGTTATAAGCCTTTCAAAGCGCATACACACAAAAAAAACAGAAAAAAGGAAAAAAAAGAAAATTATTTATTTTTTGGTCTCTTCAGCAGTTATCAAACTGTCCATAAAGCATAGGTGGGTCCTACCCGCTCTTAATTTGGTGGGGCACGATCCAGTTCCACTGCCCCTGGCAGGGTGATAGATAGAACATACAAATTACAAACCATAAACAAATGAAACGTGCAATCAAAATCCATCTTAAATATCTAAAAACTAGAGATTCCAATCTAACATCAGAGTCAAAGATCTACGGAATAATGTTGTACATGATTGAAGCAGTACATCATAGCTCAACCCTAGTTCCCTCTGATGAGCAACGCTTGGAATCTATAAAGCAAAATGCTTTTTAGTGCAGAGAACTGGTGGAAAAACTCTCTCACTGTAGTCTGAACTCAAAACATGGCGACGGTGGCTCAACTTCGATACTCTCCTCTCTCTAACCATTACAATTTCCCCGGAAACCGTCATGTTGTATCTCCAAATCCCCGTTTTCCGGCGGCGTCTTTTCCTGTTCATTTCTCTTCCCCCTCTACCTCCTCTTCAAATCTATCTTCCTCGTTTCCGAAAACCAGAGCTTCTGACACGAGCTCCCTCGGAAAGTTCGACCTTTCCGATGCCGGAGGCAATGGAGGCAGTGGATCCGGCCGCGGAACAGGTGGCGGTGGCAATGACGGGTGGAATTCTGGTCATAGTGGTAGCGGGGATTCTGAGGATCGATCGTCATCGTCATCTTCAGGTTTAGGAATTCTAGGGCTTTTCTTGAACGGATGGAGGTCAAGGGTAGGCGCAGACCCTCAGTTCCCCTTCAAGGTTTTGATGGAGGAAATAGTCGGGGTTAGCGCGTGCGTTCTCGGGGACATGGCGTCTCGCCCTAATTTCGGACTTAACGAGCTCGATTTTGTGTTCTCGACTCTCGTCGTCGGATCGATTCTGAACTTCGTCCTTATGTATCTTTTAGCTCCAACGGTGGCTTCGTCTTCGCCCAGCCTCCCTGCGATTTTCGCAAGCTGCCCGACAAGCCACATGTTTGAATCAGGAGCGTACAGCGTGCTCGATCGGTTTGGGACGTTTGTGTACAAAGGGGTTCTGTTTGCTGCAGTTGGGTTCGCGGCGGGGCTCGTGGGGACTGCGATTTCGAATGGGTTGATTAAGATGAGGAAGAAGATGGATCCCAACTTTGAGACGCCGAATAAGCCCCCTCCGACCGTGCTGAATGCTATTACTTGGGCGATTCATATGGGTGTTAGCAGTAATTTCAGGTATCAGACCTTGAACGGGATTGAGTTCCTGCTGGCGAAGGGTCTGCCGCCGTCGGGATTTAAGGCGTCGGTGCTGGTTTTGAGGTGTTTGAACAATGTCCTTGGAGGGTTTTCGTTTGTGTTGTTGGCGAGGCTGACGGGGTCACAGAAGGTCGAAGAAGGGAAGAGTGTGGAGACAACCAAGGAAGCTGGTTTGGCTGAGGAGAAAGTAAGGTTAATCGAGAAGAGTGAGGATTTGCAGAGCAGCAGTCAGTCTGGTTGTAAGTGATCTGGTTAGTCTTCTTTGCTACCCAGCTCTAGAGTAGAAAAGTAAAATGTGTGTGCTTTTTATTTTTTATTTTTTCCTTCTTTTGAAAACTAAATTGGGAATGAGACACTGGGTTTGAGTGGGTTTTCACTGAAGGATGGATTTTGGGTGTCTCTGAGTTTATGTAATTTACAGGTGAATATATGAAAAGGGAAATAATCTTTTTATGTTGGATCAATGCTGAGTTGCAGAGTAATGATTTAAGAGATCAATTAAATATCTGTTGATTTTGAAGAAAATTTTTAGGATTAAGATATTGCTGAGGAACTGAAGATGATCAAAATTTAGCAATTTCGGTTCGGTACAAATGTACAATGATAAGTGTGAGGGAGGATTCAGGCAGCTTTTCCAGTAATTTAGAATGAAAATTTTCTGGATGAGTGACAACATTCTTTTTATAACTTTAATGTTTGTAGCAAGTGGGTGGCTTGGGCAGTGCACATGGAGAATTCGATTATTTTGGGTAAATTTTTTATTAAGAACAATTCTAGTGTGCTGAAGCATGTTTTCTATTAATTTAGCAATATGCCTATAATTATAAATTTGAAATGTCTCAATCTAATTTAGCAATATGAATATCCTAGCCTAAGTTGGAACATTCTTATGATTGAGCTTGTTTAAGGACGAGTCTTTAATGGAGATGGATGATTGCTAATTATCAAAAAAATAAAAAAAGGAGATGGATTGATGACTGTGAGGAAAGGGGAAAAATATATAAAAAGGGCATATTTTAATAAATTAATAATGATATTAGAAATTTTATAATAGAAGAAAGGGAAAAGTACTTTTTAGGTCAAGTTTTTTTAGCTATGATCCCACTTTAGCACACTCTTTTAACTTTGCAAGAGAACGTGTCTTTTAAAATCTAACTCCACTTTGGGACAGAATAATATGAGTATTTAGTAAAATAATTTAAAAATCATGTTAAAGTATAAAGTTGCTTTATTTTCAAACTAGTGGGCCCCCCTGGAATCCAATATGATGACAGAAGAGATTAAATGGAAATAAAAAGCGAAAAAGAAAGATTAAATGGAAATGTAAATGATATGACGCACCGGAAAAATTACAAACATTACTAATGTAACAATAATTAATATGCAAACTTACCAAAATGTCCAAAATTAATTTATCAAAGTTCTGTTACTTTAATTTTTGCTAAATTAATAATTTCTGTTAAATTAAATTACCAAAAAAATCAGTAAATTAATTACAAAATTACCACACAAATTAATTTCCCAAAATTATCTAAATTATTTTTGATATGTCATGCAAATTATTAATTTATATCAAATTAATATTTTTCCAAAATACTAAAGTTATTGTTTCATAAATTACAAAAATTAATAATTTATTGATAAATTACTGGTTTGTGATAATCTAATTATTGTTAATTCTTAATTCTATAGTTAATAATTTTCAACAAAATTACCACTACATTATTGTTAATTAATTTCTATGAAATTACCAAAGTTACCAAAATTATAAATTTATTAGTTCAATTTTTGGTAAATAAATAAATTAATTAATTTTTGGTAAATTAATTACAAAAATTACTTTACAAGAATAACAAAAATAAATAATTTACCTAAATTACAAAAAACTATTGTTTGATAAATTACGAAAATTAATAATTTACTGATTTACTAATAATTAAATTGTTGTTTGATATATTGTTAGTTTCTATTAATTTATTGTTTGACGAATTGTTGTTAATTAAATTATTGATTTACTGTTAATTATAATTTATAATAGCCTAACATTAAATCAATAGTAATTTGATTTAAGTACCTTAATTAACAATAAAAAGAGACTAGGCGAAGTATATACCCAATCTATTGACTCGGATAAAGACCATTTTGCTATAGTGATGGTTCGACAACAATGCACCAGGGTCATCCTAGCATTTCAATCTTGTTTCAATCTACCTTTTCCAACTGATGATCAACCTTAGCGTCTCAATTTCACTATTAATCTATATTTTTCAAGTGATGATCGTTGGCTACCTTTTTCAACTGATGACCAACCTTAGCATCTCAATCTTAATGTTAATCTACATTTTACAAGTGATGATCAATGGCTACCGTCATGGCTCCTCTCGATGGTTGAAATGTTGCATGTGGGTGGCCATGAATTGGTCTCCAACTTGTTTCATCTAAGAACACAACAATGCAATTCCTTTTCACGTAAAAAAGCTCCTCTCTAAAATGCTTAGAATTCCTTTGGAGGCTAACCCAAAAAGCTATTTGGGTGCACCCATAATTGCAAGTTTGCAACAAGAGTCGCTAAGGTTACATTTGTCAATATAATTGAACCGTGGGGCATTTTCTTGAACCAAATTGATAGTACCGGTTTTTAGAAAACCGGTAATAGGAACCGAACCGAAACCAGTCGGTTAACCAGTTGACCGATTCGGTTTGTCGGTTTTTGGTTTTTTAGTTTTTACAATATATATTATAAAAATAATTAATATATATAAAATATTATATTTTAAATAATATATAATATACTATAAATATATATATATATATATATTTATATATAATGCATATTTATTAATTTACAATATATAAAATATACATAAATATACATAAATATTTATTAAACATATATAAATATATGTATATTTGTCGGTTTGGTTAACCGTCATTTTTTATATTGGTTAAACGAAACCAAACTAGTACCTTCGGTTTTTTAAAAACACCAAACTGAAATCGAACTGACTGGTTCGGTTAACCAATTTTTCGGTTTGGTTTCGGTCGGTTAGGTTTTTCAGTTTTTTTTCTCACCCTTAGCTCCCAAGATGTGCAAATCGGAAAAAGAATACTTTATCCTTAGTGGAAAGGCTAACTTTGACTGATTCTACTTCAAATATGGTGCCTAATTATACCATGAGATTATTTAGAATTCCAAAAAATGCCATAGAAGATCTTAACGAACTTCAAAGGGAACTTTTATGGCCAAACTTAAGTGAGAAAAAGCCTATCCATCTCCTGAAATTGGATAAGGCTTGTAGCCCAAAAGATAGAGAGGTTCTGTGGGTAAATGAGGCAAATCTAACAAAACTTGGATGGAAAATCTTAAGTGAGGAAGAAAACCTATGGTTAAGGTTATGAAGGATAAATACTTGAAGAGATAGTTTTTGGGATGTCAAGATTAGAGTATCTCGTGGGCATAGAGAGGCATTCTCTTTGCCCAATATCTTACTAAAAAAGGAACTCGTTGGTTAGTAGGGAATGGAAGAATAATCAAATTTTGGCAAGATAATTGAATGTTTGGGAAACCTCTTATTGAAGAAATAAGCAATGACAATAATCTATACTATATAGAAAAGTGTGAACGTAATGCGAAAGTTTTTTTTCTGGACTAAAATTACCCTTTATTTCTTTGTTTGAGAAAGGGTATAAAATTCATTTTATTATATCTTTAATGTCAGCTTTAATGACTACTAAAATGTCCATATTTGTGAATTTAATCCATCTTTAATTGTAAGAATTCAAAATGTAATTTCAATTATTACTTCCCACCTCATTTCATAGTTGTCAAGGCGACGCCTAGGTGACAAGATGCCCTTGGAGGTTTGCGTCACCTAATTGCCAAGTAGTTTTCTATAGCGTGTTATAAAAACTTTTATATTCTTATTTTTTTTAGGTTATAATTATAAAATAGACATTTTTAAATTAAAATATTCATTGTTTGTTTATATACTAATTTCTTTTTATTATTTTCTTATTTGTTAGGGTTTAATCAACCCAAACATTGCTAAAAGTTGTATTGAACCTTCAAAGACTTCAAAACCTAAACCAATAAGTAAGGAAGAACATAAAATGTTGTCCAATCAACACATTTTCTTCTTTTTCATTACTAAGTTTGTGTTCTTATACACTAATTTATTCTTTTTCTTCTTCCACCTTTTCTTTTCTTTTTTTCCTACAACAGAAATAGGGGTTCAACCCCTATATTTTTTGAATTTTATTTTCTTTCTTCTGTTTCTTCTCATGAATATGTTGGAATATATTGATTTCTATACTTTAATATTAAATTTATACTTTTTTTTATGAAGATCATGGATATTTATGAAGGAAATATGATTATGGAACCTAAGGAACTACCCTAGGATACATGTTTTTACTCAAAAGAAATCCATTGCCTAGGCGCCCACCTAAGTGACTAGGTGACGAGGTGCCCCTGTGTTGCCTAGCCTTTCCTTGGCGCCTTGAAAACTATGCCTCATTTAATCTAGTTATTTGATCGATTGCTTGTTAAAGATTTATGCCATTAGAACCCTAATTTATGATGTCCATAATGAATTTCGAGGTATCAAATTTTCTAGGGGAACTGGGTTTGGGCTACAATTTGCGAAGCTGAATAGTGATAAAGTAGGATTTAAGCGTCCAAGAAGGCGTAAGATTACAACATTGTATTTATATCCTTGAAGAGCTTGATGTCCTCACTCTCAAACTTACTTGTGTTCTCGTTAAGTTTGATAGTTGGTTCTCACATAAAACCTGATGAGGATGAATGAATAAACCAGAATTTAGATTTAAAACGATTTGCTGCCTAATACACGATTTTTTTTTTTTTTTTTCTGGAGAGTCCTAAAAAAAAATATAACAACAAAGTATAAGGCTTGGATTTCGATGTCATATTTTTTGTTGAAAAAGAAGCATCTTAACTATTCAAGACAACTTGATGGGCAAAATAGGCATAGATCAATAGTAAATAATAGGAAAATAACTAACCACGTCTCTCTCTCTTGGCTGTCCTGTCCCCCTTCTCTCGCTTTTGCTCCATCGACATTCTCTTCCTCTCTCCTCTTACCTCCAATCTCCTCTACTTAGACAAAACCATCGCCATTTCCTTGGACTTTCGGAGATTGACCAACTTCACCATGTTTCCATGGATCTTACAACCATGGTTTTCAAAATCGGACAGTTGGACCGGAAAAAATAGACACCGATTAGGTGATCGGTTCCATTTCTCCCCAAAAACCGGATTTTCTCAAAAAACATTGATTTTGGTCAATAAACTATTGAATCGGGCGATTAACCATTTGAACCATTTTAACCGTTTTTTTATTTTTTAATTTTTTGTCAGAATGGGCTGACTGTTCGACCCGATAACCGGATCCTTGACTGGTTCGGTCTCCAAGTCGGTTTTAAAGAAAAGAATTATCTTATTAATTGGTATCAGGTCACTATATGCAAAACAATGGAAGATTGGGGATTAGATTTACTTTTAATCTAAATATTGGTTTATCACTATACTAGCATGGAAATTTTGGACAAACCCTAATGCCCTCTATGCTAAATCCTTTTTACAGAAAGAAGTTAAAGAATATTGATTCTTAGGGGGCATTTATTTTCCTAGGTATCCCATTTCCTAGGTGGGTAAATTACTAGGAGAAAGTTGCCAACACTTCGATGAGACAAAAATGCCCCTCTTGATAATGAAATTTTTATGGCTAAAATGGTCATTCTTTTATTTAATTGAGAAATAAAAGAACATGGGTAAATGCACTTAACAGGATAAATGTTTCTCATGAAACACTAACCTGGGTAAGTGCATTTACTCGGGTAAGTAACTTATTGCAAAGTAAACAGGGCCTTAGGGGTAGAAAGGGATTGGGTATTATCTTGTACCAAGGCTGTGCTTGTTTGCAATGCAAATCTTGACCAAGTTTCATGCACCCAATAGGCTCATCATTTTTTTAGTTTTTTTTTGCCAAAATTTGGGAAAAGGGTGGGAATAACATTGTTTAACATGTAAAATATGAATTTCTTAAAAAAAAAAACTTAGAAGCAACATGTATCAACTATGATACATATTGGACAATACAGTCTGGTATGTTGCAAAATTTTGATCATTGATATTGACCAGGTGCAAGATTTGCATCGAATTCAAATTTGCTTTCATTTGTACCCAAGGAAATTTTGACCCCAATTAGGTATAAAGTTTGTAACGAAGGCTCAGTTTGAAAAGAATACAAATACAAATATGTATAATACAAATACATACAAAATATAAGGTTTTGCACTCTACACCTTTATATTTGTACTCCTCCCAAATTGAAATGAAGGAAAATGTGCAACATATTTTGTTAGTTGTCTTAGCCGGCCCTCTAGTGGGTGGAGTAATTTTGGGGTATTTAAAAAAAAGTTTCATGTAGCCGACCCCACATTAGGCTTGAATGGTGGTGATGATGAAGATGAAATGAATCTAGAAAAATAAGAAATGGCATTGCGATAAAAGAAAATCAATGTGAAATTGGATTTATTATCTTCAATCAAAATAACTTAAGAAAAAGTCTCTAAATGTTCATAAGATATTTATAAGATTAAGCTTTGACATATGGAATAAAGCACTAAGCAATATTCATATTCAAAAAATGAGTGGAGTCAAAAAAAAGGGGGGATGTTGAGAAGAATGGGTTTTTATATAGTGACAAGACGAAAGAATGTCAACTAAGATGGTTCACGACCAATAACTGCACTACTAGTAGGAGTGAATCGGTGCAACTAAAAGACTCTAAGCCTGTGTTTGGTTTGAAGGAAAAGGTAGAGAAAGGATGGAAAAGACGGGGAAACTAATATAAGGTTTGTACTATTTCCCTTCTTTTTCTTTATTTTCTTACCTTTTCCTTCAAACCAAACATAACCTAAAAATGCACGGAAGACCAAAGAAAATATGGTCTCACGTGGTACAAAGTAATTCAAGTATTTATAATTTAACAAAACATATGGATCTTTATAGAGCACAATGGTAAGATAGGATTGGTCCAAAATAATCATGATGAAGGTCAAAGTTGAATGGATACGTCCCAAGTTGATGTTTCTTATTTCCCTTCTCAAAGTTCAACAAATTTAGGTAATAGCATTATATTATGAATTTAAGTATGTTGTGGTTTTGATTGGAAGGAATTTTCTATTTGACACGTTGGGTTCAGCCAACAATCCGAATCGGCCAAAGAATCTTCCATGTGGTTAAATTAATTAGAAAAGATTCGTTGTTAGAGTTTTCTCATCGTCGCGCTCGTGATAGAGATGAGTTTAAAAGTTGACATGCAAGCTTCATTCATAGCACGAAGTAGGGATGCAAGTGGATTAGATAGGATTTGAATCAAGGTATATTTGAATTCGATTTGATATTGTTTATATCAGATGTGTTCGGATTTGATAGGATTCGACTTGAATTCAAATCTTATCAATAAGTTGGATATTTGGATCTGATTCGATTTAACTTATTTTCTTTAAAATTAATAAATTATTAAAAGAAAAATAAAATATACTAATTTAAATAAAATACAAAAAATATAAGTATTTATTAATTATTTTTCATCATATATATACATGTTTTTTATAAAAAATAAATAATATATTAAATTTATAAAAATATAAATAAATAAATAACATATATATTATTATATATTTATATTTATAAATATATAATATATATCACATCAGATAGGGGGCGACTTCAATCCAATCCGATTTCTAATCGGATCCTATTATCTGATATAAAGATCCGAGCAAGGGTGGTCCAAATTTGACCAAATAGGATCGGATCGGATCATGATCCAATCCATTTGCACCCCTACTGTGCACCCTTAAATGAGCCCATATCTCCTACAAGCAAAAGCTCTATGCATTCAGAATTCAGTTGTACATTAAGAATATCTCTTATGTACGTATGTTAAATTTAGGCCCCATTCACTTTAGGAAGTTAGTTATCCATATAAATGCATTTACCTAATCCGAGTAAGTGCATTATCCATGTTCTTTTATTTCTTAAGTAAATAGAATAATGACAATTTTAGTCATAAAAAGCCATTATTAAAAGGGGTAATTTGTCCCATCAAAGTATTGGCAACTTACACCCTAAGTGGGAAAGTTAGTTATTCACATGCTTAGAGACGGGTAAGTGATACCCTAGAAAAATAAATTTTCTGTGAATCCCACATAAATCTTACAAAAAAAGAACATAGTTATTTTGGTCAGTAGGAACTTCCCCCCTCTCAAAATCCAAAAAATGAAGAGGCCTTGATAGAAAAATGTTTCCAATGTATGGTTGAATGCCCATACTTGCAGAATGAGTGTTCGCAGGTGCCTTAAATACCTTATTTTTTAAGAACTCATTAGTAACATCTTCTCATGAGTAACGAGTTCTAACACAAGTATGGGGGATATTCTTGATGTGCAACAACAATGGTGGAGTCAGAAATTTTCCTTTTTTTTTGGGGGGGGGGAACAAGAAAATGATCCTTTGAAGGAAAAAGTAGGGAAAGGAAAGGAAAGGAAGGGAAACATTTACAAATCTTGTATAAATTTCCCTGCATTTCCCTTCCTTTCCCTACTCTAACCTTCAAATCAAACATAGCGTAAATGTATAGACCCTGTATGGATTTCCTTGACTTTCCCTATTTTTTCCTTCAAACAACCTAAATGTACCTTGAAAGCATGGGCATTCACTCACACATTGGGAATGAACTTAACAAACATGTATAAGAGATATTCCCAATATGTGGGTGGATGCAAGCGTTTAAGGATGCGTGCTGATGTAGATTTACATGGCCTTGCCCAATAGTGGGCCTACGCATGTTAGACGGCAGCGCTCAGGGCAGGCTCAATCAGGGCGTGTGCAGAACAAAGCTTGGCGTTCATTCTGGAATCAATGGCACGATCACACTTGGTAACCTCTAATAACTGTGCCTCCCGCGTACGAACTGTATTCGGACTTTCTGAGCTCACCTACCTCCAAGTGGCCTCAAGTATAAATAGGAGGCAACCCTCTCAAGGTAAAGGGACTGGAACTTAGTATCAAGAACAAGAACTTGAGAACTCTTAATCTCCTTTGTGGCCTTGTCTGAGTATTTACACCTTAGGTCTCGTCCACCTTGCACTGTACCTAAACTAATTTGACCGTTAGAGTCTCCGCCTCGGCTACCAATCCAAGGCCTCTAACGTCTCTCTTTGATCCTCGTAGGGCGAGCCTAGCAGCCCTCGTCCTCTAGAGGCCTTAGACTATTCAACCACACCTCGGCTTGGGAGCGAATTGACAAGTGTTGCCCTCAGTCGATTTTGACCGACAACGCATGAAGAGTTTTATAGGGAGGGAATCCAGTTGGCATAACATGTGATGTTATAAATAAAATAATAAAAAAACAAAAAGATAAATCTACATAAAAATGATAAAACAAGTAGAAAAAACCGAATATATTTTTTATATTAAATATAGGAAAGGTAATAGAGCATGTTTGGGCCTTTGGATTAGGGCCGTACTCCACATCCCCGATCCCAACTTTGAAAGAAGTCTCCATCATTGACCCTGATCTTCTCCGATCCTCAAAAGTGATGAATTGTCCATCTTCTCCGATCCTCAGGTGATGGTTCAACCAGCCAGGTCACTGGGTCGACAACAACGGGTCTGGGCTTCTCTCATGCTCAAATTCTCCGGAACGGCCAAAAAGAGTAGTATTGGATGGCGGGTCCTGGTTTTCGTGGGTCGGTGGCCGAATAAATCCAAACAAGCCCTCAACAATGAACAAACCACCCACCTCTTTCCTGTCAACCAAACAAATTTGAGACCGGATCTGCTCCTTACACCTGGCGCCTCACAGGCGCCCAACACGCACATTCTACCATGCATTTAGAACATCTCCCGTATTTATCAATTATTATTCACGGGAGATGTTCTCAATGCTCGGTGGATGTGCATGTGAGGCGCCCATTTGTGAGGAGCAGATTTCGTCTAAAACAAATTTACGTTTTTCAACTTCAGTCATGGGATGGCTTGGGTCTGGGATACAGTACCGTCCGCATCTATCAGACACTCTCACAAATTGCCACGTGGAGAGTATAAAATGATCAGAACCCAATAAACAGTCCCCCTTCACTGTGGGCTCAACGGATGGTGGTTCCGCATCCTGATCCTCCTCAAGAGAGATGCTCAATCTAGACCGTCCAAACAATTGTAAATGTGCCTCAACTCAAATCCGTGCAGCATGGTGACCAAATGAAGATTCCAATTTAACGATATATTTTCGATGCTAGGGATTCGACTTTATATTTTTATTATATATCCTCTAACGTTATATCATAACTTCATCTGATTTCATCTCGTTGTCGAAAAGTACAGATACCAACAACGACACAATACTCGTGAGATAAAAGATTAAGTAAAGTCAAAGTTTTCTACGTAAGATTTGAAAGTCATCGAATCTGATGGTGGATATTTCTTGTCTAACTGACTTGGTAGGTTGGTTCAAGAGCTTCTTTATGCAATAAAATTGAACGTGGATGACTGACTGAAATTTCAGTTGAATCTCGTTCTCTCGCCGGAAAACATGGCGACAGTGGCCCAACTCCGATACTTTCCTCTACATAACCAATATGATCTCGCCGGAAGCCGACATCTTACCATCCAAAACACCCGTTCTTCGGCGCTCTCTCTCCCTGCACATTTCTCTGTCTCCTCTCCCTCCCCTTTGAATATCTCTCTCTCTCTTCTCCAAACCAGAGCTTCTAGCCCCAGCTCCGCCGGAAAATTCGAACTTTCCAATGATGGAGGCAATGGAGCCGGCGGAAAAGGCCGTGGAACCGGCGGTGGCGGCAATGACGGGTGGAGTTCCGGCCATAGTGGTGGTGGAGATTCCGAGGATCGATCTTCATCGTCATCGTCAGGTATAGGAATTCTAGGGTTGTTCTTGAACGGATGGAGATCACGGGTTGCGGCTGATCCACAGTTTCCGTTCAAGGTTCTGATGGAGGAATTGATCGGCGTTAGTGCAAACGTTCTTGGAGACATGGCGACTCGTCCTAACTTCGGACTCAACGAGCTCGACTTTGTCTTCTCGACTCTTGTCGTCGGATCGATAGTAAACTTCATTCTTATGTATCTTTTAGCCCCAACGGCGACTGCGTCATCGGTGAATCTCCCTGCGATCTTCGCGAGCTGTCCGAAGAGCCACATGTTTGAATCAGGAGCATTCAGTGTTCTCGATCGGTTTGGGACGTTTGTATATAAAGGAACTCTGTTTGCTGCAGTTGGGTTTGCTGCGGGGCTCGTGGGCACTGCGATTTCAACTGGGCTGATTAAGATGAGGAAGAAGATGGATCCCAATTTCGAGACGCCGAATAAGCCTCCGCCCACGGTGTTGAATGCTATTACTTGGGCAATTCATATGGGTCTGAGCAGTAACCTCAGGTATCAAACTTTGAACGGGGTTGAGTTTCTGCTGGAGAAGGGGCTGCCGTCTTTGGGATTTAAGGCTTCGGTGGTGGTTTTGAGGTGTTTAAATAATCTTCTCGGAGGTGCTTCATTTGTGATCTTGGCGAGGTTGACGGGATCACAGAAAGTTCAGGAGGGGAAGGCTGTGGTTTCAACGCAGGAGGGGGAGTTGGCGGAAGAGAAGGTGAAGTTGATACAGGGGAGTGAGGATTTACAGAGCAGTCAGTCTGCGTCTAAGTAATTTGGTTTGTCTTCTCTTTCTTTTGTTTACTTTCAGGGCAAGGAGAGCTAAATGTAGAGTTGGTTTTCATTGAAGTATGCGTAATAAGTTTGCCTGATTTCCTTTAAGTTTATGAAAAGTGATGCTTTTTTGTGCAAAACTATCTGTGGATCTTTTCTGGTTCGCTTTTTCTTTCCCCTTCTTAATTTTCCTTCTCTCCTTTTCTCTTCTGTTCTTTATGTTGGGATATGTTTGGCATATTCCTTTACAGATGATACTCCTTTTAGGAAAGAATGAGTCATTTGTGTGGGTTTTGTTCAGAAAGGTATTTTAGAGGCGTTATTGCGTATTTGTAGGAGTTAAAATAATCTATACTTAAAGAACGTGATGAAAGAAAGCAGGGTTTTTCCATCTATTTTCTTCCCCTGCTATTGCTTATGCTGGATAGGAAAGTAGAAGCAATATATTTATGAGCTGCTTGATGTTAGTGTTGAGTTAAACACAAAAATTGACATCAGTTCTTGTTGTGGTTCTTCATTGTGGATAACCTTTGTGTTTTGGCCTTTGAACTGTTTCATTAGACTTATGAGGAGTTAAATTTTGTGGATAACCCTTGTGTTTTTGGTTAGGTATATTCAGCTCATGAAACCTGATTTTATTTTAGCTACAAAGTTGATATCCTCAACTACGTAGTCTGTCAACTTGATTTGTCAGATAAATTTCTAGGTATTATTGGAATGGAGCAAGTCAAGTTTCAATCAGGGTATGCTGCATACTTGGAATTTTGAAAGTCAGGGTCAAGGTAAAGCAATTCTTGCCAGTTTTCTGCAGTAAGAAAGGTCTGGAAATGTAGATATAGAACACTATGACTGAAATTATGGCGGGGGTGGTTGTTTTATGTGCCGTGATCCTAATAGCATTGAAGATTCTTAAGTATGAATTTCTATGTTCTAGAAAGACTGGGCTTATGGATCTAGGGAGATTTCTGGTTTATGCTTTTTTCTCTCAATATCTCAATCATTTATGTTCTTAAATTTTTTTTAGCTTTGTTGGACTGGTGGCAGCAGGAATTGATCCCTAGTATCTGCTACAGCCAGCCAAAGACCTCACCAACTGGGCCACCATCAGTTGATATTGATGTTCTTAAATTTATTCTCCACTCTTCATTTTAGTGGGTATTAATTGGTTAAACGCAATATTAGGTATGGTTGTCAAAAGAGTCATTACCCCGTGATCTAGGGCCTTGGGATGTTGGATGGACTGGATGTGAACCTAAACTATGGCTCTCTCTCTCTCTCTCTCTCTCACACACACACACACACAAAGTGACCGCTCTCAGACTTGAACCTCTGTTCTCATGTTTGTAATCCTGATATTCAACAATTTTTATGTGTGATTGCCTTTTTAATTGGTGTTATGTATGATTGTTCTAGGTGCAATTCTCTTTGCATTTTAGTTTATAGTTGGAAAGTCTATTCTCTCATTCTCTCCTTGCCCTAAAATGAAAATGCAGCATAGGTACTTTAGATGATTTGCTCTTAAACAAGAGAAGTTCTAATTAAGTCTTTCCTTTTCTTAAAATTGAAATATGGGATCTTCCTTTTTGGCGACCTGTAGTTTGGAAGCTCTTAGTTCAACTTTAATATGATGAACATCAATCCTGTTAATATATTCAGACTAATCAATTTTAGTTATTCTGTTACATCTTTCAATTAAATCGCTGTTAATATATTCAGACTAATCAACAAAGGTAGATGGTTCTGATGGGTGTTCATCTCCAGACATGTTTAATGTTTTCCCTTATCTCAATTTAGTGATTCGTATTTTCTCTAGTTTCTACCATTTCTTATTGCACTTTGTTGGCTTGAAATTATTTTGTTCATATATGTTTAATCATCAGAACATGGAGGAACCTGTTTGGTTTGTAATGGATTTAAGACTTATATATTACTGGTCTAGATAAGTAGGTATGATATTCATAGCTTATTGAGTTCAAAGGCACTTCTCGATCTAAAAAGTTGATTAAGATGGAGTATTGTTTTCTCATAGTATTTCACCTTTTTTTTTTTATTGAAAACATATCTTGATATCTTGATCCAGTCAAGTCAAAAGAAATCGGATTAAAGATGATATCTGAAAACCTCCTGTAGATTTAACTAAAAGGAGGAAGAATACAAAAATGTAGGGGAGTTCTCATTATCTTTGTTCTGCTTTTGCTTTTATCATTATTATGTTTAGCATTCTGCTTTAGAGTTTCTATTGGGTTTAAACGATCAGAATTTTTCTATATTGTTCTCTTTAATCCACTTGTTAGAGAATTTGTTTGTATTATCCAAGAAAGTTTATATCTCTTGATGCAAATGCCTCTAATTGTTGATAAAGAGACTATTGTACCCCAGTATTCTCATTGATAGTGGAAGACATTTAGACTTTGGTCTTGTGATTTTTACTCCCATATTGAAGTTTTTTTTTTTTTTTACATAAATCTTGACTCTATTATTGCTCTCTTTGTGATTGATTATTTGTCTTGTTGAACATACTCTATTATCTTTACTTGTATTTTTTTTAACTTATTTGCATGCCATTCATAGTGGTACCAACCCTAATGATTATGTTTGTTCAAGTAGTCAATGCAATATTAAACATTTTACATTTTTAATCTTAGGAATAGTGCAAGTTAGAATAGTTAATACCAAGGATTCCCATCCTATTAATTTAATTGGAAGTGTGTAAAATCACCTCCAAAGGTTCTAACTAGAAGAATGAAATAGATTGAGGTTGGTGATTTCTAAGTCTCAACTCTCAAGGGGTGTTTGTGAAATGATTCTTGATGGTATTTTAATTGCTAAACATGAGATTTAGAAGCAGGAGAATAGGGATGTTATGTAAAGTTGATATAGAGAAGGCCTATGACCATATCAATTTGGAAATTTTTGGTTTATATATTAACAAGATTGAATTTTGGTGCAAAGTGGAGCTAGATAAAGGTACCTTTTACCTCTCCATCTTTCTTCATCTCTTTTAATGGCTCTCTTCACGGAATTTAAGAGTTTGAAAGGAATTAAGCAAGGTGACTCTTTATCACCATTTCATCTTATATTCATTACTAAGGTAACATTTGACTAAGCTTACATAGATCAACCCAAAATTGGTGTTTCTACCTGAAACATCAATATAACATTTCAACTATAAACGCCAATAATCAGTCCTATGCATGCATTTTTCTAGCTTAAGTGACTCATATATGATGTGACAATACTTATTTTTCACCAGTTTGTATTGATCAACCTAAAACGTTTAATGTAAAAACAGCAATGGTATCACACAACCTTAGAGACCATTTGGGAGGGCTTAAGCTTTGATTGAGCTACATTGATTAAACCTTATTGAAGAAGCTATAACTAGCTTCACCTAAACCTCAATTTATTACTCAAATGAAAGTGTATTCCAGCTTTCTGGTTTTTTGTCCAAACATAGATTTTAGGCTTTCCATGTGGGCCCACCTTGCAAAGCCAGAAGCCACTGCGTGAAAACCCTCTCAGACAGGCACCTAATAGACACTCTTGAGTGTAGTGTGAGAAATCTTCCATCCAAGTATTGGGGCGCAGATGTGAATTCTGATTTTATCTCCAGCCACTCCGGACTCTATAGAAGCGCCTAACTATTGACAAGCCGTTGAAAAGGGGAATATAGCCTTAGAGAATGTTAGTTGTAACCTACACTCAACTATGGTGGAAATGGCAAATCATCTAGATCGATCACATTGTTATTGGAGAGAGAGAGAAGTTTGTTGCAACTCAAAACACATCTAACCACTAGTTTATACTCTTATTATACAATTTAAAATACAACAAACTTCAAATACAATACACTGAACTCATAAACTATTCAAGTGAGCAGATTCCCTCAAACTCCACTTACTTTCTATTATCTAATACCTTTGGCCATTTGTTGGTGTGTGTGATTTCAAAGAAATGCCTATATATTGAGGCTGTGTTTGGTTGTAATGTAAACGCAAATATGTACATTGCATATTTACCATTTTTTTGGTTCATGAATGCAAATATGGTTCACATTTTAAATCGTTTTTGCACTCATCTTGTTTGTTTGAAATCAGTGCAAAGTGTGGGCTCATCATTAAATGTTCAAACTATCTTATGCTCCAATGTCTTAACTTTGGTCAAAAAGTTAATTATCAAAATAACACAAATTTGTATCTAAAAAATAGGTATGCTCTCTTTTTACATATCAAACAAGCACTCACAAACACAAACCAGGGTATGTAAATACCCTGATTCAACGTTTGTATCCCAAACAAACGGACCCTTAAAAACACTTTTAACAAAGTTTATTGTGCTCTTGGCTCATTTCTCATAAAGACTTTACAGGACTATCGTTTAATAGAATTTTTGACAAGTATATTTTGTTGAAATGTTAATACATAGTTAAAAAAGTTAAATAGATCGTTTTCAGTGTACAAAAAGGTAGTCTACAAGTTGATGATAACTGTTTTTTTTTTTGATAATCTAGAAGTTGATAAACCGTTACAAATTTGTAAAACACATAGCAGACCGCAAAAAATAACAAAAGGATATATTTAAAAAAGTATGCACCTTTTAAAATATGCTACGGCTGAGTTTAGGTAGGGTACATACTTCAAAATATGCCTTTGCACTCTAAAATTTCTTTGGGTGGATACTATATCATCTAGATTCTACAAGGAGGCAGAAACAATCCAAGTATCATATATCATATATATGGTTAGTACTTATGTGGATATGTGCATATGTGTGTGCTTACAGTAATACCACTCATGTTAGAAGCATTGATTTGATTAACACCTCCTTACTTATAGGGTGGATACGAGCATAATATTAGATTATTGGAACTCAACTTGGTAAAAAAAAACATAAACCTTGAGTTTGTGCTCAAGCTCGATTTAAACAAGAAATATTACTTCGCATTTGGCTTGGCTCAAAAGTTCATATGTTTGAGTTAAGTTCAGCTCAAGCTTGATAGTGAGCCAAGCTTATTCAGTTCACGAGCTTTTTTATATATAAAAATTAAAAAAAATATAAAATATATATACATACATATATATATATATATACACTTTACATTTTGCCACGAATGTTCGAGTTGAAAGATAATTCTGGCTTTTAAAAGTTGATTTTACTTTTTTTTATTTGTTTTGAGGCTTTTTCATAATGCCCAAGAACTTGTACAAGTGTATCACTTTCCTTTGGACTGCCTTTCAAGAAAATATACATATCGTCTACAAACAAAAGATGGACATAAGAGAAAATCTATGTTTTAACTTAACTTTTTTTTTTTTTTTTGAGATTCTCTTATCCTCTTGCTTAGCATTGTTTGCAGTGAAGAAGGCATCAGATACAAGTAGAATAGAAAGAACGATGACTGCCTTTGTTAGACTTGCCCTAGGCATATTCACCGTTCTAATTAAACTAACATAGGCTGGATCTTCCCTGAGTATTCAGGCCCAGGCCCAGCCTAAAGCCCAAAAATCCAAGTCCAACCTGCAAAAGCTTGGGATGGATTGAGCCCTGTTGGGCTCAACGGTTAAGTTGCAATCCTATATTTATCGTTCTACCTTCTCTCTCATCACAAATTTTCCTCTCTTACGAATTACACCAATAGGGTGCAGCTCCCAAAACAAAGTTTTATTCAGTCAAGTAAAACTTGCAGAATTGTGAGGAGTTAATATCAACAATTGTTCCAATGAACTTTACGGATTCAACTACTATAATAAATATTTTAGGGTCAGTTTGGTTCATTAGGGATGCAATCGGGTCAAATCAGATTCGAATCAGGGTGGTACAATCAGATCTCACAAATGGTTATTTGACTTTGAATCCATTAAGGATGTTAGATATCTGAATCTGATCGATCCGATTCAAATTTTGGAAAATTTAATAAATTATTAAAAGAAATAAACAGTTTAAAAACACAAAAAAATATAAGTATTTTTTTCAATTATTTCCATCATATATATTAATATATACATGTTTTTTATAAAAATACAAAAAAATATAATATAAACATATTTATAAATAAATATATTAATAAACATATATATAGGTCTGATTGGACCGGATCCTTTTGGATTGGATATGAGTGATTTGAATTCGACCCGATTTTCAATTGGATCATCTGATAAAAAAACCAACAAAGGATTATCCAAATCCGATAAAAATAGGATCAGGTCATAATCTGATCCATTTGCACCCCTATGTTCATGGGAATAGGGGTCTAGAATTTGAATTCCGATTCCAGTCATTTGGTTGGACGGAATGGGATTCTGAGTCCCATTCCTAAAAGAATGGCTTTCTCTCATTTGAGGGAATGGGGAATGGCTATTCCATCTTTCACACTTGGAAATAAGAATCTAATTTCATTCGGCCAAAAAAACACAAGACATAAACCCTTCAATGAATTGGCTAATAAAAAAAAAAAATCCCATCCGACCCAGTTATATGAAAAAAGCTTTGAATTGAACCTGGTCCAAGATGCATCTGATTAAATGCTTTTCGTAGTTAATTTTAGAGTTTAGCGTTTAGGATTTTATCCCTTTCTGGAAGTGCTTATTGGATAAATAAATACTTATAGGATGAGTGCTTATTAATAAGTGTTTATCCTGACTTATGAGTGTTTCATGGAAAATTACTTCTTTCAAATGGGCTTGTATAGGTATTTTGAAAATTAAATGGTAGGCCAAGATGGGTTAGAAGTGCAATAAGCAATTGCTCTTTTTCAAAAAGTGTTTGGAAAAAAGGGAATTTTATTGTTCAGTCCATCTCATAAACTTCTATTGGCTTGTACAGTTGAGCATTGACCAGTGGAGGAATGAATTCAAGAGGGGGGTAGTGAACCATAGGTAGAGCCGTGGAGGTGGTAAATAAAACGAAAAAAAATCATAAAAATTTCTGTGGACTGAATCATAAATTTCTCTTGCAAAAGCAAAATAGGCTTATTTTCTAAAATGTGCTTATTCAGACTTATTTCCCAAACACATATAAGTGCATATTGGTGTAACCCAGACCTAAAATAAGCATTTTTTTTTTTTTTACCATGAGTGTTTAAAATTAAGTATTTACAAACAGGGTCTTTGAATTTGAGCTTTAGGGCCAACTGAGGGGTGGCTCAGTTGGTATGTTAGCTGGTTCGCTCTAACATAAATGCGGATTTAATTCTTACAACCATCGACTTTAGAGAGGAATTTATTAATGGTGTGTATCACCAAATAACAAAAAAAAGAAGAAGAAGAATTTAGGATTTAAGGGATTAAAATTTAAAGTTTAAATGTGAAAATAAATAATATTTTTTATTTTTAAATCAAGTGTTGCTAAGAGGCATTCGTCTGACCAAGTCAAAGCCAAATAAAGCTCCAATTATATAAGGTCTCAGTCTACATTATATATCCTAATTTATAATTGGGTCAGGATCGGTTTTGATTGTTACAAACCGGTTAAGGCCCAAACAAGTTATCCATATAATTATGTTTACAAAGATACCCTTAATCTGATCCATATTTTTCTCATGACATATTTATAATATTATCTTATTATAATGTTCAAATGTATCCATTTAACAAACAGATACGGTCGAAACTCAAAACTGATTCTAGACATTTACATATCGAGTCGGAATTAAGGGTGTCAATGGGCGGTTTTGGATTGGACCCCATCCACTCCAAAATCAATTTGGATGAACCAATAAGATATATTGGATTGGATCAATTCAGTCCAAAATATTTATTAGATTAGATTGGACCTGGTCCGTTAGTAACAAATTTATATTGGATTAGGTTGGATTAAGCCAATATATAGTCCATTGATATAAGATAAGAACATATGTGTCATTGGATCGGGTTTGGATTGAAAACAATCTAAATCAAAATGAATTTGAACGGATTGGATGGTCAAGACATTTAATTGGACTGATCTAAATTGGTCCAAAACATTCATTGGATTGGATTGGACCTGGTCCATTTATAATGAATTCACATTGGACTGGATCGGATTGAACCAAATCCAGTCCACACCCCTAGTCGGAATGGACCAGGTCCGAATCTTTTCTGACATAGACCTAACCCGGCCCATTGATAGCCCTAAATAATCAATTCCTCTCTAGAGAGAATTTTCTTAGGTGCTTGTGGACAGTGAATTGGATCTGTTCCTCACAACAGGGTGCCTCATAATGACCTCACAGGCACATCCCATCGTGCATGGGGAACATTGACAAATAGTCGTTAAGTGGCATTTGAAAAAGACACAAATACCCTTTTAGTGTCATCTAATTTTCTTTATCAACCATCCAAACATTGACAAAAATCAGATCCTTGCCTCTTCTATTCAAGAAAGTTGGGATCACTAAAATGCCCACTCAAACATGACCCAACTTTCTTGAATGGAAAATGCAAGGATTTGAGACTGTTAAGTTTTTGTCAATGTTTAGATGGTTGATAAAGAAAATTAAGTAACACTTGAAGGGCATTTATGTCTATTTTAAATGCAACTTAATGGTTGGTCAATAGCTAGTTAACGACAGGTACTGGATTGTCACGTTTTAAAAGTTTGGGTACTCGTGAATTGTCACATTTTAAAGTTTGAGGACCAAAGTGGCATTAGGCCCAAAGTATAGGGTACTAATCGGGAATTTTCCCTAAAATATATATAATGTTGAAATTCGGTTTTAACTGAAATAACCGAAAACCGAACCAAAAATTTCAGTTTCAGTTCAGTTTTTTATTTAAAATTTCGATTTATTCGATTCGATTTTTAACCGAATAAATACCTTTTGCTCACCTCCACCTTCCACATAATTCAAGCCACTTGCTACCATTGAGAGATTGCTTTTATTAGTTTCCATTTTTAGGTGTATGAGATGTGATGCATTAATGATTCCTCTCCACATCATGAAATTAACAAGAATTGTTCTAAATGCATGACGTTTTGTGGGTAGGTATAAGTAAGAGATCCGAGACCGAGGTCGTTATTGCATTGCAATTCCTCTAAACTGCAAAATTAAAGACAAAAATATCTGTTTCTATTTTTCTGTTGATTTCTATCTATTGCGATATCTGAGAGTCCCAACTCAGGGTCATAACAACCAGTCCCAACAGCCATTGCAGCAGTACATGAATATCATCTCACCATGATGGAAAACGGAGATCGATGTTGCCAATGCACGATTGCAATGGCTATTGGGAGCCTATGTTAACTCAAAATCTGAAGGCTCTCAAAAACCATAACCACCTGAACCACGGTGCAGATGGGATTTGATCTGGTCTTCATTGCAACCATCTGGAGACCTTACCAACTAGCCAGTTGATACCTTGTAAAACCAATACCAAGTTAGTTATTAATGCCATGGTTTTAAAAGGCTTCAGGGAGAGGCATTAGACTCAGGCTTTGGCCTCTGAGGTGAAATAAGTTAAAATATCTTCTTGTAAATGTAAATGGAGTTTTTTCTTTTCTTTTTCATCAAATGATCACTTTTAATTATAAAATTAGGAATCATCTCATGCTGAGCATGGGGCCATTAATCTGAATTATTTCAAAATTTTAAATTATTTATATTAGACATTTAGGTTAGGCTTTTTATTTGATTCAGGAGACTTACTATGTTTTTTCTAGAGAATGACTCCATACTAAGGGGCAACTAAAATATCATTTAATTTGAAAAATTAACATGGGTCTTACATCTTTGTAATAGACAATTTATTCTGACCTACGTTGTTTGAAAATCACTATTAATTTATGTTGTTTTTAATATGATTTAAGAGATTAAATGAGGTCTTATTTGTAAGTAGCAACCCACTTTAATTGGTATTTACTATTTATTTGATAATTTTTTAAACTAAATTAGGTCACGCTTCCAAAAAAAAGTTAAATCTAGTTTGCAATTAATAAACTATTTCATCTAAAATAATGAAACTCACACCATTTGTATTAATTAATAATTGCTTAATCATTTTTATGAATTTTATTTATTTTTTTCTATCCATTTAATATTTTGAATATCTTTAAGTTAAATTATTTGTTCAATCGATAGTCTTGAAATGGTTGTGCTTGAATAAAATTTAGTTACTACCATAATATCTGAAGTAGCCACTTTTTAGGGATTATGATGCTAAGCGTGTGAATTTTAAGAGAGTGGAGTTATCACTTTTTTGTAAGTAGATAGACTTTTTTAAAAGTGAGAGTTTAACCTCTTCTAAGATTCTATTTATTGAAATTTTACAATGCCGGCGTCTAAAGGATGGGGGTTGTTGCCTCAAGACCTTCCTTTAATATATATAATAGAAGCGCATTTAGAGGAATTCAGATATCCTACCCATGTCTAATTACAACTGTACATTGAGAACATTTCCTGTGTTTGCATGTTACCATTCATGGGGAGATGTTCCCAATATACTGTTGTAGTGTCATGTGATTAGGTGTGGATAGGATTCTCGTGGGCAGGAGATCTGAATTGCATTCTCTTTCACTAAACAAGTTTAAAATTGACTTTTGATTTTTGTGACAAGAACACAAAACCTATTGAAGGAACACTCCCAAACGTGGCCCTAGTCTCAAGCGCCTTACTAACATATAAAGAGGCTATTGCCTCTCTAGTATGGTGAGGTGTATACCTCACACCTCAAATTATTAAGGCGTCGGTCTCATATAAGTGGCATAGAAGTTGAAATAATTTTTTGATACAATAAAGTTGAAACAAAAAATTTAAAGCATATTATTTTTTTTTGGTAGAATTAAAGTATATTAGTTATCCCCTTAGATTCAAGAAGAATTGGTTATTTAACTGGTTATGAATAAAATGAAACAATTTAAACAAAAAAAAAAATCCCTTATAATTTCTCTTTTAACCCAAACATATCTTTACTTTCTCTTACTAAATATAATAACCCTGATGTACTAACTAGGGGTGAGCAAGAAAAACTGAAAAAATCGAACCAAACCAATGAAATCAAACTGAAAATTCTGGTTAAGCAAACCAATTGGTTTGGTTTGGAAAAATCAAAGGAATGGTTTGATTTCGATTAACCAATATAAAAAACCGATGGTTAACCGAACCAACCAGTATACTATATTTATATACATTATATATATTATTTATTTTTCATGTATATTTTATATTATCTATATATTATATATGTATTTATTATATATTATAAATATATATTATTTATTATTAGTAATATAATATTTTATATATATTTCTAACTGATCGGCTTCGATTCGATTTCGGTTACCGATTTTCAAAAACCAATGCCACTGGTTCCGTTTGAAAAAAAAACCCACAGTTCGGTTAACCAAACGTAACTAACTCTCTCTTAATCTCTTAATCTACCACATTTGAGATGTAATAGAATCTCTAATCATATGTTCACCCATGATGTAGATGATAGTTGGACCCACCAATTTACAAATTACTATTAATAGTTATGATTTTCTTTAGATAAAAAAATAAATAAATTGAAAACTATCAATACAATAAAAAAATTGAAATCTTTATCCACTCTCATTTATAAACCATTTAGTTCCAATCAAGAATTTGTTTATGAAAAAAAAGTCTAAATTTATAAATTAGTACATATTAAAAGTTATATTAATATGTATGTAAATTTGTTAAAAATATTACTTTATTTAGATAAAAAATGTCATACATGTAAAATAAAATACAAAATAAATTTATCTTTTCATGTGATTCATATTAAAAATATTGTACATATAATAATAAAATCTTGATCATTCACTCACACACACACACAAAAAAAAAAAAAAACTATTAATCATTTGGAAATAGTAAATACTAATTTTCTTCATCTCTACATTATCAGTTTGATGGATCCATTTAAAACAAAGGCAACAGGAACCAAACTCCAACAACAAGAAAATTACAACAGAAAGGATTACATAGGAAAGGGAAAAAGGATTGATCTACTATCCATCATCCTTTTAATGTCTTAATAAACATTATAAGTAGTAATCCTCATTTTCAAACACTATCCACATGCTTAATTATGTAACAAATATGGAACTCTCTGCTGGAGTGTTCCTTTACTCGGCTTCAATGGCTTTTAGTGAAGTTGAGCCCTTCGGATAGGCTGGTGGAGCAGCCACAGCGTTCTGCTGCTGGTTTAATGAACTCCGATGTAATCTGCAGCGGAACGAACCCACGTGCTTCGTCGGAGAGCACACACAGGACTTCGCCGCCGGATTGCACGATAAAGAGTCCGTCGACCATGACCTTTTCATCGAGTTTGCTTGTGAATCATGTTCAGCAGTGTAGACATGGCCATGGCTTTCTGCTATTGAACCTGAAGAACTCATTATCGTTTTCTGAGTGGACTCTGTAAAAGATATATGGTGACAGTTAAGAAATCTGATGAGCACAACAACAAATATCTAGTCTCTGAAAAACGCCCAAGAATAGAAGAAAGTCAGAAACAGCCAGGGTAGTTACCTCTCTGGGGTAAACTGAAATTGAAAGAGAATTCCAGCGGAAATTAGAGACAGCCGTCCGGCGAGCCAAAAAGAAAAAGTTTTTGGGTGACAAACCGGCAAACTGCTCAGAGAGAGAAGTGGTTCTCTATTTATAGAGTGGAATAAGGACGGCTTCCGACAACCAACTCATTTACACCACCATCAGTTGCAGAAGTCTCCGTCAACTAACGCCATCTTATGCAATGTTTCTGGTCCATGAATCTTGAGAGTCAAAGACAGGTGGTCTGGTCCCACCTAGACTTGGTTTACTTTGAATGTTTGAACACTCAGGCTGAGAATTTGACAATTCTTTGCTTCAATTGTGATAATTTGACATTTATAAAGCAAATAGGAGGAGTTTGGAAACGTTTAAGGGGAGAATTAACGTCGGGTTGCCAGATTTGATGAATTGCAGCTGCATGGGGATCGGAGTCAAGTCCAAGTTCGGGTTCGGTCCATTGACAATTTAACAAACCCCTGGACCAAACCGACCCATATTGCACCCTTGCCTCATGACATGCAAAGTAGCGGTCTCAATTGGACCGGATTTGGTCCAACCCAATATGAATCCATTGCAAATGGATCAAGTTCAATCCAATCCAATGAATACTATGGATCATTTTGGAATTTGGACCGGTCCAATTCAATGATTGGATCATCCAATCTGTTCAAGTTGATTTCAAATTAGATTGTTTCCAACCTATTGACACCATATTTTTATCTTTTATCAATAGACCCGATATTGGTTCAATCCAATATAAAATCCATTACAGAATACAGATGGAATAGGCCGGGCCAATCCATTCCAATAAATATTTAGGACCATAAAGTCTGGACTGGTCTATTTGAATATATCTTATTGGCCCATCAAATCTGTCCAAATTGATATTGATTTGGATGGGTCCAATTCAAAACCGGTACATTGACACCCCTATCTGCAATGGCAATCCTAACACTGTGCTTGGATCTGCTACTCATAAGATGTTATAGCCATGCAAGGGGATCATCTCATTTAGGGATGCAAATGGATCGGATTGAATTTGAATCGGGGTATATTCAAATCTGATCTAACATTGTTAATTGCAGATCCAAAAAACCGATTGAATCTGATAGACACGAATTTGGGAAGTTGGAAATTTGGATCTGATCTGATCCGATTAGTTTTCTTTAAAAATCAATAAACTATTAAAAAATATACCAATTTAAATAAAGAAAAACAAAAATATAAGTATTTTTTAATTATTTTCGTCATATATATGCATATTTTTTATAAAAAATAAAAACCGGTCAGCCCCTGGGTCCGGTTTTACTAAAAACTGTTGAAAAAGTCAGAAAACCGCTGACCCGGGCGGCGGACCACTAAACCTTTCAACCCGAGCAGCGGTTTGCGGGTTAGTGTTTTTATTTTCAATGTGTTAAATAAAAAAGAAAACAAAAAAAAATACCTTCTATATCCCCACTCAGTTGGAATATTTAATCCCTTACTCCCTTTAGCTTTAGGGTTAGAAGTTCTAACCCTTCCCGAGTTCCCTCCTCTCAACCTTCACACCCTACCGACCAACCACCTACGGCGGCCAGCACCTCCGGCATCTGATGGCGACACACACCGACCAATGGCAACCGGCGATCTTGCAACGACGAAAAGACTCACCAGCACTTGTAGCGGCTGTCCGGCAAGTTTGCAGCAGCACTCAGCATTGGGCATTAGCGACCAAGCCCACTATCTGCGAGTTGGAGCAGGACTTGTAGGTTTGCAGCGGCAATTTGCCTGCAACCAAGCATGACTGCCCGAGCCCACCGGCGGTTCTGATGGGGAGAAGGACTGCCCGAGCAGTCGATAGTTGGTTCTTATGGTTTACCAGACCAAATGCTGGAGTCTTTCAATGACAACTCTGAGAAATACAGTAATTTTAAATCTCAAGGTGCATTTTCCATTAAATCTGAGCCATGACTAACAATGAACCATTCAATTCCCATTTGGCCATTGAGCCTGAAATCGGGTTTACCCTTTTTCTCCAGAGCTATTGGAGAAGTTTTATCTGATCGGCTGGCTGGTAATGTTCAGAAATTCTAAAAGTTGAAGATCTTGTTGCTGAACTTGCAGAAGAGATGGATGAAGTGCATACTGAGGGTATTGGAAAGACACTTCCAATTACGCTGGATTCTGTGCATTTCACTGGGGGAACATTGACGCTATTTGCATACGGTCAGGTGCGGGTCATCTCAGTTGTATTCAAAACTTCATTCTTCAGAAAATATGATCAATGTTCTTCATGGTTATGTTTTTGTAATATTATTTAATTGGATTTCGGTGTTTGATTATTATCTAAATTTATTTTCTTAATTTCATTGTTTTTGGTAGTTTAAAGTGTTAATTATCAAAACATATGGGTAGAGTATACACAACTGAAATCCAGCAATGTAATACCCCTAACATCAAACCGACCAAGCCCGACTGCTCGAACAGTCCTTCTCCCCAGATGGTGGGCTCGACCAAGCCCACTGTATTTTTCTGTTATTTTTTTTAATTATTTATAAATATATTTTCTATTTTTTATTTATTTATGACATCACGAGTCGAACCACTCGACCTGGACGGTTGAACCACTTGACCAGTTCTATTTTCGGTTTGTGTATATATATATATATATATATCAAACCGAATTTTCTCGAATCAAACCATAATTCAATCCATTTGCATCCCTAATCTCATTTGTCATTCATGGAAAGATGTTCCCAATAAGCGACAATGGTGTCTTGTGGATACGTTCAGCTAGCAGTTTTGTTGCTAGCAAATTCAAGCTCAAAACATCTCTTATCATTCGTAGAGAAATATGGTGTCTTCTGGATTATGTATTTCTCACGGTTTATTATCATTTTATAGAGAATATGCAATAAAATCTGAGAAAAGAGAAATGATTAGTAAGTTTTTGTTAAATTATCAGAGTTAAAGCCTGTTTGAGCCGATTAATAATGTCGGCTTTGGGTCTATTTCTTTATAGACTGTATAGGATCTGGATCAGAACCAGATCTACGTATTTTCGTATGGGTCTTTGACCATGTACAGATCCGACCCATTGGCAGGCAAGGATCAAATCAAGATAGGTTTTATATGATTATACAAACTATAATTAGGGCTGTGATAGGATTCGGATTGGATCCAGTTACATCCACATTTAATCCTATTATTAAATCTTTGGATCTGAATCAAATATGTCGAACCTGGATCAAACTGGAATTTAACACCATCTAACTTATTATCGTTAAAATGACAGAAAACGTTTAAAAAGTTTTAAAAATAACTAATTAATGTATAATAAATGTATATAAATATAAAATATTAAATTTATTAATTATAAATTTTATATAATTATATATAAATGTAGTTTGTACATGTATATATAGGAATTGCAACGGGCTTAGTTTGGGGCACGGATTATATTCTCCGCCCCTAGTCCCAATTTTGGAATAAATCCATGTCTTCGATCCCGATCCCCAATGGGGATAAAAGTTGTCATCTATCTTTGATCCCCGATAGAGATGGGTTTTCCACGGGGACTTGGATCCCCAAAATTTTTTTGTTAACAGTATTTAAAAAAAACAAATTTACTTAAAATAAATAAAAATTTTAAAATATAAATAATATTTTAAATATATTTTGATATATATAAATAATATAAACAATATCATATATAATAATATGTATTTAGTATGAAGAATATATATAATGAGGGTCAGGGCAGGGTGGTCCCCATCTCTGACCCCAACCCCGGCCGAGAATCTCTATTAATCCTTATCCCCATCCCCACCCATCATGCCAAAGCAATCTCCATCTCCTCGGGCCGAAAAATTCGGGTACCCATTTGAGACAGGGAAAATTATCATCCCAATGTATATAATTTTTAATTGAATTTGGATTTTAATTTTATGAAATGGGATTAAATCTACATCCAATCACAGATTCTAACATCTAAATACAGGAAAATTGAATGCAATGCTGAATTAGGTATTAGACTTTGGGTGTACATCTCAAGTTGTTCCTCTCTAATAACTCAGCTAATTAAATGGAACATAGTTATATAATCTTTCCTCTCAACCATGAGTTTCTTTTTCAACAAGGGTCCTAGAATACACTTCCCACTGCTGAATTGGTGTAGGATGGACACATGGCAGTATTAGGTGGGGTATATATGTATATCTATTACAAGTGGAAATCACAAAAGTGTGGTCCATTATTGAATCAAAATTCATAATTTTAAGTAAGTTATCATGAAAAAGAAATCACTAATTTTAAGTTGTGAGACCTCTATAACAAAATGTTCCTAAATTTCTTGCATAGGACCCACTAAATGTTTTATCTTGCATGTTCTTCTTGTTTTAGGCATGTCCCTACTTCCCATCATCTAGGTGATGGGACCTACTGCAAAAAGTATGTTAGCACACTAACAGCACACATCCAACCGTACATCAGGAATATAATATCTCCACAAGTATGGGAGATGTTTCTCATGGTCATGCATACATGTTTGTTGCTGATAATAGGGTTTGTGCTCTAGGCCCTTATATCCAAATCTTGTATTTACAATAAAACTGTTTGATTTGATAGGAATAAGAGAGAAATAGAAAATTAATGGAAAGTTGTTAAGCAAACAAGCATGTAAACCTAAAGTTCTTCTTAAGTCACCATGGAAAAATGAATCCTTGAGTCCAAAATACCAATAGTAGTATCTATATTTAGTGACAAATCACCATATTTTGAGTCCAAAGTGCCTACGACAGTATCCATAGTGGTGCAAAATACCAGTTCAACCACTTTGATCCTTCATAATATAATGATTATTGTATATCTAAGCTTAGATGTGTAAATTGGGTCGTGCTCGTGGTTCGATACGGCCTGGCATGATAGCATGTGGGCTGTGCTATGCCCGACACCATTGTATGGGTCGTGTTAGGCCTGGGGTTTTAGGTTTGTGGGCCGTGCCGCCCGCATGTTAGCACGGCCTATGTATATTATTTATTATATATATATATTTATATAAATTACAATTATATAATAATATATAGTATATGATATATTAATAAAATAAATAATTGTTTTTAATTTATTATACTAATTTATTTAGTTATTGTATATATAAAAAATTGTATATATCAAAATTCATATAAAATTAAAATTTAAGTTTTTTTCAAATTTTTAAATAAATGGCTTTGCCCTGTTCCATGACTCGGTCTAGCCCAAGGCTTGGCCCATGAACCAGCCCAGCCCTCGGCATGGCATGTCCTGGACTCACACGGGCTTGGGCCATGGGCTGTGCCAGGCCAACCCCCCAAGTTATCCTAGGGGAGGGTGGCACGGCACGGCCTGGGACAGCCCGTTTTACACCTCTATCTAAGCTTAGAAGTATCAATACTTATCAGTTTTTGAATTCATCAATATACTGGATATTGGGAATTCAATGCCCAAATCTAAATTTAGGGGTGTTCATTTTACTGTTCAAACTGAACCAAACCAAACAAAAAAATTTGTGATTTTGTTCAGTTTGTAATAAAAAATGGTTTAATTCAATTTCAGAGTTTTGAAAAAAAAAAATAGTTTACAGTTTCAGTTTGGTTTATTAAAATTTATAAGCCAAACCAAACTGTAAACTGTATTAATATAATATAATATTATATTATATACTATATTAAATTATATATATAACACAAAATGTTGAACGTTTTAGGCTTTAAGTTGTAAATATATAAATATATAATAAAAGTATTTATTTTATAAAATGATAATAAATATTAAAGATCAAATTAATCTCTCTCTCTCTTCTCTTCGATGCCCTAGCCCCTTTCAGTTAATTAATTTTTTATTCTATATCAATCCAAGTAAATCATAAAAGGGTCCAAAGTCCCCAAACCGTATTAAAAACCACATCAAACTGCAATAAAACAGTTTGGTTTGGTTTAGCTTGAGAATTTCCTAAATCATAATTTATTGGTTTAGTCTAAGATATTCTCCAAACCACACCAAACTAAACCACGGATAAGCTAATTGCTATATATATAATTGATCAAATCGATTTACACAAAATCATCACTACTTCTCAAGTCATCCTATTTTAAGAACTGAGACCAACCAACATTGCTTGAAAATCGGCCAATTCGAATCAAGTTGGGTCAGTTAGGTGGGTCTTATCAACTCAGATTTTTACAAGGGCTGGCTTCTTTATCCTTTTATCGATGAAGGTAAGGTCTTCAATTTGATTCCTAATCAATGTGAAACTTGTTTATTGATTAATTCTTTAAGTCTTTTAAACTTGCCTAAGTGTGAGTGTTGAGAGTAACCCCATTTAACAAGAGCCAAAGAGTGCCCCAAGAGTAAAGTTGAATTGACACTAAATGCCCAAATCCTATAACTCCCCACTTGCCCATAAGTGAAGTCAACCCCAAAGTTACCCAAAAGATCATTTGCTATGGTGAGCTCAAGTGTAAGGAAATTGACTAAGGACCTAGATACTTGGGTTGAAAAGATACTTATATTTTTTTATCTCTCTTTCTCACACACAACATTGTTTTTGGTTTCATCACTTATGTTTTTTGGTTTTAGACTCTATTTCTCTTGGATTGCAACAGAGTAATAGAGACCGAAGAGATGTCTTAGGTGGTTTCTTTCTCTTATTTTTTTCTTTGTTTTTCTTACTTAAGTATTTTTGGTTTATTTTCTCTCTATTGATTCCTAATTCTAGGTTTTTCTTCTTGGTTGGATGCAGGTTTGGAGGAAGCTTCTATCCCCCAACATTCCCATTGTAAACCCCCATCAAAGGAGGCTTTCCCATTGATGGTAGTTTCTGCCCCTATGTTCCTAAGGTTTTTGTTGTGTTTGATCTGGTTCTTGGTGGTGAGGATTTGTGGTTCCAGTTGTTGAGTCAATGGATTTGGGTATGATCATGTTATCAAATCATAGGTTATCATATTTGTAGTAATGTGTGTTGGTAAATGTTGCATTGGCAAATGTTTTAGTTGATATTTTCTTATTTTTAAATTCATTATTACTATATATTCAATTACAATCTCACAAATAAAGATACTTCTATTTTTCTTGTATTTCAAAATACAATTTATTTTTATCTTTTAATGAAAGCTATTACGAATACACAATTTATTTTTCTTTTTTCTATAGCCTCTTAATTAAATAAACTCTTTTATTTGAAAACTTCTTTATCTTCTCATTAGCCCTTGCAATGCAAGGGCACCCCGCTAGTTAAAATTAAAATGAAGGCTTTGCTTTCATCTATACATGTTTTAGTTTGTCTATCTTTATAGATAAAGACAAGGCCTACATATGGGATTTTAAATAATATTTATCGTTGTCATTACAACCAACTTAGACTAATCACTTTTTATTGTAAAAATAGTAAAGAGAGCATATGGAGCTTATCATTAATTGTTTTTCAACCGAAGTTGCAGTGATGTGAAGTTGTTGTAGGAACTTGAAATTGAGAATTGCAAGAAGATGGAGGGCTGAGTCGTGCCATTTGATCACTCTCCTTAAAACCGTATTTGCCCCCTATGGTACAGCCGGGTGATCGCAAACCGGTCGCCAAGATAAAACAACCCATAGGCCACTGGTTGGCGTGCACTCACTTGCCAGACCTCCGCGAACCACTGAAGATTGATACTCAGATTTTTCAAAGAAATGAATATCGAAAAATGGTGTGTGTTTGTATAGATTGGGTCGGCCAACACTCTTCTTATAGAGTGCTCTCAGACCTGAATGGACATAGATGTGTTCTTTCAGACAGGAACCTCTTCAGAACAATGCACATGTTCGAAGACGCACAAGGAGGAAGAAGAGACACAAAAAAAAAATAATTTATTTAAAAATTAAATTTGAATTTGTAGAGACACGTTTTAAAATTGAAAATGTGTAATTCGGATAAAAACAAAATGATTCAATGCATCGCACATACATGCACCCACACCCCCCCTCACATGCATGGAATATCTATAGTCCTCTCCTCATATGGGTCCCTACCCATAGAAAAGCACAACTACAAATATACTTCACTCCCATTCCTTTCCCAAGCAATGTGGGACAAGAAGTCATTCAAGGGAGGAAATGACAAAAACAAGAAATAAATGAGAAAGATTCTTATAAATTTGAATCTCCCTCCAACACTTTTTTTAGTCGCAGAACTAACTTGGAATGGTCATTTATGTAACTGATGTTTCTTTTTTAGTTCTTAAAACTTACTCGAGGTGGAGTGTGGCCATTGATAAAATCGGTTTATGTAGACATTTTGATTCTTTTGGGGATGAAGTACAACAGGGATGTGCTATATTCCTCATTGTCTTTTGCAATAAATTTTGAACCTAATAATAGGTGGTGGGCCCTTAGGTCGTCACTTGTTTAATTTAATAAAATAAATAAATGAATTAATAAAATTTATTCGGACAGGATTGGTACAAGCTATCCCAAACCAGATTTGACTCATTGACAATCCTAAATATTAGGCTCGAGGGGGAGAGAGAGAATTCAAAGGAAAAAAATAAGGGGAGAGAGAAGAAAGAGATGGCTTTCATTGTTTTTATTTTATATGGTGGCATGACCTTAAATAGTAATTATTTATAAATAAATAAATAATTTAGTAAATGAAATAAATAATAATTTATTTAACTTAACAAAATGAATAAATACAAGTTTATTAGGATAGAACTGGTAGAAGCTAATCAAACCAAACCCGACCCAATGATTAAGGTTGTCAATGGGTTGGGTTGGACTGGATGGACCTAGTGAACCCGAACCAGTGGGTCAATTCTGGTTCCAAGAACTAGAAACGATGGGTTGGTTCTGGTTCTTGATATAATTACTATTACAATTAATAGTAATTATAAATTTAAGTATGCATTAAATCTAAACCTTGCAATTCAAATTCAAAACACCACCATTGTTTTATTTATAATTACTATTAATTTATTATTCCAAACAATTCCATATAAATAAAACAATGATATAATGGTGTCATTTTCAAAAACGATAATGTTCTTTGTTTGATTTCTTTATTAGCACCTAAATTATTTTCTTGGACTACACTTTTCTAATTTCTTAGGCATAATCATGTTTTTAAAGTTTTTGGGAAAATATTTAATTAAATAAAAATAAGGCTTGTGTTGTTTATTATTTTCTAAACGAAAATAAGGCATTTATTTTGATTCCTAATCAATGCAAACCTTAATTTTGATTCTTAAATAATATTCAATAGATGAGTATTACACTTATTATTGAATTTTCTTTTAAGATAATGTTCTTTATTTTTTTTTCATTTTCCCTATTTGGTTCCACTACACATCACTTTCCTCTCAAATAATAGTTGAAGACCACTTCTTTCTCTGTGTCGCCTTTTCTTCGATGAACATTATAAGTGTTAACAAGTTGGTGGCTATCTATTTCATAAGGTGTTTAAGTTGTTTAACAACAGCAACCAACAAACTAGTAACTAACCTATTCATTCTAGCTTCTTGCAAACAAAAAAAAAAAAAATTAAAAAGAAGGGGCTTGACAGTAGAATGTCTAAAACCAAAAATGGCCTTATAGTACATAAAACAAAATATAGCAAGCTTAAGAATCTTTTTTTTTTGTCTATATTTTTGTGGAATTTAGAGTAATTGGACAATAATTGCTTTACAGGTTTTCTCATATTGAAATCCAATTAATTTTCAATTTCCCCTTCTTAAACAAGAATTCTAAATAACTGGTTGGTGCGCTAGATGAATTATCCCAACGGTTTTGCAATTTCGAATCCTGCTATTATCATCTCTATTAGAAAAACGAATTGTGTTATTACTTAAGGTTGTTGATGTGATGTTGTACTGTTCACTTAAAAGAGTGATTAATACCAAAAAAACAAGAATTCTAAATTATTACTATATTTCTATTCTATATAATCTTATTATATTGAGTGTTATTGTTAATACATTTTTTTGGTTGAAATTGTAATAAGAAGGGCTTGGTTCTTTGGGTATTATAAAAATGGGGAAATTTGGCAAAGTTATTGATTATCAAAAATCAGAGGATCACCCCAACACAAGCACTCAATAGATTTTCAAAGACTTTTGAAAAACATAAAAATATTCTACAACTTTTCAGATTTAGACTTTAGATTTTAGAATTATAAAACACCACCTAAGTCTCACATTTCTAATTAGGATGAAAGTTTACTCTTAATTTATACAAGATTTTGCTTATATATTTTTTATATATAAAGGCAAGGCCTTCATTTTTATTTCTAAGTAATGTGAAACTTAGGCAACATTAAATTGTAAGTGATATAATATTGAATGTTACATTTACTATTGGGGTAAAGGAGAAAGGAAAGGACATCTTACTAATAGATATATAACATATAAAATATATAATATAGATATATTATATATAATATCAAGTGTATATAATTTTTTATATACTACATAATATAATATTTTGTAATATATCAATTTATATTTTATATATAATAATTAAATATAAAATATAGATTATGGACTAGGCCTACATACAAAAACTTGGGCTTGGGCCAGGAAATTTGTAGGTTAGGCTTGGCCAAGAATGGTCACCCTTAGTCCCTTACTTTCTTGGGTTAATCTAAATATTTAATTTTTTTAATGCATTGATATTTTAAATAATAATAAATAAATTTAACACATGAAAAAGACTGCCTTTATATATATATATATATAAATTTAACACAGGAAAAGAAGATGTTCTTTGATTTCTTTGCTTATAGCTTTTGCTTCAACGCCAAGAAAATATTCAGATATACGGAACCAGTGTCTAGGGACCCAGCCCAGTCCATTTCCATCCAGGAGATTTCTGAGTCCAGGAGTAAGCTTTGATCAAATAATTATTGATCATGGATCAGTGGACTTTCTAGATGAAGCCTCAACAGAGGAGACGGGATTGCTCCTCACACATGGGCGCCTCACATGCACATCCACCGTGCATTGGGAGCATCTCCCTTGAATAATAATTTATAAGTACGGGAGATGTTTCCAATGCATGGTAGGACGTGCATGTGAGGCAGGTGTGAGGCGCCCTGCGTGAGGAGCAGATTTGGTCTCTCAACAGAGAGGTCAGTCACCATATTCCATGACCAAAAGAAATAACGCTTAAAGTTGACCAACTCTCAGCCATGAAACTGGAATCTTTTATGATTTTTCATTAGAATGTTCGTCTTGGGTTAGAAAACTTTTTAGGCAAGCAAGCTGCGTGCAGCATGAGATTACTTTGGCTGTTTGGAAAAAACAGTCCGCTGTTTTTGGTGCCTGACATCTTAATTAATTCAGGTCCTTATTTGTCTTTTCAACTAAAAAGTGGAGTGTAAATACTATTTTACCCACACTCATTATGAGATGTCATTCATAGCGGGGTCCAAAACAGTCTAGACCGTTTTCCGTGTAGCACATGCTCGACACGTATACCGGCCGATACATATCGTATCGGGGGCACTCCGATACGCCCCTACAGAGAGTGTATCATGATTCTGACTGGTTCAGGGGGTAGAGGAACCTTAAACCGGCCCCCCTGAACCAGTTTAAAAACAAAATTAAAAAAGTAAAAGAAAATACCGATACTGTTCAATACGCCCCTACGAATGTATCATGCGTATCAATATTTAAAACCTTGCATACAAGTATGAAAATATTCCCAATACACGATTGCTATTGGCTGAGGATTGAATCCTATTTCCAAGAGATGGGAACATAATTGGTTGGGACCGATTCTTGCTTAAATAGCAAGAATGAAATGGGCATAATCGTTTCTTGGTATATAATTTGGCAACAAATGAGCAATGTAGAGCAACATACATGCAATGCGAACCATGCAAATAAACAGCTTGTTTCTAGAATGAAGCGACCGACCAACAAGACATTGAATTGAATCAATCCAAACACTTAATGGTTCAAAATATTTATTGGATTGTACCTGATCCATCCACAATGAATTTGTACTGGATTAAATCAATATCTGGTCCATTGATATAAGATGACTATAGGTGTCAATGGACCAGGTTTGGGTTGAAACCAATCTACATTAAAACGAATTTGAGCAGATTGGACGGTCCAAAGATTGCATTGGATCAGTCCAAATTGATCAATAATATTCATTAGATTATTGGATTAGACCTGGTTCATTTACAGTAGACTCACATTGAACAGGATCGGATTTTAATTGACACCCCTATTTGGAAGCATTAAACTTAACTAATTGAATTGAAAAAAGCAGACCCCAAGCCTACAAGTCAGACTGAAAATTTTGTTGCCCAAGCACCCAACACTAAAATACCTAATACTTTTCAGATCAGGTTTTCCATTACACAAGTCATATTTGACCTAAAACAGTCGCATTGGAAAATTTGATGCACCTGCAACTGCAACTGCAACCGCAACCAAGATTCGAAGTACTGAAACACATTATGCGCAAAAATTGTGTATCGCACGATTCAAAGGGGCGATAATCTTAGATTAAAAAATCTTTTAAGTATCAAAACTGAGACGGCACATCTAGGAAGGGCTCAGAAACTCCTAGTATTTAACCGTGGGTTCAGAAGCTTATACAAATTGTACAATACCTTGAACCTCGCAACTTCAAATCAGGATTTTCATGGCAACAAGGTATCGACAGTCTCCCCAAATAAAGCCCACTACTGCCAAAATATATACCTACTAAAATTACAAGCAAATTACTACTTTAAACCTTTTCTTTTCCAGCAGCATATCTATTCACTTAATGCATTGCCATCGAGTTAACACATCCACTGACAACAGTATTAGGAGTTCCGACTGTTTATTTCCTATGAAACATTCTGCATTTGCTCCAAGTAAAATAGAACCAAACAAGAGCAACCGCATGCTACCTTAGTAACACCCATACCAATACAGGCAGAGGGTAGACATTGTTCTTTGGAAGATGAAAGAGAAAATACAGTCACCTTGCAGGATAGATGGTAGACAAGCAACATTCTTACCCATAGGAAATCTTATCATCCACCATCTAATTTTGATTAGCTAAAACTCACATTAGCCAGGGGGCCAGTTCATTTGTCGTCCCCCAATAAGATGAATGTGAAGGTGATAAACAGATTGACCTGCAAAAACCAACAATTTCATTAGAATAAAAAAAGACCTCATCTCCCCAAAATAATGAATAGATAAAGAAAAAAAATAAAAGCAAAATACATTTGCTTGGATTCCTAGGAAATGTGTAATAGAGTGGCTGCGAATACATACATCCTTTGGGACCATCGTTAATGACAACCCTGAATCCATCTTCAAGTCCTTCCTGCTTAGCTACAAGTTTGGCAGCGTACAGAAGTTTCCCAAGTATCTCACAGTGCCTCTCCTCTGCCTGAGGGAAATATGTGTGATGGTAAACAATAAGTCAGTTGAAAAATCACACCGACAATGCAATGCTGTTAAAATCATGCAATTCACAATTTGAATCGTATGATCCATATCAAATCGGTCCTAAAACAATACTAATAGTTTTTCATATTAATCGTATAATTTATGAGCAAATCGAGACTTTAAACCGCAAATCACGATTCATAAGCAATTTGAACAATTAGAGATGGAAATATAATTTAAGGGAAAAAGACCATTTTGTCTTCCTCTTCTTAAAGCCTCACATTTATATTAAGGGGTAGTTTCATCATTACATAAATGGTAAGGGTTTTTATTTTTATTTTTCAATTTCTACGACATTTCATCTTCTCCTTTGACACAAAAACAGGGACTCCACCCATTTTTTGGCTTCTGTTTTTCACATGAAAACAAGGGCTTCCCCCCTCTTCCTTCTTCTTCCCCTCCTCTTTTGATACAAAAACAGGGGCTTCACCCCATTTTTTGGCTTCTGTTTTTCGCATGAAAATACCTTTTTCCCCTCTTAATTTACATGAAAAACAGGGGCTCCGCCCTATTCTATGTTTCCCTTTTCTCATGCAAAAAACTCCCATTTTTCCATCTTTTTTTGACACAAAACAGGGGCTCAGCCCTAATATCATAGTTGTCAAAGCGACGCCTAGGCAACAAGGCGCCCTTGGAGGCTCGCCTCGCCCAGTCGCCTAGCAGTTTTGTGCACTGGATTATAAAATACTTTTATATTTTTTAATTTTTTTGACATTATAATTATAAAATAGACATTATTAAACTAGAATATTCATTTTATGTGTTTATATACTATTTTTTTTTATTATTTTCTTATTTTGTTAGGGTTTAATCAATGCAACATTGCTAACCCATGGTTCATAGTATCGATACACCTGTGTATTGGCAGAGGTGTATCGGTACTTATAACGATACTTCCCCTATTTTTTTATTTCTTTGGTTTTCAATTTCATTTTTAAATATATATATATATATATATATATATATTATTTAAAAAAATTGGTCCCCGAAAACACCTGTAAACAGGTATTGGGTCCCCAAAGATACAATACAATACACGCAATGTGGGGCGTATTGTATCGAAATTTTGATCCTTGATTGAACCCTCAAAAATTTCAAAACCTGAACCTATAAGCAAAGGAAGAATTTAAAATTCTGTCTAATCAACACATTTTCTTCTTCTTCTTCCACCTTTTCTTTTCTTTTCTTCTTGCCTATAACAAAAGTAGGGGTTCAGCCCCTATATTTTTTGAATTTTCTTTACTTTGTTCTTTTTCTTCTCATAAAATGTTGATTTTCTAGACTTAAACATGAAATTTATACTTTTCTTATGAAAATTATGAATAATTATTAAGGAAAGATGATTATAGAACCTAGGGAACTACCCTAGGATATATGGTTTTACTTACAAAAAATTGATCGCCTAGGTGATGCCTAGGCGCCCCGCCTAGGTGACTAGGCGCCCCCTTGTCACCTAGCCTCGCCTTGGCGCCTTGAAAACTATGCCTAATATTTTATCACTTCCTTTAATAATGCAAAACTAAACAAGAGCGATAATGTTTTCAGGCTTTTTTTACTTGAAAACAGGGGCTACACCTCATGTTCTTTTCATATGCCATGCCAAGGTGCTTCTCATATTATCCATGTGTCCTCTTTTAAGTTGGAAAATTTGTGCAAAACCATTTTCATAATTTTTTGAGAGATTTAGATATTTTTTATAGTTTTTTGACAATTTTTTGAAAAATAAAAAGAAATCTTACAGTTTACAATATGATTCAATTAAACCTCTTTACGATTATTACGATTATGATTTTCAGAATATTCACAATGCATCAATAGAATTAAATGTTTCTCTCTACTGATAGTGGTTTTTTCTTTATCTCATACCATTATTTGTTCATACTAAAAGTGACCTGTACAATGCATGAATTGGTGTCAATATATGGGAGTAATTAGATACATTTTCCTAATAATAAGGAAGCTGAATTCAAATAGCCCCATGTTTCATGTTTTTTAATTCAAAGAAAAAAACACAGAATTTAAAAGTCATAGAGATCATACAGGAGTTGTGACATCCAGCAAAATCCAAGTTCAATCTAGAAAACTCTAGATGTTAGCACCTTACCAAATCTGGATTCAGATCTAAATGGATCCATATCTGGTCCATTTCATCCCAAACCAGATTCGACTCCTTTATTCGGCAAATGCCTTTTTTTTGTGTGTGTGTGAGAAGCCTTTATTTGTGTTTGATTAAAATAAACTTACCCACTTTTGCTCATTTGATAACAATGTGAATACGGGCCTAGGTTTTGGTGAAGGTCATAAAAACCAAATCAGAATATTGTATTATATAAGGTTAGCATGTGCCCTTACACTAGCATGAGTAAATATGTAAATATGATATATAAAATATTATCTTCTATAGAGGTATTAAGAAACGGGTCAAACACCCAAACTACTTCATGGATCCAGATAAGATGCATGGAAACAAATCCATATCAAACCCGTTTTATATTTGATCCTTTTTTTGATAAATAACTGATTATATTATATACCTCAAAAAGAGACCCCATACATGTCCAGGCTCGACAGTAGGGTAAGTACAAAGAAACAGCATAAACTGACCATACAAAGACAAGAAAATAAACGAGTTTAGATTACAATTGTACCCCAGGCCCCAGCATTCCCCAAATACAACATTGTGCCATTACTCCAGCCCTAGCTAAGCTGTCAACTAGAGAGTCAGCCAATCTAGGAATCCACCTGAATGAGCAGTTCAGGTTATTACATCCCAATGATTTGGCTTCCCTAACCAGAGCTCTAAATCTCCAGGGTGGTTCCTCTTCTGTGCTTTTTTTTTTTTTGATGAATATGGTTCCTCTTCAGTGTTGAGCAAAGTTATATTACATCAATCATTCTATCAGCACAAGCCAACCAAATATGCATACAGTATAGGTCAGATCTTGAATCGACCCACTCCACTCAATACCCCAGTTAAAATGTCCTATATGTGGTAATTAATTGAGTAGTTCATCAAGAGAATATTGAGTAGAAATTTAAGGAGGTAGTGGAACTGGGCACACCATGTTTCATTTTACAAAGCAAATGGGACATTTAACGCTAATGCAATTGTATTTGTGTCATAGCAAGGTGCCAATCAGCTGATTGGTAAGGTCTCCTGCTGGTCATAGCAGAGACTTGGGATCGAATCCCACCTGCACCTGGGTTGGGGGATGGGCTACCCCCGTTGTGTAGCCCTTCAAGAGATATAAAAAAAAAATTGTATTTATGTCATAGGTTTTCTATAATTTTGAAAAGGTCATGAAGCACAACAATGAGAAAATGGAAATTTCTGGTGTGGACCCAATCCGTTTCTATGAATAATATTGATTAAAAGGAAACTCTTGTCTTACCATTCAAACCTCTAGCAACAGTACATGATACTTCAAAACAAAGAACGAAAATTAGATGAAGTCCATCTAGTTGGAGATAAAACCATGACATTAACTGAGAACTTACATGACTAGTCTTATATGAAGAGACAATGCCAAGACATGATGGATGTAGTTGCCATCTCTTATGGCTGGCCTTTTTTGCGCCCCCAACCCAAAAAAAAAAAAAAAGAAAAATGTTTCTCCTATACAAGATCAACAATTCAACACCCAGAATCTGGTTCATCATGGTATGTAAAATGAAACAAAGTCAGAAAAATACCGTAGAGAGACCGGTTAAGCCATCCTTGACTTTAGGGATGATCAAGATATGTGTGGGAGCTTGGGGAGAAATGTCCCTGAATGCAAGAACCTGTTGATACAGAACATCATGGAAGGTGAAGAGAAAATTCAGCTACTAAGGAATAAGAGCATCAAACTTGTTAATAAATAATAATTTTAGAAAAAGTGAAGATCAGAGAACCATAACAATCAATAGAAAAATGTTGGAGAAAGTAAATGGAAAGCATCTGAACATTGACACCTTTCTTGGTTTTTACTCTTTCATCACATGGCTGTATGGATGAGATACATAACTTTATAAGCACAAGTCAATCCGTTGACATGGCTACGTTAAAATAGTCAATTAATCTTATCCCACCATTCAATTCTTCTTTTTTTTTAGTTTGAGATGCCTAACTTTATACGCAGTGTTTCATGGACACACACAGGGATCAGAACCCAAAGCATTTCTGAGGATCTGACTTGGCAAGATGAAAAAACAAAGACTTGCAAACATATCAATAAAAAAGTACAAATTACTAAGATAGTCCATAACTTTTTTATTTCTAACACTATATACCCATAAGAAATGTCTAGAGGTTTATTTTCATTCTGTACAAGTGTACATTAGATGTTCATCCAAGTCAAACAAGCAAGTAGATTAAGAAAAATTTCACAGAAGTCTCTCAAGAATCCATGGAGTGCCAAAATGTAATGCATGTCTGACACAGATATTCCATCCACTTGGGAGAGTCAATCCAACACTCTTTATAAGCATCATGTTACAGGAGCTTGGCTATATCAAACAGAACCTGTTACTTACACTTAATTGCCTTTGAAAACACAAAGTACCTCAACCAAAAGTAAACTATTACCTTATCATCCTCATAAACAACAGTAGAAGGGATTTCTTTGTTTATAATTTTGTCGAATCTGCACAACAGAAAGAAACAATAAATATTGTTTTGACCATTATAAGAAATGATAATTATCATGTGAATATATCACCATAACATTCAAACTAGCAGCTCAATCTTTTAAAATTGGGCAAATTTCTTTAAGTACCCCTATGGTTTATCTGAATTGACTAACTCTACCCTTACTGTTTACATATTGTCTTCGAGTACCCCCTAAGTTTTCTGACAATTGTCTAAAACCTCCTTGCCATTAACACCGTTAATAGAAGGACAAAAAGGACTATTTTACCCATTATTTTCTTTCACATTTTCACAATACTTCATCAGTCTTTGGTTGCTATGTCTAATCCGAGACGACTTATTGACCATTCACTTTCAACGAGTAGGAAGTGCCTCGTTGCCCGAAGTTTTTCCCTAAAAAATTGAATACAAGCCGGATGTAGTTCTCTTGATGCTGGCGGCTATCATATCACCGCTAGCTGTTGGCCATGGTTGAGCATCCGTGATTGACTGCCCGCTTCATGCCCCATCCTCTTGAGCTATACTAGAGTGGGCCCCGTACAGATAATGTTTCGAAGAAAGCCTTCCACCGCTTCAGGCGTAGGGATTATTGCCTTTTATCCTAGTGTTGACAACTCAAACTGTGGCCTACCATATCACATTAGGATAGGATCTAAGGAAGGCGGAGCCCTACCTCTCCACACTCCATAAGCATCAGTTGTAGTTTAGTCTTCTAAAAGAAGCCTAGACAGACTAGTGCATATCGTATAGAGCAATATACTTTTAGATTGATTCTTGACTCATTCCATGCTTGTGTTGAATGTCGGTTTCCATGAAATGTCCATTTCACGGTCTCTATTCTATCAAGTCGAAGGGTGGGTCGGCAATGGCGAGGACCAGAGCTTTCAGCAAAGGCCCAAGGAAACCAGGTGTTTACAACCATAATTGCTCTGGCTACACCGAACTAAAGCCTTTCAAACCTGTTATGGAACAAGGACATGACATTCGTCGACCTCATCGTCCTCGAACTGTTGGAAGAAGACCACGAGGTCCAGGTTGTAGAAGACCACGAGGCAGGGACACCCCGAACCTGCTCTTCAGTTGCCGACAACCTTCCCCCACCTACGGCGACGACAAAATTGCTCCAGTCCACCTCGATCGGAAACAGCATTGACCCAGCTAACATCAAAGCCCTAGCTGACACCGGAATTGACATCACCATTGGCACAGCAAACGGCGACATACCCCTGTTGGCCTCCAACCCCAAGTTCACAAAGTAGTGAATCTACTGTTGGAATCTCATCACCAGCTACTTCTTGGTCACTAAGCCAAAGGATGCTAAGAGGCAGAGTTTCTCCCATTTAACCTCAGCCCTATTCCTAGATGGTGGAAAGGTGTATGTGAGGCAGAAGTTCAGTTAATCGGAAGTAGTTCATTTTCGTAACCTTCTAAGGTATGAAGAAAAGGGCAATATTGGGTTTTGAAAAACTTTTATAGGTCATGTGGGGTTACATGTGCACAGATTTTGATGGCACATTAGTAGATGCCAACAGTAGGGGTAGAGCTAGTCAATTGTCAAAAAACTTAGTGGTACTCTTAAGACAATATATAAACAATAAGGGTACAGTTTGTCAATTAGCTAAACAGTAGGGGTAGTTTAAGAAATTTGCCCTTTAAAATTCATGTTCTCTGATCAAGGAAGAAAGACCAAGAGACTTGGCAACAAATTATAGATTTATTCTACCAGTGTGGGCTAAAGAGAAAGACAAGATAAAATATCCTAAAAATTAAAACTGTGGACTAAAGAGCAGAGATTAAGGGTTGCTTTGTAGATACAGGGGTTAAGATCTGATGCGAAAAATTAGATAAGATGCATACATTCATAGATGCAAGAGGAAGAAGAGATATTGTACTTTAACAAAACATAAATAAAGGGCCTTAGAACTTAATCATAAAATTAAAATCTAAAATATTCCTAAATAACTAATTATTTGGCATTAGGGATGGCTATAGGGTGGATTTAATGGGTGACTTACCCTGCCCCCCCTATTGGAACAGATTTCACATTGCCATTAATGGGGTCTAGTCATGTTGAGTTTTAAATGATTTGACCCATCTTGATTTCAATTCTAGGTCTTTTTTTTTAAAGTAAATAAAAATTTATTAAAATAAAAAAAAATACAAGAAAACTAGTAGTCACCTGAGAAAAGAAGAAATCAACCCTCCACCGCACACAACCCAACCCCAAAACCAAACCAAACCAACAACTAAATTCTAAACGCCCCTGAATACAGAAACTCCTTATTCAAACCATGCTAAGCTACCATAACTCCAATTAAAATTACAACTCCACTCCGGTTCTGGGTCACATTTTACGCAACCCATCCATCAGATCCTTAGCTTCATGAAATGGTAAAAGGAATAGCTCTAATTTAAGGGTTATCTCAATTGTATGAATGTAGACCTAACCCTATTTGTTACTTGTTAGTGCAAAAGTCAAAGAGGAAGTTAGGGACTAGACTATCTCCCTTCCACCTCACTTACCCCATCATTCATTCCACTCGAGATGACAAGTGGCCCTCTAATTGGAGGTGACACTACAATTGGATATCTCAAGTACCACCCACCAATCCCCCTATCTCTAATTTCCATCCTCTCTCCCCTTGTAGATTTCTCTAACTTCTGCACTGAAGCTTTCATCCCAAATCTCTCTCTACAATGATAACTTTCCTCTCCAACTCCCTAGATCTAGACCTCCCTCTTCCCAATATGGCAATATCTTACTTGCTATTAATGTCTTACTTTTGTGATCTCTCCATCTCTTGTATTTCTTCCTTGTCTATCTCTCACAAACAAAGACCCTTCTATTATTATGGTTAGTAGACAATACAGAATCTAGCATGGTATCAGTTTCATGATTTTCACACAGAATAGATTTGGTATTTCAAACCTTCAAAATTTATCGGGATGGGACAGGTTAGGGTTGATGGTAGTAACCTAAGTAAGTGGGTCAGAGCAACCCCGTCCATACCATACCCAACTTAGAACTTACCGGGGTGGCAAACCAAAGGTGGTATGTTGCATACCACACCTATGTTTCCACCAATAGCAGAGCAACAATGACCATGTCATGGCCAGGTATGAAAAAATTCTACTCTGTCCCCACACCCAAAGAAAATGGAAATTGATGTGTTTCCACCATACATGTTGCAACAGACCAGCACAAATGGATATCTCTTTTAATCAATGACTAGTTAATGATCCCATAATCAGTAAGGGGAAACTTATATGTAGGTATCTTATTTGAGACCCACCATCCAAAAGGTAAGTTTTGAAACATTTAGGTTCAGTTTTTTTTTTTTATTTAAGACACTACATTAGGTAAATGTTCTGAAATTCTAAATGTATAATAAACAATAGAGAAAGTTGAATTGGATCAAATAAAAAATCGTATGGTAAATTATAAGATTATTGTTGTTTTTTACAAACTTGTGAAAAAAAACTAAAAATTGAAACACTAAAATCAATATATATATATATAGAAAAATGAATTTACTCTATTTTTAATCCATATCTACTATATATGTACCTAAATCAATAAAGTTTACTACTTATACACTAAAATCCTAAGATGATATAGTTTGACTTGCAGATGATGGAAAATAAAATCAGTATGGTTTTCATAAGGTCTTAAATAAAATCAAGGTGGAAAGGGCATTGTATGCAAGCTACATTAAGCTTATGATAGGTAGATTGGGGATTTTTTATTGAAGTCTTGAGGAGATGTGGGTTCAGTGAAAGATGGTGTAACTGTGTAAGTGGGTGAAGGGGTGTTTACAGACTTGTCATTTCTCAGTGTTAGTGAATGGAGTGGTCAAAGGTTTTTTTGGAGCCTTAAGAGGAGTTAGACAAGGTGACTCGTTATCTCCTTTTTTCTTTACTATAATAGCGGAGGTGTTTGGTAGATTGATTTTGAAAGCAGATGAAATGGGTCTAGTAAAAGGATGGAGAGTAGGAAGGATAGGGTAGTGGTAACACACCTACATTTTTCAAATGATATAATAATCTTTTGTGAGAATAAGGGAGATGAAGGAACTAGTAACTTAAGGATGTTAGTTAATTTGTTTGAGCGAGTGGCAAATTTGAAGATCAATCTCAACAAAAGTGTAGTGGCTGGAGTTAACTAGAGCAAGAAGTGATTGAGATGTGGGCAAGGGAACCAGGATGTTTAACAAGTAATTAGCATTTGAAATATTTAGGACTTCCACTAGGTAAAAACCCTAGATCCCATGACTTTTGGGCCCCATTAGTGGAGAGATTTGAAAGGAAGCTATCAGGATAGAAAAGGAGTTACATCTCTTTGGAAGGGAGGATCACACTAATCAAGTCTACTTTAGCAAACCTCCCTATTTATTACCACTCGGTTTTTAGCATGCATGTGGTTATTGCTAAAAAATTAGAAAAGATAATGAGGAATATTCTATGGGAATTGGGAGAGGGTCTCTTTCCCTTCTTTGTATACTCTCTCTTCTTTCAAGGGTAAACCAATCTCTGAATTTTTAATCCCTTCTCCTTTACTCTATGGGTACGGTTGGAATTTGGGATTCCACAAAAATGTTAGGGATTCTCAGTTGAATATGGTGTGAAACCTTTTGCAAATGTTGGATGGGATCCTTTTAGATGTGAGTAAACAAGTTAGTACAGTCTAGACCTCTCACCCTTCAGGTGTATTCAGCTGTGCTTCCTTCTTTAAATCTTTGTCATCCTCTAATTTTACTGGCTCTCCATTACCGTTTAAAGAAGTGTGGTGCCGCCCTATTCCTCCTAAAGTGAGTGCTTTCAACTGGGAAGTCTTTCACAGTGCAATTAACACGTGTGATTTGTTACAGAGAAAGAGACCCAGATGGTGTCTCTCCCCGAACCGGTGTTATCTATGTGAGTCAAATGGTGAGACTGCATATCATTTGCTTATTTATTGTCCTTATGCTAAACATAATATATATATATATATATTATATATAATATATATTTATATATAATATATTATATAAATTATAATTATATAATAATATATAGTATATGATATATTAATAAAATAAACAATTGTTTTCAATTTTATTATACTATTTTATTTAATTATTGTATATATAAACAATTGTATACATCAAAATTCATATAAAATAAAAATTTTAAGATTTTTTTTCATTTTTTTAAATAAATAGCTTTGGCCCGGTCCACTACCTGGCCTGGCCTAAGGCTCGGCCCATGAGACAGCCCAGCTTGTGGCCCGCGCGGGCTCAGGCCGTGGACCGTGCCAGGCCGACCCCCCAAAATATCCCATGGGAGGGAAGCACGGCCCGGCCAGCACTTTGCGCTAGCCACACGCGAGTCGTGCCATGCCGGCCCAGCACGGCCCGTTTTACACCTCTAGGCAGGATACTGTGGAGATGCACAAGTGCAGCCATGCTTTGGTCTCTATGGAAGGAAAGAAATGTAAGGATATTTGAAGGAAGAAAAATGAGCGGAGGAACATTGATAGATGGAGTTACAGCCAATGTGGTCCTTCGAGTTAAATCTTTGAAACTATTATTTGATTTTACATATGATGATCTGATAAGGATATAGAGAACAATTGCAGCACTACCTTCTTCCAAGAAGAAAACTATAAGGGATTGGCTTCCCCGGGAATATGGGTTATTAAAATGAATTTTGATGGAAGTAGTCTTGGTAACCGGGGCCTTCTAGTATAGGAGGGGTGTACAAAAAGAACAAGCTCCGTGGTTCTTCAAAGAAGAGATCAAGGAAGTTAAAAGGTTTGCAGATGGTATGCAAGTGGATTTTCAATGGATCCCAAGATCAGCTAACAAGCAGATCAAATAGCAAAACAAAGGGTGCACAGGGAAACCTGTTTCTAGGCTTAGTTGTAATTGCAAAAGTAAAATGGGTGGTTTTTTATATTTAATTTCCAGGGGTAACCGAGGCTACCCTTGGTGTAACTCTTTTTTAATTCTTAATAAAATTTATGTTATTCATAAAAAAAAATTGAAATTGAAACCCTTGGGATTCATTATTCAAACTGTGAACCATATCGCAAATCATATGATTTTTTTTTATGTTTTTTATCGGCACCAAATCACAAGATTCTGACAATTACACTTAAATAACCCACTTTATCTAGAAGAATGGGACCTCATTGTTTGGTCATAGGTCATTGCATCAACCACACAACTTGCTTATCCATGGACCCAGTGAAAGGTTGCTTTAAATGCCCTTGCTAATGCTATTCCTTCATTGCATTTGGTACATGTGTTTTTAATTATATCATGGGTTAAATCTTATCATTCCATCTAATTTTTTCTTCAGGGTCCTTACACAATGTCATCCATCAAATATACAAGCTTTTGAAGGCTTTTCCAAAAGTTAATTTTAGGCCTTGTGAACATGCCCAATGGAATACAGTAATATTTGCTCTAGGGAGTTAGGAAGGAGAAAGGAAATGGGAAAATTTTAGCCAAATCAGTTCAAAGGATTTGTGAAGATATTAATTCACATCTTATGAGTAAGAATGTTATGCTAAAGGATTTTAATAGGCCCAAACGAGTGGCAGGAGGGGGCATTACTGGGTATAAAGGTAAAATCTGAGGCTGGCAAGCATGAAGATGGGGGTTCAAATCTGAGTGACCACTTTGTGCCAATAAAATGCAAAAGGTTAGGTATGTAACTATGTATACAGAACGTCCCTCCCAAGACCCCAGAGAGCCGGAACCAACACAAAGGAAATACATTAGAGATAATAGAACAAACTAAAGAGACACTACCCAATATCAACACCCAATTTTTTGTTATGTAATCTAAACCTTATCGTCTCTACATCTTCACCATTTCTCCAAATGAAATTCACACAATAAACTTACATCCTAAACCTACGCTTTTAGATACTTCAAAAGTCAAAACTGCATTTTGCAAACCAGTTCTGAGACCCCAAATTTATCTTGCACCATCCAATCACTTCAAAAAAAAACGAAAGAAAAAAAAAATAACACACTTCTCAAGGATCATTCAGTATCTCCTTGACAAAATTCAATCAAACACAACCACTTCTCTCTTGGGCCTTAAAGGCCATTTCCAAAGCAAAAGGTTATGAGATCTACAAACATGACCGGACCACAGTCACCACACTTTCAACCTACTAACCCATTAGCAGATAGTTCCATTAAGTCGAGACTAGAAATAACGAGAGCTGTGTAGTGTTTCTGCATGTAAGGAGTGAGAAGAATTACCATGCACATCAACTTGCAAAATATGCGATGAGGTGAGTTAAATCCAGAGAAAAAGTGGGAAGGAAGACCTTTTCAACGAAAAGAAAAAATGGGGGGAGGAACCAAGTCTGATAAATTCTGCTAAATTAAATCACAAGAGAAATGTATCACATTATAAAGCAAAATGGGCTCTGCAAAGAAAAGCTTATACTGTGAGATTGGCAGTAATCCAAGTTATAGATAATATAATAATCAAGAGAAGGAAATATCAATTACAGATTGCAGTAAAAGGAAGTGACGAGTCACTGGCACATCAAGATAAAAGAGAACAATAAAGAAACAGAACAAACAGAAAGAGTAACATCTAATATGACGATCGCTTACATGGTTGGAGAATCAGAAGGAACAGCCGCAAGGGCAGCTTCTTTCTCAGAAGCCATGGATGAAAGGGCGGACAAGTGAGACCCTAAAATGCCAAGTCTGGTAATGGGGCGCGTTTTATCTTCTCTGCAACCACGCCCCGACATGTTTTCATTTTTTCTTCCCCGTGTGAGATGCTATTTCCAATCCCCCACTTGTGCACGGACACGTCACATCGAGGAACGAGATCCATGGTGTCTAAGGCAACCGTGTTAACTACGGTTAGATCAATCCGTAAAGCTAGCAATGTTTTCAGACTAATCTCGGAATCTCGATATTGACCAACCCGTATTTTGTATATGCTATATAGACCAGCGGGCCTGCGGGGGCCCGTGACGTTTTAAATAATTAAATCTTTATTTTAATAAATTTATTATAAAAATATTTTACTAAGTTAATAATTTAGTAATTTGAATTAATTATATTAATATTTTTTGATAAAAATAATAAATTATTGTTAATTACTTAATAAAATAATTATTTTTTCCATATTATTTGTTTGTGTTCTATTTTATTTATTTTACTTTTTCAATGATTAAATGTTTCATTTTTTTTGTAAATGTCACTTAAATATTTAAAATACTTAAATATCATTAAATATATAAAATTAGGTTATAGTCATATAATTAAAATAATCTATAGTTAACTTTTTTATTCATAATTAAATTGATCTAAGCCCAAACTTAAGGTTTAGTGCATTTTTTAATTGTTAATAAGTTTCGTTAATATTTATTGGTTTTAAGTGAAGTTTAGTGCATTTTTAATTAATGATTTTTAAATAATATTTTTATTTTTGTTATTTTATGTTTAATTGTTTAACCTCAACCTATTTATATTATTTGATTTATTAATATTTTATTTTATTATGCTGTATTGCTATTCCCATTCTCTCTCTCTCTAATAGTGTATAGGTTATTAAACTAAGCAAAATAGACAATGATTACTTTTTTCTACAGGGTCACTTTTGTCATGTAATTAATTCTCTATTAGTAATTAGTTGATTTAAGAAACCATGTCAGGATATATTTGTACACTAGCAAGGTAGTGTGATGCAGAAATATTTATGTTTATTAACAATTGATCTAAATTAATATATAAATTACCTTAACCACATATAAGTAGGGGTGTAAACAAATTGAGCTTTTCATGAGCTATTCAATCTTGACTCATGAAAAGCTCAATTCGACTTGATTTAAATCGAGCTTCGAGCCAAGCTCGAGTCCACTAAAGCTCGACTCATGAGGCTCACGAACCTAGCTAATTGAGTTTAATATATATCTATATATATAATATTTTTTATTATATACATACATACATACATATTTATATATATAATATTTTAATTTTTCGTATGTATGATAATAAATAATCTTTATATGTTTAATTTTTATTTTTTATTGGAAGTTGTCTCATAATCAAGTTCGAGTTGAGCAGAGCTCAAACTTGCAAGTTTTTGAGTCAAGCCAAATTCGACCTTAAGTCTCTAGCTTGAATATAACATTGCTTTGGTGAGATTAGCTCAAAATCAAATAGCCATGTAATCGGCTCAAGTGAGCTCGAATCCACCACTACATATAAGTACAATTAATCTAAGTGTTTTTTTTTTCTTCAATATAAATTACATTAGCATAACTAATTAAGCTACATTAACTAAACTAACCTAATGGAGACCCCATGCAATTGCATGGGCTTTCTTAACCAAAATCCAAGTTGAAGGACCCTTGTGACATTTTCAATTGGGCTAAACCAAAGTGATTACAACCCAAGTTGAAGGACCCTTGTATTAGTTTTTTATTAATGTTTAATCATTTTTATTATAATTAAATAAATTGTTGGTAATTTTTATTATTCAAAGTTGAATTTAAATGGGTTTAAATATTTATTAATTATTGTTAGATAAATTTGTTTCAATTTTACTAATTTCTATTATATTTTGTTCTTTTTCATTTATTTTAAGTGGATTTAAATATATGTACAATCCCCATCCTCGCCCCCAATTTCAAAGTAAATCTCCATCCCCATATGTGATCCCTGTCGAGGAGAAAAATGAACATCCATCCCCAATGGAGATAGGTTCCCCATTAAGGACCCGAATTCATAAATTCTTTTTCTTTTTGAATTTAAAAGCTTGCTTTCGGAAAAAAAAAGTATTTACTTAAAATAAAGAAAACTCCAGTAACTTAATTGTTTAGCATTTATCATCATTAATCACCAAGATGAAATAGAAATTTGTGCAATACATAGTGGCATTATTGTAATTAAACAAACTGATTCACTTCCCATCCTGGTCTCTGTCCTCCATCCGGTATTACAGTTATTCCTTGTCCTCATCATAGTCTCTGCAAGAACAGTCCCCATCCATGATCCCAATCAAGTCGAGGAGGATAGATACCCAATGGGCATCATAATTAACTAAAATAAGTTGTGTTATATTTATTAAGTTAGTTTGGTTTTGTTAGTTAATTTAATTTGACTAAGTTAATATTGATTAAATTAGATTTATCATGTTAGGTCAATTAAACTAAATTTAATAAATTGACTAATTTACCTAATTGAATTATGTTGAACCAATTTACTTAATTGAATTATGATAAGTAAACTATGCCAACCTAATATGATAATTAGTTTTGGATACATTACATTTATTTAAAAATAATTAATATAAGAGAAAGGGGAAGGGAGAGAAAGAATGGATTGATGTGGAGAGAGAGAGAGAGAGAGGTTATATAATTTATTAGGAATGTGAAGTGTATTTAGGAGATGTTAGAGGGAAAAGGATTAGGTAGGAAAAAAAGTTTATGAAAGATTTTAGGAAGTGAAGATGTTTTAAGAGGGGTGATTCAATGATATCACATCATTGACAAGCCAATTAAAATATAAGATAAGAAATAGAAAAGAGAGGTGTTTACATGACATCTAGGAGGAGAATAGGAAGGGGAAAGGAAAAAAGAATAGAGAGAGAGAGATAGGTAGAGAGAAAATAAGCTTAACAACAAACCATCTAAAAGACAAAATAAGCAATAAAAGGGAGAAGAATCTTAACTTATAAATACAAGGTACCAACACTAGCACTCATAAGAAAACCTAGTTCACTACAAGCACAACAATTTCCCCTCTTATTTATTTTAGCAACCCAAGTAGTCAAGCACCCATCTCAATAGTGTGAATTACAATAAGTAGCCTAAGGGAAGGTTTAATGTTTCTTACATTGTATTAGCAAAACTTGGGACAAGACTTGGGTTTCCCTATCAAGAACGTACCAATATACCACTTAAAAACAATCAAATCAAAAGACACATGTGGATTCTTCAATATACTCTCAAAAGAGGTGTTGACCTTGTGGACTCCATGGTTGCAATGGGCAAGCCCCCAAAAGTCTATAAATGGTTGTGCTTGTCGATCAGAGAGAAAATAGAAGGGGGGATAAAGAGAACGAGGGGGAAGAGTCGGTCTAGCCAAGCTACACAACAAGAAGGTCATGTCTCTCCCAAGGGAGCTTTGAGACTTCTTTATTTATCAGCCAAATAAAAAATCACATAACATAAAAAGAAAACTTTCCCCAAAGCGAAAAAAGTGTGTGATTTGATAAGATATGGGACAGAAATGTTACAAGTAGGATTGTACCACGTGTCACTGTAGAGATCTCGAGATCTAGCTTCCTGCCCTTATCCTCCCGGCCTGCATGTAGAACAAGCTCAACTACAACACTATTTCTGGAAATAGGGCTGCAAGTCAGGTCAGGTTGAGGCCAACCCTACCCCAATCCTAAGTTCTAAACCCCAATCCTAACCTTAACTAAATTCCTTCAACCCTAATCCAACCCAACCTTCTTCCCATTCCTTAAAACCTCATAGAATTTCTCGATTTTAGATCTTAACTCAACTTTCACTATATATATTAATCCTATATTTCATTAGTATTTGTTTGTTAACGTTTTTTTTTTTGTTCTTTTAGTACAAAATTCAAAAAAACAAGTGTAAAAAATGACTATAGTTTATTATGAATTATGACTTACGATAAATTTTTCTTGGGCGACAAACAACATAGAGGAGATGAAGAACAAAATTTACAAAAAACATAAAATAATATTATTAAGGTTTTAGTCTTTATGATTAAGATTAAGCAAATCAATGTATATTATATTTTACATATAACATATATTTATATATTACATGTACTATAGAGTCGGGTTCGGGTTGGGTTGGATTGGCTAAGGGGTCAACCCTAACCCAACCCGAAGTAAAATTAGGTTCATGAATTTCAACCCTAACCTGAATATCAACCCAATCCAATTGGGTTAGGGTTGGGTTCGGGCCAACCCGACCCAAGTTGCAGCCTTATCTGGAAACCTCTCATTAGGGGTGTCAATTGGACTAGATTTGGTCCAATCCGATCTCGTCCAGTGTGAGTCCATTACAAATGGACTTGGTCCAATCCAGTCCAATGAATATTTTGGACTGGTCCAGAGACTGTTCAATGTGTTCAAATTCCTGTTAATTTAGACTGGCTTGAACTCAAACCTGGTCCATTGACAATTATGTTCTTATGTTCTACCAATGGATCAGATATTGGCTCAATCCAATATAAATTCATTATGGATGGACCAGGTCCAATCCAATATGTCATATTGGTCCGTCCAAATTCAATATGTCTTATTGGTACACCCCTACCTCTCATGCCTTAGGCATTTGTTTGGGGTATTGATGCATCAGTGTATCATTGTAGGTTTTTTATGTGTTGTAGTATTACAGTGTTGTGGCACTTGTATAAGCATTGTAGACTTATGTTTTGCTATGCCGCAGTGCTTTAGCAGCATGTCATCGCAGCATGGGCCATTGTGCTAACATGCCAATTTATAGGTTTGAAGCCCTATTATACTATGCATTGTGACTACGATTTACTATGTCTCATTGCGTGAATGCTTGTTTGCTGTGACCAAAGCTTGAGTGGGACTGCAGTATGGGGATTTTTTAGGCTACATTAGTTATGACAAAATGTTCTCAAGCACAGTTTTTTGTCATTTAAGTGTGGAAACCCAAGTTTGCCAATGTGATGTAAGTGCCCTATGGTCATTTAATTGAGTGTCCTTGGCGCTATCTTTATGGGACCTGGGTTCATATGCTTATACATTAGCCCTTCTGTTTATTGACAAAAGTATCTTTGTCAATAAGCACAGTCTATGTGTGCACGTTTCCGAATAGAAAAGGGTTTAGTTATTTTGTAATTTGCTCAGTCTAAGGTCTTACTTATTGATATAAGTATTTCTGTCAATAAACAATGTGTAATTTGTTAAACGATTTGAACATTCTTGTTATGCTTATTTATGATTTGCTTGTAATGTTTTTTTTTTTTATGTAATGTGTGGTGTGATTTGAGGAATCCTATTAAGGGTGAACATGTCTAGTTTATGGGGTAAGTAAAGGAGGTGTTAACTGTCTTTCTTCATGACGAAGTAGCTCTTCACTACTTCACTAGTGATAGTTTGATATGCTTTTATAATGTTTTCAAAATGTGTTGGTCTTTTAGTGTCGTTTTTATCCATAAATATTGTAGGATTGAATAGTATGTGAATGTTATTACGGTGAGGGATGTTTACATAAAAAAAAATATTCCAATTGTGAAAGTAACTTGGACGGGAATTAGCATGACATTCATCGTTGTGTTTGTACATTCCTTCGATCAATGTACTCGTAGTGGCACAAAATGTAATGTAGTTTTTAGAATGTATAATGTAAATATGTAATTTTATCAATGACTTGGTGTTTGAGCAATGGGCACTAATGTGTGGTAATTTAGTGAATAACATATGTGGATATGAATGTTTACATAGCTATTGTGTCGGACATTTATGCTGTGTTGGATATGTATGGCTTTTATAGATTCTTTATTTATGTCCCGAATCTAGTGTAATACGAAAGTGATGTAACTTGCAGTGTAAATGCTGAATCATTTTATACAATACTTTTAAGGAAAAAGAGTATATTCTTTTGTGGAATAATGTATTCATCTACTCAGTGTCAGTTTTTAGGTTAAGTATCTCGTCATTTGGTCTGCTTCCAAATGGTCGATGACTCAGGTCGAAGTGGAGAACTTTGGCTGCCGAGTTGAGTCAAGTTGGGTAGACTAGGTGGCGAGCTGACTATAGTGCCGAGCTACCCATGAAGTGCTGAGCTGACCAGGTGGCGAGCTGCTTGTAAGGTGCTGGGCTGACCAGGTGGCGAGCTGCTTGTGAGGTGCCGGGCTGACCAAGTGCTGAGCTGCTTGTGAGGTGCCAGGCTGACCAGAGGGTCGAGCTGAATTGATGAGCTTCGTTGCTCTTTAGAGACCTGCAAGGAACCAAATGTCCGAGGACCCGGGGTGGCTAACCCGGCGAGATCGCTCCGATGCTTAAGTCAGTACTCTCATAGTAGACTGCAAGCTAAAAATCACAAAGTCTAAGAGCTAGAACTTGCTTAATTGCTTACTTGCCCTCTTGTTGTCATTGGGGTTGGTGCCTTTATATAGGCCTTGCTCACGTACCGCCCCCGAGATCTCCGAGAGGTCGTGTCTAACTGGTCCGAGATCCTCAGAGATAACTGCCATGCATGTTGACCATCTTCCGAAACAAAGGCCAACCTCCAAGGATCGTGGGGTATGCATGCCAAATTTGTCGGCGAGCACGTCTTGTAGGTCGCCAGATCGGCGCATGTGCCAGGTCGGCACCTGGGCCAGGCCGTCAGGTTGGACACCATCAACTTAGCAAATTGTTGCCTGAGTGGTTCCGAGTATCACCTAATTGTTCTGAGATGCCATGTGTTACAATGTCATTGGAGGGCCAAATCCGCCCTCATCACCTACATAGGTCTCTATTAAGAAATAAATATGCCTTTTATGGTGTCTTTGTAGTTTGTATAGGGTTTTGTGCCATATGAAACCTAAAGCTACATAAGGTTTGTTGAAATGGATTTGCCTCTATCTTATCTGTGTGACCCCTATAGAATTTTGCGTCGTGTGGGACCAATGATTGCATAGGGCTTATTGAAAATGGATATGCCTCTATGGTGCCTTTCGAGGGTCTGTAGTGTTATGCGTTGTGTGAGACCTCCAATTGCCTTTCGAGGGTGTGTAGTGCGGGCCACAATCTATAGCAAAGTCTACAGGTTGGGTAGGTGGGCCACAGTAGGGCGTTGGGTAATCCATACTTTTTTGTATTGATGATAGACATACTCTATGTATACTTGTGCAAATATCATAGATTTCATATTTTCCTCACTTGTATAACGTAGGGGCCTCCTTAGGTGGCTTCTATCAAATTCACTTTGATCTTCTCTAGCTATAGAAAATATCGTTTTGTTTTATTTGTAGGAAATGCCGTTTACCTATACAAAGGTCCAACACTGAAACTATCTGAGCTATTATATGGCCTTTAACAGAAAACCTTTTAACAAGATACTATGGCAAAATCCAAATAGCTACTTGATTGGCCAAGAGTATGATGGTTGTTAATCACAAGGTTTTACAAGGTTAGAAGCATAGTTGAGGCGTAATGGCCCAAGAAGGTGAGACATGAGCCTCAAAGGTTAAGAATAAAATTAATTAAAGTTTATAAATTAATAAAAATAACATATAATATACCAATTTACAATGATAGAAGGTATAAATATCTATAAAACAAAATATTATAAGCAATAAGTGTTAGCATTTAATCATTAAATAAAATAATAAATAATCAACAAACTATAAACATTTTACATCTCATGTTTCAAAATGCAAATTTCTCAGATAATTCAAGTAACCAATTTAGAAGAAAAGAAACATATGAAGAATCATCCATATAATTGGATATTAGATTTATTGTCATTCAATAGTTTAGAAGAAAGAAAAAAACTTAACCAATAAAAAGAAAATAAATCCACTAGGAAAAGAAATGAGAAAAATAACAAACTTGGGATGCTATATTTAGAATAATTATAACAAAAAAACTCATTTGATATATCCAAGAGAAACTAAGAAATTGATTGTCCCTTTTGCATTGAATTCTCCTAAAACACTAGGGTTGTGTTTGGTTTGAAGGAAAAGGTAGGTAAAGGAAGGAAAGACAAGGAAACCTATACAAGGTTCATAAAAGGTTTCCGTACCTTTTCCTTCAAACCAAAAATAGCCTAAGAGAAACTAATAGAACTTGATTTTTCCTATTGTTTTTCATTTATACTCTTTTTATTTGTCTGGTGTAATTATTGGAGTGCTTATTCCATATATTTTTAACTACAAAAAATACACAATATATATATATATATATTTGCGTTAAATCACTAAATAATTATTGATGCTTGAGGCTTACACCTTTTTATGCCTCAAGTTACGCTTAACGCCTTGAGTACAAATTATAATTAAGACAATATTATGTTCTCCATGAACACAAATTATAGTTAATTACAAATAAATTAAAATAATAATATTTTTAAAATAATAAAATTTATTAAATTCAAATAAAAATTAGTAAAAAATATTACTAATTTATTGGTTTAAAAATGTTAATTTAAAGTTCTTTTAAAATTAATAGAAATTAAAAAAAAATTTATGAATATCAGATAAATTTATTAATACAATTATAAAAATAGAACTAATAATGCAAATAATATTTAGTAAATTTCAATACAAGTTAAAATTAACAAAGAATAAAAGCATACGAAATTTGTCATCTCATTTGGATGCACTGCATTGCAGTCTCTCCCTTCCCTTTCTCACCACTCATGTTCTGCCAATTCACGTTTCACATTTCTTTACCCACCTTTCTCATTAGGTCATGTGGCAAGGCAAAGAAAGGCAGGTATTAATCAAGACATCCTGATTTTTTCTATTCCATTGAGAGAAGATCATGTGATTTTCTCCTTAACTCTATCTTCTCCCTCCATTTCCCTTCTCATTAAGACAAATCGATAGGGGTTTAACCTATATTATTACACCACATCACCCTTTCTCCAAGAGTTATATAAAATCATATATGGAATAGAAACTTGCCCAAATCCCAACATTTGGAAAAAAGGGAAGTTGCCAACTTCCTTCCCTTCCATTTTTTAATGAAACTCTAGATAGAGTTTTGAAGTTAACTTGACACTTGTTTTGGAGTTTATCCCTGCAAAGAAAACATTGCAGTTCACCCTTGAAAAGAAAACATTGTGTTTAGAATTCCTTCCTAGAGAGAGATCACACTTCACACCCTGTTTCCTAGAGTTCGCCCTTGTTATGTATTGCTGATCATTGAACCCAAGTACGATTTCTCTCTTGTGTTTATTTCTCCTCTACCATTGTGAATACTACTGTTCTTTTTCTTCTCTTTTAAGCACTTGGGGCTTTGCTTTTAGATAAAGAGCTTACTAACTCCTTAATCCAGGCATGGCAATGAAGACAAGCACCATGCTCCTAAAATCAACAAAAACCTTGCAGTTATACTCCAAACTCATTCAGGAAGCTAAACTACTTCAACATGTGCAAAAGCAACAATTTTGAAGGAGTTTTTTACCATTGTTCAGGGAACTGAACTACTTAAGACACTCAAGAATAGGCATCCCAATCTTAATAGTATATAAGCGTTGTGTCAATGCACTTGTATTTTAGCCTTCTTCTCAATGATATTTATATTTTCCAAACTTATATGTTTTCCATGTGTTTCAAGCCATTTAAAACATGGTTTATTGTGCCTTTTGTGAGAGCATTGTTTCCCGTTGACGTTGCTGGAGTATATTAGGCCTCCAGGGTGTGATGGCTGGTGTCGAGCTTTTCTAAATGGAAGTACTTTTATAAAAATACTTTTATGGAAATACTTTTATAAAAATACTTTTACGAATACATTTTAATAAAAGGCACTTTTAAGGAAAAATCATTTTAATAAAAGTACTTTTATGAAAGCATTTTTATAAAATTCAACTAGGAAGAGTTTTATAAGTGGTATTTTAAAATTCAACTAGGGATAATTTTGAAAGAAAAAAATTGAATAAGTGCTTATACAATAAGCATTTAAAAATGCTGGAAATTTGGGCTTAAAAAAATAAGCCCTTACTTTTTAAAATAAGCACTTATTTTGGGCTTATTTCTCAAACACCAATAAATGCTTAATGGTGTGATCCCAACCTAAATAAGTACTTCCAAACATAGCTGCTACATTTAGGATGCAATTTTTTTTTTTTTTTGGGGGGGGGGATGTCAGGTTAAGGCACCCCTTTTTTTGGGGGGCTCGTTTTGACCGTTAGGAGTAGGTAACCCGTTCCCTGTCTTTGTTTCTATTGCATTCTATCTCATCGTATTACATTTTGTTCTGTGATATTTGAGAATCACCGTCAATACCTCGGTGTAGATCCGGGATAATCCTTTGTTCCATAGCCATGGAGATATTTACAACTAGCCAATTAAGAATTCTCAGATGTACTAGTACTAGCAGTGCATCAAAGATGCAATCATCAATTCTCCCGAGAGGCCACAATTACCGCGAGCAAACATAGTAATGACGAGGAACACATTTTTGCTATGCTACTAATACTTGTACTTGTTCTGGAGAACTAAAACAAGAATTCTCTTTCTTCATCATCAATCGAATCACTATTTGCGACCCAGGATTCTATTTTATCATCAATCCAATCACCATTCACGTTTTTTCTTTTTCTTATCAATGAATAGATCTCTTTACTTGTACGGCTTAGATGTCTCGTATTTCTCGAAAAAGTGATTCGATTGATGGGATTTGGTATGATACTTATGTGATCGATGAATTAAAATTGCATTTTTTTGGAGAATGGGAATATTGTAGATAAAAATCCAGTATTTTATAATGGAAACAACCCAAGGAACTATGGTCAATTTTTGACTGAGGACAAACATCTTCATATAGATACAAATAATTTCATTAATATTAACTTAAAGTTCTTTCTTTGGCCCAATTATCGATTAGAAGATTTAGCTTGTATATATAAATTTGGGCTCGAGCTGCTTGAAACCTTAATCCAAGCCCCACCCAAATTTAGGCCAAGCTTGAATTTTTTTGTCCCAATCCCATCTCACAGTCTAAAAATGCAGCCTGCAGGTCCGACCCATGCAAAGACTCACGTTGGATTGTGTCTGGTTCAGGTTTTTTTTTTTTTTAAAGGCTCATCCAAGTTGCACTCCTAATTAAATTAATTTATGATTTATTTCATTGTATTTTTGCCGGGTAATTGGGCAAATGATGTAAGATATGCATTTCCGTTTAATCCCCTTTTGCTATCATATCAGAAATAGCGATGGGAGTTGAGTTCCCACTTTCAGCAGGAGAAGAAGATAGTTTCATGTAACAACTAACAACTAACAACTAACAACCAACAACTACAGGGTAGAAGAGACTCGATAGGCATATCTCGGTACACTCTCAACACACCCTCAGTATACTCCCCATCTAATTTCTTCTGCCAAAGAGCCTGAAATGCCGAACAAGAAGAGGAAGAGACTCGAACGGCCTACCATTCATCCTCGCAATAGATACTCTGAGAACCCACCTGATTTTCGTCTGTTGGCGTCGCTGTATCCGTCATTCGAATCCTTTGTCTTCTACTCTCACGACGGTCGACCCAGGATCGATTGGACTGATTTCAATGCCACAAGAGAACTCACCAGGGTCCTGCTCGATCACGACCATGGTGTCAAATGGTAATCGCCTCTTATATGAGTAGCTACCTGCCTGAGGTTGTTGGCCTCTTCTTGCGATTTTAGTTCACGTTACGTTTAAGGGTCTTTCACACAATAGTTTCTCCTTCGCCTATATATTTAGGTATAGAATTGTTTATTTTCCTTTTTCGTGTTTAATGATCTCTTTCCCCTTTCCGTTGTTCCAGTTTGTCATCTTGTGAGTTCACCACCTGGGTTTTTGTAAATTTTACGTTTTTTTTTTTTTTGGTTACTGATTTTGCCGTTGTTAAGGGGTTACTTCTGTTATCAGGATCTCGTTCAGTCATAGCAGTTATGTCAAGTGTTATTAGCGATGATGGTTTAATCGCTCTTCATTTTTCTTAATGTCTTGGATGTTGAGATTTCAATAGTTTATTATGGTTTTCTTTTGTAGATTTAGGGAGTTTTCTGTATTGTGCAAGTTTGTTCATTACATTGGTGTAAATGAAAAAAATTTCAGGTGGATTCCTGATGGCCAACTTTGCCCCACGGTACCCAATAGGTCCAATTATATCCACTGGATTGAAGATCTTTTATCATCTGAAATCATTGCTAAGACTAACACTAGTCAGGATAAGGTGAGGGGATTTGATATTGGAACTGGAGCTAACTGCATCTACCCACTTCTTGGTGCGTCTCTCTTGGGTTGGAGCTTTGTTGGAACAGGTGGGCTTCTTTGGTTCTAAGGATTTTCCATTGCTCCGGACCACAAGATTTTGGTTGCCTTATATCTTATACGTTTATTCTAATTGTTGATCCCTAATATCAATATTGTTCTTGCTAAACTTGCAGACGTTACTGATGTTGCCCTAGAGTGGGCAAGACAAAATGTTAGGAATAATCCACACATATCAGAATTGATTGAAATTAGAAAGTCTGGTGATGCAGGGCAGAGCCTCTTGACAGAAGAAACTTGTAGTGGACAGATGGTTTCTGGTGAACCTGATCCAGGCTTAGGAGATATTTTGTCTGAGAAATCAGAATCATTAACTTCAAATCCAGTAGTTTCTGATATTATGAAGGAATACCATGGACCACCTGTACTTTTTGGTGTTGTTAAGGATGGTGAGAGTTTTGATTTCTGTATGTGCAATCCTCCATTTTTTGAGAGCATGGAAGAAGCAGGACTAAATCCAAAAACTTCATGTGGTGGCACTGCTCAAGAGATGGTTTGTCCCGGTGGAGAAAGGGCTTTTATATCTCAAATAATTGAAGACAGTGTTATTTTGAAGCAATCTTTTCGGTAAATCCTTTCCATGCTTGTGTTTCATTTTCTTCTCGGGTATCAAGATGTTTTTAATGTGATAGTGGATGCTATTTGTTGCTTTCTTATCTGATCTGGTACTTTTAGGTGGTACACTTCAATGATTGGGAGGAAATCCAATCTAAAGGTACTAGTATCCAAGCTTCGGGAGGTGGGAGTCACCATAGTGAAGACTACTGAATTTGTCCAGGGAAAAACATGTCGGTGGGGTCTTGCTTGGTCTTTCACACCTCCATTGAAGAAGATGATAGTGTCTCATCTGGTTGAGAAGAGAAAATTTTCATTCATGCTTGAGGTCTCTGTCATACACAAACACAACTCTCCATGCGATCAATTTACATTCTATTACATTGTTTCTTTATAGAATTTCAAACTCTTCAACTTTAAAACAAAACTGATACTATTATATATTTTTGAATGGTAACTTGAACAAAAAAAATGAGAAATGCTATTGTTGTTAAAGAGATTGGTGTTCACTCATTTGTAACTCTCTATTGTTGAAAAGGTGCACAAGGGGCAACTTCTCCTAGAATTAATAATGAACATAAACTTTTTTTTTTGATAAGTAATAACAAAAGTAAACTTTGCAGCACATCTACAACATTCACATCTACCTCTGCCCTAATAAAATTAAAAAATTTTGTTTTCTCAATCATTACAAAAACTGGGCAAGTCCAGCCATCTGAATTTATCAATATGAAATACCAATAAAAGATGGTAGGTTATAAAATGAGTGTCTCCAATAGGTGATAAAATGTGGGAAAGTAGGCTTAATGGTTTGGTCATGTGCAAGGTTCAAAGTATTGATGCAATACTCTCTGTATTGGGCGTATTGTTTTGTATCTTTGGGCATTTGATACACTTGTTTACAGGTGTTTTCAGGAACCCAATTTTTTTATTGATTAAATAGTTTAAAAGTATAAAAATGAAATTTGGAAAAACTAGGGAAAATAAAATGCGTGGCCAAAAAAGTATTGATACACCCTTGCTGATAGATTTGGGTGTATCGATACTTTAAACCATGGTGGCATGGTCATGTGTAGAAAAGATCATCTATAACATCTATGTGAAGAAGTGATCTGTCACAAATTGAAGGGTCTAGAAGAACTTAGGGAAGACCAAAAAGGGCTTGGGTAGTGAGAAATGGATTAAAGACTCATAATTTAACAATGGACATGGCACTGAACAAAGCAGAATTGTGGAACTAGATTCATGTAGCTGAACCCCATATAATTGGAATAAGGCTTAGTTAAGTTGAGGTTCAAACTTCCATCTTGTAATAACTAATTCACTTTACATTTTTTCCTCTCTTTTAATGGCCACAAGTTTGAACCCAAGGTTGGAAGTGTAATTTTATTGGATATGCCTCCACACAGAAGGGGTATTGTTGTTATGATCCAGTTAGTGGCACCTGCTTTGTTACTATGGATGCCACCTTTATTGAGTCAATCCCTTTCTATAGTCTTCCACCTTAAGGGGAGCAATTGGTTAAGGCCTTTAACCTGCTTGGTTCATCTATTCCTCTCTTAGTTCCCACTTTTGGTGAGTCTTCTCCCAATTCTGCTCCACTTGTCCAGTCATCCTATGCACCCAACTCATCTATTCCTCCACCTTCTCCTCCTGCTAATCCTTCCTACCTTCATTACCCCTACTATCATTTAGGGGTGGTATTAAAGGCAAAGGTGCAGGGATGAGCAAGTTGTTCCCACTACTACAACAGAACCTCCTATGCCAACTCCTAAATAGACAACAAGTTCTGCCATCCCATCCACTTTCCCAGGCTTGGACCTCTCTATTGCAGTAAGAATGGGTAAGAGGAGATGTACAACCGTTGCCAAATGAGCATTACCCTTCTTCCCTGTTTTAAACTTTTTAAGGTTTCAAATGTGGGTTTGGCTTCCAACTCTTGTCCTTGGTGTGTCTAGGCTTCTTGCAATATTCACACACCACTTCATTAGTCTTCTTGCAACATGCCTGCTTGTACTCCACCTAGATTTAGAAGTCATAAAAGTAGAGTGTTCAACATTAGCGCTCTACATCATGGCAACCCTCCTACTCTCTTCACCTTGCACCAAAGAATATGCTATAGCAAGAGAAACAATATCAGTACTAAGGATATATTGCCTAGTGAAGTTGAACTTTGTATTTAACCTAACTAGAAATCAAACACATTGTTCTTCTCAACATATTTTCTACATTGCTCACCATCCTTGGGATCCTTCCATTTTAGGGCCTCCAAATGGTCAATTTCTTCCCATAGAGATGGTAAAGAGGAGAAATACATACCACACTCCTCCCCACTGACACATATTTTTTTTTTGGTCAGCAGGAAAAGAATTTTATTAATATAAAATTGGAGTTACAAGAGATTGGGTGTAAGTTCCCCCCAAAACAACAAAAGATTGCAGATTTTCCCAAAACATTTGCTGTCTTACAGCCCCTTGTTTGGCCAAAGAATTTGCCATTCCATTTTCTGTTCTTCTCACCCACTTAAAGGCAACATTTAACTCTCTTATTAGGCTAACAATCTCCCTGAATTTATACCGGAAGACCCAAAGAATCTGGAACTGTTTTTGGTCCATGAGATGACTACTTTTAGAGTCCTCTTCCACCTCTAGATTATGGAAGCCCAATTGTTTAGCAAGCCTTAACCCCTGCAGTAGACTGACTGGTTCTGTTGTCAATGTATCACCATGTTCCATGGATCCTGAATACAAGGCCACTACTCTACCTTCTATATCTCTGAAAACACTCCCTACCCCAGCCAATCCTTTGTTGCCAATAAAGCTTCCATCAAAGTTGAGTTTTATAAAGTTAGGGGTTGGGGGCTTCCATTCCATCACTATCCTTGCCTTTTCCTGAGCTGATAAAGCCACCTCTTTCCAAGTCCTCAAAATATCATTCGATGAAAGACTTTGAAGTCATCCAATGTTTTCACCCAATGTGCAGCTTTAGTTTACTAAATCAAAAATTCTTCCTGAGTCCTACTCTTATCATTGGAAATTCTCCCATTTCTTTCTTCCCAAATAGTCCAAACCATAGCTGCTCCCCCTTGACACATATTACAAGCCTCTCTTCAGAGTTGATAAACTCTAGTAGTGTTTTTGACTTGGGAATAGGTGGCTGTCATCCTATCCTAAATGTCATTGGCGGTAGAAAGAAACATGTAGTTCCTAGCTATATGTGGCTACATTGAGCAACCAGCCATGACATTACCAATGAATTATCTTTTTCCCACTCTGCAAACTTGGGGTCTTCAAGCTTTGGTTTAGTTTCTTTGCCCGTGAGAAATCCTAGCTTACCTCATCTTCTAATAGTAAGCTTAGTTGATTGAGACCACTTTAGGAAGCTAGTTCCATCAAGTTTCACAGTAGTTATCATTCCACTAGTGATATCAACATTTCCAGGAAGAACATTGGAAGTAATTTGAGTATATTTGGGGGTTTCCATAGTTCACAACTTCTAAGAAGATAAACCCTACTTCAAGAACACTTTCTCACCACTTCCTAGGGCACCAAAAAACAACCGGACCAAAAACAAACCTCAATAGTCAGGTATAGTTGCAGTTTAGCAGTAAATAGGGCCATAAACAAGAACTAGTGGCAAACAAGAACTAGTGGGAGATCTTCGGTATTTCTTGGGCATTGAAGTTGCTCGATCTAAGGATGGTATCTTCATCTCTCAGCGTAAATATGTCCTTAATCTTCTTGCTGAAACTGGTAAACTTGGAGTTAAACCCATCTCCACTCCTATTGATCCTAATCATAAGCTTTCTGCTATAGATGGTGAGCTTTTGTCTGATAAGGGAGTGTTTCAGAGACTGCTTGGGAAGTTGTTATACCTTTGCATGACTCGGCCAGATATTTCCTATGCAGTAAGTGTTATTAGTCAATTTATGCATTCTCCCAGAGATACTCATTTAGCTGCTGCAAAAAGGGTTCTGTGCTACTTGAAAGGTACCTCAGGGAAAGGTATTCTATTTGCTAAACATGGTCACATGAAGCTGGAAGCTTTTACTGATGCCGATTGGATAGGATGCATTGATGATAGAAGATCCACCTCTGGTTATTGTGCTCTGGTTGCTGGGAATATTGTGTCATAGAGGAGTAAGAAATAATCTGTAGTTGCTAGATCCTCAGCTGAAGCAGAATACAAGGCAATGGCACATGGTGTGTCAGAATTGCTGTGGCTACGTTCCCTTCTAGAAGAATTGGGGGTGGACTACGAGAAACCAATGATGCTCTATTGTGACAACCAAGCTGCTATCAACATTGCACATAATCATGTTCAACATGATAGAACTAAGCACATTGAGGTTGATAGGCATTTTATAAGGGAAAGAGTTTCCTCAGGAGAAGTTTGTTTACCATTCATCACATTAGAAGAGCAACTGGCTGATATCTTGACCAAGGGAGTTCCAAGAGGGAAAATGACACACTATATAAGCAAGCTGGGCATGATTGACATCTATGCTCAGTTTGAGGGGGAGTGTAAAGAGACTGGGCCGAATGGGCCCTAACATCCTCCCTTGTAATATCTTTTATTTTATTGTTGAAGGGCCACACTTAATGGGCCTGTTATTTATTCTTGTTTTATTCTCTTTATGTAACTGCCAAGCTGGCCGCCCACTTAAGGGCATTCTTGTCATCATCTAATTTTTAGATCTTAATAAAATAGGGTTAGAGGAGAATGGAGATTAATTCGACTCCTTCTCTTACCTTCTCTTTTCGCCATCTTCTTCTCCTGTATAGCTGTTCAGACCTGTTCTTTACTTCTTCTAATCCCTAAATTTGTTCTTGATATTTGAGGACTGATTTACATCTTATACATCAGTATTCTCATAGATTTATTGCATCACTGCTTATGACAGCCAGACTTGAATTATATTTTTTTTTCAGTGATGAGTTATAATTGCATTTAGTATCCATGTCTTTGCATCATGACCATTAATTGCCATTAATAATTTGATGAATCTTTACATTTGGCATCCATGCATTTGCATTCTGACCATTATCTAGCACTTAAATCATTCTGATGAATTGCCGATTTTATCAAGACTATAAGAGCTGCAGAGCATGTGTTTGCATCATGACCATTAATTGCCATGAATAATTTTGATGAATAAGCATTTGATATCCATGCATTTGCATCCTGACCATTATCTAGCACTTAAATCATTCTGATGAATTGTCAATTTTATCAAGACTATAAGAGCTGCAGAGCATGCATAATTTCATATAGTTTTGGGGACTCAACTGGAATTTGAGAATTTTACTTTCTTTTTGTCAATAACTATTGGAACCCTTTAGTCTCTAACAAACTATTAAATCTCCCTCTAAAACAATCCTTTTGTGTTTTCTGAATATTGGGACTCTTGAATGATACATTACAAGCAGAAATCCAATAATGTGAATTTGTTGTGATTGTTTGAACCATTAATATTCTTCATGTCAATATCAGTATACTGTAGTTGAGATGTCAACAATTGTCTTGCCAATGATTTGCACGTATACATACCATTCCTGTGCATGTACTGAAAATGGTGCCATTAAATTAACCTGTTTTTTTGCACCTAAAAACTATTTTTCAGATTTTAGATATCCACCTCCAAGCTGGTCTCCTATCACAGCAGCTTTCAGCTGGTACAATCTTTCATTTTTTTTTCGTCTTTTTTATCCTTCTTAGCTATGAAATAGCTTTCTTTCTAGAAAGAAAAAGAGACTGATATATTACCTACGTTACACGGATTCTGGTATGAGAGTTGGAATCACATTACATGGGTACTGGTGTGAGGATAAGAATCCAACACAAGTATGATGTGTTGGAATCATCTAGCATGGGAAAATGTGATCCAGTGACTTGGCTTCCACACTTTTCAAATACATTTTTCAATGAGGAAAATGAAATAAATTTAGATGCATAAATCAATGCAAACATATCAAGTATTGCAAATTTCCATTCATGTTCAACTTTTAGCATAAGAATTCGAGGTTTTTTAGTCACATGTTGTTGTGTCAGTGCAGTGTCTGCACATATCCTATCTAGTTACAACATCCATTTGAAATATCTGTGTCACATGGGATATTAGACCACTTGTATGTGTCCAATTGCCTGGCTGTCATGTGTTTATCATTATTTTATTCATGCTATTTGATGTGATATCCTGGCCATCCTTTTAAATGCATGTCAATGCAAATACCGATCACTTCATTTCATGTTTTCTATTCCATCTTACTTCATACACGTATTGCTGGCAACATGATACCTCATACTTGGGTAATTTTTTTCCTACTCCAGGGTCTTCAACGTCAATTCAGTGCTATACATGTACTGAAATCAGTGGAGTCATTTTTCACTGCGGCTGGTGCATCTTGTAAATCCAACACCTTATCATTTATTGTTGATGTAAGTATTTTTTGCTATGGATAAATTGAACTGTTTTGTTTTTAATAATGTTTTTGGTGTATGCCAACACCTAAGATATATTTTTGTAGGTAACTGCATCAAAAGAGCATGTTGAAGCAATCCTAAAAAGTGTGCCCCAGAAAATTGATGAGAGTGTTAATTGCCACTTTATGTCTGAGACATCCAATGGCTCAAGTAGATTGCACACTCCAGTTGATGATAAACTATGTTTCCATGTTTCGGTGAGACCAGTTCTATTATTTCTTTTCTCTTAGTTCACCTCTGATGTCTACTTGTTTATCTCTCATTCGTTGTTTGTTATGTAATTGTCTTAGGTCTTTCAGCAAATTCCAGGCACCCTTCTAGTGAGGGGATCATTAAATCATGACGGAAATTCAGAGTCAGGTTCTAACCTACCCATTTCTAATTCCAAGTTAAAATGCATTACTTTGACACACACCGGTTTGTTGCATAGATGGCAGTTCATTGTTTTAAAAGCACAGGGGGCATTTTGTGCCTGAGATGCAAGGCACACACCTTTTTGAAGCAAGGTGCAAAAATGCACAAAATTCCAAAAAAAAAAAAACAAAAGATTAAAAATATTAAACATAATATCGATTAAAAATATAAGCTTAAATTTTAAAATAAATGTTCTAAAAATAACGTGGTTGTGGAGGTTTCCCCTAGAAGATGATAGGGGAAGCATTCATGGTATCTTGGAAAATGGTTGGAATACAAAGGTGGCGTCTCACTCTTCAAAGTCTCCTTGAAAAGTAATACAAGCGGTACTCCCAACCTTTCTTAATTTCACTCACTTTGATGTGGGTAGTGGGAACAAAGTTCTGTTTTGGGAGGATCTGTGGATTGGTGACATACCCCTCAAGCTACAATTCTCTTTTCTCTACTCTCTGTCCAATTACAAATCTGAACCTATCTCAAAATTTATTGCAACCTTGCCTTCTGGCATGAACCGTGATTTTGGCTTCAGGAGGGGCTTGAGGAATAATGAATGTGAGTCCCTTATTTTCTTGTTGGCCAAGTTGGAGTTGTTCTTGGATCAAAATTTGAATGATAGTAGAATCTGGTCCCCCTCACTTGATGGGCTCTTTTCTTGTGCTTTTTTTTTCAATTTGTCCACACGGAGTTTTTGGGGGTGAGCTTCCTGGTGAAAGAGATTTAGTGCAAGCCTATCCCTCCTAAAATTCAAGCTCTGTGTTGTGAATTATTTATTGGAAAGATAGATATCTGTGGCATGCTGCAATAAAAGGAGGCCCAATTGAAGTGAACAAGTACCTGGAGAACATTGTAAATATAGCAGTTGAAGTGAACAAATCTCTGGGTTTATTGGTTTTAGGTGGAGAGACTTTACTAAAAAGATGTTTGAGCCTTTGAGGTACTGGAAAGACATTTTCCTCTTCCCACGAGGGATTTAGATGTCAACTCTGAAGCTCTTAGTTCTAGATCTGAAGACTTAAATTCTGAAAAGAGAGCCGATGGAACTACAAGAGTCAGCAATGGTGAAATTGAATTCGTGGAAGAAGATCAACTGTTCAAGAAGAATACGGTTCTGGAATTGGAAAGAATTAACAAGGAGACTAGGGACTTGATGGATCTTAGGAAGGACTTTTTGGTAGTTAGAAGGTTTAAACATTGGAAAAAATATTGTCCAGTTTTGGTGTCAAGTGTTTTTGCTAGGTTAAAAGGAGGGTTATTTGGAATTGGGCCAAGTAAAAGAGTTTTGAAACACAAGAAGGGTCAGAAGAAGAATTAGAGGTTTGTTCTTTTCTTTGGTCTGTAGAGGGAGTTTTTATGGATTGCCTTCTTTGTATTTTAGTGTTAGAGATCTTGTTGTGAAGAGCTCTGTTTTGGTGGTTGGTTTCTGTTTTTTTTTTTTTTTTCAGGTTTGGGAGGATGCTTGGTTGTATTTCTGGTATTGTGGTTGGTGGTTTTTTGAGGTGTTGGGGTTGGTTTGTTCTTCTTTTCTTTGGGGTGACTTCTGGTCACTTTCCTTGTATTTCTTTTTTTTTTTATTTTAATAAAGTTTTATTTATTACAAAAAAAGGAGGCCCAATTTGTGCCTCTCTCCTCCGGTGTGCATACTTTGCAAAGCTTGTGGTGAGACCATTCCTCATTTACTAATCTCCTATCTTGTGTCTTGTATTTGGGAATATTTCTGTTTTCTCTTTGGTTGTAGATGAGTTTCCCCTCGAGATGTTGTAAACTTATTCAACTCCAACTTCCTAAGGCAATCAAAAAAGAGAGGGAGAATTATGTGGAGGACAGTAGTGTGGTTTATTTGGGAGGAAAGAAACCAAAGAATCTTTAATGACAATAGCAGGTTAAGGAGGAGCTAATAAAAGCTATAAAAGTCAGAGTTGTGCATTGGGTAAAAACATTTGACCTCTTTAGAGTCTTCTTAGTTAATGAAATAGTAAGAGCTTGGGTAGAAGTTGCACGGATAGATATAAGAAAAGGCAGAATGATAATGGAGTGGAAACCCCTGGTTGAAAACAAATTGAAGATGAACTTTGATGGTAGTTTTATGGGCAATCCAGGAAGGGCAAGCATAGGGGGTGTCTTTAGGAATCACCTGGGCATGGTGTTTGCTATGTATTCAGGACCAATTGGTTTTGGTGGCTCGGTTAGAGCTGAAATAATGGCACTGTTGCAAGGTCTGACTCTGAGATTAGCACAACAGCTTGGTTTTTGAGAAATGGAAGTCGAAGGAGATTCAGAACTGGTTAGGAATGGCAATGGGGCAGGGATCATATTCCCTGTCCCTGACCCCGATTATGAAATAAATCCCTATCCCTGATCCCGATCACTGGTGGAGTTAATCCCCATCCCCGTTCCCGCCCTGCCAAAGCAGTCCCCCATCCCTGACCCCATCGGGTAGGGGAAGTTGGGTAACCGGCAGGGATGGGGAAAATTGCCATTCCCTAGAACTGGTTATATCTTGGACAAGGCATTGTAATTCAGCACCTAGGAGTTATAGACATGACTGCAGGGAGATATACTACCTAGTAAGGGAACTGAATACCACCTTTATCTGGATTAGAAGAACTGCAAATGGGTTGGCAGATGTAAGGGGTAGATAGAAACCATTTGTTCTGGGCAAAAAACATTTGGGGATTGGTTGGAATGGTCCAACAGCTGTACTAAAAATAACTTCAAATTTATTAATGAATATCCTTTGCTGATAAAAAAATGTTTTAGAAAAACTATTTTCTCAAATTAAAACACATAAATGTAACATATAGAACATATTAAAAAAATGAAAATGTAAAAATAAAATCAAACATAACATCATCATCCATGCCTTGTCCCAACTCTATGGTACATGAATCCTGTTTTACCAATCCATTCTATTTAAAACCATATCCACTGTTAAATTATTGGTACTTAAATCATTTCTTACTACTTCTACCCATGTCTTTTTTTTGGCCTACCGTCTACCCCTAGCTCTTCTAGGCCCTTCCACTTGTAACAAATCACTTCTTCTAATTGGAGCTATTGGTGGTATTCGATGCACGTGACCATACCATCCTAGCCTACTCTCTCTCTCTCTCTCTCTCATTTTATCACTTATTGGAGCTACTCCTAGGTTTCTATGGATGGCTTCATTGCTGATCCTATCCTTTCTAGTTTTTCCATTCATCCATCTTAGCATCCACATTTCTGCCACTATCATTTTCTGAACATGTTTCTTGATTGCTAACATGTTCAGGCATGTGAAACTTTTAATCAATTTATTTTTCCCATTTGCATTCTTGATTCTGCAAGTATGAGCCACCTTTGTACCAAGCCCCCCGGTAGATACCAAGCTCCTTGAGGCAAACCCAAACAAGTCCATGTTAGGGTCTTAAGTTCTTAATCCTTTAAAAAATGATTTATAATATTAATTGTCTTTTAAAAATATCTTTTATTAGGATGAATGAACAACATTCATTCATTAGGTGTGCACCTTTGGCCCAGCCACTGGGCTTAAAAAATAAGCAAAATGCACAATTTCAAAAGGCACATGTCTGGTGTGTGCCTCGCCTGTGTGCCTCAAGAACACCTTTCAAATCACTGGCAATCCATTAAAACCATATATACTGGTGGCTGTTCTTTGTTAACTACTGGTATTTAGCTCCTATCTTGTCTCACCCATTATTGCTGCCTTTGCAGGAGCATTTTCATCTATATTCCAACAATTGGAGGAAGTTCTGAAGAAGGAATTCTGTAGGCAAAGACCACTATAGATGGTTCTGATGCTATTCAAACAAAACATTTGATGGCATGCTGAACTCAAAGATGGAGTATGGGTCTAACATCTCAGTGCCTTGGGGTTTTTTCCAACAAGAAAAGTAACTGACAAATAAAGGGTACAACAAAACTATAAAACAAGAGTTGAGACTTGTGTGATGATTGGGATATCTCACAAGAAACTTGGTGAGGTTCAATTTGCATACTTGGTACTTCCTATCAGACCATGAACATCATCCGCGTTTTCATGGCAACCTGTAATAGAAAGAGTTGAGACTTGAGGAGAGATTGGCTTGGTGGAAGTGTAAGCTATTATCCTTTGGTGGCTGTATTACTTTGATTTAAAGTTTTGTGACCAATTTGCTCATAAATTATCTTTCCTTGCTAAAGATAATTTCAGGTTGGTAAGGGGCCTAGTATTCTTTTTTGGGAGGATGAATGGAGTGGTTTTGGTAGATTTTGTGATCCTTGTCCTAGACTCTACAGGTTAAGTGAGAAGGATATCACGATTAATCTGTGCTTTGAAATCAGGAATGATAGAGTTATTTGGTGTCCAAAATTTTAAAAACCATAATAGCCGCACCTAGAAGTAGATGAATGTTTATCTCTTTCTGAACCAGATGCAAGATGGTGGAAGGATTAATGGACAGCTCACAGTAAATTCATTTTTATTCTGCACTTAATTCTAAACCAGGTGGGCAGAGCTGAATCGAGAGGTATTAGGGGTAATCCAATGCCACCCAAGGTGGAAGCTTTCACATGGCTAGTTGCCATGAACAATACAGGACAATCTCTTCATTACATGCATTTCAGCTCACAATGGATCAGCTGAGAGAGAGAGAGAGGGGACGACAGGTTCTAAGTATGCTTTTTTGTTCAACAGAAATGAATAAGATGCAGGACATCTTCATCATATGCAGCTACACCAGATTCATTTGGGGATTTTTCTTCTTTAAAAGTTGTTCACAGCCTTTGAATCCCAATGAGATGTTTGCAACTTGGCCAAGAGGCCCAAGACTTCAGGAGAGTAAGAAAGGCTTTTTGTTTTTTTGGAGCCATGTTCTGTTTGCTGTACTGTGGTGTATTTGGAAGGTAAGAAATGTTTAGAAGAACTGACAAAGATCGCTTTTCAGTGGGGAAAACAATTCTGGATGGGATCATAGTGCATTCCAGAATTTTCTGATGTACAAAGAGAAACATTCAGGGTTCATTTTTGGCAACATTAGAATTGTCCTAGATCTTGCACTTTCTTGAGGTTGAGTGCCACCTCAAAACCATACGTTGCCAGAGAAGATGGTCATTCAATCGTGAAAATAAGTTGTAATCAAGGGAAGCTGAAAACTTCCATCCTCCATCTTCATTAAGTTGTACAATTGCAGTAGTTCGTGCACAATGAGGTTCAAATTTGGATATATTAATTTCAGGATATCATATTCTGTTCATGGGCTTGTTCAATTTTTATCAGTTTTCATGAGAAAACTCGTCATTGAATTGAGACTTAAAAAGACTATCGTGGTATGACACGCTTGAAATTAAATTTATTACTTGGTTGATCGGTTGATCTCTATTTTTTAACTGGAAGCCAAACTTCCTCTTGCCTTTGCTTAATAACAAATCCATAACTTTTTACATACTCAGTTTGTTTTATTTAATTTTATTTTCTTGATTGTTGTTATTAGTTATTTATTACTCGTTAGTTTTTAAGTTCTAAGCTTTCATGCCCTATTGCCCCGCTGTCCAATTTCAAAGGTACTGTGCTAAACATTCTCATATATTTTTATAAGGAAAATCTATGATGCAGAAAAGATATGGTATAGGAAGAGTTTTGACCAATCAAAACCCACCCATGAATTTTGATAAATAGCATCTGATTGGCTGCCATGCTTATGATTCTAATTGACTGGTCAGTAGTTTTTCAGATATCATATCTTTTCCATATCATAGTGGAATCCATTTTTATACTAGAAAATGTGTTAACATTATAATTTCAGATATGGAAATATGTGTGTATGTTTTTATAATTTTTTACATCTTTATCTGTTTTTTTTTTAACTTTTATTGTTTAATTATGAACTCCTAGGTCAATTTGTGACCTGGATGGTTGAACCTTTGGTTTGCCATCCAAATGGATAAATAATTCCATTTTTCTATTTTTTTTTGTTTTTAAGTTTAGGTTTTATATTCCATTTCCATTATTGATAAAATATTTTTTAATTATAATATTTATTTTTATTTGATAAGAAGGTTTAAAATATTGGTATTGCATATTGTATCAATAAGCCTGGAGAAGGATGTGTATTGTGTTAAGCTTTTGATACACATGGTTACAATGGAAAGATATGTTGTGCTTGGATACATTGGGAAAACTCTCACAAGTTCTAAAAATACATAAATGGCACAACACTAGATATTGGAATAACTATGAATAATAAACATATAAGAATTGCACACTTCAATAATTTGTATGAACATTACAATCAATATAACTAGGAATCTAGAATATATAAATACCATTCATAACTTTACTAATAATACATTAATGTTTCTGCTTCTAGTTTATTAAAAATTTATTACAAATTACATTAAATTGTTGTTAGATTATTGGCTTATAATGTATAAAATAAGCTATTTTTTTTAAATTTCGATTTTTTCTAAAATTTTAAGAAAAATTATTTTTGACACATCTTTACACATGGTTTTCGAACTGCCATTGACCCGAATGGTCGAACCGTTCGGCTTAGGAACTGTCCAGGCAACCGGCTTCGTTTTACCCCAAACCCGGTCCCTGGCAAAAAACCATTGAATTAGTCAATGAACTGTTGACCCGGGCGGTTGACTCGTCAACCCATTCAATGGTTTTTGGCCATTTTTTATTTTAATTATTATTTTCTTATTTTTTTTAATTTTTTTGTCAGGATGGGCCGTCCGTTCAAATCGGATGGTCGAACCGTCGACTTGGAAACCAGTGGCCAGAACGGTTCCGTTTTTGGGTTGTTTTTTAAAACCATGTCTTATACTGTGCCTACTTAGATGCACAGTCCTTGTCATGACCCATCGTTACATATTCATCAAACCTCTCCTTCAAGTCTTCCGGAAGGTCGGTGGTGCATTTATATATAGGGATGCAAACGGATCAGATTGGATTTGAATCAGAGTGTATTTGAATCCAATCTGACATTGTTCATGTCGGAACCGATCCGATTTGAAGATTTAACCGGATTTGATAGGACTCAATTTGAATTTGAATCTTGTCGGTAAGTCGGATCTTTGGATCTAATTCAATCCGACTTGTATATATATATGTATTATATATTTATATTTATGAATATATATTTTTAAATAAATAACATATATATGCATTATATATTTATATTTATAAATATATAATACACATCGGATCGGATAGGGTGGGTTGAAATCTGGACCCAACCCGAAGATCCAAACAAGGCTGATCCGAATTTGACCAAATAGGAGTGGATCATGATCCGATCCATTTGCACCCCTATTTATATATCATTGGCAGCTCTTGGTTCTGCATAGAAGTACTGTTGCAAAACAAACCACACAGATAATCTCTTATACAAGGTGTTTGGTATGGCTTATGTTTATTTGATAAATGGTGCTAGGTCATCGCTAGGTGGGCATTTGTCCGGTCCCATCATGCTATTTTGTATGCTTATTTATCCTTTAAATGTTTGTCTTGGTTTACATGCAAGCGAACCGTTGGGGGAAGCTTCATTTTAATGTTTTCCCCAATACAAATATGTTTATTTATTGTTTCACTTATGTAGTGTCTAATGGCGCCTAGTAGCATCTAGCTATGAACAAGTATTAGAAAAACGTTTATCAATCATTTTTTCTCGATTTTGAAGACAAATTAAATACAAAAATCCACTCAATTGAATAATATTAAGTTTTGATATTTGATCTTTACCTAGGCAGTTTCTTATACCGACTGTCATGCACTATACTAATGTTGCAATTACTCAAATCCTTAAGTTCTCTACACCTTTTAATATCAAACAAGCTGAAAAAGAATATACCATGTTACGAAAAGGAAATGCTGTGATTTGGAATTGGTGCAAATGCTTTCTTTGCACCAATTCCAAATCATAGCACGGTCACTCACAGTTGCCAGTTGAAACTATGGGTTTTCAACAGGTAGGGGACGTTAATTTTTTGAATTTTGAGAGGAAAAAAGTTAGGCCAATGGGAAAGTTGGTTGAAAGTTTATTTTCCTAGTATCATTTAAGTGATACCCATTTGATATCCATCTTTCATGTGGATAAATAATTTTTTCATCAGAGGGAAAGTCACCAACATTTAGATGGGATAAAAATGTTTAATTGTCTATTTTAATAATGGATTTTTATGGATAAAATGGTCATTGGTTTATTTGCATAGGAAATAAAAGAACATAGGTGTATGCACTGACCCTGGTAGAAAACACTAAACTAGGTAAGTAACATACTGAAAAGCGAATGGAGCCCAAGAGAAAGCATATGGGACTAATCTCTAAATAGGCAATGTTGGTTGCTTTGGATATTTTACACCAAGTAGTCAGTAATCCTATTTTATTCCTTTTTAACAATATACTAGTTCTTAATGTTCAGTTTGGATCTATTTTCTTTGCAAACATGTGATATTTTATATAGGGACCTAAATATTAATCAATTTATGCAATAATCATATATTATGATTATTAGGGGTGAGCATGGGCCGGTTCCATGGTAGAACATGGAACCTACCCTATGAAGGTTGGTTCTAGGTAGGGATGTAAATGGATCGAATTCGAATTGAATTAGGCAATATCCAAATTTGAATCTGATTAGAAAATTCAATATCTGAATTTTATTTGATATCTGACGGATATTGAAAATTAATATTCGAATTTGAATTTGATCAAATATTTGAATATTTGATTTGATTCAAAGTTGGCCAAGTAATTATTTTAGGTAATTAATAAATATATAAAATAAATATTTTATTTATATAAAGTATATAAATATATAAATTATTTATATAAATTAATTATTATATATATATATACTTTATATAAAATATTTAAATATTTTATATATTATATATAAGAATTAAATAATCGGTCGAATTTGGATATTTATCGAATCGAATAAGGTCATATCCGAATTCGACCAATTAGATATTCGAGTTATCCAAATTCGATTCGATTATGTCGAATCTCGAATTCGAAATCGGATTTTCAAATACCACACCCTTAGTTTTGGGGTCAGTTTTGGCCTTGGCGGTTCCAGGGTTTACCCATGCAAGCTATTCTTCTTTACTCTCCCCCTTTTAAAAAATGTCCTTCAAAAACTTGATTTTCAATAATGATAATATATAGTTTAAAACTTATATTATCTTTATTGATTAAATTGAGTAATTTAATATGTAGATTATCATAATATATTAATATATGGTTCAAAATTTGTTATTATAATTTAAATTTTGTAAATATTACCTTTTACATTATTTATTATACACATTCAAATATTAAAATGGAAACAAATGATCAAATTAGTTAAATAATTCAATGGTCAAATGAGACCATGGCTTTTGTAACCACGAGTGTTTGGATTCAAATTTTTATATCCTTAAACATATTTTGGGGTTTATTTCAAGATAAGTTTGATTTCAAGGCCAGTTCAACCAAAGCCAACCAAAGCCGGTTCATTGGATCGGTTTGGGTAAGGTAAACCTAGACCCTGAAATTGACTTGGATGGGATTTGATTCTAAGAATTTGAAATCAGACCCTACCTTGTAAGAGATTGGGTAAGGTTAACTCAACGCCATTTTCCATTTGATTCTAAGTAAAATCTGCCCATTTGCTCACCCTTATCTTATAATAACAATTGTTTTTATCATTTGAATCCTACCTTGCAAACATTTGTTTTTATCATTTGATTCCTAAAACATATTAGCATTACTTTCTTTTATCCAACATTGCATTACATTCCTTTATTCAAACAGTTTTCCATCTTCAAAAGTCATCTCATTTCAGCATCATTTTCAAAGATATATAACTTCAGCTCGTTTTTACAAAAACACAGCTAGTTATTCCGCCATCCCATTATGCTTCTTTTCAAACAAACATCCACCAAACAGGAGTTCGGTTAACCAATGTGCTATTGACATTGCAGCAACCACATCTTGTTCAAGGCATCTGCGGCCCTTGCTGCTACAAACACATGCTATACTTATTCTCCTACGAGCATTACATACAAAGCAAGGTTTTCAAAATTGATCCGGACAACGAATTGGTCAGGAGTTCGGTTTTCGATCTGAACGATTTAAACAGTTCAACTGCCCGAATCAACAGTTTTCTAACCAAATCAACGTTTTTGACAAAAATTTAGTTTTGGAAAAAAATGAAACTGGTCCCGATTTTTCCGATCCAACCATCCGGTCCGACCCAATTTTGAAAACCATGATACAAAGATCCCATAATTTCAGGGGGCTCCAGTTAAATGATAATCCTTTGGGCATTCACGCCGTAGGGTCTCGATGGCTCAGGCACTTGCTGCCAGAAAGAAACCCAATAACTTTGGGAGGCTTTGGTTTGACGGTTATTCTTTGGGCATTCATCCAGTACCCACTTCCAAAGACCAGTAACTCTGGGGGGCTTCAATTTAAGCATCCATTGCGAAAGACCCAGTAATTTCGGGGGGCTCCGGCGGTAATCCTGTGGACATCTCTCTTGCTTCGCCACCTGGCAACCCACTTCACATTGTAAAGCCACCTGTTGGATTTAATGTCACTGGCATGACAAATGGATAAGTTGCATACTTGCTCCATCACACAGTTTTTACAATCCAAATTCATTATCAATCATAGCATGCAGAAAATTTTCAGCCTTACATCACTCAACCTTACGACTTACAATTAAACCACCATTGGGGGCTGAACTTACCAAAATTTTCAGCCTTACACAGTACTCTTGACTCTTGTATTGCCCAACTTATCCATTCTGCGCCCAACCTATTCATTTTGCTAAATCCAACTCATAAGTTCATAAAACAAACTTGTGGAATTTTTGTATCCAAGATTTATAAAACCACAACAAAATTTAAAGTGTATGTTTAACCCCGTTTAGAAGTAACAGAAGTTAAGCCCATTAACCCAACTCTCTCTCTCTTTCTCTCTCTCATTAACTCTTTTAACAATCTCCCATTAATTATGTCATTAACTCTCTCCTTCAATAACTAATGCCACTAATTCTATCTCATCTCCATTATTCCAATTTCACAAAATTCATTACCTTTATCTATATCTATATCCATTTCAATTTAACTATAATTATATATATTAGATATATTTACATTAAATTGTAATTATTAGTAAAGATTAATTATATTGAAATTGAGATATTCAATGATATATTATTATGCTAAATAATCTACTTCCATTTAAAATTATAATCCATTTATATTCCATTTGAAAATAATAAAAATTAATTCAACATAATTAAAATAATTTAGTAAGTTACTTAAGTAAAATAAAAATGATTATTAATTATTGTTATTGATAAAAATATTTTTATTAATATAATAAAAAGAATTTAATTGATAAAAGGAATAAGATAAATTAAAAACTAATATCAATTTAAAAATAATATAAAACTAATACAAAATTATCTAACAATTATTAGTTTTGTAATTAATTTTTACTAATTTAAAACCAACTTAAGTTCTACTGAAAAATAAAAACTTAATATAGTTAATTAAACTTCATAAGTAATTCAAATTTAATAAAAACTTAATATACTTCATTAAATTTAATTTTTACTAATTTCAAAAATTAATATAAAATATTAATTTTAAATATAGTTTAATGATTTTAAAATCAATTTAAATCCCAGTTAAAAATAAGGAAAATTATGAATGTCTCCTTCGGTTTTCTAACAATCCTATGGAACTCCCCAATGTTTTGACCTTAACAAAAACCTCCCCTATTGTTTTGAAAAAAAGTGCAAATACTTTCCTTTTGTCATCATTCCAAATAAAAAATGTTGATGTAATGCATATATTTTACTTCACTTCAGCCTTTTTGCCTTACTTTGTCCAAGAAGAGTAAGGAGAATTGTTCTTTGAAAGTTATTTGGCATAATAAATTAGTGAAGGGTAAAGTTGAAATTTTAAATTCTATATGATAATGCATTAACAATGATAAGGGTATTTTGGTAACTTTGTCTTTGTTAGTAAAAAAGATAAGGGAAAGGAGGTATTAGCACTTTTTTTTTTTTCAAAAGGGGAGGCTGTTGTTAGGGTCAAAACACAAAGGTGGTTTATAGAAATTGTTATTTATATGTTTTTTATATTTTTACCTGAAAATAATATATAAATAATAATAAACAAATAAAAATTACTAACTTTTTTTTCAAAAAATTAATAAAAATTAGCATTAAGATACAAAAATACAAATTATCTAGAGAATAGGAAATTGGCCACTCTCACTAAAGTGCAACTTAGATTGTGATTGCATAAACTAGACATAACCCTAAAAATAATACTTGAATTGAACTTAGATGGGCACCACTTAATTGGAAATGTCATAGAACTTCATCTCACTTTTGCTTATAAATAAAGGCCGAGCATCGCATGGTTCATTACTAGTTTTCATAAAAAACCAAGGAGACCCAAACCGCAATAAACACGATCGAACAAACCAAACCCAAGTAGCGGTCACTTTCTATATTGCCCTCCTCTCTCTCTTAGGTTCAAGAGGATGAAGAAAACACGAGGCATAATCAAATTCAAGAATTAGAAGACTCAAATATGTTAGGGGGGTTGGTGTCACATCAATTTGTCAAACCTGAAGGCTCAGTTTGGAAAGAGTACAAATGCAAATATGTATAGTTTAAATACATACAAAATAATATAAAATTTAAGGTTTTGCACTCTACATATTTGCATTTGAACTCCTTCCAAACTGAGCTGGAAGAGAAAATAAGTCCACTGAGACATTGCTTTTATTTGTATTTTGCAAGATGGATCCCAATGCCTAATCTTAAAAATTTGTTCCCTGTATGAAAATAGGCTAAAGTAGATTATGTTGACAAAATTCGTAATCAACTTTGAAAGACAAATACAATAATCGAAATGCCAAAAAAAAGCACCGTTACTCTCATCAAACTTCAAGCATCTCATAAAGCGGATTAAAATCATAAAAAAAAACAAAGCTGAAAGATTAAATATAAGATAAAAATAAAATAAGAACAGGGTGACCAATTTACAGTCGTTGATCAAACCACCTGCAACAATAACAAGAACATGGGACAACCGTGCCTTCAAAGTTATTTTGTTGGATAGCTGAATCAGTAAGTGGGTAGTTTGGAATGGAGATTCTCATTTTCCTTATGTTCAGCTGCTCCCAAAAGGATGTCCCAGCCATCCTATACTTGTGTTTTCATCTTCTTGAACCAAAGCATCTGGTTCTCAGTTGGGGAGGGAGTAGGTGAACAGTAAATATATTTTTAAAGGGTAAAATAGGAAGATGAAAAGAGGTTCATAAAATGGGAGAATAAACAAGGGTATGTTTTAAGTTCAGTAAGTCAATTTATAAAAACTTGGTATATCCAAGTCTTTTACCCAAAATATACAGTATTAAACTAAGCCCAACCCTCCAACCGGCACATTGAATTTACTAAAATACCTCCGGTGCTTATAATTCAATTAATATTGCAAGGCAAATAAACGTATGCATTATGTATTGAAGTCAATAGTGTTTCGAATCTTATGTGTAGGATAATTAATAATCTGAAAGTTTTGGTGTTTGTTAATGTTATGTTGCTTGTTTATTACTTATATATAATAGGAAATTAGATGTAGGTTTTAAATATAACTTGCCAATCCAACCCACCTCACCCTCAAAATGCGGGGAGGATAGGGTTTCACATTTTCTTGTGCAGGTAATGTTTAGATTTTGAAAACCAAACCCATTGCAGGTTTTGGGGAACGGTACGGATTGAAAGGCTTGGGGAGGTGGAGAGGTCTAAAATTTACAAAACCCTGGAAGAGAGCAGATCAGATGTTTACACAACTGAACTCCCTACTTTTCATGGTTCTTTTAACTGAACTCCCTACGGGAGAAGGGGAGAGAGGATCTGCTGCTTACACAGCTGTGTCTGATGGGCTACGTAATCATATTTAGTTTCCATACACCTGGGGTCCACCTGAGTATGAGTTCTACATGAATGGAACACATCTGTTCACTCATGATTGGTTATGCATCCCATTATACACAACTGTACAAACAGAAGATGCTGATGCATAGAAACACACTCATTCACCCGTGATTGGTTACGTAACCCATACACAGTTGTGCCGGCAGCAGGTCCTGATGCATGAAAAACATGCTTTGGACATTGCTAATGTGAACTGCTTTTGCAAAACTTGTCGTGATTTACTTGAAAACATTGCTAATGTGGACATTGATTTTGCAAAGCAAGTATACAATACGATCAATCCTATTGGTCTTTGGACCAAAAGAGCATTAATATCTTAATCAGGGTTTTTAAAACCGACCTGGATAACAAACTGGTTAGGGGTCCGGTTCCCGGGTTGAACAGTCGGCCCATTCTGACAAAAATAAAAAATTAAAAACTGTTAAATGGTTTGAACGCCTGGGTCAGCGGTTTGTTGATCAAATCAACATTTTTTGGCAAAATTCTGATTTTGGTGAAAAACAGAACCCATCACCTGACCGGTTCCCAGTTTTTCCAGTCCAACTGTCCGGTCCAGTCTGGTCCAGTCCGGTCCGGTTTTGAAAACCATGATCTTAACTAATGATATCAAAATTCAATTTGGAAAGAATGTCGGGCTAGAAAAAAGTGTCTATATAATTTTGAAATACTTGGAAATAAACACCTTGTTTTATAATATCCAACCCAGCAAAAATTAAAAGGCCACATCAAAATTCATAACCTCTTTCTCTGGTCATATGATTCATATCCCACCTCAAAATTCTACTTCAAAATAATGCATATTGTAGGAAAAACAAAACATTGTTCTATGGAGCTCACTGTAGATCAATCAATTTATAAATCGACTATGATGCATCTTCAAATCAAGGGGAAGCGGCCATAGAATGTGGGACCTACCTCGATAACCAAGTGGCAGTCATAAATAAGCTGATTAAAGCATCATCAACGTTGATGAAGCATGGGCAGCCAAGATGAGATAGAGTTGCCTTATAACTTGGACCCAATAATATTATCAGGGAGGTCTGGAAGTCTTCATTATAGCATCAATGGAGAAGTTAATCTATGGACAATTTCAAACGTCATAGAAAACATTCATGACATGGTCACAAACCTTTTCCTGATTATAAATTCACACATGTAAAAAGTTTTTTTTTGGATGATATCGGCATATCGCACTGCCCCTCGCCTTGTCCAGTGCTTCCTTCCGCATACCAAAAAAAAAAAAAAAATGGTAGCATCCACACAAAGTTGGATTAAAATCAATTTCTGTGAAAATCTCAGTTAGTCTTCAAGCTAATAAAGACCTTTCAATAAGGTCAACTCATGAATCTTATGTATGCTAATGCTTGGTAGTGTAATATCATAAACTCGTATTCCCATTTCTTTAGCCCATTATTAACCTTTCCATTGAGATGAGCCCACAGACAAACAAGAAGAAAGTGAAGAACAGTTAATAGGTCTGGAAATGGTACCCGTTCCATATTCAAATTCAATTCGACCAAGGCAAAATGAGTTTCAATCAGTTTTATAATTGGACGGGACATGGAGCCATCCAGTTTGATTGTCTGGATCTGCTTTTCTCCTCTCATTTTGCAACTAATCCTAATGCGCCAGAAAAACCAGTTGTTCCAACTTCTAAAAAAGATACCTTTTGCATTCAGCTAAAATGATTTTCTGTTCTGGTGGTAACTTAAATAGTTTACTTATAATGTATGCATATGAAGATGTTTCACAATGAAATGAGCACTCACAGTTGTTGAGGTTTGCTGGAACTACTTCATAAACATTGCAACAGCCTCATGGATACCACGCCCACTATTCACCGACTTGTAGCAGCGAGACAGTGAATGGGGCCCACTCCAAACGGATCTGGGATCTTTAGAGAAAAGAGTCCCACATAAATCCAAAATCAAAGGATTTTCAAGATAAGTAAGTTCCTCCAAGATTCTGGTACGCCGTTGCCTCTCTTGGGATTCCTGTCACCAAACAGTGAGTGTAAAGTTGCAAATTATTTATTTATTTTTTAATAGTTCTAACGAATGGGTTTATACAACTTTTGGATTTGTTTAAGAGGTAGGACTCATAAAAAGACATTTCTAATTTTGTCGCCTATTGTTTTTTCATGGGTTCCATCATGTCTGAAGAATGGGGTATAAAGAGCTTCATAAACTTGGTTACCATAACTCTTCAGATCATTGTGAAAAAAAAAATACATTTGTTGCACAAAGATGAAAAATGTGGATGGCTATATATAGCATGTGGTAGAAAATAAACTTCCCATCATGCCTAGGATGGCTATATATAATACGTAGCATTTAGTCATAATATCCAAGATGCAAGGCAAGTTCAAGTATCTTCATTAGATGTGGCATTTAAAGAACTCACCAATAATTCTATAAGAAAGGCTTCCAGCTTAGCGTCTAAACTGTCTAGTTTGTGATCCATTGTAGTAACTTTCTACTACAAATAAAAAGCAATTCTAGATCCAATAGAGCTTAGACGATCATGGAGTCGATCCTTCTCTTCATCATAGCTGTTGATCAAATCACCAAACTTGGCATTAACTTCATTTACTGTAGTGTTTCCCATGTTTTACAAAGGTTTGCTTCAATATCTCCAAATATGGTTTTGTACCCCTCTAGATTTAGCTCTGTTCTATGCTTGGCTCTGATATAAAACTGATGTAGGACAAAGTAGGGGTCCTACAAATTTCGGATCTGATAGTGAGCTTCATGGGGTGGTGAATGAGGGACTTCAGGTAAACAGTTTAGAATGAGCCAAATACTAGAAAGGAGAGCCCTTGCTGTTAAGAGTAAGCAGCATAGAGATGTATCACTTAGAAGAAGAAATAGGTCAAAGACAGGGTAAAAAGAGAAAATACAGGCAACAACCAGAATTCACTAAACTAAACTTTATTTCATCACATGAAGTCTTCTCAAAATTCAAGTACAATGACTTTTGTCATAGATTGAATATAAGTTGGATATCCCTCTATAGATTTTAACTTGGACTCAAAGAGAGAACTTCTAATTGATTTAGAACTAAGACAAACTCATATGAACGCTCAAATAGACCCGGACTCCAAAAACAACTCTAATAACTCATTAGTAATGCTACTAAAACTTCAGAAATTACTAAAAATAGTAAATAGTTACAGGAATCAATATAAGTAGTAAGTTCATAAGTTACCATAATAGTAATTTTGGAATAACAAGAAAACTTAAAACCTATTCTTAAGACACCTAAAAATAAATTAAAAACAAGACATCTAGAAACCAATATCCTATCATCCAAAAATTCTGCAATTGGGAACTGAATTATTTCCCCATGGATTCTTTCCTTGCTTTCATATCCGAAACAACTTAGAATCCTTTATAGATTTTTCCCTCCCTCTACACCAATGCCATCTTTCAAATATAAAAAGCATCTCATTTTCTGTCTCAACTTCTAGGCTGCATTGAGATTCCTTCTACAGTTCAACTTTGGCTTTGAGGAATTCTTTGGAGGGTGTTTTCCTTGATCCCAATAATCCAAATGGTAGAATTTGGATTCCTAAGCCCTTGGGTGTTTTCTCTTATGCTTCCTTCTAAACTTTTGTCTCTTATCAGACTTATCTTGTGAATCTCCTCTTCCCTTCTAATTTCAACTCCATTCTCTAGCAGGCTTTTCTTGCAATACCTTGTGAAATGGTGGTGCATGTAAAGTGATTGATCCTCAATGTGTGGTGATTTTGTGGTGGTTTGTGGTGATATCTTGTGGTGTGTGATGCTTCCCTAGTGTTTCAAGTAGAAGTGTGGCGATTTTTTTTTTTGGTGTTTTTCCTAAGTGAAAAGTGTGCTACAGTAGGTGTAAACAACTGTAATGACAGTTTGCTCAAGTGATAAATCAATGATTTCTTTCTCTCACTCATGGCTTCATCAAGTGGTAATACTAAACCTACAGTAGTTGTGCAATCAGACCCCATGAATTCACAGTAAGACATGCTGCGGGAGATGGAAGTTAAGACATGTTGGATTAAAAGATCTGCTAATTCCCTAGCTGACGGTTTAGCTAAACAAGGGGCAGAAAGGGATTCATTGTTTTGGGCTAAGCTGTAACATTAGTGTCTTTGTATTTTCTTTTTTCCGTTCTTGAAGCTCTTTGTGACTCTTGGAAGATAAGTGTGTTTGTCTTCCACTTGTAAATTTTCTACTGATGAATTAATGAAAGTGTTATTGATCAAAAAAAAAAAAATTCACAGTAACCCATGGTGAAACTCAATGGTACTAATTATATACCATGGGCCAAGTCGGTTTAGAATCTCTCATTGTAAGAGGTGAGTTGAAGTATATCAAGGAGGGCCCATTGAAAAGTGGATTGGAAGGTACAATGAACGGGGTACAAGAGAATGCTCAAATTATGACTTTTCATTGGAATAGTATAGAGAACCATATCAGTGTGAACCTCATGTTTTTTGACATGGAAAAGGAGATTTGGAACCATCCCAAGAAGTTATATTCCGAACAAGATGATGTCACAAGAATATACCAGCTGTACCAAGATTATTTTTCCCTACAAAAGGGGATAAAAGTGTTGAAGAATATTATACTTCCTTGAAAAGCTTAAGGAATGAACTTAATGTTTATCAGCCCCTATTCATTTATTTGAAAATACAACTGGAACAAAGGGAACATCTAGATGTTGCAAGGTTTTACTCAGGGTTGAGGTCTGAATTTGAACTAGTGGAGGCCCCAATCTTAGGTAGCGCTGACCTTCCATCTTTGTTTGAGGTTTTCTCCTGCATAAGGAAAGCCTCAACTCCACATAGTGATTATGTTCCATCTTCAGAGAGATCAGTCCTGGTATCTTCCAGAGGAGGTTTTGCAAGCAGAGGTATGCACGGTAGACGTGGAGATGGTTGAGAGGCTTTGGTTGTGGGCCTTGAGGTGGCTGTGGTGGTGGTAAAGAGGTAGGAGGTGCAAGAGGTGGTGATGGTCATAGTGGTAGCTGTAGCTTAACTCGTGAGTGCTCACATTGTGGCTAAGGGCACAGTTAATTTTTGTTATGATCTTTATGGTCCTCTATCCTCTTGGGCCAACCATGCTGTGGTGCAAGATGATTTTGGGAGATATGGTATGGCTGAGGACACTCCTGCTTCAAGTGTTGGCAAGGCCAAAGAAACAATCTCTATCTTACATGAAGAGTATGAAGGGGCTTCACTAGTATGCTTCTTCCAGTACCACCACTAGTACACTTGTGAAGTCAGGTACAACCTACCTTGTTTCTAGTTCTACACCTTCACCTTGGGTAATTGATTATGGAGTCTCTGACCATATGACTAGCTCCTCAGATATCTTTGTATCTTTGTTTCTTGCTTCTACACCTAGGGGTGGCCATGAGCCAAGATTTTTATGAGCTATTCGAACTTGGCTCGTGAAAAGCTTGATTCGGCTCAGTCTAAACCGAGCTTCGAGCCGAGCTTGAGCCCAATATATAGACTCATTTACTAGTCGAGCCGAACATGAGCCTAATAAAGCCCAGCTCGTGAGGCTCATGCATAATACATGCATAATACATACATGTATATCCACCACCAGAGTCTTTGTTGTTGACAAATCCACCACCCTTAGATCTTGATCTTCCTATTGCTCTTCATATAAGGGTAAGTGTGCTTGCATAGATCATCATCTTTCTCGGTATGTCTATTTTGCTCACTTATCTCCTTCACACCAGTGGTTAATCTCCTTTTTATCTTCTATTTCTCTACTGTGTTCTATACTGGAAGCCCTCTCATCTCTTGATTGATGAAGGCAATGGATGACGGATTTCATGCTCTTCAATCCAACAATACTTGGGATCTTATTTCCATACCTCCTAGGAATGGATTATTTAGAGACTCTCACTAGTGGAAAAGATAGGCTTTGTATAGGTACTCATCTCCTTACCTGCCCATTTTGATTGGCCCTTGTTTCAGCTTGATGTCAAAAATAATTTCCTCTATGGTGATCTTTAGGAGGTGTATATGGAGCAACCTCATAGGTATGTTGCTTAGGGGGAGTCATGAAAGGTATGACAGTTGGCTATCTATGCGCTCAAGCAATCACTATGAGCATTGGTCACTTTAGTAGTATGGCACAAGATTTTGGTTTAAAACAATGCAGTGTTGATTGCTTCGTGTTTAGCATGGATTCTTCATCTGGGAAAATATCCTAGCAGTTTATCTTGATGATATTGTTCTTATTGGCAATGACACACATGGAATTAGTGAGTTTAAATAATTCCTACAGCAACATTTTCAAACTAAGGATCTGGGAACCTTAATCTAAGAATTGAGATAGCCCGATCGAAGTGGGGAATTTCTTTGTCTCAACGAAAGTATGTTTAAGACATGTTAGATGAAACTAGATTATTGGGATCCAATCTAGTGGAATCTCCCAATGGATACCAATGTGAAGATGACTGATAGTTAGGGGAGCCATTAGAAGACCTTGCAAGATAGAAAAACTAGTAGGCAAGCTAATCTATCTCACTATCACTAGGCTTGACATTTCCTTTAGGCTATGTTTGGTTTGAAGGAAAAGCTAAGGAAAGATAGGGAAAGGTAGAGAACCCTATAAAAGGTTTGTAAAGGTTTCCCTACCTTTCCCTACCTTTCCCTTCCTTTCCCTACTTTTTCCTTCAAACCAAACACAGCCTTAGTGTTGGAGTCCTTGGTCAATTCATACAAAATCCTACAATTGATCATTAGGATGGTGTTATGAGGGTGTTGAAGTTTTAAAGGGTGATCTTGGTAGTGGGTTGTTGTATAAGAAGGGGGAGTTATCCCTAAATGGTATTCAAATGTAGATTGGGCACGGTCTCCAATAGACACAAAGTCTACTATAGGTTATTGTACCTTCTTGTGTGGGAACCTTGTCACTTGGAAGTGCAAGAAGTAGTGTGGTTGCTAGAAGTAGTGTTGAAGCTAAATATAGGGAAACGACCCATACCTATGACTAGGGGTGTCAATGCACTGGTTTTGGGTTGGACCCTGTCCAAATCAAAATCAATTTGGACAGATTGGACAGACCAATAAGACATATTGAATTGGACTAGTCCAAACTTGATAGTCCAAAATATTTATTGGATTGGATTGGACTTGGTCCATTTGTAATGGATTTATATTGGATTGGATCGGGTTGAACCAATATCCAGTCTATTGATAGAAGACAAGAACATAGGTGTTAATGGACCAGCTTTGGATTGAAACGGGTCTAAATTAAAACCAATTTGAACAGATTGGACGGTCCAAGCATTGAATTGAACCAATCCAAAATGGTCCAAAGTTCATCAGGCTGGATTGGACCTAATCCATTAATAATGGACGCATATTGGTTTGGTTGAAGCATCTTCTTCAAGAAATGAATATTCCAGTTTGTCAGCTCATTAAATTGTTCTATCACAACCAATCCGCAACACATGTTGCCTCAATCCAATGTTTCATGAAAGAACTAAACATATATTGAAGTTGATTGTTATTTTGTGAGAGAGAAGGTGGCAAATGGAGATATTGTTTTTTTTTTATGAATAATAATAAGTTTATTGATTCAGAAGCAAATTAGAGTGAATTCATACATCATCCCAACGAGAGGCGCGAGCTGCAGCCCCTCCTTGAAACTTACAAGTAAACTAGGAAAGAAAAACAAGAATCACAACTGAGCCCAAAATAATTCTTCCCTATTTACCCCTTGCTTAGCTAACACATCTGACAAGGTATTTGCTGATCTCCCCACCCACTGTACAGTGACCAACATATTCCTTGTCAACCAACTAAATTTCTTCATTTCATTCTTGTATCGCCACATAGCCTCTTCAGAATTTTTCAACCAACCCACCACCACTTTGGAATCCCCCTCGATTATTAGGTGTTGTACCCCCAGCTGGTTTGCAAATGGGATCCCTTGTACAACAGCTAAAAGTTCTGCCCTGATGGAATTCCCAATTCCCAAAGGACCTGAGAAGAGCAACAAAATCTCTCCCTTCTCATTTCTCAAAGCACCCCCCACTCCGGATAATCTTGGATTACACATGCTGCTTCCGTCAAAGTTCAACTTAATTGAGCCTTCGGGTGGAGGAGACCAGCTTGTAATTGATTTGGCCTTTAAAGATGAACACCTTGCTACTGCTGACCAATTTCTCCAAATGTCATTAAAGGAGAATTGATGAAAGATTTCCAAGGTCTTCAGCCAATGTATTGCCCTGCTTAACACACAGTCTTTCAAATCTTGGCTGTTCCTTTCCTTATCTTGAAAAATTATGAGATTCCTTTCTTCCCAAAGAGTCCAAGTCAAGGCAGCACGAGCACATCTCCACATAATTCTCCCTATTTTTGTAGGCCAAAAAAAGGTAGAATGGTTGAAGAGCATGTGAACTTCTGCTGGTAGACTCCAACAACCCCCAAACAATGAAAGTAGCCAAGCCCAAAGGTCTGCAGAAAAGGGACAAGATACTAATAGATGGTAACAATCCTCATCGTGAGCTCTACAGAGGATACACCAATTAGGAGAAATATAGAGAAAAGGTCTTCTCTTTTGTAGGTTGTCTAAAGTGTTTACTTTCCCATGGAAAACTTTCCAACAAAAAGCCATAATTTTTGGGGGAACTGGCTTACACCAAATTTCTTTTGCGGAAAGGGTTGGTGAGTAGGAAGTTGAGAGATGGACTTGAAAAAAGAAGCACAAGTGAAAGTTCCATTGGGTCTAGGAGTCCAAACCCTCTTATCTGGCTTGGAGGGATCCAAACAAACCTGATAAAGACACCCAAGCAACAAAGAAAGAGATTCAATTTCAGCATCCCTAAGTCCTCTACGAAACCCAAAATCCCAAGTAGGATCTAAGGGTGTTCCCAAAGGTGAGACAAATTTTGAGACCACCTCTTTTTTGTACAAAGAAAGAGAAAAAAGCAAAGGGAACAAAACCTTTAACGGTGAATCTCCTACCCAAATATCCTCCCCAAAAAGGATAGAGTTGCCAGAACAAACTTCATACCTGATAAAGCTGATGAATTGAGGAAGGGTGTTGTGAATAGCCTTCCAAGGTGCTACTAGGTTAGCTTGCCTCAATACACCAGCATCCCATCCATTCTCTGACCTCCCATGAATGCTTCCCACCACCTCATGCCACAATCTCTCTTTCCAAAGGCCATCTCCACAACCATTTCCCTAACAGAGCTTGATTCTTTCTAGTTACCCTCCCAATTCCCAAACCCCCTTCTTCTTTACTTCTGCACACAATTTCCCAATTAACCAAGTGATCCTTTCTCTCTTGTCCCGACTCCCATAAGAAGTCTCTCATCAACTTCTCCAGCTTCCTAGCTTCCCTAACTGGTATCCTAAAGACAGACAAATAATAGGTAGGTAAGTTAGCCAAGGTAGCTCTTATTAGGGTAATTCTTCCTCCTAAAGATGTATAGTTCCTCTTCCATGAGACTAATCTCTTCTCAAACTTTTCTAACACTGGGGTCCAAAATCTACTCTCCCAAGGATTTGCCCCTAAAGGAAGCCCTAAATATGACATAGGCCAAGCAGAGGTGGAACACTCAAGACACTCCGCAATAGCCTCGACCTCCCCTACCTCCAAATTTATACCTGCTATGCAACTCTTTTCCAGATTTATTCTCAAATTAGAGACACTTTCAAATCCTTTTATTAGCTCCTTTAGGTTTGCTACCTTTTCACTAAGACCTCCTTCACAAAAAATCATTAGGTCGTCTGCAAACTGAAGGTGGGTGACGGGGACTTGGTGTCTCCCTATTCTCCAACCCCTAATGGCATCTTCGTTGTCAGCCTTAGTAATGATCCTACTAATCACATCAGCTACTAAGGTAAAAAGGAAGGGTGAAAGTGGATCCCCTTGCCTGACACCCCTGCAAGCTGGAAAAAAATCCCTCACCGTACCATTTACCAGAAAAGAGTAGTGACAAGTACTGATACACCCAAAGATCCAACTACACCACTTGTCCCCAAATCCACCATTTCACATAACCTCTAATAGAAACTCCAAGTCCACCAAATCATAGGCCTTTTCAAAATCCAATTTACAAATGAATCCCTTCCTACTAGACCTTTTCATTTGCTCCACACACTCATTCGCAATTAAGATCTGATTTGTTATTTGTCGCCCTTGAATGAAAGCCCCCTGAGTTTCACTAATGATGGTAGGGAGGACTGTTTTGATCCTCAATGAGAGCACTTTAGCCAGAATTTTATAGATGCTTGTCACCAGACTAATAGGCCTAAAATCTTTTGGGTGGTTGGCATCATTCTTCTTAGGTATCAAAGCCAAAAAGGTGGCATTAATTCTAGGGCTTATAGTGTGATTGTCTGCAAATTCCTTAAAGACTTCAGCTAGATCCTCTTTCAACACCTCCCAACAGTCTTGATAAAAACCCCATCTGGACCCAGAGCCTTGGATCTATCCATTAGAAAGACAGCTTTCTTAATCTCTTGTTTCTCGAAATCCCTTTCCAGCCACCTTGCCAACCCTTCATCAATTCTTGGCCAATCCACCCTTTCCATGACTGTTCTCTCACTCAAAGGCCTTCTATAAATCGATTTGAAGTGGTCCACAAATTTTCTGGCTATGTCATCCTGGTTGGTAATCGCCTCCTCTCCTATCCCTAGCTTGGTCACAAAATTCTTTCTTCGTCTCCCATTTGCCAAATCATGGAAGAATCTAGTGTTCCCATCACCTTCCTTAATCCACTTGTGTCTAGATTTTTGTCTCCAACTGATTTCTTCCCTCAATAACACTTCTTCCAACTCCTTTTTTAATTGTCTCCTTAACACTCTGTCCTCCTCGGTCAACCCATTGTGAGATTCCTTTACATCCAAATTCTCTATTCGAGAGATTAGGCCCAATTTTTGCTCATCAATTCTACCAAACTGATATCTATTCCACTCTTTTATTTTGGCTCTCAACCTTTTTAATTTCTTATGGAACTTGATCCCCTTCCATTTTACCCCCCTCTCCTCCTCACCCCACCACTCCACTTTTTTCACAAAATCTGGATGGGTAAGCCACATATTTTCGAATCTAAAAGGTTTGGGTCCTATAGGAAAAGATTTAGTTCCTATTTGGATAGGACAGTGATCGAAGGTGACCCTGGGTAATGCCCTAGCAACCAAGTTTTCCAAACTATTCTCCCAGGCAAGGTTAAAAAGGAATCCATCCAACTTCGAGCAAAAAGGGGTTTCTTGAAGGTTGGACCAAGTGTAACTAGTTTGCAACAGAGGTATTTCCTTTAGTTCACAATCTTCAATAAAACCATTAAATTTCCTCATGCTTGTTGAGATTACCTGTTGGGGATTACTGGTTTCATTAGAGAATCTAATGACGTTAAAATCCCCACCCAGGCACCAAGGACCATCCCATAACCCCTTGATTGCATAAATTTCCTCCCACATCTCATTCCTCTCTCTATAGGAATTAGGGCCATAAACATTGGTTAGGACCCATACACACCCATTTTCTACATTCTTGCACTTAATAGAAACTGAGAATTTGCCTATCAATTCTTCCACTACTTCCACCACATCCTCCCTCCACAATGTTACAATCCCCCCCGAGGCTCCCCAAGAAAGAGACGAGCTCCAACCTAAACCTCTAGATCTCCAAAAATTCCTAACCCATCTCCCATCTAATTCCATCAGTTTGGATTCTTGTAACAACACAATATCAGGTTTTTCCCTTCGGAGTAGGCCTTTGATCACCCTGTTCTTCCTTGCACTCCCTAACCCTCTTACATTCCAGCTAATAATTTTCATCGATACAAAATAGCAAAGGAACCCAATAGGAGGCCATATTCTCCTCATTTTAGGCCCTTCCTCCTATCCCCTCTACCACTGAATTCTAAATCCCCCTCAATGTCTGAAATTAGCCTTTCCACTTCAGATCTTTTTTTCTTATTTGTTCCTCTTTTCCCCCCCCTTCCCAATTTCTCCATCCTTTCCATCATTGTACAGATCAACTCCTAAATTCTATCCGCCTCCCCCTTACTACTTCCTTCCAACACCCTCTCTCCTCCTTCCACTATCACCCTCTCTCTTGCATCAGAAACTCCTGGATGGGAAGCTGGGATATCTGTTACAGGCATAGCAAACAAGTCAGTACCTAAAATAGAATTGACACCCATACCTGAAAGAACGGGGGTAGGACTAGAATCACTGGAAATGACTTGCTAACAATCGGCAAATGGTTTTAAAGCCTTTCCCCTTTTTGGACAACGTTGTGAAGTAGACATGGTGAAAGAATCACTTCCTGACGACCTACCCACTTGGAAAACCTTTCTCTGTGTTTCCGACACTGGACCCGCATCCATCCTCACGGCCGATTCTTGTCCCTCTCCACCAACATCCTGTAATTCATTAGACTCAAGGTCAGCTCCCTCGACGAAGGGAGGAGGAGTTTTCACAGCTTTAGAAACAATTTCTTCACCATTCCTAGCCTTCCCGCCACCTGCCTCTTCAGTCTCTTCCTCTAAAAACAACAACTCTGTATACAAACTTTATGTTTTAAGAAGATCATTATTACTTTTCGGAGACAAACTTCCCAGACTTAGCGTTTTGTCTCTATCAGAATCGTCATTGCTGTTTTGTTCACTCAACCAATCTTCAAGCCCTGTTCTGTTCTCATCACTAGGCTTCAGGTATCTCGGGTTGCGTCTATTTGGTGAGAGACGGTTCGCCAGGTTGGAAGGGACCCACTGTAGAGAGCCTCGAGACTGCGAATCTTTAGACTTTTTTGCGCCTGATCTGTTTGGTCGAGAGGAAGGGTTCGAGGTTGAAGAAGATAGACGCTTTATCTCGTCTATCAACTCATCCCTCCTCCCAGTCACGTGGTTACTTAACGTGTCCCTCGGCCCATCTATCTTATAATGGGCCTTGGGCTCAAGACTATAGGAGCCCAACTCCTTTACTTGATAAGCCTTCTCCGGCTCACCATAAAAGGGATCCACTCGATTGGGCCCTTCTTTTCGTCCCACGTGACCACTTAAAGAGTCACGCCCCCCTATTTTAATGGTCGAACCAGCAACCTTCCCTGTCTGAAATTGCTGGTTCAGCCTTCTCCCTTTCGACACTAGAAGCTTTTTGTCTTTTTCCCCTGACACCACCTGCGCAAAGGATCTGCCATTTGTCATAACCTCTTCTTGCTTTCTCTAGGTTTGACCTTCCAACTGCCCCAAAACTTTTTGGCTTCCCAGAATTTGTTGGCCCTTTTTAGTGAAACATCCCTTCCCATTTGAATTACCCAATCTCACAAGTCCACGTAGTGCTTCTTCTTCCTCCTCCCCTCCTACCAACCGAGCCTCCTTCCACAACCCTGCTTCAATGGAGGAAGCTAACCACACAGAGACAAAGCTCCCCTCTGTTCGTACCTCTACCTTTCGTGGATATTCTTCTGGCTTCACACCACTTAGCAGGATTGCTACTGAATAGAGATCGCCCCAGAAAGCACCTTTCAAGATTCCTCCACACAACACAGCTATAGACTCTGCTATTTCTTGTTTCCATAGATGGAATGGCAAGCCTATTACACGCACCACCACACCATCTTCAACAAAAAAATCCTTGGAGTTGGATGTTGGATTCCATTTGAAGACTGAATGATCCGAACTCAGCCTGAACATTGATAGCAAATATTTCCAAATCATTCTCTAATGGATCTAGGATGGCTTTACAGTTATCGAATGGGGTTACTATGAAAACAGTCTTCAACTTCAACCTGGTTGCCAGTAAGTCAGCTACCCTCCTCCAATCATTAACCTTTTCCTTGGCTTGTATCACAAACTTACTATCCCACTCCTCTCTCTCTAGACCTCCCACCATTCTGCAATGGCCTTTTGTTTTTGCCATGACCACTGGCCCTTGTTGTACCCTGCTGTTACTGAGATAAGCCTTCTCCTCCCTTATGGAAGCTTTTTTCTCATTTGCTACTCTTTGAGCAACCAGTCAACTTTCCCCCAGCCTTGGTTCTGTTTTCCTGCTGGTAGACACACCAGTTGCCTTTGTCCCTTACCAAAAAATTCAGCCAAAGCTATGAAGAACCCCTTTCTATTCCTCTTACATTCAACAACATATCTTCTCCCTTCTAGTGTACTAAAATCCTGCCAGTTTATCTGCTTACCTTTTGAACAGGCTCCAGCTATGAACTTTCTTAGCCACTCGATCACTTCTAATCCTTCCAGCAATATTGTACCCTTTTTCGCTTCCCTTACCTTCAGGCTTACCTTCCCCTTGATTCTCATCTCTTTGAACAGGAGATTTTTTGCTTCTATCTTCAAGGATCTCCTCCACTGACCTGCCTGCACGAACTCCATCCCCTCCATTTTCCCTCCCATCTCAGTTCCTCACCCTCTCACCCTTCAATAGGGATAATCATGTTTATGTATCATTAGGGGTGCTCATTCTTAAGACCAAAGCTCCTTCTAAGCTGATTTTCTTTGTATTGACATCCATCCTTGAGAAGATTCCCACCAACAACCAGCTGAATGCTAGAGGCATGCAAATTGTGAACCTATGCCACCTGTAATGATGATGAGGAAGATTGAATGCTGGAATCTTGAGGAAGAAGAATCAAGAATGGATGAATGGAGTCAATGGCCATATGAGAATATATGATTTTTAGCAAATGGAGATATTGTTACAAAACACAAACTGGAACTTTATGACATATGCTCCAGCTTGAGGGGGAGTGTTAGAATTAGTCGACAAGGGCATCCTTGTCATTTTCTAGTTCTTATTTTCTTTCCTATATCAGTTTTACTTGTCTGGGGCATTGTTGTAATTTCAGCTATTAATGAATAGTAATACATACTGGGTCGACAATGAGAGGAGTGTTAGTTCAACTTCTCCTTGTTGTTCTCCCTTTTCTTCTCTCCTTATCTTCTACCTCTCCTTTACTATTTTCCCTTTTTCTTTTTCTTTCACTTTTCTTATAGTTTTTGAAGTAAGCACAGGCCCAAAAGCTTGGGCTTGACTAGAACTCAAGTTGGGCTTGGGTAGTCCGAGGCAAGACAAACCCAACACAAGCCCGGATGATCTATAATATATTCCATTTATAAATGTACATTGTGCATTTGAAACATAGTTTTCAATGCCTAATCACATAGGCAATGGATTTTTTTTTAATAAAACGATGAACCCTAGGGTAGTTCTCTAGGTTCCATAGAAACTAGCAACCCCTTCTTTCCTTATAATTATCTATAATTTCCACGAAAGTAGTATAAACTTCATACTGATGTATAGAAAACTAACATATTCATGAGAAGAAAGGAAGAAAGAAACGAAAATTTAGAAAATATAGGGGTTGAACCCCTGTTTTGTCCTAGGAAAAGAAGAAAAGAAAAGGTGGAATAAGAAGACGGATGTGTTGATTGGACAGAATTTTAAGTTCTTCCATACTTATTGCTTGAGGTATTGAAGTCTTTGAGGGTTCAAGACAGCATACAATGATATGTGTGTTGATTACTCTAACAAATTAGAAAATAATTAAAAAACTAGTATATAAACATACAAAATGAATATTTTAGTTTAATAATGAGACGACCCTCCATGGGTGCCTTGTTGCTTAGGCGTTGCCTTGACAACTATGATTTCAAATGCATATATTCATACACCATACTTTGAGAGTATATTTACAATATGTATATGATCAACCCAAGTCCATTGTCATTCACAAACATGTCATACACATAATGTTATGCATGTAACTATGCATTTTCTTTTATTCTATATCTAAGTAGGGCATAAAACCCAAATGAAAGGTAAAACTGCAAAACATGAGCAAGAAAGCTATAACCGACCTACTTGCCTATGCCCACTCAAGTTTGAGTTATTTTGAGGTTACCAGGTTGGGCTTGGGCTGGACAACTCAGGTTTTGACCTTAGGTTGGGATGGACACAGTCCCAAGGTCCAGGTCTCAAGGTTGGACCTGGGCTGGTCTAAAACCTGATTCCTGACTTGCACCACTAATTCCATTATTCCCATCTCAAAATCAATGTCAGTTAGCAAAGTTACTAAAATTGGCAATTGAATTCTTGGAAACATTATACAAGGTTTCTTTATTAAATATGGTTTGGAGTGGATGATGGACTAAAGAAAATATAGTTTTCAATGATGACTTTCCTATTGCAAATAGTTACTAGGTCATTGCCTCATTGGGCATTCTTATTCAGGCATCAAATGAAAGTCAATGAGGCATCTAAACTAAGGCTCCCACCTCTCAAGCCTGCTTAAAAGATTTATGCATCTTTGTAAATTGCAATCATCTTGCAAAAAACTACATAAAGGAGGAAACAACGGGGATCATTAAAGGAACATGGGTGATAAGCAAACAATAGATGAATTATAGAGAACAGTAACAATAACAAGTAATTAATGTTAGAAAATGACCAATCCTGGAGTCAACTTACCACTTTCTTCCTTTGCGCATCATGAACATGCTGTTCAATTGCTGAAGCATTTTCCTTGAGCTGCAATGATCTCTCATTCTTTCTAGCACCTGAATGAATTGTTTGGGACAGAGGATGTGGATTGGGTTCTTCTCCATATCCATCACCATGCTGTAACAGGTCAGAAGATTCTAACTCATCTTTCTTTTGAACTTCCATCTCATTCTCACTCGTCTCTTGTATCTCCAGTTGGGGGCTGAACTGTTGCTCAGGTGTCTCCAATTTCACTTCATCTCCTTGTTCTTCAATATCAGCATCTGCCTCAGGTTCAGCTGAATTCTCCAAATTTGATGATGTATCCTCACTGTAAGGATTTTCCACGGGGGAGGCTCCCTGTAAAAGAAATGCCAAAGAAATAGAAAATATAGTATCTAATGATGGAACCTTTACACAAAACTCAACTAAAATTATCAACAAAATAAGTATGTTAAATGTTTAATTAGATGGCTCAATGGGTAAAGACAATGGACCTCTTCTCATCCTTCTCAACAGATGACATCACCAGAAAGTGAAGTGGCAAGCACTCCTCTAAAAAAAACAAGTCTTTAGAAGTTGGATGCCACCTGATAGAGGGTCCTTAAAACTCGACTTTGATGGAAGTAGTAGGGGTAAGCCGGGGAACTCAGGGGTGGGGGGAACCTTTAGAAACAAAGGCAGTAATATTGTTGCTTGGTTTTCAGGTCCAATTGCTGTGGGAGTTCATTAAAGGTTGAAGTAATGGATGTAATGGAAGGTGTGCAAAGGGAAAAAGAGATGAAAGTGGAAAAGTTGATTAGTTTAGGAGACTCATAGCTGGTAGTTGGGTGGCTGCAGAAGGGAGAGGCTGGTTTGTGGTGTTATAGGAATGGAGAAAAAAGGTTCAGGTGGTTGACTAGAAATATGGAGGTGAAGGTCTTACGGATTCCAAGGGAGGCTAACAGATTGGCAGATGCTTTAACAAAGGAGAAAGGGAACATATGTTTTGGACACAATTGTAAGAAAAGGTTACAATTTTAACTTCTTCACATTACATTAATAAGATTTGATTGTTATTGATCAAAAAAAGAAAAAAAAATTAATATCCTGATGCTAACAGATGCTAAAGTCAAGCTTAAGCATGAAAATCATTTTGATTTGAATGTAACTCCAAAGCTGTTATTCTTTAATGGCTGCATTTGGTTCATGAATTGGGATGGGGATGGGGATTGGTATTGGGGGGGGGGGGGGGGGGCTATTCCCAAATCTAATGTCTACTGGGAAATTAAATGATTATAATTGTAACTCTATTGCAAACCTTTGGAATTCAATCAAATAAAATATGGATGGACGTTTCTTCTCAAGCTTCCCACCTCCAAAAACAAAAAGTCCACTAAATCAATAGTAAGCATGATCTCCATCTTGCAAATGACTTGGACCACCATGAATCAACTGGTAGTAACACTTCAAATGCAACTTCGCTGGGATCAACTCAAGCCTGGCCCAACTTAACCCAACCTTTTGCATGGGTATGCCTTGGGATGGGCTTGGATTGAGGCCTTAGGTAGCTCAAGACTGGCCCGAGCTTAACCTAACCCAACCTGAGCTTCGCCTGAAATATAATATCATCATCATCATCATCATCTAAGCCTTGTCCCAACTATAAGGGGTTAGCTACATGAATCCCATTTTGCGATTCTGTTCTATCAGTGCCATAGTGTTCTAAATGGTTAAAGTGCTTGGCTTGATGTGTTCCATCAATCTTAAGGCTTTTGGTGTATTGGTCAAGCACACAACATTTGGCATCAAAGCCTACCACCACGTCTCAAGTTTGAATCACAGAGAGGTCTACTTGGGAGAAGGGCTACCTAGAGTAGAGTGAAAGCTGTCATGGAAAGGCCTACCTGGAGTAGAGTGAAAGCTGTCACGGAAAGGGCTACCTAGAGCAGAGTGAAAGCTGCCAAAGGGAAAGGGCTTCCTGCCACTAGAGTGTGAGCTGTTGTGGAAACTGGAAAGGGCTACCTACCGCCAGAGTAAGAGCCATCATGAAGAGGGCTACCTATTGCTAGAGTGAGAGCTGCCTAGAGTGAAGCCGCTGAGATGTCAGCTATGGAAGTGTGGTGGTATGTTACGGTCCTAAATGGTTAAAGTGCTTGGCTTGATGCATTCCTTTTAGTCTTAAGGCTTTTGGCGTATTATTGGTCAAGCACACAACATATACATTGTTAGATTATGATCTCTTAAATCATTTCTTACTACTTCAACCCTTGTCCTTTTTGTCGGACCCTAGTTCTTCTGGCCCCTACAACTTGTAAAAAATCACTTATTACAGGTGTTGTAGATGGTCTTCCACATGTGATCAAACTATCTTAGTTTACTTCCCTTTACTCTATCACCTAGCGGACCTACTCTTAGGTTCCTTTGGATAAATTCATTTTTGAGCATGTCCTTTCTAGTTTTGGACTCATCCATCTCACCATTTGCATTTATGCGACACTTATTTTTTGGACACATTTCTTGATTTCCCAACATACCATATAATGTTGCTGGCCTTGCAACCATTTTATAATTTTTTAGCCTTAATGGCATTTTCCTATCACATAACTCTAGATTTACTTTTTCATTTTTTCCCATCTTGTTCTAATTCTATGGGCAACATCCTCCTCAATCCCTCAATTATTGTGGATTATCAAGTCAAGGTGACGGAAGAGGTCATATTGAGTAATCCAATCCTAAGTGTGCACTAATTTGCATTCCTATAATTATTGAATTTACATTGCATATATTCTATTTTAATCCTACTTATTTTAAACTTTTTGTTTCTAAGCTATTTGTCCATATTATCTAATTTTGCATTTAATCCTTCATTAGTTTCATTAATCAATACTGTCATTAGCAAACAACAAGCACCATTGGACCAATGTTAGTCAATTGAATTCATGATTGGTGACATCTAAAGTCCAGTCTCTTTTAAGAGAGGCTCATCTAGACATCTAAAGTCCAGTCTCACCTTCTCTCATTTATGAGGTGCCCCACCTCTTTAAGGGTATGCCATTTGTCTTTTCATAAGGAGACGACTCCTTATCTCTCATTTAAGTGGGGTGACACTTGGCACCCATGGTAGGCTGGTGAGAGGTAATCTAACTGCTTCCATTTTCTATAAAAGCCCCTCTTTTGCAAGAAGGGATACCATTCATTGACAAAATTTCCAACAACACAAGACAAACAAGAGGAAAAAGAAGAATAAATAGAGAACTACCAAATAAAAGGAAGAAACCTAAGCTGAACTGACCTTGTGAAGGTAGGAGCAGAAATGGTCATTTCTACACCATGATATTCTTGACATCTCTTCTATGAGAAGCAGGGCTGAAATAGTTTAACTAAAGAAGATGCACCTGCAGTAGAGCCCACATAAGCAGGCAGCAAGCCCTAAACCAATTCAAAAGCAGGTTGAGTCCTAGTCCATTAAATTTTTAATTAAAATGGACCTGCAGTAGAGCCCATTCAAGTGGGTAGCAGTCTCTAAAAAGGTCAGATACATGTAAATTATGAGAAGCCCACCAACCCCACATCCTCTAATTTATGAGGTGTCCCACTTATTTTAATAAGATGCCACTTGTCTTTTCATATGGGACAGACTCCTCAAGTCTTTTTAAGTGGGGTGAAACATGGCATACAAGGAGAAGGGGTGGGGAGTTATCTAACCACTTCCATTTTCTATAAAAGTCCCTCTCACACAAGGAAAAGGGGACTAATACCACTCTATTGACAAAATTTCCAGTAACACAAGAGATAAATAAGAAGAGAAAGAAGAGTTTGGAATGGAGAACTAAGAAGGAAGAAGCCTAGGCTGACCCTGTGGAGGTGGGAGAGAATGATCCTCCATCTCTCTTTTTTGTTTTAGAAGGATAAAAGGAAATTTTATTAAAATAAAAAGAAAAAGTACATCTCAACATGATGGTTGTCAAGTTGACAAACCAAATACAGATCAACTCAAACTGAAAAGGAATCAAAACTACAAGGATTCAGATCCAAAGGTGCCCCAGAAATTCTCTAATAGATCAGATTTGTTCACTTGGTCAAATTCTGGAAGGCTGAGAACCCAAGCTGAAATCAGATTACCCACCCCTGCTATCAAACACTCGATGCTTTTATTCTTATCCTCAAACACCCTTCTGTTTCTTTCTTTCCAAATGGACCATCATACTGCGAATGGGATGCAACTCCATAGGATTTTTGCTTTCTTACTTCCTCTGATTTTCAGCCATTTGGAAAAAATCTCTGCTGGAACTGAAACTGAAGGGAGAAATACATTCTCTCCAAACAGGAAAGGGAAGAACTTCCAGATGAAATCTGCCACACTACATGAAAGGAAGAGATGAACTGTTTCTTCCTCCTGATTGCACATGTAGCAGCAGCTTGGTAACTGTATGCCTCTGGATTTCAAGTGATCTAATGTTAGGAATCTGTCATGCGCCACCAACCAAGCAAAAGCTTCTACCTTTGGGGGCACTGGGTTTCCCCATATACCTTTAATCTGGTCTGACTCCCTGCTATCTCTCATCAAAGCATTGTAGAAAGATTTTACAGAAAATCTTCCATCTCTGCATTCTTTCCACCATAATCATCTGCTGTAGCTCTGGATATATTTGTATCTTGTAACTTTTCCAGTAGCAGAATACACTCTTCCACTTCTTGGTCCAACAAAAGTCTTCTGAATTTTGGGTTCCAAATCACTTGCTCCCTTCTCCACTCATAGCACTGATCAATGGTTATTTGCTGGTCTGTCAGCTTATAAAGCCTGAGACACACCTCACACAGTTTTCAAACCCCAAGCCACTCATCTTCCCAAAACCTTATCCTAAGCCCGCCCCCCCCTTTAAGTTTAACTAAACTTCTGAAGTCCTGATTAAATTTCATATTCCTTTAATACACTTATCCCGTATGATCCTCCATCTCTTCACCATGATATCCTTACCACCCCCTCAAGCAGAACCATGTTTTTCCTTCTATTTCTGTCACCTTTCCTCTCTATTTTTCATTTTTCTCTAATCATATGTAAGAGAGACAGCCATCTACTATCTTGTTCATTAAACCTGGTTGATTATGATTCACTACACAAACTAAATCCTGTATCAGGAAGAAAACTGTACAACCTTGTTCCTTCAAAGTATTATAACATGCATGATACACAAAAATCATGTGATTCAAAGTGGCAATTCCCATGGTTACAAATTGTTTCAGGTTTCAAAAATTGAACCAGGCTATCTCTAGGAAGGGTATTAACAATTGAAAATGGCCTTTCCTCCTCAATCCTAATATTTGGCATTTCAATGGGTTCAAAAACAGATGCGTATTGTATGATACACACCAATACATTGTGATATTATGGAATTTGCCTTGTTCATTAAACTCAGCTAATTATGGTTACCTACACGAATATTATCTCATAAAATTGTCACTTTGTGAAGGGAGAAAAAACCATATATGCCCTTGTTCATGAATATGGTTGATTATGGATCCCTTGACCAACATTAACTCATAAAATTGTCACTTTGTGAAGGAGAAAAACCATTTATAGCCTTATTCATGGAATTTGATTGATTATAATTCCCAACACCATACTAATTCATAAAATTACTATAAATCTTGATTTTATGTAGGGAGAAAGACGATCTATAGCCTTGTTCATGAAACTTTACTGACTATGGTCCCTACTTGATTGCTATTAAAAAAATGTTATCTATTTTTTATTTCTTCTAGTTTCTCTCAAGCTAAGGAGGGAATGTATACCGGAATTCTCAATAAAAATTTCTGCAGTTAAAATCTATTTAGTCTACTCTGTTCATTTACACTTCTAAGTTAGAAATTTATAGGTTATTTTCGCCCCTAGCAGATTAAGCGAATGTCTACAAGACATCCTCAATGGGGGCTACCCAAAATACTAGAAACCCAGTAACTAGTCTAATTGGGTGAACTATGTTATGTGAGAATTCTACCAAATTTGTTTTTCTACTAATGGGTATATAGATAGATAGATAGATATAGATATGGACAGGTTCATGATAAGTATGACACTGTCAAAACTTTTTCACCAGGTTGCACAGTGTAATTTATGTGTTATATCTATCTATGTAATATCATTTTAAATGGAAAATGGTGAGTGAAATCCAAATTAGAAAACTCAAATTGCAGAGTAAGTGGTGACATAAATGGCATTTTCTTGTTGTAAGCTATGTTCTAACTCCATGGCATAGTTGAACAAGATTCCCTCTTCCACCATGCAGTTCCCCACCCAAAGATATCTACTTGATAACCTCCTACCCATCACTAGTTTACAATCCCTTCATCTCCAGTTTTTCATTGTCAATTCCCCAACATTAATTTTGTTTTTCTTTTTCATTGAACTCTAAATCTTAAACTTACATACATCCGCTATCAACTACACTGGTTAGCAACATTGCATTAGATTCTCTAACCTCCTTTTCATCTCCATGTACTTATGGTTTAAAAGAATGAAAGTTATTTAAAAAAAGAACCACAAATATTTATAGGCAAGAGAATAACCCAGAAGTATTTTTAACCAAGAAAGTGAGCATACTACAAGTAGAATTAGAAATACCTCTTGCTTGAACTCTTGAGAGAGATCACCATCAGTCACTCCAGTCTGATTCTCAACCATTTGACCATTTCCTTCACGCTCCTGCCTACGCCGCCTTACAACACAGACAGCACAGAGACAGTCACCTTTGTGGTGGTTGATTCTGCATATGAGTAAAAAATCAGTTGCAAGAAAACATTCATAATCTTTCTACTTGCTGATAAAGAGTCAATGATCTACCATGCCAAGAAATGAACAAAAACAGGACACTGAATATCCTTTCCACATGCACCTAAGAAAGATCACTATTAATGTCTTGTCCAGAGTGGATACAGAGTGCAAATAACCAAAATGTTTTAGGATAATCTAGAGGCTTTCTTAATCCTCTCCATGGGATGGAGTTCCATGTTTAATGTAGCCTTTAGTGCAAGCACATTCAAACTTCTTTACATACAGGGAAGATCCCATGGGTAATGATTCCTCCTATGGTTTGTTGAAGTATATGGAAAGAAAAGGCAGGAAGGTGTTCAAAAACAAAGGGGTCACATGTGAAGTGATGATTAATAGAAGTGGGGCATTATATGGGGTGAGCATTGACCATTATGAAGTTGTCAATACATCAACTAGGCAGTAAGGTAATTTTTTGGGATTGCCTTGTGCCTTGCTTTGGTGCTTTTACATAAGACTTGGATATAGGTGTATAGCTTATGTACATTATATGGGCCATTACCCAATTATTGGAAGGGTTGACTAGATTTAAACCTAACCTTAGGCTTTGCACAGTGGCTGTTGGACAGTTTTTGTATTACCTTAGCTTCAATCAGTTTTGATGTACTTTTGTTATTTAATGTAAATAAATGAAGTACATGTTTGATTCATGTTGTGTGGTATACTTCTATGTGTAAGACCCTAAAACTGGACACTAGACTTGTGTTGGTTTTAAATGTTCACAACCGTTGGATAAGTCTGGGGAGATTTATCCTGCCAAGGCTAACACTGGTGTGCTGCCAATTGTTGGGGTGGCTTGTCTCAGCCGCCAGGGTGAGACCCAAGGCACATGCAGTGTAGGATTACTTGAACCCTTGAACCGGACCAGATTTCCAGTATTGCCCTGGACCTTGGAGATTGATGGGCAAAACTGGAAAGTTACACCTGACCCCTAGACCCGATTATGGTACTGCACTAGGTGTCGGATTGGGCTGTCTTTGATATGCCAATCAATGAGATCCTTAGCGGGGGTCAAACCCTGGGTATGTTGGGATAGTCTGAGAATTCATCTGAGTGGGTGATCATAGTGACGGGATCAGCCCCTTTGTCGGACAAAGGTAATGATCGGGGATGCACTCTCTCTGATGGAAACCAAACTGCTAGCAGTTGATTTCAATCGTTGGAATTTTGTTTTGCAAAATTTATATATATGATATATATTTAAGTATGGTTTCAAAATATTTGCAAATGGTTTTAATTCCCGGGATCCATGTAAGTAGAGAGTGCAACACTGTTCCTTGCAGCCGAGGGAGAGGTCCTCTCTTGTCGGGCAGTGCTTGATCATTATGGGCTGAGAGGTTACGTGTAAGGTCATTTGGAATAACACCTGATGGGCTAATCTTGCACCTACCCACAGTCCCTGGGTTTTTATAAGATGGCGGCCTAGGGACCACTTAGTGTAAGTGTTGGGCCCATAGGGTCCATATGATGGGCTCAAGGGGTTCACAGGGCTCTACAGTGAATTCGGCCAGGCCTTTTAACAAAGGCTGAGCCGAACCCATGTGGCTGGTGTGTAGATCAATGCTTGGGTCCCACGCCATACAAAGAAGCCCAACTGGGCAGCAGTTTTGGAAGACATTTGAGCACATAACCTTATTGGGCCTAAAGCCCATTTTGAACTGGGCTGATTTGATCAGCCATTAACAAGGGGCGGATCTGAGATTAGGATGAGCCCAAAAGCTTATCTAATCTGCAGATAGGATTAAGAAGAGTCCTAATCCAAATACAGATTTGGATAAGGGCAACTCCTGATATGATCAGGAGATCTTTTCTTAATCATTAAGCAACTGGAGAAAACCCTATTCGAATTACAAGAATTCGAACCCTAGGGGTTTTACACAGAACACACCCTGCAGTTTTGTGAGATAGAATCTCAGAAACCCTAGAGAAGAAAAAGCAGTTCGCCATCTTCTTCTCTAGCTCCCTCCTGTTGCAGCCGCCACTATCTATTGCAGTTCGTTTTCTCTGTCAAAGAAAGATCAAGAAAAGTTCTTGATATCAGTCTTTGTTGAAAGGCTGATTTGGTTTTGGTGCTCATTGTCATCCAAAGGATTCTTGTGAAGGATTTAGTGTGTGGGACGCACTCTGCTGGTTCTGTTCCACAGTTGTTGTGCCATCTTCAGCAGGAGCAGATCTTGGTGCCTTCTTTGGGCGTGAACACCAACTTTGGGAGATATTATTTCTTTGGATTAGGTAATAATTACTCCCTTCTCTTTTGGTTCAGATCTGGTTCGGTTCTGGTTCAAATAGGATCCTTGAATCTTGATTCTAAAATTAGGGAACGCGATTCCCAGTTGAAAGGTAGGTAGAAAATTTTTGAAATTCGCCCACCCATTCCGCAACTGTTTCGGCGTCCATACGACGGATTCCACCATCCCTTTTAGTGGCCACATTCAGATTTGAACCCACATTCTCATGCTTGTCAGCCCAAGATGTTTACCATTTCGCAAGGCAAATAGGCTTTTTTTTTATCAATAACAAGAAACTATGTGAAGTTTAGGTACAAAGGGGAGGTAAAAAGACTTAACTCCCCATCAAAGAGTACAAGGAAAAATAAAAAATTAGCCCAAAAAATCGAATCCCTATTCACCCCTTGCTTTGCTAACCCATCAGCAAAGGAATTAGCAGTCCTCTTCACCCAGTTGTAATGAACCACCATATCCCTACTCAGCCATTTAAATTTATTCCTCTCATTGTTATAACTCCATAAGCCGTTGTCTCCCCTTTTTAGCCACCTAATCACCACCTCCGAGTCACCTACAAGGACCAAACATCTGATGTTCAGCTTCCTTGCTCTTTGGATGTCTTCAAGGGCTGTGAGGATCTCAGCCCTAAGAGAGTCTCCTTCCTCAATTGGGCCTGAAAACATAGCAATAATAGCCCCCACCTCATTCCTGAATACTCTCCCAATCCCAGAAGGCCCTGGGTTCCTTAAACAGCTGCCATCAAAATTCAGTTTTATGAACCCAGAAGGAGGGAACCACAAAGGACTACAGCTCCTCTTACAGAGGGCAGAGGAAGCTATCTCCTTCCAATTTCTCACCAAATCAGCTACAGAAAAATCTGAGAACATTTTCATAGTTTTCAACCAATGTGCCACCCTTAACAGAATTAGATCCAATAAGTTTCCGATAGTTCTTTCCTTATCTGAAAATATTCGCGAGTTTTTTTCTTCCCATAGAGTCCAACACACTGCAGCCCTGATGCTTCTCCACATAGTCTTCCCTCTCTTCTTCGGCCATCTGAAAAAAGGAGGGAGAGAACAAGCTTTGGACACTCCCAGGGGGTATCCAAACACATCCAAAAAGGGAAAAGGCCCACTCCCAAACTGATTTAGCAACCGAACAAGTAACCATAAGGTGGTAACTAATTTCCCCATCAGCTTTATAGAGAGTACATCTATTGGGAAGTAAACAAGAGTTGGGTCTCTTCTTCTGAAGTAGGTCATTTGTGTTAATTCTTTCCAGAAAAGTTTCCTAGCAAAAACTACCAACCCGAGGAGGAATGGGTCTACTCCAAATTTCTTTAACCGGGAAAGACAACCCAATGGGATCAGAAGGCTGAGTTAAAGTCTCAAAAAATGAGACAAATAGGCTTCACAATGGCAAAGGTAGCCTACCATCAAACCCCAAGACCCCCAATGCTTTATGAAGGCAGGTAACCAATGATTTTACGCTACAATGTATCAATTTTATAAAAATGGGTAAAAGATGTAAAAGAACATTGTAGAAGACCAATTTTTAATTCATAAAATATAGCCATATAATGGTTTAGTGATTAGTAATATGTTCATTATGATAGGGCATCAATTAGTAGCATTCATCATGGTACTCTTCATAAGATGCCTCTTTGATGCAGATATGGAAACAAGGAAAGATTCCATGGAGAATTAAGTTGTTGGTGCTTTCCAATTCCTACACCAAATTCAGAATTTTTGGGTCATAGGATATTGGTGCATTTTTTTTCTAGTTGTCGGTGTCTTCAACATGGTTATGCTTTTTAGATTTTTATTACTATTTTCAAAATTACTACTTATTTATATAAGTGCATAAAACAACATTTTACAAAACTACTGCGAAAATAGGTACTTAAAAAATAAGCAAGCATACCCTTTTTTATCAATAACTGGAAATTTCATTAAATAGAAAGAAGGTAAATTAAGGAGAGGTAAGCTCCCTAAATCTCCCTAAGAATAGAAAAACCAAAAGATTACAACTAAGCCCAAAATAAAGATGTCCATACCCATAACGGCGACGCATCTTATGTTTCAAATGACTTCCTTTCACATTCATCTTTTCCTGACTGGATGATGCAATATTCTCCACCTGAAGGCTCTCTGTTTCAGCTAAAGAAGGATGAATATTATTCACAATTCACATTACTATAATAGAAATTTCACAACAAAGAAACCGAAACAGTAGCCTTCATATTCTAACATGCTGCCATATAAGTGCAAAAATAAAAGCATAATGATTGCTACAGCAAGTCACTAAAGCACAGCTGAACATCTGGAAACCAGAAAACATGTGACAATGATCCCTACAGAATTTAGCTTGTTCTGGAAGAGAGGTGCTAGAATAAAAGCCAATCATGCCAACAAAACAGAACCAGTAAAGGTAGCACAAGAATTTAAAACTGTTATTAAGAGAAACCTCAGTATTAAGAAAGGATATGGTATTATGGTAGCAGCACATAGATTAATAATCATGAAACAGATTACTGAAGCTAATTAAGTATACAAAGCATAAGTATACATCCATGCAATATGAAGACCATTAAAATGACCAGATTAGACAAGTATCCCCGCCCAATGTGGTTAGATTCAGACTGGACCAGAATCTATCAATCATTTCAGTTTTAGCAACCCCTGGTTTTATAATTTCTGAAAACACAGTCAAACCATGGTTGGATTGTCCAATTTTTATCCAACTGGACAATTCTTAGAAACATGGCCATTTTAATCTGAACAGCCCAGGATTTATACATGTCATTTTTTGCACTATTTTTAACCCCTCAACCATCCATCATTGAAATCTAGAAAATTCAGAATCAAAAGACAAAAAACCTTTAAGTCTCTGTTCTCTCAGAGAACTAAGACTTGAACATACTGAAAGAGACACCGAGACTTTGAGGCTGACAAACTTCAAACACAGAGAGGGCATCTTAATCACAAATTATGATATATGGGTGCATTTATGAAAAGTAAAACTTTATATTTTGATCTGACTAAGAGAATGTTAGTGACAAAGTTGAAGGAGAACGGAGATCTTGAAGCTTTTCAGTCTGAAATCTGAATTCTAAAGCTTGAACATTATGGTCAAAACTGAAGCCAAGGAGAAAATTGAAGCTTGAAGGTTCTCATGAAGATGGAAGAATTGAAGGATAACTTCAAAGAGAACAAAGTCAAGAAACTAAAAGAAAGCTTGAGGACAAAGCCCAATTTCACTACATGCCAATGACATAGCACAATGTTCTGCTTTTGTAGAAAATTGAGAGACTGTCTTTTGTTTCCTACAATAAGGGACCCTAGCTGATGAAAACACATCAACTAGTGGTAGATTGTTGAGTATCATGACAACTGTTGGAAAACGTGGGGTTATTGGTTCAGATCTGAAAATAGAACTGTATATATTCCTAGGATTGTGAAAGGATTGATTTAGAAAGTTTTTTCTTTCTATTTCTTTCTTTCTATTTTTGTACTTTCTATTTTCTCTTCTTTCTATTTTTTCTTCTTTCTATTTATTGCAGCAGCTTACTGTATAAATATGCCCATTGGCAATAGAATGAAACATATCAGTATTCTACCATTCCAAAACATGGTATCAGAGCTCTAGGTTTGTCAACCTTGAGATTTTTTCGGCCTTCATTGCCAGTTTTTTGTGTTTTTCTCTTCTGGCCTTCAGTGTTGATCTGTAACCAGAAGTGTTCTTTATTCTCCTTTCTTGCCGGCCTTATTTTTCCTCCATTAACAATGTCCGACATGACTGCAACAAGTGCTCCCGTCCAAACCAATGAAGGAGCAACAAACTCTCATCCTCACACTGGTGATTTGCAGAATATTCAGGCAACATTAGACTGAATGGCCAGAATTACTTGAAGTGGTCACAACTAGTGCGTATCTATTTGAAGGGAAAAGGAAAAATTAGTCACCTCCTTGGAACAAGACCAAGGTTGGGCGAGCCAAATTTTGATGCTTGGGACGAAGAGGACTCCATGATTATGTCATGGTTGTGGAGTTCAATGACACCCGAGATCAGTGATACTTGTATGTTTCTTCCCTCTGCAAAGGCTATTTGGGATGCTGTCCGACAAACCTATTCCAAAGCCCATGACGCTGCTCGTGTCTATGAGGTCAAAGTGAAGACTGTGGCGGCCAAACAAGGGAGCAGGAGTGTTACAGAGTATGCAAATCTGCTGCAAAATTTATGGCATGAGCTTGATCATTATCGGGTTCTTGAGACAAAGTGCGCAGATGATGCTGTGATCTTGAAGAATTTTATTGAAAGAGATAGGGTGTATGATTTTTTTGTCGGACTGAATGCTGAATTTGATCAGGTCCGAATACAAATTCTTGGCAAAGAAGAAGTGCCTCCATTGAATGAAGTCATAGCCCTTGTCAGAGCTGAGGAAAGTCGTCGTGGAATCATGCTTGAGCCTAAAGATCCCGAAGGCTCAGCCATGGTGGCAAGGGGAGGAAGTTACAGTGGTTCAAAGGGTGAGAACAATCACAACTTGGCTCGTGACACAACCACCCGTAACTCTAACGATAACCTCTGTTGCACCTATTGCAAGAAGCCCAGACACACGAAAGATCGATGCTGGAAACTTCATGGGAAACCTCCCACATCCAGCAAGGAATGGGGAAATCGAGGAGTTTCAAATGGAGTTCAACAGGCCCATAATGTCTCCACAACCCCGCAGCAAGAACACTCAAGTCAGGGACCATTTAATGATGAAGAAATTGAAAGGCTAAGGTGCTTCTTGAAATCCTTGAAACCAGGAAGTGGTTCTACCTTTCTTGCTCTCTCAGGTGAGTCTTTATCTCTAGGATTACATGCCTCGGCTAGTGTTTTTCCATGGATTCTTGATTCTGGAGCTACTGACCACATGACACCCTCTTCACTACATTTTCTCACCTATTACACCCTGTCCTAGTAATAGAAAAATTTCTGTTGTTGATGGTTCTTTCACCACAGTGGCAGGGATTGGGAATATTCAAATTACTCCATCCCTATTACTTAAAAATGTGCTTCATGTTCCTAAGTTATCCACTAGCCTTATCTCTATACATAAACTCACCCAGGATGTGAACTGCAATGTTGTGTTCTTCCCTTCTTACTGTGTATTTCAGGACCAGGTTTCGAGGAAGAAGATTGGACTTGCTAAGGAAAGAGATGGACTCTACTACCTTAAAGCAACCAGCAAATCATCTCACACTGTTATGCATGTCACACACGAGTCATTCTTATCTACCTCCAATAAAGATTTAATTTGGCGTCATCATTTCCGTTTTGGTCATCCTTCATTTCCTATTTTAAAAACAATGCTTCCTTCCTTGTTTAAAGGAATTGATGTTGAAACCTTTCATTGTGATGTTTGTGAACTTGCTAAACACAAAAGGGTTTCTTTCCCAATCAGCAATAAAAAATCTTCAACTCCTTTTTATTTGATTCATTCGGATATATGGGGCCCTTCTCAAATTCCCAACATTACTGGTTCCAGATGGTTCATCACCTTTATTGATGATTGCACTAGGGTCACATGGATTTTTCTTCTTAAGTCTAAATCTGATGTGGGTACGATTCTTCCCAACTTTCATAACATGGTCCAAACTCAGTTTGGTGTGAGAATTAAAAGGTTTCGATCTGATAATGCTACAGATTATTTTAATCAGAATTTGTCCCCATTTTTTCAAAAAGAAGGCATTGTGCATGAATCCTCTTGTGTTAACACTCCCCAATAGAATGGGGTAGCTGAGAGAAAAAATGGCCATCTTTTGCAAACCACCCGAGCCTTTCTCTTTCAAAATCAGGTGCCAAAACAATATTGGGGGGAAGCTGTCCTTACTGCTGCCTACACCATAAATAGACTACCATCTAAAGTTCTTGACAACCGAAGCCCAATACAAGTCCTTTCTCAATTTTACCCTGATATTTGAGCCTCAAATAATCTCACACCAAGAATTTTTGGCTGCACTGCCTTTGTTCATGTCCATAATAAGGGAAAATTAGACCCACGAGCAATCAGGTGTGTCTTCTTGGGATATTCCCCAACTCAGAAAGGTTATAAATGTTATCATCCAGCCACCAGAAAATTCTACACCTCCATCGATGTCACATTTGAGGAAGGAAAATCTTTTTTCACTCAACCTTATCTTCAAGGGGAGCCCTCATTAATGGAAGATAAGGCATCGGATCTACTCTCCCTAGATGTTTTACCCTCCTCACAGACATTCAATCGTCAAGAATCACATCCCTTTGAGTCACATTCCTCTGAGCCCCACATTCCCAAGTCTCAACAAGAGTCAAACAACCCGACCATTGAACCAAATTCGGACACTATTAACCCCACGAATGATGTGCATGATAATGTGAGATATATGCAGGTTTACTCTAGGAGGAAAAATCCAGATCCTCAACCTGTGCAAGTCCAAGATTCAACTCCTAATCCTAGAACTGAGGGATGCTTAGATCCTGAACCTACACCTACACAGTCTGAGTATGAGTATGACCTACCTATTGCACTGAGACAAGGAACCAGAGAATGTACCAAACGCCCATTGTACCCTTTAGCCAAATATGTATCATTCCAAAGATTCTCAAAATCCCATAAAAGTTTTCTAGCCAGCCTTAACACCATTCCAATTCCTAATACTCTAGCCGAGGCACTTTCTAATAAGGAGTGGAGAAAAGCCATGAGAGTGGAAATGGAGGCATTAGAAAAAAAACAACACATGGGAAGTTGTGGATCTACCAAGAAACAAGAACATGGTAGGTTGTAAATGGGTGTTCACAATTAAGTACAAATCTGATGGGTCATTAGAAAGGTACAAATCACGCCTGGTAGCCAACGAGAGGCACGAGCTGCAGCCCCTCCTTGAGTCTTACAAGTAAACTAGGAAAGAAAAACAATAATCACAACTGAGCCCAAATAATTCTTCCCTATTTATCCCTTACTTAGCTAACACATTTGACAAAGTATTTGCTGATCTCCCCACCCACTGTACAGTGACCAACATATTCCTTGTCAACCAACTAAATTTCTTCATTTCATTTTTGTATCGCCACATAGCCTCTTCAGAATTTTTTAACCAACCCACCACCACTTTGGAATCCCCCTCGATTATTAGGTGTTGTATCCCCAGCTGGTTTGCAAATTGCACCCCTTGTACAGCAGCTAAGAGTTCTGCCTTGATGGAGTTCCCAATTCCCAAGGGACCTGAGTAGAGCAACAAAATCTCTCCCTTCTCATTTCTCAAAGCACCCCCCACTCCGGATAATCCTAGATTACCCATGCTGCTTCCATCAAAGTTCAACTTTATTGAGCCTTCGGGTGGAGGAGACCAGCTTGTAATTGATTTGTCCTTTAAAGATGAGCACCTTGCTACTGCTGACCAATTTCTCCAAAGGTCATTAAAGGAAAATTGATGGAAGATTTCCAAGGTGTTCAGCCAATGAATTGCCCTATTTAACACACAGTCTTTCAAATCTTGGTTGTTCCTTTCCTTGTCTTGAAAAATTCTGAGATTCCTTTCTTCCCAAAGAGTCCAAGTCAAAGCAGCACGAGCACATCTCCACATAATTCTCCCTATTTTTGTAGGCCAATAAAAGGTAGAATGGTTGAAGAGCATGTGAATTTCTGTTGGTAGACTCCAACTACCCCCAAACAACGAAAGTAGCCAAGCCCAAAGGTTTGCAGAAAAGGGACAAGATACTAGTAGATGGTAGCAATCCTCACCGTGAGCTCTACAGAGGATACACCAATTAGGAGAAATACAAAGAAAAGGTCTTCTCTTTTGTAGGTTGTCTAAAGTGTTGGGAAGTATTCCACGGGACTTATGGGGTAGATTATCAGGAGACTTTTGCCCTAGTAGCTAAAATGAATATAGTAAGGGTGTTACTGTCGTTGGCTGCTAACTATAATTGGGATTTGCAACAGTTTGATGTAAAAAATGCGTTTCTCCATGGTGATCTAGAAGAGGAGATATACATGGACATTCCACCAGGTTTTGGAGAAGGCATTAAAGGGAACACAGTTTGTCGGTTGAAGAAAGCACTATACGGTTTCAAACAATCTTCGAGAGCATGGTTTGGAAGGTTTATGAAGGTGATGCTGAGTACAGGTTACAAGCAAAGTCAAGGTGACCACACATTGTTTATCAAACACATAGCCTCAGGGGGAGTTACTGCACTATTAGTCTATGTGGATGATATAATCGTTACTAGGAATGATAAAAAGGAGAATGAAGCATTGAAAAACTGCCTTGCCAGAGAATTTGAGATAAAAGACTTGGGGAGACTAAAGTATTTTCTCGGAATTGAAGTTGCACATTCTAAACAAGGCATCTTTATCTCTCAACAAAAGTATGTTGTTGATCTTTTGAGAGAAACAGGAAATATGGCATGTAAACCAACTTCCACGCCTATAGTCCCAATTATAAACTTGGAGAAGCCCACGAGAATGCAAGTGTAGACAAGGAGATGTTCCAAAGACTAGTTGGAAAACTCATTTATCTTGCACATACACGACTGGATATTGCATATGTTGTAAGTGTAATAAGTCAGTTTATGCATAATCCTAAAGAAGTTCATCTGCAGACTGCTCATCGAATTCTACACTATTTGAAAGCCAATCCAGGAAAAGGAATTTTATTCAGAAGAAATGGAGGACTGACTCTTGAAGCATATACAGATGCCGATTATGCAGGATCTCCAGTAGATAGACGGTCCACTTTTGGTTACTGTACCTTCTTAGGAGGAAACTTAGTCACTTGGAAGAGTAAGGAGAAAAATGTAGTGGCTCGGTCAAGTGCGGAGGCAGAATTCAGGGCTATGGCACAAGGAGTGTGTGAATTACTCTGGTTGAAGATAATTTTAGAAGACCTGAAGATTCCACGAGAAGAGCCTATGAAACTATATTGTGACAACAAGTCAGCCATCAATATTGCTCACAATCCTGTTCAACATGACAAGACGAAGCACATCGAAATTGACCGACACTTTATAAAAGAGAAACTGGACAACAAGTTGATTTGCACTCCCTATGTGTCTACAAAAGGACAACTGGCCGATGTACTTACTAAAGGGCTCAATAGTATAGACTTTCGGAGAATTATAACCAAGCTGGGAATGGAGGATCTCTATTCACCAGCTTGAGGGGGAGTGTTGGAAAACGTGGGGTTATTGGTTCAGATCTGAAAATAAAATTGTATATATTCCTAGGATTGTGGAAGGATTGATTTAGAAAGTTTTTTCTTTCTATTTTTGTACTTTCTATTTTCTCTTCTTTCTATTTTTTCTTCTTTCTATTTTCTTTTCTTTCTATTTTTCTTTCTTTTTATTTATTGCAGCAGCTTACTGTATAAATATGCCCATTTGACATGGGGCTAATCAACGGGGCCCCGTGCGGCGCTCGATTGGGGTCGAGAAAGCCTACAAATGCAAACAACAACACACAAAAGGAAACAAGAGTGCACACAAATTAGACAAAAGGCAACTTGTATTGCATTAATCAGTGGTAAGCACAAGCACACAGTACAGTGTCGAGGGGATCTCGTGCTTAACCTTTACACGCTTATGAGCTCACTCGACTACCTACCTCCCCTCAAAGAGTACGTTAAGCTTTTGGGGGAGTGACAAAAGGATACATCAAAATACTGTACATTCATACTACTATTTACATAATTGCCATTGGCATACCCCCCTTACAAAAAGAGTACAAGGACCCAACCCAAGACACTTAGATGGCGTGCTGATGGCGCTGATGGTGGCTGAACCGTCACAGTCTCCCCCACTCAATTCAATCTTCGTCCTCGAAGATTCTTCCTCAGGTACTCGTCCAGCTTCAATGCGTACGGAAGGAGGTCTTCTGCAAGCTCCCAGGTGTCTTCTTCTGCAGGTCCCTTCCACTTCACCAGGTACTCCCATTCTGATGTTTGGGAGGATTGGGACAACCTATGGTTGAGGATGGAGTCAAGGGATCGGTTCTTGGGTGGTTGGTAGGATGGGTGTGGGCGTTGACTTTGGTTTCGGGAGGTGTCTTGGTTGTCGGCATGGTAGGGTTTAAGTTGGCTTACATGAAAGATAGGGTGTACTTTTAGCCATGGAGGTAGTTTGAGTCTGTAGGCTGAAGCTCCTACTTTGGCTAGGATTTCACAGGGTCCCTCATATTTTCTCACAAGCCCGGGATGAACTCTTCGAAAGAACCTAAGGCAATGGGTATGGAGTTTTACTAAGGCCAGGTCACCTACTTGGAAGTTCTCAGGTCGTCTACCCAAATCGGCCCATTTCTTCATTCTTCTAGAGGCTTTCTCTAGGGGGGCTCGAGTGATGTCAAGGCATTCTTTCCATTCCCTGGTGAAAGTGAAGGCTCGAGGGCTTCTTCCTTGATGGTCGTTGACGATGCTGTGCGGACATCTTGGTAGTTGGCCGGTGATGACTTCAAAAGGACTTTGATTGGTGGAGGAGCTCTTCTGTGTGTTGACGGAGAACTGCGCAATGTCCAGCAATCGAACCCAATTCTTCTGTGTAGCTGATACAAAAGGGCGGAGGTACTCTTCAAGGAGGGAGTTCATTCTCTCTGTCTGCCCATCTGACTCTGGATGGCTGCTGCTGGAGAAGTTCAGGTTCGAGCCAAGAAGCTTGAATAGCTCTGTCCAGAAAGCACTAGTGAATCGGGGATCCCGATCACTAACAATGTTCTGTGGGACTCCCCAATACTTCACCACGTGCTTGAAGAAAAGGTATGCCGTGTCTTCAGCTGAAAGGTGCTTTGGTGCTGGGGTGAAAGTGGCATACTTGGAAAATCTATCAACAACAACAATGATGGATGTATAGTCTTCCACTTTAGGAAGACCGCTGATGAAGTCCATGGAAACACTCTCCCAAGGTTGTGAGGGAGTTGGAAGAGGCTGTAGGAGTCCAAGAGGCTTGGCACGTTCGGGCTTGTCTTGCTGGCAAATCAGGCATGTCCTTGTGCATTCTCGAACATCTTGCTCCATATGAGGCCAATAGTAGGCATGTTGTAGAAGTGCCAAGGTACGCTGCCACCCAGGATGTCCTGCCCATAAGCTGTCATGACATTCACGTAGGAGAGTCTTCCTCAAGTCTTCAACTCTCGGCACAAATATCCGCCTTCCCTTTGTCAAAAGAAGGTCTTCTTCAACCCAAAACCGCCTAGTCTTCCCTTCACGAGCTGCTGTCAATAGGCTCTGAGCAATGGGGTCCTTCTGGAGTCCTTCCTTGATGAGCTTGATGAGGTCTAGTCTGATCTGGCTTTGAGAGGGACCTTCACCTGTGGATAGTGCTGCAAGCTCGGCCTTCCTGCTAAGTGCATCAGCAACCCTGTTCATCGGCCCTAGCTTGTACTCTAGAGTCATGTCAAACTCCGCTAAGAAATCTTGCCATCGAGCTTGCTTAGGGCTCAGCTTCTTCTGAGACTGAAAGTAACTAATAGCTATGTTGTTAATCTTGACCACGAACTTGGAGCCAAGCAGGTAGTGTCGCCACATGTGGAGGCAGTGGACAATGGCTGTCATCTCCTTCTCTTGTACCGTGTACCTCCTCTTTGTATCATTCAATTTGCGGCTTTCAAAGGCGATGGGATGTCCTGGAATCAAGACCCCGCCAATAGCAAAATCAGAAGCATCTGTGTGTAACTCATACGGCTTGCTTGGATCAGGCAAGTCGAGGACAGGTTCTGCTGAGACAGCTCTCTTCAAATTACCAAAAGCTGTTTGGCAACATTCACTCCAGGTCCACATATTAGTCTTCTTCAGTAAGTTGGTGAGGGCAGTGGCTCGTGTTGAGAATCCAGAGATGAATCTTCGATAGTAGTTCACGAGGCCAAGGAAGGAGCGAAGTTTGGTGACCCTGGTGGGCGGTGCCCAATCTTGAATGGCCTTGACTTTAGCTGGATCCATACTGATTGTGCCTGCTCGGATTATATGACCGAGGAAGGCCACCTCTTCTGTGGCGAAAGAACATTTCTCCTTCTTAACAAATAGGTTGTTGTCCCGCAAGACCTGTAAAACAGTGCGGAGGTGGTCAACATGTTCCTCCAAGTTCTACTGTAGATTACAATATCATCAATATACACAACAACAAATTGGTCTAGGTAGGGATGAAATATTCTGTTCATCAATGTACAAAAGGAGGTTGGAGCATTGGTAAGCCCAAAGAGCATGACACGAAATTCAAAGGACCCATAACGGGTAACACAAGCTGTTTTGTGTTCATCTCCTTCGGCTATACGCACTTGATAGTACCCCGACCTCAGGTCTAGCTTGGTGAAGTATTTGGCCCTGCTGAGCTGGTCAAAGAGGTCGGCCACCAATGGTATGGGATATTTGTTCTTGATGGTGAGCTTGTTGAGAGCTCGGTAGTCAATACAGAGCCGAAGAGATCCATCATGCTTCTTCTGAAACAGGACTAGTGCTCCAAAAGGGGCCTTCGAAGGCTGAATCAATCCAGCATCCAACAACTCATTCAACTGTCTGCGTAGCTCGGCCAGCTTAGGAGGAGACATTCTGTATGGCGGGCGTGCCGGTGGTTTGGTTCCAGGCTCCAACTCAATCTTGTGATCAACTTCTCTCCTTGGGGGAAGTTTCTTCGGCAATGTGGGAGGCATGACATCCTGGAATTCTTCTAGTGCCATTGTAATCGCTGGCGGGATATGCTCGGTTGGTGGATCAGGCAGGTCAGAGTCCACCAATGTGGCTAGGTAAGTGGTTTCTCCTTTCCGCACTCCATCCTTGAGTTGCAATGCTGAGAGCATCTTGGGGGTGGGCGTGGTATCTGGCACAACTAGAACCATGCAAGGAGCCTGATCTTCAAATATGTACACTTTGTTGAGGAAGGGCATGGGCACTGCCTTTACTTGAGTTAAGAAGTCCATGCCGAGAACAACCTGAAAATCATCCATGGGCACGAATGAGAGGTCTATCATCCCTTCCTAATCACCAAGTTGCAAGACCACCCCATGAGCTACACCTTGTATGGGTTTGGCATTAGAGTTCACAGCCTTCAACCATCTGACTTCCTTGGTAGGTGCAAGTTCTACTCGAGATGCCTCCTCCATAGAGATAAAGTTGTGGGTAGCACCAGTATCCACCATGGCTCTTGTGGGCTTATCATTCAAGCGAATGTCTACATACATCAGTCCCTTCGGCTTGAACTTCGATGCTCCTTGCGGGCTCGTCTTCTTCTTCATTGCATTGAGTCTTTGTAGAGCCCCCATTCTTGTCTCCCCTGGTTCCTTCTCCTCCTCGCTATGCTCATCATCACTAAGCTTTGCAAGCAAGGCATTGAGCTTCCCCCGACTAGGACAATCCTTAGTCCAATGCTTTCCCTCACAGATGAAGCATGGTGCCAGAGGTGTTCTCTTCACAAACTGGCCACCCCTGTATCCAGTGTCTCCTTCGGGTCTCCTGTAGAACTTAAAAGTGTTGGGTTTACTTGGCCCAGAGTCTCCCTTGGGCGCATAGTAAGGTTTCCTATCACCTCCTCTTGCCTACGCCCTGATATGAGTTGGGTTTGGGGCCGTCTTTGCTTGGTCGCCTGTTGTCTACCAGTTGTTCAGCAACGGCCATGGCTGTAGCGAGGTCCTTCACACCTCGTCTCTGGAGTTCGAGCTCGGCCCATTGTTGTAGGCCGTCCATAAAGTTGAAGAGGTCTTTGTCTGACATGTCCGTGATCTCGAGCGATAGTGCGGAGAACTCCTTCACGTACTCATGCAATGAGCCCGTGTGTTTTAGGTTCTTGAGCTTCCGACGGGCTTGGTACTCCACGTTCTCTGGATAGAACTGGCGCTTTATCTCGCTCTTGAACACGGACCAAGTATTAATGGAGCATAATCCTCGCTCCGCATCGGCACATCTCCTGTGCCACCATAACATAGCAACATCAGTAAGATACATAACAACAGTACGCACCTTGGCCGCCTCCTCGACGAGTTTGGCGGCAGTGAAATATTGTTCCATTTGCCACAGGAAGTTGTCAAGCTCCCGGGCATCGCGGGTCCCTGCATATGAGGTAGGCTCGCGGACTTTGATCTTTGGAGGGGCTGGAGCAGCAGGTGTGCTGGCTGTACTGGCCATCAACCTCTTCAGAAGGGTCACTTCGCCCTTCAAGTCTTCAAGCTGGATCTGTAGGCACTTCACCAGGTCTTCTAGTGGGTTATCTGGCCGGTTGGAGCTGTCACCGGATTGGTCCTCCAATCTTTCCACAACCGATGCTACGATCTCAAGGTTGATTTGAAGCTCGTCCACACGGTCACGAGTTTCGCCAACCACTGCTTCACAGCGCATGATGCACTTGTCCATGGTCGCAAGCCTGTCAACTGACTTGTCACGCTTGTTATGCTTTGAGCTGACGCCTTTGTCCTTGGGAGAGCTACCTCTAGGCTCGTCCTCATCATAAACCCGTGAGATCCCTTCCTGGATCTCCTCTCGCGTGTCACGATTCTTCATCCGACTGGTGTTGTTGCAGGGCACGAAAGGGACTCGTTGCGCTTGACAACCGCTAGTGTCAACGAGGCTCTGATACCAACTGTCACGGGGCTAATCGACGGGGCCCCGTGCGGCGCTCGATTGGGGTCGAGAAAGCCTACAAATGCAAGCAACAACACACAAAAGGAAACAAGAGTGCACACAAATTAGACAAAAGGCAACTTGTATTGCATTAATCAGTGGTAAGCACAAGCACACAGTACAGTGTCGAGGGGATCTCGTGCTTAACCTTTATACGCTTATGAGCTCACTCGACTACCTACCTCCCCTCAAAGAGTACGTTAAGCTTTTGGGGGAGTGACAAAAGGATACATCAAAATACTGTACATTCATACTACTATTTACATAATTGCCATTGGCATACCCCCCTTACAAAAAGAGTACAAGGACCCAACCCAAGACACTTAGATGGCGTGCTGATGGTGGCTGAACCGTCACAAATGGGCAATAGAATGAAACATATCAATATAAATATGCCCATTGCTTAACAACTTGGATTGAATGAGCAATATTCAGCTGTGTCATGATGAGATATATTAAATTGCACGCTAATCTTCTAAAACTAGTGGCATCTGGCATCAGGAAGGATCACCATCTTGCTTAGATTATTTAACAGTGACCTCGATGGATTTATTAACTTACTTACCATCAGTACGATTATCCAACTTGATTAAAGTCAGTTATATCTTCAACAGTTCACCAAGTACCATGTGGTGTCTGAATAACCTCCAAACCAAGAAAGTAAGTCAGTGGCTCCGAGACACAGAAGGAAAGGTGTTAGCTTTGTTTTCAGGACCCTTGGCAGATGGTAATGCATTGACAGCTGAGATCATGGGCTACTCTATGGTTTAAAATTTGCTAAGCAATTTGGTTTCCACAACTTGGAGGTAGAAGGGGATTCTCAGATGGTCATTTCTTAGACAAAATGCAACTCTCAAATCCCGTGGATCTACAGAGATACTTTTTGGGAAATAGAAAGCATAACAAGGGAGCTGAATGTTGTCTTTAAATGGGTAAGAAGAACAGCAAATGGGATGGCAGATGGTCTGGTTAAACAAGGGACAGCTAGGCACCAAATGTTTTGGGCAACATTACAAATTATTTATCAGCCTGTGGGATGGGGAAATCTTCCCCATTATTGTAATACCTCAATTTGATTTTAATAGATTTATTGACAAAAAAAATGAATAATGAAGAAGAGCTTTCAACTAAGTAATGTTATCATGATCATCCTCAATAATCAACTGTCATCAACAAATAGTAATAGGAAGGTGTAACTTTTAGAGCTTCAGTGGATAAATAAAGAATTATCATGTTGGTGCTACACATATCCTGAATCAAGGATAACTTGTCAAAATTGTTCAAACCAGGAAACGGGTGCTTGTTTCACTCCATAATGTGATTTCAATTTGCAGACCATTGACTTTCTGGTAGAATAACTAAGTGCATACTTTGTATGGACTCTCTTTCAAATTTCCATGAAGAAAAGCATTTGACATCCATCTAAAAGATGGTCACTTTCAAATTGTAGAGATGGCAAGAGAAAAACACACTATGGTCATTTAAGCAACAAGAGCAAATGTTTCTTCATAATCTACCCCAAACTCTTGTTTGAAGCCCTATGCAACAAACCGTGACTTACTTCCAACCACCAAAGTATTTGAAGAAATTGAGGCAAGATCTCAAGTATCATTCTTGATGAGTGCTTGGTGTCTATAGCTTCTTCAGAATACTGAATTGCTAGAGCTGATTTCCAGGCGTCAACACTCCATACAGAAACTCCAAAAATCCTTTAAAAATCAGGTAATTTAGGATCTATTTATGAACCTCCTCTCAATATATTTTACTATCCCAGATCTCAATGGGCTTTAACCAATAAGAAGAAGAAAATTTTGGTCATGTACACATTATCAACACTCAAACTGTAGCTTTTATATGTAAAGCAATCTAAGAAAAACTTAGTGAAAAAGGAAATAAAGAAAATAATAAATTGTGACACTATTGATGGGATTTCCAACCTCTATAAGAAAATTATACAAAATAACGTGATCAAGGAATTTAGTTACTCTATACCATGTAAAGAAGGTGTTCCAATATTTTCTTGTTGGGATATTATCATATATCTCTTTCTTCCACTTGCTTCAACAGCTTTGTCCTTTCCACGGTCATCTTCAATATACAAGCCTTCTGAGCAAGGATCATCAAGGGAAGCATCTGGGTTCCCAAGTTCAACTTCAATAACAAAATGAAAAATTTTACAGGATAATTAAAAACTGACTGTACAAACAATAACCCAACCAGTTGAAGAAATCTTGACAGTAAACACATAATTTGAACAAGGACATGTTTGAAGTTTGGTTGGCATTAGACAGGAATAAGAAATCAAATTGACATCAATAAAATAATAACAAATGACACACTTACAAAGTTTATTGCAGATATTGAATGTTAGGATTTTAGCATAAATTATTTCATGTAGGCATACAATAAGCTGATTGACTTTGTCTTTGATTTTTTTTTTGATAAATAACTAATATATTTCATTAACAATCCACCGGACACCAAAGTGAGCAGCAGACCCAGAGGACATTTCAACTCCCACAAAAAAGTCTGAGGAAAGCAGAACAGAAGACAATATATATATGTATTACAAATTACATATTCTAACTGATCCCTTCCCACCCTAGCTTTTGCCAAAGAATATGCTAACTTTTAGCACTTCTAGGAACCCATTTGAATGAGATGTTCAATGTGGAGCCCGGATGGCATGCCTGTCTCATCATCAGCCTAAATTCCCAAGAAATTGGTTTTTGGGTTTTCATCCAGTATATGATTGTTTGACAGTATCCCTTCACTTCCACAACTTTCAGTCCCTGCAACCCCATCAGCTTCAAACCTTGAATCAAAGTCAACACTTCCACCTGGCAAGAGTTACCATGACCAATTGGGCCTGGAAAGCTGAAAAGTATGTTGCCACAATGGTCCTTTACAACTCCCCCTACACTTGACAACTTGGATTTCCATAACAACACCCATCAAAGTTGAATTTAAGAATTCTAGTAGGTGGTACAGTCCAGTCAGCTACCTTTGTTTTTTTCTAATCTGAAATCCAGTCACTGCTTGCCAACGGGCCGGATGGCTTTAATATCGTATTGTTTAAGTCATGCCGGGGTATTGTCAAGAAAGATATAATGGAAATGTTTAAGGATTTTTGGAAGGAGGAGATTGAGAAGAGTGCATATGCTACTTTCATTGCACTTATTCCTAAGTTGGAGGGTGCTTCCAGAGTGAGAGACTTTAGGCCAATAAGCTTAATAAATAGTCCATATAATATCATTGTGAAAGTCCTATCAAGAAGATCAAGATCTGTTTTGCATGAGGCTGTAGGACCTACTCAAATCACTTTTGAGGAAGGAAGACAAATCCTTGATGTGATGTTAATAGCAAGTGAATGTGTGGATGCAAGAATTAGGAATGGGAGAGGAAGCACACTTGCTAACTTGATGGTTGACACTGTGAAGGCATATAACCATGTTGTGTGCGGCCAAATGGAGAAGTTGGATCTTTGTTTGTGTATCTTCAACTTCATTCTCAATGTTGGTCAGTGGGGTCTCAAAAAAATTCTTTCAAGTTTCTAGAGGACAAGGAGATCCACTCTCTCCTTTGCTCTGTCTTGGTGGCAGAAATTTTGAGTAGAATGATAATAAGAGTGGATGGGGTTATTAGAAGGTTTCATAGTTGGAAGAGGAGAGCTTTCTATTTCACACTTGCAATTTGCTAACGACATCTTGATAATTCTTGGATGTTGCGGTTGATCAAGTCCTAAGGTTAAGAGCAGTCCTGGAATGCTATGAGATGGTGGCTGGTCAGAAAATAAATCTGAATAAGTGTTAATATAGTTGTCAAGGTGTCACCTAGGCACCAACCTAGGTGTCGACTAGGTGACTAGGCATCCTTGGCTGGGCACCTCGCCTAAATACCTTGTTTATTGCAACTAGGCGCCCATCTAGGCAACTAAGTGCTTGCCTAGGTGATAAGGTGCCTGCCCAGGCGACTAAAATGACAAGGTGGGCACCTTATTACAAGGTCATTCATTTTTTTTAAAGATACAAGGTCATTCATACTGTTACATCATTATGTTACTACATTCTCTTATATATTATCATTTATACTTTGTTATTAATCAGCACAAAGGATACATATTACAAATTCCCCACAAAGAGGCGCAAGATGCCGCCTCTAAACTATATCATAAAGCTTACAAATGAACCCAACAAAACTGATTCCTATGTACCCCTTGTTTGGCTAAAGTCAACCCATTTGCCGATCTTTCCCATTGAATTTGGACTGACATATTTGGTGTTAACCATCTGAACCTTCTCAAAGCCCCTCTGTAGGACCATGCTGCCACTTCTGGCTCTTTTAACCACCCAACAACCAGTTTCGAGTTGCCTTCAATGATAAGTGTTCCAATGCCATCTCCTTAGCAATCTCTGCTCCTTTGAGAACTGCTTGAACTTCCGCATTGGCTGAATCTCCCATACCTATAGGACCAAAATATAAAGCTAAGATCTGGCCCTCAGCATTTCTGAACACTCCCCCAATTCCAGACAGCTCTGGATTACCTAGGCTGCTGCCATCGAAATTTAATTTAATAACCCCTTCTTCAGGAGCTTTCCACTCCACCATAGGCTTGATTCTAACAGCAGAACTTTTGGCAATTTGCTCCCAATTCCTCTACATGCCATCAAAGGAGAAAGGATGAAAAAGGTCCAATATCTTTGCCCAACTTATGGCCCTATTTAAAATGCTTTCCCACAGACCATTCCCATCCCTCTCCTTTTCATTAAAAATTCTGGCATTCCTTTCCTCCAAAGCAGCTCTTGCACACCTCCACAAGACTCTACCTCTTTTCTTTGGCAACCTGAAAGTTGTTGGGTCAAAAAGATTACCAAACTGCCTTGGCTCTACCCACCTGCACCCAGAGAGATCAAAAAGCCTCTCCTAGAGGCCTACAACAAGAGGGCAAGAGATTAGTAAATGGAAACAACTTTCCTTATTTGATTTGCAAAGGATACACCATTTAGGGGAGATCCAAGAGATACTTCCCAACAGGGGACTCCCACTTTTGGGGGGGATAGGCTTGGATCAAGCCTCCTTGCTATAAAACGACTGAGGATTACGAGTTGAACACAAAAGAAAAAGGAGGCACAGGAAAAGAAATCAAAATCTCTCAAGTTTCTTCTAAAGCCCAACTTCCAGTTAAGACCGGAGGAAGAAGAAAAGGATGCAAACTTCTGAATTGGATCATTTTTAAAACACGAGAGGGCATACAAAGAAGGAACCAGGTCCTTGAGGGTCAAGTTACTAACCCAAATGTCCTCCCAAAACAAAACCTTGTCTCCAATACAAGCACCATACCTGATCAGGCTCAAGAAGAGAGGAAGAATACTATGAATAGCCTTCTAAGGGGAGTTCAGCGTAGCCTGCCGAGATACACCAGCATCCCAACCATTACCTACTGCCACATGAACACTTCTCACAACTTTGTGCCAAAGTCTTTCCCTCTCCAGAGGCCACCTCCACAACCATTTTCCCAACAAAGTTGTGTTTTTGTTCCTTAAATTGCCTAAACCCAAATCCCCTTGCTCCTTCCTCCTGCAAACTTGTTCCCACCTTACCACATGATCCTTCCATCCTTCCCCAGGTTCCCACAAGAAATCCCTCATAATTTTCTCTATGTCTAGAACCTCTCTTTGGGCTTTGGGGGCATTCTAAAGATCGAGAGGAAGTAAACTGGAGGACTTGATAGAGCAGCCTTTGTTAAAGTAATACGACCCCCCAAGAGAGATGTAGTTTCTCTTCAAAGCTACCAACTTCTTTGTGCACCTTTCTACAACCAGATTCCAAAATCTACCTTCCCTTGGACTATCACCTAATGGCATTCCCAAGTAGGTCGAGGGCCAGCTAGAAATAGAGCAACCTAAGGATTCTGCTACCCGGTTCATCTCCTCTTGCTCCAAATTTAGCCCCAACTCTTTGCACTCTCCCTCCTTTTCCTCTACAACTCCACTCCTCTCCAACTCCCCTCCTAAAGGAAGTTGTTTGGACCCAATTTGGTCATTACGGAAAACCCCAATAAAATTCTTATTGGTCGTGGCTCTCACATTAACCCCTCTTCTCTTAAATACTTTCTATTTATTACTGGGACCAACCCTAACAAAGCCTCCTTTTTTTTATCAATAACGCATTCATTAGCAACTTCATTAAATCAGGAAAAAGATGATTACAAAGAAGAAGACAAGCACTCTTGTCTTGAGCACTTAAGAAAAGAAAAGGAAATGGAAACAGCAGTTTACAAATTGGCCCAAAACATTGAGTCCCTTTCTACCCCTTGTTTAGCTAATCCATCAGCCAAGGAATTAGCCGATCTGTGAACCCACCTCATCTTCACTTCCATCTCCCTCACCAGCCACTTAAACCTTTTCCTCTCATTACTGTAATTCCATAGGCTACTGTGATCTTTATTCAGCCACCCTATTACCACCTCCGAGTCCCCTTCAATTATGATTTTTCTGATATTCATCTCCTTGGCTTTTTGGATCCCTTCCATAACTGCATAAATCTCAGTTCTAAGGGAGTTCCTCACTCCAATTGGGCCTGAGTATAATGCAGAAATGACCCCATTCTCATCCCTGAAAACACCTCCAACCCTGACTGTCCAGGGTTCCCTCTACTACTGCCATCAAAATTCGATTTTAGGAATCCAGCAAGTGGGGGGGTCCAAGGCACACTCATTGCTGATTTGCTCTGTGAACAGTATGCAATTTCTCCCCACTTCCTCAGCATGTCATCTACTGTGTAATCTGTAAATAGAACTAAGGATTTCAGCCACTGTACGGCCCTAATATGAATTGTGGCCCTCAGTTCATCAGCCCCCCTCTCGACTTCTGAAAAGATCCTAGAGTTTCGTTCTTCCCATAGTGACCAACATACTGCAGCCCTCAGTCCCCTCCACATAATCTTTCCTCTTATCACTCTCCACCTGAAATAAGAAGGGGAAAATAGACTTTGCATGTTTGATGGGGAATTCCAGCTACATCCAAAGAGAGAAAAGGCCCACTCCCAAACAGACTTTGCATATTGGCAAGATACCAGTAAGTGGAAACCAGTTTCCCCCTCCGCTTTGCAGAGAACACACCAATGAGGAGACAAGCAAGTATTGGGTCTCTTTTTTTGGAGCAAATCACCAGTGTTAATTCTTTTCAGATAGGCTTCCCAACAAAAACTACCAACCCTGGGAGGAATTGGTCTGCACCAAACCTCCTTAATGGGGAAAGGGGGGGTAACAAGATCAGTGAACTAGCTTAAAACTTTAAAGAAGGAAGCACAAGAAAAAGAGCCAGTTGGGGTAGGGGTCCAAATTCTAGAGTCCATGTTTGAGGGGTCTAAGAAGACATTATCATGGGGATCAAGGAGGCTCGAGATACTGCCGAGGTCTGAGTCCCTAACAGCCCTTCTCAGACCCAGGTTCCACCCAGGCCCAGAATTGGAAGAGGAAGGGGTGATGAAGGAAGAAACTGGCTCATTCTTAAGGTCCGAAAGAGCATAAGAAGGAGGAAACTGATCTTTTAAAGGTACAGTCCCCACCCAAATCTGTTCCCAAAATTTTATGGAGTTACCTGAATTCAAGTCATACCTGATATAAGGGGGGAAAACTGGTAGCAGATCATGAATTGCTTTCCGAGGAGAGGTACTTGTGGTTCTAGATCTGATTCTAGCATCCCATCCATTTTGCTCCAGCCCATGTATGCTTGCCACTATCCTAGCCCACAACTTATCCTGCTCCAAAGGAAATCTCCACAACCACTTCCCCAAAAGAGCCATATTTCTTTTTCTAATGTTCCTGAGCCCCAAACCACCACAGTTTTTACTCCTGGTCACCACCTCCCATCTAACTCTATGATCCCTCTTCTCCTCTCCTGGCTCCCAAAGGAAGTCTCTCATCATCCTCTCCAACCTACTAGACACCTTCATTGGGACTTTAAATACTGACATGAAGTAGATGGGTAAGTTTGCTGGCATGGCCTAAATCAGTGTAATCCTTCCACCAAGAGAGGGGTAATTCTTTTTCCAAGATACAAGTCTCTTCCAAATCTTTCCACCACCAGGTTCCAAAAGCTCTCTCTCTTAGGGTTATCACCTAAAGGCAACCCAAGGTAATTTAAAGGCCATTCCGAAACTTCACACCCAAGCACTTCTGCACTCTCCCTAATCTCTCCCTCTTCCAAATTCACACCCACTACACAACTTTTCCCAAAGTTCACCTTCAAATTTGACATTTGCTCAAAAACTTGTATCACCAACTTCATGTTCCTGATAAAACCCACATTACCTCCTTCAGAGAATAGAATTGTGTCATCAGCAAACTGCAAATGGGTAAGGGGTGTTTCCTCCCTTCCAACCTTCCATCCTCTGATAAGACCCCTAGAATCGACCCTGTGTATCAACCTCCCCAAAACATTAGCAATCAAAATGAACAAGAAGGGAGAAAGGGGGTCTCCTTGTCTTATACCTCTAATGGCTAGAAAGAAATCTACCACTGTCCCATTTACTAGCACTGAATAGTGGCAGTTCCGATAAGAGGATTTGGACTCCTAGACCCAATGGAACCTTCACTTGTGCTTCTTTCTTCAAGTCCATCTCTCAACCTTCTACTCACCAACCCTTTCCGTCAAAAGAAATTTGGTGCAGGCCAGTTCCCCCCAAAATTATGGCGTTTTGTTGGGAAGTATTCCATGGGAAAGTAAACACTCAAGATAACCTACAAAAGAGAAGACCTTTCCTTTGTATTTTCTCCTAATTAGTGTATCCTCTGTAAAGCTCACGGTGAGGATTGTTACCACCTATTAATATCTTGTCCCTTTTCTAAAGACCTTTGGGCTTGGCTACTTTTGTTGTTTAGGGGTAGTTGGAGTCTACCAGTAGAAGTTCACATGCTCTTCAACCATTCTACCTTTTATTGGCCTACAATAATAGGGAGAATTATGTGGATATGTGCTCGTGCTACCTTGATTTGGACTCTTTGGGAAGAAAGGAATATTAGAATTTTTCAAGAAAAGGAAAGGAGCAGTCAGGATTTGAAAGACTGTGTGTTAAATAGGGCAATACCTTGGCTGAAGACCTTGGAAATCTTTCATCAATTCTCCTTTAATGACCTTTGGAGAAATTGGTCAGCAGTAGCGAGGTGTTCATCTCTAAAGGACAAATCAATTACAAGCTGGTCTCCTCCATCCGAAGGCTCACTAAAGTTGAACTTTGATAGAAGTAGCATGGGTAATCCAGGATTATCCGGAATGGGGGGTGCTTTGAGAAATGAGAAGGGAGAGATTTTGTTGCTCTACTCAGGTCCCTTGGGAATTGGGGACTCCATCAGGGCAGAACTTTTAGCTGTTGTACAAGGGGTGCAATTTGCAAACCAGCTAGGGGTACAACACCTAATAATCGAGGAGGATTCCAAAGTGGTGGTGGGTTGGTTGAAAAATCCTGAAGAGGTTGTGGCATTACAAGAATGAAATGAAGAAATTTAGTTGGTTGACAAGGAATATGTTGGTCACTGTATAGTGGGTGGGGAGATCAGCAAATACTTTGTCAGATGTGTTAGCTAACCCATGATCCATTTACACCATCTAACCCCAAACCCAAATTTAGTCATAACCTTCCTCTCCCAGTCCACCAAATTGTAAGCCTTTTCCAGGTCCAACTTACACACCATCCCCTTCTTTTTATCCTTCTTAAAACTCTCCACACTCTCATTAGCAATGAGGATTTGGTCTGTAATCCATCTTCCACTCACAAAGGCTCCTTGATTTTGTGCAATGATGTCTGGCAAGATGGGATTTATTCACTCCTCTAGACCTCTTCACTTCCGTCACCGACTCTTCGGCTGAACCTGCAATAGCAATCTCCAACCTCCTTCTACCCAAATCAACTCCAACCTTTCCAATGAAAACTTCTATTAAATGGTCCGTCACAACAACTTGCTGCCAAAATCTTCAATCCTAGCATCCCGGACCCCTTGAGAACATACATTACTATATGACTACCTCCCCCCCCCACAGATTCAGGAAGGATAAGGGAGAGCATGAATCAAATTCTCTACCACAAATTAGCAGCCAAGAACCTGCCAATGAGCATCTCATGGCCCTTCTTGCATGTTATCTCTTTCATCAGAATCCACTATTTCTTAGTGCTCTACTTTTGTTGCTACAAGATGAATCTCCAATCTTAGAAGCATTGTTCCTCTCTCCAGTGTTGCCATACTTGGTGATCATCCAAATGCATTCTTCCTCCTCACCACTTAGCCACTCCCTCTCCAAACCCTTAATGCTCTCCATCGATTGGCTGAGCATGCCGCTTTCGACTTAACAAAGTGATCCCCACTCAATCCACCATTTGAAACCTTGAGAGACTTTTCACTTCTAGCTCTCAACGGATCCCTAACTTTATAAACAACCAATTCATTCAAATGTCCCTTTTTATTGATGAACCCAGGTCCAACTGGTATAGGAGTTTTTGGGAATAATGAAGGACATATTGTTGCTGCTTTCTCAGGCCCAGTTTGAATAGGGGACTCATTTTTTGCAGAGTTCCAAGCAGTCTTGCAAGGAGTACAGATTGCTAGACAGCTAAATTTCGACAGACTGCTCATTGAAGGTGACTCTAAATTGATAGTAGGGTGGTTGAATGAACCAGAAACAGTGATTTGGAAGTACAAGGAATCTATGAAAAAGTTCAAATGGCTGGTTAGAGATATGACAGTTTGTGTTCAATGGGAAAGACGGTCAGCAAATGAGATGTCAGATTACTTTGTGAAGCTGGGGATGCATAAGTCTGAACTCTTTTTGGCTCAGTTGTAATTTAGGTTGTTGTAGGTTAGGATCACACCTTGCATCCCAATTGGGATGGATTGTATTGTAAATCTCGATGTAATCCCTTCTCTTTTTTAATAAAACTCAACAATTTATCAAAAAAGGTCCCTTTTTATTGACCAATATACCTGCTCTGCCACATCTCTCAAATGGCAAAACGTCAGAAACTCGAAATTACCAATGTTACCCCCTTGAAAACTTGGAACTGAAGACACATCGAAATCATTCCTAATTAAATGAGCTGCCCCCAACTCCTCTGCCATTGAGGATAGACCACCCTCCACCTGATCCAACTTAATAACCTTCAAAATTACTAAACTTCCCTTACCACTCCCTTAATTGTCTCCAACCTCCAATCAGTGACCTTTCATCTTCTCCAACTTCTCTGTTTCAGACCTCTGTGCCATATTGCCTTGGCTCTCAGGTGATTCAAATTTCAAAGGTATAGTGGTTGGTTGGCTGCTGAATTGTGAATGAGCACTATGATCCTATAGAAATGAAATGTTTTAGGGTCCAATTGGTGAGAGAGAATCAGTAAGAACATTACTTACAGTGGTTATTCAATGACTACAGAGAATAAATGAAATGAATTTGAGTAAACTCATCACAAAAGGTGATTCGAAGGTGGTGATTTGTTGGCCGCTGAATTGTGAATGAGGCTATGCTCCTAAAGAAATGATTTCAAGATCATATGGCTAATTAGGCATTTATAAGTGAAAATTCAATTCGTACAAAGGTCAGCACATAGTACCTTAGACAAACAAAGGGTAACTAAAAATCAACTTTTTGGGGCTCAATTGTAATACAAATTTTATGGGGAGAGATAGTAGTGATTATGCCCTTGAATGTTGTATCTAAGGCTTGTATGTCTTGTTTTGTATTTTAATAAAATTAATTGTTAATACCCAAAAAATTATTTTGTGTGGGATTCGGTCATGAGGAACGCTTCATTAAATCTTGTTTCGCATTGCTTAAAGTTATCACAGTCATGTCATTAGTCAAGTGTTTACAGTATTTTACATCTTTCTTTTTTTCCAAATCCCAAAGGAATTTATTTCTTTTGTTTGGGTGCTTGAAGACTAATTGAATACCAGAATTTGGACTAAATATCTCCAGTACACAAGTAACTAGCACCTTTTAATGTTTTCCTTAACCCTACATGCTTTCCTACCCATACATAACCCTCTAGAATAACAGTTCCCCCTCTATTAGACCCCATAAAACCCTAAAGAATTTATTCCTATCCACACTCCTTTTATGTGGTTTGGACAGATTTACTATTTTTTTATAAATAAACTTTGTATTAGATAAGACAACCATGCAAGGGGCTGGAGAAGACATTTATACAAATACTGGCTATGCATACCTCACTATACAAGAGCATGGCTATGTACTAAGCTCATTTACAAGTTTACAATTAATGTAGACATGTTCACGGGCCAGGCTTCAGGCCCAATTTTACAGTCTCGGGCTTGGGCTTCAGGCCGGGCCCATTAGAATTTTGACAAAAGCCAAGCCTGAGTCCGGCCCATGAACAGGTCTAAATTGAAGTACCCAAAACTCTATCCCCTAGGGCCCTTAAAAATGACTCAATTGCAATCATTACAGAAATTTCTAAAATTCAGACCTCTAGATTCCTCTAGGTAAGAGGCCCAAAAGAGAACAAGGCATGCAACATTTTCCTTTAATGACATTTACCAGTTGTCATTTCTGCTCATAGATCCTTCCATTTCTTTCTTTCAAAATTTACCAAAGATCAGTACCTTAAATCACTGTTTCCCAATCCCTAAGTAACTCAGTTCTATTCCCCAATTGACTTTGCACCTCTCCCCTACATACCTGAAGTTGGCCAAGATTCTTTGTTTTAAACCCAGTCGTCCTTACCAGTCTTGGATCATGTAGTGTTTCATTGTATCAGAAAACCAAGTACAAAGATGAGTACAGAAGAGAAAAATAGGAACATAATTTGTAAATGACAGCCTCCTAATTTATTTTTAATGATTAAAAAATATGGATGTCCAATTTATATTTAAAAAAGATTTGGGAAAATTCTGGTTCAAGATAATGGATACTTGGATAGGCAAACTTCTCCTACGAGTACCAGTGTTTGATTCTACCATTTTTTTTGGCAACATTTCTGATTCTACCACTTCTATATATTGGGTATTTTTTTTATCAATAACAGCACTTTTATTAAAAGAGAATCCCCCCAGCCTATAGGTCCTGAGAACATAGCAATAATTCGCCCTTCTTCGTTCCTGAAAATACCACCTATGCCTGAAGAGCCTGGATTTCCTTCACTACTATCAAAATTCAATTTGATGAAACCCAAGTCTGGTGGAGTCCAAACAGGTCTGATATCACTAGACATAGGAGCTGACCGAGCCACTTCTTCCTAGTTTCTAATGATGTCTCCTATTAATAGGCTTCAAAAAGCTTCAAAGACTTGACCCAATAGGCCACCCTCACATATACAAGTTCTATGAGGGCTTCCCTGCTTTTCTCTTTTTCATGAAACAAGCTTTGATTTCTTTCTTCCCAGACCGTCCAGCAAACAGCAGCTCTAGTGCATCTCCACAAAATTTTACCTCTCTTCTTTAGGCCCCTCACTGAAGTGGAGCTGAACAAGCTTTGCACACTTGAAGGGGAGGGCCACCTACAGCCAAATAAAGAAAAGAACCAACACCAAATATTTGAAACAAAAGGGCAAGAGACAAGCAAGTGATAGCAGCTTTCACCATTCTTCTTACATAAGATGCACTAGTGTGGGGATAAACACCAATTAGGCCTTTTCTTTTGAAGTAGGTCACAAGTGTTACATTTTTCTAGGATTGCTTCCCAGCAAAAAGCACCTACCCTAGGAGGGATGGGGCTACCCCAAACTTCCCAGACTAGAAAAGGAGGCCCAAGTACCGGACTAGACTGTGTCAATGCTTTGAAGAAGGAGGAGCAGGAGAAGATACCCGAGGGAACAAGAGACCACACCCTGGAGTCCACAATGGAAGGTTCAAGAACTACCTCATCCAAGATTTTAAGCAGATTCGAAATGGGTTCCAACTCAGAATCTCTAAGAGCCCTTTTGAGACCCAAGTTCCAACCGGTAGTGGAATTAGACAAAGGTAGCAAATGTTGCTATTGGTTCATTTTTAAACCTAGACAAAACAAACAAAGAAGGAAACTGCTCTTTCAAGGGAAAATCCCCCACCCAAGTGTGTTCCCAAAAAAGTACAGACAAACCAGAACCAAGATCATACCTGATAAATGGAAGAAAAGACTGTAGGACAACATGAATCGACTTCCAAGGGGAGGCTCTTGAAACCCTAGATGATAGTCCCAGATCCCAACCATCTGCCTCTTGCCCATGAATATTTAGGATTATTTTAGCCCACAAATTTTCTTTTTCATTGGACCATCTCCATAACCATTTCCCTAAAAGAGCTTCATTCTTCTTCTGCAGATTTCCCAACCCCAGTCCCCCTTCACTTTTAGGTCTTGTAACTAGATCCCACCTAACACTATGGTCCTTTCTCTCCTCCCCAGGTTCCCATAAAAAGTCCCTCATTAATTTTTCCAACTCCCTACAAACTCCTTCTGGGATTCTGGACACCGACAAGAAATATACCGGAAGGTTTGCCAAAGTTGACTTAATCAGTGTTATCCTGCCCCCCAGAGACAAGTAGTTCTTCTTCTAGGAAGCTAGCCTTTTAGTGAAGTTGTCAATCACCAGTTTCCAAAAGCTCCCTTTTCTGGGGTTGTCTCCCATAGGAAGCCCTAAGTACTTCAGTGGCCAATGAGCTATCTCATAACCTAACACTCGAGCCCTTTCTTCCACCTCTCCCTCACTCATATTAATACCAATCACACAGCTCTTACCCAGATTTACCTTGAGGTTGGTCATTTATTCAAACACCCTAATCACCATCTTCATATTGCACACCCAGCTAATCTCCTCTCCATCACAAAACAGAATTGTGTCATCTACAAAATTGTAGGTGAGTGACCGGAACCCTATCCCTCCCCACTCTCCAACCACTTATCAGATTTCTGGAGTTTGCCCTCTCAATAAGCCTCCCTAGCACTTCAGCAATTAGGGTAAAGAGAAAAGGGGAGAGAGGGTCCCCTTGCCTAATACCCCGCACAGCTGGAAAGTGATCCACCACCTTGCCATTTACTAACACAGAATAATGGCAAGTCCTAATGCACCCTTTAATCCACTTGCACCACCTCTGCCCAAAACCACAAGACTCTAGCACTTCCAACAACAGAGACCAATCAACCAGATCATATGCCTTCTCCAAGTCCAACTTACACAGTAGCCCCTTCTCACCTCTACTTCTGTAGTTTTCCACACTCTCATTTGCAATTAAGATTTGGTCCACAATTTGTCTATTCGTCATGAAGGCACCTTGGTTATGAGAGATGAATGAGGGGAGCACCTCTCTAATTCTTCTGGATAACACCTTAGCAATGATCTTGTAGAGGCTGTTAACCAAACTGATGAGTCTGAACTCTTTAGGATGAGAAGCCCCAACCTTCTTCGGTATTAAAGCAATAAAAGTAGAATTCAGGCCTGGGTTTATCACACCTCTTTCAAAGAATTCCAAGAACATTGCTTGAATGTCAGCCTTAATTATCTCCCAACAATCTTGATAAAAGGCCATCGTGAAGCCATCAGGGCCCAGGGCTTTGGATCTATCCATAGAGAAAATGGCTTCCCTGATTTCTTCCAAGTCAAACTCTCTTTCCAGCCACAACATCAACTCATTAGGGAGCTTAGGCCAATCCAACCCTTCAATCCTTGATCTCTTCTGTAGAGGCTTTCTGAAGATGGATTTAAAGTGTTCCACAAAAGCCCCGACAATCTCTTGCTGTTGTGTTAAAACTGTCCCATCAGCAACCAGCTTAGATATGGTGTTTTTCTTTCTTCTGCCATTGGCTATTGCATGGAAAAATTTTGTATTCCTATCTCCTTCCTTCACCCATTTGTGTCTAGATTTCTGTCTCCAACTTACTTCTTCTTTGAAGATTATGTCCTCCAGGCTCTTTTTTAACTCCCACCTCATTTCTTTATCCTGGTCCCCAAAACATCCTCTTTCTTCCTTAGCATCTAACTCCTCTATCTTACTTATCAACTGCTGCTTCTTCTCTTCTAGCCAACCAAAGTGGAGAGAATTCCATTCCTTAATTTTGACCTTGAGCTCTTTTAGCTTCCAATAGAATTTCATCCCTTCCCAATTGACTTTCGAGTTACTTTCATTCCACCAAGTTTTCACTTTGTCTTTGAAGTCCGGGTGAAGTAGCCACTGTTGTAAGGCTTGAATGTTCCTTGTAATTGATGTTAGTGGACAGTTTCAATTTACTTTCTTTCCTTCTTTTCTTATTGTTCTTATTCTAGGATATGCCGCCAGGGGCATACTTGTATCTTTGCCTCTTTATAAAGTTTAATATAAATAGAAAACCGGCGGCTGCCAATACTGAGTTTTTGCCTCTCCTTTCTATCATTCGTACCTCTCTCTCTCTCTCTCAATCATCACAAGGAACCACATGGTATCAGAGCGGAACTTCTGGCAACTGTGCTTGCAGAAACCCTAGTCAGTCCTGCGGCTGTACTTCTGCTGAAACCCTAGTGGCTCCATGCGACAGTTACTGAAAACCCTAGTTGTGTCTGGCCGTGGGATGGTGCTGGTCTGCTGAAACCCTAATCGAAGAAGGGTGTTGATGGTGCAGTGAAACCCTAGCAGGTTCTGATCTAGTGTTGAACAGGTGTGGTTTTGTTTCAGTTTATCTCAGTATTCTTTATCCAATGGTGCGTAGGGCTTAGGCCTTGATTATATGATTACTAGTTTGAATAATTGGTTGGTTAGAGTGGGGGAACCACATTCGGACTGACAGTAATGTCTGTATTGGTGGTGCTGAACCGATGACTGGACTCCTTATTGTTCTGTTTGGACGTTGTAGTGATTGATTCTCATTCTCAACAGTAGTTCTTGTGCTCTCAGCAGTATTGAATAGCTTGTTGCTCACATCCTAGGAGTAAACCCTGAGTTGCCACATTCCAGTTGTGGCGGCTGTGCTGTTAGGTGGCATTTGGACTGGTTGGTTGTAATTTTCAATGGCAAGTCAGGAACTGACCTCACTAGGGAACACCTCAATCCGCAACACAGCAGGTATGGGAGGTGAAACCATGGTCTTTCCCATGCCAATCACCCTCTTGAATGGTCTGAACTACCTGAAGTGGGCTAAGAGTGTAAAACTCTATGTAACAGCAAGGGGTAAGGCCGGTTACATCAATGGAAGGGTGAAAGAACCTAAGGGTGATACAACTGAACAAGATAGGTGAGACCAAGAAAACAATATGGTGATGTCTTGGCTCCTTACAGCAATGGAACCTGATGTGAAGAAGAATTTTATGTGGGCATACACCACCAGTGAGATCTGGGAACAGGCCAGAAGTACCTATTCTGAGCAAAAGCATTATGCCAAGATTTACCAACTACAAGTTGAGTCCTCTACCTATAAACAGGGAAACCGTAGCTTGTCCTCGTATTATTCGGCTCTTACCTCCATATGGAAGGAGTTGGACCATTACCAAGCCATAGAGTGGAAGCACGATGATGATGCTAAGGCCTACAGGAAGCTGATCTCTCAGCAATGGGTGTTTGCTTTCTTGTTAGGGCTGAACCCTGTATATGAACCATTAAGGGTATAGATTCTAGGAAGCAAAGAATTGCCTACAATGCATGAAGTATACTCCCTTGTCCAATCTGAAGAAAGCAAGCGGAGTGTGATAGTTACAGCCAAGGGGGAGCAACAAGTTGCCTTGGCTGCGGTGAATAACAGCCCAACAGGGAAGAAAGGTGATCCTAAGAAGGCAGATGACAAAGATAAACTCTTTTGTACCCATTGTAGAAAGTCACGACATACACGTGACACCTGTTGGGACATCCACGGGAAACCCAAGTGGGTAGCAAAGAATCAAGAACAGGGTAAAGGTCACGTGAAAAGAACTAGTGCAGCACATGTGGCAACCCAAGATACTCAGGTTGCTGGTAGTATCTGGGACTCTCCTAATAAACTTGACCCCAAGGAGGATATAATGAATTCATTCAAAGAGCATCTGGAATCTTATGGTAGGGCATTGCGGCAATTGGATAGCTCAGTCACTGGTACTCCCTCTACCTCCTTTGCATCTACTTCAGGTAATGTGGCTTCTGCATTCCATGTCACTCCCACAGATTCCCCTTGGATTATTGACTCAGGGGCCTCAAATCACATGACTGGTAAGCCTAACCTATTCCATTCTTATAGCCTTTTGTCAGGATGGGATAGAGTGAGACTTGCCGATGGTTCCTTCTCTTCCATTGCAGGTCAAGGATCGATATCCCTTCCCCATGGCCTTAACCTGAATTGTGTATTGCATGTCCCTCAACTTCCCATAAATTTGCTTTCCATTAGTAGCATTACAAGTTCTTTAAACTGTAGTGTAACCTTTTTTTCTGATTCATGTGTCTTTCAGGACCTAACTTCTGGGAGGACGATTGGTAGAGGAAGCCTGGTGGACGGTCTCTACATTCTCGACAACAAAGCTAGTTTTTCTGTGTCATCCTCAGAGTCACATAGTCAATCAAATAAGAGTCAAATTTTGTTGTGGCACAGTCGTTTAGGTCATGTTTCTTTTGAAGTAATAAAATGTTTGTTTCCACTTTTATTTAAGTCGTGTTCAGTGTCAGATTTCATGTGTCAAACGTGTCAGTTGAGTAAACAATGTAGAACAACCTTTCATTCCAGCAATAAGAGATCAAATGTTCCTTTTCATATTGTGTATTCTGATGTATGGGGGCCTACAAATGTAACCTCTGAGGGTGGATATCGATATTTTATTACATTGATTGATGATTACTCTCGCTATACATGGGTAATCCCTATGCGTAGCAGAGATGAGGTTCCAAAGATAGTGCAAGACTTCCAGAGGATGGTGTTTACACAGTTCCATGTTGAAATACAGATCTTCTAATCCGATAATGCGAAGGAATACTTCCATGGGGAACTAAATGAGTTCTTCGCCTCCCATGGGTCTATTCATAGAAGCTCATGCGCCAGAACACCATAGCAAAATGGGGTTGCAGAAAGAAAAAACAGACACCTCCTTGAGATAGCCCACGGGACGATGTTCCACATGAATGTCCCAAAGAGGTTTTGGGTGGATGCTATACTTACAGCTGCGTATGTCATCAACCGCATGCCCTCCAGAGTATTAAATTACATGGCCCCTCATCAGTTACTGTACTCTTAGTCTCCTTTATTTTCCATCCCCATGAGAGTCTTTGGTTGTCGGGCCTTTGTCCACGATTTGTCTCCATCCAAAGGTAAGTTAGACCCTCAGTCCATTCCTTGTGTCTTCCTGGGGTACCCATCCTCTCAAAAGGGGTATCAGTGTTTTGATCCAGTCAGTCGTAAATATTTTGTGTCTATGGATGTGTCTTTCTTTGAGTCTGAGCCATTCTTCCCTCCTCCTCAGGGGAGAGCCGTAGTGTGGAAGAGGAGAAGCAGGTTCATGTGTCCCTTCCTTCTATTCCGGACCTCACTCCCTTCCGTGTCTTCCAGCGTACTCGTCGGAGAGATCAGCAGTGTGGTAGAAATGTGGAGCAGTCAAACACTGAGCAACTGACATCATCAGAATCCCAGAAGGTAAGTCCAACCCCTAACCCTTCTCCCATTGTGGACGACCTAGACATCCCTATTGCTCAACGAAAGGGAGTCAGGTCGTGCACTACCAAACACCCCATTACCCATTGTGTTTCCTATGACCACATCTCTCCCTTGTACCGAGCCTTCCTATCGGCAGTTGACTGCATCCCTGTTCCCAAGAATGCTGCAAAAGCCTTAAAATTCCTTGAGTGGATAGATGCCATGAAGGAGGAGATGGATGCCCTCCACAAAAATCAGACTTGGGAATTGGTGGATCCTCCAGAGGGGAAAGAACCCGTGGGGTGCAGATGGGTGTTCACAGTTAAGCACAAGGCAGATGGAACAGTTGAAAGGTACAAAGCAAGACTAGTAGCCAAAGGGTACACACAGGTATACGGAGTTGACTATGATGAGACTTTTGCCCCGGTGGCTAATTTTGATTGGGAATTGCATCAACTGGACATCAAGAATGCCTTCCTGAATGGTGACTTGGAAGAAGAGGTATACATGGTTCAACCTCCTGGATTCTCCGCCAAGGGAAGTGAAAACAAGGTGTGCAAGCTACAGAAGTCTCTCTATGGCTTAAAACAGTCTCCCAGAGCCTAGTTCAGTAAGTTTCACATGGCAGTTCAAGAGATGGGGCTCCAACAGTGCCAGTCTGATCATACACTTTTTGTGAAGAGATGTCAGGAGCAGGTTGCCGTATTGATAGTGTATGTAGACGATATCATCATTACAGGGAGTTGGAGTTCAGAGATACAGAAATTGAAACAATTCCTTGCTTCCAAATTTGAAGTGAAAGATCTAGGACTCCTAAGGTATTTCCTTGGGATCGAAGTTGCCCGTTCAAAAAGGGGTATCTTTGTCTCTCAAAGGAAATACACCCTTGATCTATTACGGGATACAGGTAAGTTAGGTGCAAGGCCAGCAGACACTCCTATGGATGCGGACCACAAGCTAGGTGACTGTATTGGTGAACCTCTGAAAGATGTAAAACAGTACCAAAGGTTAGTGGGAAAGCTGATTTATCTATCCATGATCCGTCCAGATATTGTCTATTCAGTTGGAGTTCTGAGCCAGTTTATGCACTCTCCTAAGAAGCCACACATGGAGGCAGCAGAGAGAGTCCTTAGATACCTGAAAAAACATCCAGGAACAGGCCTACTATTCAGTAAACACAATCACCTGAAGGTGGAAGTCTTTACAGATGCTGATTGGGCAGGAATAGTGGATGATAGAAAGTCCACTAGTGGGTATTGCACTTTTGTGGGAGGAAATCTGGTGACCTGGAAGAGCAAGAAGCAAAGTGTGGTAGCAAGATCAAGTGTTGAAGCTGAGTATAGAGCAATGGCTCATGGGGTGGCTGAAGTCCTTTGGCTAAAGAACCTCCTAGGTGAGCTTGGGGTTGCCATTCATAATCCTATGTCTCTTTACTGTGACAACAAGGCTGCAATAACATCGCCAGCAACCCGGTCCTACATGAGAGGACTAAGCATATTGAGGTGGATAAGCACTTCATAAGAGAGAAACTGGAAAAAAGGGAAATTTGTATCCCTTATGTCAACACCAAGGAACAACTTGCTGATGTCCTCACAAAAGGACTTCCGTGTTCGCAGCACAATGAGCTACGTGACAAGCTGGGCATGATAGACATCTTCAGCCCAACTTGAGGAGGAGTGTTATAAGGCTTGAGTGTTCCTTGTAATTGATGTTAGTGGGACAGTTTCAGTTTACTTTCTTCCCTTCTTTTCTTATTGTTCTTATTCTAGGATATGCCGCCAGGGGCATACTTGTATTTTTGCCTCTTTATAAAGTTTAATATAAATAGAAAACTAGCGGCTACCAGTACTGAGTTTTTGCCTCTCCTTTCTATCATCCGTACCTCTATTTCTCTCTCTCTCTCTCTCTCAATCATCACAAGGAACCACAACCACATATTTTCAAACCTGAAGGGAGAGGGCCCACTACCACCAATATCAGACTTACCAATCATTATTGGCCAATGATCAGAAGTAACTCTGGGTAGAGCCCTTGACACCAAATCTCCCCAATGCTCCTCCCAGTCTGTGGTGAACAAGAATCTATCTAATTTGGGGCAAATAGGTTCAGCTTGGAGATTAGACCAAGTGAAGCTGTTATGAGAAAGGTTCAATTCCTTTAACTCAAAAGCATTAATGAACTCATTGAACTTCCTCACGCTGGTAGTGCTCCTTTGTCTCACCTTATTGCTCTCTTCAATGAACCTTATCACATTGAAATCCCCTACCACACACCATGGCCCCTCCCACAGACCTCTAATATCTCCCAGTTCCTCCCAAAGCTCCTTAGTTTGTAATCATTGGGACCATAAATATTGGTAAGGACCCACTCAAATCCATCTGATACCTGCTTAAATTTGACAGAAATTGAGAACCTTCCCACTAATTCTTCCACTCCCTCCACTGCTTCATCCTTCCACAAAGTAATTAACCCTCCAGATGAGCCCCAGGAGGGGCTCATAACCCACCTCAGATTATATATTGGGTATTTTGACACTACCAAATCAACAAATATCTAGGTAGGTTCTATTTTTCAGATTATAATTTCTTTTTTTTATTGGTATGCCAATAACTTTACTGGATAGTGAAAAACAAATGGCATGTAAATAGTGATGTGCCAAGCACCCCTGTAATTGGCCTGGCCCTGCTAGCCACCTATCTTTTCTTCTACAATTTCCCTTTAGGGAAACACCACCTAATACAATTGATTTCTATTTTTCATCATACAATCAAGTGATCAATTTCATTCATTCTTCTTGAGTTTATTGTGTAGTGTATAAAGCAAGCAATAAGAAGAAAGCAATAGCACATTCACTACAACAAATGAAATTTACATGTATTAGTGGAGAAAATATATTAGTTATTGTTATCCACACGTTCTCACCAGTGGATTTTTTCGGCTGATCAGTGTACAAACCAGCGGCTGTCCAGTACTTAGTAAAGTTCTTCTTCACCCGTTTCATAAGGTCCAAAATATAATCACCTTTATTGTTATATTTATGACAGTTGCCCCAGATAAATTGTACATCCTTAAATACATCCTCTGAATTCTTGTACTTAATGCCTTGTTCAAGATTACTGCATATTGTGCCAAAATCCATGGGAGTGTCGATGATATCAAAATAATCCTGTTTCAAAGAAAAAAGAAAAGGAAAGTGAAAAATTACGTATGAGTATCACCAAAACTTTAGAATAAAATATCCAGTGCAACATATGTGAACTATAGTCTCATTGCTCAAAATCAATGAACATAATTCCTTACCTAATGCATCACTTCTGTATAAACTTGGCAAACAAAATGGAATTGTAGCATTTACATGAAGACTAGAACTACATAGTGAGTGCAAGAGAACGGAAAATTTTACCATTTTCTGTCTTGTTTTCTTACTGGATGGTAGGTGCACACTTTCTTGTACAAATTGAGTCAAAAGCTAATAAAAAAAAGAATAAAAGCAAAGAAAGAGGTCTATAAGTCTTCAAATGGATAAGGTCAGTCTATGTTTACTAGAAGTCTAGAATGATAGTTGGAATCAACCCATAACTAATCAAGATCACAAGTTAACTTGCAAACTTCACCCATCTTGTCTCCAACAGTAAAATTCTTATTTCAAGTAGAAGAGAGTGGGTTGACATCATGAACACGGTAGAAATCCACCTGCAATATAAAATAGCAACAAAAGAAGAAGGACGAGGCATAGAAGAGAGAGTGTGGGAACTGAGACTAGGATGGTTGTGTGAGCCTGTTCTCTACTTTATTAGTTATCAGATCCTTAGAGACAAAGACATAAATACCCCACTTCAACATACAGCATGTGTATGACTGATAATGATTGAGATACTTTGAACTCCCCCCACCCTCAAGCTGGAATGTAGATGTCACACATGCCTAGATTGCTAGAACACTGTTCAACTAAATCTTAGATACTGCCTTAGTGAATACATCAGCGAATTGCTCATCACTCTTTACAAATGCTAAACACACCTCCTTTGAGGCTACCTTCGAATGAAAATAGTGTAAATCCATTTCAATATGATCCATGCCATCATGTTGTGCAAGATTGTGGCAATACTAATTGCTACCTTAGTATCATTATCACAATATAAATCCATTAAGCCTCCAACAAGACACACACACACACACATACACACACACATATATATAGAGAGAGAGAGAGAAGAGTAGAAAGAAAATTTTCATTAAAATATAAGCTTAGTACAAAAGGAAAAAAATAATCTTGAGTGTGTATTTAGGTAAGGAAAAAAATAGTTCACATATGTACTAAGCTTAGTACAAAATAGTTCCTTACCTAAAAGGAAAAAATTACACACTCCAAATCTCTCCCTGAAAAATAATCTTCTTCCTAAAACTCTGGAACCCCAAACTCCCGAATCGATGCACAAAGCTCTCTGCTAGCTCGTCCACACCTTAATCTTCTCCTTCAAACACTTCTTCTTGCCCATCTCCTTCCCTATTCCATGCCTCTCCTCCTTCCCCTACTGGGCCCTTCTTTAGACTCTCCTCCCTCTTGCTTCTTTCAAATGCTCCAAAAGCCTGTCTAGCAAATTCTTCGTCATCACAAAAGAACAGACCTAAACTCATGCCAATTCTGACATCTCTTATAACTAAATCCCCGATACCATCTGAATTTGCAAATCTCCTCCTTTGACGACCCAAATACTCTCCCAGCCTCCCAACAATCACTTCAAATCTTGAAAAGTCCTCACAGCTTCTTACCACACCATTATCTCCTACCTTGCCCACAACTTACTTCCAGGTTTCCATCTTCAACCCTCTCATCTATCTCCCCATCTCCCTTTTTAGCACTCCCAACCCCCTTACATCTTCCACCACTTTTCCTCCCAAGTCCAGATATAGATGACTTGTTAACTACAAAATCTGTCCAGTTTAAATCCATGTATGCTTCAATTTTCATGTGGACATTATTCTTGAATAGAAATCCTTTCCCTGGGTCCTCTTTCAAGTAACATAGTATTAACGATAATAAAAGAAACAAATAGAGAGAAAGAAGAGAAGAGACGAGAAGAGGAAGAAAAGATTAAGGGCCAAAACAAGTGTAGGGCAGAAACAAATTCTGGGAAGCCAAAAAGCTTTGGGGCAGTTGGAAGGTCAAACCTGGAGAAAGCAAGAAGAGGTTATGACAAATGGCAGATCCTTTGCGCAGGTGGTGTCAGGGGAAAAGACAAAAAGCTTCTAGTGGCGAAAGGGAGAAGGCTGAACCAGCAATTTCAGACAGGGAAGGTTGCTGGTTCGACCATTAAAACAGGCGGGCATGACTCTATAAGTGGTCACGTTGGACGAAAAGAAGGGCCCAATCGAGTGGATCCCTTTTATGGTGGGCCGAAGAAGGCTTCTCAAGTAAAGGAGTTGGGCTCCTATAGTCTTGAGCCCAAGGCCCATTATAAGAAAGATGGGCCGAGGGACACGTTAAGTAAGCACGTGACTGGGAGGAGGGATGAGCTGATAGACGAGATAAATCATCTATCTTCTTCAACCCCGAACCCTTCCTCCCGACCGAACAGATCAGGCGCAAAAAAGTCTCAAGACTCGCAGTCTCGAGGCTCTCTATAGTGGGTCCCTTCCAACCTGGCGAACCGTCTCTCACCAGATAGGCGCAACCCGAGATACCTGAAGCCTAGTGATGAGAACAGAACAGGGCTTGAAGATTGCTTGAGTGAACAAAACAGCAATGACGATTCTGATAGAGACAAAACGCTAAGTCTGGGAAGTTTGTTTCCAAAAAGCAACAATGATCTTCTTGAAACAGAAAGTTTGTATACAGAGTTGTTGTTTTTAGAGGAAGAGACTGAAGAGGCAGGTGACGGGAAGACTAGGAATGGTGAAGAAATTGGTTCTAAAACTGTGAAAACTCCTCCTCCCTTCGTCGAGGGAGCTGACCCTGAGTCTAATGAATTATTGGATGTTGGTGGAGAGGGACAAGAATCGGCCGTGAGGATGGATGCGGGTATTCCAGTGGAAACACAGAGAAAGGTTTTCCAAGTGGGTAGGTCGTCAGGAAGTGATTCTTTCACCATGTCTACTTCACAACCTTGTCCAAAAAGGGGAAAGGCTTTAAAACCATTTGCCGCCTGTCAGCAAGTCATTTCCAGTGATTCTAGTCCTACCCCCGTTCTATCAGGTATGGTTGTCAATTCTGTTTTAGGTACTGACTTGTTTAACAGGCCTGTAACAGATATCCCAGCTTCCCATCCAGGAGTTTCTAATGCAAGAGAGAGGGTGATAGTGGAAGGAGGAGAGAGGGTGTTGGAAGGAAGTAGTAAGGGGGAGGCAGATAGAATTTGAGAGTTGATCTGTACAATGATGGAGGAACAAAATAAAAAGGAAGGACTCGTAGAAAGATGTTGTAGCCAAAATAAGTGTGAGAAGGGTAAAATTCTTTCTCAAACATTGGCTGGAAAGGATGGAGAAATTGGGAAGGGGGGGAAAAGAGGAACAAATAAGAAAAAAAGATCTGAAGTGGAAAGGCTAATTTCAGACATTCATGGGGAATTAGAATTCAGTAGTAGAGGGGATAGGAGGAAGGGCCTAAAATGAGGAGAATATGGCCTCTTATTGGGTTCCTTTGCTATTTTGTATCGATGAAAATTATTAGTTGGAATGTAAGAGGGTTAGGGAGTGCAAGGAAGAGAAGGGCGATCAAAGACCTACTCCGAAGGGAAAAACCTGATATTGTGTTGTTAAAAGAATCCAAACTGATGGAATTAGATGGGAGATGGGTTAGGAGTTTTTTGGAGGTCTAGAGGTTTAGGTTGGAGACCGTCTCCTTCTTGGGGAGCCTCAGGGGGGATTGTAACACTGTGGAGGTAGGATTTGGTGGAAGTAGTGGAAGAATTGATAGGCAGATTCTCAGTTTCCATTAAGTGCAAGAATGTAGAAAATGGGTGTGTATGGGTCTTAACCAATGTTTATGGCCTATTTCCTATAGAGAGAGGAATGAGATGTGGGAGGAACTATATGCAATCAAGGGCTATGGGATGGTCCTTGGTGCCAGGGCGGGGATTTTAACGTCATTAGATTCTCTGATGAAACCAGTAATCCCCAACAGGTAATCTCAACAAGCATAAGGAAATTTAATGGTTTTATTGAAGATTGTGAATTGAAGGAAATACCTCTGTTGCAAGCTAGTTACACTTGGTCCAACCTTCAGGAAACCCCTTTGTGCTCGAAGTTGGATAGATTCCTTTTTAACCTTGCCTGGGAGAATAGTTTGGAAAACTTGGTGGCTAGGGCATTACCCAGGGACACCTCCGATCACTGTCCTATCCAAATAGGAACTGAGTCTTTTCCTATAGGACCCAAACCTTTTAGATTCGAAAATATGTGGCTTATCCATACAAATTTTGTGAAAAAAGTGAAGGAGTGGTGGGGTGAGGAGGAGAGGAGGGTAAGATGGAAGGGGATCAAGTTCCATAAGAAATTAAAAAGGTTGAGAGCCAAAATAAAAGAGTGGAATAGAGATCAGTTTGGTAGAATTGAGGAGCAAAATTGAGCCTAATCTCTCAAATAGAGAATTTGGATGTAAAGGAATCTCACAATGGGCTGACCGAGGAGGACAGAGTGTTAAGGAGACAATTAAAAAAGGAGTTGGAAGAAGTGTTATTGCGGGAAGAAATCAGTTGGAGACAAAAATCTAGACACAAGTGGATTAAGGAAGGCGATGGGAACACTAGATTCTTCCATGATTTGGCAAATGAGAGACGAAAAAAGAATTTTGTGACCAAGCTAGAGATAGGAGAGGAGGTGATTACCAACCAGGATGACATAGCCAGAAAATTTGTGGACCACTTCAGATCGATTTATAGAAGGCCTTTGAGTGAGAGAACAGTCATGGAAAGGGTGGATTGGCCAAGAATTGATGGAGTGGCAAGGTGGCTGGAAAGGGATTTCGAGGAAGAAGAGATTAAGAAAGTTGTCTTTCTAATGGATAGATCCAAGGCTCTGGGTCCAGATGGCTTTACAATGGGTTTTTATCAAGACTGTTGGGAGTTGTTGAAAGAGGATCTAGCTGAAGTCTTTAAGGAATTTGCAGACAATCACACTACAAGCCCTGGAATTAATGCCACCTTTTTGGCCTTAATACCTAAGAAGAATGATGCCAACCACCCAAAAGATTAATGGCCTATTAGTCTGGTGACAAGCATCTATAAAATCCTGGCTAAAGTACTCTCATTGAGGATCAAAACAGTCCTCCCTACCATCATTAGTGAAACTAATGGGGCTTTCATTCAAGGGCGACAAATAACAGATCAGATCTTAATTGCGAATGAATGTGTGGAAGAAATGAAAAGGTCTAGTAGGAAATGATTCATTTGTAAATTGGATCTTGAAAAGGCCTATGATTTGGTGGACTGGGAGTTTCTATTAGAGGTTATGCGAATGGTGGATTTGGGGACAAGTGGTGTAGTTGGATCTTTGGGTGTATCAGTACTTGTCACTATTCTATTCTGGTGAATGGTACGGTGAGGGACTTTTTTCCAACTTGCAGGGGGTGTCAGGCAAGGGGATCCACTTTCACCCTTCCTTTTTACCTTAGTAGTTGATGTGATTAGTAGGATCATTAATAAGGCTGACAGCGAAGATGCCATTAGAGGTTGGAGAATAGGGAGACACCAAGTTCCCGTCACCCACCTTCAGTTTGCAGACGACCTAATGATTTTTTGTGAAGGAGGTCTTATTGAAAAGGTAGCAAACCTAAAGGAGCTAATAAAAGGATTTGAAAGTGTCTCCAATTTGAGAATAAATTTGGAAAAGAGTTGCGTAGCAGGTATAAATTTGGAGGTAGGGGAGGTCGAGGCAATTGCGGAGTGTCTTGAGTGTTCCACCTCTGCTTGGCCTATGTCATATTTAGGGCTTCCTTTAGAGGCAAATCCTAGGGAGAGTGGATTTTGGACCCCAGTGTTAGAAAAGTTTGAGAAGAGATTAGTCTCATGGAAGAGGAACTATATCTCTTTAGAAGGAAGAATTACCCTAATAAGAGCTACCTTGGCTAACTTTCCTACCTATTATTTGTCTGTCTTTAGGATACCAGTTAGGGAAGCTAGGAAGTTGGAGAAGTTGATGAGAGAATTCTTATGGGAGCCGGGACAAGAGAGAAAGGATCACTTGGTTAATTGGGAAATTGTGTGCAGAAGTAAAGAAGAGGGGGGTTTGGGAATTGGGAGGGTAACTAGAAAGAATCAAGCTCTGTTAGGGAAATGGTTGTGGAGATGGCCTTTGGAAAGAGAGAGATTGTGGCATGAGGTGGTAGGAAGCATTCATGGGAGGTCAAAGAATGGATGGGATGCTGGTGTATCGAGGCAAGCTAACCTAGCAGCACCTTGGAAGGCTATTCACAACACCCTTCCTCAATTCCTCAATTTTATCAGGTATGAAGTTTGTTCTGGCAACTCTATCCTTTTTTGGGAGGATATTTGGGTAGGAGACTCACCATTAAAGGATTTGTTCCCTTCGCTTTTTTCTATTTCTTTGTATAAAAAAGAGGTGGTCTCAAAATTTGTCTCACCTTTGGGAACACCCTTATATCCTACTTGGGATTTTGGGTTTCGTAGAGGACTTAGGGATGCTGAAATTGAGTCTCTTTCTTTGTTGCTTGGGTGTCTTAATCAGGTTTGTTTGGATCCCTCCAAGACAGATAAGAGGGTTTGGACTCCTAGACCCAATGGAACCTTCACTTATGCTTCTTTTTTCAAGTCCATCTCTCAACTTCCTACTCACCAACCCTTTCCATCAAAAGAGATTTGGTGTAAGCCAGTTCCCCCAAAAATTATGGCTTTTTGTTGGGAAGTTTTCCATGGGAAAGTAAACACTTTAGACAACCTACAAAAGAGAAGACCTTTTCTCTGTATTTCTCCTAATTGGTGTATCCTCTGTAGAGCTCACGGTGAGGATTGTTACCATCTATTAGTATCATGTCCCTTTTCTGCAGACCTTTGGGCTTGGCTACTTTCGTTGTTTGGGGGTAGTTGGAGTCTACCAGCAGAAGTTCACATGCTCTTCAACCATTCTACCTTTTATTGGCCTACAAAAATAGGGAGAATTATGTGGATATGTGTTCGTGCTGCCTTGACTTGGACTCTTTAGGAAGAAAGGAATCTCAGGATTTTTCAAGATAAGGAAAGGAACAGCCAAGATTTGAAAGACTGTGTGTTAAATAGGGCAATACATTGGTTGAAGACCTTGGAAATCTTTCATCAATTCTCCTTTAATGACATTTGGAGAAATTGGCCAGCAGTAGCAAGGTGTTCATCTTTAAAGGCCAAATCAATTACAAGTTGGTCTCCTCCACCTGAAAGCTCAATTAAGTTGAACTTTGATGGAAGCAGCATGGGTAATCCAGGATTATCCGGAGTGGGGGGTGCTTTGAGAAATGAGAAGGGAGAGATTTTGTTGCTCTACTCAGGTCCTTTGGGAATTGGGAATTTCATCAGGGCAGAACTTTTAGTTGTTGTACAAGGGGTCCAATTTGCAAACCAACTGGGGGTACAACACCTAATAATCGAGGGGGATTCCAAAGTGGTGGTGGGTTGGTTGAAAAATTCTGAAGAGGCTATGTGGCGATACAAGAATGAAATGAAGAAATTTAGTTGGTTGACAAGGAATATGTTGGTCACTGTACAGTGGGTGGGGAGATCAGCAAATACCTTGTCAGATGTGTTAGCTAAGCAAGAGGTAAATAGGGAAGAATTATTTTGGGCTCACTTGTGATTCTTGTTTTTCTTTCCTAGTTTACTTGTAAATTTCAAGGAGGGGCTGCAGCTCGCGCCTCTCGTTGGGATGATGTATGAACTCACTCTAATTTGCTTCTGAATTAATAAACTTATTATTATTCATCAAAACAAAAAAAAACAAGTGCAGGGCATTGATCTCTTCCTTCATTGCAGCTGTCAATTCCTTAAAATAGAATTTCCTATTAAAAAGTCATGCAGTAGGTTGTTTTCTTCATCTAGGCGATTCTGGGCGACACTAGGATGCCTAGTTGCCTAGTTGTCTAGGTAATACAAATTTTATAATATAGAAAACTAACTTTTGGCTAGTTTCCTAGTTTTATATACCACTCAGAATACATATTAATTATAAAAATAGCAATTCTCGTTATTAAGAACATTAAACTTCCTCTAAAAATGTGGCAAATCATCATGTCTAAAAGATAAAAAATCTTTTCCATATATTAATTTCATTATTTTCAAAAATAACACAACTATAATAAGCATTTAATAGCTCAATTTCATATCAATTAGCAACTAAAGAAGGTTATTAACTTTATATGATAAATATTCAAGATGGAAAGTAAAATAGAAAAGACAAGGATGGAGTTCCTGTTTTATTTAATTAGAGAGAGAGAGAGAGAAAGAGAATAGAAAAAAAGAACCTCTATAATTCTATTCTTTCTATCTCTTTCTTTTTTTCTTTCTTTCCTCCTTTTTCTCTCCTCAAAACCCTTTGATCTTTTAAACTTCAATAGTAAAACATTAAAGCAAAGTATAATTGATATATAACATATAATAAAGTGTATTAACACATACACTAATAAGATACGACAATACAAATGATATTATAAAAGGCAACTGCCTTGTCATTTTTGTTGCCTAGGTGGGCACTTAGTTAGGGGCTCGGATCTGCTACCCACTAGTTGTTCCCACATCCCTACCCATGAGTAACTACAGCTGTCAATTGGGAATATCTCCCTTGTCATTCATGTTCCAATACATGGCGTTAGTGTTCCATGGCCATGGATGTGGGAACAATTTGTGGGTAGCAAATCCAGAGTGCTTAGTTAGCCTAGTTGCCTAGAAGGGCACCTAGTTGCTAAAAGTCATGGTGTTTGGGCAAGGTGCCCAGACAAGGGTGCCTAGTCGCCTAGGCGGCGGCGCCTTGACAACTATGGATTCCATTCCAAATTCCAATTGGCCAACTTCTTTGAAAAATCATCAAGAATGCGATTCCAAAAATTGCCTAACTTCTTTTTCCAGGATTTATTTTTTAGATTTGATAGTCACCATAGACATCTAATCAAGGCACTAGAAACCTTCCAAGATCACTATAAACATCTAATCAAATTTGATGTTTTGTTGCGTATGCTCACCAAAATGATGCCATGCTAGTCACTTTGTGGAAACTGACGATGCTGTCAGCTCACAACCATTTTCATATATGTGGTGCTAGCATTATACAATGATGTTTTAATACAACCTAAATCGTGGCAACTGTTTGTTCAACATTACATTCTTTATAAGCATGATGAAACTGATGCAGGATGAAAAGAAACTAGAGCAATACATGTCATGAACCTTACAAGAAAATCAGTAATTGCTGACAGTGTAGTGGACCTACGTGGCATCAATAACCATTCTGCAATTAATATTATAGAAATACTTACAGGTATTCCCAGGGCAATAGGGTTCACAGGAACATTAAAGGGCTCAGCTGCATCCATTTTCATGACTTTCTTGATCACCTAAAGAATAAAACATGAAGCAAAGAATAAATGAAAACATAAAACATGACTCAAACAGCACCAATAAATGGAGAATGGATGAAGTAATGGTAAAAGAAAGAAAAATAAAGAAAGAAATTCAAATAACATGATGTTTTTCCAACATACAGACAATGCAGCATTCAGTTCTTTCTTTTTGTATTGAGGTTGCTGAAAAGGTAACTTTTGCCCGCCTTCTGGTGATTCTCTAGATTTAAATGATTCCACAATCTTGTCATTGTCTGATACAGTCTGAGTGGTCTTTTCATCCTGAATGTATACAGGACTATTGCCCTGGTTTAGAACTACATTTGAAGAACGCAAGCCCCGTGAGGATTTTATCTTTATGCTTCCTGTTTTCCTTGATGACTTCCCTGAAAGAGCAAATTGCACTTCAGGAAATGAGTTGGCACTATCTTCCATCTTTTCAGTAACTTCTCGTTCCTTCTCTAAGCCCACTTGTAGGCTACTCTTGTCTGTGTCACTCTGTGTATGTGCATCTGAAGTATGCTGGGATTCCAACATTTTTGAAGACCTGAGTTTCACCTTAACACGCCCACGCCCAGATCGTCCAGCTGATCTATCACTGAACCCATCAGTATCTGTGCTTGTAGGTTTGACAGGGTGATCAAGTTCCATGGAGTCTGGTGCTTTAACTTCCACTCCATAATCCAATTGGTCACCATCAACATCATCAAAACCTGAGTTATCTTCTGTGTTAAGGCCAACAGCATTTAGGACCAGTTCATTTCCAATTAACGCAGTGTGCTTTTTTTGTTTCCCTTTCTTGTGACCACGCTTGCGCTTCATCTTTTCACTTGTGCAAGATACGTTAGCTTACAGCCTATATGTGAGCTTGCACATATTGAGCTTTTGGATTTGAGAAAACCCAAAACAAATCCAGAACCAATTACAGTAATCAAGGGACTAAACCAATTGAACATGTATCAACCATCAGGGGTCCTACATAAACCAAATCAAGTTGGAGTGAGATTTCAAATGCAGCTGCTGAAGTTAGTTTAAGTGAAAACTATGAATTCTCTGATGGGTAGAACAGTCATCAAACATACAGGTGCTAGCCCTGCTGTCCCCCAGAAATTAGATACACTACCCATCAACTAGACCATGAGGAATAGTTAGAGAGTAAAAGTTTCATTCCAAGCTGGTTTTTCTTGTTGCAGAGAATAAACTCCATCACCAACAGGGGAATTATCTTCTTCACATCATTCATAGGTTCATGTTTTCCTTTAAGGCTCCACTTTCTCCAACATATAGAGAGAAAATTCTACGCTGAAATATTTGAATTATATTTTCACCCGTTTATGATGAAAACCTTGTTTTTCCTTGTCATTTATATCCAAACAATAAAAGGATGGAAAACAAAGTCTTCACTGTAAAAGGAGTGAAGGTAATAGCTGACATATTTCAGCCTGAAAAATTCTCTGTTCATTTTAGGGAAACAAATGTAACCAATCTTTCATGTTTTTCTTCTCTTAGATGCAAACATCCCTTGTCTTCGACCAATAATAAATCTCTGGCATTTTGGTTACACAATTGGTATTAGAATCTACATTCTTAGAATAAGGGAAACATCAAATGAAAGTATCTTTATCAAGCTTGATTCATTAGTCCAACTTTTGATGCATCCATTTGGTTCTAAAGTTATAATGAAGTTAGAGACACCAATGAATTGAGACATTATGTCTGAATGTAATTATTCATAGTGGGTCTCATACAGCAATTCTGACTGGGATTTAGTCATAGCTATCAAGCCAGAACGAAGGGGATAAGCAACAAAAAATTCCATAGGCAAATGCCTTTAACAAATACTTAACATTCTAGGGTTGGCTACACGAATCCTGTTCTGCCGCTCTGCTCTATTCAGTGCCAAAAGGTTTCTAACAAACCAGACCTATAAATTAAGCGTTAAAATTTATAATGCAACAAATTAAACAATAACACAAATTTACATGAAACAAAAACTAACAACTTACTATAATTAAGAATGCAATAAAAAAAAAACTTTTGTGGACCCAAATCCCAGACTTGGTATCAAATCCAACCTTCATCAGTCCAAACTACTAACCTCTAACCATTAAACCTACTTGTTCACCTAAATAATGGAAAAAAGAAAAGGCAATTAAAAAGAACACATTGAATATCAGTACAGCATATGAGCACTGTAGGAAGGCAGCCTGTTCCTTGTAGGAAAACATACAGAGTTGAGCCCCAGTATTGTTAAATAACAGATATGCAAGGGGAGCCCCTTTATGTTTTCCCAACAGACAACAGAAAGTTGTGTGGGAGGGGAGAAGAGACCCTCTTCTGAGAAACCCTGCACAATGGTGAAAATATAGAAAAAAAAAATCACAAAGGGGCTATGGCCCCTTTTTTTTTCAAATCCCTGGAATCAAGTATTCTAAGTGCATGCTTTGGATAGAGGCCAGCCATGACTGTACATCCAAAGGTCTACAGCCATGACCATAAAAAAAGAATTGTGCATGAAGCCTCAATGTGCTCACACTGCTGATCAGATGTGCATACTTGTTATCGTTGGAGAAACAAGAAAGCAATATAATAAACAACTTTATTTTTTTTTTTGTGATGGGTAATAACAAGCGTCTTTATTAATTATTACTCTTGTTTTATAAAATTATAAATTTATAATAATAAGTCCTTATTAATTACTCTCAAAGAACCAAAAATCATAGAACTCAAAAAATGTAAACTCTGAAGCCAAACTGGTTGGTCTAATCAACCAGAGGGTCAATTTAATGTGGAATTGTGGATTACAAATACGATAGAAACCTCAAAGAACTTTGTAACCAAGAAAATCAAGAACCAAAATAAGATTTACAATGACTTAGTCGAGTATACCTCTTACTGTCCCACCCAGCAGTTCTTCCATTTGGATGAATATACCATACCCCAATCGTTTAATTACTCTAATACCGATCCCGACGATTAGGGGAAAAAAACTGGAGCACAAAATATGCTCAAGACGATCCAAAGGACAGTGGGGTGACCAATATCAGCAACATAAATAGGTTCAGTTTGAGATAAGTTAAGATATCAGCAGCGACTTCAAAAACGATAACCCTTGATGAGAAAACCTTGTACGATGGTGAACCATGGAGAGAGAGAGAGAGGAGATGGGGAGACCCTCTTTATTACTTTTTACCACAAAGAAAGGAGAAAAATACTAAGTACACTATCATAAGCTATCTAAGCTATTCGACTAGCTTAAAACATTTTTATATTATGGTTTACGGTTCTCCTATGAGGTTACGTCTTTACAATAGAAAAGGCAGAGAATTCAATTAGGATTTTTGTCTAACATGTTTCATACACAACAAATTAGAGTTTGTCTGTCTAAAACCAGCCATTCAATTTCAAGGACCATTGGTCGCCGGAAAGCGGCAAGCAGGGGGAGAGTAAGTACAATGTTTCTTGGACCTCAAATAGCCGGAAAATCAGGCAGAAATATCAAAAAACAGAATAGACCTCTTTTCTTACATTGTTTCGGGAAAGAGAATGTGGAATTGTTCAATATGATGGCGAAGGAAAAAAAAACCCCAAATTGTTGGCGTCTGAACCACGTAGGTTGTACTCAAGCTTTCTTACATGCTTTCAATGGCGGTTAGATGGATGAAATTGGCGTAATTCTACTCGTCCATGGTTCACACGACGAGCTAACTTCTGCAATTCTTGAAAACCTACTATAGTTTTGCTTCCTGGGTTTGGTCCTGGCGACTGATGGGAGCCGGAAGAAAGACCAGACGGTCCAGAATCTCCAGACCTTCTCAGTTCTCACTCCTATCAGAGAGGTTTTGGGCCTTGTTTACTTTGATTGTGTTTTGTGTTGGGGGCCTTGAGGCCAGGCCTTAAGCTCCGAGGTTATTGTCATTTACCAGATTTAAGCCCAGCCCATTACTTTTTGAAACAACTTAAGTGATTTAGACCGGCTGGTGATGTGGATGTGGAATTGTGGATAGTAAAATTTGTTTAGGTAGAAGTGGACAGTAAAATTTGGGACGTATCTGTCAACCCGTAGACCTGGCAATTGGGTTGAGTGGGTCGGGTTCGGGTTGGGTCAAGAAACTATGGGTTGATTTTGGGTTGGGCCAGCAAATGCTAGAGACTAACCCAAAATGTTCAGGTTAGGGTTGACACACAGGTCAATTCAAATAACAGAAATTTTAAAAAATAAAGAAAAAATGCATGAAAATATAAAAAATAAAAGAATTAACTTTACATTCCAAACATAAAATTAAAAAAAAAACTTGAACATTCAACAATTCAAAGAGTAAATGATAAAGAGTGACTAAGTAGTAAAGATAAAAGAGAGAAAGTCTTTAACAATACATAAATAGTTCCAATTAGACCTAACAATCAGGTCAATGGGCTGACCAATGACCCAATCCAATCCATTTTTTCCAGGTTGGGTTGTGTCGGGTCGTTCTCAAACTTAGGTAGTTAAATATGAGACCCTAACATTGTTTTTTTGGGTTGGGTTGGGTTAGATTTGCAGGTTAGGTCAACTTTTTGCCAAGTCTAATCAATAACTTTATTTGTACTTGTACCATTTATAAAAATGAGAATGGTTATCGTCGAAAAACCCTGATTTTTCTATTTGCAGCATTGCCCCTTGGCCATTTACACCATGATAATGAGAACGGCACATGGTAATTGGTTAATTGTCAAAATACCTTAAAAAAAACGACCCTGGTTTTTCTATTTCCACTATTGCCCCTTAGTCATTATACCCTTATTTTTATGACACAACAATTCAAGTGAGGAATGAAAATAAAATATTTTTAATTTTTTTGTTGGATAGCATGTGTTACAACAAGAACAAAAGGGAAGAATAAGGGTCCAGATGTAATGGACACGTTAGGTAAGCACAATGAGTGAGCACGTAATAGCTGTGACACATGTCCTAATTAATGCGCCTTTCATCTAAACATTTTTGCTCTGTTAGACAAAAATTATTCATTATTTTATTATCTTTCTCAAAATAATCAAAAATAAAAACAATGAAAAAGAAAAAGAAAAACATAAATGAGTCCCAAATTCCAACATGTTTAGGTTTTTCTTTTTTTATTTTTAATTATTTTAATAAAGATAATAAAATAATGAATAATTTCTGTCTAATGGATAAAAAACATTTGGCTTAAAGGCACATTAACCGGACATGTGTCACACAGCTATTACGTGCTCACTCATTACATCCCGACCCCAAGAATAAGGGCTCTACCACGTGGTTTTCAAGTCTTGTGAGGAGATGACTCTTCTCGAGACTTCCTCTTGTTGCAGAGGAATAGCTAAGCTTTTAAAGTCATTGATCTTACATCTTGAATAGGAAAAAGCTACCTCATAATGGAGGGGAATATCATCATTAACAGCTTTTGAGGCTCCTCTTCTTTCATCTCCGAACTGGCAAAGAGATTCTTCAAGCTTCTTTCAGGTAAATCGTAGCCTTAAAGGGGAATATCATCATTCATTTGCTTCAGTTTTTCTACTTACTGGTGCCATGGAGGCCTTTGAAGGATCCTGTGTGAGTGCTTCACACCAGTTGCATCGCTGCTTCAGTAGTAGTTTGCTGAACCACTTATATTCGAAGGTTCTCATTTACATTAGCTACATTTCTTTCTTCCTTTCTTGGTCCTTGCTTTAACAGTAGTTTACTAAACCACTTACGTTTTAATCTTATATTTAGTAATATATGGAGATCTATATTTAATTTGTGAGCTGTATTTTCCTCCCTCTTGGCTTATAAGGATGCAATGATAACAAAATTTTCTATTAATCTCTTCTCCCTCTTGGCTTATAAGGATGCAATGATAACAAAGTCTTCTTCTTCTTTGGACGTATCTTAAATTGAAGTTGTTACACTTGCACACTTCAGAATCCATGATCACAAGCAATTCTTTTATTGATCTTAAAAGGAATGAAAACTAGACAATCTGTAATGTGGCTAAATAATTCAAAAATATAGATTTATTAAGAATATATAGAGAAGCAATAGTTGGGGATGAACAACTGAATGGAGATGGAACTCTTCAATGTTTAACTGAGACTAATAGTGTGTTTATTAATTGTGTCAACAAGTGTACTTATATCAAGATAAATGTTGAAATTTATGGTTTCAATTGGCCTATTTTCTTATATCACATATGAAGTGAAGGCCACATAAGGAGACACAAAGTTATTGATATGTGAGTGGCTAATAAACTAAGAATGAACCTCTTGATTGTAGGGAGCTATGACTATGGAGGGGCCAAAAGGTATTAATCTTTCTTTTCCTTTGCTTAATTCTTACATCCTTTTTCTTTGAGGGATGCCACAAAATTCAACAAAATATTACTTCATTCTTAGAGAAACCATCCTCTGTCTCTTCATATTATGCATCCAAAACCTCTAAACAGGGCTTACAATTCAAGTGCCCACCAATTTTATGAGGTATTTCAAAGAAAATCTGGTTTGGTTGTGTTTGGGTTGCAGCTGAAACGAAACTGGCCCTTCTCATAATATTCGAAACATATTTTCCTGCTTCTTCTAAAACCTAGCCTTTACAACTGAAACTGGCCCTTCTCAACAAGCTTTTCGCTTCACAAATCCTAACATATGGGAGATACATTAATTAATTATAAAATTTAGGGTCCGTTTGGTTTGTGGGAATAGGGGTTTGGAATCGGAATCGGAATGGGCTATTCCGATTCCAACTGTTTGGTTGGGCGGAATCGGAATCAGAATCCTATTCCCATTTCTGCTGGAATGGTATTCCCCCATTTGAGGGAATGGTCATTCCCTGCCCCTCTCTTGGGAATGAAATTTAATCCCCGCTGATTTTAATTCTCAATTTCATTCTTGTCTGAACCAAACAGACTATGGGAATTGACTATTCTGATTTCGATTCCAAAGGGTTTTGATTCCGATTCCGATTCCGATTCTGATTCTAATTATGAACCAAACAGACCCTTAACTTCGTTAATTCCAATCAATTGATATGCCCTTGCTCAACTGGTTTTAGGTGCCACATTTCATGGTATTCCTTTCTTTTTAAACGAGACTATGCAGCTTCAACTATAAATGTTAAATGACATTGAGGGTTGCATTTAGAATTTCAATAGAGACTAGTGTTAGAGAATAAATACCTATCCACAGACCTTATCTAACAGCTTAAGCTTTTAAATAAAATAGTTCCTTAAGGTGGTATTAAATCTTATTTGATCAAGTGGTCTAGCGTTCAATCCTTGTTTACTCTTGAGTTAAAGAATAAAAATCTATTCAAAGACCTTACCTAACAGCTTAAGCTTTTAGGATAAATGGTACTGAGGTCAGTGTCAATTGACAAGGAGTTAATGTGATAACATAGGTTTGGGAACAAGGACTCCCCAGTTTGTCAAATCTTGGTTCGTCTCTGAAGCTGTGTTTGGTTGCAATGCAAATAAATTTGCACTAATGCAAAACTATGGCAGTGCAAATGGTTTGATCGTAAATTCTGACCTGTTTTTGTTTCAAATTTTAGCTTATTTTGTTTGATTGCAGTAAAAATGAAGTAAATTAAGGCATGAAATAGAATAAGGTAAGATCCAAAACAAAATTAAACAGGAATTTGCATTTTCTTGATTTGCACTCCCATGCATTTGTACTAGTACAGATAAAATTGCATTGCAACCAAACACAGCCTGTGAGTTCAAAGTTACAGGTGAAAAACTTCCTGATGAAGTTCAATTTTGGATGCATGATTGTCCTGGTTTGTAACCCAAACTCTTACCTGCTTGAGTCGGTAGCTACCATAAGAATTCCATGAAAAGTAATGTTAAGCTTCTTATTCTTGAAACAAACCTTTTTTTTTTAAGTGAAGAATCAAAATAAAGCACTAGTGTTCACATAGTAATAGTTGATGGTATTTGTGCTTCTGACAATTCACTCAATGGATGTGTTTACAAAATTAATAAGTTATTACAGGAGATCATCATCATCTACTGTAATTAAGAACAAACACCAGATGATATAAAACAAAATATCTTTAACTGTACTGCCAGAGGGCTGATGTACACATTCACTCACACTGGAAGTACCAGGTACTAAGTGACATGAGAAACTTCTGGTGGGAGTAATTGAAGGAGATTTTCTGCAGAGGAGCCAGTGGCAACCCGCCATTAACAACACAGTCATTGTAACCCAGTACCTTGAATAGACTGGGGTCGACCAGAGTCTGAGAAAAGCTTCCACACTTCACGTGAATATCAATGGCAGGACACATGGGGCAGTTGTTCTGGATTTCCACCATGAATTTTGGAGGATCTCCAAATCCCACCTGAGTCTGTCTCACTGAAGGACTATTGGCACCACATTTTGCAGCCCACCCTGCAGATGATTTAGTATACCCAGTCATGATAAGTTCTACACAAATCAACAAATCAATACTCATCACTGTAATACTTTAATCTACTGGAGAAAAACTTTTCTAAGACAGAAATCTCTATCTTTGTTTTTTCCCTTTTATCATTTAATCTCTTCTATATCTGAACTGTGAAGTATTAATTCCTTGAGCTTTAGCTACTATATGAAGCATGCATGAATATATATACATATGAAAGAGGAGAGAAAAGATAATAACAGACCATATTGGAGATAGGAAAATACAAGAAGAGTCCAGAAGCCAAGCTTGAAAGCTGGTTGGATTAGCATTCTGTATCCTACAGAAAGTTTGAATGAAGAGCTTCAAAGCGTGCACTCATGGTGTTCTCTGGGAAGTGCAGAGAGGAGTGAGTGTGGAAGGTGTGGGGATTGGAACCATTTTATGGGGTGAGAAGAAACATCATCTAGAGAGAGAGAGAGAGAGATGGGGGGGTCACATGCAGGGGAAAGAGAAAAGATGGAGAGGAGATGAGGTCAGTGATACATGCTTTCCACCAAACGATTTGCTTGCTTCACATGGGGAACTGAGCTGAGCAGCACTGCAGTAGATTCTCTCTCTATCTCTCTCCAAGCACATGCTCTGCTGTGGAAAATATGCATAACATGTGAACATCAATCTCATTCACAATCCAAGTCTGCCCCAGAAACCATCCGTGCATATATACAAAGGAAATCATGCATATCCATAACCCATACATGTCAGGTACTAATAATTGCATCTAATGTGGGGTCTTATATTTACCACCTCCTTGATTAGAGCTATCAATGGATCGGGTCTATCCGATTGAACAAAATCAATACAACCCTTTATTTTTAGTTATGTATTATATAATTATATATAGTTCATAGGGAAAATCTATGATGCCGGAAAGACATCGTATTGCAAAGATTCTGACTAATGGCAACCCCTGAATTTTGGTGCAAATTCATCAGGTTGGTTTATACTTTTATGAATATGATTAATTGATTGAAGTTTTTTTTGTATCATATCTTTCCGGCTTCATAAACAGTATTTAGTATTGTTTTCATTAAGATTATAATATCAAAAATAAAGTTTAAGTTCCAAGTTATTATCATGGGTAATTATAAATGTTAAATATAATCGAGTCTAATCATGTCAGACTTGATTATCCTAATTAATGATAATTAATTAGTTCTAATTTGGATCTATTTTATAGAACCTATTAATTAATAATCGATTTGAGACTGGTCCACGGTTCAGCCTTGTACTCTAAAAGCCTGATTTTTGTTTTTTTTCTTTGTAATGTGGCCTAGAAAGTTTGTGGGTAGGTTTTTTTTTTCTTTTTTTATTGGATGGTGGGCCTGGTCAATTTGTCAAGAAGATTGAAACAGTGGACGGTAGTTCCTTTGAAATTTCAGGTTTCTTCTTGTCTCATCTGCGTGAGACTCTTGGTCAACCAAGGGGTGGATGCACATGCCATCAATCAATCCCATTGGATGTCAATATTTGTATTTATCCTTGCTCAGTTTAAGAAGAATATAAATACAAATACAGATATATACGCTGCAAATACATATTTGTATTTGCACTCTTTCCAAATTGAGCCAGAAATATTGTGTTGATAAATTAATCAGGGAAGTGAAATGATATATAAAATAATGCATGACAGTTTATTATATTTTGAGCACAGAGGTGTTACATGGGAAAACCAAAGTGGAAATACCAGCTCAAGAGAAACATTGAAAAGTAAAAAAAAAAAAAAAATCTATAATGCCAAACTGAAAAGCCTTTGATCAATCAAAATAAAAACTTACCTAATTGGCTAGATAAATGTTGATTAGTTATAAGTTTTTTTTTGGTATGACATCTCATAGTTGAACCTATATGCACATAACTCAATAAATAGTGATGCAAATATTTGAAGTTAAACTTGCCCAATCAAACACGATTATCCATATGGTAAAACCAAATTGTTTTAAATTTTACCTTACTTTGTTTTTTGCCATGCAAATGAATTAAAATAAGGCCTAAAGCAAAATAAAGTAAATTCCAAAATAAAATTAAACCAAAATTTGTAGTTCTTCATTTGTTTTAGTGCAAATAAAACTGCATTTGCAACCAAACTCAGCTTTAGTATTTCACCCTATGTGTTTTAATGATAGCAAATTCATTGAAAGTATTAACACTTGTGAAAAGAGTAGTATGAAACCTTATTAAATGATGGAACAAACTCTCTCCAAGCAAGAAAGTACGCTATCATGAAGAAGAAGAAGAAGACATAAGTTATAGAGCTTATAACTTGTTTTTATTTCTTTTAGGACTTGATGTAATCATTTGCAAGATACAGAAGATGGGATTAATTAACCTACATCAGTATAATCAAGACCTTGAAGACTAACGATTAAATGGTTAGGCTTTTACCTAAATTTTAAATTGAGTTTCAACTGTGAAAATTCTAAATGTAGAAGCTTAATTGGTTGCAATGCAAATACAAATATGTACATTGCATATTCACCTTTTTTTCGGTTCATGAATACAACCATGGCTCACATTTTAAACCATTTTTTGCACTCATCATGTTTGGTTGAAATTGGTGCAAAATGTGGGCCCATTATTAAATGCTCCAACTATCTTATGCTCCAATGCCTTAACTTTGATAAAAAAGTTAATTATCAAAAGAACACAAAATTGTATCTAAAAAAATAGATACAGTAATGCTCTCTTTTCAGAGTACAAAAGTGTCAAAAAATGCATTTTTGATCTGGTAATCATTACTTTTTTACATATCAAATAAATGCGAATCGGGGTATATCGGGGTACATAAATACCCCGATTCAGTGTTTGTATCACAAACAAACGGAGCCTTAGGAGTTTTCTACATGAAATTTCTAAGGTTGGACATGGTCATTAGTCAATCACCTATAAGGCAATAGTCAACTACTTTTGATAGCCAAGACTGGTGTCACTAAGTAGCCGACTACCTGTGACAACTAAGCTTGGTGTCACATTGACTTTGGTTAGTAGTCGACTAATGGAGTAAGGGTATTCAACTATATCCATTAGTCAAGAACATATTGATATTAGTCGACTACCAAGAGGTAATAGTCGACACCGAAGAGAACAAATTATCTCTTGTAAGTAGTAGTCGCCTATTTAAACATCATGGTAGTCAACTACTTGCTCCTAACAAGGTTGAAGCAATGGAGACCCACTTGTACCAGTTGACTATTTCATGAAGAACAAGAAGATGTTTTACCATTTGATGGCTCAATGGCTATTTCCTCTTCTAGTAAGCTTTCAATCTTGTTGGGAATAAGTTATACACATTTCTAAGAATGGTTTAACCCCTTTCTAATGATTCTAAAATGGTCACAAATTCTCTAAACTTGATTCATGTTATATATGCATGAGTTTAAATTGAAAAACTAAGTCTCAATTTGGAAGGAGTACAAATACAAATGTGTAGAGCGCAAAACCTTGTATTTTGTATGTATTTGCATAATACATATTTGTATTTGTACTCTCTCCAAACTAAGCCTAAATGAAGTGTATTGAACTATATTGTGAAAAAGAGAAAAGAAAGCAATAGTAAGAGAGCAACTTTGTGCTTCATTGATTTTCTCCAAGAATCAATAGTCTCTTCAAGTGCACAAGCCAGTATTTGTTTATGCTTATTCTTGCATTTGAATAGTTTCATTCTATATTTGCATATAAACCTAGTAAGGCATTTTTATTGTGCTTTAATTGTTTATATTATTATTCTTATAAAAAAACTGTTCCATATTATCATAATTGATCAGCTAGTGGTTTTCTAACTGAAATTTGTTGAGTTTTCAAGGTTTGAACAGTAGAAAGGTTGATATAGCACCAATAAGTCTATTTGGTTGGTCTTATTGGCACTTGGAAGTTAAAATGTTATAAAGGTTTTGTTGATACCTTGGAAGTCCAAATGTTGTAAAGGTTTTGTTGGCACCCAAAAAGTCTAACTAATTTAGTAAAAATTCTTATGTAGTATGGTTGGGGAGAAGACGTAAGGCTGAATTGGCCAAACCTCTATAAATTTTTTGTCTCATATTGATTGTTTGTAGTTATTCTTCATAATTGTTGATATTCATTACTCGTACTACCATATTAGTCACACAAGGACCACACATTATTGCTCTCTGTTATTTTTGTATAGTTTTTTTTTTTTTTTTTTAATTTGAAAAGACACTAGCTCAAGAGGAAATCCATAAAACCCAATTCACTTCCCTTTTGGGTTAGGCTACTTAGGGTGAAGTTTGGGGCTAAAAGAAAAAGATGAAAGTTACAAACAACATTAACCGATGAAACTTGAGAAATTACTATTATTTATCCTTCTTGGGCTTTGTTTGACTCCTACTATAGCATGCATAGGTAAGATTCAAAGTATCAATACTCTGTTCTAGGTACTTCCAACAATTATGATACTTTTAATACTCAAATTACCCCTATTTATAATACAAGCACTGCATATATTGCTCTCTATTATTTTTGTATAATTTTTTAATTAAAAAAATACTAACCAAAGAGGAAATCTTTAGAACCCAATTTAGATTCCTCCTGGATTAGACTACATAACACTTAAAAGTAAAGTTTGGGGTTAAAATAAAAAGATAAAAGTTAAAATTTGATACATATGGTACAATACTCACCAATTCATTTTGATATTTTAAAAGTTTTAAAGGGTAGTAGTTACTTCCACTTTATTTTTCACGGTGACTATTAACCTTATCAACATATTCACTGATTAAAAAATAAAAAAAAAATTCAAGGTGTAAACTTACGGTCAGGAAAGAACAAAATGTTGCTCACCGTACAAAGTACAAGCTTCTTCCTTCCTAGCTTGCCCCAAGGTAGGTCCTTCCGCCCCATGTGACTGAGAGACAGAGAGAGATTGTTACCTCGGTTTACTCCCCAGGACACAAAAAGTTTCAAGCTTTGGTCTAAAAGAATCAAACATGTAAATCGTCCTCTCTCTCTCATTCATGAGATTGGTGGCTTTCAATCACGCCTTTGGATCTCCTCCCAATATAAAACATTTCAAGACATTCCAACATGGGGCAGGGATATGCTACCAGCATGTCCCAACAGGTCATTGCAGCCTCACATTTGGAGCATCTCCCTTGTCATTTATGTAGAGGTGTTCTCCATATGTTGGGACGTTGTTGCCACCGTGTGTTGGTAGCTGATCCAAATTCTCTATGATGCTAAAACGCATTGAACTGATTTTTTTTTTTTGGCACAGATCATGTTGGGATTTTTTTTTTAATTGGGAGGATATTTTAACTCTTTATTAGCTCCATCTTTTAAATAAAATAATAATTTTGAGAATTGACATGATATATCATAACATAAGGACACCAACTTGACAACACCATATATTGCTTATCATAACACCACCATGTGAAGGGTGATCTCCTCTGTCCATATTATATGTATTAGTGTAAGGGCACTTGTATATGCATATATGCAAGTAAAAATCAAAATGGTGAGATATGAGACATATTTTGTTCTTAATTTTTATGACCTAGGGGGGAACATCTCCAATGATGCCTCATCATTTCTGGTATTTATAATCAGGAGATGTTTTTAATATACGGCAGGGATGTGTTGTGTGGGACGTTGTGGGGCACTCCCTTGTGGGGGGCTGATTTTCAACTCTATTATATAGCATAGATAATTCTATTAACCAATACAATTGCACATCTATGGAGCCATAATGGCACTTAGAGAATGGGTGGCCAATGTGGGTCTTGACAGTTAAGTCAATGTCAAAATGGGACATGACATACCTCCTACATCTAGGGTACCATCACTTGACCTATGTTTCATGGCTTAGTTGTTAGGAGCATACAAGCATGACAGTGTTAGGTTGTCATGGTCTACAACCAAAGGTTCAAAGTATCAATATCATACATCGGAAAGCCACTTTTTAACATAACTGACCAGATACACTTGGGCCATGTTTGGTTTGAAAGAAACGGTAGGAAAAGGAAGGGAAAGAAAAGGCCATGTTCCCTTCCTTTTCCTTCCCTGCATTTACTTTCAAACCAAACACAACATTAAGGAAACACTAGAATACAGTGGAAGAATTAGCATATGCATCGGTCTATATTCTGATAAAACTCAATTTCATAGATACATCAATCCGAGGCTTTAATGACTATAAATATGGAATACAAATGAGGAATAATGCGTTAGTCTATCAATTTATATATAGCAACACTAAACCAATTTTCTAAAATTTAAATAAGATACCCTATATATGGTAATAAATTATTATAAACTAAAGATCTAGAACTCCCTAAACTATTAAGGCTGTGTTTGGAAACAATGCAAATATGTAGAGTATAAAACGGTTCATATAAATTGTAAAGTTGGGTTAGTTTTGCATTGATAAATTTATCTTCTTACCAAACAGACTTTTAACTGTAATGGATGCAAACATGAATTCCAATAAAGCATATGCTTTTTTTTTTATATATATCAAAAGCCCACTTGAATGCGAATTTACTTCTTTTTTATTGATGTACTTTTGACTCAATTTGGAAGGAGTACAAATATAAATATGTAGAGTACAAAACCTTATATTTTGTATGTATTTGCACTGTACATATTTGTATTTGTAATCCTTTCAAACTGAGCCTTTACATCTTATTATCAATGTAAATATGCATTGGTCTGTCATGTGTCAATACCACAATGTAATGTTGCCAAACACAGGCAAAAGTGAACCAGAGTGCAAATTTACCCTAAACCAGGATTTACACTTCATTTGCATTATTTCCAAACGCAGCCTAAATAATTAAGTCAATAAGATGGCCCATTACCCAATATTAGTCCATGCACTTAGAGGTAATTGATGGTGCGCAATCCGGCGGGTCCTAGCTGTCAGAGATCTTGCCTCGGGCTGGAGCAGAAGGTGCCTGAAACGAAGGGGAAAGAGAGTAATCTCCGGGGAAGAACCCGGTGAGTATGCTTCGAAGCTCAAGTTAGTATTTCTTCAAAGGCAAGATGAAACCAGATGGCGCAAAGTTCATATACCTTGTTCTTGGGGGGTAGAGAGCCTTTTATAACCACTTCGCGCACTCACTCCTAAGCTTCCGTCAAGTCGGGCATGATTACTTCTGTGCTTCTGCCAGTTCGGGTGTCATCACCTCTGATGGGGCAGAACCGCCACTGCTCTCTTTGTCGGAGCCGTCTCTGTAACTGGAGATGGCGGTGGCAGGTGGCCGTTGAAGTGCGGCTATCAAGCGTCAGATCCCAAGTCAGTTAGGTGCGCCACCCTTGGATACGGACTCCTTCGGTGTCAGGTACGGTGCGATTTGTTTAGTTCGGCGTCCTGGAGGCGAAGTGCTGGAGTGGTGTGCGAGATGAAGTCTTGAGTTCGGATAGAGGTGTGGCCCGAATTGCCATGGGGCATGCCAGTTTGGGTTGTTGCCCTTTGTGTTGGTAAGGCTCGGGGTCTAAAGGAGAGCTCGAGCTCCTTACGGGGAGTTTGGGCTCCTTGTAGGGAGTTCGGACCGCTGGTTCTTCCTTTCGGAGTTCACGCCTTGGGCGTGCTGTTGTGCCGAGCTGTTGCCTTTACCACGTGTTGAGTGGTTACGAGGTCGGACCAAATCTTCCTTCATTAGTAATGTACTGAAAAACAAATTAATACATTATTTATGCACATGAATAATTAATCCATCGTCCAATTCAAGTAATATAATTAGCAAATAATACATCAGATTGTTCAATTGGAGATATATATATATATATATATATATATTCGTGAGAATGGTGGAATACCTAGAAATGATACATGTAATTAAGGCACAAAATCATGTGCAAGTGCAATTGATAAATTTTAACTGCCAAAATAATTATTTTATATTTTATTTATATTTATTTCTATAGGATCCATTGCTTGATGTAATTGTAAATCTCGGATGCTTAAAAAAAAATTGTAAATCTCGGATTAACAAGCATGAGAATGTGGGTTCAAATTTGAGAGCAGCTACTTTGTAAGAGAAGAAAAAAAAAAAAAAACCCAAAAGCTAGGTATGTATCCAGTCCTCTACTCTCAGGAGCACAGATAGCTGAGATTAGATTGGGTAATGGTCCTTTTCATTTCTATAAATTACCAAGAATTAAAAAAACAATTTCTTTACATAAATTTTTGATTGATCCATTGGTTGGATAGATCATCCATATATCCATTTTATGATTCTTTTGTATTAACAGAGTCAAGCAAAATCTAAGGAAATGAATATTTTTTTTTTCTATTTCTGATATTCCTTGGGAAAAATGAAATCTATAGATCTATGTTGTTTTTTGGTTTGTTAAAAACTTCCTTCTCCAAGTTTTAGAACAACTAAACAAAGTTTTATGGGTTTATGGTTGCATTTTTGGGTTGAATCAAATAAGAGAGATCAATATGCATCCTTGATTAATAGTATATAATATTTTGGTATAATTTACTATTCAATATCTAATTACAATCCAAATTCAATTCAAATACAATATATAATTTCAGTGGATAAGATATTATTCGAATTCAAATATAAATAAAACAAATTTGAATCTACCTAAATCCGATTCGATTCAAATTCATCATAGGGAGCTAAGCAATCAAGTTCATGGATTCCTGAATTCCACTATCTATCCAACCTTACATCCAATTCCATTGATGTGCAAGTGCAAAGGCAACTCAATTTTCCTCTTATCTCCTAGTATTCTTTGCCTTGTCCACCTGTCATCCCTTATAGTACTTGTAGACAAGCTGCAACATATCGGCTAATATATGGGTAGACGATGCATATCGGTTTTTGGGCCAGAGGGCATGATACACCAACGAAATGGCAGCTTTTAACTCTATAGAATACTATAAAACCACATTCTTTTGGTATAAAATTTGTTCGCTCTAGTTCGTAAATGCAGGAAAACTATGGATCCACTATTTCTTATCAAGGTTCAAAAAATCGATACGATATGCTCGATATCAGGTGTATCGTATCGTATCTTTTGGGTCTCGAAACACCTACCTCACCCTTTTTAATAAAAAAACTCATTTTTATTTCTCCATAAACCAAAATTTGAAAAAAAAAACTAAAAAATGTATATCCGTGTGTTTGTAAGTATCGATACGCCTCTGCCGATACACATAGGCATATTGATACTTTGAACCATGTTTTTTATATGGTTCAAAAATCAAGATTTATTGCATCTTCTTGAAGTCTGATGTGCTAAGTTTACAAAATTGGCTTTTAAAGGTATGTTTATTAGATGGTATATGCTATTGAAATCTAATTATAATTGTAAATCGAGACTAAGGTGGCATTTGATAAATCTGAAATCTAAATGGAGTTATAATGCTTTTCTACTTTTTAGATGCTTTGAATAGATAAGGTTGTTTGTGTTGGATCAACCATTCAGCATCTGAAGTTCCCTAACTTTACTATTTTACCTCTAGAACAGATTATTTGATAATTTTGAATTCAATTTGCACTATTTCATATCAAATAATTTATGAAATTCAAAATAATATTGGAATAATATAGATAAAAATAATAAATAACACAATTAAATTATTAAAAATAATTGATGACTAATAAAAAACATTAAAGTAATTAATACTTAAAAATTAAAATAATTAATAATTAAAAAATAACACAATTAAAATTAAAAAAATAATTAATGACTAAAAAATATTTACATAATTAGTACTTAATAAAAATAAAAATAATTAATAATTAATAAAAATAATTTACGCAAAAAACTTAAAATAATTTTAAAAACTTAATTACTAATTAATAATTAATAATTAAAAATAACAATTAAAATTAATAAAAATAACTAATTACATAGCATGATTGGTATGTAGATTAAAATGTTCTCAACCAGTGGTTAGATTGAAGGTTGTATCAAGGTTCAAAATATCAACACGTATCGGCCTGTATGGGCCGATACGTATCGTTTCGGGAGCTCCCTGATACATCCCTATAGAGGGTGTATCGGGTCTCACTGGTTTAAGGGGTGGAGGAGCCTTAAACCGCCCCCCTAAACCGGTTTTGAAAAAAAAAAGTAAAAAAAAAAAAACACTATCGATATCGCCCAATATATCCCTACCGGCGTACCAGATATATCTATTGACATGCAAATATGACCCTTTTCAAATGGCTCACGTACTTTATGATTGGTGGTATTATATTTGACATCACGGACTAGTGAAGTTGGATTAAGAGATATACCTGAGTGTGTTGGTGCAGCAAGAAAGGAATGGAGACAAGTGATTGTTGTGACAAGATCTGGCTATCTAATGCTGCTTTGATATTAAAGAGAATACTTTATTATGTCTTCCCTAATCAATTCCCAATAAATGTTGGTGGGGGTATTTCAAAAATGGATTTGACACCTGGTTTGCAAAATATATGTTTATACCATATAGAACAATACAATACATGCATTGGTTGGTGGTATATATTTTCGCTTTTTGGATATTTTGACCAATTTTTCAAAATTTTCATAACTTTTTCATTATGTTGTTTGTCCTAAGAATTATTGAGATTGTTTCTTCAATCCTAAGGCTCAGTTTGGAAGGAATACGAATACAAATTTGTAGAGTGAAAAACCTTGTATTTTGTATTATTTTGTATGTATTTGTACATACATACATGCTCAAAATTTTCTGGTAGAAAATCATTCATGTTCAATTGATATATTATGTATTTTGGGGTTACAACTGCAAAAATATGTAGATTTTTGCTTAGTTTTGTTATATTTATTAGATTTATACATTTTCCCAAAAATAAAAAGTTACAAAAATTGCAAAACAATTTATTCTATATATCTTAAATGATTTCTATTAATAATTTATCAAATATCAAACCCATTGACCCAACAACAATTTATGTCAAAAACAATATTTTTCTTCATTTTTGGTAATTTATATATATATATATATAAATAATAAAAATAAAATAATTATATCAATATTTAATGACTATTGATTGAAATTTCTGAATTACATATTATATGTATCTTATAAATCATAATAGACCAGGTGGTGGTTAGTATTCATAGTATTAGATAAAAAATGGGATGTTGATTTATCTATGAGATCCACAAGAGCTTCTCCCTAGAAAGCGATCCATTCAATGTTCTCTCTTTTTCTCCCCCACAATAGGGTAAAAACTTTGGCTATTAGGGGCCAATAGCCTATGATGTTGAGAGCATTTTTGGAAATGCCACGTTATTATGAGAGTGGGGTAAAATAGTAATTGCCTCTTATTTTCTTTTGACCAAAAAGTTAGACATGGGCGTGAATGGGTTAACTTGTCCAGCCCAAAAACACACTCTCAACAGCATAGACTGTTGGCCCCCGACAACCAAAGTTATGTTCACATCAAGTATGGTTGCTTATTCAGATATCCTCTTTGGGGAGCATGTGTTGGTGGGGCCATCTCCGCTTAAAATTCAATTTCCCAACCTCTATACTTTGTCCTCCCTCAAAAAGGAATCGATTCTAAATCTTGTTGTATCCTCCCCTTCAAACTCTAGGTTTGATTGGAATTTGGGCTTTAGGAGGGAAATAAGAGAATATAAGCTTCCCAGTGTTCTTAGTCTGTTACAAGTCCTTGTTGGTGTGTTTTTGGACCCCTTTAGGCCAGATAGCCATATTAGGACTCCTCCTTTGGGATGTTTCTCTTGTGCCTTGTTTTTTTAATGTTTTATGTGAGTCTCTTGTTCCTTTGTAGCCTTTTCTTGAAAAAAAAAAGGTTTGGGATAGACTCATTCTACTAAAACTGTCATCTTTTAGTCAAGAGGTATTTCATGAGAGATTAACACTTGTGATATGCTCCAAAAAGAAACCAAATAGTTGTTTATCACTCTCCTAGGGTGTTCTTTACAAAATCAATGGTAAGTCCTACTATCACCTACTAATTTTCTGTCCATTTATTGCTTGTATATGGGAATGGTTTTTCCATTATTTGGATAGTTTGGAAGCAAAGCAATGCAAGAATCTTTTAACAAGGCGAGAAGCAAAACAGAATTCACTGATTCCATAACTAAGTACAGGGCTAGTATTTTTTGATCTTTTTTATTTTGTTTAAGTAAAAAATGTCTAATTTATTATTATTATTTCTTTATTTTTTTAAAGATTATTTGCATTGTAATATTTAGTTAATTAATTATTGTTGTTATTATTAAGTATCTAATTAATGATTTTATTATCATAATAATTATTATAATTAAAATTTTTACTGTAAAAATTTAAAGATTAATCAAAATGTAATATTTACTTAATTATTTAACTAAAGATTAATATTATTTTTAATTAATAATAGTGATGATTATTTTCTTATATTCTTATTAATAATCAGTATTGGGTTTTTTTCTTTATCTTGAAATTGGAATGATACAAACTATTGGGTTTTTTCTTTGAGATTTTAACAAACTGTAAAAAAGGGGAAACTATAAAAGTAGGGTTAATCACTCTCATGGTTTTGAGAGTGGATAGCCTTTTGTAAGAGTGTCGAAGAACTAATTCTGAGTGGAGTTAACCGATTTAACTCATTTTGAGGAGTGGGTTTTCTCTTTGAAAATGGGAAGAGCCCATTTACTTTAGTTTTAGGATGCCACGTGTATGAATGGGGAGACTTTAGCCTGATGACCTCCGTACTAACTTCGGGACTATTAATCTTTCAACATTTGATTTAAGAGACTTACCATGTTTTATCTAGAGAATGACCCCATACTAAGGGGCAACATCTTTGTGATTAACAATCTATTCTAACCTACTTTATTTGAAAATCACTATTAACTTATGTTGTTTTTAATATGATTTAAGAGATTAAATGAGGTCTTATTTGTAAACAGTAACCCACTTTAATTGGTATTTACTATTTATTTGATAAATTTATTTTTAAAAGCTAAATTAGGTTATGATTCCAAAAAAAGTTAAATCCAGTTTGTAATTAACAAACTATTTCATTTAAAAAAATGAAACTTACACCATTTGTATTAATTGTTTAGTAATTTTTTATGGATTTCATTTATTTTTATTTTTATCCATTTAATATTTTGAATATTTTTAAGTTACATTATTTGTTTAATTGTTACTTTTGAAATGGTTGTGTTTGAATAAATTTTGTTACTACCATAACATTTGAAGTTACCACTTTTTAGGGATTACGATGCTACTTGTGTGAATTTTAAAATAGCGAAGTTATCACTTTTTTGTGAGTGGATAGGCTTTTTTTAAGAGTGAGAGTTTAACCTCTTCTAAGATTTTATCTATTGAAATTTTACAATGCCACGTGTCTGAAGGGAAGGGGCTGTATTGGTCCCATTTTTGCATTTAATTTTTATTAATTAAGAACAAAACTAAAAAAGATTGCTTATTTATATTCCTTCTCCTATTATTATGAAACTTAGTCTTATAGAAAATATGTTGACAAAAAACAAAATAAGTAAATGATTAATTAAATAAAATAAACAGAAAAATAAAAAATAAATTATATTTTAACTTCATAAAAAAGTAGACATATTAAGGAAAAATAAAATAAAATAACTACTTAATATTTTTTGAAATTCTCCTAAACAATAACAACAATCAAAGGAATGCCACTATATATCTAAAAAGCCATTTAGGAGTAATTGGGCAGAAGTTGAATACAAAGAGAACATAGCAGTACAAGTTTCAATTGGAGGAAATTTTTTTAAGGATTTTGTTTCACAGTCCTTTGTTGTAAGTGAAATTTACAACAGCTCCTATTAGTAATTTTCCCAAAAATATATCACCATTGTCTAGGTGAGGTCCTAGTCATCTAGGCAACAAGGTGCTCCTCTCCTGTACTGCTGAGACCACCCCCAGCATTTTGCTAGTTGACAACCATACTTCAATGAAAAAGAGGATAAAAGACAAGAACCATTTTCATATATGGTGGAAAAATAATTACCATTATTACATGTATAGTGTGAACTTAAAGTAGGGAAGACAATTAGTAATAACCACAGACATGAGATGGTACTTTGACTACAACAATAACACCATATTTATAGACAATATTATACACAACATAACTATTATTACAATTACAAGAAGGGGCATGGGTAGGACAGGTTTGAAGTTTCATAAGGTTGTCCTCAAAAACTGTACAACAAAATAGAGGACTGCCAGGAAAAGTGCAATCTGATACACATCCCGTTGGAAGCCATCATCCCTTTGAAAGAACTGGAATCAAAGCAGACAAGATAACAAGTCAATTGCAGGTTTGGAGGCAAGTTATAATCTACAATAGGTATGATATAAGTGCATGGCATGTTCATACTCGTCAATTTTCATCTCAACTTTAATAAGAATGCTTGTATATGGAGGCACAGAGTTCTTAGATGATAGTCATCTAATTCTATAATATTCATCTATGCAGCTGTTTTTATGAATATTATAGTCCTTTGTTTTGTCCTCTAACTTTTTTAATTGACAACTAGCTTTTAGATACTTGTTTCAATAATATTAAATAAGCAAAGAAACATTAATTTGGTCATCTGCTTTCTTAATGAAGTATATGATAACAACAGATGTAAAAACACGTACAACTTTAACTAAGGTGTTGTAAATTTATGATGCCACCTTCAATTTTTCATCTTACTCTTGTCTATCATGTACAATATCTATTCTTGAGTTCAATTTCTCAAATAACAAGTCACATCAAAGGAACCTCCTCTGCACTGAACACAACATTTCTGTCATACCTTCTACATGAAATTGATCTTTTTTTCATCCCACAGCAACAAGTTTTATTATCATTTTTTTTCAATTAATGACTACAGTTGCTTATCCCTCTCGTGGACATCATTTTCTTGTTTGTCATTGGCTGGAAGTCTATATCAGCATATGCGCAATGACAAGAACTATTCAAGAAATACACGCACAGTATATATATATGTCAAGAACTTATTCAAGAACTAAGCACAAAGACTAGTTACAATGGGTTCATCTCTGAAACTTTTTTTACCCCTATTGAAAAATAGTTTTCTGATTTAATTTCTAATACAAGTATTGCAGGTTGATTACACAGCCTCCCTCTGTTGTTCTCTGTAGAAAATCTAAGTTCTAATTCTTCCTCCCTCCAGAGTCCATGGAGACAATCCATTTCTTTGAAAATACTAGGGTTAGGCATGTTTGTTTAAAAAAATTAAAAAATTATGAGTCGATTAGTGATTTAGAATGAATCTCAACATTTCATCATATTCACCTACCTAACTGCATTTCCAATTTATGACATAGTGAGTGATCAAACCCTAGGATGCAATTACGGTACTTCAAGAACTGTCAAAGCTTTAAATATTTTGAATGTCAAAGTAACCACCTGCAAAAATACTAACTTAAGCAACCTGGAAGTTCTCTAGTAACTGAAAAACAGCCTTAGGGTCGCTTCTCATTGACTAATATAGAAGTTGCTTTAAATTTAAAGACCATGCCCTTTATAAATATATCAACACTGAGATATGAGACAAGTATTACAAAGTCATATCTAAATATCCACTTGAGTCAATGTGGAGACTTGAACAACCATAAAATACACGTACATACAAACATATTTGCACATGCACACACTATTCTCTGGACTTAGAAAGAATTTCTTATAAGAGTCATTGATAAACATCTTAGGAACCACCAAAACTTACTCACTGTAACATTAACCATCTTAAAAAACCCAAAGCCCCCATGTTTCTGCACAGAATTAATTCTATTAAGTCTTAAAATGCATTCCAAATCCCAATGCTAAAAGAAAAAGAACACCGATAAACATGAAATTCATTCCACATTTCCTCTCTAAGCATCACATCATCTTATAAAGCTACATAGCAAATGCAGATCTAAGCAACCGACCTATCATTAAGGAAATGATTCAGACCACCATCATGGGATGAATGCCAAACTTTCTTTCTCATCAAAACAGCTGATTCAGTGTCACTAATGCCAAGTTCGTTTGCTTTTAGAACATATAAGCTATTTCATATTTTAGAAATCTAAAGGCCCAATAAGCATTAAATTACCTATAGGTTGAAAGTCATCTTCTCATGGATCCCAAGGTTAGCAAATGTTTTTTCTGTTTCTTTAGCAAAAGGGCAGCTCTAAAAATGCCTTGCATAATGGTACAGGTTTACCTGACTTATGATTTTTGTAGTGGCATTACGATTTTTCCTTTCACTTTTATTTCTCCTATTTAATAAGGTTGTCTTACAGGAGAGGCCACTGCTTGGTGTAACGATAAAATTTCAGGTTGACAAGCATGAGAACATGGTCTGAAAGTGGCCACTTTGTCCAAAAATGCCAAAGGTTAGGTCCATATCCAATCCACCCCTTCCCAAGACCCCAGATAGCAGGAACCAACATTAGGTAATGGCCTTTTCTTCTCTTTTAGTATTAATAGAAAAATACACCTCCCAATCACTACGTAGTTCTCCTGCATCCATTTCTCATATGTAGGGTCCGTCTCTACAGGTTTCACCTTACTGCCTATGAGATACCCTAGTTTACCTTTACTGCAAACATAAATCCTTATAGATCGTGCCCAAACTAGATAATCGGTTCCTTCCAGTTTAATTGTGGTCACTCCAGTCGAAAGGGAATCTACCGGACTAACCCTGGAAATTGGCATCTGTTTCATTTCACTTCCAAATTGCTCCATGGATCAAACAAAAAAAAAAACGAACTAGTTTTTCAGTCTTTGTATACCTAATTGAGGTCAGTACAGTACTTGGGGACTTGAAAACTAGGGTTTCACTACACCTGGCTGTCAGGAAGGAAGAGAAAAGAGGTAGCCGCTCCTACCAGAGCTTCCCAATCTCCTTCAAATCTCAACCACACATTTTTAGGGATCAAAATACACCTCCCAAGCCTTGAGTGCCACACCCAATCCTTCTCCTTGACCTGTAACTAGAAAACTCTCTAGTCGGCTAGGGTTTTGGGCAGAAAAATTACAGCTTCACTTCTTGGCAAATTTCGGCCAGATTCTAACTCTTCAAACCCCCTACCAACTAGGCAAATGCTACTCTGATTTATCAGGAACTTATCTCTCCATATACTCTTCTAATCGAAAGGTGTATGGGAAAAAAGAAAAACGAAAAGAGGAAAACCTGCTTTGATACCAAGATGCAAATCTGACCTTCAAATCTGATATAAAGAACTTGATTAAAACAGAAAAGAATGAGAGAAAAGAGGAATACAGCAGAACAGAAGAAGAAGAAGAAGAATAGAGTTCAATGATCTCCTCTCTCCCTTCACTAATCTTTTATTAATCTTCATTAACTAGGCTAATTACAAGTCTGCCCTTAAGTGGACGGCCAGCTAAGCAAGAACTTAAAAGAACTTATAAAAGAACAAAAGAAGAGTTCAATGATCTCCTCTCTCCCTTCACTAATCTTTTATTAATCTTCATTAACTAGGCTAATTACAAGTCTGCCCTTATATGGGCGGCCAGCTAAGCAAGAACTTAAAAGAACTTATAAAAGAGATTAACAGGCCCATAAAGAAAGGCCCGTTAACATACAAAACTGTTTGTTCAGTAGCTACAACAGTTCAAACCAGAAGAAGAAAAAGAAGACAGTCGAACTTGATAGACTAAACCCTACCATTCGACCATAATGTGGATTAGGGGTTTAATTAAGTAGAAAGACTATACTACCCCCACTTAAGTATGGGATAGGAAGTCTTATTAGAACTACCACATAAGCACATAACTTAAAGTGGCGGGAAAAGACTAATCTACCCCTCATTCGGCTAACTCTAACACTCCCCCTCAAGCTGGAGAATATATGTCATATAATCCCAGCTTGTTACATATATAGTTCACTCTCCCTGAGTTTAAACCTTTTGTAAACAAATCTGTCCATTGGTCACCTGAGCCCACATGTTCTGTGCTTATCTCCATAGTAAGGACTTTCTCCCTCACAATGTGGCAATCAATCTCTATGTGCTTTGTTCTCTCATGAAAAACAGGATTAGATGAGATGTGAATTACAGATTGATTATCACAGTACAATCTCATAGGTCAGTCCATTGTGAATCCAATTTCTTGTAGGAGGTTTCTCAACCATACTAATTCACATGTAGTGTGTGCCATGGCTCTGTATTCGGCTTCAGCACTACTTGCCACAACAATCTGCTTCTTACTCTTCCATGTCACTTGATTGCCTCCAAGGAATGTGCAATAACCTATAGTAGATCTTCTATCTGACACTAAGCCTGCCCAATCTACATCTGTATACCCAATTACCTCAAATCCTCCTCCTGGTTTGTACAATAACCCACGGCCCAGAGTTCCCTTCAAGTACCTTACAATTCTAAGAACTACATCCCAGTGAGGTATCCGAGGGTTCTACATAAATTGGCTCACCACACTGACTGCAAAGGAGATGTCTGATCTTGTGATAGTCGTATAGTTCAGCTTCCCCACTAACCGTCTATATCTTCCAGGATCATCAAATATTTCCCCTATATCACTGCCTCTTAGCATTTGGTTCCATGGGAGTTTTAGCGGTTTTGCACCTAATAGTCCTATTTCATCCAGCAGATCAAGAACATATTTTCTTTGGCACAGGTTTACACCTTGTTTTGATCTGGTAACTTCTATACCCAAGAAATACTTCAACTTCCCAAGGTCTTTTGTTTGAAAATGGTTTTGCAAAAAGACCTTTAGTTTTTCAATCCTCAATTTGTCACTACCAATTATGACAATATCATCCACATAGACCACTAATAAAATCTTTCTGACTTTTGAATCATAGTTGAACACTGAGTGGTCAACCTAACATTGTTTCATTCCAAAGTTCTTCACCACTTCACTAAACTTCCCAAACCAAGCACGAGATGATTGTTTCAACCCATAAATTGCCTTTTTCAGTCTGCACACCTTACCATCCTCCCCCTTAGCAACAAACCCCGGTGGTTGCTCCATATATACCTCTTCCATAAGGTCACCATGAAGGAAGGCATTTTTAATGTAAAGTTGAAACAAGGGCCAATCATACATAACTGCCAGGGAAATTAAGACATGGACGGAGCCAATCTTAGCCATGGGAGAGAAGGTCTCCTTATAGTCCACCCCATACAACTATGAATAAACTTTAGCAACAAATTTGGCCTTCAAATGCTCCACACTACCATCTGGCAAATATTTAATAGTATGCACCCATTTACAACCCATAGCATGCTTATCGGGAAGAAGAGTAGTGAGTTCCCACGTTTGAGTATGCTGAAGGGCAAAGAGTTCCTCTTCCCTTGCTTGATGCCACCCAGGTGAGGTAAGTGCCTCTTGGACATTCTTAGGTATAGAAATAGATGACAACAGTGAAATAAACTGGTGATGTGAAGCGGAAAGGCGAGATACTGAAACAAAATTGGAAATGGGATGGAGGGTACAACTACGTTTACCTTTCCGTAAAGCAATGGGAAGATCAAGTCTTGAAGGTTCTAGGACAAGAGCAACAATAGGATCCGTAGACAAGGTAGAAGTTGGAGGAGGAGCCTGTGTCTGTTGATGAGTATACACATGCCAGATTGGTGGTCGTTCAGTAGGAATCTGCATTGGAGGAGGTGAAGGGACAACCCCAACTGGAACATCCGGAATGGGATCACGGACTGGAAGAGGAAGAGGAAGCAAAGGTCGAGATACTGATACTTCAGATCCCGAGAAGAAGGGGACGGACTCAAAAAAGGTGACATCAGGACAGACATAGAACTTCTAAGTAATGGGGTTGTAACACTTATACCTTTTCTGGGTCCGAGAGTAGCCAAGAAAGACACACTTAATAGAGCGTGCATCCAGCTTGTCTATCCCAGGACTTAGATTGTGAACAAAGCACACAAAGACCCGGGGTGTTAATTGAAAGGGAGACAAGGTGGGGAACAAAATAGAAAAGGGAGACCGACCATGAAAGATGGAGGAGGGCGTCCAATTAATAAGGAAACAAGCAGTAAGCAAAGCATCACTCCAAAATCGTTTAAGAACATTCATATGATGAAGAATAGACCAAGTCGTTTCAAGGAGATGACGGTTCTTTCGTTCAGCCACCCCATTTTGTTTAGGAGTGGATGCACATGAAGTTTGATGAATGATGCCATGTTGTTCTAAATACTATTGAAAGGAAGTAAGAAAGTATTCACGGCTGTTATCTGAACGAAGAACTTTGATTGGAACACCAAATAGTGTACATATTTCAGCATGGGATTTTTGAAAAATGGAAAATAATTCACTCTTTTCTTTCATTAAATAAATCCATGTCATCCTTGAACAATCATCAATGAAAGTGACAAAAATACTTGTAACCATTATAAGACTCTATTTTAATTGGACCCCAAACATCTGAATGAACTAAAACAAAAGGACTCAACATACAACTATCAACTCTAGGACTGAAGGGAACCCGATGGTGTTTCCCATACTGACATGACTCACACTGTAAAGACGACAAATGACTCAAAGACAAAACCAGTATCTTGAGTGCCTTAAGAGATGGATGTCTCAGCCGACAATGCCATTGTAGAGAAGTGAGTGAAGTCTGAAGTGCAACTGACGATCCACCACCGTCAAGGTAATACAATCCATCAGCTTCATGCCCCCCACCAATCTTCTTCTCCGTCTTGAGATCCTAAAAAGCACAAAAGGAAGGGGAAAATGTAATAAAGCAATTAAGGGTCTTAGTTAATTTACTAACTGACATAAGATTGAATGGAAATTTAGGTACATATAGAACAGATGATAAAGAAAGGGAAGTCGTGTCAACATTACCAACACCATAGATGGGAGAAGAGGAACCATTGGCAAGGGAAACAGTTTGACATGTCGAAGTTTCAGAGAGGGAAGAGAACACACCTGGAGTCCCGGTCATGTGATCAGAGGCTCCAGAGTCAATAATCCAAGGAGAGGGTTTGGATGCCAGACAAGCAATACCTAAGTGAGCAAGGGTGGCAGTAGTATGTTGTGAAGTAGCCTAAAGGAACCTCTCACACTCATCGCGCGGTACACTCATCATCTCCTTCCCAACAACAGATGTAGATGTGGAAGATGTGAGATTTGGTTGTTGTTTATCACTAACATTAACCCCACCAGCAACTGCATGATTTGCCCATGTAGAAGGTGGGCCATGGAGATCATAACAAAAATTCACTAAATGTCCTTCCCTACCACAGTGGGTACACTTCCTAGTAGAGGTACCTTTTCCTTTACCACGGCCTCCCCTTGAGTCTCGACCACCACCACAGCCAAATAGTGGAACCACCACGACCTCCTCGTGATCCATGTCCTCCCCCTCTATTACCACGTCCACCTCCTCTGGCTGCCACAAATCTTGATCTGTCAGATGGTGTAGTATGTAGAACCCAAGGAGATCCTGCAGAGCCTTGCAAATATTTCCTCAAGGGTAGGTAGAGTAGAGCTTCCCAAAATTTGGGCTCTAACTGGTTCGTACTCCAATTTCAGCCCCACTAAGAACCTAGTGACATCCAGTTGCTCCCTTTGTTGTTGCCGAACCTTAACATCCGGAGTTGGGGGATGATAGATATTTAGTTCATTTCTAATGTTTTTTATACTGGCATAGTACTCTTCTAGGGTTTTACTCCCTTGTTGCAGATCAAAATACTCCTGATAGAGTTGATATACCCTCGTAGTGTTATCATGCCCAGAATAAAGCTTCTTGGCATGTTCCCATATGTCCTTAACTGTATCTAAGAACATAAAGTTGGCACTTATTTTAGGTTCCATACTATTCCATAACCATGTCATGATTTGGGCATCTTCTTGTTCCCAGTCATCAAACCCTGAAGAGTCAGCTGATGGTTTATCTTCCTTCACATGCTTCACTTTCCGCTTTGCCTTGAGAAAAACTTCCACTGACTTGGTTTCTGACCATTAAGTACATAGTTCTCACCATTAAGTTTAATTGAAGTCATCTGCACACCTAGATAGTCAGAGGGAATAACCACACTAGGTTTCTGATCACTACAACCATCTCCAATTGCTGCCATGATGTCCTCCCAATGCTACTTCTAATTTTAATACCCAGTCGCCAACTATACTGCTGTTAGGAGTTTGATGTTCTAGACACTACAACAGTCACCAAACACAGATGATAGGCTCACAACCAGTCACAATCAATCACCACTATTCACAACCAGTCACAATTAATCAGTCCCCAAACACACAGATGTTCCAGACACTACAGCAGTCCCCAAACACAGTTGAGAGGTACACAACAAACTTTTGTTTTTGTTCGCACCACTACTGATTTCACAAAACCATAAATCACACTAACATTAATTCAGCAACTCACTAAACACATACAAGCCCTCTTGAAGCTGCTCAATAGAGGTTGAGCATCACAAGCGCCACCACACAACCATAGCTGTCACACATGGTACAAATCTGTCTGACCTTTTCAGAGGACACTACAAGTCCAAAGAAAACATCAACTACTACCACTGCAGTAAATTGTCATTCAATTCAGGTCACTTGTGACCAACAAAGGCTTCAAAACAACCTACAGACCCACACAAAAGGGTCAAACATACCCTTACACCATTCGGCCACTGTAAACACAGCCTGTTCTTGGACTTTTTTTCCAAGAACCAAGGCTACAAACAACCTAGTTCTCTAGGTTCTGATCAGTCCGAGCAGATTTTGAAGGCTTTCAACCCAGAAATACCAACAACACAAAAAAAAGGTAACCAACCTCTGATGGAGAGCTTCAGTCGACCATCCACTTACTTCTGGAGTTGTTTTTCTTGAAAAACAGTCAAGTTCTGAGCAGAGGAAGGACTGAAGTGTTCTCAGACCTAGGTCAAATCTGTGTTCTCCATTTTCAGCCCAAAAAGAAGAGAAAAAATGAGGTTACGACCAGAGAGGGGCAAGGGAGGAGATTTAGAGAGCAACGTCTTGCTCTGATACCATGTTTGTTCAATAGCTACAGCAGTTCGAAGAAGGAGAAGAAGAAGAAGAAGAAGAAGAAGAAGAAGAAGAAGAAGAAGAAGACAGTCGAACTTGGTAGACTAAACCCTACCATTCGACCATAATGGGGTTAATTAAGTACAAAGACTAAACTGCCCCCACTTAAGTATGGGACAGAAAGTCTTATTAGAACTGCCACATAAGCACATAACTTAAAGTGGCTGGAAAAGACTAATCTACCCCTCATTCGGCTAACTCTAACAAAAACAAATAGTAACTAGGCATAAACATAAAACAGGTACTAGGGCCCATTTGGCCCAGTCTCTCTACATGAAAAAAATGAAATATTCATTTTTAATGAAGTAACAAAATTCCATGTATAACATATAAAGTTAGAATTATGTTAGAATTTACCTTAGTTGGATCACCAGAAGGATCTGGATATATCTCCAAATTTTCTTTTTCCATTGGAAAACGGCTGGTCATGTTCTTAACAGTATCAGCTGCATCCTTTCCAGCCTCAATTGTAGCAAAAATTCGGCGAGATATCCAGAAAAATGCCTGAGCAATGGCTGATGATGCAGACAAATCCCAGAACTCTTCATGTTCAATTACTTGGCCACTTATCTGGTTTAGAGTGAACCGAGAATTCACTCTCACTATAATGTCTCCTCCTATACTAGCAAGTAATGATTTTGGCCTCCCTTTGATTGTCCATTTGATGCTTAGGACACTGGTTGACATCATTACCATTTCTTGTATTGTCTGTAAAGAAAGCCTTATATTAGAAATTTAAAAATTGGCTTATGTCAAGTAGAAAGAAATAACATCCAAGTTAAAATGGAAAAATTTTATCAAAATCAACTAAACCAAGGACTCTCTTCTAAAACAAGCCTGAGGTATTAGAAAGCTGTATTCTATAAGTGAAAATTTCCAAGTTTAACCAATTAAGTGATTGTGCTTGTCCCACCACCAGCCACCAGGTGTAAAGTCTAGGGTTAAAGAAAGAAACTTATTGTGCTTATACTGATCCTAAAGTAAAAGAAAATTGTAGAAAAATAGCCAGAGTAATTAAAGCATGTAATTCAAGCATATCAGACAGAAAAGAGCAAATCTTGAAACTTGAGAATTTAACCAAATGAAAGAGATCTTAATTTAATCTGATCTCATTAAGGTTCTATTAAAATGAAAATTTGTCAGTATAGTTTGTAGAATATGTTCATATGTATTTATTTGTACTCATATAGTAGCTGATATCAAGACATTCCCTTCACTTTCTTTTAGAATACACACATATAGTTTTCCAATTGTGTTTATAAAATATATGTAGTAGTCATATCTAAAGATACGAGCTAAGGACCCTAAATGAAGGAGTCAATCCATCTTTTTGTATGGTAGAGAAAATACAGGTCAAGGAAAAAAATCTCAAATGAAGATGTTGATCCGAAGAGTGTTGTAGTGGAGAAAATTAATTCAAGATGATGGAGAAATATCAGGAAAATGGAGAGCAAAGATGATACAAGGGAACTAAAGGAAGAATACAAACTTTAAGAGTCATAGGGGTAAGGGAAAAAGTGGAATTTCCCAAAAAGGACAGAATGAATGGGGAAGATAAAGGGGCAAAGAACTTAAAAGACAAACAGGTGGTTGTTTATGTGGAAGGGAGGGAGGGGACGAGTGGGGCTAAGGGTCAGAAAGAGGGACTTTTTCAAGGAGAAATTTGAAAAGAGGGGGATTTTTCTAAGGAATAATAGAAGAGACTTTAAGAGAGGTGGAGTTGGCTTTAACAGGGGGGGGAGAGGGAGTAGGCCGAGTAACTCAAAGGCCCAGTCATGGAACTGGAAAAGTTTAGAAAGGAGGCTAATGCTCAGTTTATGGGCTGAGTAAAGTGGTGGTCCAATCGAGGAATCGGCTGGGGTCCGATCTCAAAGAAGTTGTCTAGCAAAGAGAGGGCCCAACCACAGAACTAGGAGGACTTTGGGACAATCAAGGAGACTTGATTTGAGACCCAATCAATGGATTGAAGGAAGAAAGAAAGATTAATGTCTCCAAGAAGTAAAGCAATGTTTTTCCCAAGAGGGCTTCATCTGTTGTGTTACAAGGTATGTATACATTAGTTGATTTGTGGATGATAAAGCTAAGAGTTTCGTAGCAACAAGAGAAGATTAAGTTCATAAAGGAGGAGCGGAGGAGAAAATGAAGAAAACTCACCCTATTCAAGTTGTGGTGGGAGAACAGGAAAAAAGACAAGTAAAGCCTGTTGAAGTTCAGCCTACCCTAGAAGTCTGTTTGTCTGTTAGCAATCAAGTAAAGCAAGCAAGCAAGAAGGAAGAAAGAGGAAGAAAGAGAGAAAAGGTCTGGTTCGAAATTAGGAAAAATTCAAACCCCTACATTCGGCCAGACCTGTTATTATATTATTAATGTGATAGGAAAAGACATAAGTGCCCTTATTTAAGTAAGAGGCACTCGAACTAACATAATAAAACAACTCAGCAATCTCAACAGGTACAAAAACCAAAATACCCCTTCACTAACACTCACCCTCAAGCTGGTGAGTATATATCATATAATCCCAGCTTGTTACATATGTAGTCCACTCTCCCCCGACTCAAACCTTTTGTAAACAGGTCTGCTCACTGGTTTCCCGTATTAACATATGCAGTCTCTATTACTCCATTCAGCACCTTCTCTCTCACAAAATGACAGTCAACCTCAATGTGCTTGGTTCTTTCATGAAACACCGGATTAGAAGAGAGATGAACTGCAGCCTGATTGTCACAATAGAGCTTCATTGGAGTACTAATGTCATACCCTATCTCCTGTAGAAGGCTCCTTAGCCACACTAATTCACAAGCAGTATGTGCCATAGCCCTATATTCTGCTTCTGCACTGCTTCTTGCCACAACTATTTGCTTCTTACGTTTCCACATCACCAGGTTACCCCCTAGAAAGTGCAATAGCCTGTGGTAGACTGCCTATCAGACATAGAACCGGCCCAGTCAGCATCGGTGTATCCTTCTATTTCCAGTTTTCCGCCACTTTTGTATAGAAAACCACGGCCAGGAGCTCCTTTCAAATACCTCACAATCCTTAGCACTGCATTCCAATGAGGAACCAAAGGTTTCTGCATGAACTGACTCACCACACTAACCGCAAAAGAAATATCTGGCCGAGTAATGGTTAGATAGTTTAGTTTGCCTACAAGTCGTCGGTATCTGCCAAGGTCTTCAAATACTTCACCCATATCACTGCTCAGCCTCGTATTTGTTTCCATAGGTGTCTCAGTTGGTTTCGTACCTAACAAACCTGTTTCTTCCAGCAAATCAAGCATATATTTCCTCTTACACAGATTAATACCGTGCTTAGATCTTGCCACCTCTATGCCCAAGAAGATATCATCTACATACACCACCAGTAGTATTTTTTCTGCCAGAGAGTCATGACTGAAGACAGAATGATCAACTTGACACTATTTCATACCAAACTTCTTGACCACCTCACTGAACCTACCAAACCATGCTCGAGGGGACTGTTTAAGTCCATATATAGCCTTCTTAAGTTTGCATACCTTACCATCCTCCCCCTGAGCAACAAACCCTGGTGGTTCCTGGTAGTTGCTCCATGTAGACCTCCTCGAGCAAATCACCATGCAAAAATGCATTTTTGATATCCAACTGATATAGGGGCCAATCATACATAGCTGCAAGAGAGATGATAACACGAACTGACCCTATCTTAGCAACCGGGGAGAAAGTATCTGTGTAGTCAATACCATAGGTTTGGGAGTACCCTTTTGCTACCAATCGCACCTTCAAGTGCTCAACACGACCATCAGGCAAGTACTTAACGGTATAAACCCACTTACAACCGACAACCTGTTTCCTAGGAGGAAGAGCGGTGAGGTCCCAAGTGTGATTATGATGGAGAGCAGAGAGCTCGTCTTCCATAGCACGACACCACTCTGGAGAAGTAAGGGCTTCCTGGACATTCTTAGGGACAACCACCGAGGATAACAAAGAGATGAACTGGCGATAGGAGGCGGAAAGGTGAGTAAGGGAAACATGATTGGAAATAGGATAAAGGGTACAAGTGCGTTTACCTTTCCGTTAGGCAATAGGAAGATCAAAGTCGGAGGCTGGTAGCAATAGTGGCGGGTCTGGAGCTGGATCTGTCGATGGTGATGAAGCCGAAGGAGTCACAGCCGATACACATGGGCGATGTGTATACACGTGACAGATAGGTGGACGATCAACGGACGGTGGCACCGGAGGCAGGGACGTAGGCACAACTAGAACAAGAGGAAGAGGATCAGCCACAGGAAGGGGAAGAGGAGGAGGTGATGTGGAGGAAAAAGCATCACCGGACCCCACGAAGAACGGAGTAGACTCAAAGAAGGTAACATCAGCACATACCAAGGAATGGCGAGAACTAGGATGGTAACACTTGTACCCTTTCTAAGTCCGGGAATAGCCAAGGAATATGCACTTAAGAGATCGTGCATCTAACTTGTCATTCCTAGGACCCAGATTATGGATGAAGCAGACATACCCAAATACCCGAGGAGAAAGCGGAAACGGAGACATGGTGGGAAACAAGACATTAAATGGAGAACGACCATCAAGGATAGACATGGGCATCCGATTAATTAAGAAACAAGAGGTGAGCATTGCATCACTCCAAAAGGGTTTGGGAACATTCATGTGGTGCATGAGGGAGCGTGTCGTTTCTAAAAGATGCCGGTTCTTTCTCTCAACCACCCCATTTTGTTGTGGGTTGTAAGTACATGAAGTTTGGTGTATAATGCCATGTTGGTCCAAGTATTCTTGAAAGGATGAAGACAAATATTCACGACCATTATCAGAACAGAAAATTTTAATGTGAACGCCAAACTGATTGCAAATCTCAACATAAAATTTCTAGAAGATGATAAATAATTCACTTCTTTTCTTCATTAAATAGAGCCACGTCATCCTTGAAAAATCATCAACAAAAATAACAAAATATTTGTACCCATTATATGATATCACTTTATAAGGACCCCAAACATCTGAGTGAATTAAAGAAAAATGACTCCAATGCACGATTATCAACCCCAGAGCTAAAGGGAACACGATGGTGTTTCCCAAATTGACACGACTCACAATCTAGAACAGAAAGTTGACTCAACGAAGGGACCAAAAGACTTTAACACTTCCAGCGAAGGATGACCAAATCTACAATGCCACTGGAGAGGAGAGATAGATGACTGAAGGGTTGTTGACATTTTTCCACCACCATCAAGATAATACAGTCCACCGACTTCATGCCCTCCACCAATCTTCATCCTCGTCTTGAGATCCTGAAAAACACACATAGAGGGGTAAAATGTAATGGAGCAATTAAGTAACTTAGTTAGCTTATTAACAGACATAAGATTAAATGGAAGCTTAGGTACATACAAAACTGAGGATAGGGATAAAGGGTCCAGGTCAACATTACCAACACCACAAATAGATGATGTGGAGCCATTAGCAAATGTAACAGATTGTGATGTTGAGCAATGAGTGAGAGAAGAAAACACACCTAGAGTTCCGATCACGTGATCGGAGGCTCCAGAGTCAATAATCCAGGGGTTGGGTGTGGATGCCAAACAAGCCATACCTGAGTGTGCAAAAGTAGTTGTGTTCTGCTGCGACATGGATTGAACAAACCTTTCATACTCATCACGAGGAACACTCACCATCTCCTTGCCTGGACCATCTGAAGAGGTAGAAGGCATCTAATCAGCTAAACGGTTCTCCTGTCTAAAACTGGAACCGGTGTCACTAGTCATGGCATGATTGGCCCAAGTCGAGGGTGGACCATGCAAGTCGTAGCAGTAATTAATAGTATGTTCATCCAATCCACAATGAGTACACCTCCGTGGACCCGAGCTACGTCCTCTACCACGAGCTCCCCCTGAATCTCTGCCTCCAGTACGACCACCACCACGGGTATGTGTAGATCCACCACTACCACTCCGGCCATATACTGAGCCACTACTGCCACAACGGCCAGACTGGGCTCCTCGAGCCCCACTTCTAACACCTCGACCTCTCGACACTGCAAATGCTGATCTATCTGAGACATTAGGGTTTTCCATAGATCGAATGGAAGTCCTCCAAAGTCGAGCAAACACCTCCTCTAAGGATGAAAGGGCTGATCCTCCTAGTATCTGGGCTCGTACTAGTTCATACTCAGATTTCAGCCCCACCAAAAACCGAGTCACATCAAGTTGCTCCCTCTGTTGTTGTTGAATCTTGACATCAGGAGTGAGAGGGTGATAGACATTCAACTCATTACGGATGTTTCTCATACTGGCATAGTACTCCTCAAGACTCTGATTGCCCTGTTGCAGAATGAAGTATTCCTGATACAGTTGATATACCCTGGTTGTATTGTCTTGACCAGAATACAATTTCTTAGCATGATCCCACACCTCTTTGGCCGTGTCAAGAAACATGAAGTTCACACTAATTCTGTGTTCCATAACCACGTGATGATCTGTGCATCTTCTTGTTCCCAGTCTTCGTATTCATGAGAAGCAGTGGAGGGTTTCTCCTCTCTTATGTGCTTCACCTTCTTCTTTGCCTTCAGAAAAACCTCTACAGACTTAGCCCAAGGGACATAATTCTCCCCATTCAGTTTAATGGAGGTCATTTGGACATTCAGGTAGTCCGTAGATATCATCACATTAGGTTTACTATCACTGTTATCTCCCATTGCTGAATTCTTTTATCACCGAATTCTGCACACTACACACTGCACACTGCACACGGACACTTCACCAAATTCTGCACACTGATTTCAGCAATAATAAGTGCTGAAAGTTGCACTTGCAACACCACAGATCCTACTCTACAACTACCTGAAGTTTCACCACTATGTGAACACCACTGCCCTTCGAATCACACACAAACCAGCATAAACCCTAGCACACTACAACCTGAAACCCCTCCGTACGATCTGTACCATACCTCTTATGTGCTTCAAAACAGAAATTATACATAAAAGACACTCCTTACCTCATCGCCTGAAGGACAACCACACGAAGAAAGAAAACACCCACTGCACCACACGTACCAGCCCTACATTAATTAGGGGAGGGCTGAGAAAACACAGCAACCAACCACACATGACACAACCAGAGGCATAGACACCTCCAAGGGAAGAGGGCGATCACTCCTTTTCAGCCCTTTTTCCAATCTCCAATCGACGGCTGAGAAATCAAAGAAAACCCTAGGTCGAATGCGCAGAAGACAGAATTCTAGGCAAGTCCGATTTGTTTAATTTGACTCTGATACCATGTTGAAGTTCGGCCTGCCCTAGAAGTCTGTTTGTCTGTTAGCAGTCAAGTAAAGCAAGCAAGCAAGAAGAAGGAAGAAAGAGAGAAAAGGTCTGGTTCAAAATTAGGAAAAAATCAAACCCCTACATTTGGCCAGACCTGTTATTATATTATTAATGTGATAGGAAAAGACATCAGTGCCCTTATTTAAGTAAGAGGCACTCGAACTAACATAATAAAACAACTCAGCAATCTCAACAGGCACAAAGACCGAAATACCCCTTCACTAACATATACATTAGTTGATTTGTGGATGATAAAGCTAAGAGTTTCGTAGCAACAAGAGAAGCTTAAGTTCATAAAGGAGGAGCGGAGGAGAAAATTAAGAAAACTCACCCTATTCAAGTTGTGGTGGGAGAACAGGAAAAAAGACAAGGGAGGTCGCTATAGATGGTGGAATCAATATGACTCGAGACGTGTGTGAGTTCTGAAGGTGATCCAACAGAAATAAATGCTGGTGGTTGATAAAGAGGTGACATGTGCAAGTTCTAGAGAACCTTCTGAGGAGGTAGATGGGCTAATCAATAACCTGTTGATAGAGTCTGGGAATGAGGACACAAGGAAAGGGGAAACAAGAGTTCTGGAAGGAAGAAATGAGGATGGTGATTGGAGTGTAATCAAGGGAAAAAACACCTTCAGTGGTGCATGAAAATAGAGAGAATGATCCAGTGCCTGAAGTTGACAAAATAAAGGAAATAGAAGAGTATGGGAACAGTATACCAAAAGAAGGGTGTGGTGAGGGTGGTGAGAAGCAGGTGTTTGAAAGAAAGGGGGATGTGGCAGCAGTTTCATTAGATGTTTGTGAGAAAGGTGAGGAGAGAGGAGGAAGCGATAAGGAGGGGGAGAACGAATTGAATGAAACCCAGAAGAAGGAATTAGAAGGCAATGGCTGAACAAACTTAGGTTTGAGGGTATTTAATGATGATGAAGAGATGACAATTGATGAAACACATGTAATTGAAAAATCAATTGATTTAGAAAGGGTTGTAAACACAAAGGTGGAGGAAAGCAAAACTATGGGCTTTCATTTCATAGGAGGAAAGGAATTTGCCAGGAAAATCTTTAAATGATTGGAAGAAAAATATAGGATGCCCATGACTAAGAATGCTGCTGTTAACATTAAAAATAAAGAGGATAAGGATCAAGGTAACCTGGTTTAGTTGAAGTTGAAGGGATTGATGATAAAAGGGTTAAGAAGCAGGCTTCTTTCCAGATTTTTTCAGAAGAATGCAATATTAGAGTTAGAGAAAACCAATGCCAGATCCTCATCAAATAAACCCAAGTGGGCAGAGTAAATTAATCAACAAAAAATAACAAAAAGCTTCAGCCAAATAAGAGGTAGTACAAATCGGACTCTAAGCATCAGAATGAATAATAACAAAAGGAACAATGCTATTAATATTACTCAAAGGATATGTATTTCAACAATATTTTGCAAGTTTTCATACACTTCACATTGATATTATAAACGTTCAAACTCCAACAACTAAGCCACTAAGGAAACAGATTTGAATAAGAAAAAGAAATCTAAAGGAGTTAATAATTCACTTTGAGAGGGCTTCAAATTTGAACATAAATTTTGAGAAGAGTTGTGTTGTGGGAATAAATTTGAACAGAGAGGAGATGGAGTCTATAGCAGCCTCTTTAGAATGCACTTGGTCATAGTGGCCTTCATCCTTCCTAGGACTTCCCTTAGGTGCAAATCCAAAGGAAAGTAGGTTTTGGAACCCAGTGGTGAAAAAATTCAAAAAAAGATTGGTAGCTTGGAAGAGAAACTATATTACCTTGGGGGGTAGAGTTACTTTGATTAAGGCAACTCTAGCCAACTTGCCAATATACTTATTGTCAGTCTTTAGAATTCCTAAAAGGGATGCAAAGAAGTTGGAAAAACTGATGAGGGACTTCTTTGGGAACCTGGGGAAGAGAAAAAGACCACTTGATTAAGTGGGAGGTAGTGAGTAAGAAAAAAAGAAGGCGGCCTAAGATTAGGGAATGTAGTCAGTAAGAATGAAGATTTTTTAGGTAAGTGGCTTTGGAGGTGGCCCCTAGAGAGAGAGAGAGAGAGAGAGGTTGTGGCATGAAGTAGTAAAGAGTATCCATGGCTGTTTTGAATCAAGTTGGGGCACGGGGGTATCCCGAAGGGCCTTGCTCACAACACCCTGGAAGGCTATTTCCGGCATTCTCCCCAAATTCCTCAGGTTTGTAAGATATGATGTTTGTTTTGGAAACTCCGTTCTTTTTTGGGAAGATATTTGGGTGAGCACTCAACAAGACTGTTTCCCTTCTCTCTATTCCATCTCCCTCTTTAAAAAGAAATCTATTTCATGGTTCCTTCCCCCCCCCCCCCCGTTCTTCCTTTGGCTTTAAACTAGGATTTTGAGTCCGAAGAGGGTTAAGGGATGATGAATTTTCTTGTGTTTCAGAGCTCTTATTGCTTCTAGACTCTATGTGTTTGGACCCCCTAGCTCGAATAAAAGGGTTTGGTCTCTAGCCCCGGTTGGCTCCTTCACTTGTGCATCTTTCTTTAACTCTCTTTGTTCCAACCCCTCCTCTCAGGTCTTCCCTATTAAAGAGGTCTGGTCAAGGCCAATACCTCCTAAAATAGCTGTGTTCTGCTGGGAAGCCTATTATGGTAAGACCAATACCGTGGAAAACTTGCAAAAGAAGAAACCTTAAATGTGTTTGTCCCCAAATTGGTGCTTTATGTGCAAAGTGAAGGGTGAGGACTGTAACCATTTGCCGATATCATGCTCTTTTGCTGCCAATATTTGGACTAGGTTGTATCATTATTTGGGTGCAGGTGGAACTTGCCCTCCGAAGTAAAGTTGCTATTCTCTCCATCTGCCTTTGAAAGAATGACAAAAAGAGGGAAGCTAATGTGGAAATATATCAGAGCCGCTACCTTGTGGACCTTGTGGGAGGAGAGATGCTAGAATATTTCAAGAAAATGAAAGAAGCATTGCTGAAGTCAAGAAGTGCATAATGATAAGGACAGCCACAGCCTCGTGGTCATGGTTGAAATCTTCACTTGTTGGCAGATAACTCCTTTGATGACTTAAGGAGAAACTGGGCAGCAGTGGCTTCCACAGTCTCCACAAAGAACAAACCACAAGCCGAATGGAAACCCACACCAGATGGAATGGTAAAATTGAATTTTGATGGTAGCTAACAAGGTAACCCAGGGCCATCCGGAATAGGAGGGATTCTGAGAGTCAAAGACAGCAACATGTTATCTTTATTTTTAGGACCAGCGGATGTTGGTGATTCTGTAAGGGCCGAGATACCAGCAGCAGTACAAGGTATACATCTGGCCAATCAACTTGGAGTGAACAATTTGATAGTAGAAGGGGATTCCAAGATAGTAGTGGGCTGGATGACAAGTCCAAAAACAGCTTGTTGGGGCTACAGGGATCTGTTAAAGAAAGTTCAATGGCTGACAAGAAATATGACAGTCAGGGTTCAGTGGGTTAGCAGATCAGCAAAAGTAATGGTTGATTCTCTAGCCAAGCAAGGGGTATCAAGGGGAGATCTGTTTTGGGCTACCTTGTAATTGTGTATCAGGCTTGTGTATGTTTAGTGCTTATGGTTCAGTCCTTGGGGGAGGTAACACCAAGTGCCTCCTCCTAGGCTGACTGTACTTGCTTTATTTGAATTAATAAAATTGCTCACTTATCAAAAAAGAAAAAGACATGTGACCCAAACACCAATGTCAACAAACAAGTTTATTTCTACTAGCAGTACTACTAAATCTGTTGGATTGGTGGAATGATGAAGATGTCCAAGTAGAAACAAGAAGAGAACAAGTCACCTCCATCCCCAAAAAATAGCATAGCTCTCCCAAATCTTTAATCTCAAATTCTGAACTCAAAAACTTCTTGAGTTTAGCAATCTCACTATTGCCATTCCCTATAACAATAATGTCATCAAAATATACTCTAAGGATAGTGTATGGTCTAATTGAGAGTTTGAGACTGCAGGAATCCAAGCTGGAACTATACTCAAAGAAATCGATGAGTTGAAACTGAAACCTCTATCCATTATGATATAATCATCTTTTTGAAAATGGAACATTGTCTTTCTTTATTCCTGTTGAGAAATTGGTTTAGATTCTTTTATTGCTGCTACATTTTTCAATAGTTGTATTTTATTCTTTAAATAGGCGGCTAGTATTTTGGTCATTGCACCTATTTTTAACATAAATGCAAGAGTGGGATGGCACCATAACTTTTTGTTCCCTTCAGTTTTCTGCAACCTGCTTCTCTTCTCTCCTTGTTCATCTTTTCTCTTCCATTCTTATTTCAATCTCAATTACTCTTTTATTATTTTCTGGCTTTCTACAAGCAAGTATTTCTTTTTCTTCTTTTTCTTTTTTTTTCATTTCTGATTATAAGAAGCAGTTTGATACCCTTAAGTACTCATGACAAATGTACGCAGTCTAGTTTTATTGCTTAATCAATGAGCTCACTAGCTCAAGTTTCTGACCAGATAGTGTGCCTAGGTTTCACACCATTGTAATTGAAATTTTATTCTATAAGTCTTCAAACCATGGACAAGTAAGTCAATAAAGAACAGGCTCATTAAGAAAATAGGGATGAATAAGTATCTTCTACAATCAATGCAGCATTTGAAGCTACACCCTCAACAAATGAGGAAGATAATGAAAATAAAAAAAAATAATATTCAAGTTCATGTGAAATAAATAAGAAATTAGGCCTTGAAGTCTCACCACCAAGGGTTTATCTAGTACATCATTTACCCATAATGTTCTCTTGTATTTGTTCCGACCAGTAAAACTTCTAACTGGATCCTACAGTTGAAATACCAAGCACATTATGGTCAACCATCCATGTAAAGCAACAACTGAGAAAATATTTGTCCAAATTAAGTATCAAGCAAAAGTAACAACCACCCTGGAGATCCATTTCTCAAGTCCAAAAAATTAGGTCCTTCATTGTGTATGTCATGCCTATCAAAAAACTCAGCTCAATTATTTGTGTATAATATCCTAGATAAAGCATATGAGACAAAATCCTATCTAAAATAATTGCTTCTTTAGATGGTAACAAGTAGAAACAAAAAAAAAAAAGCTGGGAATAATCCCAATGTGTAAATCTTAAATACAACTTCTGAAATAGGAAATGAAAGCAGCGTGGAAAAGATTCAAAAATGAAAAGCAGTATAGTGGTATAGTTGCAAGATAATAAAATTTCAGGAGTAAATATAGTGGCATTGTTGGAATAAAGAGGCACCCAACTAGGGGCAGTATTGTAGTTATGTACTCTTCATATAAATGCCAACGTTTTAGGCATGAGGACCAAAAGTGATTCTCACCCTTATTCTTCAAACTTCATCTTCTCCTTTCTTCTTCTTTTCATCTTTTTTCTTTCACAAAACCAGATTAAACACTAGATTTCTGCTCAACTACTTGAGTAATTAAATGGCAAAAACTTCATAAAACTTAAAAAGTACTAGCAGTTTTTTTTTTTTTTTGATAAGCAACAGTTAAAATCATCAATGGATCCAGAAAATATCTTTGTTCTCCAATAGTTGACAGCACGGTAAACAAACAAAGCAGTATGCAAACTACTCCTGCCTTCTCTCAACATAAAGATCCGAATCTCCAACCAGTCCCAGAGTAATGATCTTATGGCCTACCATATAGGCAACAAAATAATTCTCAACTTCTCACTTGAAGCAGAAAAAGTGACAATAAGAATTTTCCAGAAAGTTGCAGAATTCTGAGATGAGAATCCCAAAAAAATGATAAGAATCAAACAAACCTGTTCAGACCCAATGACCCTAATACTTGTTTAAGAAAAAAACATTTGACTCATCTAGTTATCCTTCTGTTTGTTTCTTGTTCTTTTCTTGTGTTCTTAACCATAGTAAAATTTTGACACTCATATTAAATCCAAGCATTTCTTAATATGTTACCTTCTAGCATTGCTTACCACTTCATTCCTTCCCCATCTCTAATGATCAATCTCCATTGTATCCAACTAACCCCCAAACCAGATCTGTTCTCAATGGTAAATCTTAGGCTATACATTATCTAGTAGTTGTCTTGCATCAGATATATGGATTGCATGTATCAAGTAACAACATTTCAGTAAGATCCTCTCTTTGCAAAAAGTCCTCAACTGCCATTGCAAGAGCAAATCAGATGTACTTAAAAAAAAAACACTGTTTAAAGGAGACTTTGTCCTATCAAAGCAGTTTATTATATTGCCACTCACCAAGAAGAATTTAGTGGAGAATCTTTCCATTTAAAAGGAAAAGAAACAAATTGAAAGCTCTTGAGTTGTTTCCAGTTCTAAAGTGTCTGTGAAGAAGTAGAAACAACAAATTCCCAAAAAATACCTTATATTTGACAGAAACAGCAAAAGTTCCTAAAGCACGATTGCCATCTCGTAGCTCCAGGATATCACGTGCTAGTTGCCTTGCTGTAGATTCCACAGAGGGACTACTGATGCATTCAAAGTCATTACAAAGCTCACCAAAATCCATTCCATCAACAAGCTTGTCAGCCTCAGCCTTCTCAATGGTAGGATCAGTTGACACATCAGTCCTAGTAGCGTCATTAGAAACTGCAAACCATATTGAGCAATTTAGTCAAATACATGATTCAGCTATTTGTAAATAATGCAACTTGGAAAATATAGTTTTTCTTCACCTATCAAAAAAAATATAAGTTTTCTTTAATCATTATTACAAATGCAAAACATAGAATTAAATGCCCCCTTTATTATCACTTCATTTCTTTACCTTTTTCTTTGGTACTAGATGAAAAAGAAAACAAGATACACAAACCAAGGGGTAGTCCTCCCTCTTGTGCCCTCAAAAACAATTTCCAATAGTCTAGGAGTAAAAATAAATGTCATATAATGGAGTACCACCCAACTTGACCTGGAGAGGCTATGAGGTGAGAAGCCATTTTGGCCTCTCTACAATCATAGGATGTTGCAACAGAATTAAGCTTATATTCCCTAATATCCAGAGTAAACAACCATATTGTTCATGTGTTTCTCTAACATGAAAATAAGAGGCAAAATATTCAAATTCCTTAGAAGGCTATGTATGTCTATCTTGGAGCATCTGGCAAGCAGGATGTTATGGTCCAAGTCTGTGGGTATCTATAATTATCTCAGATGCCCTGTTGCAACCTAAGTGACCAAATTGTGGAGCCTGGGCAGGAGTTGGAGTGGGAGCAGAAACATAGAAGCATCGAATTTAAAAAACTTCAAAGATTGGGGCATCTATAGAGCATCCATGCATACTTAATATAAGTATACTTAATGAATAGCAAGTGTTTAGCTTAGTCCTTAAGAATTGATACTTTATTTTTTCATTACTATGTATTGATTATTTTATATTACAAATATATCATAAAGAATGATCTCTCTCTCTCTATGTAATATTTTATATTACAAATATTACTATGTATTGATTAGTGAATGGAGTGGGAATACATGCATACATTTGAGAGAGAGAGAGAGAATAAAAGCCTAACATAGACATAACTTAGCAAACAGAGAGAGGATGACAGGTTGTACATAGGCTGACCTTTTCATGCAAGAGTGGTTGTGTCCTTTTTCTTCACAAAATAACAGTACCAAACCATTATTTATCTCCTCAATTAATATTACTCATGAACCACAACTCAATTCTTGAAATGCAGTTCAAATGCAATTCCACCATTGGATTGTGCGAACTACAAACCCTATGTATCAATGGTTGTGGTCACCAAGGTTGTGACTGTCAATATAAGCCTCCTAATCAAGTTTCCATTACTAATCGGAAATGTTAAATTCATCCAATAATTGTTCTGCAATAGAAGCCAAGACTCTTTTGTATGCATAAAATGACAATAACTACAGAAAGGGTTAAAATATGGGAAAAGGAATTATGAGGAGCAGGGAAAACCACTGACGCATGGCCTATTTTCGTAGTTATATCAAAAGTTCAAAACCATTACATCTAGCAGTAGTCCTTCCTCGATTTACACCAATAATAGTATCAAATTCAAAGGGCTTCTACCCAATGTTGGTGCCAGCTATCTAGGGTCTGCAGAGAGGCAGACTGGATATGGACCTAACATTTGGCATTTTTTCCACAAAGTGGCCACTCACAGACTCAAACCCTCGTTCTCACACTTTTCAGCCCAAGGTTTTACCATTAGACCAAGCAATGGCCCTAATTATAGTATGAAATTAAATTTAAGTCATACAGTAAGTTAATTACTTTCCATCCCCCAACTCTCCATCAAATGGTTCAAATCTAAAACATCCTGGACAATTGAAACTAGAAAGCATCAAATGGATTCAATCAAAGGTTCTTTAATGATTACTAAAAGGGACATCATGTTAAGTCTTCCCGACTTAGTAACCGAACTAAAACAAATCCACTACCTAATAACCCCTTCTTAGTAAAATCTCACGCTTGCCAACCCGAGATTTTACCATCTCACCAAGCAACGGCCTCTTCTTACTGATCAAATTACACGAAATAACTCCAATGATTTAATTACTTCTTATGCTCATTAGTCTCCCTCATTAAGTGACTCAAATCTAAAACATCCTGATAAATTCAAACAAGAAAGCATCAATTGGATGATAACAAAGGTTCTTTATGACTACTAAAGGGGATAACATGCTCAAACTTCTACTATAAGAAAAAAGTGGATGTGAAATCCCAGATTGATTCCCTTCCTAATTGTAGGTGAAACTCCATAACATCTTTAACTATCAAATTCTCTGTTCTCCTGGTAAATAAGCATGACAAGAAAAAGAATACAACTTCATGGAGACAGAAAGAACAGAACGAGATTAAAAGAAGGTAGAGCTTACCTCGTAAGGAGAAGGGGGGGTGGTGGTGGTGGAGAAGGGAAGAAGTGGCAGGGAGAGAAGAAGGATTGAGGGGTCTGCCGAAGAACCGGGTCCGGCAGCAAGCAGAAGACGTGGAACAACAAGTGAGAGCACTCATTTGGGTCGTTTCTTCTTCTTTTTCTCTTCATTCTTCTGTGAGATAAAGTCATGGCCTCTCTTTCAAATTGTCGCTCCGCGGGGGCCAGTGACAGTTTTTTGTGGTGGTGGGCAACGTAGGCTCATCGATAGCCATAGCCTCTCTCTCTCTCGTCTTGTAAATAGGGGTGCAACTTGGGCGGGCTTAACCCGAGCCCAGACCGGCCCGGCCCAACCCGAATTTTTTCACGGGTTGGGTTAGATTTTATGGGCTCGGGAGGGCCTGGGCTTGAAAAGGCGGGTTTTTATTTTTTTGGGGGTTGTGCTCGGGTTGAGGTCTTGTGTAACCCGAGTTCGGTCTGATGTATTGTACATGTAGTATATAGTTGAATCAATGAATTGTATGTTAATATGTCATTATGTTGGCTTAATGGTAGTTGTTTAATTAGTAAATTATTAATTTAATAATATTTGGTGTCATTGTCAATGCCATTACTCAAAGTCATTAATTAGTTTCTTAAGTTTTTTTTTCTAAACGCGATTTCTCTCTTTCACTCTTTGTGTGTCTATGAGACTTTGACGTTTCAAATTCTTTTAATTCAAATGCCATTATGACAAGTTGACAACATTAATTAAGGAAACCCAAAGGCCAAACCGCCAAAAACCCAAAAGTCCAAAGCGAGTGAAAACTTATTATGGCAAAGTTGGCAACATTAATTAAGAAAACCCAAAACGAGTAAAAACTCATTAGGCTGATTAAATTTTAGTTTGGGGCTTTGGCCTTTGGGCTGATTAACCAGTTCAAGTTTGACCCGGGCCCAGGCCCAACCCGAATGCCTAAAATTTTAGTACGGGCTGGGTTTGAGTTGAATAATTCGGGCTTAACCTCAGGCTTGGGCTTTAGGTCCAATTCTTAAGGTTGGGCTTGGGTTGAGCTAAAACCCGGCCCAGCCCGCCGGACTTGCACCCCTACTTGTAAATGCCATGAGAAGGTTCTTGACTTCTTGTAGTTGGGTCGTTCACATCTATTTCCTGGAGTGGACGGTCCCTTTTTTTGCTATTTTTAAAACTCCCCTCTCATATTTTTTCCGTTCCCCTAAAACTTTCCTTGAATTTGCAAATTTTGTTTTTCTAACACAAACCTTTATTGAGTTGAGATCTGCTAAAAAAACACCTTCCAACACTCTATCAACTTCATCCAATACCGCACATCTCACTATGAGACTAAGACCCATCATGTATGAGATGTACAGTGTTAAATGAATTTGGTAGAGGGTTAGAACGTGTTTTGCTGGTAGGTGACCACAAACAGCACATTTCAACTGTATATTAGAAACATCTTTCAATGACAATTATCAGATTCCACCGAAACCCCTTTATTAACTAAGTGCCCGAAAGCTAGTTGTAGTTGATAATGTCTTCTACTGCTTGAAGAGGAGATTTGGGGTCGGAATCCAGCCTGCACTAACGCTATGTTTGATTTGAAGAAAAGAATAGGGAAAGGAAGGAAAATGTAGGAAAGTTTATACAAGATTTGTAAAGTTTTCTTTTTTTTTTCCATAGCCTAAGGGTTTGAGGGGTTATGGGTTTAGGGATGGGTTACCCCTCTTGTGTGTATCTTCATGGAGCCAAAAAGATGGTCATTTATTAAAACACCCCCTCTAGTTTTGCATAGTTACTAAGACACCCCCATAATTTGTGTATTATTAGTTAGAACATCCATCATGGTTTGCAACCCTATTATAGATTACTGATTTACGACTTTACGTTAAGGGAAGTATAAAATGACTCTTATGACCCTAACATCTGTTTACACATAAAAGATCGAGATGTCCCTTTTGTTTGACCCGGTCTACTTTTGTCGGTTTGTGCAAGGATAAAATCAAAGCATTGAGTCGGAGAAGAAGGGAGAAGGAGAGATGGCAAGTGGAGGCCTTAGAAACGACAGTGGAGCTTTCTTTATCTTTATGGCAATTTTGGATGTCCGGTTTTGCTTGTTCCCCATAATCATTTTGAGAAATGGAGCAAGGTTGAAGTTGGTACGGTGATATTCTTTCTCTTCCCCCATATATTATAACTAGTAGTGCATTTGTATGTAACAGTATCTACTGTTATGTGTAGTTTTTGGAGTGAGAGCAAAGGATGTATATATCCTTTTTTATGTTCGGTGTATGTTGTTTAAATAAAGGGTAAAAATATTTAATGAAAAATTTATAAAATGGGGCTATTCGCTCTTTTATTAGTAGTATAGATAGTGGGGATCCGTGTGATGCATGGGTTTTGTTAACCGAAAGTTAATCAATAAAAATACATAAGAGTATATAATCATTTTATATCTTAACTTTTTAATAATCAATTCGATCGAACTTGATCCAAGTTGGTCAGTTTTTTAGTATTTCTGATCGATTTTGGTTCATCAATTTTCCAACTCGACCAAGTTAGGTCAGTTTCAGTTTGGCCATTTGTAAATTGACCAAAAATTGAACTGACCTAACCATAGATATATATTAATATTTTATATTTTAAATATAATTTTTTTAATACGGGAAAGTGGGAAAATTCCAATGTTTATTAGTCTAAAATATTTTGTCATTAATTCAATTTTTTAATTTATTTTTTACAATACCATTGTAATTTATTAAATTTAAATTTAATTTTTAAGTTTAAATATTTTAAACAAGCAAACCAAATCGAAAATAGACTCAAACTGATACAACCTGAGTTAGTGGGTTTTCACTAATGGTTACTCGATTTCATGTAACAAACTCCCAACCTTACCAAGCCGATTTGGTTGGCAAAACAACTTGCAACCAAACTGAACTGATCCTTGAATACTCCTAATTCCCACTAAATTAATAGTCTAATCTCTAATAGATAACAATAGTTTAATCTCTAATAATTATTAAAAATTTATAGAAAAAATACACAATTATTGCAAACAAATTTATAATGAAAATACAAAAGATATCTAATAAAAATACAAAAATACTAAAAATATATTAAATTAGTTAATAAATAGTGTAATCTCAAATAGTACTTTAATCTCTAATAAATATTAATCAATAAATTATAAAAATAAACTTATAACAAAAATACAATAAATTAAATTTCAAAAGTTAAATAATAGTTGCTTAATCTCCAATAACTATTGACAATTTTCTGTTAAAAAAAAAACAAAAATGGATTTATAAATAATTATGGAAAAAATATTTATCAAATAATACAAAAAATAATTAATAAAAACAATAAATATTAATTTTAGTATATATAAATATATAATGAATATACACTATTTTTTGAAAAATTATTACTAAAAAATATTAATTTTTTGAAAGTTATTTCCAATAATTATTGAATGATATAAGTGAAATTAGTTATTTACAATATTATTTAATTATTTAAATAATATTGTTATTTAAAATTTTAAGATATTAATTATTTATTAAATTTAATAATGCATAAGATTATAATTAGTACTATTATTACATAATTCGTTATTAATTTTGTAAAATTTTAAATTATTATTAATATGAATATTATGAAATCTATTATAATTACTTTTCTACTATTAAGATTTTTTTAATTTATTACATAATTTCGTTATTTTAACTATTTAAAATTTAGTCATTTTAAATATTTACATAATATGTAAAATATTTAAAAATTTTCATTATTTGAATTTTATTTATTTTGAAAGTTATTACGTAATCTTAAATATTTTGTTATATAATTATTTATCTACTTTTAATGTTTTGTTATTTAAGATATTTAGTTGTTGAAATATTTAAAGAGTGTTATTTTTTAATGTTAAATTTTTATTGTTTGAATAACATTTAAATTGAATAATTCATAAAATTATAATTTATATTGTTACTACATAGTTTCATGATGAATTTTGTAAATATATAGAATTATTAATAATATGAATATTATTAAATATATTATAATTAGTTTTTGTGATTTGATTAAATATTTTAAATTCATTATATAATTTTGTTACAATATTTAAATAATTCTAAAATTTTTTAATTGAATTTTTCTTTAGATAGATGTAGATAAAAAGTGGGGGAGAGGATAAATATGAATTAGAGACAATTTAGAAGAAAGTGGTTCCACTTGGCTAAACATTAGAAAAGCAAAACCCTCTTTCTTTATGGATGTTAGAAATAGTTAAGCCTATGTTATTTCCTTATTGGTTTAATGGGTAACTAGCGGAAGGATCAAGCTTCGTAGGGGCTGGAATGGAACCGTCGACCCGTTGACCCATTGACCCAGTCTCTGGCCAAAAATCGTTGAATCGGTCAATGACCCATTGACTCGAGCGGTTGAATAGTCGATCCATTGACCCGTTCAATGGTTTTTGGCCATTTTTTTTTCATTGGGAATCATCCAAGCAACCAGTTCCACTTTATTCTAATCTCGGTCCCTAGCCAAAAATCGTTGAATCGGTCAATGATCCATTGACCCAGGCGGTCAAACCGTTGACTCGTTCAATGGTTTTTGGTTGGGTTTTTTAGATTTTAAATTTTTGTTGTCAAAATAGGCCATCCGTTAGAACCGAATAGTCGAACTGTCGATCCAAAAACCAGTAGCTAGAACGGTTCCATCTTCGGGTCGTATGAGTCACACTCTCGAATGACATAACATGCATGGTACTGCATAATGGACCTCAGACACTTAATTTTTTGCTTGCAATTTTTTTTGTCAGAACAGGTAGTCCGTTTTTTTTTTTTTTTTTTTAATTAGGTATTGCCCAGGCAACTAGTTCCGTTTTACCCCAATCCCAGTCCCTAGCCAAAAAACCGTTGAATTAGTCAATGACCCATTGACCCGAGTGGTCGAACCGCTAACCCGTTCACCCATTCAATGGTTTTTGGCCATTTTTTTTTTGTTGTCAAAACAGGTCGTCCGTTCGAACTAGACAGTCGAACCGTCAACCCGAAAACCGATGGCCATAACAGTTCCATTTTCAGGTCGTATGATTCACATACTCGAATGACATAACACGTATGATACTGCTTAATGGACCTCACACACTCAATTTCTTGCCTGTAATTTTTGTTGTCAGAATGGGCCGTTCGTTCGAACTGGACGATCGAACCGTCGACCTGAAAATCGGTGGCCATAATGGTTTCGTAACTTTTTGCTTGTAATTTTTTTGTGTCAGAACGGGCCATCCATATGAACCGAACTGTCGACCCAAAAACCAGTGGCCAGAATAGTTCTGTTTTTGGGTGGTATGAGTCACACGCTCGAATGACATAACACGTATGATACTATTTAATGGACCTCACAAACTCAATTTTTTGCCTATAATTTTTGTTGTTAGAATGGACCGTCCGTTCCAACCGAATGATCAAATCGTCGACCCGAAAACCGGTGGCCAAAATGGTTTCGTAATTTTTTGCTTATAATTTTTGTTGTTAGAACGGGCCATCTGTTCAAATGGGACATTTGAACTGTCGGTTGTCAAAACGTTATTAACAACATTTATCAATAATAGTAAGTAATTATACTATTTAATTAAATAATCATTAATGATAGTTTTAATAATATTATTTATTTATTTTTAATATAATAGTAAATATTAAATTTATGAATAGGATTTATTAACAATATTCATTAAATTAATAATTACCAAAATTAAATTAAATTAACAGTATTTATCAAAAATAGTAATTATAATATTTTATTAAATAATCAATAACAATACTTTTAATAACATTTTTAATTATTTTTAATATAACAATAATTACTAAATTTATTAACAGTATTTATTAATAACAATATTTATAATTTTAATTTAAAGTAAAATTAAAGTAAATATCTATTTACTAACATATTTATAATAATAGTAATTATTAATTATAATCACTAATTATATATTTATTAAATTACTGTAATAATCAATAATTTATTAACAGTATTTATAATTTTAAAGTAAATATCTAGTTATTAACAATATTTATAATAACAGTAATTATTAATTATAATCACTAATTATATATTTATTAAATTAATGTAATAATCAGTAATTATTGTTATTTATAATAGTAATTGATGAGGGTGATTTGGCCCGACCCCTTGGCCACACGACATGTGGAAGCAACCGAGAGTGATCTCGCAAAAGCGCCAACTCGGCACGGCAGCGAGCCTGCAAACCGAGGTCCGAGAAAAAGTCCCGAGCTCCCCAAGGAGGAACCCGAGCTCTCCCTTCGAGGACCTGAGCCTTACGAGGAGCACAAAAGGCAAAAACCCAAACTGCCCACCCAGGAGCAGTTCGGGCCATACTTCTATCCGAACTCAAGACTTCACCTCGCACACCACTTCGACTCCAAGTCGCCTAGCTGAACAACCGTACCTGACGCCCAGGAAGCCCGTACACGGAGGTGGCGCACCTAACTGATTAGGGGTCCGACATGACAGCCGCCCTCCAATGGCCACCTGCCACCGCCATCTCAGACGTGGCAGAGATGGCCCTGACAAGGAACAGTGGAGATTATGACACCCGAACTGGCAAATGGTAGTGGAGGTTATGGCACCCGAACTAGCAACTGGCGACTGGCAGTGGAGGTTATGACACCCGATCTGACAGAGGAAATGACACCCAATCTGGCGGAGGTAATGATACCTGAACTGGCAGAGGTATGGAAGTAAGCGTACAGGGTGATTATAAAAGGCCCCCATCTCCCAAAGAACCGGGTATGTGATATTTTGTGCTTTCTAGTCTTGAAATCCATTGTTTCCTCTTGCCTTCTCAAGAGCACTAACTTGAGCTTCGGAGTGTTCTAACCAGGTTCCTCCCCGAAAGTCTCCAGTTCCTCCCTTGTTTCAAGCAACTTCAGCTCTGTTGGAGGCGAGATAACCGGCGACCAGGACTTGACCAGATCGCGCACCATCATTTGGCGTTGTCTGTGGGAAGACTTCAAAAAGCCTCCCCTAACCTTTAACTCTCTCTCTCTCTCTCTCTCTCAAAGAAACCTCAACTTTCATGGCTTCTTCCAGCAGCAACAGGCACGACGCCAACTTGAATGCTGTAGGGGAACACCCCCAGCCCGCCACTGTATGCATAGGATAGTTTACCATCCCCCTATCGACGGACGGAATCCCTAGCCTCAATGCACCAAACATGGTGGCACCTGTGAATGTTCCCCTTCCCCTCCCTATCGAGACAACCTTTGCCGAACCGGCCGCTGTCCCTCTGGCGACTAGCCAGAACCAGCTTGATGACTTGATGCAGTGCATGCGGGCAATGCAAGCCTAAATGCAGCCGTTCCAGCAACATTAGCTTCATCAGCAGCAAGTATTACACCACATATCTCAGAGTCACTACCAGCAGCAATTCCCCCAACTGCCTCTGAACCAACCGCAGCTCCCACCTCGGCACCCTACTGCCAGGCCGGTTAAGCCCTCCCCTCAGGGCAGGCGCCCTCACCGGGGGGAAGCTTCCCAACTTCAACACCCCTCCCGGAGCCAGGCCTCATCCCCGGGTAGAAGGGAAAGACTAATTACCCCCGCCTCGCAGCTCACTGGCGGATCGGGAACTTCCTTGCCGACCAAGTCAGCACCTCGGCACTCCAAGTTCGAGCTCCCGCTCCTAGAGAACCAGTTTGGCGTCCTGGCCGCGAACTACCAACAGTCCGGGCCCATCGAGCTCGGCAACACCGAGGCGAGCAGCGCCAATACCAGGCCTTCTAAGCAGCAACGAAGACACCGGCGAAGTCGTCGAACTACCACCTGCTTCCTGCCCAAGCTCCGAGGTAAAGAAGAGACAAGCTCGGACGAGGTAAAATCTGCCCCTATTCTCTCAGTCCCTTCCCCCCACTCATTAGAACTCCTTGCAGTTCCCATGTCCAAGGAATTCAAACTCCCCTCTCTAGACAAGTATGATGGCTCCTTCGACCCCAACGACCATGTCGATGCTTTCCAGTCCCAAATGCACCTGGCAAGGGCCAGTGAATCCTACATGTCCGTGGCCTTGACTACCACCTTCAGGGGAGTGGCCCGTACCTGGTACAGGAACCTGGCCCCCGGGTCAAAAAGAAGCTGGACCCAGTTTGTGCAGGTCTTCACCGCGCACTTTGTTACCAGCAAGCGGTGCCCCCAAACCGAGGAAAGCATCTTCGGAATAGTCCAGAGGGAAGGAGAGTCCATCCGGGGCTACATCAAGCGGTTCGATGACGCGTGCCTGCAGATACCGCGCCTAGACTTCGTGGTGCAGCTCGCGGCAGCCAAGAGGGGAGTGACACACAAGGAGTTCAAGTGGCACATGGTAGTTAACCAGCCCGCAACTGTGGCTGAGTTCCTCGACCTCGCGGACAAATTCATGAGAACAGAGGAGGAGATCAACCAAAGGACTGAAAGTGGGATCGAAAAAAGGAAGAGGGAATTCGAGCCCTCCAACCCAGATGACAGAAGAAGGAAAGACCCAGCTCGAGAGACGAAGCCAAGCTAGCCATTCCGAGCTCCCTTAGCAGGTCGGACGGACTACACGCCCTTAAATGCGAAGCGGGCCGAGATCTTAATGACGATCAAAGACACCCCGTATGTGAAGTGGCCACCTCGTCTGAAGGGAAACCCAAACGAGAGGAATAAAAACTTGTATTGCAGTTTCCATAGGGACCACGGTCATAGCACCGAACATTGTAATAATCTCCGCGACGAGATAAGAAACTTATCCGTCGTGGGTATCTACGAAATTTTGTACAGCACAATAATAATAATAATAGTAGTAAGACAAGTCAGCAGGGAGAGCACAGCAAAGAAGCTCCCGAGTCCAGCAATCGGCCAGCAGAACCGTAGAAGCAGCACCCGGAAGAAAGACCAGTTCGGGGAACAATCCACGTGATCGTTGGAGGATCGATTGTGGCAAGGTGCACCTCGGCAGCAGCTCGGGCATCAACCCGGGAGGCCGCTAGAGAAGAACAAAATCCCCCGAAGCGGCCTAGGACGGAAGACCCCGTATTCTTCACCGAAGATGATGCGCGCGGGGTCCACTACCCCCACGATGACGCACTTGTTATAAAGATGAAGGTCAATGACTTCGAAGTCCGACGCGTACTCGTTGACTCCGGCAGTTCGGCGGACATCCTTTTAAAAGCGGCCTTCGACAAACTCCAGTTCCGAGAAAGTGACTTGAAGCCCACAAACACCCCGCTGGTTGGCTTCAGCGGAGAAGAGGTTAGACCCCTGGGAAAGGTCACAGTACCTGTGGAAGTCGGTACATGGCCCAGCACGGTAAGACTCAGTCACGATTTCTTGGTGGTCGCGACCCCCTCCCTCTACAATGCCATAGTAGGTCGGTCGATCACCCACGCTTTAAAAGCCGTGGTGTCCACTTACTATTTGGCTATGAAGTTCCCAACGGACTTTGGCATCGGGGTAGTGCGGGGCGACCAGCTCGAGTCCCGTAAGTGCTACGTCGCTGCCCTCAAGGGAAAGGCCAAGGTAACTGGCGACCTCGAACTGGAGCGACCAATGGAACAGAATGAGGAGCGAGCTGCGCCAACAGAGGAAACTGTTCCCATCCCTATCTCGACAGGAGACCCCGCCAGATCACTTCAGGTCGGAGTGTCCCTGGAAGAACCCCTGCGGTCCGAACTGTTAGGCCCATTAGATAGAAGAAACGCAACTTAGCCCCAAAACGCTGGAGGGCGGTTAATGAGGAGGTCAAGAAGCTCCTCGCAGCAAACTTTATTAGGGAAGTTCATTACCCGAGCTGGGTAGCCAACCCCGTTCTGGTAAAAACGGCGAACGGCAAGTGGCGTATGTGCGTCGACTACACTGACCTGAACCGAGCTTGCCCGAAGGATTGTTTCCCCCTCCCCAGGATTGACCGCATAGTGGATGCGACCTCGGGACACGAGTTGCTAAGCATCCTGGATGCCTACTCGGGCTACAACCAAATCAGGATGGACCCAGCCAACGAGGAAAAAACCACTTTCGTAACCGAGTTCGGCCTATATTGCTACAAGGTTATGCCCTTCGAACTGAAATATGCTGGGGCAACCTTTCAAAGGCTTGTAAATAAGCTGTTTCAACCCTTAATTGCCACCAAAATAGAGTGTTATGTAGACAACATGGTCGTTAAGACACAGTCTTCGCATGAATTAATACAAGATCTGCATTCTATCTTTCAAATTCTGCGTCAATTTAACATGAAACTAAACCCAAATAAATGTGTATTCGGTGTTACATCGGGTAAGTTCCTAGGGTACATCGTCAACCGGCGCAGTATTGAAGCCAACCCGGACAAAATAAAGGCCATCCTAGATATGAGACCACCTCGGAAAGTAAAAGAGATTCAGAGGTTAAATGGAAGAATCGCCGCTCTGAGTCATTTTATGTCCAAATCGGAAGACCGTTACCTGCCCTTCTTCAAGGCAATGAAAATCAAAGGGTTCGAGTGGAACCCAGGCTGCCAGCTCGCGTTTGACGAGCTCAAAAGATACCTCGCCAGTATCCCGGTTTTGACCTGGCCCGAAGTGGGCGATGTTTTAGAACTATACCTCTCGGCAAGCGATGAAGTGGTCAGTTCGGTACTGATAAAAGAAGCAGATCAGGTCCAACGACCCATCTACTATGTTAGTAAAATATTGCAGGGAGCAGAAACAAGATTTCCAGAGATAGAAAAGCTAGCCTATGCACTGGTCATTGCGGCCCATAAACTCCGCCCATATTTCCAAGCTCATACCATCATCGTCCCCATTGACAAATCCTTGAGGCAAGTATTACTCAGGCTTGAGGTCTCTGGACGACTGACGAAGTGGGCCATCGAACTCAGTGAGTACGACCTCCGGTACAAGCCCCGAACCGCTATCAAAGCCCAAGCTTTGGTGGATTTCGTTGAAGAGTGCACGTTCAGCTCCGAGGTCCTTAGCCCGGTTGAGCACAGGGCTCCCAGTTCGGGTGAGCTCGGTGCTCCCAGGCCGGTTGAGTCCGAGCCCCGTGAGGTCGCACCCAGTTTGGTATCTCTCCTGGTTAGGCTGAGCGCGAACTGGGATGAAGAGCCCTGGATCCTTCACGTAGATGGCTCATCAAATCAGCAGGGCAGCGGAACCGGTGTGGTTCTTCACGGTCCGAGTGGCATGAAACTGGAGTACGCGCTACGCTTTGAGTTCGCGGCATCCAACAATCAGGCGGAATACGAGGCGTTGATAGCAGGGCTAGCCCTGGTGCAAGAGGTGAAAGCCAAACACATAGTTATCTGCAGTGATTCCCAGCTCGTGGTCAACCAAGTTACAGGAGAATACGAAGCTCGCGAGCCAACTATGATCACCTACTTGGAAAAGGCAAAAGAGGCTTTGCTTAGCTTCCAGTCACACTTCATCAAGCAAATCCCAAGGTCAGAGAACGCTGAGGTCGACGCCCTGTCCCGGCTAGCCAGCACTAGTGACAACACCATGAGAACTGTGTACATAGAGGACTTACCTCGGCCTAGCATTCTCTGAGGGGTAGAGGAGGTCGCTCCTGTCGCCCAAGCAGAACCGAGTTGGATTGACCCACTCGCGAGCTTCCTGCTACATGGAACCCTCCCCGTAGAACGCAACGCCACCAGGAGGGTAGAGCGCCAAGCAGCCAAGTACGTCATGATAGATGGACGACTATACCGAAGATCCTACATGCTCCCCTACTTGCGCTGCTCGCGACCTTTCGAAGTCGAGCTCGTACTCCGCGACATTCATGAAGGCCTATGTGGTGGACACCTGGGGGGCAGGGCCGTCGCTTAGAAGGCACTACGACAAGGGTACTATTGGCCAACAATGAAAGCAGACGCCATCGGGCTAATCAGGAAGTGCAAGAAGTGCCAAAAGCACGCCAATATTCACCACCAGCATGCCGCCGACCTCATGTACCTCACCAGCCCATGGCCCTTCGCACAATGGGTTATCGACCTACTCGGGCCATTCCCGCTAGCAACAGAAGGAAGGAAGTTCCTAGTAGTGGCAGTAGACTGCTTCACCAAGTGGGTGGAAGCTGAAACTCTCGTAACCATCATAGCTCGAAACGTCTAGAACTTCTTCTGGAAAAGCATAGTGTGTCACTTCGGGCTACCTCGGGTGCTGATCTCCGACAATGGCAAGCAGTTTCAGGACATCAAATTCCAAGAGTGGTTCCAAGACATGGGAATCTGGCAAAACTTCACATCGGTTGCACACCCCAAGCAAACGGTCAGGCAAAAGTCACGAACAGAGCTATCCTCTGCGGACTAAAAGCCAGGCTAGACCGAGCTAAAGGGTTATGGGCAGACGAGCTGCCCAGCGTCCTATGGGCATACTGAACTACAGAGAAGATCGCCACCGGAGAAACTCCCTTAAACCTTACCTATGGCACGGAGGCAGTCATCCCAGCCGAAATCGAAATCCCCTCACTTTGGTTGGAAGCATATAGCAACAATACTAATAACGACGAGCTACGTATCAACCTCGACCTACTTGACGAGGTGAGGGACCTCACGTTTATCAAAACCGCAGCGTACCAGCAAAGGGTAGCTCGGTACTACAATGCCAGAGTTAAGAGACGAAACTTCCGCGTCGGCGACCTGGTTCTCCGCAAGGTCATGGTACCCGAGCCCGACGTTGGCAAACTCGTTCCGAACTAGGAAGGACCCTACCGAGTAAAAAGAGCACTCGGGGGAGCATACGATCTCGAGACCCTGGAGGGTAAACAGATACCCCGGGCATGGAACATCGTCAACTTAAGATGATTTTACCTATAAATGATCAAACTAAGCAGGCCATGAGCCACTACCAGAGCCTAAGGGCCTGAATACCGAACTAACAAAGACTTCGACACCCTAAGGCCCCGAATGCCGAGCTAAAAAGGACCTCGACACCTCGTCAACGAAAGCAATTTGCACAAGTATGGATCCCGAGGTGCATAGCCCAGGGCCCAAATCAGCCTATGTTAACTAACCCGGGCGGAGAATAGATTGGGCACATAGTCAGCTTGGCGAAAAAAAAAAAATAACTGCCCAACACTTTTGCCAAAAAAAGGGAAGTATTCATTGCAAAATGAACTTGTTTAAACTTCATTCAAAAAAGAAAAAAAAAAACAAAAAACGAAAACACAACAGCAGCGAGCTCACAAGCCCGGAGGTACATCTTCCTCGCCTTCAAAAGGGACTTCGACGATACCCGAAGGACCCGCTTCGTCTTCGGAATCCGCATCTTCGTCAGCTGCAGCAGCCATTTCCGGGGTGATGCGCGAGGTGATTATGGCACTAATGTCGATCTTGGGGTACGTGTTCCTTATCATCCATCGGCTCAACTTGAAACCCCTTCTATACGAGCTCACCATCATGTCGTCAAAGCGTGGCGAAGCGATATAATCCTCGATGGCTTTCACCTTCGCCTCCTCGACGGCCTGAGAGAAGATCTAACTCTTCTCCCTGATATCATCCTAAAGGTACTCGACCTGATGCTCCAGGTCCAACTTCAGGTCTGCCATGTGTCTCACCATCATTCCTAAGGCCTCTTTGTCCCTCCGAGACCTCGTCAGCTCGGCTCGCGCTGCACGGGAAGCCGCTTCGGCAGCTTGTGCTCGCTTCAAGCCCCTCTCCGCCTGGATTGCCAAAGCGTGGATAGAGGAGTTCACCTGCCAGAATGAGAACAAATCAGCTCGATAAAAAAAAACGAGCACTACTTTGACTTACCACCATGACATGAGAAGCAACACGAGCGCCAATGAGATTTGTAGGAAGTTCGGCCCACGCCGCGACCTCCTCAGGACAAGTAGCCTTCTTGCTCTTTCGGTGAGCGTAGCTCGGCGTCAGCACACTCCCAACCTCATCATGACCTCCCGAGCCTAAAGGCACAGCCTGGGTATAAGCAGTGTCGGCATAGGGAACCCCTGCCGCTTCCTGAACTAGAGGGGCCACCTCGGGCTCCCCAGAAGGCTCTATTCTTGGTGCCTCGGGCTCCGCAACCCGGGAAGGATCGACGTGGACCCGCTTAGCAACTCGCTTCCTCCTTTTCATACCATTGAGCAGACTTACACCTCGAATCTTCTCCGCCTCCATAACACCTGCAAAAAAAAGAGCTCGGCATCAAAAGGCGAGAACAAAAACAAAGGCAAAAGTATCGTCTGAGCAAGAAACCTACCCGAACTCATACCAACCTGAAAGCTTGTCCTCCGTCAGGTAGACTTTGCACTTGAGCCCAAGCCGGGCCCAGTCCTAAAGGCCCTTCATCGTATCTTCGTCTAATGCGACCCCGGGGTCAGGAACGGCCAACCCCCACTCAGTAGGAAACAGCCACCCCGTAGCACTTTGAACTACGAAGTAATCCCGATTCCATGCCGGGACCTTATTTGGAAGATCGTGTAAGAGCTTGAAGCTCGGACGTGGTGACAAGTAGTAGGCCCTCCTATGCCCGGGCAGGGGACCCGCTTGTTTCTTAAGCATGAGAATAGCGGAGAAAAATTCCAGGTCCAAGGGAAGGCAGTGTTCAAAGCAAAGGGAGATGGTCCCGACAAGGTTACGGATGGAGTTCGGGTGAAGCTGACCTACAGTGACGCCGAAGTGGTTCATGACCTCGACGATAAGTGGATGGAAGGGAAGGTGCAGCCCAGCAACAAGCTGCTCCCGGAATATCACGATCTCGTCCGGACCGTGCTCACAAGGAAAGTCACCCGAGGGTAAAATGTAAGTATACTCCCCGGGCAGGTTGTACTGGGCGATAAGGGACCAAAGCTTCTTAGGCGTCATAGTGGAAGGTCCGAACTTATCTGGCACCCGACCTCGACGGGAGGTGGATGCCAAGCTACCCAAAGTGACTCGGCCTGTGGGCTCGAACTCAAGCTCTACCTCGGGCCCCGCCTCAGACTCACTAAGGCTGTCGGGGGCAGCAGCTCGGTTCGTAGAACCAGCATCGGACCCCCCAGGAGACTATTTAAACTACTCGAGCTAGACATTGAAACAAAGAAGGCTGAGGACTCACCAGGAAAAGCTACCGGGCTACGAAAGGTGACGCGAGCTGACAGCCTGGGACACGAGCTCAAGGAGCGAATGCTGAAGAATGGGGAAGGAAAAGTGACCAGGGGCCCCCCACTATTTATAGCCACTGTACCCGCGCATCAATGACCAAGATCGAAACCATCCAACGGCTCCCCGCGAAACCAGCTGCGCACCCCCCGAGGGGAAGCCAGTTTTGGCGTGCGTTTTTGACATTCAAAAATTTGAAATCGTTTTGGCGTACGCGCATGAGTTGCACGCAACCCGGGATTGACCCCTGGTCGAACCAAGCCGGCCCTGATCGGCCCAAGAACACAAGCAGGTCAGACTGGAGAAGTTCCAAACCAAGGCCAAGGCGTCACGAGGCAAATCCACCCGTCATCCCGTGAACTCCCCACACCGGGTCCGGACCCTGGGCACGGGGAGTGGGGGGCATTTGATGGAAGGAGATTTGGCCCGACCCCTTGGCCGTGCGACACGTGGAAGCAACCGAGAGTGACCTGGCAGAAGCGCCAGCTCGGCACGGCAACGGGCCCGCAACCCGAGGTTTGAGAAAAAGTCCCGAGCTCCCCAAGGAGGAACCCGAGCTCTCCCTTCGAGGACCTGAGCCTTACGAGAAGCACAAAAGGCAAAAACCCAAACTACCCACCTAGGAGCAGTTCGAGCCATACTTCTATCCGAATTCAAGACTTCACCTCGCACACCACTTCGGCTCCAAGTCGCCTGACTGAACAACCGTACCTAACGCCTAGGAAGCCCGTACACGGAGGCGGCCCTGACAAGGAATAGTGGAGGTTATGACACCCGAACTGGCAAATGGCAGTGGAGGTTATGGCACCCGAACTGGCGACTGGTAGTGGAGGTTATGACACCCGATCTGACAAAGGAAATGACACCCAATCTGGCGGAGGTAATGATACCTGAACTGGCAGAGGTATGGAAGTAAGCGTACATGGTGATTATAAAAGGCCCCCATCTCCCAAAGAACCGGGTATGTGATATTTTGTACTTTCTAGTCTTGAAATCCATTGTTTCCTCTTGCCTTCTCAAGAGCACTAACTTGAGCTTCGGAGTGTTCCAACCGGGTTCCTCCCCGGAAGTCTCCCGTTCCTTCCTTGTTTCAAGCAACTTCAGTTCTGTCGGAGGCGAGATAACCGATGACTAGGACTTGACCAGATCGCGCACCATCAGTAATTAATATAACTGTTATAATAATAATAGTAATTAATAACAATAGTTTATAATACAGTAATAATAATAGTAATTACTAGGGTGCTCTCACGTGGGAATCTACTCCCACGAGTAGATTGCATTTCGTGAAAGGAAAGAGCACCTCTATCCTATTAATATATATATATATATATATATATATATATATATATATATTGAAAGAGAGAGAGAGAGATTATGTGGAATTAAAAAAATATAAAATTAGGAAGGGGTTTGGAGCAAGGAGAAGTATCTGAACCCAGCTCTTACCAGATCGAATTTGGATTCAAAACGGATATGATCCGACTTATTGCAGCCCTAGCATCAATTAGGCCTACCAATGATATCCAAAATAAACGCGGCCCAATCCAGCATCCGATCCAATTATCTCATATTAAGATGATGCATTTATATAATTGGATTGGATTTGGATTTAACAATCTACATTTGATTAATAATCGAATTGGACTCAGATTTGACTCCATCCAATCTAATTAAAATCCAAATCCAATTATATTATAATATCTCTTGATTTTAATATATAAATTTTATATATTCTATTTAAAATCATAAAAAATATATTCTATATATTAATTTATTATATATAAAAATTGAAAAGTAATTAACTTTTTATCTTTTTTGTATTTAAAAAATTAAAGCAGAATCAAATTAAATTCGAATCTGATTCGAGTCGGTTAAGATATGCATTCAAATATGAAATCTTCAAATTCAATCAAATTTCATATCGGATTCGAATGCAAGTTGTCACGCATTTGGATTTTGCTGAATTAGCATCAATGGTAGGAAACAAACAATTTCTCTAATTTCTTAGAAATCAGTGATATCCGAAATCAATGATTGATTTATGAGCTCATCAGAGGAAACTTAAATAATAACCCTAGGGAAAATTCTATTAGTTATCATGCAAAAACCCATTTTAGAATTGAAAGCTATTGTAGGGCCATTCGGTATCTGCAACATTATGGAAAACCAGCATGTCCACTTATGATTGGTTATGTACCCGCTTACATAGTGTTGAGAGCAGCAAATCTAGGCTCCTATCTCTTTTCAAGTTACAAATGCTTCAACAATAAGGTAAGCCCTCTTCTCTCTTTTCAATGGACTAAGATCCCCCTATTCCTCCTTATTGGATGACATCATCAGTCAAAGACCTCTTCTGTCTTTTCTCCTCCTACTTGATTGAGTAGTTAAAGACTTCACCATACTTGCATTGCAATATTAAAGCAAGTGGTGACCTTTAACAAAAAGATACCTTAAGGTTGTGTTTATTTGAAAGAAAAGGTAGAAAAAGGAAGGGAAAAGCCAATCCAACACAACCTAAAAGTTTCATTGTTTCATAACTCTTACAATTGATAATGGAGGTGGAAGAGGCCAATCATTTGATCACCTCTATGTTGTTGTTGATGCTGACAACCTCTCTTCTAGCTCTCGATTCTTTCTTGCTTTCTTGCTTACATCAATTCGGTTAATTTAAGCATTGAAGTGCTCACCCCGGGTTTAAACCCCAGACACTCTGATTCTGTCTATCTTATAAACTGATCCGTCAACCTCAACACTCATCGTCCGAACTGTGCTCCAGCAGGGAAGTAGATGATTTCGAGCACCATCAGTTGTCAAGGCCAACATCAAAGCTACTCTTTGAAAAGCCGAGGCTGCTTCCAAAAAGAAGAACGGAACCATTGTTTTTGCATGAATGCAAAGATTAATGTAATAGAACACCATGAAGAATCTCTCAAGAACAAAACTCATTGCTCTGGCCATGAATTTTAGTTACTTGTGAAATATGTGACCCAATTTTTGGATCTACAACTCGCCTTTGAACTCGACCCTTGCTTACTGGAATTCGAACAAATCTAAATGCATGAAGCATACTTTCTTCTTCCTTTATAGAGGTTAGAATGAAAAATACTAGTTAGGCTTCAATTTTTCACGTCACCTTTGGTATTAAAGTCTCTAAAGCTAAGGATTCAACCGTGGCATTGCAAAGCACGAAATCCTTCCTTTTGTGGTCTAAAGATCTCAGTATCATGAGTCATTGTCATAAGGCTACTCTAGCTAGGAGGGTAGAGATGATATTTCATGCAACAAAATAGAAAACCAAAGACACAAACCTTTACCAAAAGTGTGGTGGGTTGAGGATAAGCAAAACTGGGTATAGACCTCTACTTGAGAACCATAGTAGGTTCCAGGACTTTCTGACCTACCATTTTACGACTACTGAATGAAAAAAAAAAAAAAATCTCATTGAGAAATAACTTGCCCACGAGTAGGTGGTGCTTCTTCAAAATCAAAGGCTCATTGGTTGCTTCAATGAAAGGCATAGATTGTAGTGGTGATATGAGCAATGCCAAGGTCATGATTGTAATATGATTTCCATTAGGTTTTCTCTATAATTTAATAAAGGGATAATAACTTACATACTTGAAACTACTTAAATGTACCTTATAGTTTCAAAAACCACTTATATATACGTTATTGACCTTTCAAAGATTATCTCTAACTGATACAATGTAAAGGACAATGTCATACTTTCTCTTCTTCTTCTTCCCTTCCTCTTTACAAAACTGGGGTGTTCCCACTCTAAACACTGGAAGAAGAAGAAGAGAGAGAGAGATGATTGAATTCATTTGGAGGAGAGATTAAGAATATGTGTGACAGCTTGAGGTTGATTCCTAACATCAAAGGTGGGAAATGGCTACAAAGTTGGCAATGAAGTGGTTGTGATGTTTGGGGAAAAACAGTGGTGATAAAGATGGTTTTGATTTTTGAATGAAAACTAAGGAACTAAATTGCTCAACCAGTCAACCTAGTATCTCAAATCCAATTCACCGACCTAGTTCGGTTTTGACTAAAAACAACAATTTGGGTGGAAGGCAATGGTGAGACATTATATGGAGACCAATTTGTTGGTCTCGATGGTTCATAAGGCAAAACAACAATTAGTACTGACACCATTGAGACCAATCCATTGGCTTCACACATGAGATGGGTAGAAACATTTACCAAGAAGGCAAAACAGAAATTTGGGTTAAATCACAAGAAGACAGGAAGCAAAGAAAAAGAGGGTAAAAATGGGATTATAAAAAATATAATGACCATATGAAATGACCCTAAACATTTTCTCAACAGATGGTTTATTTGTGTTATGTGGGGCCATCCTATAAGGTATATATAGATATTTTTTTAAACTACAAGATACATTTAAATAGTTTCATAAATATACAGGGTACATAATATACCTTTAAGAAATCCATCTAATCCAACATTAAGCCTATAAGGGAGGAGATGTTAATCCATTTTGAAAGAGAGGAAGGTCTTAGTATTTAGCATAGGGTTCAATTATGACACCAGAAATATATGATACTGGAAAAACTTGTAACCAATCAATTAATATCACAAAAGTGGTTATTTGCTAGATTCACAGATATATGATACTGGAAAAACTTGTAACCAATCAACTAATATTATAAAAGTGGTAAACAATCAGGTGGTTATTTGTTAGATTCATGGTGGGGGTTTGATTGATCAAAGCCTTTCTGATACCATGTCTTTCTAGCAACATAGATTTTTCCTTTAGCATAAAAATCAAGGGACAAAAAGACACAAGGATACAACTTGGTCATGGATTTTTTTTTCGATGGAACTAAATAACCAGGGGGGTAGCCCATCCCTCAAACACATAACCCTATGGTGCTACTTGGTTGGAGAGTATGGTGAGATGCCATTGTATTGTAGATTGTGTTTTCATAGGTTTTCCAAGCCTATTTAGTGTTGCTTGGTTCCTAAAACAAAGAGATTGTTAAACCATTACACCCAAAACTATCTTTCCTGCATCACCTCATTGCACCTAGACCTTGGGGTGCTCATAAAAAACTAAAAACTGAATTGAACTAAAAAATCTGATTAACTAAACCAATCAGTTTGGTTTTGTTTAGTATTTTTGAAAAATTGGAGGATCGGTTCAGTTTTTGGTTAACCTAAAAAGCTGGTGGTTAACCAAACTAACTAGTATATAACCAAAAAGAACCAAATTGATCAAAATCTAAAATTGGTCAACTAGTTAACTAGTTGATTTGGTTTGGTTTCAATTCAAAGATTTTCAAAAACCAATAGTGTTGGTTCAATTTCAAAAAATAGCCCATAGTTCAATAACCCCTAGCGTTTACAGGCTGCGTTTTGGGCTTGGCCCATGAACATTTTAGACTGCTTTGGTCTTGGGCTTTGGATTGAGCCCATTCAAATTTTGGCAAAAACTGAACTAGAGTCGGCCCATGGATAGGTCTAATTGCATGCCAGTATATATCCCCCTTCCCTCTGCACCACCTCATATACCCATAGGCCACCCCTTGTCTAATCCCTACTATGCACCTTTCTTGCACCCCATGCACATCCTATTGCAACATGCCTACATATTTTCAGTGAATAAATGGAATGCCCTAAAGAAAAAAAGGGGTGGGTGCAATAATAGGTCTAGCCCAACTCGAGCTTGATCCAATCCACCTAAGTTTTTGCATGGGTTGGACCTAGACAAAAAAACACAAGTTTAACTTAAAATTTGGGTTGGGCTTGGATTGGGGCCTCGAGTAGAAAAACCCCAAGTCTATCCAAACAAATACATATATACATGTATTTTATTTGTATAAAAATATCTTTTCTTTTTCTAATAACCATATGTATATATATATATATCTATATATATATATATATATATATATATATATATATATATATATATATATATGTGTGTGTGTGTGTGTGTGTGTGTGTGTGTGTATGTAAATTTTCAAATGAAATTTGTATATATTTTCAATCAATTATACTCCTAAATAGGGCCATAAAATCCAATAAAAGATTGTTATATGAAAATATATTCATAAATTCTTTCAAACCCACCCAAGCTTGACTATACCTGGCCTACCCAACTTGAGCATGAGCCTGACTTGAGTTGTGTTAGGTTAAATTCAAGTTGGGCTTAGGTTGATAAACTCAGGCATAAGCTTGAATTGGGCCAGGCCTGAGCCCAAGCTTTGTGTTTAGTGTTGGGCATGAGTTGACCTTTAACACAATCAAATGTGCTTGAGATGCACCCCTATGCAATAAGGGGGCATACACAATGGAGTTTGGATCTGCTGACCACAACACATTGATGGCCACGTTCACCAACTACACATAAGGAATATACAAGAATATTAGTGATATAAAGTATAAGAGATGTTCCTAATGTGCAACTGATAAGGGTGTTCATGGGTTGGGTTGGGTCAGTTTTAGTGATTGTGTTCAACCGACCCAACCTAGTCGGGTTGCATATTCATCAAATCGGAATCGATCCACAATAAAGTAAAACCAACTCAAACTTCAAGGTTCGGTTTGGGTCAGCTTGTAAGTTTAATCGATCGGTTTGAAGGTTTCCTTTGTTGTGAAAAGGAAAAGGAAAATGTGTCTAAGACTCTATGACAAAAAAAAATCTCTAAGTTTGACAATTTTAAAGGCGTAATGCTTGTTGATCCCAAAAAGGTAATCAATAAATTATGAAATAAAGTGTGGGTCTTATACTCTTATTTCAATTAGTTTTTGAAATTGACTCAAAGTATGACTTCCCCCCCCCCCCCCCCCCCATCCCCCCATATATCCCATGTTTCGTTTTTGGTGTAAAAAATAATTCTAAGACAAAAACCAATTCCCCATTTAATAGTCTTATTATGTTACTTAAACTTAAAGCTAACTAGGATAGGGAAGGACTAGGAAGTAGGGACTACGGAGCAAGGCCAATAGCCATTTAGCTAATAATAGAACCACTCTACTTTAGTGTATACAGTACATATTCGGTTTAGTTTTGGTTTTTATGTGTGAAAACCGAAACTGAATTGAAATACTGGTTTAATTACTTACACAAACCGAAACCGACTGTTGATGTTGAAAAACCAACCAAATCAGGTCAAGTTGGTCACCTTGCAATTCAATATGAACACCCCTAGCAACTGAGTGAACATGGATAGAAGTGTATTGTGGTCAACATGTCTGGACTCCACAAAACAGGTGCCCTTTGGGTTTGGTGAGGGAAAAAAGTAAGGTCTTCTTGATATTTTAGTGTAATGAGTAGGCCATTTTAATGTTCATTATTATTATTATTATTTTGATAATTAACCATTTTGATGTTCCTTAGGTTGTGTTTTATTTGACACAATTGACAGAAAGAAAATAAGATAGAAATAGAAAGTTGAAGGAAAGTACATAAGGAATTTCACATTTTGTCAAACCAAACATAGTCTTAATTAAGGTGAGGGTTGTGCATGGTGTAAAATTTTTATTTATTGATATTCTTTTTGCCTATAAAGTGGCACTTTTCATGTTTTAAAAATTTGAAAGGATGACGTTCGATGCTCTATGAGAGAGTTGGTGCTCTGTGAGAGAGTTGTGTTGTGAAGTTAAGTCTTTCGATGTTCTCAGTGCAATCTTCAACCCTTTAACAAGATCTCTACTTTTGTGGAAAGGGTGCTTGGTTCTGTTTATGGAGGAAGGCAATTGGAGATACATGGAGATGAAAAGCCGGAAGATCTGAGGAAGGTCTTGACAAAGAACGCCATTAGGAAGTATGGACTCTATGCAAAGGTTTTGTTCGATAAACCCATGAATTTCTCTAGTGTTATGGATCAAATTAAAAACATGTGGTGGTGGATAAAGGGGAGTTGCAGATAGAAAGAGCTAATGATGATCTACTACGGATATCCTTTTCCTAGAGAGAAAGACTTGAAGAATTAATATTCTTAAGAAGGAGCCATCGACGATTAAGGACCACCCTATACTCCTAAAAGAACACATTGATGAGGCGTTGACATTGGAGGTGCAAATAAATACGATTGATATGTGGATTAGAATCCTAAATGTCTCAATAGATTACAGAACCAAGGAATTTGGTATTTTGTTAACCCAAGAAGCTAGTGAGATAGTAATGAACCTTAGTCTTGAGGAAGAGGAAAAAAAGAAAAAAGAAAAAAGTAGAATGGAACAAAGGAGTAAGAGTAAGAGTTAAGGTGGATGTGAGAAAGCCCTTAGCAATGGGATCGAAAGGTGTTCTCAAATATGGTAAGGAGGGCTGATTTTCTTTCCAATATGAAAACCTACTGGCCTTCTGCTTTTGTTGTGACTTGCTAGGTCATGTAGAAAGAACTTGTGGGGAGAACAAGGATAACAAGAAAATTGTGGAATGTCTTGTTGCAAGGTTAGATAAAGAAAAAAAATGGATGTTTTGGAGGAGACAGGTAGTTATGGCCCTTGGTTGAGAGCTTAGGTGGGAAATGAGGGAGATCATTTTTTATATGTAAGTTGGAAGTCATATAGGCAAAGGAAATAAAAAATAGGAAGCCTGTTTAAGGAGAGCCGATGTAAGGTTACTATCACTTTGAAAGTGAACGAGCTAGTAGGAGAAGAGAATCAAAAGCTATATGAAGATGACTAGAAGTGGAACAATGGGGAGAAGCTTGAGGAAAATCTAAACCTTAGTATTGTAAAACAGTCAGTCAAGAAGAAGTTGTTTCAAGAGGAGGGAGATGAAGAGGCTTTGTCGGCGATTGCTGAAGGATTCAAATGAAACATTAGTGTAATCTTGTCGCCGATGACTTTTCTCCAGCGAAGACCAACAATCAGGGTGGAGGAATCATGGAATCATTGAGAAGTTAGATCGTTCTAGTCGAGCTTCACCTTTCCAAGCTATGACGCTAGAGTGGATCGAGCATGCTTTCTATCACACTTACACAAAAAATGAAAGACAAATCTTACACTTCATGCATTACCATAAGTGGGGAGCGAAGTGGATAGGCCGATGAATCTAGAGCTAGGTCAGGCATCCAAATTTGGAATTTTATTTGATGAAGAATCAGAGGCATCATCTAAGAACTAGGTTTTGTCTGAGAAAAAAAACATAAAAAAAAAAAAAAAACGGAGGGAGTATTAAATGAAGACAAGCATAATCGGGTTGTGGATTCAAGTACAGGGGGTCAGGGTCAGCGGAGTAACCCAAAACCGCTTCTCCCTTTTATTTGGGATGGGGGCTGCAGTACCAAAAGAGAGAGATTAGTGCTCATAGAAGATAAGAATGAAGCAGTTCAAAAATGGCAAAGGAAACCAAAATCCAATGAAAACGTAGATATTGATGGCATCAAAGGGGAGGTTTTAAGCTATTTCAAATGCGATATTGCTCAACTGGCACCGGAAATCCCTATCCAACTGTGCTTGCTGTCAAGAGAGAAGGTAGCTTAGAAGTTAAGACCTGATTTCTTTTCTATTTCTGATGTGTGTGTACTTAAAAAAGGTGTTCCTATTAAATATATAAACCTAAAATTTTCAATTACCTTCTTTGGAGAGTAAGCCTGCTTGGATCCCTTTGACCCCCTATTAAAAAACTATGGGAATATCCGTTTCAAAGAAGGCAAAGGCTTTGCTATGGTAATTTCAAGAAAAATAAGTTGGTTTGGTGTGGAAGTTATTAGAAGACCAAAAGGAAAAAATTGGAAGATATACATGGAAAATTGCAAGAGTCCTAATAATTTTTTTTGAAAACCTGTGTTTCTCCTTTCAAAAATGGGTGTCTTCTGATATCTGGCAGGGTGGTATATGTGGTAAGAGAAATGTTATTCCTTTCCGACTTTAAAGGTGAGGGAATCTCAAATCCTATAGCATTGTGTTGTTTAAATACTAGAATTCTTGTCGCCAAAGTCAAAACTTGGCTCTCTATAGGTTGTGGTTGCACTGTGGAGATGAATTTTAAGAATTCTGTTGTTCCTCCTTCAATAGTGTACTCAAACCATATGAAATCTCTCTTATTGACAACATCTAGAATAAATAGGTTTGTGGGAGTTGTCCCTATGCAACTCCCACCCTGACAATGAAAGTTCTCTGCTAAAACTGTCAAGGGTTAGGTTTCCCCTCGACAGTTCATGCAATGAAAGAGACCCAAAGAAAAATAAAGGCAGAAATCTTCTTCTTGAGTGAAACAAAGTGTAGCTTGTTAAATTGTAGAAAGAAGTTTAATTGTTTGAGAGATTGGAACTACTATGGACTTAGTGGGGCTAGCAAGGGGCTTGGCTCTTTCCTGGGAAAAGAGCATGAATCTTCAAATTTTGGTAGCGGGCAAAAACCTTATTCATTCTAAAATTGAGAATTCGAACAATGATAAAACTTGTTTGTGTACTTTCATCTGTGAAGAGCTTGAGAAAAGCAAGAGGCTGCATTTTGTAGAAAAGATTAACTTTTTAGCAGCCAGAACATCCGGGCTTGGTGTTGCATTGGAGACTTTAATATGATTTTTAACTTGGGTGATAAAGTCAAGGGAAGAGAGTTCAGAGTTAAGAAAATTAGAAAGAATAATGGTTTTTTGCATGTGAGGGGACTTGAGGAAATCCAAAGCTCGGGTCTTAAGTATACTTTGACCAATAAAAGGGATCAAAAAAACCACATAAAGGTCAAGCTTGACAAAGGTCTATGTAACTTGGAATGGAAAAAATGGTTTCTTGATGCAAAAGAACTTGTTATTTCTACTTATGGGTCAAGACATCTTCTAATTTGCCTTGACACCAATCCTATAAATTTTAGGATTAGGAAGTTTTTTCGATTTGAAGAGATGTGGCTCACCCATGATAAATGTGTAGAGGTAATCAAGGAGGCGTGGGCAAATCAACAAGTCAACCACTCAGCCCCATCCATCACTTTATGTCTCCAACAAGTCAACAACTTTATCTCCATATTAAGGAGCTCACCCATGAGAATAGAGAGTGGATCGAGGCACAAGAAAATATCAAGACCATCCTTGAGAATCATTTCCAAAATATCTTTTCCTCCAAAAGAATGTTTCAAAAGAGAATATCAAAGAGAATCTCTTCCAAATGGCCCCTAGGCCTGATGGTTTTCTAACCTTTTCTTACCTTTTGGGATGTGCTTAAAGATATGGTGAAGGAAGTGATGTCCTTTTTAATAACGGAATCCTTAATAGAAATCCGAATTCAACATTCATAGCCCTAATCTCAAAAGTAAAAAAAAAAAAAACCCTATTAAACCAATTAGCTTGTGTAATACAATGTACAAGATAATTGCAAAAGTTTTTGCCAATAGATTGAAACCAATCCTTGATAAAATTATCTTAGAAAATCAAAGTGCTTTCATTCTGGGAAAAGCTATATCAGATAATATCCTCATTACCAATTGGGTAATGCACTTCATGACTCATACAAAAGCCAAGAGTGGATTTATGGCAATTAAACTAGATAATAAGCAAAGCTTATAATAGAGTGAAGTGGGAATTTTTTAAATTACCTATGAAAAAAATGGGTTTGGTAGTAAATGGATATCCTGGGTTATGGCATGTATTTCCTTAGTCTCTTACCAAATTTTGATAAAATGGCTCCCCCTTAAAGAAAATCCACCCCCATATGAAAAAAACCCTCTATCTCCTTTCCTTTTTTTTGTTGTGCTCTAATTTTTTTTTTTTTTGCTATTTTCAAGTGTGTAAAAATAAGTTCAATGGTGGGCTGGGTTTCTGAGACCCTATCTCTTTCAATCTGGCCATGCTATCAAAGCTAGCTTGGAGGTTGTGTTCTGACTGGAATATCTTGTGGGCTAGAGTTTTTAAAGCAAAATATTTCCTTGAGTCTCACTTTATCCATGCAAAGTTAAGAAATAGACCTTCGTGGAGTTGGAGAAGTATTCTTGAAGGAAGGAAAATTCTGGAAAAAAGGCATCTATTGGAGGGTTAGCATTGGGTTAGAAGTGAGAGTTTGGGATGATCCCTGGATTCCAAGTTTAAATTGTTTCAAGCTGGTGGGCCCTAGACAAGAAAACTCATCATATCTAGTAGTGGTTGACCTTATTAATCAAGATAGCAGGAGTTGGAATAGTAAAAAATTAAATTCACTTCTGTCCCTAGCTTTTGCCCAAAAAATCATAGATTTGGATCTCCCATCCAATCCATGGTGTGATAAACTAGTTTGGGTGGGTAGAAAAAATGGAAAATTCTCTGCTAGGTCTGCCTATTTCATTGCAAAACAAATGCAGGAGGGATCTTTCGAGGTCATTGCTGGTCCAAGGCTTGATAAAATTACTGGAACCTGATGTGGAGCCTCCCAATTGAACCAAAAATTAAGCATTTGCTATGGAGATGCAATATTGATGAGATAACAATTAAAAGAAATTTGTTTCGAAGAGGTTTGGTGGATCCGGACCTTTATGATAGGTGTTGTAACTTGTAAGGAGTCTGAAAATATTTTGCATTCTCTCTTGTAATGGGATAAAGCCAGATGTATCTGGCTGGGGGTCAGGTATTGGCATTAGCCCAGATTATTGTAATTTTTTCCCGTCCTTTGGGGACTGGATGATGAGCTTCATCTCTCAATTGGGGAGAGACCAATTGGAAGTGATAGCAAACATAGTTCTGATTCTATGGGGTATTTGGAGAGATAGGAATTCCTTTTGCTTTGACAAGGAAGATATAAGCCCTTTGGTTGTTATTTCTTCTATTCACAGGTTAATAACGGAAAGATCTCTTCACTGACAGCAGAAATTGGAAGGCTCTTCCAAAGCTAATCTGAAGAGTAACGCTGTCTTAGATGCCACCGGATCAGGGGATGCTGAAGATTAATGTTGAGGGTGGTTTTTTGTTAGGTAGACAGGCTTCTTTTGGTTTTATTATGCGAGACCACATGGGCCTTTGTTGGGATGCAGGTTTTGGGTCGACGAAAGCTTCACCACCTTCAGCTGCAGAGGCTAAAGCTTTATTGGAAGCTGTTAATTTTGCATACCAACTTGGTGCGGCAAATATCCTTTTTGAATCTGATTGTTACAGATTAGTGAAGTCTCTGTGCGCTCATGATGATAGTGAAGATCCCGATATCCTGCCAGGACATTAAAGAAGTTGCTGTTAGAAATAAATTCAGGTTTCAGTTCTGTCCGAGGATGGCTAATGGTGTAGCTCATGCTGCGGCTAAGTTCGGTTTTTTTTTTTTTTTTTTTTTAAGTTTTAAATCCAGTTCTTCCGTTCCTCTGTCTTTCAAATGTTCTAAACTTTGATTCATCTTTTTGTTTTCAGTTTAGCTTTAGCTTTAGTTTTAGTAGTTATCTGTTTTGTTTGTCTGTGTTTGTTCTCTGTTTGGGTTTAATGAAATTCTCTTTTACCAAAAAAAGAAAGGGTGATGTGCCATACTGCCACTATATGCAAATGATGACAAATGAACAATTCACAAAGGATGGTCATTTTCTTTGATGTCACCAGATAAAGGATGCCAATAGCTAAGGTTGCAACTGGCATGGGTCAAGTTGAAACCAGATTGTGCCTAACCCAAGTTTGGGGTGTTTACAAATCAAACTGGTGAAAATCAGGTTGAATCTAACCCGATTTTAAATGGGTTGAATCAGGGTTGAGGTTTCAGACAACTTTATTGAATATTTAGGTAATTTTAGTTATAATGAGACCTAAAAAGTCTTTATTGAATTTTTTGTCGTGCATTTTTCAGTCTAATCCAATGAACCTTCTGATAAAAATCGGGTTACTAAGGCTCAGTTTGGAAGGAGTGCAAATACAAATATGTACTATACAAATACATACAAAATAATACAAATTGTAAGGTTTTGCACTCTACACATTTGTATTTGTACTCCTTCCAAGCTGAGCCTAAGGTTAAGGGTTGGGTTGCGGTTAAAGTACCCTATCAAAGTCATCTTCAAAAAGTCAAAATGTTTCCCTTGTCAAAAACCTTAGGAGTGGTTTAAATATTCATCTCTTCTATTTATAAGATGCACAAAAAAGTTAATTTATCATAAGAGAATGCTTTTATTCTTGTATTCTTATTAACAAAGTTCTGTTAATACACTACTGGAAATGGATAAAAAGAAAAAATGGAGAGCGAGAAGATAATAATAACAAGGCTCTAGCTGGATCAGCTGGTAAAGTCGGTGAATGAAAAAAAAAAAAAAAAAAGAAAGAAAGAAAGAAAGAAAACACACATACACTGCATTCCCGCTCTCGCTTACTGACATAATTTATTTTCTTTCAAAAATTTATTTCATATTGTTTTTCCTTCCAACCAACGGCTATAAAAGGCTAGTGCTTCTTGTGGCTTGTACTCAGGGACAGTATGTCCAGCTCCCTGCACCAACGAAAAGGAAGTTAGAATCACAAATATTAAATTTAAGGCTGAAAATTGGAAGAAAAAAATATTCAATTATTTCAGTATGTCCCCATAATACCAACCATATGGGGTTGGTTACATGAATCCTGTTTCGCCATTCCATTCTGTTTACTGCCACATCTATTGTTAAATTATGAGCACTAAAATCATTTCCTAGCAGTTCAACCCATGTCCTTTTAGGTCTGCCCCTAACCCTACCAGAAAAATTGTTCATTCATTGTAAATATGGAAGTCTTCTATAATTATATTTCTTCAATAAAATTTTCCATGAATCAGTGATATCACTGATTCACTAGAGAAGTCCTGTAATCAGCATCACCAGTGAAAAAAATACCAGAATTAATGCACCAGTTCCAATCAGAAATATTAACTTTAAAAGAAAAAAATGGCAATATCAACAAATAAGAATGTTCAGGATTTCAAAATCAGTGATCCATTTGTCAGTCCATCTAAAAACAGAAAATCCACATTTCTATCCAAAGTTCCACAGAAACCCCGACTTCTAAAGTGAAGGTAGACAAATCTATGTTCCATGGAAGAATAATCAAATTTAGATTTGATTTTCTATGCTTATTGAAATTAAAGAAAAAAAGATAATTAAGCAGGAAGTTATAGCATGTGCAAACCTTTATCGTGAGGAAGGTGATGTTTTTATCATAGCCTTGAATGTACCTGAAAGAAATAAAATAATCTTTCTTTCAAGAAATAAAACAATCTAATTGTGAATAACTTAGTTGTATGAAGTACGTTAAAAGTTCCTATCATGAGCATCTATTACTTTGGTGATCATATATGTAAAGTAAAATGTAGTGGTAATGGTATGATAGAGTAGTTCAATATGAAGGTTACCATAATTTGTGTACCATGTTCATCCTTATCAACTAATGAATGGGTAAATCAAATATTTATAAACAGGAAGTGAAATAACTTACCCAGCAATTTGCTCATTACAAGTCCAAGGTCTCCATTCATCTATGATCTTATATCCAAGTGATCTAGTCCACGCTTCAGTCCCAGTGAATGGCACACACATGTCATGGTCACCACTGCCAGAAATAAGCAAGACCATCTAAGTACAATATTTACATGTTAAGAAAATGCAAACCAAAATGAACAGAAAAGCAGAACTCTTATTTTCATCATTTCCTCAATGATATGGTAAGTATGAAAGTATTTGAAGCCTTCGAACTTGTCTCTTTTCTTCTGATTTCTTCTGTTTTCTCTCAGCCTGTTTACATGGTAACAAAGCAGGATTGGCAGCAGTTTTGAAGCTCTTTTCTCTCTTAGTTTCTATTTTTTACTCTCACACATTCTCAGCTGGTGTTTGGAAGGAGTCTTTCTAAATATGACTTGACTGATCAAATAAGAAAAATAAACCTCCTATTCTTTTTTTTTGTTTTGGTTGTAGCACCAAAGAAATATTTCTCTGGGGTCTATAGTTGTTTGTTATTTGATATATAAGGAGTCAATATGGTTTTCCTCCGTTCATGTGGTGTAACAGGACCTGTAAAAGGGATGATTCTCATACTATGGAAATAATAACTCATTACTTTTTCACATCTGATCTAAGGGGTATTCCTGTTGGACGGACAGTACTGCTATAGGACATGTGTTGAATCTATTGTATAGGTTATGAGCCTGTAGTGGACTGTTTCCAGGTCTAAGAGTGACTTCTGTATGGTACAATTGAACAAAACCGATCACTTTTCTCTGTGTAGATCTGATAATAATTGGGGTACAAGGAGCAATAGATGACTGATTGCTGAAGGATTCAGTTGAATTAAATCTTTCACCTTTTTTGATCTGTTCAGACTTGCTTATGAAAAGTAACAACAGTAGTAGCAGGTGGATGCTAATTTGATTAGCCAGAACTGTCAGTGCTTGAAGTGTTAGTGTGTTACAATTACTTTCAACTGAAGATTGAGCAGTATCTGAAAGGATTGTCTGTATTTGGAAATGGCGAGGATAATAGGAGTTTCCCAATATCCATCACACCTCTTGATGGATTAAACTACTTAAGAGTGGTCCAAGGATGTAAAGCTGCTTGTAGATAGAGGAGAAAATTTGGGTTATCAAGCTGCCAGAATTATTGAGCCTAAAGATGGTGGACCTGCACATGATAAGCGCGAGTAAGAGAACTACATGTTGATATCATGGCTGTTATCTACTACTAATCAGCCCACACTGAGAAGAAACTTAATGTCTATAGCAAGGGTCTAACTAGTATGCATCACATTGAACTTTGTAACAAGTTGGGGATGAATGGCATATATAATCCAACTTGAGGGGAATATTATAATGCTGTTTTCTATCATACAAGTGTACATAGGGATATACTAGTAAAATTACTTTTCATTATGACACCCTAACATAAATAACAAAGTGGGTGCCACCAAACCCACTTTGAAGCCTTGAAACTTTATATCTTTTTTTCCGTACTTTGCTAGGAGATAATCTGCCACCTGGAAGAGTGAGAAACATCTAGGAGTGCAAGTTGAAAAGTGACGTGAAGAACCTAAGACAGGGGGAGAAGAGTGTAGCAATCTACTACTCTATACTAAAGTCCCTATGGCAAGAAATTGATGTTATGGAGACAGTTGTATGGGAGAGTAAGAATGATGTTGAAATGTATAGAAAGTTGGTGGAGAGAAATAGGGTGTTTGAATTTCTCACTGGACTCAACCCTGAGTTTGACATCATTAGGCAAAATATCCTAGCCAAAGATGAGGTCACTCTTTCCCAGGCATACGCTATGATAAGCAGTGAGGAGAGTAGACGGCAGGTTCAGTTGCAGAGTCCACCTACAGAATACTTTGCACATGCTGGAATAAAGCCAAAGGGTCCTACTGAGAAAAAGGAGCAGATATGTGAATATTGCAAGAAACCAAGGCATACAAAGGACACTTGCTGGAAGCTTCATCCTGAGCTTCTTCCTGATAGGTTTAAGAATAACAACAACTCTAAGAAGGGCTATCAGGTAGGAAAGCCTAAGACAGCTAATGTTGCTATAGTACCTGAAGGAGGAAATAAGGAGAGTGAAGAAAAATCAACCATTGAGCAGTTGGCAGGAATGAAGGCGGATTTTGAATGCTAAATCACTTGGAAGCTACTGTTTCTTCATCTCACTCTTTCAGCAACACATCATCTTCATCTGCATTTGCTCACTCAAGTATTCGTTCTTCTGCAAATCATGCTTCAGATTCAGGTAATCATAAAATCCCTTGGATTATTGATTCCGGTGCATCAGACCATATGACCAACCTGTTTAATCTCTTTTGCTCATACCACCTTCTCTCTGGTAAAGAGAAAATATCCCTTGCTGATGGGTCTCTTGCTCCCATCTCTGGTAAAGGGGATATAAAGACCTCTGACACCCTTTATTTATCCTCTGTCCTTCATGTCCCTAAACTTAATACAAACCTTTTATCTGTTAGCAGCTTAACTAAATCCATGAATTGTAGCATAACCTTTTTTCCCACTCATTGTGTTTTTCAGGACCTGCAATCTCAGAGGATGATTGGGAGTGGCCATGAGGCAAACGGAATATACTTGTTGGACACACCGGATAGAGCTTTTGGACCACCTCATGGAGTTGCCTTAGAGTTAGTTTTGTCAGAGTCTATTGACAAAGTTTTGTTATGTCACTTTCGATTTAGTCATTTGTTGATCCCAATCATAAGCTTTCTGCTACAGATGGTGACCTTTTATCTGATAAGGGGGTGTTTCAAAGACTGCTTGGGAAGTTGTTATATCTTTGCATGACTCGGCTAGACATTTCCTATGCAGTAAGTGTTATTAGTCAATTTATGCATTCTCCCAGAGATACTCATTTAGCTGCTACAGAAAGGGTTCTGTGTTACTTCAAAGGTACTCCAGGGAAAGGTATTCTATTTGCCAAACATGGACACATGAACCTGGAAGCTTTCATTGATGCTGATTGGGCATGATGTATTGATGATAGAAGATCCACCTCAAGTTATTGTGCTCTGGTCGCTGAGAACATTATGTCATGGAGGAGTAAGAAACAGTCTTTAGTTGCTAGATCCTCAGCTGAAGCAGAATACAGGGCAATGGCACATGGTGTGTCAAAATTACTGTGGCTACGATCCCTTTTAGAAGAATTGGGGGTTGACTACGAGAAGCCAATGATGCTCTACTATGACAACCAAGCAACTATCAATATTGCACATAATCCTATTCAACATGACAAGACTAAGCACATTGAGGTTGATAAACATTTTATAAGGGAAAGAGTTTCCTCAGGAGAAGTTTGTTTGTCATTCATCACATCAGACGAACAATTGGCTGATATCTTGACCAAGGGAGTTCCGAGAGGGAAAATGACACTATATAAGCAAGCTGGGCATGATTGACATCTATGCTCAGCTTGAGGGGGAGTGTAAAGAGACTAAGCCGAATGGGTCCTAGTATCTTCTCTTGTAATATCTTTTCTTTTTTTCTTGTTAGCTAATGGGCCTCTCTTAATGGGCCTGTTATTTCTTTTTTGTTTGATCTCTTTATGTTACTGCCTAGTTGGCCGCCCACTTAAGGGCATACTTGTAATTACTTTAACATTAATTCTTAATAAAAAGGATTAGAGAAGAAAGGGAAGAATAATTCAAACCTGTCTTCTTCTTCCTCCTCTTTTCACCATCTTCTTCTCTTGTACTGCTGCTCTTACTTTTCTTCTTCCTTTTTCTCTCTAATTTTCAAATTTACACCTAATTTTTTAGGATTGATTTACATCTCTGAGTTCGGTAAAAACTTGGCCCTGACTTGTGGAATTCTTTCCCTCTCTTTTTACTTCAGTTTGCAGGTCAGGTGGTTTCAAAACAGATTGCATACAAACTTCCAGATCCCTATACCAGTCAAAAGACTTTCCCCTAGGCTCCACCCTTCTTGTAATACTATCTGGATTCTGCAAAAAACTTGGCCCTAGGGGTGTCAATTGCACTGGATTTGGTCCAATATGAGTCCACTACAGATGGACCAGGGCCAATCCAATCCGAAGAAAACTCCAGACCATTTTGGACCAATCCAATTCAATGTCAGGACCATCCAATTTGTTCAAATTAATTTTAATTGAGATTTGTTCCTCTTGGCAATAAATCCGATTGAAATATGAGGAAGTAGAGAAGAGAAGGAAAGAAGAGAGAAAAGAAGAAAGTGAGTTGTCCTAGGATTGTGCATGAACTGACTAAGGGCACCCACTGCATAAGCAATATCAGGCCTGGTCATAGACAAATACAAGAGTCTCCCTACGAGTCTCTGGAACTTCTTCACATCTTTCAAAAACTCTCCCTGACTGTTTCCCAACTGATGATTAGATTTAATTGGTGAGTCAATTGGTTTTCCCCCAACTTGCCTGTATCTTCTAGTAGATCTAGTACATATTTCCGTTGGGAAATAAAGATGCCCTTGTGGGAGTGGGCAACTCCAATTCCAAGGAAATAACGTAAGGGGCCTAGATCTTTCACCTCAAATTGAGTGGCTAAGAATTTTTTTAGTCTCCGTATTTCAGCCTCCTAATCTCCTGTGATCACTATATCATCCACATACACAATTAGAGCTGCAATTTTCCCTTCACCTTTTTTCACAAATAGAGTGTGATCTGACTGGCATTGTTTGAACCCCATCTGTTGAACTACTAAGTGGAACTTACTAAACCAAGCCCGAGGTGATTGTTTCAACCCATATAAAGATTTTTTTAACCTGCACACCTTTTGTTCACTGACTTTGGCACAAAAATCTGGAGGTTGGGTCATGTACACTTCCTCTTCCAAGTCACCATTCAAGAAAGCATTTTTGATGTCCAATTGGTGAAGTTCCTAGTCAAGATTTGCTGCCAATGAAAGAAGAATCCTGATAGAGTTCATCTTGCTACTGGAGCAAAAGTCTTTGCATAGTCCACTCCATATACCTGTGTAAAACCTCTTGCTACCGGTCTAGCCTTGTACCTTTCAACAATTCCATCAGCCTTGTGTTTCACTGTGAACACCCAGTTGCAACCCACTAGTTCCTTCCCTTCAGGAAGATCCACCAACTCCCAAGTGCCATTTTTGTGTAATGCATTAATTTCTTCCTGCATTGCATCTATCCATTCAGGTTTAGATAAAGCTTCTGCCATATTCTTAGGAATGAGGACACTGTCCACAGAAGAGAGGAATGCACGGAATGAAGGTGAAATGTGATCATAGGACACAAAATTAGAGATAGGATGATTAGTGGTACAAGATCTAACACCCTTTCTCTTAGCAATAGGAACATTAAGATCATTGATGGCAGGGGAATCAACATTGAGAGGAACAAGCATATCAATAGGAGCAAGTGTACCTGGATGATGAGACGGATTTGCCTCTGGCGAATCCGATGATGTTGGTTGCATGGTGTCAGATTCCACAGCTCTTGAACTCTGCTAGCTTTTATGGCGATGATGAAAGACACGGAATGGAGGAGGATCAGGTAAAGGAGGTAGTTGAGTTTGAGCCGCTTGTTTCTCCTCAACCCTACTCTCCCCCTAAGGAGAAACCGAGAAGAAAGGTTGATTCTCAAAGAATGATACATCAATGGAGACATAGTACTTGCGAGAGGTAGGATCATAGCAACGATACCCCTTTTGAGATAAAGGATAACCAAGGAAAACACAAGGAATAGCCTGAGGATCAAGCTTACCTCGAGTTGGGGACAAGTTATGGACAAAGCAACGACGCCAAAAAACACGCATCGAAATGGTGGACAACGAAGCTGTAGGAAAAAAAAGTTGATGTGGGGCCTTATACTCTAGTAACCGAGATGGCATACGGTTGATGATGTATGTAGCACACAAAACTGCATCCATCCAAAAACGTTTTGGCACATTCATATGAATTAATAAGCCACGAGCTACTTCGAGAAGGTGACGGTTCTTTCGTTCAGCAACACCGTTTTGTTGGGGTGTCCTGGCACAAGAGCTTCGTTGAAGTGACCCACTCGAAGCAAAAAATTCAGTGAGATCACTATGGAAGTATTCCTTCGCATTGTCCGACTAGAAGATATGGATTTCAGTTTGGAACTAAGTGAACACCATGCGTTGAAAGACTTTCACAATTTTTGGCACTTCATCTCTAGATCGCATAGGGTAAACCCAAGTGTATCAAGAGTAATCATCAATCAAGGTAATGAAGTACTTATATCCAACCTCAGTGGGCAGAGTAACAAGACCCCAAACATTAGAATAGACAATATGAAATGGAAATTCAGATCTTTTATTTCTCAAAGGTAAAGAACTTCTACAATGTTTACTCAATTCACATGTCAAACACTGTAACTGACTCATTGACAAGGACTCAAACAACTTTGGGAACATAACTTTTAATGACTCAAAAGAAAGATGACCAAGACGACTATGCCATAAATAGGCTTGACTCTCACTGGACAAACTCATGGACTCTGTAGCCACAAGACCAGCTTTATTCTCCAACACGTAGAGACCATCCACCGTGCTTCCTCTACCAATCGTCTTCCCCGAGGCCAAATCCTGAAACACACATGAAGTCGGAAAAAAAGTGACTGAACAATTCAATGAGAGAGTTATACTACTAATGGACAACAAATTTATAGGTAATTTCGGAACATGCAGTACATTAGAAAGGGTAAGGCCGAGTGGGAGAGGTATGGTACCTTGGCCATCTATGGTAGAGAAAGAACCATCAACAAGTCTCACCTTATCTCTCCCAGAGAGAAGGTTATATGTCTGAAATAAATTTGACTTACCAGTCATGTGGTTTGAGGCTCCAGAGTCAATAACCCAAGGAGAATCAGTGGTATGAGATGACACATGGAAGGCAGTGGCAACGTTACCTGATGTAGACGCGAAAGAGGTAGAGGGAGTAGGACCAGAATCCATCTGGCGGAGAGTCCTACCATACAATTTCAAATGGTCACGAAAGGAGTTGATAATTTCTTCCTTAGGGTCAGAACTGGGATGCCTCTCCTGAGTTACCAATGGACTAGTCTCTGGAGATGCCATATTAGCTGAGTTATACTTTTTCTGATTCTGCTGACTTGGTTTCTTGCCCTGATCAGGTGTTGAATTCTTACCCAAATCTTGTGCCTAATTAGGTTTTCCATGGAGATCCCAACATGTATCTCTAGTGTGTCTTGTCTTCTAGCAGTGAGTGCACCAAAGTCTACTCTTATCATCTGTTATCTTCTGAGAGTCACCTTTCTTAAAAGCACCTTCGACATTTGTATATGAATTTCCCCGGACAGCTAGGGCAACTAACTCCCCCTCTACACAATTCATCACACTTCTTCTACTCTCTTCTAACTGCACTAAGGCATACACCTCCTGAACTGATGGCAAGTCTTTACTACCCAAGATCTGCACCCTGATGGACTCATATGAAGGATTCAGCCCTAGGAGGAAGGCAAAGACCCGTTGCTGAGATACAAGTGACTTATACGCCTTTGCATCTTCATAACACTTCCAGTTCACATTCTGGTAGTGATCAAGTTCTTTCCATATCGATGTCAAATCAGAATAGTACATCGAGAGACTCCTCTCCCCCTGCTTAAAAGTAGAGGATTCAGCTTGTAGTTGGTATATCTTGGCATAGTGTCTCTGCTCTGAATAGGTGGACTTTGCTTGTTCCCATATCTCACAAGCAGTTTCAGCCCACATAAAAGTCTTCCTTACCTGTGGCAGCATGGAAACCAAGAGACATGACATCACCATACTATTCTCTTGGTTCCACCTATCATATTCAGCACTTCCGTTCTTCGGTTCCTTCACTCTCCCATTGATGTATCCTATTTTCCCCCTAGCAGTGATGTAGAGTTTTATTCCCCTAGACCACTCAAGGTAATTTAGACCATCAAAGGGAATAACAGCCATGGGGAAATTCATATCCATTCCCCCACTCACTCCATTGTGGCTCCCTGAAATCTATGAAGTAGCAGAATTCTCAGACGACATGGTAAACACAGTTTTTTGATCTAAACTCTCAACTTAGGATCCCTCCTTATATCGACAAAAGCTCCACACACAACAATTCAGTTCTGGACTTAATCTGAGCACAAAAAACAGCACCAATTTCCAAAGAAAAACTATGACGAGACTGATTTTCAGATCTGCATGAAGAACGGTCCCAGCCTACTGGTTTTCCAATAAGTTCCACCACAGCATTAATCAATAAGAGAGATCCTAACACACATGAAATCAGACTAACGAACAGAGAAAACAGGTCATCTACGACCTACAGTCACCTTTTCACAAGTACAGGATCACACAATCCAACAAATAAAAAAAAAGGTATAACCCTCACAAAAGTCTACCGACATTCAGTGGTTTGGATTCATTTGTTCTCCACTTGGTACAAGACCAAGGAAAGAAATAAAAGAAGAAAGAAAACTTTAGGGTTGTACCAGTTGCAGATCTGATTTGATCAGCCCAGATTCAGTCCCCTGTTCTGCCTAGATTCAGCTACTTGAAGAGTAAAAACTTTGTCGCCCAGATTCAACAGCCTTGCTCTGATACCATCTTGGCAATAAATCCGATTGAAATATGAGGAAGTAGAGAAGAGAAGGGAAGAAGAGAGAAAATAAGAAGAAAGAAAGGAAGAAGAAAAGGTTTGGAGCAATGGAACATGTGTTGGTGGCGCCAGCTTCTATTATATTATATAGGGCGGCAGAAATAATAAGGGAAAAGACTCTTGTGCCCCTACTGTAAGTGAGTACAATAACAGAAATAACAGAAAATAAAAAATGCTTTAACTAGCCAAACAGACCCTAACACAAATAACTAAATTATTTCAACAGTTCCAACCTAAACCTGGTCCATTGACACCTGTATTCTTATCTTCAATTCAACCCAATCCAATATAAATCCATTGTGGATGGACCAGGTTCAATCCAATCCAAAATAAATACTTTGGACCATTAAGCCTGGAATGGTCCCATTCAATATGTCTTATTGGTCCCTCCAATCCGTCCAAATTGATTTTGATTTGGACAGAATCCAACCCAAAACTGGTTCATTGACACTACTTAATGCCTTACTTACAAAAAACCCACATTTTCTATCCACAACAAAACTGGACAAAAGAAGAACTTCCTTGATCTTTTATTAAGCAAGTTGACATTGTAGAGAACATTGATGTGGGCCCCACAGCTATGGTCCCACTCTGTCCGTAGGGTAGAATGTATCTAGTCACAACTGTGGTTATTTTGCTATTCTGTTATTTCTAGTTTCAGCTTTATATTGTTTGTTATTTGTTAGCAGTTATGATGTAAACACCAAGGGCAGATATGTCCTTTCATGTAACTAGCATAACCTATATATATTAACTTAAAGTGGCGGCGGCAGAATATTGACATTCTGTTCTTCTCCTCAAAATCTGTGTTCTACTCTTTCACCACTCTTTCTTCTACTTCTTCTTCACTTTCTCTTCTCATCGAACCTGAAATCTCTTAGTGGTTAAGACTGAATAGCAGTCTTGAAAACCTACATGGTATCAGAGCCAAGTTAGGGTTTTTCATGTGAGTCTAATATCAGCCGACCACATGAGAATCCCCTAGGACTGAAAGCTGAAAAGGAGGAGTTCGCAGACTGATTCTTGGAGATCGCCAGAGGTGCTAGCAGCTGTTGGAAACTTGCTAGGGTTGCAGAGTGTTGGTGGTCAGGAAGGATCAGAGAAGACTAGGGTTCAGGTAACCCTAGAAGGCAGCGAACTATTTTTTCCTTGTAAGTTGTTTACGTTTTAAGAGAAGTTCTATCAGAGAAGATAGGTTGGACCTATCTGGAGAGGAAGGCCGAACCATTCTAGTTCTTTCTCTCTTTGATTCACTAGGGTTTTACAGCAAACCCTGGATCGAACTGTGTTTCTCTATACTCTAGGGTCTGAAAGTGATCTGCGGCAAGCCCTAGTGTTTGACTGAACTCTGTGATCTACCTAGAGCTACTCTTAAATTTTTTGGTAGGTCCGATCAGATTCTAGGGTTTCTTATTAACCCTACTGCAAGCTCATTTATACAGCTTGGATTGTGCGACTGAATTGCTTCCTTTCAGGACTGATTAAAACCCTAACTTTCCCTAGCATATCAGTTTATTTTTAAAAGCTGTTCTCAGAGTTCTAAGGGGGTTAGAGATCTACGGACAGCTACTGCTATGTTGGCTAGTTGGTTTCAGATCAGAATTATTTCGGTTTTTTGTGCACATACACTGAGAATACAGATCAGGCCTATACTGTTTTGATTGTGATTGGTGATTCAAGTGTTGTTTTGAGACTTGACAGAAATGGAGTCTAAAATTCAAGCAAAAGGCAGTCTTGGGAACATCAGTTATGATGGTATTTCTGAGATGAGTGGTCAGATTACGACCGTAAAGTTTGATGGATCAAACTATTTGGAATGGGCCCAATCAGCCATGATGGCTATTGGTGGAAGAGGTAAATTAGGGTACCTCCTGAGAGATATGAAAGAACCTTCCAAGGGAGACCCGACATATACCAAGTGGATGCAAGAAAATTACTTGGTTATGACATGGATGTGTAATTCTATGCAGCCTCATATTAGCCAGAATTATTTGTGGGCAAAGACAACTAAGGAGATATGAGATGTTATGAAAGAAACTTACTCCCAACCCCTTAATGTTGCCAGAGCATATGAATTGAAATGTGAAGTGAACACCCTTAAACAAGGAGAGAAACCGGTGTCGGTCTACTTCTCTACCTTGAAGTCCCTGTGGCATGAGATTGATTACTTAGAGACTCTTGAGTGGGAGAGTTCCAAAGATGCTCAGACCCATAGAAAGCACATCGAGACAAACAGAGTGTTTGAGTTCTTGGCGGGACTGAACTCAGAATATGATATTGTGAGGCAGCAGATTTTGACTAGAGACAGTGTGGCTCTCTCTCAGGCTTACTCATTTGTACACAGTGAAGAGACCAGAAGGAAAGTTATGATGCAACCCACATCAGCCTTTGTAGCGGTTACACCCAAATCAGGGGGTGATTCAGAGAAGGACAAGAGGAAGGAAGACAAGAAGGATGTAGTATGTGAACATTGTAAGAAACCCAAACATACAAAAGAGACATGTTGGAAACTGCATCCCCACTTGGTTCCTGCAAAGTTAAGAAACAAGAAGGGCACTGCTCATGTAGCCATGAACACTGATTCAGCATCTTCATCTGGCACAAAAGGAACATCTTTGGAGACATTAGCTGCAGTTCAGGCTGCCCTAATACAACTAGAAAAGGAGGTTAGAAATTCAGCTCAGCCACTGCAGCCTCCATCAGCCCCTATCACATCTACCTTCGCCTATTCAGGTACTCGAGCTTCAGCCTATCATGTCTTAGCTCCAGGTACTACTGAACCTTGTTGGGTAATAGACTCAGGTGCATCTGATCACATGACTAGCTTGCCTTCATTGTTTACTACTTACCATTTGTCTTCTGGTAGGGATAAGGTATCTATTGTTGATGGCTCCCTGGTTCCTATTTCTGGGAAGGGCGACATCAAACTTTCAGATACTATCTCCCTATCATTTGTTTTGCATGTTCCTAAGCTTGATACTAACCTTCTTTTAGTTAGTAATATTACCAAGCATATGAACTGCTCAGTAACCTTCTTCCCTGACCGATGTGTTTTTCAGGACTTGGAGACGCAGAAGGTGATTGAGACTGGCCGTGAGACGAATGGGATCTATCTGCTCGGGGAGCGGTTCCATCAAAGAGAGTTAGTAGAGAAGTTGTCTTTTGTTTCTCAGAGTGCGAGTCCGGTTATGCTTTGGCATAACCGATTAGGTCATTTGTCTTTTCGATCTTTACAGAGTTTGTTTCCTACTTTATTTGAGTCTATTGAGTTGTCTCAGCTACAGTGTGAAAGTTGTGAGTTTGCTAAGCATTGTAGAAAGTTTTATTTATTGAGTAATAAAAGGAGTGATAATTCTTTTGATATTGTGCATACTGACGTTTGGGGGCCTTATCATATCCCTTCCATGGGTGAGTACAGATACTTTTTGCTATTTGTTGATGACCATACTCGTTTTTCTTGGGTTTATCTCATGCGTTCACGAGATGAGGTACCTTCCCTGACCCAAAATTTTCACCAAATGATCCTAACCCAGTTTGATGCCAAGATCAAAGTTCTCAGATCTAATAACGCAAAGGAATACTTTGCTAAATCATTGACATCTTATCTTCTTCATCATGGGGTTATCCACCAGAGCTCTTGCCCTCATACACCTCAGCAGAATGGAGTTGCCGAGAGGAAGAATAGGCACGTTTTGGAAGTGGCTAGAAGCCTCATGTTTACTTCCAATGTCCCTATTCGCTTCTGGGGGGATGCTATCCTCACGGCAGTATACCTTATTAATCGGGTCCCTTCCAGGGTCCTTGATATGCAATCTCCTTTTTTGCTTCTACACCCACGTGAGGACTTGTTTTCTATTCCCCTTAAGACATTCGGTTGCACTTGCTTTGTTCAGCTTCTTGGACCCCATCCTTCCAAGTTCGAACACAAAGCCTCCAAATGCATCTTCCCTGGTTATGCACAAACACAAAGTCTCCAGGAGGAAGTTTGTCTCCATGGATGTCACTTTCTTTGAGGGAACACCCTATTATCCTCGGGTTGCCCCTCAGGGGAAAAGTAGTGAGAGTGGGGGTGTGAGTTCTTGTCTTCAGGGGGAGAGTGTGAGAGCGAGGCAGTTCCTTTACCTATTCCATTGGGTGATGAGAGCTGCAATGGTGAGGGTGGTCAGAGGGATCAGGAGTTGAGGGAAAGCTGCAATGGTGAGGGTGGTTAGAGGGATCAAGAGTTGAGGGTTTATCACAGGCGGTGCAGGCAGGTTGATCCTGATCATCAGCAGTCTAGACCAGGTCCAATCTCATCTGCAGCTCCAGGTCCAAAGACTTCAGTCCCAGAGCCCACAGAGACTTCCCCTACAGATGATCTTGACCTTCCAATTGCAGTCCGTAAAGGGAAACGACATTGTGCCACATCCACAGCCCACTGTATTTCCCATTTTTTATCCTATAATCGCCTATCTCCTACCTACAGGTCCTACCTTAGCTCCATTTCCAATGTCCCTATTCCAAGAATAGTGCAAGAAGCCCTATCCGTCCCTGAATGGAAAGATGCAATGCAAGTTGAGATGGATGCCCTATTGAAAAACAACACCTGGGAGGTAGTTGATTTGCCAGAAGGAAAGAAACCAGTTGGATGCAAATGGGTATTTACGATGAAGCATAATGCAGATGGATCTATTGAGAGGTATAAAGCTCGGTTAGTTGCAAGAGGGTTTACACAGACTTATGGCATAGATTACTTGGAGACATTTGCACCGGTAGCCAAGATGACTACTATTCGAGTTTTATTGTCCCTTGCAGCAAGTCACACTTGGCCTTTATACCAAATGGACGTGAAAAATGCCTTTCTGAATGGAGATATGCAGGAAGAAGTTTACATGCGTTTGCCTCCTGGATTCTATGATGCAGAAATAGGAAAGAAGGTCTGCCGGCTCAACAAGGCTTTGTATGGTTTGAAACAGTCACCTAGGGCTTGGTTCGATAGATTCAGACTAGCACTTGTGAAGTTTGGATATGTACAGGCCCAGTCAGATCATACCCTATTCATCAAGAGGGTGGAGTCCTCTTTGACACTACTGGCAGTATATGTTGATGATATTGTGGTCACAGGGAATGATAGCCATGAGATTGAGTCTCTTAAACAGCTTCTTCACCAAGAATTTGAGGTGAAGGACCTTGGTGTACTCCGGTATTTTTTGGGTATTGAGGTTACTAGATCCAAACAGGAAATCTTTATATCTCAGAGGAAATATGTCCTAGACCTGTTGGCAGAAACTAGAAAGTTAGGTGTCAAGCCTGCAGATACACCAATTGAACAGAATCACAGGATTAGTGCCGAGAGTGGGGAGTTTCTTGAAGACAAAGTTATGTTCCAGCAACTGGTAGGAAAGCTCCTATATCTCTGCCTCACTTGGCCAGATATTACTTATGTTGTTAGTGTTGTCAGCCAGTACATGCATTCTCCTAAAACCACACATCTTCTTGCGGCAGAAAGAATCTTAGCCTACTTGAAGAGATGCCCAGGTAGGGGTATACTTTTCAAGAACAACAATCACATGAAGGTGGAGGTCTATACTGATGCAGATTGGGCTGGGAGTGTTGATGATAGAAGGTCTACCTCAGGATATTGTGCCCTTGTGGAAGGAAACCTTGTCTCCTGGAGAAGTAAGAAACAAAGTGTTGTCTCCCGGTCAAGTGCTGAAGCAGAATACAGGTCCATGGCCAATGGAGTGGCTGAAATCCTATGGCTAAGATCTCTACTTGAGGAGTTGGGTATTGAGTATGAGAAGCCCCTGATGTTGTATTGTGATAATCAAGCTGCCATTAATATAGCACATAATCCAGTACAGCATGACAGAACCAAACACATTGAAGTTGACTGCCATTTTGTGCGAGAGAGGGTCTCATCTCAAGAAGTATGCCTCCCTTACATCACATCCAGTATGCAACTAGCAGACATCCTCACTAAAGCCATATCAAGAAAGAAGCTAGAGACGGATCTATCCAAGTTGGGAATGATGAACATATACTCCCAACTTGAGGGGGAATGTAGAGGACATTGATGTGGGCCCCACAGCTGTGGTCCCACTCTGTCCGTAGGGTAGAATGTATCTAGTCACAGCTGTGGTTATTTCTAGTTTCAGCTTTATATTGTTTGTTATTTGTTAGCAGTTATGATGTAAACACCAAGGGCAGATATGTCCTTTCATGTAACTAGCATAACCTATATATATTAACTTAAAGTGGCAGCGGCAGAATATTGACATTCTGTTCTTCTCCTCAAAATCTGTGTTCTACTCTTTCACCACTCTTTCTTCTACTTCTTCTTCACTCTCTCTTCTCATCGAACCTGAAATCTCTTAGTGGTCAAGACTGAATAGCAGTCTTGAAAACCTACAGACATGATAGATATCTATGCTCCACTTGAGGGGTAGTATGGAAATTCTGAGATATATGCCAATAGGGGTATTTACATAACTTCTCAAGTTTAAATACTAGTAGATCAGCTTTGCTGACACTATATCATTCTAAAGTTCTTTCAATCTATAAAAGCTAGCAACCTAAAGGAACTTGTAAGTCTTGAAGAATAAAATGTATCCATTTTTTAGTGCAAACACCTAAAACCAAAAAACCTACAATGTGTGGTCAGTCTGAAAACTGTCAAGAGAACATTATTCCCCTTCCACTGATGACCAATTATAGTCTGAAATTACTCAACAGAATTCCAGTATGGATTTCTAAAAGATAGATAAGCTTTCTAAACAGAAGAGCAGCTTCTTAGCACCTACTAATAGATCTGCATTAATTTATTGAGAAATTTATTTATGAAGCTTGAGCAGGACTTTCATGTATTTGAAGAGTCAAAAGCATCTGGCCAAGGGAAGTCTAATTACATAGACAAAGAATACAGCCTATTGCACCTTGATTTGGTTTTGAAAATCAGTTAGTAATTCCAAATTCCCATGAAAATGATCCCTGAAATTTCTTTTAACTTTTTACAAGTTACTGTATTGAAGCTTTTATCTACACAAATAGATGATAGGTTATTTCCTTCTCTTGTAGACTGTAGTCAAGAGGCCAGACATTAGTCCACAACTTTGTTTTCTCATTATCACATAATAATTGCTAATTATTCATATATGGTATTCTATAACGTCCAGATCTTCATATCAGTCAAATTAATAATAAAATATGCATTTCATGTCATATAAGCAAGCTTATGCATAGAACATCTCTTTCTGAACTCCTTATAGGGCTTACAATTGTTTAATCAGGTGTTAAATTTGAAGATTAAGATCTCAAGCATAATTTAAACTGCATATTCAGAACCTTAATTGATTTTAATAAAAATAATGAAGTTGTTGTAGTTCGATAGAACAAGAAGACAGAAGAGAGAAGAAGAGAAGGAAGAAAGGAGAAAGAGAGAGGAGAAAAGAAAATCTATTCAAATCAGTGGCTGGCGGCGCCTAAGTTAGTATTTATACTTAGGGCGACAGCTTATAACAAATACAATGGGAAAAGCCAAAAATGCCCCTACTAGGCCGCTACACATTACAACACTCCCCCTCAAGTTGGAGCATATATGTCAATCATGCCAAACTTGTCACACAGTTCATTATGTCACAAATAGTAAAGACGCTTTGTAAGAACATCAGCTAGTTGTTCCTTGGAACTGATGTAAAGAGTACAAATTTCCCCCTTTTCAAGTTTCTCCCTTATGAAATGCTTGTTAATTTCAATATGCTTGGCCCTGTCATGAAGAACTAGATTGGCTACAATATTAATGGCTGCCTTGTTGTCATAGTAGAGAGACATCGGGCAATTAACAGAGAGGCCCAACTCTCCAATCAAATTCTTTACCCATATAGTACTTCAGCAACTCTATGTGCCATGGCCCTATACTCGGCCTCAGCACTAGATCTAGCCACTACACTTTGTTTTTTGCTTCTCCAAGTGACCAAGTTTCCACCAGCAAAGGTACAATATCCACTAGTTGATTTCCTATCATCAACTGCTCCAGCCCAATTTGCATCTGTGTAGACTTCCACTTTCATATGACCATGTTTCTTGAAAAGTAACACAGTTCCTGGATACTTCTTCAGATATCTGAGTACCCTCTCAGCTATTTCCACAAAAAAAATTTACTGCTGTTTTCTCAAAAAACCAATATGAGATAGAGGATTTTTTCTTCTGAAAAATAAGAAGGCTCCAAAAAATAGGTTCAACAGGACTGTAGGTCAATAACTCTTAGCTGAAACACTTCAGTTTATAAGAGGAGGAGACAACCAGCCCCTACAACCTCAAAACTGTGACATTCACAGTGGTCAAATGTTTACGCATGAATGTAACAGTACATACCTTGCTTCCACGACCAACAACACATAGAGAAACCTCGGAAAACAAAGCCTTAATGCACTCAGCTGCCACCACAAACCCAGAAAAACACCTTACTACATTTGGTTGCCACCACAGATCTAGAGAGAACCTTTACTGCATTCGGCTGCCACCATACCCTTTTTCTTGGTACAGTGACCAAGAGAGAAGAAAGAAAAAAAAACAAGGGCTGAAGGTTGTGCCCAAATGAAGAATGTGATGGAGTCTTCAATCAAAAGAAGATTTCCAAAAAAGGAAAGAAAACACGATTTGAGAAGGCTCCCAGATCAGTGCTCTGATACCATGTAGTTCGATAGAACAAGAAGAGAGAAGAGAGAAGAGAGAAGAGAGAAGAGAGAAGAGAGAAGAGAGAAGGGAGAGAAGGAAGAAAGGAGAAAGAGAGAGGAGAAAAGAAAATCTATTCAAATCAGTGGCTGGCAGCACCTAAGTTAGTATTTATACTTAGCACGACAGCTTATAACAAATACAATGGGAAAAGGCAGAAATGCCCCCACTAGGCTGCTACACATTACAACAATTGTCATACTTCTTAAAAGTCTAGCTATTGCCCATATAGATATTTGGCTCAGATTCTTCTTCCCAAAGCATGGTATGGCATCTGAAATAGATTCCATCCATAGTTTTCAAGGCACCAAGGCAAGGCTAGGCAACAGGGGGGGTGCCTTATCACCTAGTTGCCTAGGTGGGCACCAGACATCACCTATGCGATGGATTTTTTTAAGCAAAAAAACATTTATCTTAGGGTAGTTACCTAGGTTCCATAACCATATTTCCTTAATGATTATCCACAATTTTCATAAGAAAAGTATAAACTTCATGTTAAAGAATAGAAAATCAACATAATCATAAGAAAAGGAAGAAAGAAAAGAAAATTCAAAAAAAAAATATAGGTGTTGAACCCCTATTTTGTTATAGGAAAAGAAGATAATGTGTTGATTAGACAAAATTTAAGTTCTTCCTTACTTATTGGTTCAGGTTCCGAAGTCTTTGAGGGTTAAACGCAACATTTAGCAATCCTTTTGTTGATTAAACCCTAACAAATTAGAAAATAATAAAAAGAAATCAGTATATAAATGCACAAAATGAATTTTTTAGTTTAATAATATCCATTTTATAATTATAATATCAAAAAATTAAGAATATAAAAGTATGTTATAACACAATGCACAAAACTGCTTGGCAATTAGGCGAGGTGAGCCTCCAAGGGCACCTTGTTGCCTAGGTGTCAGTGTGTCACCTAGGCGTTGCCTTGACAACTATGATTTCATCTAGTAACATGGTTAACTCATAAGATAAACATTTATATATTCCAACTGGATGTTCTCCTTCGGCTCTAGTACAAGCTTAAATTATTTGGGATAAGTAAGCTAGCATTCATGCATAGACCTAGAGCCATTAAGATGGAAGATATTGTTGCTAGCAAGGAAATATTGGTAGTGTGTATTAAAATAAAACTAACAATAAAAAACAATTGGGTTAGCAGTTAAGGGAGAGGTGGAGGAAGTGGATGAAGAGTTGTCTAAGGTCTATACAGTATTCGATAGGGATGGCAATTTTCCCCATCCCTAATGGCGACCCGACTTCCCCGACCCGATGGGGCTAGGGATGGGGATTGCTTTGGCGGGCGGGGACATGGACGGGGGTTAATAGGAATCCCCAGTCGGGGTCGGGGATGGGGACTGAGGTCACCATCCCACCCCGACCCCGGTTATATATATATTATTTTTATTATTATTATATATATCAAAACATATTTAAAACATTATTTATAAATTAAATTTTTTATTTATTTAAAAAAAAATATTGTTATCTAAAAACATTTCGGGGATTTGGGTCCTCACAGGGAACCCATCCCCATCGGGGGGGATCGGGGATGGAGGACAAATTTTATCCCCGACGGGGATCAGGGACGGGGATGGGGGTTAATTTCAGAGTCGGGGTCGGGGACGGGGAGCATGATCCCCGCCCCACTGCCATTCCTAGTATTTGATTCTGATTAATGGTGTGGCAAGAGACTACTTTCCAGCAAAAAGGGGATTGAGGCAAGGGGACCACCTTTCTCCTTTCCTTTTCGCATTAATTGCAGATGTCCTAAGCAAGATGATGATACCATCTTATTTTGTGAGGAAGCTTGGAGGTTGTTGTAACTCATTTGTAGTTCATTGATGATACCATCTTATTTTGTGAGGAAGGCAACCTTGAATCTACTTCAAATCTGCAAGAAGTCATTAGTTCCTTTGAATTAGTCTCCACTCTGAAGATAAATTGGGGAAAGAGTTGTGTAGCAGGAATAAATCTGGATGATGAAAGTCTAAGGGTGATAGCAAAGATGTTGGGGTGTGAGATCAAACAATAGCCTTTAGAGTACCTAGGTTTACCCTTGGGTGGAAACCCTAGATCAAAGGTTTTCTGGAAACTAGTGGTGGAGAGATTTATGAAGAAATTGGCTGTGGAAGAGAAATTACTTATCCATTGGTGGAAGGATAACCTTAATTAGAGCAACATTAGCGAATCTCCCAATTTATTTCTTGTCCACTTTTAGAGTCCCGATGAGGGTAGCAAGGGAGTTAGAGAAGCTTATGTGGGACTTTCTCTAGGAGCCCAAGGATGAAAAGAGAGACCATCTAGTAAAGGGGAACAAGTTTGCAACACAAAAGAAGAGGGAGGTTTAGGGTTGGGGAATTTAATTCACAGGAATTTTTCGTTGCTAGGAAAATGGCTTTGGAGGTTTCTATTGGAAAGAAACAGGCTATGGCACAATGTTATTGAAAGCACTCATGGGCTAAGGGATAATGGCTAGGATGCAAAGGTCACTCTGACATCTACCTTGAACTCTCCTTGGAAAGCAACTCAAGAGGTATATCCAACTTTTCTTAACTTCATTTGATATGATGTGGGTTGTGGTTCCAGGGTTCTGTTTTGGGAAGACCTTTGGTGGGGTGACTCTCCTTTTTATTCTCTTTTCCCCAATCTTTACTTGATTTCTGACTATAAGAAGAGACCTATCTCAAGTTTCATCGCCTTATCTCAATCCATTGTGAGTTGTGACTTTGGGTTTAAGAGAGGTCTAAGGGATAATGAGTGTCAAAGCTTATTAAGCCTTTTTGATAACCTCAATTCAGCTTTTCTAGTCTGTGATATGCTTCAAAAGAGGCCTCATATGTGCCTCTCCCCTCATGTGTGCTTTCTTTGTTTTGCGAATGGTGAATCCCTCTCTCACTTGTCCTTATTGCTTTTTGTTTGGAAGTCTATTTGCTCTCTGTTTGGTTGCGGGTGGAGCTCCCCACAGGATGTAGTGAGCCTCTTCAACCCAAACTTCCTAAGGCAGCCGACAAAGAGGGGAAGAACAATGTGGAAATCAGTGAGGGAAGCTGTGGCATGGACGATTTAGGAGGAAAGGAATGCAAGAATATTCAATGGCAAGTGCAGACCAAAAGAAGAGTTGGTGGAAGTTGTAAAGATAAAAGTTTCTCATTGGATAAAAACACTCGAGCTGTTCCAAAGCTTCCCTGTGGCTGATATCCTGCGGGCTTGGAAAGAAGTGGCATGTTCAACTAAGAAGAAAGAAAAGATGGTGATGGAATGGAAACCCCCTGCTGCAAATAAGTTAAAGTTGAACTTTGATGGCAATTCCATAGGGAATACGGGATTTGCAGGTATAGGGGGTGTGTTCAGAGACTCAACAAACAAAGTTCTGGCTATGTATTCAGGGCCTATAGGGGCAGGTGACTCCATAAAGGCTGAGTTTCATTTTCTTTTGCAGGGATTAAAACTAGCCAAACAAGCAGATTTTAAAAATTTGGAAGTTGAGGGAGATTCAAAACTGGTGATTTCTTGGTCCTGTTTCAGAGGTAACGCTCCCTGGATTTATAGGCATTCCTTGCGAGAGATTGAAAGTTTAGCAAGGGAGCTCAATTACACTTTCACTTGGATTAGTACTGCAAATGGAATGGCTGACTCACTAGCAAAACAAGGAGTGTACAGACAAAATCTATTCTGGGCAGTTTTGTAATTCTTTTCGATTGTTGTGTTTGTGTTCTCCTTCTGGCTGTAATCTCTTTTTTCATTTTAATAAAATTTATCCTTCTTTACTGATCAAAAAACAACTGGGTTTTCTTGACAGGATACCTGAATATAAGAGCCCGATATCCCTGGGAAGTGAGGTTTCTGTGATACTTGATCATGCTTCCAGCATCATGATAGTAGTTGATCTTATATGTACATAACTCCCAAGTAACTACCAACACCTTTGCCAAAAAAAATGAAATCACCAATCACTGATGTAAATAGGCAATATTTGATAACTGGACAGATTAACTGCTTTAAGATTGAAGTGCATATGATATAACAGAATGGAGATAAATTAGTATTTAAATCCACCTCTTCAGCATGAATTGCTTTCCTGACTTCTTCATTGTTTAGCCATGAAGTTGCAACTTCATCATCCTACATTTTCACAGTAATTGATTAAATGGCTAGTTTTAAGAAAATATAGAGGGTAAATAAACAAATCCAATAATTATTTTACTCAACAAGATAATCAAGTGACCACAAATAAGTTAATCATAGACTCAAGAATGTAATAGGGATGTAGAGTCATCTGGTTCACCAGCAATACTGTTGAAAGATGTTCTAGAATGTAATCAAGGTCATTATTGTCTTTTCATCTTGTCTAATTTTAACCCTCTGCTTAATCATGGTTATGGGGCATATGGCCTTACTTTTGTTGCCCCAAATCTTCCTCTTATTTTGTCTTTTCTCCTTTCTCACTCTCTTATTCTTCTCTTCTTCAATTTTACTTCTTAACTTGAAGTGATTCACAAGTTGGTATCAGAGCAGGGAGATCTTTTATTAGGTGTTTTGGAGAACTTTCTTGAGGGCTGATGTTATAATATCCATAAGATGATATCAGCAGGCTGTACAGATGCATGGCTGTGAGCTATATATAGAAGAAGAGAAACAGAAGAGATCAAAGAGAAGAAGAGAAAGAGATCATGGATGCAGAGAGAAAAGCATAACAAGTAGCAATCAGCTGCCTCTTCCTCTATTCATATAAGCAGTTAAAAAGATCCTTCCCTTTAGAGATAAAAGAACTATAAAGAAATAACAGACCATAAACAAAACATGATAAATACCCATTATCAAAAACTAGCTTATTCTCAATATTAAGCAACATAGATAAACTTCTAATCCTTTTTCTATAGATATGTAATGGTAAATATGAACTATTTTAATAGTTTATACTTTTTTATAGTCTGACTGTCCGTGAGTCCTTGTTTTTCATCCTGCTGAATCAGAGACACATGTACAACTCTGATCCACGTCTGTGTCCATGCTATTATTTTAAAATCCAACCTGGAACTTGAACCTTTCTCCTCTCTGGGCCAACAGGTCAACCCCATGATGTCATCAACATAAAAATTCAAAAAAAAAAAAAAATCTAATACAAGAACCCAGTAACCAGATGGATGGGTCAACGATTCAACCACTTAGGTATTGTTGACAAGTCAATGGTCTTTTGTAAAATAGCAGTTAGATGTTGACCCAAACAAGTATTGTGGCCGGGTCACCAGTCCAGATGGCTGGGTCAACAATGGTTGAAAAAACTGGTCCATGCAACATTGGTTTGGGGGGTTACTTCTTTGAGACAAAGCAGGATGGTAGCAATTATGTAATTTTTTGTTTCTTAGTTCTATTAGGACTTTTATTGATCTATAGTCTATAAATATGTATAGAATGCTTTAGGTGTCAAAGAATTAAGTTTATTTGAGTTATTATAACTTCTGCTGAGAGTGGTGAATGATATTGATTCAGGTATGTTTTCCCTGATTCTCAACAACCCACAAATTCTTCACCAAAGGAGTTCATTAGACATCCCAAAGGAAAATCGATTTAGCTATGTTTCTCTTCTGTTGCATCAAATCCCAAATTTTTCTCATTCCAGTCATCTATGTTATTTTGTGCCAGACCATCTTCAAGTGCTCTCACATTAGGTTGCCTCTTTATAGGCCTTCATCTCCTTTCAACCTACAAAAGTTCATCCCAACACTCCATCCAGAACCCTAGTTTTTGGAAATGTAGCACTTTCTCTCATGAATGGAATCTTTTTGTCCTTTCTTCTTCAAAACCTACCCAGAATGCCTTCAAGTTAAATCAATCAATGCAATCCCATCATTTTAAACATCACCACAATGTTTCATTAAAAAAAATCTATCCCTACAATAACTTTTTGAATTTTCTCTTTTCAAGCATCCTATGCAAAACAATTTTTAGTGCATTGAACCAAAACCTTTGTAACCCCCTATAAATCCTTTCTTTAGTTTTAAAATCATCCCTAAACCCATCTTAACCCATCATTACCCTTTAGTCTTATCCCTTGTCATACCAGCCCTGCATCAGGTACAAACAAAAGATAGCTTTTCCATTGATTGAAAAGATAATATGGATGCTTGTCAAATGAGATTCCAAGTATTGAAACATTAAATAATGGCATGGGAAAGTGTCTTAAAGATAAAAATAGTAATTGTAAAGTATTTTTCAGAAAAAAAAAAAGTAAAAGAAAAGAAGAGAAAAAAAAAGACAACTAACAAAATTAACTTCAATAATGACAATTGTATATATGCTGCAGAATAAATTGCAAATGGTAAGTGAAGTAAAAGTTCGATTATCTGGTTTAGCACTTTATGGATTCTTACAACTCTTATAAAATCATGCATCAAGTGCATCAACTACATTTTTTTTACTTGCAATGTTGTGCTAAATAACTAAAAGAATAAGGCAGAAGTGAAGAACACCATTTATATCTTGGGATCCCCTTCTTAATTTTGACTACATTCTAGTGATTTGGAAGAACTACAGTCTCATAAATGTTCAAGAAACCAAGAGGAATTTAGTTTGAGAAGCTTACAGTGCATGGAACACTTCCACTGTTCATGAGTTGCGGCCATGTTGGAACATAACCATCTCTCACAGGAGCTCTAAGTGGCCAAGCACGACCAAACATCCTTTTCCTCACAGCAAGAGGTCTCTCAGTCTCACCTAATTTCCTGAAGCTAGATGGTAACCTGATGTTACCAGCTGCATTATCTGTTGTCTCTGGGCTGTGATAGCAGGGCTCAAGGATGTCGTAGATGTTTAAATCACCAATATCCTGGATGTAAATGAGGAATTATGCCATTAAAAACCCTTAACACTCAAGGAAAGAAAATGGAGTTTTGAGCTCATGGAAGATTTTTCACAACTGTAAACTTGGACACCTTACCTTGTCAATTTCATCAAGCTTGTCTTCACAGCTTGCATTAACCTGATCCCAGTAGTTTCCTTGACAGGCATCTGTTGCTTCCTGCAAAAATTTTACCAGGAATGATCTAATAATACTTTAAAAGAAGGATATAAAGTTTGAACAAGGAACTTCACCAAAAACTACTTTAATAGGTTAAATATAGTTCTGAAGGTGAACAGAAAAGCATATACTGATAGTAGACTGAAATGGTTGTTCAACCCACCTTATACAAATCATCTGAGATTAGGCCCATCCCATGTGCAAATGGTACAAGAGCATTTCCATCAAATTCACTATCGCAAACCCCATTTCCCACCATGTAACCCTGTATCAAATGAAACCCAATCAAGGTGACTAAGCCATCATTAAATTACAAACTAAGATGTGTGGTGGGCAAGAACGCCATACCTTGAAGTTGAGAATGGGCTCTGATCCACTGTTAATTCCTGCAAGAGTGACAAAGTTATGCATGAAGTTTCTATTCTAAAAAGTAAGCAGTTCACAAAATCAGCTTAAAAGCACAAAATACCCTTCACAACTTCAGAAGCAAGAGTTGGCACATAAACTCCAGCATATGATTCACCAGCAATAAAAAATGGGTTAGAGAGGAATTCTGGGTATTGTCCAAACCACTGCAGACCAAGTTGGAGAAATTAGTACATTTTAGACATGCACCATGTTAATATGTAGTAAAGGTGTGAAATATGTGTATGGATAGAAGCATTTGACATGCTCAAACCATATACGATACAATGACAAGGCTATGTATGATTTATATCAGTAAAAAGTGTTTACAAAATCAACCACCCATTATTTCTAATATTTATATTTTGTCAACTATTTTTATAAATTTTGAAGAATATGGACACTATCTACCCCCCCCCCTCCACCCCAAGGGCACAACACATTCATCTTTGTTACTAAAGCTTCACCATTGTGTTAGCATAGTACCTTGAGGAGAAATGTGTGTGTATCAGATGCAGTCTTTAGGTCTCCTGTTTTGTAGTCAGACTCATTCTTTGAGTAAGAGAATCCAACGCCGGCAGGAGATTCCAAATATATAATATTGGAAACCTGAAATGCAGCCATGAGAAGAAAAAAAAAGGCTCGAATTGTTACATAGGGGAAATTTTCCTAAAAGATGGGTTCTTCTCTTTCCATATCATCAAAACCAAACATGGAGCACTTTCCAATATCTGACAGTTTCATGAAACAAGATAACAATGTCCCAATAAATACAAAATTTTTAAACCTTTGACCAGCTGTATGGATTGAGATGGAGTTTTGGAAGACTTCTAGGAGTACTTCCTGCTTCAAAATTGAATGGCCCTGCAAAATTGGAGCATAGACTGTTGCAAGTCAGATCTGTTCACAATCCAACAACCTCGATTCACCCAGTAAATGCTTGGCACTTGACCACAGGATAAGTAAAATAAAAGGAGAAGAGATAAGTTTTCAATTCCCCACCTCTAAGTCTCAGTTTGGAATGAGTACAAATACATATATGTAGACAAGGTTCAAAATTTTGATACAGCCCGATACGCCGGTAGAGGCATATTGGGCTGTACCTTGGCTCGCTCTTCTTGTTTTTTAGTTTTTTTCTTCGAAACTTGTTCAGGGGGGATTGGTTTAAGGCTCGTCTACCCACTGAAATAGGTGGGACCCTGAAACATCTTGTGTAGGGGCGTATCAGAGGGGCCCCAATATGATACGTATCGGCTGATACGCCCCAATACGTGACGAAATTTTGAACCTTGTATGTAGAGTGCAAAACCATGTATTTTGTATGTATTTACACTACACATATTTGCGTTTGTACTCTTTCCAAACTGAGCCTAAAATAACATAATCGGGTGGGTAAACCAAACCAGCCCAATAATTTCCAGGTTCCAGTTTAAGGAAATGCTCAGCATGCCTCAGCTATGCGAAATGAGATTTGGATTACGCAGCCCAAAAGCAAAACCAAATATAGCTTATTCGCAAATAAATAATTCCAATCAGAAATTTGTTTTCTTCATGTGTCATCATCAAACTATGAAGACTTAAACAGTAAAAGGGAGTTTCACCAATTTTCCTGAATCAACAGAACAGCCTTCAAAAACTTAGGAATATGAATGACTCGATGGACAGAGGAATTGCTTATTTGGCATCAAACTCCTTCACACTTGACAGATAAACAGTGGTACAGCTTCAACAATTACTAGAAAACAATAAGACTGTAAAATAATGATTACCGTGTTCATAAATAAATCCATCAAAGCTAGAGCAACCCGGTCCACCATTAAGCCACAAAACAACAGGGTCCTCAGATGGATTCCTTTCCGAAACGACAAAGTAGTAGAACAGATTTTTGCCATGACTCTCATCAATTGTTATATACCTTCAAAACCCAGGTCAGACAAACTCAAAAAAACAAAACACATAAGTAATTTCAAACTCAATAAAACAAAACAGGTGAAGTAATGTGCTCATACCCAGAATAGTGCTTGGAAGGAAAAGTGCCGCTAAAACCAGGAAGATCTAAGATGAGAGCACTTTCAGGAGCTGCATTAATGAATGCAAACCTCACAAACGCCTGAGCTAACAAAAGACAGAGGAAGACTTTATCCATAGCCGTGGCCGAGTCAAAGAGGGGAAAAAACTAAACTACTGCACAACTGGTGGTTCAGAGAATATAGACAGCTAATGTATACAGACCGATGACCGATGATCGGTTCAGCAGATGGTTGCTCAAAAGTGAAGAAGAGGCAATTTGATGTGAAAGATCAAGAGATTTAAGGTTCATCAATGAACCTTCTGAAGCAATTTCCGACCAAAAACAAAGCTGCAGAGCACCACTCTGAAGTCTGAACTGAAGTTTGAAGCAACAGAAACAAAGCACCTTCAGTGCTGATAATGGGGTTTGGGTCCTCATCCAGTCATCCACTCCAATTTGGTGCGTCTTGCGTGCAAAGGTAAAGTATGGAAAAGTATCCCACAAGGACGGCGTGGGATAACATAATAATATTGAAACAAACGTCATGCGGAATTTATTTGAAACAGAACAGGAAAATAGAGCACTGAGTTGTTTTATTTTTTTATTTTTTCTTTTTTTCTCTTATTGGATAACGTCCACATCGATGCTCTTACTTTGGAAGCTAGGGAAGTAGTGTCCATCGATCTCTGCAATTCTCACATCTGAGGATAAAAGTGCCATGAAATCAGGGCACTACATTCCTGTACAGTTCCGTTTAATGGTATGTTTGTCATCCATGATGATTTCTTCAAAATCACTACATTCCTGAACAATTGTTTGGTAGTGATTGGCGTTGGAATTTCTGTTATTTTGATGATTTTTAGGAAATCGTCAAAAAATCGATTTTTGAAATCAGTACTCACCTTTTTTATGATTTCCTAATTTTTAGTTTCAAACATGGACTTAAATAATAACTCTAATACAAAATAATATGCCCTTGAGAATCACTACCAAACAATGCCCTCCAAGCAAAAATGCTACTTACACACTGACATGGGAATCCAATCGGACAATGGGGAACATCTTCCATGAATTTAGCGTACATATATGCAAAATATTTTGAATGCCATGTGAGCAAAGTTTTTGCAATGATTGATCTTTGTAGGAGGACCATGCAAGAATGTTTCTTATGCGATTAATCAATTCAACCATCTCCGTCAAATTGATAAAATGTTTAAAATATAAATAAATACAATAATGTAAAATATATATAGAAAAACTTGAGCACATCTCTAATATTTTATATTAATGATCATATTAAAGAAGAATAAGTGTAATAAATAATAATTGATTTTATTGATATTAGAAATGAAATACAAAATTTAAAATTGACTCAAAAATGAAATTGTTTTCCTATATAGTAACAAGTCAATAGATCAACCTTTTAGGTCAAATATGTCTACTCTTGATGTTAGAATTAAATAACAAACCTTAAAAAAAAAGATAAAAACACAAAAAATAAAACATGCAGAAATTCATTAATATTTTATATTAATTATATTAAAGAAAAATAAGTATCATAAATATGAAATTTAAAATTTAAAATTGACACAAAAAATGCAATTGTGGCTTTCCCTATTTTATAGAAATTTGGGCACATCTCTAACAGTATATAGTCATCAAATAAAAAGTACAAAAAAGAAATAAAAACAAGTATGATAAACAAGAATTTTTTTATTGATGATGAAAATGAAACACAGAATTTAAAATTAACCTATGAAACTATTTTCCAATTTGATGGTAGGTCAACAATTCAACCTTTCATGTCAAATATGTCATTCCTTAATGTCATAATTAAAAAATAAAATTAGAAAAAAAAGAAAAACATAAAAAAAATTACAAAAAAACATAAATTGTGTAAAAAACATGTGGGCATATCTATAACATTCCACATAAACCATATTAAAGAAAAACAATGTAATAATTAAAGAAGAATTTTTTGACAGATTATACAAATAAAATACAAAATTTGGAACCAAACGAGAAACAAAATTATTTTTCAATTGGCAGTGGATCAATGTCTTAACTTTTTGAGCAAGATCTGTAATTCTTAATGTAGAAAACATTTGGACACATCTCTAATATCATACATTCATCACATCAAACAAAAATAAGAATAACCAATAAAAATTAATTTTATACACAAAAAATATAAAAGAATTTATTAAAGATTTTTGAAAACATAATATTACTATCATCATCATCATTATCTAAAATTGCCATATACAAAATACATACACTTATAATCAATATAAACTGCCCTAAAAGTTTACTTTTAACGTACAGATGGCCTCTTTGTGTGATAAGGCCGTTATCTTACAAGATATATCTAAATAGTTTGAAAACCAGGGTACATTTAGCAGTTCCTCAACCCTCGTGGTAACATTAAGGCTCAGCTTGGAAGGAGTATGTAGAGGGCAAAACAACATTAAGGCTCAGTTTGGAAGGGGTATGTAAAAAGCAAAACCTTATATTTTGTATTATTTTATACGTAATTGTATTGTACATATTTGTTGTACTCTTTCCAAACAGAGCCTAAATAACTTTCTAACATCCACCCAATGATGATGTTTGTGTTGAGTGAGTTGTGGATTTTCAAATTTGTGGAATTTTGCACCGCTTGGTTTATCAATATGGCTTAACTTACAGACTGTGGAATTTCGCATTCTTAATTGACGTTAGACTCAAGTTTGAAAGGAGTACAAATAGTGCAAAACCTTACATTTTTATTTGTATTGTATTGACGTTAGACCAGTTTTGTATGTAGTTGTATTGTTCATATTTGTATTTGCCCTCCTTCCAAACTGAGCCTAAGTTTTATTACAAGATATGATATTTGGCTAAGTACTCTAAATATTATACGAGAAACCGAATGTCTTGGTTGAGAGAATTTGCGTGGGAGGCTTCTCTCCTTTCTCCTCCTCCATTGGCTCCACTCTCCAATGTCGTCCACATGTCCCTAGTTGCAGCTGTCCTTCCCAATTCTCTCGCATGTCCATCCACCTATCAATCCTGTGATTCTCTCTCTCTCTCTCTGTTTGCCTCTGTCTCCCTCCTCTGTATCCCCTTTTGGCTTTTCCTTCTGAACTATCTGACGATGAAAAGATAACTTGGAATTCGATCAGCCATGGAGAAATCAATTCCTGGTGGCGACGACGACCCAAGAAACGAAGAATTTGCTGAGAAATATGTGTGTCATTTTTCCGATAGGATTACATCAAGAGGCATATGGCTAGGTGATAACCCTCTGCATTTCTCAACACCTCTCCTAATGACGCAGCTCTCTCTAATTTCAACAATAACTCACGGCATTTACATCATACTCAAGCCTCTGGGACAACCCATGATCGTTTCTCAGATACTCGTAAGCTCCCTCCTCCTCAACATGATTATAGTCAAGCTTTCATTTCTGTTCTGCTTTGAATTAATTATTCGTTGTATCTGTGGTGATCGATGGTTTCCTATCCGGCAGGGTGGTATAATATTAGGTCCTTCAGTTCTTGGGAAAAGCCCGGGGTTTGCAGAAGCGTTGTTCCCGACGGTGGGCAAAACCGTTCTCGACACCCTCTCAGTTTTCGGCTTCGTGCTCTTCATCTTCCAAATCGGAATCAAAATGGACCCAGGCAGAGTACTGAGATCAGGAAGACTGGCCTTTGCCATAGGCACATTAGGTTTCCTGGTTCCTTACGCAATGGCCGGGAGTACAGCTTTGATCCTCAAGGTTTTCGTAGCCATGGACGATGATTTACAACTGTTGCTTACTCACATTGCAGCAACTCTCTCCATGTCTCCCTTCCCAGTTATTGCCATCTTCCTCGCAGAGCTCAACATCCACAACTCCGAGGTGGGTCGCATAGCTACGTCTTCTTCGATCATCTGTGACATATGCAGCTGGACGTTCAGGACATTTAGGTTTGCGGAAAGGATCGCCACCACCAAGTCTGTATCCACATCGATCTACTCGGTGTTATCCAACGTGACGTTGATTATGGTGATTCTGTTTGCCATCCGCCCGGTAGCGCTGTGGACAATCCGAAACACCCCAGAAGGGAAAACTGTGAAAGAGATCTACATATTTGCGTTTCTTACCGCTGTGATGGGGTTTGGATACATCGGAGAGTTCATCGGACAACATGCTTTGTTGACGTCCTTCCTGCTAGGCCTGGTTATACCGAACGGACCTCCCCTCGGAGATGCATTAGCAGAGAAGCTGGATTGCTTTGTGTCGGTGCTGCTTGTGCCCATGTTCTTCACCATTTGTGGGTTGAGGACTAATGTTTATGCCATAAAGAAGCTGAAGAATATGTGGATCATACAGTCGATAGTGTTTGTGGCGTTTGTGGGAAAGATCATAGGAACCATATTGCCTCCTCTCTACTACAAGATGCCGTTTCGTGATGCTTTCTCACTTGCTCTCATTATGAACTCCAAGGGCATAGTTGAAGTCGCCATATTTAATGCGTGGATGGACGTTAAAGTAAGCTCACTCTTCTCCCCCTCTCATTCTTTCTCTTCTTCAAAATAAGTGGTACCCAGTGTGGAATGTAAATCAAGATCGATATAAAATTTAACTCTGATTCAGATTTATCGGCATTTGAATTTGAACTGAGTGGAATTTTATATCGTAAATCAATGTAAAACAACACTTGTGATAAGGTTTTTACATCGATTGTCGATGTAAAAACTATATTTTTCTATGCTCAATGATTCACATTTTCAAGCGGTTCGGTGTGAAACGTCATTGATGGACTTTTACATCAGTAACATTTTACACCGCTTCCAACCGCAGTCTCAAAAAGTCAAAATGGAGGTTCAAAAGTGCTTCCATAAATCAGTTTAGTTGTTTCCTTGTGCTCAAAACAAAATGGGTAACAAGGGAAAGTTTTGTTTTTTCGGTTTTTTTTTTGGGAAAGCTAGCTAGTTGCGCATGAGATTAGCTCACTCCTTTCTCCTTTTGATTTTTTCCTTTTTTTTTTCTCTTCTTCAAAATAATTAAATGGTACCCCAGATAGAGCTTCTGCAGGAACATTTGATATGTAGAAGTTAATTACCACTAACAGTAGATTTGACACTCAAAATTAATGGAGGTTCATATAGGGTGTCAATTGGTCCGATCCGGTCCAATGTGAGTCTATTATAAATGGACCAGGTACAATCCAATCCAATAAATGTTTTGGACCAATTTGGACCGGTCTAATTCAATGTCTAGACCGTCCAATCTGTTCAAATTCATTTTGATTTAGATCGATTTCAACCCAAACCCAATTCATTGACACACATATTCTTATCTTATATACCAGATATTGGCTTAATCCAATATAAATTTGTTACGGACGGATCAGGTCCAATCCAATATATCTTGTCGGTCCATCCAATCCGTCCAAATTGGTTTTGGACTGAACGGGGTCCAATCCAAAACAGGTACATTGACACCCTTAGGTTCAAAGTGTTTCCACTTTCCACAAATCAGTTTGCTTGTTTCCTCGTACTCAAAATAAATGGGTACCAAGGGAAAGCTAATTGTGCATGAGATTAGTTGACTCTTTCCTTGACTGTTTCCTTCTTTCTCTTCTTCAAAATAAAAAGTTCCCCAGGTAGAGCCTCATGAGCAGGATCAGGATCAGTATGCAGAAGTCAATCACCGTTAATTAACTGTAGATTTAACACTCAAAATGGAGGTTCAAAAGTGTTTCCATCAATCAGTTTGCTTGTTTCCCTGTGCTAAAAAAAAATTGTGTACGTACCAAGAGAAAGCTAATTGTGCATGAGATTATCTCACTTCTTCATCCGGTCATTACATCAGTCTGTAATTTTACTCCAACAAATGAAAAGAGGAGATAAATAATCAACTCTTTGGGCGGGGCGCATCTGCATCGGTCACCATCTGAAAGGGGCTGAAAGATAATCGAAAATTTTCAAATAGAAAAAACATTTCGCTTCCCTTATACAATGAAACAAACAAGAGCTACAAATTTAAGCTAACATCTTCTGTAGCTTTTGGAATACTATATATCTCTAATTAATTAATATTTAGACATATATGTTGATCATTTGCAGGTATTAAGCGATCAATCTTTCGCCATTTTGATTATTTCAGTGGTGCTTATAACAGGGGTCGTGTCACCCCTTGTAGGGTTTCTCTATGACCCTTCCAAGAGATACACAGCCTACAAGAGAAGGACCATCCTGCACAACGAACGCGATGCAGAACTCCGAATACTTGCCTGCGTCCATTGTCATGAAAATGTTCGCGCCATCATCAACCTCCTTGAGGCCTCCAATCCAACCAAGGAAAGCCCCATAGGTGTCTATGTTCTCCACCTTGTCAAGCTCATCGGCCGCGCCTCGTCGCTGCTCGTCGCCTACCGGCCACGCAAGAAGGAGGCCTCGAGGTCTAGCCCCTCCGAGCGCATCTTCAAAGACTTCAAATCCTTTGAGCAAAACAACCTAGACATGGTGAGTGTGCATTCCTACGTGGGGATTGCACCTTACTTGACAATGCATGATGATGTATGCTCGCTTGCCTTGGAGAAGAAAACGTCTCTGATAATCATGCCCTTCCACAAGCAATGGTTCTACGAGCGGTCAGTGCAGTCATCCTGTGTGCTAAGGAACTTGAACTGCAATGTGCTTGACAAGGCTCCCTGCTCCGTGGGGTTGCTCATTAATCGCTCCTACCTGAGACAGTCTAAGCCCATGTCCGACACATCATACCATGTCGCCGTGCTGTTCTTCGGAGGCGCCGACGACCGAGAAGCACTGGCATACGCCGAGCGTATGGCGGAGAACCCACGGACAAGGCTCACGGTGCTTAGATTCTCTGCATCTGATCATGTCATCTATAGCAGTGCCAGAAGCAGGAACCTTGATAATGAAATGTTGAATGAATTGAAACACAACGCTGCGCTTAGTGAGAGGCTTGTGTTCTCAGAGGAATTAGTCAAAGATGGAGCAAAGATAATCAATATTATTCGATCCATGGAGAACTGCTACGACCTGGTTATGGTGGGGAGACACCATGCAGAGTGGCAGAATATGCCAGGGCTTGGAGAATGGAGTGAGTGCCCAGAGATAGGGAGAATTGGTGATGTACTTGCTAGCCCAGATTTCAAGGGTGGGTCTTCTGTCTTGGTGGTGCAACAACAGACCCGGGTGTGGGGCATGATTGAATCTCAAGAATCGTTGAACTTGAGAAACAATGGATTACTAGTAGGATGAAGCACAACATTTAATTATTCTGGTCGATCCAGGGAAGAGATGTACAGAGATATGTATGTATACTTTACTATATATTCCAGTTAATTAGCGCTAGCGCTGTACAAATTTTCTTCCTTTTTGTTTCAGTTTGATATATCCTTCAATTCCCCCTATAGGATAGGATAGGTACAGATGATGATGAATTCAGCCATGGAAAGAAAAAACAGGCAAGAAACAAGGGTTTGTAAAGCTATGAAGTTGTGTTTCATAGATGGAATTCAAGGGGGGTGAAAATGGAATTGGCCCTTCAGCAGAATTAATTCCATTAATCCTTGGTGCATGTGTTTGTTAAATGAGAGAGAACAATTCAAGCATTGGTGGGCTTTAGAAGGAAAAGTTCCATTGCATTGATTTGCAGAGAATTGAAATCATGAAGTGCTACACTTAGTGATTTTTGGAATCCCTCTCTTAATTAGGTGTGTGTTTTTGAAATCCTTATGCTGCTTAGTTTGGAAAGAGTGTGAAAATACAAGTATATCCAGTGCAAATACAAGATTTAGAAATATCATATACAATGAGTTCGGATCTACTGAACACTACACATTGCAGGCCACTCACATCAGGAATGACGCATTGATTATACTTTAAAACACCGATATTCTCGATGTGTAACTGGATGCGCATGGCCAGCAATGTGTCATAGTCAGCAGATCCAGACTCTGCACTGAAATCCTTGATGATATCCCTTGCAATGAGTTCAATTCAGCAGATATATCCTTTCTTATATATCCAATATTTACTGTAGTGGTCCATAATAGTGATTTTTAAATTATAGTTATTTAATTATAATTAATGTTACTTAATTTTTTAATTACAAAGATTTTTAAATTTAAATTGATTATTCAAATTATTAACTATAATTTATATGATACTTCATTAATAGTTGGTATTTTTATAGATACCAATAATTTGGTTAACTGTTATTCATTGTATCTTATTTTTTCTATTTTACTGTAATTTTTCTTTTAATAGGAAAACAATAGTGTTAATTAACTGAAAAATGTAAATAGAATGTTGATAATTAAATTATTAAACACTAACTATTAGAAATGTTGATAAAGAAATTATTAAACAGTAACTAATAAAACATTGATAATTATTAATTTATTAAATGCTGACTAATAAAACATTGATAATTAAATAGGAACTCATCCTACTTGAACTAGGTGGGTCTTACTTTGTTAAAACCCAAAGCGCATAGGATGTAAACGGATCAAATACGAATCAAATCAGGCAATATTCTAATTCAAATCCAATTAGAAAATTCGATATCCGACAAATATTGAAAATCAACGTTCAAATTTGAATTTCATTAAATATTCAAATATTTAATTTGATTCAAATTTGATCGATTAATTATTTTAGGTAATTAATAAGTATATAAAATAAATATTTTATTTATATAAAGTACATAAATATATAAATTGTTTATATAATTTAATTGTTATATATTTATAAATTATATAAAATATTTAAATATGTTATATATCATATATAATAATTAAATAATCAATTGAATTTGGATATTTATTGAATAGAATAAGGTCATATCCGAATTTGACCGACTATGATATTTAAATTATTTGAATTCAATTCAATTATGTTGAATCTCGAATTTGAAATCAGATTTTTGAATACTGTTGACACCCCTACTAGATAGTCCTGTAAATAAAGTGAGTTTGAATTGAATCATATGATATTCGTATTCGATTCTGATTAAAGAGTAGCTGATTCGAATTTGATTTGATATTCCATTATATATTTAAAAACGTAAACTGAATTTGAATTCATTTAAAATATTGAATATTCAAATTTGACTAATTCTATAAATACTAAAAATCCTAAATCTAGAAATGAGATTAGACAAGAAAAAACCCTTTTGCTATTACTTGTGGGCAAAAAAGAAAAAAAAAACTCAAAAGACTAGAATAAGAACAAATGAAAAGCAAAAAAACACCTCAAAATATAAAAATAAAAAAGAGACAGAGAGAAATAAAAGAGAAAGCAAGAGATGAAAAGCTTGGATGGCTGCTATGGTAGATAGAAGTTGAGACTCGAATGACAAAAGTTGGAAGGCCCTAAAGCCCAATTGTCTTCGGCAAAACCTGGTGCTATCTCCTTTTTTTTTTTTGCAATTGAGTTGAGTCGAGCCGAACTTTGGCATGTCTTGGCCCGACTTGACTAAAATACTACTAGGTTCGAGTTTGACTCGAACTATATTTTTTGGCTCGAGCTTGGTTCGATTAAATATTTAATGAGCTCAAGTTTGGCTCAAAAGCTCGAAATTAAATATATTTGTATATTGTATATATATAATATTTTTATAATATATAGTATATTCGTATATTATATAGAATATAAAAATATGTATGTATGTATGTATGTGTTAATCGAGCATACCCCAAGGTTCAAACTCGATTTAAGCTTAATTAGAACCAAACTCAAATCGAGCCTAATTGAATTTAAGCCCAAACTATTCATTGAGAGCTTGATTCGTTTGCAACCTTACTTAAAACTACAATATACATACTAAATAGGGTTCCAACAAAATTGGTTCCTAAGACACCTTTTGAATTGTTGGTTGGAAAGAAACCCAATCTAAAACATGTACCCATATGGGGTTATAAAGCCGAAGAAAGGGTATACAACCCATAGTTGGGAAATTAGAACCAAAAACCATAAGTGGATACTTTATAGGATATTTCAAAAAGTCAAAAGGATATATGTTTTGCTATCCTAATAATGCCTTAAGGATGGTATAAGCCAAAAATGCTAAATTTCTAGGGGATCATGAGGAAAGTGGGTGAAAATTTCCTAAAGTTCAACCAAGTGGGACAAGTGTTGTTGCATGTATAGATTATGTCTTACTTGTATGAAAAATGGAACAACAACTCCCCAATCATGGGGAAGTAACACTCCTTGAGACAACTAAAAATCACAACTAATTTGAGGCTATTAATGAGGTTTAAGAAGGCATTTTTAAACCTGAATATTCGGACCTCCTTGTAGATCTTCTAGAATAAGGAGAAGCACCACATTTTCAAGAAGCCATGGATGGTTCAAACTTTGTGCTTTGGCTAGAAGCCAATGAAGAATGAGCTAGACTTCATGGCTACAAATGGAGTCTAGGAATTTGTATTGTTGTTAGAAGAAAAAAGAGCAATTTCATGTAAATGGGCATTCAAAACTAAGTGGAACCCTACTGGTATAGTAGAGAGGAACAAAGCTATAGGGGTGCAAATGGATCAGATTCTAATCCGATCCGATCCGAAATTAGCGGATTTAGATACCCTCCTCTTCGGACTTTCGAATCAAACCGGATCACAAAATTGGATCCGTTTGGAATTCATATTGAATTCGAATAACCCCCTAATTTGATCCGAAAAAGATCCGATCCAATCTGGCCCTTCATATATATATAGATATTATTTTTATAATTATTATAAAATGACATTTATACCCCATTTTAATATTTTGTTTTAAAATAATATAATGTAGTTTAATTAATTACATAGGTCTAAAATTATATATTTAAAAATGAGGTCCTATCTAACAAAAGTAAAAACTAAAAAATGGGGTCCAAATACCCTAGACTCTTCCTCTCTTCTAACTTCTAAACAGCTGAAAGAGTGAAAGTGAGAAGAAGGCAAAGAACCCTAGCCACCGCACGACACTGTGTTGCTGCCTACCGCCATCGCCGGTGACCGGTTGTAGATTGCGACTTGCTGAATTGTCGTTCGCCCATTTGGTTCAATCTTGACCATTGCTAGTCATCGATTGCCTCGCATTCAACCATTCACAACTCAACAATGTCACCGGTAATATTTCTTCCCCCATCTTCTATTAACTAAAAAGTGGAGTCCGAATACCACCGACTCTTCCTCTCTTCTAACTTCTAAACAACTAAAAGAGTGAAAGTGAGAAGGTGAAGAACCCTAGCCGCCGCACGACACTGTGTTGCTGCCTGCTGCCATCACCGGTGACCGGTTGTAGGTTGTGACTTGCTGATTTGCCATTCGCCCGTTTGGTTCAATCTTGACCATTGCTAGTCATCGGTTGCCTCACATTCAGCCACTCATGACTCAACAATGCCGCCAGTAATCTTTCTTCCCCCATCTTCTATTTTTTTTCATTCCCTTTTCTATGAGTTTTATCATGTGGAATAGGTTTAGCCATTTAGGTTTGTTTGAATCAGATTTTGTTTATCCATTTAGGTTTTTGTATGAGTGTATTTTTTTTGTGTATGAATATTAAATTGTTTTTTTTTTGTGCTAGAAGTTTATCTTAAATTGCTGAACATTACAGGTTAAATTGCTGATAATTCACAGGTTAAATTACTAAAATAATGAAATTTTCATGTTAAATTTATGTTATATGTCCATGTTAAATTGTTGATAATTAAGATGTTAAATTGCTGAAATTTTATAGGTTTTAAGTGTAAGTTAAATTGGTGAAAATGTATAGGTTAGATTTATGCTTAGAAGTGTGTTAAATTGTTGATAATGCATAGGTTACAAGTTAAATTGGTAATATTTGAATTGAATCGAATAAGATATTTGATTTGAAAATGCTCAATCGAATCGGACCGGATTTGTATCAGATATCCGATGAAAAGGTTTGAGTCGAATTCGAACCATTGAATACAAAATTTGACGGATTCAAATTCGAATTTGAATCATTTGATTTTTTATTGAATCGAATTCGAATCCACCCCGATTCGAATTCGATTCAATTTGTTTGCATCCCTACAAAGCTAGACTTGTGGCAAAAAGATATAACATAGAGAAAGGGATGAATTATAATGAAACCTTCTCTCTAGTTTCAAAGAAGGATTCATTATGAATCATAATGGCTTTAGTGGCATACTATGATATGGAACTACATCAAATGAATGTAAAAATAACCTTTTTGAATGGGGATCTTGAGAGGAGATATAAATGGATCAACCGAAGGGTTTCACAACCAAAGGAAATGATGAACATTTAGTTTATAAATTAAACTAGTCAATATATGGCTTGAAGTATGCCTATCGTTAATAGTATTTTAAATTTCACAATATTATAACATCATTTGGATTGAAAGAAAATGTTATTAACTAGTGTATATACGTTAAGGTTAGTGGGAACAACTTCATTTTGCTAGTGTTATATGTGGATGGCATACTTATAGCTAATAAAAATATTGGCCTACTTAATCAAACGAAAGGATTCCTTACCGAACAACTTGACATGAAATACATGGGAGAAGCATCCTATGTCTTGGGCATCAAGATCCATAGAGATAGAGCTTGCAAGACATTGGGATTATCCTAGAGGGCATACATTAACAGGATCTTGTAGATTCTACAAAAAAAAAAGGATCTTGTAGATGTTCAAATTGCACGCCAAGTGTAGTACCCATTACTAAAGGAGGCAAGTTGAGCATAAATACCTACCTACAAACCTAGCTTGTTAGTGTGTTAGCTGGTTTTCCAACCAATACTTGGAGAAAAAAGGGGTCAAGGGGGAAGTTATTAATGGTGCATGGTACCGAATACCAAAAAAAACCCAATACGAAAAGAAAGACATGGAAAAAGTTCCCTATATATGCATCTGCAATCAAGAGCTTCATTTATGTACAAGTATGCACAATACCAGATGCTTTCATAATAGGAGTGTTAGATAGGTTTCAAAGTAGTCCAAGAAGTTAACACTGAGAACAACCAAAAAGGTCATCAAATATTTGCAATGAACTAAGGACCACTTACTTATAAAAAGGTAGACAAACTAGAGTTGTTGGGTTATATGGACTCAGATTTTGCTGAGTGACTCAACAACAAAAGCTCGACATTAAGGTATGTTTTTTGCTTGGGGAAAGAGTCATGTTGTGGAAAAGTACCAAACAAAATATTAGAGCATCCTCCATGATGAAAGCAAAATTCATAGGATGTTATGATTCCATGGCACAAAGCAACTTGGTTGAAGAATTTCATTACAAGACTTGACACCATAGTGCTCAACTATGTGGATAATCCAATAAAGTTGTTCTATGACAATTTTGCAACTATTCTTTTTGAAGAATAACAAAACTAGTAGCCAAACTAAGTATATTGACTTAAAATACTTTAGTAACAAGGGACAAAGAGCAAGAACAGAAAATCATTGCCGAGCATATAAGAATTGAATTTATGATTACAGATGCAATGACTAAAGGGTTGCCCCCTAATGTGTTTAGAGTCCATGTTAGAAACATGGGAATTGTTTTTTCTTTTATAAAATCAATACAATATAATATCACGTGTCAATCATTAAGTTTTCTAGCTATTGCAATCTCAAACTTGTCTATCTTGTGCACATTATAGTAATAGACAAGCACAATAACACAATTAGGCTACACTGAGGTGTGCAGTAATCTCACACTTTCCTTGTCATTCTTTAACTCTAATTTAAAATTTAAATTGAATGATAAGAATAAGAGAGAGAGACTGAGGTGTTGTTGAGCTAATGTAGGTATGTGTATAATTTTCATTGGCTAGTGTTGAGGAAGTTCCTTGATAGGGGGAACTACCCATGAAGTAGGTTAGATAGGTTTCCTCCCTTTTAACAATCTTCTGTGTGGAGAATCCCCATTCGATTCTACCACCATCGAACCTATCTTTGCATGAGAGAAGATTGTTGAAAAAGGGAGATTAGGGCTCTAACCTCTCTAGTCAAATACTAGATTAAGTAGAACTATCATTGAAAAAAGAAAGTGTTGCATTGTGTAAGACCATTAGCATTCATTGGAAGAAAGCTTTCAAGTACAAAAAACAAATAGTTGAGATCAAAGGAGGATCAATCTAGGCTACTGGTTAATCCAATTCTTGAAACATTTGATAAAGCTTAAAGTCAAGGAATTCGGTTTATGGCTATGGGCACTACAACTATGATTTATTATTATTATTATTTGTTTGTGCAAGTTTGAGTTGACATTCAATAAACTAATATTTGGAAGCTCCAAAACCAGGTAAACAAGTGGCCAATTCTAAAATTCTTAAATTGCACATTTGTAATTGTTTTATTGGTTGGCTAACTCAACACCATCTAGTCATAGCGGACAAAAACACTAAAATAAATGGCATTAATTTTCCTTTTAGAATTTTGTGATAATAATACATACAACTACAACATAAATTTTCATTGTGGAAGCAAAGGTAGCAAATTAGGACATAAAGTTTAGCAAGAATTTGCCATGAATTTATTGATTTCGATAGGTGTGAACTACTTGAGTTGGCATGACAAGGGAAGTGATTCTTAGTATAAGAGAGTGGTTTCTTTTATTGTAGTGGTAGATTCTTTTGTTGGTTTGGCTGTTGATAGAAACAAAGTGGTGGTGGAAAACAGGGGCAGAAGAAGAAGACACTACAACAAAAAACAACCATAGTGGCATTTATTTTTGCCACTATAAATCTGTTTATACGCCTTTATATATTTATAATGGTGTATTCATAGTATCGTCTTATACCACCAAGGTTTAAAATATCGATACAAGCCGATATGCCCTATTGGTGTATCAGCTTATATCAAAACTCGCTCTCCTTTTTTTCTTCTTTGAAATTTGTTCAAAGGGGTCGGTTTAAAATTGTTGTACCCCCTTGAATTAGGTCATACCCTAATACGACCCCTGTAGGGGCGTATCATTAAGCCACCAATACGATACGATACTGGGCGTATCATATCAAAATTTTGAACCTTGTACACCACTAAAACCTATGTCGGTATAGGTTATAGTGGCATATAGTGAAATATCGCCATAAACAATTCAATAGCAACATTTAATTAGTCAATAATAGCATATAGCTATACAACTATAAGTTTAAAAATATTAATTTATATATGTCTTTTGTTGTAAATACGAATGCCACATGCTATAAATGTAACACCTATGATGGCACTACATAAACACCCCTATTGAATTACAAACAATGCGTTTGTGCATACCACTACTGTCTAGGTGGTGTTTTATAAACACCACTATAGAACTGACTAATTGAACATATAGTGGCATTTATAAACTCTTCAATAGCTTTATTTAATTGAACCTAAGCCGCTATAGATAATTAAAACTTGTTCAGCTATTAGATCCAATTTTACAATCCTATGATTTTTATATCCCTTGTATGTACATTTCTTTTTCACTAAAATCAAATTTGTAAATAATTTTTTAATAAAATTTAAAATATATGTATTCCAAATAAAGTTCATACATTTATATTTTAAAAGTATATTTACACAGAAAAAAAGTATATCATAAATGTTAAATTAATTGTTCTAATACATATGAAACCACAAAAAACATATCAAATATTAATAAAAAAGTCTTCATTGATCAGCCCATTATTGCTCCTTTCGTAGTATGTAATATCGACCTACATAGGAATGAATGGCAACGGGGCGGGGTCGGGATGGGGAGCCTCTCCCCATCCTAGTCCCCGCAAAAATCCCCATCCCCGTTCCCACGGGGATCCTCATTCCCTGTGATTTTTTATAATGTTAACTATTTTGTTTTTTGTTTTTTATTTTATTTAAAAAAAATAAAAACGGAATAATTAAAATTTACAATCCTATTAGAAAATATTCAACCATATTTTTAAAAATATCAATATATAGATGTATGTATACATATATACATATATATTAGTGGGGATCCCACGGGGCGGGGATCGGTGTCCCCACGGGTTAGGGAATGCTCTCCCCGTCCCCACTAACGAGGATGAAAATTTCCCCATCCCCGTCCCCGTGGGGGGAAAATCATCCCCATCCCTGCCTCATTCGGGGCAGATCCCCACGGGGAATTGGGGAAATGGGGAAAATTGCCATTCCTAGACCTACAAAGAAAATGCAAAGAAAAATTAGAATAAATACTTACTCCAAAGGCTATGAAAAAGTTGTTATAGTAGGACCTATTGAGTCATTTAATATCTAAATGTAGGAACTATCTAAAGAGCAAAGAAAATAAATCCTTTCAATTAATTTTTCATGAAATTTGTTTAGTAAAAAATACCAATTTCTTTAAATCTAAAGACTTCATCAGATTACAAACAGCTAAGTTCCAAAATATATCTCTTCCATAAAAGACTCAAACATACATTGAGGTTTCACTAATTGACTTAAACATACCCTAAGTCTTTTAAATGGACTTAAACATACTCTTCACCAATAAAACATTAAGAATGGTTAACATGTGATGTCATGTGACCCATTTAAAATTTTTTAAATCCTATATTGCCCTTCTTGAACGTTGTTTTTTTATCAAGAAAAAGATAATGGGTCTATAGAGAATAAAAAAAATGGCTTTGATTGATAAGAATATGCTACTAAAATCATGAAAATGCACTACTTATAAGCTGGAACAAAGGTGAAACAAGGTTAACATGATGAGGATGAATCAGCCAGATTAGCGATGTCATTTTGTATAAACTTCAACTAGGATTGCAAATATAAAAGGGGAAAATTTTCTGCCCAACATGACAGGCCCATTTGGGCTTGTGCCACGGGCCGTACCGGGCTTCCATTTTGAGGGGTTGCAGCCTTGCACCCACGACCCTCTACAGTGCTGGTGGCCAGCAAAAGTGGGACCTCTACTTGATATAATTTTTGATAGCTGTTCATTTTTAATAATTAATACCTAATACAGGAGCCCAGCTCATCCAAGCAAGAAGATCAAGCCTACAAAGGTTAATTAGTGGCTAGTCCTGTTGTAGTGTTGTCAACCAAAGCAGTGCCGAAACCTCTCTGCAACCAATTAAATACCTTTTCAACACAATGTTTTATGGCCACCGGTTTGAATGGATAATTCCCGTGCATAATACCAATTTTTTAACCCCATTATAACCCCATGAATTTTGATATCAAGTAGAGGTCCCACTGTATTAGTGGGCTCCTGTATTAGTGGTCAAACCGGTGGGAATTATCCAACAACCCCATGGGGTTATTGATATCCAACAACACATGTGACATATCAAGTAGTGGGCTCCGGATGGTCAAACCAACAACCCACTGTTCGACCAATTATAATCCCATGAATTTTGATTACCACTTTTATGATGTTAGTTGGTTGGTTGTAATTTTTTTTAGTATCATGTATTCTCGACATTATAATCGAACTCAATACTTATAAATTATTGTGTTTGTAATTAGTATCCATCTTTTAATAGACCACACATATATATCAATTTTTTAAACTTTTTGTATTTTCAAAAGATAATGTTTACACAAAAAAAAAGAAATCAAAAGATAACATACTAAACTTGTTTTCATAACTTATCCTTTTAATATGTCACATGTGTTCGACCAATTTTATACATTCATGAACCTATAACCTATTAACTTTTAATTTTTCAATTGTCCAAAAAAATAGGCTGTCTAGTCTAACTCTGGATCTCCTGCACACAAGAACTCTGCTCACAGCACACTATTCCCGTGAATTGAAAATATTTCTCATGCATAATACTATGTAAAATGATGAAATGTTCTCCATGTGTGACTGCAATATTATGTGGGTAGATGTAGGCAGAGTTCTTTATTAGTAGGAGATCTGGACTCGTCTAATCCACTAAGACTTTGAATCTCCTGCCCACGCCTACCCACATACCATCACAGGGGGAAATGTTCCGAATTCATGGGGTTAGTGTGCTGTGGTTAGACGTGGGCAGAAGATCCAGAGTCTGTTCAACAGGTTTCCTGTGGGATCTCCTACCTAATGTGGCAAGTTAGCCCATATGGAGTCCTGGGCTTCAACAAAAATGCTGAAGGCATGATTATATGGGCTAATTTGTCAGAAAAAAACTTGTTTTTCTCATGATAATTATGATATTGTCATCCAAATTTGGTTAAATGTATAGTTATCGGTTATAATTGAATCTTATCAAAGAATCCGGATTCAGTTCTTACAAAATTTATCCTAGCAACACTTTAGTCATGCATTTGGAAACATTTCCCCGTGAAAAGATATTAGGGTTCATTTGGTTTGCTGGAATAGGGGTTTAGAATCGGAATGGGCTATTCTGATTCTAACTGTTTGATTGGGCGGAATCAGAATCCCATTCCCATTCCTGCTAGAATGGCATTCTTCCATTTGAAGAAATGGTCATTTCATGTTCCTCCCTTGGGAATGAAATCCCATTCCTACTGATTTTAATTCCCATTCCCATTTCTGTCTTAATCAAACAAACTATGGGAACCGTTCTGGGACTGGTTCCTGGGTCGAACAGTCTGACCAAGTCCAAATGAACAGCTTATTCTGACAAAAATTAAAAAAACAAAAAAAAAAAAACCCAAAGCCATTGTCTGAGTCGACAGTTTGATGATTCGACCACCGGGTCATCAATTCACTGACCAAAAAAACGATTTTGGGTGAAACAGAACCAATCAGGTAATCGATTTCCGGTTTTACAGTCTGACCATCCAGTCCGTTCCGATTTTGAAAACACTGATCCTAGCCACTGTTGGGTGTGCTTGATCCAGTCTGGCGTTTAACTAAATTGAGTGATTTCAGTGTGGCCTTGTGTCTGGTCTATGCTCCTATTTTCGTTCTGCCCGAGTGTAGCTGCAGAGCTGATACAAATCCATCTCGAATTCTCAAGCTCTGATTTCATTTCATGTGCACCCACAGTATGCAATGTTAGTTGCAGGCACATGCACCCATTTGTACAAATGTTCCTCCTTATCTTCCAAAATAACTTTTTTGCTTATTAGGCTGCTTTAATCTTTCCTCTCTTCTCTTTTCTTATTTATATATAAATATATATACTTTTTAACTTTCTTGTTCTATTAATAACTTGCTTGGATTTCATTTTATAATACGTGTTTGGCTTTAAAGGATTCTGATGTTGGTCTCTCAAATAACATCTGCATTGTAGTTATCAAGAATTGCTAGGCCATATGAAGACAAACTCCATTCAAAAAAACATAAAGAAACCGTGTACAATACATTCATTTATGGGGCTTTGAACTTTTAAAATTCCTAGGACTGGACACAAGTATGAATTAACACTAAATTTAATTATATTCTATTAAAAGAACCCTAAAGGAGGCCTAATCTACTTCAATATTCTACTAAAAGAGAAACCCACAAAGACTCCAAAATAACAGAGAAAACCAAAAAAGGCCTTCTCATTTTTCTTTAATTTTGGTTCATGTAATCTCAATCTTAGTTTGTGTTTGAGCACTTTATCATCTAACATAAATAAGCCTAATGGCCACACTAAAAGAGAAAATAGAGAAAGTAGTGTTGAGAAGCACAGAAAAGGAGGAATAGAGAAGAGCTGAATATTTTAATACTGATGAGTTGTTCTTTATGATGCCTTTTTGTTTCAAAGCTCTGAAATTTCTTTATAGAAATTCTGATTCAATTTTCACTAATGTTTTGGGAAGTGAGAAATATTATATTCCAATATATAGCTCTTGTAAATAAGGTTAGACATCGAGGACAGTGACGAAGGGAATGACCATCATTGCATGCTTTAGTTATTTGCTTAATCAGTTCTCCTCTCTGTAAACAAGGAAGACCACAACTTCCACCCTCCTTGTGTATTTTATGAAGTTCAGAAGTGTCCAGGTATCTACTGACTTTTTTCCTTCTTTTATTGGTCTAAAATAATGGAGAGTTGCCATGTGTTGAAACCCCCAGCCATCCTCGACAAACCCAACATGTGGGCAATGTTTACAAAGCTTTCTCATGAGATAAATCCAATATTTTTAGGCTGACTTATTGTTTATTGTTTTCCTTAAAGCAAGGATTGTTTATGGGTTTTTGTTGGTGTGGGTTCCCATTTGCCCATTTTCTAGTTAATATCCGAATCCGGTTGCTCATCAAAGACCTAACATATTTTCATAATTAAAGAAGAGAATGTTCATAGTTTAATATAGAGATTACCCATGTATCTACACCCCTGTGGATATTGAAGGGGTTTAATGCACAAATCTAATACTTATATAGTCTTCCTATCTCTAGAAAAGCTAATGGATTCTATACCGGTTGGATCAAAGACCTACATTACAAGTACATATTATAGACATTGGATTTCTAGCATTTGTATCGGTTCAAAAGCTAAGCTCAAGTGGCCAGATGGATACACCCCATCTTCCCATCAATTCCAAGAGACCAGTACACCCTAAGTTTAGGCACCTACAGTGTACTCTTGACTAGATATTCTAAACAAAGGTTGGGTAATGATATGAAGTATTGGCATGTCATCATTTTGCACTGGCTCAATTAGAGTTCTAATTGATGCAATGGATTTCCTGCAAGTAAAAACTCTATACATACTCTACAAGCATGAGAATCCAGTCGCACAATTGGAATATCGCCTCAGGAATTTAACATACATATACAAGAGATATTCCCAATATGTAACCGAATGTAAAGTATGTAGAAGTTTTGCTTGCAGGAGATCTAGGCTCCCAATTGATTATTGGGCATTGGGGGACATCCTCCAATGGTAAGCCTAAGAAAATTACTTTGTATGCAAGGAAACTAGGGAGAGGGATTGTTGTTATTATATGTTATCAGTCCTGTAAGAGACATGAGGGTTTCAATGTGTACAAATAATGAGTTTTAAAAGAGAAGTTTGAGGAAGTTGTGTTGGAAGCATTGTTGTTGGGAACATAAATATGCTTAGGGTATGATGGTCTTGTTTGGTGTATGCCTCTTTTTAATTCTACAAGAATACTAGAGTACTTAGCACATGATATAAAAAATTATTTATAACGAAGACTTTTATAAAAGGAAATATATATTATCCCATGAGAAAACAGTTTTCAGCTAAAGAATCTCTCCTGTTACCTTGGTTTTAGTGTTGCCAACTCTGGAGCCAACCCACCATCTAGCTTTTGTCCCAGTTTAATTAAATTTTGTTAATTAGGCTGTGATTGGTTTCAATGCAAATAGATTTGTAATGATGCAAAACTGTGGCAGTAAAAATGATTCGAGTGTAAATTCTGACTTATTTTTGTTTCAAATTTTAGCTTGTTTTGTTTGATTGCATTATAAGTAAAGTAAATTAATAAAGCAGAATAAAATAAAACCTAAAACAAAATTAAATGAAAATTTGCATTTTTTTTCAGTTGTACTTTTATGCATTTGTACTAGTGCAAATAAAATTGCACTATCACCAAACACAGCCTTAGGCTCAGTTTGGAGAAAGAGTACAAATTTCTTCCATTGTTTTGATTGGCTATAACTGTAAGAAAGTTTCACACTTTCAACTGACATTCTATCATCCAAATTCAAACAACACTTTGACATTCTCTCATCCAACATGTTCTGAGCTAATTTCTTCCATGTTTTGATTGGATAACTGTAAGAAAGTTCACACTTTCAAGTGACAGCCATATAACGGACTAAGGTTGTATTTGGTACCAATTACCATTGCTAGTTTTACATGAAATCTTTTGGGTTGATCAATAGCTATTAGTGAAAAATGTGTTGTCACAGCATATATGAAAATCATTTCAACTCAAGGTTTTTAAAACTGGATCGGACAAGGAATCATTCTAGGTCCGGTTCCTAGGTCGAACGGTCTGATTGTTCAGTCTAAACAGACGGTTTGTTCTAATAAAAAAATTAAAAAACAAAAAATGGCTAAAAACCGTTGTCTGGTTCAACAATTCAAGTGCCCAAGTCAGTGATTCACTGACCCAATCAATGGTTTTTTGTCAAAAAGCGGTTTTGGGAGTAAAACAGAATCAATCAGTTGACCAGTTTACAGTTTTTTTGGTCCGACCATCCAGTCCAGTCTGGTTTTGAAAACACTGTTTCAACTAGAAAATGTATATATGGGAGTGGTATAATTGAAAAGTCAGACACATTGGTATAGAAACAACAATTTTTGTTTTTTTAATGTTAATTTTATCACATATGAGAGTCATTTCAACTAGAAAAATGCATATATACATATATATACACATATGGGACAATGTAGTTGAAAATTTTAAATTTGACATAGATAAAACATCTCTCTCACAAACTTGTATTGATCAAACCCAAAATTGTTTCAAGTAGCAGCAATGGTACCAAAAGCAACCTAAATCACCCATTTTAAAACATGCAAAATCTTTGCCTTTTACATATTGCATTTATTGTTAGGCAAACCAATTTTGTATATGTTTGGTTCTGTGGGCGTTTATGGATAGGCCGTTTATTTGTATTTTTTCACTTTAAACGTTTCATGTTTTTGTTGTTTGGTTGGACTTCACTTTAAACGTTTTTTACTCTCTACCTTAGATTAATACCCATTAAAGTGTGTTACATCAGCATTTGGTTTCAAGAAACGTTGGGGTGTTGGAGGAAACAAGAATTTGACATTTTTCCAAATGCCTCACGCACAAATATTAAAATATTTCAGTTTTCTACCATTTATTTAATAAGCAGTGAAACCAAACAGTTGTTTCATTTTACAATACTGAATCTGCCCCGCAATACTGCCCCCCACAATGTCCCACAGCACATCCCTGCCGTGAATTAGGAACATCTCCCGATGATGACATCATCATTCCTAGTATTATCATCGGGAGATGTTCCCAATACACAGTGGGGATGGGCTGTGGGATGTTATGGGGGGCTGATTTGAACTCTCATTTTGCTTCAAAACACCAATGCCTACATGGTGTTAACGTGGCAACATTTTTTCAATAAACTCCCACAGAACTAAACACAATTTTTATCAGACTTGAACAGGACATAAAATCACAATACTCGCTAGATCATGTTTTTACTAGTTAACCAGGTGGTTAGCTTAGGTGTGAAGAGTTAATTGGCTCCGCATAGATGTTCCCAATACACGGTTGGGATGCTCTCTGCGGGTGTCCATCTAAATTCAACTGTGAAAATTGTTATTTAAGTAGTACCTAAAAAAGTCATTGGGTCACTGGTTCAACCATCTGGTCGAGTCTAAGTTTTACAACACTAAGGCAAAGTTTAACAAAATCAATTAGGTTAACCTTACACCAATGTGAATGATGTAATGAAACAAATTCAATGGAATATAAAAACAATTTTCAGTACCAGTACCATGAAATTTACCTTGAGCTCTGAATGTTATATGAGCTCTATAATATTGCACCTGCATGTTTGCAAAACCAACATTAATTTTAGTTGCACGGTGCGGCAGGATGCAACATGATGAGCTCTATTGCTTAAGATGCATTTCAGGATTGTTGCAGTCCTGGCACTAACATGTGTTATCTGTAAGGTTGAATTGCTCATGCTAGAATTTAATGTGATAAAATCTACATCTAGCCTCAATTAATTAGAAATCAAGTCTAGTATTGATTAATTGGGTCCCATCTAGTTAATGAACTGCACAAATACAGTTTGTTTGAATGATGAAAAAATCAATAATTTTAGACGGTGTTTGATATTGATGTTGTTGTTATAGAAAACGGTGCTATATTGGTGCCATGTCAGAAAAATGTTGTTCTAGAAAATAATTAGATATTTGGTTTCGTTTTCTAGAAAAAAAAATTGTTGGCCCAGAACATGCTTTAGAAATCAAGGTGTATGTGGTTTGAGACAACATCAAATTTGGCATTTTCTCGTTTTTGTTGCTGCCAACGGTACAACGATGTAGTACCAATGCGATATCAAAACTAGTGTTTGTTTCCCCAGAAAACATCCTATGTGGCAACATCAACACTAAACAAAAAAAAGGGAGCCATTTTTTGAGAAAACGGTGCAACAAACCCTCATCTATACAGCACCATTTTCTCATAAAATGACTCTGAAGCAACAAGCAATTGTATCGATGTCAAACACCTACTTAGTGTACTTATTTGGGCACAATGAGAAATTATTTAATACAACTATCAAGTTAGATGGATCAAAGTACGTAAGGGTGGAGTATTCATCCTCTATCTTTTGATTTGTGAATTGAACTATGATTATGATTCGAGGCTCAAGCTTATAAAAGTCTCCTGTTTTGTTTTAGCATGAGAGTCTGGAAGATTACCCAAGCATCATTCACATCTCAGACAGCTTCATCCATGGTCTCTTTTTACAAACAATCTATCAGAGAGGGAGAGAGTACCTGTAGACATATACATGCATGTAGGGGTGTCGATTGGACTAGATTTGTTCCAATCCGATCCAGGCCAATATGAGTTCATTACAAATGGATTAGGTTCAATCTAATCCTATGAATATTTTGGATTATTTTGGAATGGTCCAATTTAATGTCTGGACTGTCCAGTAAAGTTTCAATTTAGATTGGTTCTAACCCAAATCCAATCCATTGACACCTATATTCATAGCTTCTATCAATGGATCAGATATTGGCTCAATCTAACCCAATCTAATATAAATTCATTATAGATGAATCAGGTCCAATCCAATCCAATAAATACCTTGGACCATTAAAAATCTAACCCAATCCAATATGTCTTAGTGGTTCATCCAATCTGTCCAAATTAATTTTGGGGTCTATATATTGACACCCCTAGAGTCATGCATTTATGCCAATGAAACAAATTAAAGATAAATAAAAATGGAAGCTGTGGAGTCTTGTAGTCAAATAAAGCCATCACCATACTTCATAGAACTCGAACATTCTCTTGACTTAGGCCCCGTTTGGTTTACGAGAATAGGGGTCTAGAATTGGAATTGGAATGGGCTATTCCGTTTCCAACTGTTTGGTTGGGCGGAATTGAAATCTCATTCCCATTCCTACTGGAATGGCATTCCCCCATTTGAGGGAATGGTCATTCCCTGTCCCTCCCTTGGGAATGAAATCCCATTCCTGCTGATTTTAATTCCCATTCTCATTCTTGTCTGAACCAAACAGACTATGGGAATGAATCATTCCGATTCCGATTCCGATTCCGGAGGATTTTGATTCCAATTCCGATTCTGATTCCGACTATGAACCAAACAGATCCTTATTCTTTCTTTCTTTCTTTTTGGATATTAATACTTCTCCATATTCTCAAGTTCTGCCTTTACATTGAAATTATTTCAGGCCCCATTTGGTTCGAAGGAATAGGGGTTTGTGGATTATTCCTATTCCAACTATTTGGTTGGGTGGTTGTTGGAATGGCATCTTCCCATTTGAGAAAATAGCTATTTCTGTCCCTCCCTTGGGAATGAAATCCCATTCCATTCTTGTCTGAACCAAACAGACCATAAGAATAGAGTATTTCAATTCTAATTCCAAAAGATTTTGATTCCAATTTTAATTCTAATTCTGACTATAAACCAAACAGACCCTCAATACCATTGGCAATCGAATAGAAACATACTGAACTCAGTCCACGCCTTGCTTCGTAGTACACATATCCTCATTATGAAACTAGTTTATATAATTATAAATTAAATGCTAATGCTGTCACTTTATTTCATTATTAAAATTACATGCATTGTTTCGTAATATACTTAATTTAGATTCCAATAAAGCAAAGGAAATCTCTCTCTCTTGAATGTAATGTATCCATGCATCTTCATATATATATGGTACACCTTCAGACTTCAGTGTTTTCACTTGTTTGTGTAGTGTCATTTTTCTAAAAGTACTGGTACAGGTCAGGTTTGGGTATGAGATAGGCTCGGCATAACCCGACCCAAGTCATTTTAACCCAAATTCAAATCCGACCTAACTAATGAATTGAATTACAGGACTACCTAACCCCTCCACTATTTTTGGTGAAGGACCTGAAGGTTATGATGATGATAACCTTTTCTGACATCACCATATCAACAATTCTCATCATCTTCCCATAGAGTGCATCTCATACATGCCCCACAGCCCATCTCTCAATGACAAATACAGGATATATTCTCAATGATCTAAACTCCCACAAGATCCATTTAAGATAGACTCAAATCAGATCATGTCAAATCGAATTTACCACTTAACCCAACCCACTAAAATCTCTAATCATAACATGCTAAAGAGGCTTAGGAAGGAACAAAGGGCACAAACTAATTGGGTTACCTCAATGCTTAATGCTTATCTATATGGGGAATTTCAGTACATGATGGTTCTTTATTGCAAGTGAAAGTGGAAGAACCTGCTTGTTTAAAAAAAGAAGAGAAAAGAGTGAGAGGATCCTTTTCTCTATATGCTCAATGATATTATAATGCCAAGCACCAAATACTAATATTAATGTATCTAGACAACTTATAGTGGTAGTTAAGTGGAGATTGAGTTCAATAAAAGGCTGCTGTTGTTCAGATGCCAAAGGTGCAGAAAACAAAGTTAGCCTTGTAAGGTCGGAAATATATCTGAAATATTCCAGTGGGAAGAAATTCAACCTCATTTTTTGTTGGAAGAAAAGAAGCTTAAAAGGTTATGCTTGCTTTAGAGATCTAGATAAGATAGGCCTAGGGTTATTTTAAATAATAGTAAGCCCTCGTTTGGTTCGCCGGAATAGGGGTTTGGAATCGGAATTGAAATGGGATTTTCCGATTCCAACTGTTTGGTTGGGTGGAATCGGATTCCATTCTCAATTTTACTGGAATGACATTCCTCTATTTGAAAGAATTAGGGGTGGCAACTAGTCGAGTTTGAGCCCAATTCACTGGTTCGATTAAGAAACGAGCCGAGCTCAAGCCTAATAGAACTCAGCTCGTGAGGCTTGCGAGCCGGCTTGAATTGGGCTCGTTTTGCTGGAATGGCATTCCTCTATTTTTATTATATATATATATATAATAAAATTATAGAAAATAATATATATAATAAAAATATTATAATTCTTAATTTTTTAAATATCAAATAAAAAATATTTTTATATATAATTTTTTATTTTTATAAAACATTTTTTCTCAAAGTCGAGCTCGAACCGAGATTGAGTTCGTCGAGCCTGTAGAACAGTCTCAAGCTGAGCTTGAGCCTCATACTATTTGGCTCGGCTCGGCTCGGCTCAAATCCACCCCTAGAAGGAATGGTCATTTCCTGCTCCTTCCTTAGGAATGAAATCTTATTCTAACTGATTCCAATGCCTATTCCATTCTTGTCTGAATCAAATAGACTAGGAAATAGACCATTCCAATTCCAATTTTAAAGGATTTTGATTCCGACTCCAACTATGAATCAAACGGACCCTAAGTTTTGAAACTGAAATGCCAGCCTAAAAGAAGCTCTCTGCATTATTTTTTATGTCACCCCTATGTGACAACTTTTGGAAAACATGCATTGAAGTGAAATGGATACTTGGGATTGTTAAGCAGGCATCAAGCTGACCCTAAGCCTGTGTTTGGTTTGATAGAAAATAAGTGGAAAATGTGGTTATTTGGTCTTGTTTACTTAGAAAACTTCATACTCATGTTGGGGGTGTATTAGATTAGGAATCTAAAGATGTGGCCAATTCAAAGGTCCATTTCTCAATCCTTGGGAGTCGCTGAAACACCATCCATGGTAGGCCATGGATCACAAATTAGTTCTATGTAGGAATACATCCTTCTTTTCTATGTATAAAGCAAGTACCCTTATCTTTTTTGTCCACTATTAATACCACGTGCCAAGCATGTGACTCCCCACTCTTATATACAATAGAAAAAAGCATCCATTTGGGGTACTTTTGGACCTAAAAGGGACATAAGATGAGTCTAGAGTGGGAAGGAAAAAGGCATAGGACAAAGAATCATGGAATATTCCACTACTTAGGGTCCATTTGTTAACAACTGAAGTGGCTGAATTGAAAATCTTATTACTTTGTCTTTGAGTTTAGAAGTTTTTAAGGAGGTATTGGGCCACTTGATGGCTGAAGCTGAACTTAGATATACTATTATTCCTTAGGGCTCAGTTTGGTTTGTGAGAATTGGGGTCTATAATAGGAATCAGAATGGGCTATTCCAATTCCAATTGTTTGGTTGAGCGGAATCAGAATCTCATTCTCATTCCTATTTCAGTTTGAATGGACATTCCCTGCCTCTCCTTTGGGAATGAAATTCCATTCTTGCTAATTCCAATTCTCATTCTCATTTCTGCCTGAACCAAACAGACTATGGGAATAAACCATTCTAATTTCAAGTCTGGTTCCGATTCTGATTGCAAACTAAACAGACCCTAATATTTTACTTAGTTATTTTATCCATTAAAAGCAAAGCAGAATTATTTAGCTCAGTGGCTTCAACTGTTATCAAATAGCACTTTACCCTGTTCAAGGAAATGGGAGAATAGTGATGCTTACCACTATTTTCTCTGCCATTTTAGTGGATTCTGAAAATCTGAAATGCAAAGGCGACTAATCATTTCATTTTCTCTGTTCATTCTCACCAGTCACCAAACACAAATATAACCCATTTCCTTGAAAGATATGTACTTAGGGTCCATTTGGTTCACAGCCAAAATCAGAATCAGAATCAAAATTCTTTAGAATTGGAATCGGAATAGTCTATTCCCATAGTTTGTTTGGTTCAGACAGAAATGAAAATAAAAATTAGAATCAACAGGAATGGGATTTCATTCCCAAGGAAGAGATAGGGAATGAACATTCCCTCAAATGAGAGAATGCCATTTCAACAAAAATGGGAATGAAATTCTGATTCTGCCCAACCAAACAGGTCCATTTTGATTCCAATTCCATACCCTTATTTCTGGGAACCAAACAGGACCTTAGTTATTGGTCCTGTTGTTAAAGGAGTCTTTATTGGCAAATGACCCTCTTTTTTCGACATCTCTTGATCTTTGTGCCATTTGTAGAGGTTTCTCGGGCAGTTTTCTCCCGGTGTTCATGGTTGGTTGCCTATCTATTATTCAACATGTTTAATTTTTCACTTTTCTTGCTATGCTTTGTATATTTTGAAATTATAATCTAAACATTTATGAATAAATTTTGCCCTCAAATTAACTTAAAAAAAAAGCAAAAAGTCAAAATAAAACATGCACATACACAAGGTTAGGTGATGGAACTATGTTTCTGCCCTATGGAGGGGTGACATGAAAAACAGTATAAACCCTTCATTTGATGGGATTCATTATTATATGCATTGGCCGCTTTGTCCTATCTGCCTTGTATTCCAATGTATCTGCCTTGGCTTCACATCAAAACGATGACCATCCCAAAATTTTAGTCCAGTTGTTTTCCACTCTCCCCACTTTTTCTCTTAAATGCGTGTGTCACTCAACTAGTGTTTAGTAATTTCTATACATATTATATTCTAAAATGATAATCCTTAAACGGCACCCCTGCATATCATAAGCATTCGAACCTCTACCATCCACCCATAAGGCTGTGTTTTGTTGCAGTGCAATCTTATTTGTAACCACCATATAAAGACCATTATATAGTGTGTATAAAAATAATAATTATTTTTTATATTTATTTTTATTTGATTTGATAAATATATGATATTAAAGATGTTTCAAAATGATTTTTTTTACAAAATTTATATATTTTTATAATTTTATCTTTTTTTATTTTTATTATTTAATTATAACATCAGGGGTTAATATAATTGACCTCAAAAGTTGAAATTTTGACTTACCACCAAACATGAGAACAATTTCACTTTTGGGTTAGTTTTGAATTTTGTATTTCATTACCATCATGAATAAAAATAATTATTTTATGTTGCGCATTTTTCTTTAATATGATTAATAAAATATTGTAATTAATACAATATTAGAGATGTTCCTAGATTTTTATACATTTTTTTTAATTTTTTGTTTGATGTGATGAATATATGATATTAGAGATGCACCCAAATGTTTTCTACACAATTTATGCATTTTTTATAATTTTTTTCTACTTTTTATCTTTATTTATATTTTTTATTATTTAATTATGATATCAAGGGTTAACACATTTGTCACAAAAGGTTAAATTGTTGACCCTCTTCTAAATAGGAAAACACTTTAATTTTTTGATTGCCTTTATATTTTATATTTTATTTCCATCATCAATAAAAGCAGGTCTTATTTATCACACTTATTTGTATTAATATGATTAATATAAAATATTGGTGAATATTTGTATTTTTTTATATTTTTGTGTTTATATCTTTACTTTAAATATTTATTATTTAATTATGATAGTAAGGGTTGATACATTTGACCCAAAAAGGTTGAATTATTGACTTGTTGCCAAATAGGAAAACAATTTTATTTTGAGGTCGGTTTAAATTTTTGTATTTCATTTTCAACATCAATAAAAACAATTATTATTGTTTACTATACATATTTTTCTTTAGTATGATTAACATAAAAGATTAGAGATGTGCCCAAATTTCTATAATTTTATTTTATTTTTGTAATTTTTTGTATTTATTTCCATTTGAAAAAATTATTAATTTAACTATGACATTATAAATACCAAAAAAAACTAACTATGACATCATGGGTGAATCCATTTGACTTTTTTTTGGGTAATAAAAGATCAGATTTCATTAAACTGATTAGAATGTTGGATAGTTGAATTACTTACCACCACTAGGATAGAAGAATGTTGTCATTTTAAATATGAAAGTATTGGATATAATCTAATTGACAAAATTTATTTGAAGCAAAAAATGATAAGGTTATTAGTGAGAAAATTTAGATTAAATATATGATTTTTAATGAGATATAATGGAAACTAATACCTTAAAATCTAAGAGTTAATGAGAGGGAATTGAGTGAGGTAAAAAGTAATTCAAATTACATTTTATGCCCTCACAAGTAGAGAGGGGCCAAATTAAAGGATAAGGGCATTTTAGTCAAGAACAAGATTCAATGAAAGATGATGGAAGTTAATACTTTAAATATAAGACTTAATGAGAGGGAATTAAATAAGGTGAAAAGTAATAGTTTAAATTACATTTTTGTCATCAAATTTAGAAAGGGACCAAATTTAAAAATTGAAATATTTTAATTAAACAAAACTTCCTCACTCTCCAAGCAGTATAGATATAGATTTGATTATATAGAAGAACATGAAAGGTTAGTCCTGACACATCTTCCTTGGCTGACATATAGAGATGTTGGTACCTACAATTGTACAGGTACCCACCAGCATTCTTTAAATGCAAATATGCAGCTTCCTTGTTGATTTTCACCACCAGGTACCTACAATTGTACAGCTGACTTGTAGAGAAATGTGATTCTCTTAATCATTTTGGTTAACATGCATCAAGAAGCTCATTTCTAAATAATTAAGCATTAACCCCACAAAGTTCTTTTGGATAAATACCCTCTACATTGTAATTAGTATGCACTAATTCTCAATTCTCCCTTTTGAAGTGAAAAAGAAAAGGCCAGCAGGAAATCTTCAACATGCATTTCCACTTTTCAAGAAGCTAAGAGAGCATGCCACTAATCTTTTCTCAATGGATAGAATTAGCAAATGGGTTTTGGTTCAGTTTGGGGTAGCCTAGTTTGATTACCTCACCCACTAAATATATAAATAAAGAATCTCTTCCTCCAAGAGTTAAGAGGGTGTTCTAGAGCTTACTAATTATGTGGGCATAGGAGGGTCTATCATGTAAAAGAATTCAGAATGTCCAATCAAGGCTCCCAACACTGTCCCAACAAGTCACTGACCTCACAACATGTTTCATCAGTGTATTGAAAACATCTCTACTTTATTATTGAAAACATCTTTACATGAATAAAAATTTACAATTACAAAGATACTCTAAATGCATAGCTGAGACGTGTTGTGAGGTCTGTGTGAGGCACACTCTGGGATGAACAGATCCGAACTCGGACATCATTCAAAGAAATAACAATGAACCTTAAACAAATTATGCAGTTTTGTGTGATAGAAAGAAAGATTGAGAGGAAGAGGAAAACAAATTGGCTAAATGTTGGGATGATTGTATTGATTATTAACAAGAGGCTGCAACGTGCAAGTATTGACATAAAATAGTAGGGGTATTAACTACTACCTTCCAAGCCGATTTTTAAGCAAATGTCATTTATTTAACCTGGTGGGGACCTGGCAATTTGTTTGGTCTGAAGGTTTATAAAATTAACTAAGCAATCATAAGTTTGGATTAAACAAGTTCCATAATAATTGTTTAACCCAACTTGACATATAATTAAGAGCAAAACAAATAAAAACTATACCTTTTTTGAGTGGATAATTAAATTTTCTTTAGAGGTCTCTAACAAACTAGTTAATTCATTTACTTTTAGGTACTCGTTTGGATGGATCCCACATAGACAGCTTATAAGCTATGTTTGGTGTAAAGTTCGCAAAATTCAAAACGGCTGTCGGTCAGTCAAAGGGTTGCCCGTTTCAGTCTCTTTGAATAGTTTATTCAGAATGCTTCAAATCAGCCAAATCAGCTTAGCTGAATCTTCTCCGAATCAATAATCACCCCTACAATATTGCTTAGTGCCTGTTTGGGAGGTCTTCCAAGATGGGCTTTACCGGGATAGCGTACAAACAATATTTAACGAAAATTCCTGAAATCTCAAAATAACCATCTTACAGTAAAAAATATGGCTTTAATGGCAACTAAAGCAAAGCTCCAACCCTCCCAAACAGTCAAACAGGCCCCTAGATTCCTTATATGCATGAAATGGGATATTAAATGATTTTTGTTTTGATGTTTTAGCATTTAATGGGAGCAGTTCTTTGCAATTGCTGCACTCAGTTTGCATCACTCCCATCACCAAAAAAAAAGTTTGCATCACTCTGCGGACATAGCTAGAGCTTGATGTACCAGATCTTATCCAAGGACAAAATTGTTAAGGTGATGGTGACGGAGCATAGAAGAGAAGGGTTGTTTAATTAGGAAGGGGATTAATTTGGGCACATCATTTTTTTTTATTATCTACAATATAAAAAGGATTTTCATTAAAAGTTATGTTTAAGGTTATGTTTTCTCACTCCCCCTTACTTTGTTTTGAAAATCTATACAAAGTTTATAAAGGTTTTTTTTACCTTTTCTTACTTTTTTCTTCAAACCAAACACAACCTAAGATTAATTAAGGGGGAGTGATTTGAGTCTCTCTCATATATATATATATATATATATATATATATTTTAAGTAAAAGAACAAACAAACACTGATTGAAATGACAAAAAGCCAATACATAGGAATGTACTCCTCCATAAAAAAGTGGGATTTGTTTAGACTTTTTCTTTTGTTATTTTCAACTGTAGAACCTAGTTTATCTGAAATTACTGAAATGATTTTTGATGTCCCTTACCCACTTGCCAAATTATACATCAAGTCTCCCAAACAAGAGGTTATTTTGGTCAAAAGGGCCCTTTTGATAACTGCTGAATTGGCTGAATTCAATTCCTTTTTCGATTTCTTTATTCATAAATATTTTATTACGTGATTATCTTATCCATTAAAATACAAATTAAGAAGTAATTCTATTGCTAAGTGCGGAGTTATCAAATGGCCCTGAAACCCACATATATGTTTTGACCAAAACTCCCATTGCATATGCCATCATTCATTAATTTATGTCCTCAGGTGATAGAGACCTCACATAACAAGGTTTAAATTAAAGAATGACTGAACTTTTCATCAGACCTGAATATTTAACTGTCGTTAATTAAAAACCCAGAAAGAGTGGATTAGAATGTGGTTCAAGCATCATTCATCAGAAATGCTCATTTCTTTATTTTCAGAATAATCCATAAAAATCAAATTTTCTTTTTTCCATTTAAAAAAATGTTGACACAGCTAAGCCTTTTTCTCTATCTTCTTCCTATGACTCAATAATTTATTATGATATCTATATATTATATATAAAACCAAATTGTACACTATTTTGCACCCAAAATCCCATATATTAAGGGTCCGTTTGTGGGAATAGAGGTTTGGAATGAGAACTAATGCCATTTGATTGGATGAATTCAGCATTCTGTTTTGGAATGACATTTTTTGAGGGAATGGCCGTTCTCTCCCCTCTTTTGGGAATGAGAGTCCCATTTTGGCTAATTTCGATTCTGATTCTAATTCTTGTTTAAACCAAATATACAGAAAATAAATTATTCCAATTCTGATTCTAATTACAAATCAAACAGATTCTATATTCCTTTGTTTCTTTAACACCGGCAAACAGAAGCCAGGTTTTAGAGGTTCCATGGTGGGCATGAAGTCTCAACAACATGAACCCAACCCAATACGCAATTTAGGGCATATGCTACGAGCTTGAGCTATTCCATGTCTTAGACCATCTTCATGATTTTAGTGTAAGAAATTTTGAGAAAGCAAAAAAAGGAAAGAATAAAGAAATATTGTTGTGGGTACGTCTCAGGGCTGCTATTATAAAGAAAGTATTACTATGAGTACGTCTGAGGTTCCAGGTTTTAAAAGGGAGACAAAAGTCCACTTAAGTGGGGATGGGCCATGCAAAGGCCTGAGCATATAAATAGAGGCCAAGAACTTGGGTTTATTTTATGATAAAAAAATGGGTATTTGGCATTTGGGTTCCATTTCGGTTGTCCCAGTCCCACTGCAAATGTGCTGATTCCATGAATAACAACCGAAGAACAATGGTGGTTCTTTAGATTCAGATCGGATCTTGCTGCAAGTAAGTGTTTTATTTTTATATGGTGGTGGGGGGAGGTGTTAGAATATAGGTGGATTAACTTGCAGTGGTTGATCAATTCTTCTTGGGAAGACTTCGTGGTGGTGTGATTAATAGCTTAAGAGTTTCATTGGCCTCTTCTTTGCAGAATAGTTGTTGGGTTTTTTGTGTTTCCATCAGGAATGTTGATATTTGTTTCATGCAAGATGTTTTGAAGATTTTTTCTTATTTTTTCATTTTTTTCTGTTTTTTCTCTCTGGGTACTGCTGCTAAAATTTGATGTTATGTTTGTCTTTTTTTCCTCTTCTGTGTATTGGTTTAATTTTGGTTGGTTTCTGGCCATGCTCTTTCTTTTGGGGGGAAATGTGATCTCCTTTTCCATCTTAATTCTTGAAGTACGAGGGTGTTGGAACCTGTAATTTTTAGTTTCTGCTTTTGTTTTTGGTTTGAGTTTTAGGAATGGGGTTGGTGGGTTTTAAGGTATGAAGGGGTGTCGATCGAGGTTGCAAGCTGGGTTTAACCGTTCTATATTGAAAAGATGAAATCTTTTAAGCCATTTTAAGGCCTTTTATTGATCTGTTTCTTTTTTGTTTTTGTTTTTTTTTTTTTTGGTTTTTCAGGAAAATCTTATAGAAAAGAGGAAACTTCCTTTTAGCTCATTTCAGAGGATAATAAAAGTTAACCCATTTGACATATTTTGTGGGCTTTTTCAGGTTTCTATTTGTTCGCTTGAGTTTGGTGGATTTCTTAACAGTAACGACGTGAAAAAAAAATTGTTGCCCATACTAGGGTTTTAGGGTTTTTGCATCTTGGGTTTGGTTTATGGGATGACGAATTTATGGTGAAAGGTTGGTGAATGGGGATTCAAACAATGGGGTCTCAAGGTGGTGGTGGTGCTGGACAACAATCCCAGTCCCAGCCGTTGGCTCGGCAAAGCTCGTTGTATAGCCTAACACTTGATGAAGTTCAGAACCAATTGGGGGATTTGGGGAAACCACTGAGCAGTATGAATCTCGATGAGCTTCTTAAGAATGTCTGGACGGCCGAAGCAAACCAGGGGATGGGGATAGATGTGGAGGGTTCTGCCTCAGTCAGCCAACTTGCTTCTGCATCTGCTCTACAACGTCAGGCAAGCCTGACATTGACGAGGGCTCTGAGCAAGAAGACAGTAGATGAGGTATGGAGAGATATCCAACAAGGGCAGAAGAAGAATAATGAAGAACAAAAAGCTCAGGAAAGACAGCCTACTCTTGGTGAGATGACATTAGAAGACTTCTTGGTTAAAGCAGGGGTTGTTGCTGAAGCTTCAGATAAGCAAAATGCAGGTGCTGTTATGGGAGTTGACCCAGGTGCAGCTCCCCCACAAAGTTTCCCACAGCAAGCTCAGTGGTTGCAGTACCCACTCCCTCCAATGCAACAGCAGCAGCAGCAACAACAACAGCCTCAACATCCGCCGCAAAATATGATGGGGGTTTACATGCCAGGCCATCCGGTTCCACAGCCACTTCCCATTGGTGCAATCCCTGTTCTGGATACAGGATACCCTGACAATCAATTAGCTATGCCATCCCCCTTGATGGGGACACTGTCAGATACACAGACACCTGGAAGGAAACGGGTTGCTCCTGGAGATGTGATTGAGAAAACTGTTGAGAGGAGGCAGAAGAGAATGATCAAGAACAGGGAGTCTGCAGCCCGGTCACGAGCTAGGAAGCAGGTGGATCTTCTGTTTATCTTGTTAAAATTAGTGGTCTACTGATTTTATTTCTTTTGAGCGTGCCCTTAAAAGAATCTTGCTATGGGCAGGCATACACCAATGAGCTTGAGAACAAGGTTTCACGTCTAGAAGAGGAGAATGAAAGGCTTAAAAAACAGAAGGTAAAATCCCTGTGCCAGTGGATGATAAATTTTGGTTGAAAGGTATTATTTGGTAGGAAAGGATAATTTTCCCTTGTTTTTCATATTGTAGTTCATTTAAAGTTTTAAATTAATAAGTAGAATTTGTTCTAGTATGTTTTTCATTTCAACTTAATATAAAATACAGAAGTAGGAGAAAAGGAAACCTGAAAGGTGTGCCTTGTATGCCTGTTCAATAGAAAGATTGCAAAAACTGTTGGTCTTTTGTGTTTCCCTTCAAGTCAGTTATATTTTCTGAGGTTAATATGCATAAAATTACTTTCTCAAAAATGAAAAAAAAGCATAATATCCCAAGATGGTAGTATTTGGATAAATACATAAAAGGGCCATTACCCAATGTTGGCCCCCAGCTATATGGGGTATTGGGAGGGGTGGGCTGGAGATGGACTTTATCTTCGGCAATTTTCTTTTCGTTTCTTTCTTTTTTTTTTCTTTTTTTTTTTGGGTACAAAGAGGATGCACTCACTCTTGAATTGGCATTCTCATGCTTGTTAGCCTGAGATTCTACCATTAAACCTAGCAATATTTTGATAAATAAGTATTTCTTTTAATACCTTTCCTGTGTGCCTCTCCATTTTTATGAATTATTTATGTTAGACATGATTTATCAACAGCACTGTTTCATCAATTAGGAGTTTGTTTGCTTCTTCACTTTCTTTTGAAGTTTGCTAATGAAAGAAGGGAAATCAAATGGCTAATTATGGGGATTGACATCCAATTTCAGTGGGTGAAAAGAACAGCGAATGTGTTTGCAGATGCTTTGACAAAGCAGGGGGTGGGAAGGGATCAATTGTATTGGGCTGTATTGTGCGCTCTTATGTTACTCTCTTGGAGAGGATTAAGCCATTTTAGCTCTCTCTGGATTGCTGTATCTAATCTTTTATGAATTTAATGAATTTCTGTTATTGATAAAAAAAAGTTTGTTTGCTTCTTCAGAGATTACTTGTGTTTTTACTTTCTTTCCTTGTTTTTATTTGTTCTTTTGTTTGGAGGGGGGGGGGTAAGATCCTTTTTTTTGGATGGTGCCAACTGGCTCAGTTGGTAAGTTTCTGGCTGGTTGTAGTGGAGACTTGGGATCAAATCCCCCTGTGGTGTAGGACCAGCTCAATTCTAGTCCTTAGATAATGTTGAATGGTCTTCTTGGTCAGAGTTTTATGGTTGTTGATGGCTGTAATGGCTTCTTGAAGGAATAAGAGAGAAAATAGGGAAAGAAAGAAGAGAGAAAATACCTGGAATCACTCACAGGGTGCCTAGAATCACTCTAGGGCATGGGAACACTCGCCATAGCTAGCATAAGCTAAAGAAAACTCAATATGTTTCATTGCCTTTGTGTAAAACGTCCATACATATTTAGACTCTAAACTCAAAATAATCCTAGGGGTCAAACTGTTAGACTCATAATAGTCTTAGGAGTCAAAGTGTTAGACTTAATAATCCTAGTAAGACTCAAACTAAGCTGTCATATCCTATTTCAATTCAAAGAAGACTCAATACCTCTAATCCTACTTATGCAATGACTCTGAAATTTTAAACATAAATAAACTATAACTAGACAAATTAAACCCTATAATTGGACCCCACAGAAAATTGCAAAATGACAAAAATACCCCTACTGTCCAAAAATACAGAAATGCATAAAATTTCATAAAATTCCAATTTTTCCTCTTCAGCTCCTGCATCACCCTGTCACCAAGGTTTGGGGAGGGGGGGGGGTGTATAGATAGGGGGATGGTTTCCCCTGTTTTGTGGTGCCATGAAATAAAAAAAAGTGCTTTTTAATCCCTTTCAAGTTTCAACTCCAGGTATATATCATATAGACATATCACTTGCTGATTGATAAGTAACGTGCACATATATGGACTCTCTGATAATGCCTCCTTGAAAATTTTTTTTTTTTCTTATGTTTCTTATTTCAATCCATATTATACTGAGGCTAATAGTAATTTTATATGGTTGAGCTTCAATGAACTATGGTTTTACACCAATGCTTTTTCTTTTTAAGGTAGTAAATAAAATAGTTCTCAATATTATAATCAAAGATGTCCCATCATCATCATCATCAAATCCTCATTCAAACTGCTTGGTAAAAAGAATCTTCAATTATGATGTTTATACTCAGCCAATATCATCTAGTTCTTCCAGTACTGCTAGATGTTCAACATATCTTATTTTCTTGTGATGAATAGCATAAAAAATTAAGGAAACAATAGGGGAGATACACCCATTGAGATTGTTAGCCTCAGCTTTCTAGAAAGTTATGGCATTAACACAAATACAATGTAAAAATCCATTCTAAACAGAGTAATCCGTTACTGAAACTAAAAACAACCCTCTAATTCTCCCACATAAGATTTATAGTGTAGGCCAAAAATTCTTGGTAAGCTCCTTCTTTTTCAAGATGATCTGCCATGCTGTTTGCTGCTCTTTGTACCCACTGTATATTCAGCTAGATATTTCTTGTGAACCATTTGATTTTTTTTTTTTAATTCCTGAATTCCCACAAAACTTTCTTTGTTTTCAGTGACCAACTTATCACAAATTTTGAATCTCTTTCAACTATTAGCTTTTCCACCTCCAATTCCATAGCTTTTTACACCCCACACACAACTGCCTACAGCTCTTCCCTTGTGGAGTTCCCATCCCTAATCGGTCCTGAAAACATTGCATGTATCTCTCCTTTTTCATTCCTTAAAACCCCTTTAAATCCTGAAGGTTCCGGGTTGCCAAAACTGCTGCCAATGAAAAATTGGTTTAATAAAACCTGGTTCCAGAAGAGATCCTTACTGCCCTTTGCTTTTTTGTTGAGGACCCAACCACTGCCCCCTAATTCCTCATCACATCAACTGTAAAGTCGGAATTGCCTCCCTGTTTTTTCACCATATTTTAAATGATATCTTCCTTCTATCCTCGAAGACATGATTGTTTCTTTCCCACATCCTTATTTTGTACATCCCCAATTATTTTTCTCCTTTCTTGTCTACGGTAACAAAACAATACCAAACATTGGAGATATAGCCTTGCTAATATCTTGAAAATTTTAAAATGTCACTGGTATTTTGGTTCTAGGCCATTAAGTTTTAATACTTGATGATGTTTAGAAAAATATCATCAAAATGAATTCCCTGATGGGGCAAAAGTTTCCTGAATCTTAAAATCCCTTTATTTTTCTCTTTTTCATTTTTATGATTTGTTTTAGTTTTAGACCAAGATTAAACTCTTTCTGGATATCTGGATCATTGTATTGAGTTGATGTTAAAGCCATTTGAAACCATAGATGCACCTGATTTCTTCTCCTATTTCTTTTTATTTTTTTAATAGGCAAAAACCCAGATCAGACTGGATAATCTGGACCACAATATAGAACCTGTACCCAGCTGTATCAACTATATTATGACAGCCCTAGCACTAAAGGACTGTGACTTGGGGAGGCTACTCCCAGTACAATACTCAACTGGAATTCGGATATGAACTCATTTGCTTGTCTCAAGTCAAACTCAAGACCTGCTGCATCAGAAGTAGGAGCCGTGACCACCTGTGCAAGGCGGACTGGCCTCCTATTTCTTGTTATTGTTTCCAAATCATTCCTTATCACAAAATCCAGTTTGTGTCAGCACCATTACATGTAAAGCCAGTATATTGGGAAGTTCACAACCAAAATTATCAATGGTTCAAATTGTAATTGGGTTTTCATAAAATTGTAAAGGGGGCTGGATGTACCTCAGGATTTGAAGTTTTGAACATAGAAGGAAGACATACACTATAGATGCATGATTTTTGATAATAAATGTAAGGAAATTTTTTTTAAAAGAAAAGTAATGGAATGGATGTTGAGATAAAACCCCATCCAATGATTATGAAAAAAGTAAAATAAAAAACCAACAACCAAAAACATTTAAAATTTTGCTGTCACCTCAAGAGTCAAGAGTTGACTGAACACATGATCTGAATGAAACTCTCCAGATGTCTTAAATTCTAGATGCACTAGAATTCAGTCCAAGATCATATTTCTTATTTCTGTGCATAATCTTTCATGGCTCTATTTCTTTCCATGTGCTCCAATAAACTGCAATAGGCACTGTAGAGAACACTGATGTGGGCCCCACGGCTGTGGTCCCCACTGTGTTTGTATGACAGCATGCGTAACCTATGTTAGTCATGTCAGTGTTAGTTGGTAGTTATCTTAGACAGCTTGTTATTTCAGTCTTTTATTTGCCATGTAAGTATTAAGGGCAGTTCTGTCCTTTCCTATATTTAGTGAACATAACCTATAAATATTAAGAGAGTGGTGGCAGCAGACTCATTCAATCTGTCCCTCCTTTCAAAACCCTTGTGCACTTCTGCTTCTTCTCCTTTCTTCTTCCTCTTCCTTCTATTTTTCTCAATCCGAAATCAGTTGGGATTCAAGACTGATTGTAGTCTTGATCGACTACTTGGTATCAGAGCCTATCTAGGGTTTCTCATGTGAGTCTAGTCCAGCCGACCACATGAGAACTATCTAGGGCTGGAAGCTTACAAAGGACTGTTCGTTGGCTGATTCTTGGAGGTTACCAGAAAAGTTTAGCAGCTGTTCGAAGATGTCGTGGCTTGCAGAGTGTTTTGGTAATCAGGAAGAATCAGAGGAGGTTAGGGTTCAGGCCACGATTGAAGGTAACGATCAGAATTCTCTGGGTAAGTCTTTATTTTTCCCTTGAGATTGCTATCAGTCAAGATAGGTTGGACCTATCTAGGAGGAGCGACCGAACCCTCCTATTTTCTCTCAGAGGTGATCAGTTTTTTTTAGGGTTTGTCATTAACCTATGGCTAGACTTGACTGTGAATTCTCTTGGAAAGTGCGGTTGAGCACTGTTTATGTTCTCACAAGGGTCTTCCTAACCCTACGATTGAAACCCTAATTCTACTTCAGCTCTACAAAGTGCTTTCTAAGTGAGTTTCAGACCTGGTTTTGGCTTCCGAGCCTGTTTTGAGAGTGAGAACTGTTATCAGACTGCATATATTCTGATTGCCGATTGGTTTCAGATCAGATCTGAATTGATTTCATATAGTTTTCTGATTGTGATCGATTGCTTTAGTGCTGTTTTCTAGTGTGGAAACCCTAATAGTTCTTAACTACTGATTCTTGACCAAGAATGGAGTTCAAAAATCAGGGAGGTGTGTTTGGGAACAACAGTTCTGGTAGTATGTCTGAGACTGCGTTTCAGATTACAACCGTGAGATTTGATGGATCCAATTACTTGGAATGGGCCCAATCAGCCATGATGGCTATTGGGGGAAGGGGAAAACTTAGCTATCTATTGGGAGATGTGAAAGAACCTCCCAAGGAGGACCCAATGTATACCAAGTGGGTTCAGGAGTACTACTTGGTTATGACATGGCTGTGCAACTCTATGTAGCCACATATCAACCGAAATTACTTGTGGGCAAAGACAACCAAGGAGATATGGGATGTCATGAAAGAGACCTACTCCCATCCCCTTAATATTGCTAGGGCCTATGAAATAAAGTGTGAAGTGAATAACCTTAAACAAGGAGAGAAACCAATCTCTGTGTATTTCTCTACACTGAAATCACTGTGGCATGAAATTGACCATCTGGAGACTCTTGAGTGGGAAAGTCCAAAAGATGCACAGACCCATAGAAAGTAAGTTGAGACCAATAGGGTGTTTGAATTTCTGGCTGGCCTGAATTCAGATTATGACATTGTGAGACAACAAATACTGACAAGAGACAGTGTGACCCTTTCTCAAGCATACTCCCTAGTGCATAGTGAAGAGACCAGGAGGAAGGTTATGATGCAACATCAGCCCTTTCCCCCAGCCCTGGCAGCAGTTAAACCTAAGTCTGGGGGTGATACAAAAAGATACATGAAGAAGGAAGATAAACGGGATCTGGTATGTGAACATTGCAAGAAACCCAAGCATACGAAAGATACATGTTGGAAGCTCCACCCTCATTTAGTCCCAGCAAAACTGAGGATTAAAAGGGGTAATGCTCATATGGCTGTGACTGATTCTGCATCCTCGTCAGGCACAAAAGGCACACCCCTAGATACCTTAGCTGCTGTTCAGGCTGCCCTGATACAGATGGAAAAGGAGGTTGGGAATTCGGCCCAGTCATCTCAGTCACCATCAGCCTCTGCCACATCTGCATTTGCTCATTCAGGTACCCGGGCCTCAGCCTACCATGCTTCAGCTCCAGGTAATACTGAACACTGTTGGGTAATAGACTCAGGAGCATCTGACTATATGACTAGCTTGCCATCATTGTTCACTACTTATCACTTGTCTTCTGGTAGAGATAAAGTATCCATTGCTGATGGCTCTCTTGTTCCCATTTCTAGCAAGGGTGACATCAAGTTATCTGATACTATCTCTTTATCCTCTGTCTTGCATGTTCCTAAACTTGATACTAATTTTCTTTCAGTCAGTAGTATTACCAAACATCGAAACTGTTCAGTAACATTTTTCCCTGACCGATGTGTTTTTCAGGACTTGGAGACGAGGAAGGTGATTGGGACTGGCCGTGAGACGAATGGAATCTACCTGGTTGGAGAGAGTCCTCATTGGAAAGAGTCAGTGGATAAGAAGTCTTTTGTTTCTCAGTGTGTGAGTTCGGTTATGTTTTGGCATAATCGATTAAATCATTTATCTTTTCGGTCTTTGAAGAGTTTGTTTCCTACTTTATTTGAGTCTGTTGAGATGTCAAATTTGAGATGTGAGAGTTGTGAGCTTGCCAAACCTTGTAGAACATCTTATTCCTTGAGTAATAAAAGAAGTAATAATTCTTTTGATATTGTGCATACCGATGTTTGGGGGCCATATCACCTCCCTTCTATGGGTGGGTACAGGTATTTTCTGTTGTTTGTTGATGACCATACCCGTTTTTTTTTTGTCTACCTTATGCATTCTCGAGATGAGGTTCCCGCTCTGACCCAAAACTTTCATCAGATGATTTTAGCCCAGTTTGGGGTCAAAATCAAAGTCCTCAGATCTGATAATGCAAAAGAATACTTTGCTAAGCCACTGGCCTCTTATCTACTTGATCATGAGGTTATTCACCAGAGCACTTGCCCTCATACACCATAGCAGAATGGGGTTGCTGAGAGGAAGAATAGGCACATTTTGGAGGTGGCTAGAAGCATTATGTTTACCTCCAATGTGCCTATCCGTTTTTGGGGTGATGCTATCCTCACGACAGTGTATCTCATTAATCGGGTTCCTTCACGGGTTCTTGATATGAAGCCTCTGTTTACCCTTCTCTACCCAGACGAGGAGTTGTTTACTGTTCCTCTTAAAACCTTTGGGTGCACCTGTTTTGTTCAGCTTCTTGGACCTCATCATTCCAAATTTGACCATAGCGCCTCCAAATGCCTTTTTCTCGGTTATGCACAAACTCAAAAGGGTTATTGCTGCTATGATTCTGTTTCAGGGAGGAGATTTGTCTCGACGGATGTCACATTCTTTGAGGAGGCACCCTATTATCCTAGGGTCTCCTCAGGGGGAGAGTAGTGAGAATGCGAATTTGGGTCTTTTTCCTCAGGGGGAGTGCAGTGAGAGTGGAGTTAACTCATCTAAGGTTGTTCTTTTACCCATTCCATTGAGTGATGAAGGCTGTACTGGTGAGGGTTGTCAGAGGGATTAGGAGTTGAAAGTCTACCACAGGCGATGTAGGCAGGTTGATCTCGGTCATCAGCAGTCCAGGCCAGCCCCAACTCCTTCTGCGGATCCAGATCCAGGTGCTACAGTCCCAAGGCCCACTGAGATACCTTCCACTATTGCTACTTCCTCTCCTTTTTCGGATGACCTTGACCTCCCTATTGCGGTCCGTAAAGGGAAATGGCACTGCACCACATCCACAGCTCACTGCATTTCCCAGTTTCTATCCTATGATCGCCTGTCTCCCTCTTACAGGTCCTATCTCACTTCCATTACTGATATCCCTATCCCCAGAACAGTGCAAGAAGCCTTATCAGTTCCAGAGTGGAAAGATGCAATGAAAGTTGAAATGGATGCCCTTTTGAAAAATAATACTTGGGAGCTAGTTGACCTACCCAAAGGAAAGAAACCAGTTGAATGTAGATGGGTATTCACTGTGAAATATAATGCTGATGGCTCCATTGAAAGGTACAAAGCCCAGTTGGTTGCAAAAGGGTTCACTCAGACTTATGGTATAGACTACTTGGAGACCTTTGCCCCAATAGCCAAGATGACCACTATTCGAGTTCTATTAGCCCTTGTAGCAAGTTATTCTTGGCCCTTGTTCCAGATGGACGATAAAATTGCTTTTCTGAATGGAGACTTACAGGAAGAGGTCTACATGCAGTTGCCCCCTGGATTCTATGATACAAAGACAGGTAAGAAGGTTTGCCGACTGAATAAGGCATTGTATGGATTAAAGCAGTCCCCTAGAGCTTGGTTTTATAGATTCAGACTAGCCCTTGGAAAATTCGGTTATGTACAAGCCCAATCAGATCATACACTGTTCATTAAAAGGGTGGACTTTTCTTTGATCCTGCTTGCTGTATATGTGGATGATATTGTAGTGACAGGGAATAATAGTAGGGAGATTGAGTCCCTCAAACAACTCCTTCATCAAGAGTTTGAGGTGAAAGATCTTGGTGCACTGCAATATTTTCTGGGTATTGAGGTTGCTAGATCTAAACAGGGGATCTTTATCTCTAAGAGGAAATATGTTCTATATCTGTTGGCGGAAACTGGAAAGTTAGGTGTCAAGCCTGCCGATACACCCATTGAACAGAATCACAAGATTAGTGCAGAGGGTGGGGAGCCTCTTGAAGACAAAGTTCTGTTCCAACGGTTGGTTGGAAAGCTCCTATATCTCTGCCTCACTCGGCCAGATATCAGTTATGCAGTCAGTGTTGTCAGTCAGTACATGCATTCCCCTAGAACTACTCATCTTCTTGCAGCAGGGAGAATATTAGCATACTTGAAGAGATGCCCAGGTAGAGGTATACTGTTCAAGAACAATAATCACATAAAGGTGGAGGTCTATACAGATGCTGATTGGGCTGGGAGTGCTGATGACAGGAGGTCTACCTCTGGATATTGTGCCCTTGTGGGAGGTAACCTTGTCTCTTGGAGGAGTAAGAAACAAAGTGTTGTTTCCCACTCTAGTGCCGAAGCTGAATACGGGTCAATGGCTAACGGAGTGGCTGAAATCCTATGGCTGAAATCACTACTTGAAGAGTTGGGTATTGATTATGAGAAGCCCTTGATGCTGTATTGTGATAATCAGGCGACTATTAATATAGCTCACAATCCGGTGCAGCATGACAGAACTAAGCATATCAAAGTTGATCGACATTTTGTCAGAGAGAGGGTCTCATCACAGGAAGTGTGTCTCCCGCATATCACCTCCAACATGCAGCTCGCAGATCTTCTCACCAAGGCTATACCAAGGAAGAAGTTAGAGGCAGACCTATTCAAGTTGAGAATGATAAATATCTATTCCCAACTTGAGGGGGAGTGTAGAGAAAACTGATGTGGGCCCCACGGCTGTGGTCCCACTGTGTTCGTATGACAGCATGTGTAACCTTTGTTAGTCATGTCAGTGTTAGTTGGTAGTTATCTTAGACAGCTTGTTATTTCAGATTGTTATTTATTTCAGTCTTTTATTTGTTTTATTTGCCATGTAAGTATTAAGGGCAGTTCTGGCCTTTCCTATATTTAGTGAACATAACTTATAAATATTAAGAGAGTGGTGGCGGCAGACTCATTCAATCTGTCCCTCCTTTCAAAACCCTTGTGCACTTCTGCTTCTTCTCCTTTCTTCTTCCTCTTCCTTCTATTTTTCTCAATCTGAAATCAGTTGGGATTCAAGACTGATTGTAGTCTTGATCGACTACTGGCACACAACTACAGAATATATTTTACCTTCTTACTTGTAGAATAGGCCATAAAGAAAAATTCTCATTAGGATTCCTTGTCTACCATAGATATCTTCTAAATGCAGTGAAGAAAACCAGCAAAGAAACTTGGCTATACTGCATGAAATAAAATGATGCGTAACATCTTTGTTATGAGCCCAGATCTCCTGTAAGCAAAAATTCTGCTCACATAGCATCCAACTGCACATTTGGAATGTCTCCTGTACATTTATTTTAAATCATGGAGAGATGTTCCCAATGTGATGCCAGATTCCAATGCTTTCACAGTGTGTACAGAGTTTTTGCTTGCGGAGAATCCCATTGCCTTTGTCAATGCTGTTGCACATATAATATAAAATACACTAGTCAAATGAAACCTCTTTTCTCTCTTTTTATTAAAATTTTTTCTTTTCTATTTATTACCAAAAAAACCCTCCTCTTCATATGATCAATTGTAAGAATATCATGAGACTTATAAAAAAAAAAGAACATCATCATGAGCAACCATCCAAGTAAAAGCTTCCACCCTTAGTGGAATTAGATTACCCCAAATAGGAGCAAAATGCTCCACTTGGTAACGAATAACTGCATTGTAAAAAGATTTTACATTAAAACGTTCACATTTGCATTACTACCACCATCTTTCATCTGAATCTTCAGGAGACAGATTTTCTTCTTCAGGCTTAAGAGAAAAATGCATTTCCTATTTTTCTATCCAAATCTTTTAGAACTTGGACACCAAATCACCTCACTGTTTTTGATTTTCAAAATACTTGATAGACCAGGAATTCAGTCGACAACCAATAACTTCTTTCAACTCTAAGAGGTGTTGCTGAGGAAGATGAATCCCTATTGCTCTTGGATAAGTTGGCTTCCAGGCCTGTTACTGCTTCAAAACACTTAAAAATCTTTTTTAGATTGACAAGATGCTGATTATTTCCCTTCAGGAAGATAATAATATTGTCTGCATACTAAAGATGAGTGACATTAGATACTCTCTTCCCACCAAGAAACCTCTAACCAGGTTCAGATTTGTAGCTTTCGCCGAAAAGGCATCCAAAATATTTGCTATCAAAGTGAACAGGAGAGAGGAGAGAGGGCAACCCTGCCTTAGTCCTCTAGAAGAAACCCAGGGGAGAGCCATTAAATAGAATAGTGAACCAAGCTGAACTGATGCACCCTTTCATCCACTTAATCCATCTATCACCAAAACATTTAACCTTCAGAATTTGCCACAAGCAATTCCAATCAACCCTTTAATATGCCTTATCATGATCAAGCTTGCACACCACCCATCTCAAGCCTTGTCTTCTTCTTTCCTTGACCACTTCATTTGTAATTAAGATATTATCAATAAGCTACCTTCCCAATAAAAGCACTTTGACTGTTGGCAACTATCTCACCCAACACAGATTTTAATCTATTTGCATACACTGGCTAACATTTTATGGAGACTGCCAAGTAAACTGATGGGTCTAAGATCATTAACTTCTAGGACTATCTTTTTCTGGAATTATTTTGATGAAACCTGAAAGTGGCATTGTTCTTAATATTGATTTTTCCTGCACTGGTCAAAAAAAATATTGATTTTGCCTGCTCTGTGGAAGTCTTTGAAAACTTCAATTGGATCCCCTTTAATGATGTCCTAGCATTCACGGAAGAAAGTTAGGGAGAAGCTGCCAGGGCCAGGGGCTTTGTCCTCATCAAAAGAAAAAACTATTTCTGTTGATCAAAACAAGAGTAAACTGCTTCCTTAATCTCCATTCCACTAACTCAGCTTCCAAACCAGCCCTCTTGTCCTCCAAGAGGATAGGTCCATTCCAAACTGTCTAAAGAAGGTCTCCAGCTTCTGTTCCTAGAATAAAGCATCTTATAAAAATAGAGAATTTCCTTGATCATCTCTTAATTCTCCACCTCCACCCCATTAATTATCAACTTAGAAATGTGATTTTTCCTGTTTCTGCCTTTAGCATGTTTGCAGAAGAAATGAGTGTTTTTGTCCCCTTCCTTGATCTGTTTCACCCTGGATCTCTGTATCTAATAGATCTCTTCCCACCATATTAATTGCTCCCATTCCATTCTTTCTACTTCCCTTTCTTGAATGTCATCATTATCCAAAGTCCCTTCTTGATCTTTTTCATCAAGCTGAGTTATCTCCTCTAAGATTCTGTCTTTCTCCAAATCAAAAGCCTTGTATTTCTCTTCGCTCCAGTTCTTCAGTTTGCCTTTGAGGAACTATAATTTTTTTTCCAAATTTAAATCCTGCCCACCTATTTGGGTTGCTTTCGATCAGCCAATTCTCCACTTTCTTTTTGAAGTTTTGATGGAAAACCCAAAACTTCTCAAATTGAAAAGGGGACTTGGACCTCTGAATTTGGGCTGTCACCTGAATAAATTGGAGAAAGTGCTTCTTCCATTCCAGAGAAACAAGAAAACTGTCCAATCTACAACAAATTGCCTCCTCTTGAAGATTTAACCTCCCACCATTAGATTTCTCATGCACAAAACAGACAACATTGAAATCACCACCAATGCATTAAGGGATTTGGTGAGGACAACCAATAGTTTCCAATTCCATCCAAATTCCTCTCTTTGTCTTGGATTATTTGCAGTGATTTAAAAGGCGCGCCTAGGCGCACAGGGCCATAGGCGAGGCGCATTTCAGGGTATGCGCCTTGCCTAGGTCCTAGGCGCAGCCCTTTCAAAAGGCGCACACCTGGTGTGCCTAGGCGTGCGCCTGATGCGCCTTACGCCTCAGCCCAGGCGTGCACCTTTTGAAAATTTGTTCATTCATTCATCCTAATAAAATGTCTTCTTAAAAAGCAATTAAAACTATAAAATCATTATTTTTTGTGTGAAAACTAAGATTTTAAGACTAACGTGGACTTGTTTGGGCTTGCCTTGAGGGGCATGGCACAAAGGCAGCTCGTAGAATCAGGAATTTAATATGTTTTACATTACATTAGCTACGTGAAGTAATGCAATTGAGTGAAAAAGGAGATTAGAGGTTTTAAATGCTTGAAAATGTCTTATATGTTTGATTTTATTTTTAAATTTTCATTTGAATATGCTTTACATCTTATGTTTATGTATTTTAATTTTAGATTATAGGTTTTTTAAAACATTATTTTAAAATTTAAGTTTATATTTTTTATTAATATTATGTTTAATATTTTTTGAATTTTCTGACTCTTTTTTTAGCACTTTTTTTTTTTTTTATAATTTTGCACCTTGCTTCAAAAAGGTGCGTGCTTCGCCTTGCACCTTGCGCCTTGCGCCTCAGGCGCAAACTGACCCCTGCGCCTTTTTTGTGCCTTGTGCTTTTAAAACACTGGATTATTTGGTCCATAAACTCTTTTAAAAACCTGGGTGAAGCCATCTGACCTATTGGAGAAAAAAATAGGGATGGAGTATCAGCCTCAGTCAGTTTCCATTACCTTGCCCTTACCTGTACACCAGGAGCCATACCTCAACCAATCAAATAGCTGTTTAGGCCTTCCTCATTAATGCCCTTCACAACGAGAGATATACCATTTAAAAACAAGTGCATTTCCTTAATAAGCACTTGCAGTTTGTCTAATTATCATTAAATGCTTTAGTGAGGTCATTTCAATGCACCTCCCAATCCATTAAACCACTATCCTGTATTTCTGGTCAATATCCTTGTGTCACTTTCTCGTGGCATGATTAAGGATAACTGTCAGAACAAAAGGTAGCTAATTGTGCCCTATCCCATGTAGATTTGATTCATTATTCACTGGATCTTTTTCGTATGAAGCCATGCACATGCACACTCATTTGGATACTGATACTTCAATCTGATAAAGCAGACTTGGGAGGAGGCTATATATGTATAATTCCCATGTACATAGAGGACAAGAAAGCACCAAGGCGATAGCTAAGTCTCAGACTCCATAGCTGTACTCTTCTATTGCCCATCTCCCACCTCTTCCTAGATATCCTCTACCTTTTTTCCCCTGAACAGACGTAGAAAATGACTCTTATGGGTGGTAATAAATAATATGTTTCAGTGAACTCCAACTATGCTTCATTCAATCTCCATAGGTTTCACTAAGGTTGAAATCTCATCACAGACTTGGCCTATAAATAAAATGGTTATAACTCTCTTTAAACTCATTGGGTTTTCAAAATCTTGGTACAGTTGAGAGAAACCTAGTAACCTATCTAATGAAACCAAAATCAAGCACAAGAAACAAATTTTGACTGAAAAGAACAGGGAAGTTATTGCAACTTTGACCTTTCAAGTTCTAAAATCTAAGACTTTCTAAGATACTATGACCCTTTAAGATGATTAAATCTACTCCTTTTGACATAAACATGCTAGAAAATATGTTTGAGAAGACTCACTGACCAAAATTACAATCAGTAAAAAATTACATAATGGTCATTTTACAAGGTCCCAGGAGAAATTGATCTCTTTATCTTCTGTTTTTGCATCATCCTCTCGACTGGTTGTTAACTTTTTTCTTTTTCTTTTCCTTTTTTCTTTTTTAATATGTTAATTGATAATTAGGCAATTGGGAACATTGTTTTAGAGTGTGTCTAGGCTTGCAAGCAAGATTCGTTTTGTTGGGTGTGCCTCACCTTGCTTCTTGCAATCTTTTGGAGAGTTGACCTTGAATTTGATGTGCAAGGTTGTACCTATGATGTTTGGATTTTAAACTGTTTAGCCTCTGTAGTAGTTAAACGTAAAAGGCCCCAACCTTAGTGTTAATACCAATATCATAGTTTTCAAGGCACCAAGGCAAGGCTAGGCGACAGGGGGCACCTTGTCACCTAGTCGCTTAGGTGATGGATTTTTTTTTAAAGTAAAAACATATATCCTAGGGTAGTTCCCTAGGTTCCATAACCATATTTCCTTAATAATTATCCATAAGAAAATTATAAATTTCAAGTTAAAGTCTAGAAAATCAACATACTCATGAGAAGAAGTGTTGATTAGACAAAAATTTAAGTTCTTCCTTATTGGTTCAGATTTTGAAGTCTTTGAGGGTTCAATACAGTGGTTAGCAATGTCTGTTGAATAAACCCTAACAAATAAGAAAATAATAAAAAGAAATTAGTATATAAACACGCAAAATGATTATTTTAGTTTAGTAATGTCTATTTTATAATTATAATCTAAAAAATTTAAGAATATAATAGTATTTTATAGCATCATATACAAAACTGCTTGGCGATTAGGCGAGGTGAGCCTCCAAGGGTGCCTTGTCGCCTAGGCGTCGCCTTCACCACTATGATCAATATGCTCTATTTAATTGAGATAATATTTTTTTAAAATATTTTATTTCTTTATATTCATAACATTTGAAATTATAAGACAATTATAAGATCAGCATTGCTATATGGGATAGGGTGCTTGATAATCATGATTCATGGAACAAGATGTTCAAAAAAGGAATGTAGCTGAGATGAGGATGTTGTGATAGATGAATACCAAGACTAAAAATGATATAATTAGAAATGAGTGCACTATAAAGGACTCGGGAGTGGCTCTGATTAGTGACAAGATGAGGAGAAGTCAACTGATGCAGGATAAAAGAAACCAAAACTGGAAGTTCTGTATTCTTTAACATTAGGAGTATTTGGGTAAACTTTACATGTCTGGGGGGTTTGACCTTAGATTTTGATTTGTTAGTCATAGTTCTATTTTGTTTAAAGTTTCAGAATCATTGGTTTTGTAGTTTAGGAGTTGTTGAGGTTTCCTATGATAATGGCAATTTTGTAATTTTTTAGTTCTTGCAGCCACTCTATAGTTTCTTTATGTGTGTATTTTAAGTGCAAAAACAATATGGATAAATGGAGATTATTTGAGTTCTTTCATCTTATGCTAAGGGTGGTGAGTGATTCCATGCCTTAAAAGTGATTCTAGGCACCCTGTTAAATGATTTCAATTTGTTTTTCTTTTCTTTTTTTATCAATGATTTCAATTCTCTCTTCTTTCTCTGATAATTTATTTTACAGCCGGCCATTACAGCCATCAATATCCATGAATTCTTCATCAAAAGGCATTCATTGAACATTCCCAAAGGATAAGAACTGATCTATGTATTTGTTCCTTTATTTTCCATCAAAATCTGAAAATTTTCCTAGCATCTTTGCCCTATTGTGCCAAATCATCTTTGTTGCTTCTATATTTTGTTACCCTAGATCTTTATAACCTTCATCTTACCAAATCCCACCTCAAAATTCCATGTAGAACTCAAGATTCCATACTTTGGCTCAAAAACTGTGATAAAATGGTTGCAAAAAGGGGAAGGAGTGACCTGGCAGCTGAAGAGTGATTTCAGAAGGTTCAAATTGGATGTCAAGAAATATGTCTATTCAGGTGGGTTGGGTTAGGAGATCGGCCAACAGCTTGGCTGATAGCTTAGCAAAGCAAGGGGTTCAAAGAACAGATATGTTTTGGGCACATTTGTAATTCTGTCTTGGGTCAGCTTCTATGCTGATTTCTTTGTAACTTCTTGTATATTAAAGCATCTTAGTTAATGAAAATTTTCAGAGTTATTGATAAAAAAAAAGATTCCATACTTTGGCTATTCTTTACAAACTGGGTTTGACTATGATACTGGAAAGACATCATACTGGAAATAACTTGTAACCAATCAACCGGTATCATAAAAGTGGTAACCAATCAGATATTATTTATCAAAATTCACCTGGGGGGTTGATTGGTCAAATTTCTTCTGGTGTCGTGGGAGGCGTACGCCTGGAGGTGCGCTTCCAGGCGAGGCTCTCCCAAAACGCCTGAGGCATATGCCAGAGGCGCTGACACCTCTGAAGCGTACACCTCAGGTGCAAGAGGCGTACACCTCTTGTGCTTTTTTCATGAGGTGTGCTAGATGTGTATGCCTCATGCGCCTCATGCACATTTGATATAAAAAGACAAAAGAAAAAAGAAAAAAAAAAGGAAAGGAAAGGATAAGAAAGGGAAGGGAAAGAAAAAGAAAGAGAAGAAAAAAAGAGAAAAGGATAGAAAAGGAAAGGAAAGGGAAGGGAAGAAAAGACAAGGGGAAAGAAAGTGGTTTGCCCCTTGCCCCTTCGGCTTCGCCCCCCAGACCCCCCGCCCCCTTTTCAATGTAGCCCAATTTGTTTTTTTGAGTTAGGGGGGTCTTGCTCCGCCTTCGCTTCAACAAAAACCCCCCTTTCAACTAATGTTATGCATCTTTATTCTTCTTAATATAAAAGATTTTTATTAAAAATAAAGAAAAAATGAGATCCCCTCTTACTCTTCATCCTCCTCCTAACCCCCTTCCTCTTAAAGAGGCTTACGCCTCTTGCATTCTGAACTATGCCTCACGCCTCTAGGTAGTGGAACGCCTCGCGTCACGCCTCTGCATTTTAAAACATTGTTTCTAACAGCATAGATTTTTTTTGATGAATGTCTAACAGCATAGATTTTCCTTACATCCTTTTTGCAAGACATAATCTAAACCCTACTAATGCAGACAAGGATCCAAGAAAAAAATCCATGGAGAAATATTACCAATTTTAGAATTTTGGTGATGGTGATAGGAATGTTGGCATTTTTCTGAGCTTTTAAATTTATTTTCTAGTTGCAGGCGTCTTTAGGAATGGAGTTGAGTTTTAATCTTTTGGAAATTTATTATTTTTAGTAAAACTCGAAGTTATTATTTATAGTAAATTCTAGTTGTGACCGGTGGGTGTATCATGGCAAGCAGATCATCATTGTTTTCATCATCCAAGCCCTTGTCCCAATTATATGGGGTTGGTTACATGAGTCCTGTTTTTCCATTCCGTTCTGTTTATTGTCATATCCATTGTTAAATTATGATCACTAGAATCATTTCTTACTACTTTGACTCGTGCCCTTTTCGGTCTGCCCCTAGCCCTTCTAGTCCTATCAACTTATAACAGATCACTTCTTCTTACAGGTGCTGTAGGTGATCTTCTATGCATGTGACCAAACCATCTTAATCTTCTTTTTCTCATTTTCTCACCTATTGGAGCCACTCTTAAGTTCCTTCGAATGACTTCATTTCTGACACTATCCTTTATAGCTTTTCCACTCATCCATCTCAGCATACAAATTTCTGCCACACCCATTTCTTGTGGTCAGCAGATCTGGACTTAATTTTAGTAGGATTATTAAAGTGTTATCAAACTGCCAGTGTGAACATGTCTTACACTGCTAGTCCCTAGCCTAGATAAAGGAGGAGATTGTGTTAGGTTGGCAACTGTCTATAAAGCTTTGCCAAACTCTTATGAAGATGGGTCCTGAGTTAATTGTTACTAGAGTTATTTTAGGAGTTAGATTCTGTGTTTGAGTGTCTCTATAGATTGCCTATGCTGTCATAGTTTGAAGTAATTAGAAGTTGTTTTGGGTCGATTTGAGTCCAAATTGGAGGTTATAAAGGGACTTCTGAGTTCTTCTGTTGAGTCTATAAGTAGAGTCGTTGTAATTGACAAAAGAAGAGTTGATTTGATCAAATATGCTTCACTGACATGTGGGTATATGACGGTTAGTTTCAAATTAACTTACTTTTTTTTGATGAATTTCAAATTAACTTATTTTCAAGACAAGTTTATGTTGTGCAATACTGTTATTTGATGGTATGCAAGTTGTCAGTATCTTAAGAAGCATCTATGGAACACACCTTGAGCTTTAGGCTGTGTTTGGTTGCAATGCAAATCAATTTGCACCGCTGTAAAGCTATGGCAATGCAAATGATTTGAGTGTAAATTCTGGCCTATTTTTGTTTCAAAATTTAGTTTATTTTGTTCGATTGCAGTACAAATGAAGTAAATTAAGACCTGGAGCAGAATAAAATAAAACCCAAAACAAAATTAAATGAGAATTTGCATTTTTTTTTTTCATTTGCACTCCAATGCATTTGTACTAGTGCAAATAAATTTACACCGAAACCAAACACAGCCTTAAGGAAAATGGCACTGAGTCTCAACCCTGAAGCTGCCTAAACATACAAGGAATATGCCTGACAGGCTCACACATCGAAAACTTGGGATCCTTGTATAAGGAAAATGTGTTTCACATTATAATTAAAGAGGTTCTCATCACTAGGCTGTTAAAGACAATTCTAAGTTTTCCTTATCTGCTTGTGTATGCACTATTTGTTTAATTATTTAGAGTTTGTTTACATGTATTTCATGTTTTATTTTATATTATGAACTTTCTAATAATGCATTTTGTTTTTTTATCTTGTCTGAAGTAAATTTATATAATGGTCAATTTGTCTGTGCACTAAATACAATCTTAATTCATGGTTTTATTGAATGTATGAAGGTTTAAGTGTCATGCCAAAAAGCTTATTACCTCTCGTTGGAAGATAATGCCACCTTGCCATGCTTTCAAGTTTTAAAACGTTTTTTTTTTATCAGCAACGAGAAAAAAGTTTCATTCATTAATTAGAAAAAAAAAGAAAATACGACAAGAAGTCATGATTACAATCAAAAAGAAATCAAATAGCATCTGCTATCCCACCTGGCCCTTGCATTTTACAACACTTGACATCATAGCCCAAAAAAACTGTTATCTATGAACTCCTTACTTTGCCAAACCATCAGCCCAAAAAAACTGTACCTAATGAACCTCAATCTGCATATCCTTTGAAAACCATTTAAAACGCTTAATTTCATTTCTGAAACACCAAACTGTCTTTGTCCCATCTAATAACCAACAGTTGTTGCTTTCATCTCTGCCCTTACTGAATCACCTTCACCTATCGGTTATAAATACATTGCAAGAATACATCCATTCTCATCTCTTATTACTTCCCCAACTCCACTCCAGATGGCCTGGTGTTGCTCACACTGCTCCCATGAAAATTTAACTTCCACCGACCTCTGCCTGGTTCTGTCCATTCTTTAACAATTTTTTGTTGTTTGGAAGAAGTTGCAACTGTCCCCCATCCCAATTATTGATTATGTCATTCAACGTAAATTCTGCAAACAATTCCACTATCCTCACCTAATGTGCAACTCTTATTGTGTTCCTTTCCTCCCACAAGGTCCATATTACAGCAGCCCTTGTGCACTTCCCCATTAACCGTCTTCTTCTGTTTGAGCACCTCATTGAGGAAGCATCAAACAATCTACCAAAGCTTGTAGGAGTCCACCTCCAAAAAGGGGCAGTAAACCAATTCCAAATACAACAAACCAACGAAGAGGATATATGTATGTGGTAGGCAATCTCACCATTCAATTTACACATGGTACACCAGTTAGGGGAAAGAGGCCACCCAGGTCTCCTTTTCTTTTTTGCAATAAATCACAAGTATTGATGCTTCCATGGAAGACTTCCTAACAAAAGACTACTTTAGGTGGAATAGGGCCTACCTAACTTCCTTCACAGGAAAGACTCAACGGAGGAGTTAGTCAAGACCAATGAATTGAAGAATGATGCACAAGAAAAACTTCCCTCGGGATTTGGAGCCCAAAGACGTTTGTTCCCCTTAGAATTATCAATAACGACCCCTTCCAGCAAGTTCAGGAGGCAAGAAACAGAATGGATTTCAGACTCTCGTAGATTTCTTCTAAAGCCCAAATTCCAGTCAAATCCAAAGGGTGAGGAAGAAGGGATTACAAGTCAGATATGTGTTTAACTTTTAAGGTTAGAGATAGAAAGAAAGAGAGAAACAAATCTTTCAAAGGAGATTCCCCAATCCATAAATCTTTCAACTTTTAAAACATTGGTACAGGCAAGGTTGGTCTAACGTTAACTTTTATTCACACCATATCAGATGGCTTATTGTAATTGCATTTTTATGTTTGATGATAAAAACATAAAGAGAATACAAAGGAGGATGACCAGCAATCACCCAAAAGGAAAAGAGACAACTTCACCTCCAAAGACTGCTCAAATTGTTGTAGTAGTCATCAACTAGGTTAATTTAAAATAGTTTGGTCAGAAATGTAGCATCTGATATATACAGTCTCTGAATCAATCTGAACTAAACAAATCATAATCATCATATATCAATTTTCTTGTTTCTCTCAGTTTATTGAACTTTTACTTCTTTAGTATCAGCTTTGAATGCCCGGGTCCTTGTCTCACCGCTTACTGGGTACTCATAGTTAAAGAAATAGTAAATTTGACATAATATGTTACCGTCTTGCATTACATGACCTTCAATAAAGGGAATTCCAAGTTTCTATTGTGCAATGCTGAAGGGTGATGTTATCCTGGAAAAATGAAATGTTCTTAATTTTCTCTATTGCTTGCCATTGTTAGACCCCAGATTCACAAATCGTTCTGCTTTCCTGCAGGAACTGGAAAAGATATTGCCATGTGCACCACCTCCTGAACCAAAGTATCAGCTTCGAAGAACGAGCTCAGCACCTTTCTGATGTGTTTATATGGAAGTTTTGTAGAGTTGCATGGGTGGTTTTCATCAATTAAGATGCTGGGTAACTTCTATGTCTCAATCTCTCAAAATGATGTTGTAAGCCGGTCGAGTGCCTTGGAAGTTTTCTCCCCAGAGCTACTTGTTGCTTCTGCTGCCTGCTCTTACTGTTGGTTTCTCCCACCCTAGGCCATTGGCTGTATGTACATTTATGTTCACCTGTTTTGGTATTTAAAAAGCACCCTAGTTTTGCATGTTGAATATTTAAATTCTCTTAAAAATCATAATCATGATTCTATCAGTTTCAGCCATGGGCTCTATTTGGGTGAAGTTGCCTGTGAATCTTAATGTCTGTCTAATCACTCTATCCTGACATGTTTGTGTTAACCCAGTTAATGTTTAAATCAAGCATTTAGTGATCATCATGGCACTGTTCGAGTTATTCGCGATAATAGTTAAGGTCATTACATGAAGAATAGCTCGCTGTTCCCAGAAATTTCTTGTTGGACATGCTACGGATGATGAAGATCCGTCTCTATGATTCATACTGGATTTAAAGCCCGTTTGCGTGTTAAATTTCTAAGCTGCCATGTAGATGACTGAACTATTGTGTCTACAGATTTCTGGGTAAAAAGCAGTATGAGCATGTGCTCTGTGATAGCCATGACCCATTAACAGATGCTTCACCATGTGACTGCCACTAGCATCCGGAATTTCGAAAGTCATTCATTTATTTGTTCATTGTCTTCTCTGGGTCAATCTTCCGGAACTCAACTCTGATCGAATTCTTGATAGAAAAGCATGCCAGCATTATGTGCCTTGCTTCAATTGTTGCAGAAAAAGGAACCCTTTCTCGAAGTGAACCGATTCTCCAGATGCCCCAAATCCCTCGACACCTTTGCTGGAATTCCATCGCCTGTGACAAGAGTGGCACCTCGCAGTTGAGATTTGCTGCTCGCACTGCTGTAAGCAGCTACATAACCAATCACGAGTGAATGCGCCAGTGTTCCATATACATGAAATCCACGCTCAAGTGATATCGGGATTTGGCATCGGTGCTGTGCATGTCTGAGTTATAGGCACCATTTTCTCGTTATTTTTTGTTTGGAAGCAGTGCTGCCACATATGCTGTTTTCTGGGAAAATTTAATTGGTTTTGTTTGGTATCAATGCTATAGAACCGTTTTCAGCATTTGTCATATTATCCAACGTCTAAGATGATGCCATGTCATTGTTCCGTTGGCAGCAATGGGCTTTTTTTTGAGAAAATATTGAATTTGGTGTTTCTTCATCACATTTTCCCGATTTTTAAGGCATGGTCTAAAGTAACGTTTTTTTTATTTAGAAAAATGGTACAAACAAAAGGCCATTTTCTGAAGCACTGTTTTTCTGATGTGGTGCCTACATGGCACCAATTGATAGGAATGGCAATGGGGCAGGGATCATATTCCCCATTCCCAACCCTAACCCCTACCAGAGATAAAAGTTGTACATCCTTGATCCTTGATAGAGATGGGTTTACAAGGAACCGCATTCTTAAAATTTGTTAATTAATAGTATTTTTTTTGAAAAATAAATTTATCTAAAATAAAAGAAAGTTTTAAAATATAAATAATATTCTAAATTTGTTTTAATATATATACATATATATATTCATGGTTAAGGCGGGATGGGGATTTCATTCCCCATCCCCATCCCCGCCTTGCCAAAGCAATCCCCATCGCATGCGTTTTAGAATATACTAGTTAACTAAACTGTAAATTCAATATATTACGTCTATTATGGGGGGGGGTGTTGTTTGATGGGTCAAAACCCTTCCATTATTTTAGTTAAATTAAAACAATAGTTTAATAATACATATTTTGACATTTTAAGTCAATCTAAGGTAATTTAATAAGCTAAATAAAAAATTAATTGTTAAATTATTAGTCTACATTTTAATATATTTGCTAATTTTATTTGATATCATAATTATTTAAGTCAATTTCATATGTAATTAATTAAGGAAATTTATTATTAACTAATTCAATAATGCATATATGCTTCGTGTTATACTTACTAGTATACAACAATATGGACCCATATAGGGTACGGAACAGATCCAAATATCAAATACCCATACATTGGAAGGGTCTTTATATTGCCAATGCATTGAACTTCAGAGGACATGTTTTGTGTGGGTTGTGCCAAACGGGTCACGAGAACCCGTATTAATCTTCTTCCTTTCCTGGTCCTTGCTTGCCAATTGCCATACAAGTTTTGCGAAAAGTACCTACACATCCCTCGTTCTCGTTATGTGTCATCCAAATATCCAATTCCTCCTCTTTAAAATCAAAACGACCGCTGTCTTTCTCTCGATCTCGGTATATGTTTGGATTTCGTGATGGCCGTGGAAGGAAGGACGTTGTCGGAGATCTACCAGAGTTCGAAGAGATTGTTACTAAAGACGAGAGGCGGATTGGAGAGGCTCGAACGATTCGAATTTTCATCCTCTAATGGCGTCGACTCACCTGAACTCTCCTACGCTATCAAGAGGGACATCTCTCAGATCCAATCTCTCTGCGTCGAGATGGATCGTCTTTGGAGATCCGTCGCCTCCAAACCCCAACGTGATCTCTGGAAGAGGTACCGCTTCCTATTTGTTTCTAAGTTGGTTTCTAATTAAGCTTAGGGAGACCATAGAACTGATAATTGGATGTGGGTCTCGCGCCTTTTTCAATTAATTCATTTTGATAACGTAATAATTACTACCTTGGGGAGATTGTACAGGGGAATTCTTAGGAATTTCTTATTTGCCTCCTTTTTGCATCATTTATTTATCTTGAGATTAAGGTTCTCGATTATCATTTGAAGAAAATTCTGATATAGTGTTATTCAATTGATTTTTGTCAGATTTATCTTTCTGTTTTATTTACGGTGATGTCGCTTGAAAACAAATGAATCAGTTCGTATTTCCTGTTTCAGTCATGACCAGGTTGATATACTTGTTTGATGCTTCTCTCCAGAGTTCAAGTGCAAATTGTTTTCAGATTGTGAGAACTATTCCATTTTCTTGTTTGTTCTACCATGTCTACCTGTTGAAACCCCTTTGAACCTAGAAAAAAAAATATGCAACATGATGCTATGATCAGGTAATTTCTTGTTTTGCACCTAAGTAGTTATTTGTGAAACATAAACAATTTGGATGACAAGAAAATGAAAACATAAACATTTTCAAATATCCAAATGGCCTTCACTATGAATCATAGTGAAATTAGAAATCGTCCATCTGTAACTAAGCATAGATTTGGTCTTTAATCCTTTTATCTAGGATGGATTAGCCTAGTTCATTGTTACAAGGAGCATTAAATGTTGATAACGATCCTTCTGTTGTTTTAATAATGCAAGGAACAAAGGTCATTTGCACCTGACGCACAAGGCACAAGGCAGGTGCACCTTTTTGAAGCAAGGCACAAGATTAAAAAAATAAAAAATGTAAAAGAAATTGCAAAAAATGTAAAAATTCAAAATAAATTAAGAAAATATTAAAGTATTAATTAAAATTATAAACTTTATTTTTAAATTAAATATTTAAAAAAGATTATTAGCTCAAATTAAAATACATAACCAAAACATATTCAAAGTGAAATTGTAAACAATAAAATAAGAAATAGCATATAAAACATAGTCAAGAATGTTTTACAGGCAAAAGATCAATTAAAGAGAGTAGCGTGGTGGATCCCAATGTTAGTGGTGGCTGTTGGGAACTGAAGAGCCAAGATGGGAACGAGGCCCAACTGAAGATTATTTTGGTTCTTAGGGAAGAACCACATTTATTGGAAATTATTGGGGACGACATGGAGAAAGTAGTGGTAGGACACGTGGAAGAACAGAGGAGAAAGAGTGTTAGGTTGGATAATGATAAGCTTCTGACTTCATTAGCGGATAAGTCATGTTGGGATGTGAGATCGAGTAGAGGCTTGAGTGGGGAGTTTTTAAGAAAATGTTTAAGGAGGGTTCAAGGAATTCGTTGTCCAGGTTACCACTTGACAAAAGTTGCAACACTATTTTCAAATGCTCAAGGACTAAAAAGGTCAGGGTTGTCTTAGAAATAATTCTCTTAAGTTGCAAAAGGGGAAGAAAGAGAGATGGGTCTAGGTGGTTAGAAAATATGACACAAAAGGCAAGAGGAAGGTTGATGTTGATGTTGATGTTGAGGAAGTGCATGGTGATTATAGTTGCTGCCCATGTGACGGTGTGGGTGATCAGTCTCCTGGAAATTGTGATAAGAGAAATGCTGAGTGCGTTGTGGACTGTGGTAACTCAATTCTTTAGGAGGTTGATGTTCTGTTGAATCAAGGAATTTTTTCTACTTCGGTGGAGCCAAGTTTGAGAGGTCCAGAGGAGGAAGTTGAAGGGGTGAAGTTTGGGTTAGGGAGTGGAAAGGAGGATGGTGAGGTAGATGTTGAAGTTTGTCCAAAAGATGAAGAAGTTGGAGGTGCTTTAGAAAGGGGTTTAGTATTGTTAGATGGAAGGAGTGTCATTATGGACAAGGTACCATCTTTGTTTCCTCTGAATGTTGAGGAGGTGGTGATTGATAAATTAGGAATAAATTTGGGCCGTAGGAGGAAGGTTGAGAAGAGAAGTGAGGCCGAAGGCATTGGGGTGGTTCCTAAGGAATCTCGTTATTCCAGTAAGTTGCGCATTGCCCATGTCACAAAGGTCTTCTCATGGCTGAAGCTCAGTATGGTTGGGGTAGGTCCCACAAGGAACTTTAAGAAAGTTTATAAGAGAAATGGGGTGAAGTCAAAGGCATTCACATCGGTGAGCCTGGGTGGGGGAGAGTCTATTGTCCCCATTACTTCAGATTCGTAGCAGATAGTTAATTTGCAGTAGAAGAGGAAAAACAATGTGGATGGGGATGAAGTTGATTTAGTGAAAGGTTATTTGGATCTTGAGAAAATTGTTGAGAAGAATGTTGAGATTGGAAAAAGCCTTGGTTTGTTCTTTTTGGGTGGTGAGGCGTTTTCTAGAAGAGCTATTGAGGAGTTCAAAAGGAGGGAGGAGAGTTTGTAAAAAGATGTAGTGGGGGAAGGGGGAGAGGTTTGGAATACAATAGATGTTAAGTAGGAGGAGTTGTTTGAGGGGAGGAGTGGAGGTGGCTCTCGCAAGATGTTTGTTGTCTTGTCTTGTTGGAAGTGGGAGGAGAAAAAATTGGAAAAGTCATCCAATGCAATTTTCATATCCCTTATTCTGAAAGTGAAAGGAGCTATTATAGTAAAGGATTTTAGGCCGATAAGCCTGATCTCCAGTCCGTATAAAATAATGGCCAAGGTGCTATCAAGTAGGTTGAAGATGGTGTTGCATTTGGTGGTGGGCCTGACTCAAATGGATTTTGTCCAAGGGAAACAAATTCTAGATGAGGTCTTGATTGCAAGTGAATGTGTGGATGCAAGAATTAGGAGTGGGGAAGTTGGGGTGATTGCAAGTTAATGTATGATCATGTGGAATGGGGCTTTTTAGAAGAAGTTATGAGGAGGATGGATTTGGGTAAAGATGGAGGAGTTTGTGTTTTGGTGGGTGGGGTTTCAATTTAGTTTTTTAGTGCTTCAAGGTGCTTGAGACAAGGGTATCCACTTCCCCAGTGCTTATTGTGCTAGTGGTGGAGGTTTTGACCAAGTTGATAGTCAAAGGAAGGGATGTGGGGTTGTTTGCAACATTCAAGGTTGGTAGAGATAGAATGGCCATCTCTCACCTCCAATATGCTGATGATACATTAATATTCTTGGATGCTTCAGTGGATCTAGTTTATAACAATGTTTTAAAATGCGGAGGTGTGGCGCAAGGAGTTCCACTACCTAGAGGCGTGAGGCATAGTTCAGAATGTAAGAGGTGTAAGCCTCCTTAAGGGGGGGGGGGGGTTGAGGAGGTTATTTTTAATAAAAATATTTTATATTAAGATGAATGAAGATGCATAGCACTAGTTGAAAAGGGAGGGGGGTGTCTTGGTGCCAAAACAAGACCTACAAACAGTCTCTTGAGATATCTTTTGCTTAGGTAGTAGTTGATGGTGCCAAAACTAGCCTTTCAAATCCTTTCCCTTGAAGGCAAGAAGACAAAAGGAATACTGAACCTTCTATGGGCCTACAATTAGGCTCTTTGGCTTCTTTGGGCCAGTCCAAGCGTGACTCTTTAAATGGGCCTCTAGTTGAAGGTTTGAAAAACCTGGGCTAGAAGGAGATGGATGTTGGGACGAGGCCTAATGACTCTTCGAGTCCTTTTAAAAAGGCACATGCTGCTACTAATTCTCACGTGGCAGGGCTGAAATCTTTGATGCAGAAGAGGAAGATGGTAGTGACTCTGATGCAGAAGATACAGTCAGCCTTGGAAGCATTGATCTGCATCATTCGAAAAGTGTTTTGGAAGAGGATTATATTGATACAGAGTTCTTTTCTTTGAAGAGGACAGTTTTTTTGAACAGAAGTCTGGAGATGCGACTATCACTTGCGGATTTCTTGGGATGAGAACCTTTGAGCTTGCTGAGGTAACATAGGTGACTCCTGCATTGGTAGAGGAATCCTGCCCAATAGATCAACCTTTTCAAGATAATTGTTTTATTAGTCATTCTCATGTGCCATTTGGTTATTTGGTATGTTGAAGTCTATGGTAGAATATTCCTTATATTATCATATTTATGATTTGAACTTTGTTAAATTAGTTGTGTACCTTTAGTGAAAAATAAAAAAAGAGAAGTATGTACTTCTGTAACTGGGAATGTACCTAGAGGTGGACTTAATGAATGGTCAGAAATCATGCAAATGCCTAAGCGCTTCACAATTGTATCTTTAGGATATAAAGAATCTGTACAAACAATGACCATTTGAACCTGATGCTTTTTAGCAATTATCAAAGTTCTCATAGTTGCTTTCAACTTGACTATAGAACACCATCACTTGAATGTGCTTTGTTTTTTGTTGTACAGAAAAGTAGAACAGGTGGCTGAAGAGGCTGACTCCTTGAAGGAAAGCCTAGATAAGCACTTATTACGCCATCAGAAAAGGATGATGGAAGCTAAAGAAAGGGCTGAACTACTTGAGAGAGCTGTATGTTATCTTTTACTCTTAATTTCCACTTTTACTTGCTGTATCGTTTTTATAACTTCTGGTCCTTTGACAATCTTGTTTATTTTTTTCTCTATTTTAGAATGGGGACTCTGCTCATGTTTTGAGAATTTTTGATGATGAAGCACAAGCAATGCAATCAGCCCGTAATTCATCCAGGATGCTTGAAGAATCTTATTCTACAGGGGTAGCTATCCTTTCAAAATATGCAGAGCAAAGGGACCGTCTCAAGGTTGTTACAATTCATTGCTTGATATTTTTCAGCACGTTGGTTTCTCTCTCTCTCTCACACACACACTGTGTGTGTGGAAATACCATCACTGGGATGCTGAGCCTGTACTGTCTTTTATGATCACAACTTTGCTTATTCTCAGTCATTACTATCATATGCTAATATGACTTACCCTTCCCATGCAGAGGGCACAAAGGAAAGCACTTGACATACTAAACACAGTAGGGCTCTCCAACTCTGTACTAAAGCTGATTGAGAGGAGACACCGCACAGACAAGCGGATTGCATATGCCGGAATGGTGGTGACAATCATCGTTGTGTATGCCTTTTGGAGGTGGACACATTGATCCCCTAATACGTAAACCGGTTTTTTGTTACAAAGTTAAGATTGTTTCTCTTGAACGCTGTTCTGCAAGATATTAACAAATAAAAATAGAGATGCATTAAGCTTTAGTTGGGTTATCTGATGCCACCCATGAGACTATGGCTGAAGCCTGAATCGCATTGAAAGGTTATGTTTGATGTTACCGATTTTAACAGGAAAAGCCCGTGATTTTAAACCAAAAGAAGAGGTAGAGAGAAAAAATGAAGACCATAAAAGGTCGGAGAGAGGTGTAGTGTTAATGGGTCAACTTGCTACCATTAGATAAAATGTATGAATATGACTTTAACCGGCTCGTAGCCCAACGAATTGGAAATTTTGCTTAAGGATCTGTGTTAAACCCCAATTTTAGGCTTTTTGACTTTATATTATGTTTTTAAAAGAGCATTATTTGGATGAGGCCATAAGCTTTTGTTTTTGGGATTTGGTAACAATTGCTTTAAAAATTTTATTAGCCAGGATCCGTGCGATGCATGGACTTCGTTGAAAGAAATTGATCTAAAAGGAGTTTTATGTCATTTTTTATTGGGTTAAGTAAAATTAAATTCATCACAAGCATTATTTTTGTGGTATGTATTGTTTGATAGAGATGTTTTAAATTTCATTAAATTTTTATTTTTAATGATATTTATTGAGGTTGATTATCAACCCGGAACCAGAACAATTTTGGTCATTGGTTTTTGAGTCAAAGGGCAATTTAAAAATAATTAAAATAAAAATGGCCAAAAACCATTATTCAGGTTGAATGGGTTGATGGTTTGATTGCCCAGGGGTGAAATGAAACAACTCAAGGGTGAAATGGAACCGGTTTGTCTGGACAGTTTTTGGGTTGAATGGTCCAACTGTTTGAGTCAATGATGCTTCAAAAACCATGGATTACATAATATAAATATTATATTTTTTTATAGGAAATATAAAATATTATATAATATATTATAGATTTTATATTATAATATTTATATATTAAATGTAAAAGATGATATAAAGTAATATGTCGTACACATTATCTATTGGAAGATTAGTGTTAGGCTCAGGGTGGGTTAGACAAATCATGGTTTTTGAATTGTCATTAACTCAAATGGTCGAACCGTTCAGCCTGGAAACCATCCAAGCGACTAATTCCATTTCACCCCTCCGATCTTTTGCCAAAAATCATTGACTTGGTCAGTAATCATTAACTCAGGTGGCCAACCATCAACCTGTTCAACCCAGACAATGGTTTTTAGTTGTTTTTTGTTTTTATTTTAAATTGCAATAAGTCGTTTATTCAAACCAGATGATTGAACCGTTGACCTAGAAACCTATGGCCAAAACAGTTTTGGTCTGAGTCAGTTTTTAAAACATTGGGACAAATACCACCCTACCCTGTCCTTGGTCACCAAAGTTTGTGCTTCCCTGAAACCCACCCTAGATCAATGATTAAAACAATTTTCCTAACTGGGCTAGGGCAAGTTGGAGCCCTAGTAGGAGTGGGTTACATTGCCATCTTAGGTTTTCAAATGCACTATAGAAAAATACAATCGAAAAGATGAAGGTCTGGTTGCTATCGAGTTGAACCCCTATAGGGTTGGATCAAGTTTAGAAACTGTCATTATGTTGGGTTTGAGTAGAAGCATTGGAGGGTTGGGATAAGGTGAAGGCAAACCCATACTGAACCCAACTTGAACTTGTGTTTATTTTTCATTATTTTAAAATTGAATTTAAATCAATCTTAAATTAGTAATTTTTACTTTTATTTAGTAAATTGTTATTGATGTTTAATTCAAGTTATGATATTGTGCTAAGTTTACTATAATTTAAATTTTTAATAATGTTAGAATTTGTTATTATAAATTAAGTGTGAAGGCAAGCCCATATTGAACACAGCTTGTTGTGTTTATTTTTCATTATTTTAAAATTGAATTTTAATCAATTTTAGTCTATTTAGTAAATTGTTATTGATGTGTAATTTAAGTTATAATTGATGGAGCGCAATCCGGTCACTCCTAACTGGCACTTACGTGGCTCTTGGAAGGTACCTGAGATGGATAAGAAGAAGAATCCCCGGGGGCTTGCCCGGCGGGAACACTCCGATGCTTAAGTTAGTATTTTGTAGGAGAAGCAAGGAGAAGATGAAGGCTAAGAGTGCAGATAGCGCGTGAGTAGAAGATCATACCTCTCTTCCTTGATAATAAGCTCCTTACAACAGAAATCCATTGCATCAGGCCCACTGGCCTCTGACAGGGCAGGTATAACCGCCACTGTCAGCCTGCCGCAGCCGTTACAGGCAGGGCTGAGGTGGCAAACGCGGGGCCGTCATTGCAGGGTACGTGCCTGTCAAGTGTGAGGCACCCTCTAAAGGTGGCAGGCACGACGCTGTCTGACGAGGGATATGGCTGCTGCCCCCTGATTTGTCGGGTACGGTGGTCGGGCAGGAGGTCTTCCTACGATATGCCGAACTACCTTTCCGTGAGTTTCCCTGTGCCGGGCTACCTCGGAAGTGGCGAGTTGCCTGTGGCAAGCTAAGCCGAGCTGTCTGGCCCGAGGTGTCTACACCTCGGGGTGTCTTCACCTCGGGGTGTCTATAGGCGGATCGGTGTGTGTTCCTGTCTGGGAGTGGTCCGAGATCCACTAGGAGGAGCTCGGGTATTAGGAAAGGTCAGGGGGGCCCCGAGCTCGGAGGTAGCTCGGGGTGCCTTAGCCCTCGGGGTGGCGGTGCAGGCCAGGCGGCTCCCGGCGAGTAGTCTATTCCGTCAAGTTGCCGGGATGAACTCGGTGGGACCTTCCCTCCGAGTTGTGTTTGCGCCTGTTGTGCTGTCGCGCTGAGTCATCGTTTGAGCAAGGTCACACACACGTGTACTCGGGCTACGAGGTCGGGCCAAATCACCCTCCATCAATTTCCCCCCACTCCCTGTATTGGTCGTGTTGACCCAGCGCGGGGAGTTCATGTCGCGCCGGGTGGATTTGGCTTCGACACTTATGCTGCTTCGTCACACGTTCCGTCCAGCTGGACCGGTCTAGTTCCCGGCTCGGTTAAAAGGAACCCGGGTCACGTTCAGCTTACGCGCGGATGTCACGCGGTTTGGACTTCGTGGACGCGAAAAAATGCGCTAAATCGATTTCGCCTCAAGGAACCCATAGCCGGTTTTTCTAAGAGTCGTTGGATCGTCTTGATCGCGACCGTTGATGCTCGGGCACAGTGGCTATTAATAGTGGGGGACCCTTGGCCATTTCTTCGCCACAAAGTCTCCAGCGTCAGTGTTTGAGCTCGCGTCTGAAGTTCTTAGCTCGGGTCTTCTAGCTCGGTTCGTTCCTCTTGTCAGTTCGCGTCTCCAGTGGTGAGTCCCCGTGCTCCTCTTTCTTTTCTGAGCACTCTTTCCTTTTTTCCTTGCAATGTCGTCCAACGTAGATGTAGATAGTCTCATCAACGAGCCCGTGGTGGGTACCTCGGCTCAGGGTGGCTCCTCTACCGCCCAGCCGTCCAATGTACGGGCAGCTTCGGGTCAACTGGCATCCACCTCCCACCGAGGTCGGGTGCCAGATCAGTTCGACCCTTCCACAATGACTTCGGAGAGGCTCCAGGACCTCATACAGAGGTTCAACCTCCCTAGGGAATACTCATATAGCCTTCCTACCGGCAACTTCCCATGGGAGAACGGTCCTGATGAGATCGTGGTCTTTAGGGAGCAACTGGTAGCCGGACTCCGACTTCCTCTTCACCCTTTGATTGTTGAGGTGCTGGTGCACTTTAACATCACCTTGGATCAACTTCACCCGAACTCCATACAAATTGTGGTGGGGTCCATCTCCCTTTGTTTTGACCGTTCTCTCTCCATTGACCTAGACATCCTTAGCACAATCTTGGCCATAAAGAAGAGTGCTTTGAGCACTCTCCCTGGGCACAGACGGTCTTACTACCTGTCTCCCCGCCCGTGTTTCAAACTCATGCACAAGCTCCCGAGTAAAGTCCCGGCCTAGAAGCGGGACTACTTCATAGTTCCGAGCAGCACGGGGTGACCCTTCCCCACTGACTGGAGGGTGGCCATGCAAGACCCCGATGTCATCCTAGACGGGAAGATCAAGAAGGCACTCCAGTTGTTGGCTCAGCTCGGGTTGAATTACAAAGACTTCACATCCGAGGAGAAGCTCATCCTGGCCGGCTTGAGCCCGGGTAGGTTTTTCTTCACTTCGGCTTTTCTGTTCATATATTTACTTCGGGGTTACTAACGCCGACCTTCACTGCAGGTCCTATGGAGGCAGAGAAGATTGACGGTCAAAGACTCTTCCGTCAAATGAAGAGGAAGAAGCGCGTGGCCAAGAAGGCTCGCGTTGAATCTCCGTAGGCCTCCGCCGAGGCTCAACCTTCACAAGTCCCGACTCCGGAGCCCGAGCTCCCCCATCCTCACCCCGTCATCAACTTGGAGGAGGACATGGTGCGTCAAGGCCCCGAGATGGCGGCAGAGCCCACCACGGAGCCTGCCGAGACCGTCGCCGGGAGTGACACAGGAGCTGCCCCTGGGGCATGCCCTGCGGAGACTATTGCCAGGGCCTGTCCTACTAATACTGTTGCCGAAGCTTCTGAGGAGTCTGCCCATGTGGCGGAGGTGACTGTCTCAAGCTCAAATAGCCCAGGGGATGAAAGTATTCTGAACCCCCGATGCAGTCTGCAGAAGAGCAAGGAGGTTGCTTATCCGGAGGAGGTCACTGAATGGGCTGATCTTACTCCCGGTCAGCTCGGTGGCCGAGCTACCGCGCATGCCATGGTGGTGAGTTCTTCCCCTCTCCCTCACTTCTTTCTTTTCTTCTTTCCCCCCCCCCTTTTTTTTTACTGACCGGTCTTGCCTTTGTGCAGGTGAACTCCGTTGTGCGTGCCTCGACCTTTCAATCCGATCGGAACTTGAGATGGGCTCTGGATGCTGAGAGGTCGTCCCGTGAAGCCCATACCGAGCTAAGGGTAGCTCGGGGTCAAATCCACCGCCTTCAGAACGACGCCTCAGCTCAGAAGAGCTTCATTGAGGTGCTGTTGGCAAAGAAGAACGAGCTGGCCCGAGACAAGGACAGGCTGAGGGCCGAAGTAAACGGTTTCAAGGTCGGTCAGGAAGCACTGAGGCTGGAGGTAGACAGTCTCAAGGCAGACCGAGACAGCCTTAGGGCAGATTGGGATAAGCTTGGGGCAGACTGGGACGCCCTGAAGCTTGAGGTGCAGAGCCTTAAAGAGGCCAAGGGAAAGTTAGAGCAAAAGGTGAAGTTCTTCCGAGCTGATATCAAGGAGAAGACGGAAATTTTTGAGGATGCCCTCGAGGAGACCAAAGTGCAGTCTGTCATCGATTGCGTCCAGTCGTTGAGGTTTGACAACATGATGACCGAGGCTTACCGCAAGGGCTTCAAGCTTAGCCGATGGCTGATCAGGCACCTCTACCCCGATCTGGATACCAGCGCCATCACTACTTCCCGGATCACTGATGACATAGTGCGTCAGTCAGCGGATGATCCAAACTCTGAAGACGAAGGCGCCGATAATGAAGCGGAGGCTGCTGGCCCAGTTACTGCCCCCGAGGAGGTCCTTGGCAAAGACAGCGAGCCTCCAAAATAGCTCGGTCCTTGTATTAATCTTCTCTTTTTCTTTTTTCTTGTAACACAACTTTGTAATGAAATCTTCATAATGAAAAATTCACTTTGCCAAACACTTGTGCAATTTTCTTTTACTTGCCGAAGTGGTTGTCTTATTCTAAACTGTTAGGCAGTAGGCTAATTACCCAAAGTGAGGGTTCCTCAACTGTCGTGGTCCCGAACTGTATTCCAACACTTAGTAGGGGTAGACTTGTGTACACCGAGGTGAGTGACATAGTAGGGTACATGCCCGACCTATCTGCACCCGGGTTAAGTTGACATTAGTTGTCCTTTACGGGTTTAACTTGTTGCATGCCAGGGCGGGCTATCCGTCACAAGGTTCTCGCCCAAACTGCCTGTGCCTTAGGCATTGCAAGTACTTAGCCTATGCCGACGAGGCAACTAGGTCTTGTATGGTGCCGAGGTCTTTCGTTAGCTCGGTGTTTTAGCCCTTAGGCTGGAGGAGCGGCTTATAATCCGTTCTCCTAGAGTTTGCCCATGTCGTAGAGGCGACTGGGCCTTATTGCACCGAGGTCATGTTAGCTCAGTATTTTGGCCCTTAGGCTCGGGGAGTGGCTCGTGGCCTACTCAGTTGTTACAGATAGTATTGTCTTAAGTTGACAATATTCCATGCCCGAGGTACTTGTTTTCCTTCGAGGGTCTCGAGCTCGTACGTTCCTTCCCCAAGCACTCGTTTCACTCGGTAAGGTCCTTCCCAGTTGGACCTAAGCTTGCCAGCGCCGGGCTCAGGTACCATAACTTTACGAAGGACCAGGTCACCAACGCGGAGGTTCCACTTCTTGACCCTGGCGTTATAGTACCGAGCTAATCTCTACTGGTAGGCTGCAGTCCTGATGTATGTAAGGTCCCTCACTTCGTCGAGTAGATCGAGGTTGGTATGCAGCTCATCTTCGTTCGTCTGATCACTGTATGCTTCTAGTCGCAGTGTAGGTACTTCAATCTCTGCGGGGATAACTGCTTCGATGCCGTAGGTGAGGTTGAAGGGGGTTTCTCCCGTGGAAGTCTTCTCTGTGGTCTGGTAGGCCCATAGAACACTAGGTAGCTCATCTGCCCATAACCCTTTAGCTCGGTCTAACCGTGCCTTCAGTCCGCGGAGGATGACTCTGTTTGTGACTTCTGTCTGACCGTTTGCTTGAGGGTGTGTGACTGAAGTAAAGTTCTGTCGGATCCCCATGTCTTGGCACCAGTCCTGGAATTTGATGTCCTCGAACTGCTTGCCGTTGTTAGAAATCAGTACCCGTGGTAACCCGAAACAGCACACGATGTTCTTCCAAAAGAAGTTTTGGACGTTCCGGGCTGTGATCGTTACAAGGGGTTCAACCTCTACCCACTTGGTGAAGTAATCCACTGCTACTACTAAGAACTTCCTCCCACCCGTTGCTAGTGGGAATGGCCCGAGTAGATCGATGCCCAATTGTGCGAAGGGCCACGGGTTGGTGAGATACTTGAGGTCGGAAGTAGGTTGGTGGTGGATATTGGCGTGCTTCTGGCATTTGTCACATTTTTTAACGAGTTCAATGGCATATACCTTCATTGTTGGCCAATAATACCCCTGTCGAAGTGCCTTTTGGGCGAGAGCCTTGCCCCCCAGGTGTCCGCCGCACAGTCCCTCATGACTGTCGCGGAGTATGAGTTCGGCTTTGGTAGGTCGCAAGCAACGCAGGTAGGGAAGCATGTAGGATCTCCGGTATAGCCATTCGTCCATCATGACGTATTTGGCTGCCTGGCACTGCACCCTTCTGGCTGCATTGCGATTTGCAGGGAGGGTCCCGTGTAGCAAGAAGCTCGCGAGCGGGTCAATCCAGCTCGGCTCTGCTTGAAGATGGAAGTGACCTCCTCTTCCCCCCGCCTCCCCCAAGAATGCTAGGTCAAGGCAAGTCCTCTATGTACACGGTTCTCATGGTGATGTCGCTGGTGCTGGCTAACCGAGACAAGGCGTCGGCCTCAGCGTTCTCCGACCTAGGGATTTGTCTAATGAAGTGTGACTGGAAGTTGAGCAGGGCCTCTCTAACTTTGGCTAAGTAGGCAACCATGGTTGGCTCGCAAGCTTCGTACTCGCCAGTGACCTGGTTGACCACGAGTTGGGAGTCGCTACAAATAACGATGTGCTTGGATTTCACTTCTCTGGCTAAGGCTAGTCCAACTATCAACGCCTCGTACTCCACTCCGTTGTTAGATGCCGCGAAATCGAAGCATAGCGTGTACTCCAGTTTCGTGCCACTTGGGCCGTGCAGGACTATTCCGGCTCTGCTGCCCTATTGGTTCGAGGAGCCATCTACGTGAAGGATCCAGGGCTCCTCATCCCAGCTCGCGCTTGGCCGAACTAGGAGAGATGCCACACTGGCTTCTACCACACGGGGCTCGGACTCAACTGGCCTGGGAGCTTCAGGCTCACCCGAATTGGGGACCTCGTGCTCAACCAGCCTGGGAATTTCGGAACTGAATGTGCATTCGGCGATGAAATCTGCTAAGGCTTGAGCCTTAATGGCAGTTCGCGGCTTGTACTGGAGGTCGTACTCGCTGAGCTCAACGGCCCACTTCGTCAACCGACCAGAGACCTCGGGCTTAAGTAAGACTTGCCTCAGAGGTTTGTCGGTGAGGACGATAACAGTGTGAATCTGGAAGTACGGGCGGAGCTTCCGAGCTGCAATTACCAGTGCATATGCTAGCTTCTCTATCTCCGGATATCTCACCTCTGCTCCCTGCAATACTTTACTAACATAATAGATGGGTTGCTGGACCCGATCTACTTCCTTTATTAGTATCGAACTGACCATATCGTCGCTCGCCGAGAGGTACAGTTCTAAAACATTGCCCTCCTCGGGCCGGGTTAAGATCGGCACGCTAGCAAGGTATTTCTTGAGCTCGCCGAATGCGAGCTGGCAGTCTATTCGAACCCTTTGCTCTTTATTGCCTTAAAGAATGGCAGATAGCGGTCCGCCGACTTGGACATGAAGCGGCTCAGGGCGGCTATGCGGCCATTCAACCTCTAAACCTCCTTCAACTTCCAGGGTGGTCTCATATCTAAGATTACCTTAATCTTATCCGGGTTGGCCTCAATGCCTCGTTGGTTAACGATGTACCCTAGGAATTTACCCATGGTAACACCGAAGACACACTTGTTTGGATTCAATTTCATATTAAATTTATGCAGAATTTCAAAAACAGAATGCAAGTCTTGTATTAATTCATGCGAAGGGCATAACCTTGTACAGTATAGACCGAACTCCATGATGAAGGTAGTCTTTTCTTCGTCTGTCGGGTCCATCTTGATTTGGTTATAGCCCGAATAGGCGTCTAAGAAACTCAGCAACTTGTGCCCTGAGGTCGCGTCACCAAGCGGTCAATTCTGGGGAGCGGGAAGCAGTCGTTCGGGCAAGCTCGGTTTAGATCGGTGTAGTCGACGCACATGTGCCACTTGCTATTAGCCCTCTTTACCAGAACGGGGTTGGCTACCCAGCTCGGGTAATGGACTTCTCTTATGAATTCAGCTGCGAGGAGCTTCGCAACCTCCTCGTCGACCGCTTTCCACCGCTCCGGGGCTAGGTTGCGTTTCTTCTGTTTCACGGGCCTAACTACAGGATCAGTATTGAGCTTGTGAGTTATAAGGTCAGGGTCTATACCGGGCATCTCTACTGCGGACCATGCAAAAATATCTAAATTTTGAAGTAAGAAACATACCAGTTCGGATCGTAGAGGTTCCTGGACGGAAGCACCGATCTAAAGCGTCCAAGCTGGGTCTGCGGCTGAGGTCGGAACAACGACTGTTTCTTCCGTGGATGTAGCTCGTTCTTCGCCTTGCTCTGTAGGCTGCTCCAGTTCGAGGTCGTCGCCACCTTGGTCTTTCCCTTTAGGGCGGCGACATAGCACATGCGGGACTCGAGCTGGTCACCCCGCGCTACCCCCACACCGAAGTTTGCAGGGAACTTCATTGCGAAATGATAAGTGGAGACCACCGCCCGTAGGACATGGGCGATCAGCCGACCTATTATGGCATTGTATGGGGCAGGGGTCGCGACCACCAGGAATTCGTGGTTGAGTCTGACTACGCAGGGCCATGTGCCGACTTCCACAAGTATTGTCACTTTTCCAAGGGGCCTGACTTCTTCTCCGCTGAAGCCCACCAAAGGAGTGTTCATGGGCTTCAAGTCACTTCCCTGCAACTGAAGCTGGTCGAACGCGGCTTTGAAGAGAATATTTGCCGAGCTGGCCGAGTCAACGAGTACGCGCCTGACCTCGAAGTTGTTGATCCTCAGCTTTATCACAAGCGCGTCGTCGTGAGGGTAGTGGACCCCTCGCGCATCGTCTTCTGTGAAGAAAATTGGCTCTTCTATCTTCGGCCGCTTCGGAGGATTCTGTTCTTCCTGAGTAGCTTCACGAACTGACGTCCGAGCTGCCGCTGAAGTACAACCCGCGACGATCGAGCCTCCCACTATCACGTGGATGGTGCCCCGAACTGGCCTCTCTTCCGGAGGCTACTTCTACGACTGTTCGGCCGGCCTGCTGCTGGACTCGGGAGAGTCCTTACCGTGCTCCCCTCGCCGACCTGTTTTATTTTTATTTTGTACAAAGTTCCTTAAATATCCGCGACGGATGAGCTTCTCTATCTCGTCGTGGAGGTTCTTGCAACTTTCAGTACTGTGACCTTGATCTCTGTGAAAACTATAGTACAAGTTCTTATTTCTCTCGTTGGGATTTCCCCTCAGACGGGGTGGCCACTTCACATACGGGGCATCCTTGATCGCCATCAGGATTTCGGCCCGCTTTGCGTTCAGTGGGGTGTAATCAGTTCGGTCCACTACGGGAGCTCGGAACGACTGACCCGACTTTGCCCCCCGAGCTGCATCTTTTTTTTTTCGGCTGACCCCTTGGCTGGAAGGCTCTCCTTCCCTTTTCCTCTTGGGCGCGCCCTCGCCCTTCTGGTTGATCTCTTCCTCCGTGGCTATAAACCTGTTCGCGAGCTTAAGAAATTCGGTTATGGTCACCGGTTGGTTGACGACCATGTGCCATTTGAACTCTTTATGCGTCACGCCTTTCTTGGCTGCTGCGAGGCGCACGGCGGGGTCCTAGCACGGTATCTGCATGCACACATCATTCAACCGCTTGATATAGCCCCGGATGGACTCTCCCTCTCTCTGCACTATGTTGAGGAGGTTTTCTTCAGTTCGCAGGCACTGCTTGCTAGTGATGAAGTGGGACGTAAAGGCTTGCGCGAACTGCGCCCAACTTCTTATCGATCCAGGTGCCAGGTTCTGGTACCATGTACGGGCTACTCCTCTGAAAGTGGTGGAGAAGTCCACGCACATGCATGACTCATTGGCTCTCGCCAGGTGCATCTGCGACTGGAAGGCATCTACGTGGTCATTTAGGTCAAACGACCCATCATACTTGTCAAGAGGGGGGAGCTTGAAGTCTTTAGGCATTGGGACTGCCAGGAGTTCGGAAGATAGGGGGATGGAACTGAAAGGAGGGGAGCCTTAGCTTCGCCCGAGCTTACCTCTTCTCTGCCTCCGAGCTCGGGCAGGTTGTGGGTAGCAGATCGGCGAGCCCGGCGGCGGCGTCTCTACTTCTTGGCAGGTTTCGCATTTGTGCTGCTCACTTCCGTGCTGTCAGGAATGGTTTGTGTAGGAAGCAGCTCGGGCGGCTAGTGATGGCTGCGGACAGAGGGATCCTGCTTGGAGTTTGCAGCCAGGATCTCAAACCGGTTCTCCAGGAGCAGGGTTCCGGACTTCGACTGCCGAGGTGATGTAGACCCGGTCTTTCTTGTCTGTCACGAGAGGAAACATGGCTCTTCAGAGGGTTTTGGGAGGCTTCTCCTTGGCGAGAAGGGCGTTCATCCTGGCAGAGAGACCTAGCTCACTGTGAGGCTGGGTGCCGAGGAGGAAGCTGCGGCTGCTGAAGCTGAGGTTGAGGTTGAGGTTGAGGTTGAGGCGGCTGAGGGAATTGCTGCTGGTAGTGGTACTGGGAGACGTGGTGCAGCACTTGCTGCTGATAGAGCTAGTGTTGCTGGACCTGCTGCACTTGGGCTTGCATGGCCCACATGCATTGCATCAGATCGTCGAGCTGGCTCTGGCTGGTCGCCAGAGGAATGACAGTTGGTTCAGCAAAGGTCATTTCGACCGAGGAAGGCAGGGGAACACCCAAGGCACCGTTCCTCGCGGCATGTTCAGGCTGGGGACTCTGTCCATCGAGAGGGGAATGGTGAACTGCCCAATGCAGACCGTGGGAACCTGGGGTTGTTCCCTGGAGTTACCCATCTCCATGCTTCGTCCAACGTTGCTTGAGGAAGCCATGAGTGCCGAGTTTTCAGAGAAGGAAAAACGGTGAAGGTTTAGAGGGAGGCTTTTAGAAGCGGTTCCCACAGACGACGCCAAATGATGGAGCGCAATCCGGTCACTCCTAGCTGGCACTTACGTGGCTCTTGGAAGGTACCTGAGATGGATAAGAAGAAGAATCCCCGGGGGCTTGCCCGGCGGGAACACTCCGATGCTTAAGTTAGTATTCTGTAGGAGAAGCAAGGAGAAGATGAAGGCTAAGAGTGCAGATAGCGCGTGAGTAGAAGATCATACCTCTCTCCCTTGATAATAAGCTCCTTATAATAGAAATCCGTTGCATCAGGCCCACTGGCCTTTGACAGGGCAAGTATAACCGCCACTGTCAGCCTGCCTCAACCGTTACAGGCAGGGCTGAGGTGGCACGTGCGGGGCCGTCATTGCAGGGTACGTGCCTGTCAAGTGTGAGGCACCCTCTAAAGGTGGCAGGCACGACGCTGTTTGACGAGGGATATGGCTGCTGCCCCTAGATTTGTCAGGTATGGTGGTTGGGCAGGAGGTCTTCCTGCGATATGCCAAACTACCCTTCCGTGAGTTACCCTGTGGCGAGCTACCTCAGAAGCGGCGAGCTGCCTGTGGCAAGCTAAGCCGAGCTGTCTGGCCCGAGGTGTCTTCACCTTGGGGTATCTATAGGCGGATTGGTGTGTTCCTGTCTGGGAGTGGTCCGAGATCCACTGGGTGGAGCTCGGGTATTAGGAAAGGTTAGGGGGGCCCCGAGCTCGGAAGTAGCTCGGGGTGCCTTAGCCCCTAGGGTGGCGGTGCAGGCCAAGCGGCTCCCGGCGAGTAGTCTATTCCGTCAAGTTGTCGGGCTGAACTCGGTGGGACCTTCCCTCCGAGTTGTGGTTGCGCCTGTTGTGCTGTCGCGCTGAGTCATCGTTTGAGCAAGGTCATGCACACGTGTACTCGGGCTACGAGGTCGAGCCAAATCACCCTCCATCAATAATATTATGCTAAGTTTGTTATTATTTAATGCTTTTTAATAATGTTATAATTTGTTATTATAAATTAATTATAATAATCTTGTAATTAATTTTACAATTGTTATTGTTAAAATTGAAAATCAATAATTTATTTTGATTTTTCTATTATATTAATCATTTTTAAATGGAAATTAAATAAACAATTTTATAAATTACTAACATTAATTAACTAGCTAATTAATTTTGCAAACTGTTATTAGTAGTTGAGTTTAACATACAATAGTACAAATAATGTCAACACACGGGGCCCATATTGTATGTTATACCCCTGAATAATTCAAGTTGTCTCTCTATCTTTTACCCAAGATGTCTCTCTTTTATTGTATGTTATACCCCATATTGTATGTTATTCCCACGAAACTGCCATCCCTAGCATTAGCAGAGTAGGTAAGCCAAGAATTTATTTGGGTCACCCTGCTGAAATAGGAAAATCTAAGAAAAAAAAAACCTTTAATTTTGTCTTGGAAAGGGTTTCAAACACAACATTGGGTTGAATGAAAGTGAAATTTCTTAATTTAGTTGAGGTTACACTTAAATCGGTGGCCAATGCTTTGTCCTTCCTAAAATATTTTGTGACTACATTGCCAAGGTTCAGATAAATTTTTGGTGTGGTGTTCTTCAACATATTGGCCCTTGCTAATCCTTTAACAGATTCAGATGGAGAGAAGGCATGTCAATCTACAGAGCCTAGTGGCTCTCTCAAATGATCGTTTGTTCAACCAATAGAGGCTCAAGTGCAGCTAGAACTTAGAAGTAGTGGTGTCCACGCATGTTTTGCAAGAGTTGAGGTTGACAGTGCTTTTCTGTTGAATGAGAGAGCGGGGTACAGGACCTCTATTTTTTATCACCATGGTGCCTTTCTATCTGCAGCGTCCTACAGTGATGTCCCCAGATCAGCTCTCACTTCCCAAGTCTTTTCTATGTTCTTGGGTATTAGAATGGCCAAGAAGTTGAATCTAAATGAATTTTGTATTTGTTCAGACAAATTGGTTACTATTAATTTACTGCAGGGCAAGTCACCTAAATCACTGTTGGAAGTCAGGTCATTGATTGTGGACATTTGGCTTTGAATTGATGAGAGTTGCTAGCATCCACTGACACCGGATAGCAAGAACCTCTAATGGTGGTGCTTTTTATTTGACTTACTGCTGCTTTCCTGGGAAATAGGGCTTAGATAAACATACCCCTTTTGATCTTTCAAATGTTATTTCAAATATTTATAATTCAAACTCGAATTATATGATCTTCCGGCTGCATCAGTATAAGTTCATGCTTACCAAAGAAAAAACAAACTTGGATCTTTCTCAGATATCAAAAAGACAAAGAATAAGAGGAAAAGTGAGAGGCTCATGTAGTCGCAAACTCACAATACTAGAGCCAAAGAATTTTGAATGGACCTGCAGGAGCCAGTTTTTTTTGCATTCCCATGGTGGTCATGGGTAAGAATTCGAACTTCAGACAATCACTTTATTTTTTATTTTGGTGAAATCTGAATATTTCGGGGAGGGCTGCCCCCTGTTGTCTAGCCATTTTCCTACCCAAAAAAAGAAAAAAAAAAACTTTTAAGCAACACAAATTTGAGATTTGTGGCAATTATGCTTCTCAAACTCTGGATATTCCCTTCTCTGATTATGTCAAGGTGCTTTTTGGTGTCTGCTGAGATCTGTAATTGTGGTTTTCAGGAAGCCACATTCTAGATACATCTTTAAGTTCAACACTTGAATGATATCAAGTTCTTTTCGTAAGATGAAATGGTGAAACCGTACTCTGAGCTCTTCATAGTTCTAGAAGTGGAGCCATTATTCAAAGTCACTTGAGCCATCTTCACTCTCTGGAAAGATAAATCTCAGATCTTCATTGTCCCTATAAACTTGAACCAGTGCAGCAGCCTTGTATGCAAACATCCCAAACATTGCTGGAACAAGCTGTAGACGAAAAGAGGAGAAATAAAAATTGTCAAACAGTTCCAACCGGTAATACAAATAGACCAGGTCATTAAACCTGAAATTGACGTTAAATTGCAGGTAGCAATCCAAGATTATTGAAAATACAGAGTCTGTCTGTGTATGGGAGTCTCTAAATCAATTTAGAACAACCCCTGTGTCCCTGCTTAATGCTTTGGCAAACACCCCCCCCCCTATTTTCTACCAAAAGATATGCTTAACATGCATGGCACTCCTGAATCTCTAACATTTATATTTATTTACTTAGTAATTGGTTTGCCTTCTTTTAGTATACTTTTCATTTTTTTCCCAATTTTTATCTCGAGCTTGGTGGTTCAGCAGCTATTTCGTTTCAAAGTATTGCTGCAATGTCATCATTATCTAAGCCCTTGACCCAACTATATGGGGTTAGCTACATGAAATCCTGCTTTTCCATTCGGTTCTGTTTAATGCCATATCTATTGTTAAAATTATGAGCACTTAAATCATTTCTTACTATTTCAATCTATGTCCTTTTTGGTCTTCCCCTAGCCCTTCTAGCCCCTTCAACCTTGTTGCAGAGTGCTTCTTATGGGCACTGTAAGTGGTTGTCTATGCACATGACCAAACCATCCTAGTCTACTTAAACTCATTTTATTACCTATCAGAGTTGCTCCTAAGTTTGTTCAAATGATTTCATCTCTGACCCTATACTTTCTAGTTTTTATACTCATCCATCTCAGCATATGCATTTCTGCCACACTCAACTTTTGGATATGTTGCTTCTTGACCGTCCAACATTATGCTCCATACAACATATATGGCCTTACAACTATTTAATAGAATTTTCCTTTATTTAAGTGGTATTCATCTATCACATAAGACTCTGGATGTACCCCTCCATATTGTCCATTCTGCTCTAATTCTATGGGCAGCATCCTTCCCAATCTCTCCCTTATTATAAGTGATCAAAACAAGGTACTGGAAAAGGTCAGATTATCTCTTGGTCCCCAATCACAAGTGTACCCTGGTTTATACTCCTATTATTATTAAATTAGCATATAGCATATATTCTATTTTAGTGCTACTTGTTTTAAAACCTCTTGCTTCTAAGGTATTTGTCCACAAACTTGCATGTCTTCATTAATTTCATCACAATGTCATCAGCAAACAACAAGCACAAACAAAAGCCCTCCTGAATATGTTTAGTAAATTCATCTATGATCAGTGCAAATAAATAAGGGCTAAGTGCTACAGAGTATAAAATAAATTGAAAAAAAAAAGAAAATAAATCCTCAATATATAAAGAAGAGGAAAAAGAAATGAAAAATTAACCACCTGGAAATCAAAGAAATCATTTGTCAAATGCTGAGACAGGGTCCAAAATCCATAAATTGCTACAGGGATCATGAGCCTTGGTGATGAAAGAGCAATGGCACTGCCTTTGATTGATCTCTCTAACAGATTCTTTAGGTCCTCACTTCTTATTCCTATTCTGGTTCAAGAAAGAAAACCAATGTCAAAACACCTCAATGTGATATAAACAGAACCAAATTAGAGAGGTTCAGTTGCATAAGCTCAAAAGATTAATTTTTTGTGGGCCTTACTTCTTTGATTTCTTCTGCATAAAAATCTGAGGAATGTTTTCCTTGGACATGTTGTCAGTGTGATGATACAATAGCTGGAGATACAAACAACTGTACTACAAATTTCTGTTAGCACTTAACTATTTTAGATGAATTGGCCAATCTTAAAATAATTCTAAGGAAAAGAAGCTTAAAAAGCAAGCCCTGCTTTAATTTGCAATATATGATATCAAAAGGATTTGTTATTGACAACTAAAATTTTTCAAAAGTCAGTTTTTTTTTTCATTTTCAACCTATTTTGATTAATGGTAACAGAACATCCAGATATATTTGTGAAAACAAGTTTCCCAACTAACCTTAGAAGAACTCCTGCAGCATAACTTACAGCAGCCTAGACAACCCCAAGAAGACACAGGTTAGTTGTCCATAATGTTCAAATAATTAAATTTTACAGGGAGTGATATATCACTAGAACTGCTTTACTTTCTCCATTGTGAAAAATATGCAGCAAATCAAGTAATATAGAAGGAAATGCAAATTTCACCTTGTTCAATTATGACCTGCATTTTGGCTAGTGGTTATCATTCTTGACACTAGCTGATGCAGTTGTAATTTGCTTTATTTTATTTTTCTTTTTCCAAATTCCTTTCTTTCTTCTTCTTCTTCTTCTTTTTTTTTTTTATTTTTTTTTGGGGGGGGGGTGTTAAGGGCCCGCGAATAGGATCTCGTCACAGGTCGGTTAACGGGGAAAACTTCTTGTTTTCCCTTGTTTCTCCCTTTTTTCGAGGAACCTATCTTTAGCGCCTTTATGGTGATTTGTTAAAGAGATCACCAACTCTCCTCTGCTCTTTCTTGACTGAAATTCTGGATGGATTTATTGAATAACATCTGCTCCTTAAATAGGAATTACAAGAGTCCTTCTTAAGGAAACTTCTAAAAAACATTAAGAGGCTTTCTAAAAACATTAGGAAACTTTCTAAAAGAAACATTAAGAAACTTTCTAAAAGACCTAGGAAATAATAATGCTACTGCCTAATTAATAGGAACACTGAATCTAGCTAAGAGATAAGATAGGAACACTGAATCTAGCTAAGAGATAAGATAGGAACACTGAATCTAGATAAGATAAGAAAGGAACACTGAATCTAACGCCCATTATTAAAGTTGTCTGCGGCTGTATTCCTTTCCAACTAAAGCATCCACAATATTACTCCCCTCCTGGACTAAGAGCTTGTCCTCAAGCTCGAATTCAGGATAGGTGTCTTGAAACACAATCAAAGGAATCCAGGATAGGTGGAATGATTTTGCCCTCCTGGATCGGGTTCCAATGAAGAGGGTTCATCCTCATCTTCCTCTTGTTCCACCAGGAGGCAGAAAAGTCTCTTGCACTTGTGCCCTGCTGAGTAAAGTTCATCACAATTAAAACACTGTCCCCTCACCCTGCGTTCCGCCATCTCAGCCCTGGACAAGCGCTTAATAGGGGGTGCAACAACGCTGCTTCCCACATTGGATGCCGATTTGGAATTGTTGCTCCTCTGTGGTTTCTGTTCTTGGCTGGCTGCTGAAGATGGAGCCATTCCGAGTGGTTTCGGGGCTGCTCATGTTGTTTGAGGCCGCCCTATACTGATACTTCCGCGGTTGAGTTGCAATTTGCGTTCAAAAGCGCGAGCCAAATTCATAGCAGTAACCAGATTGGGGGGATTTTGTATCTCCACATCCACCCTCAAAGTTTCCGCTAACCCGGCGGTGAACATGTCAACCTGTTGGTCTGGTCGTACCGAAGATGCTCTTGTAAGGAGGGTCTGAAACTGGCGCTGATACTCAGCCACAGTTCCAGTCTGTTTGAGGTTGATTAGTTCGCCTAATGGATTGCTTGTTAATGGGGGCCCGAATCTGAGAAGGCAGTAGGATTTGAATTGGATCCAACTGAGCTCAGGTTCCTCCTGCTCCAATATATAAAACCAGAGTTGTGCCTCCTCTGTCATGTGGAATGCGGCTAAGCCTACCTTGTCCCTGTCCTCTGTCCGTTGGTTGCGGAAGAACTGCTCACATCTGTACAGCCATCCCAAAGGATCTCTAGTTCCATTATAGGAAGGAAATTCCAGCCTGCTGTATTTGGGAACGACCGCGGTTCCCTGGGCAACGACCTGCTGCTCGCCAGACGATTCTTCCATGTCTGGTCAGCGACCGTCTGTGGTTGCAGCCCCTTCTGAACTCTTTTCCTTGCTGGAAAAATATAACTCCATCAAGCGCCTCAATTCTCGGACGTCGTCCTTGATCTCGCGCGCCTCCTTGCTATTTTCCACGAGTTTGTGCTCCAGATCATGAACCCTATTCTTCAATTGCTCAAAGTCACCCATGACGCCCTGCTCTAATACCAAATTGTTAAGGGCCCGCGAATAGGATCTCGTCACAGGTCGGTTAACGGGTAAAACTTCTTGTTTTCCCTTGTTTCTCCCTTTTTTCGAGGAACCTATCTTTAGCGCCTTTATGGTGATTTGTTAAAGAGATCACCAACTCTCCTCTGCTCTTTCTTGACTGAAATTTTGGATGGATTTATTGAATAACATCTGCTCCTTAAATAGGAATTACAAGAGTCCTTCTTAAGGAAACTTTCTAAAAAACATTAAGAGACTTTCTAAAAAGAGACTTTCTAAAAACATTAGGAAACTTTCTAAAAGAAACATTAAGAAACTTTCTAAAAGACCTAGGAAATAATAATGCTACTGCCTAATTAATAGGAACACTGAATCTAGCTAAGAGATACGATAGGAACACTGAATCTAGCTAAGAGATAAGATAGGAACACTAAATCTAGATAAGATAAGATAGGAACACTGAATCTAACGCCCATTATTGCTGTTGTCTGCGGCTGTATTCCTTTCCAACTAAAGCATCCACAATAGGGGGGGGGGGGGGGGGGGGGGGGGCGAAGGACTGGTATGTCGACTCAATTCATCTTTGCTCCTACCCATTTCGGATTTTCTATCAAGAGCCATGTTCTCTGTCAAATTGTAAGCATTCAGATCATTTTCCACCACTTCAAACCACATCCTTTATTCTCTTTGCTTTTTATAGCTTTCTACTTGCACTAAGTCACTTCTCACTAGTACAGTCATTAATCATCTCTGCACAAGACACAACCATCTATTGACTTACCTTCATCTTAATGGTTCGGAACATCTAGCAAGTAGCTACAAATACAAAAAACTATGATTTGTGAAGAAAACCTGAAATTGTAGAATCTGAGGTTCTAGGTGGAATTCAATATGAGATTTGGCCCATATCTCGAGAACTGGCACCTGTTGGGTCTCCCTGCCTTTAGATCATATCAATCCTTCCATACCTTTCTTTTTTCTTGCTCTTATTAGATTATAAAAATGAATCCTCTAGTGCTTGGCCACACCAGGATTTATTTTTCATTTTTGTAAGGTGATTAGTCGAACCTTTTCTATGAAGACATAAGGGCCTCTACTGTTCTGATTTTTGAGGTTTAGATTGTGTGTTTTGATGTTTGAATGTAAATATGCAGTGTCAATTTAAGAATAATAGAAGTGGAAATCAGGGTAAACTTAGGATTGGAGACCAAGAGATATCTCAATATGACCTCTTTTCTTATTGTAGTTCGGTAATCCATAACAAGGAAGAGATTGAGGGGGATGTTGCCCATAGAATTATCTACATTTCTAACACACTTTTTCTAAGCATGTCGTTTATTGACTGCCCAACACTCTATACCATACAACATAACTGGCTTTACAACTGTTTTATAGAATTTTCCTTTTAATCTAAATGATATTCTCCTATCACACAAAAGTCCAGATGTACCCTGTGAGTGTGGTGGTTAGGCTATGTATGGGGGTCTCCTTGAAGGACAAAGGAAAGCCGAGAGCAGGGGGTAGGCTAAAGGCTAGGGCGAATAGAGTGATAGAATGATGATCTCGTTATGAGTTGGACCTCTATTTATAGGGAGAGATCAAGAGATCCCGAAAAGGAGCTAAAAGTGTTTGATTCCCATTAGTTTTTATGTTAAAAACATAGATCGTAGGGTAGTTCCCTAGGTACCATAACCATATTTCTTTAATAATTATTCATGATTTTCATAAGAAAAGTATAAATTTCATATTAAAGTATAGAAAATCAACATATTCATGAGAAGAAAAGGAAGAAAGAAAATAAGAAAAGTATAAATTTCATATTAAAGTAGTAGTAGTAGTAGTAGTAGTAGAAAGAGGAAAATGTGAAAGAAGAAGATATGAAAGAGGAAAATGTGATGATTAGATAAAATTTTTAGTTCTTCCTTATTGGTTCAGGTTTTCAAGTCTTTGATGGTTCAATACAGCATTTAGCAATGTTTGTGTTGATTAAACCCTAATAAATAAGAAAATAATAAAAAAAATTAGTATATAAACACAAAAAATGATTACTTTAGTTTAATAGTGTCTATTTTATAATTATAATCTCAAAAAAGAATGAATAAAAAAGTATTTTATAGTAGGAAGTAGAAAACTATTAGGCGATTAGGCGAGGCGAGCCTCAAAGGGCGCTTTGTCGCCTAGGCACCTGCCTAGGCGTCGCCTTGACAACTTTGCCTGGACTCGTCGTGGTTGCCTTTGTGGCACAAGTTTGGCACCCTCTGTGCTATCACGGTTATGGTGATCAACATATACCTACACACCCCTCCATTTTGCCCAACTTGCTCTAATTCTCTAGGTGACATCCTCCTCAATCTCTCCCTTGTTTTGAATTATTGAACCAAGGTACTAGAAGTGGTCACATTGAGTTATCTCTTGGTCTCCAAAGTTTCATAGTGTAGCTCATGAGTTTAATCCCTATTCCCTCAATAGTTATTACAACTTTGTATATCACCTTTTTTCTTAAATATCAGCACCATACTATTGTTTCTCCAATCATTAGGCATCCTATTTTCTTTTACCCTCTTATTAAATAGCTTAGTTAGCCATAGCATGCCTACTTCTCCCACACCTTTCCACACATCTATTTGAATCCCATAAAGTCCTAATGCCTTTCCCTTCTTCATCTTATTTATTGCCTCTTTTACTTCAATAAGTCTAACTCTATTAAGGTATGTATTATTTTTAACACTATTACTATTGCTAGCTTTTTCCTTCGTTAGCACCCTCTCTTTGTTGTTCATTTAATAATTTTTCAAAATAGTTTTTCTATATTTGTTTGATTTCTTCGTAGTTTACCAAGACTCTTTGATCTTCATCTTTAATGCACCTAACATGGTTTAAATCTTTGCTTTCCCTTTCGCTTAGCTTTGCTAGTTTATACATTCCTTTTTCTCCCTCTTTAGTGCCTAATTTATGGTAAAGTTCATCATAAGCCCTACATTTAGCTTCATTCACTTCTTTTTAACTTCCCTTCCTATGGTTGTGTATTTTTCCCATTTTTTTTTTCATTTTGAACTTTCTGCCATTCTTTGTAACATGCTCAGTTTAATCTGATTATATTTTAAACCCCTTTCATTCCACCACCAAGTTTCTTTATTAGTTTTCCATTTCCCTTTAAATTCTCTTAAGACCTCCTTTGCTACTTTCTTTATATTGTTTGCCATTTCAAGCTAAATACCATTAATCTTTCCATCTACATTTCAATTCCCTTCCATTATCAACTTGTCTACACTTCTTTTCCCTACATGCCCATTTAAGTCTCCTCCTATAAAAACCTTCTCTTCATCTGGAATCTCCTGGATTAATCTTTCTAAGTTTTCCCAAAATTGTCTTTTAATAGTTTCTTCTAACCCACTTGAGGTGCATACTCACCTAAAACAAGCTAATTAAAATTATTATATCCCCAATTCTTTTAACATTTACAAATTCAGTTTTTAAATCCTTATCTATTATTATCGCTACACCATTTCTATTGTTCACCTAAAAAATACCATCAACATAACATATCTCAATTGGAAAAAAAAACAAATATAGAGTGGAAGGTAATAACCATGAAAATTATGTTACTTTGAATGCCAATACATATAGCAAAATGTCATTTATCAAAAAATATATATATCATAGTACAAAATGCTTCAACGACTGAAGCTTGTCTTTTGTTTCTGAACATCTCACCTGGACAGAAAATACTACAAGACAATATCCACTGCATGCTATTCCAATTCCAGATGTTAGAACCACCAATTCCCTTTTAAGCTGAAAGACAACAGATAAAGAAAGTTCATTATCGGCAAACTCAAATCATCTCATAATTCTATCCTCTTTAAGTTTGATGACATGGATAGGCAGCATAATATAATTTAAGTGAAGATAAAGAACATATTAAAGTAACACCATTGAGTGCATCATTGAATCTTAAACAAAGTGAAATTAATTTTATCACAGAATAACATCATACTTTCTTAGGAGTTCCAAGCTTCCTGTTTCATGTTTTGTATTTTATGTTAATAGTGTGTAACAGGGGTAAACCTTTTAGTTTAAGACAAATCACTAATTAGAGGTATTGGTATCTTTTTGTATTTCTTTAAGTTGTTCATTATAAACCACGACAACCACCACCTTTGAGGTCAATGTGATCAGTCAATTGAATTCTATAATCTGTTCTTTCTTCCATTCTTTTGTTCTTTTTCCCTCTTTTTTATTTCCTCCTTATTCTGCAGGGTTCTTCATATTAAAACTTGTCGAAGAAACAATTAGAATACTGTTGCATTTTGTGCAGCCAAAAACAAGTTCATTATTTTCTGTCCAATCAAGAAAGGTAAATTTATCTATGTACAACATTGACAGCTAATCTGTAAGGGCATCTTAGTCTTTGTTCTAGCCAAAGGTTATATTGTAATTTATCTATCTTAGAATATATTAATGGAAGGCTAATGGGATCATGGATTTAAAAGTGCAAGGCGCAAAAAACAGCGCAAGGGCCACTTGTGGCTAAGGTGTGAAACGCAAGGCAAGGCACATGCCCTTTTGAAGCAAGGCACAAAAATGCCCAAAAAAAAAACAAAAAGTGCCAAAATTTTCAAAAAATGGAAAATATAAACACAATATTAATTAAAATATAAGCTTAGGCTTTAAATTAAATGTTTTAAAAAACCTATTATCTCAAATTGAAATACATAAACATAACATGTAGAGGCAGGTTTGGTACCAAGTTTCCTCAGTAAGATCTAACGCATACTTCCATTGAGAGATGAAAATACCATCTTTAGATGTTGCAACTTCAATTCCTAAGAAATACCTCAACTCCCCTAAATCCTTAATTTTAAATTCTGAATTAAGGAAGCTCTTGGGTGCTTGAACTCCCTCCATATCACTGCCTGTAACCACAATATCATCAACATAAACAATAAGGAAGGTAACCCAAGTACCTCTCCTCTTAACAAATAGGGTATGGTCAGACTATGTCTAAGTGTAACCTAACTCAACAAGTGTAGCCTGGAATCTATCAAACCAAGCTGGAGGGGATTGCTTGAGGCCATAAAAGGATTTCTTCAATTTGCACACTTTGCCCCGCATTTCCTTAGCATGCATGCCTGGAGAAAGTGACATATGACGGCCATTTAAAAAGGTTGTTTAAGAAGGCATTCTTAAACATCAAACTGGTGTAACGGCCAGTCATAACTCACTACCAAAGACAAAAAAACTCTCATTGAGGTCATTTTGGCAATTGAGGAGAAAGTATTCATATAATCAACTCCATTATAACCCTTGGCAACTAGTCAGGCCTTATACCTCTCAATAGTACCGTCAGCATGATACTTGATGGTGAACACCCACTTACATCCCATTGGTTCCTTCCCGTGAGGGAAATCTACATTATCTCAAGTATTATTTTGAAGTGCTTCTATTCCAGTTCTCATAGCCTCCCTCCATTTTGGCTTAGACAAGGCCTCTATAACTGACTTGGGTATAGGCTGAGAGAAAATCATTTCCTAAGGAGGTAGTAGCTGCATCAATAGATTCTAAGTGGTTAATGAATCAGCCATACTTCTCATAATCTGCTATGGTGGCTGCAAGCTATTCCCCCATTGATTTTTCATCACTGAAACCTTTCTCATCCTTAGAAGAGGTGGCTAGTGGCTACATTGGCATTGCCACCTTTCCCACTCCCATTCTTCTTACCATTATTATTGTTCTTGAATCTAAGAGGTATAAGCTTTGGATGTAGCTTCCAGCAGGTATCCATCGTGTGCTTAGGTTTCTTGCATACGCATAAACTACATCTTTCCTTTTAGTGGTAGCCCTTGGTTTCATTCCAACATGGGCAAAGTGATCAATTGAGATTTCTACAACCTGCACTTGTCTCCTACTCTCCTCAAAAACTTGATTCCTCTCCACTAACTTCCTATGAGTCTTAGCATCCTTAGCCACACAACAGTCCCCATCAAGTCAATCTCCTGCTAAAGAAATTTCAACATAGAGAAGTAAACAACTAAAGGCTTCTCCCCCTATCTTAGATTATTCACATCATTCTTTAGCTTGTAATCCCTAACAACATTCAAGTTCTAGGAATAAGCTTCTGTGGCACTGCCCCACACCTCCTTTGCAATATCTGTCCACAAATAATGTTGGTTGATATGAGGCTGAATGGAATTTACTAGCTAGCCTACAATTGTAGTTTTCATGCATCCACCTTTCATAAGCAGGGTTATCCTTCTAAAGTTGCTTCTTACTCCTAGTGATGCACCCCCATTCCCCTCTACTACAAACATAGATCTTATTTACTTGAGACCATGCTAGATGAATTAGTCCCATCTAACTTCACTGAGGCTACTGCCCCCAATAGAGTCTCCACAAACCATCCTAGGCCAAACCCAACGTCTATAGGTTGTTTCATCTCACCTCCAGTTCGCTCCATTGTCCAAATGGAAACAAACAAAAATAAAATAGGGTGTTACTAGTCAAGATTCACTACCCTAAGTCTATATTCTATAGGTTGTTTTATCTCACCTCTAGTTTGCTCCATTGGCCAAACGAAAACAAACAAAAATAAAATATGATGTTACTAGTCAGATGGTGGACTCAATTCTAATTGCTAATGAGCTAATTGATTCTAGAAGAAGAGAGGGAACTCCGGGTGTGATTTGTAAACTTGATATTGAGAAAGCATATGACTTCATCAACTGGAATTGTCTGGATCGTGTGCTGGACAGAATGAACTTTGGTCAGAAATGGAGAAATTGGATCAGAGTTTGTATTAAGACACCAAAATTCTCACTCCTAATTAATGGTCAATCTACGGGTTTCTTTGGTAGCTCTAGGGGTTTGAGGCAGGGAAACCCTCTGTCCCCTTTGTTGTTCATTTGTGTCATGGAAATTCTCACCCTTTTTAGTAAAAAGGCTGCAGAATTTGGTTTATGGAATGGGTTTGCAATCTCCCCTGGAAAGGAAAAGGTAAATATCCTGCAATTTGCAGATGATACCTTATGTTTTGTTGATGCCTCTGTGACTCAATTGGAATCAGTGCTTGGGATTCTGAGTTGGTTTGAAGTGGTGTCTGGTCTTAAAGTTAATCTAAATAAAAGCCAGATCATCCCAGTGGGCCATGTTTCAAATTTAGAAGAATGTGCAAATGTGATGGCTTGTCAAATTGATCCCCTCCCGGTAAAATATTTAGAACTGCCTCTCGGGGCTAAATTTTCTTTTTCTTCAATCTGGTGCTCAATTATTGAGAGAATGGAGAAGAAACTGGCCTTGTGGAAGGCAAAATATCTATCATTTGGGGGGAGGGTTACTTTGATTACGAGTACTCTCTCCAACCTACCTACTTATTTCCTTTCTCTTTTCCCCATCCCAAACAAAATTGCAAATAGAATGGAGCAACTCCAAAGGAATTTCTTGTGGAGGGGTTGGGAGGATGAAAAGAAGATTCACATTGTAAAGTGGGATCAAGTTTGTCTCCCTAAGGAAGCTTGTGGGTTGGGAATAAGAAAGCTGAAGAAATTTAATTCTGCCCTTCTTAGCAAATGGTTATGGAGATTTGCTTCTGAGAGGAATGCATGGTGGAGAAGCCTTATTGCGGCAAAGTATGGTGTGGAATGGGGTGAGTGGAGATGTAAGGAACATAATCTTAATGGGGGAAGATCCCTCTGGGCAGGTATCTTGAAGAGCACTCCTTTCTTTCTGGATGGGATCAGATTTAAAGCTGGTAAGGGGGATAGAATCAAATTTTGGAAGGATCCCTGGTGTTTAGTGGGTCCACTGGCTGATTTTTTCCCCTTCTTTTCCAAATTTCTGTGAATCAAGATTCTTCAGTTGCTGAAAATTTTAGCATTTCAGGTGATTCTATCATTTGGACTCCTCTTTGTAGGAGAAATTTGTTTTACTGGGAGGTGGAAGAGTATGGGGAGTTGTTGGGGCTGCTCCAAAATCAGATGATTGATTCGAACTCATAGGATGAATGGGTTTGGAAGTGGAATGCAGATGGTAGCTTTTCAGTCAAATCCCTATTTCTGAAGTGTGGTTCAGGTCATGAGAATTTCCCTGTTAGACAGGTTTGGAATCCAACTAGTCCCTCCAAGATCAATTTTCTGGTCTGGACTATGGCCCTTGATAAATGTCTGACCAAGACTAATGTGGAGAGACAAGGTATTCAGCTCCTGGATCTCTCTTGTGGTTTATGTGGAAAGAGTGTAGAAACTATAGAGCGCTTGTGCATCCACTGTCCGGTTTCTTCTTTGATCTGGGGGCATTTTCTTAAGGTTTTGGAGATTAGCTAGACCATGCCAAAATCTGTGAAGGAGCTGCTGATGGGTTGGAGAGTTGAGGATCTCAGCAAGAAAGGAAAGATTGTTTGGAGTTCCATCCTGGCAGCTGTGTTTTGGTCCATTTGGACTGAAAGGAATAACAGAATCTTCTGTGGTAAATTTAAAAGCCTGGATGAAATTGTGCAGAGAGTAGTAGGGAAGCTATGATCCTGGGTGTCAGTGAATGAGGAATTTAAAAACCAGAATGTATCCCTTTTGTTTTGCTCTAAATCTTGGATGAGCATGTAATTTGCATTGTGCCCAGACAGATCTAGTGGTCTGGGTCCTGTTGTATCTCTCTTCAATATGCTGAATAAAATACTTTACCATTTTCCAAAAAAATGTTACTAGTCAAGATTCACTACCCTAAGGCCAAAACTGCTCTTCAAACAGCCAAAAATAGGATTTTACTGGACCCTACAACTCGGTACTCAGAAGAAGACAGAGAAAGTCTAACTGCTCCTACCAAAGGCTCCAAAAATATCTCCAACTTGGATCATTCTCAAAGATACTTAGAAAACTTCTATTCTAGGCCCAAGCGCAACTTCCAAACTCCCTCTATACCCCTTAATCTAAAAGCTCTCCAGTTAACTAGGGTTAACAGGAAACTCTCCAAGAACTTGCCTTGGGCCTCAAACAAGCACTGCAATCTTCTCCAAAAACCTCCTCTAACTGGGCTGAATAATTGCTAATTAATCAACCAATCAACTCTCCATACAACCTGCGCATGGGATTAAAAAAGGGAAGAAGGAAGAAGGAAGAAGGAAGAAGGAAGAAGGAAGAAGGAAGAAAGTAGGAACTCTACTCTGATACCAAGATGTAAATCCCACCTGTAAAATATTTGAAATAAAGTAGAAAAGAAGAGGAAGATTGAAGAAGATGAAGAGAGAAATTATAGAGGAAGAAGATGGAAGAAAAGGAAGAAAGGAAGAGAGTCAATTGAACACCTATCCAATCCCCCACAACTATATTTTATGCATTAATTGTAAAAAGAATACAATTACATGAATGCCCTTAGTAGGACAGCCAGCACTAAAAGCAATAATAAAAGAAATAAAACAGGTCCATAATTAAGGCCCACTAATCACAGATATAAAGCATAAACAAAAAAAAAAGAAACTATGGCCAATTCAGTCCATCATCTCTACAAGTTCTTATCACCATGTCCCTTGTTAACCACTTAATTTTATTTATCCAAATTGTTTTCTTCTCATCTTTAAACTTTAATCCAGCATTCCACTACCTACGAGTCCCCTTAAATAATTACCCTCTCTAGTCTTATCTCTTTTGCCTTTTGTAGATCAAACAAAACAACGAGAAGTTCATCTCTTGTAGAGTCCCCTAAGCCAACCAGACCCAAAAACAGAGCTATATTACCTTTCTTGTCCCTAAAAACCCCTCCTACACTGAGGGGCCTGGATTACCAAAGCTACTCGCATTAAAATTTATATTTATAAAATTACCTTCAGGTGGCTCTGATTCTTGTTGTATTTTACATTTTTACTCTTCCTTGATGATGATGCAGCCACTTCCCCCCACTTTCTTCTGATATCATCATATGAGTAAGTCTCAATATTCTTTTCAAAAATGAAGTCAAATATTAGTTTTTTTTTTGTGTAGTAGATTATTTGGTTGATCTATTAGAATTAATTCCATTTTTTCATGCGTTTAAGTTTTGCTTGAACTCATTTTATCTTGTAGTTTTGACTCTTAAGGTTTACAAGACAACTTCACAATGTACTATTTTGTTTATAACATTAGTTCATTAGCTTTGTTTAATCATTTGGAACAAGATAATAATTTAAGGTGTGCCTATACTTCTTTTATCATTTAATAAAACATCATTCTATAATTTTGCATCTTTCATAATGTTTCCACCATGTTTATAATTTTTACAATATCTCCATACAATATTTCCGACATTTCTGACATGTTTCCTATTTTTGGATGACTGACATTTCCACTGAAATGACATTTTAAACCTTGCTTACTAAAGACATCTTTCTTTACAAGGCAGCGAGAAGTTCAGCTCTTGCAAAGGAAGCTGAATTCCCTTCTGGCATTTTATATGCTTTACTCAACTGCTACTAATTGAAAGTCTAACTTAATAGACTATCTTTCTGTACACTGAAAGAGGCTTCTCTGATTTTTTATTGTTGTTTAATTGCTTAGAATCCATGTTATTGACACCCAGGTGTGCAATTTTGGGTTTTAACACATTATGTGCTTGTGGATTGGCTCATATAAAGTATCTACATTGAGTCTGAGATACATATGATGAACATAATGACTGTCATTTATGATCTATGACAGGAAAACATAATTTGCTTTTTGGTTTAATTCATAGTATAATCTACAATTTGAAACAATTTTTGGAATTTCTTATTTGTTTATTCTTCTTTGCATCTGTAGCCCAATAAAAGTTTATGTTTGTTTTGAACTCATTACTATTTTTCTTTGTCACGTGATTTTTTTCCTATTTTTCTTTTATGTTTTAGAAATTATAAAATAATTTTTAAAATACATGTTCGTGAGTTCACTCACAAAGGGAAGCGACTCTTTCAAAGGTGAGGCAAGTGAAAGTCAATCCTCGTATTTTCCCAACAATGCTTATATCCTTATGATGCTTCTGGGCTATTCTTGAAATGACAGATTTTTGTAGGAAAATATCAGTTATACCTAATAAGTTAATACAAATAAAAAAAATGAGAACCCAAAACCAATGACTTGAGATGCTTAACCAATGAAATCAAATTCTAAATCCAACGCAATATCCACAACCTGTAAGCATCACATTATGCAAATATACAAGAATGAAGAAGGAAAGTTTATCATTGTAGAAGCACCAGACATTGCTTTGAATGGCCTTTTCTTCAATTGGAAGACGTGCCATAGAAGTTACTAAGAGCCAACAAAAAATAAAGAAAAGTAGAAAATCAAAGGCAATAGATTTTAGAAATGAATGAAATACTGAATCAGAAAGAAAAATCATACAGCTTCATATCTGAGAAGGTTTAGCTTTTTCCTTCTTTCGCTATCATTACGCAAATCCTGTCATTGAATATATCAAAAAGTTACATATTCAAAGTTTCTTTCTTGGACAGCATCAGTGTTAGGCAAAAAAGCAAGGCTATATATGATTAATAAAGGAAATTGCAATCCACCTAATAGCAAACCTTGGCCATGGCTTTCTTATTTATCGGTGCACTAGTGTCTCCCGACACCCACTCTTGGGTTTTGGTCAGTTTCAGAAAACCACCATCATTTTTATTTTCCATGACCTACAAAGTTTTGAAGACATAAAAATAGTATCGGCAAGTAGATGATACTTTTCTTTCACACAAATCTAGTGCATTAGTTAAATTTTGCAACATAAGGTGCCAAAATCTTAGTCAAATTTTGCAAAATCATCCATATATCAATTTAAAAGGTTCATAAGGATAACAGAAACACTACATAAAATCCAAAGTAATCAAAGTCCCTGTACACCACTAAATTAGTAAAAGCAATACTAATACCAACTGAAATTTTAAGCATGGAAAGTTACGAAGTCAGAATGTTTTGCATAAATTTTGAAATTGCAAATAGTTACAGTTAATAGGATTTTCGCCATGGGATTATATTGATTGTCATTATGAACCACTGAATATATACTTCTAGAAGGTTGAAAAGCAGGGCTCATTAAGATAGAAGTTGGAAATTACATTTAACTGTCCAAAGACTTAACTGAAGTACTGTCAGGATGCTTAATTTCAGAAAAGGAAAAAACATAGATCTGGAGCTACAGAATCTACCACATATATTAACTCTGCTATATTCAGATAACTGGGGTCATTATTGAGTGAATGCCACCATAGAGAGCAAGAAGCGCAACTAATGCATGAGGTATTCCCAGAGCCTGAGGAGCAAAGTGCTGCCTAAAAGAAGCAACATACTAATTTGGAAAAAACAAGCAAACAATCAAAGAACATGCAAATCAAACCCAGGAAATGCATACTTGGTTTGAGGTGAGAAATACCTAACAAAATGAGTATTGCATGTCAGCCCAGGCAAGGCACACTTCTGTTGAGGTAAGAAGCACCCAAAAAAATGAGACTTACCCATGAGCCTAGGCACACATGTAAAACACTGGGCAAAAGCAACTTGAAATATGGTGCTTTGGTTTTGTCATATATGTTTGGAAATTGAAAATGGTTGAATATTACCAGTTTACAACTCCTAGATGGCTCTGGAAAAAATTGATATCAGATGGTTAAACAGTTGTCATTCTTTTAGTTTGCTAGATAGTACACATATAATGGCAAGTCTTGAGCACAAAGTAGGCAACACATAGCAAATTACCCAGAATGCAATGGAAAGAGGCTCTATTAGGCTTACTATGGCATTTCTATATTATTGGTCTTCCGAAGAAACTTCTGTATACTATTTCAAAAATCTCTATCATTTTTCAAATAGGTCATAATGTTTGTATAGCTTACACAGGAATAAGATGCCATATATAACATTCTAGAAAAAAATGGCTTTAAGAGTGAAAGTGTTGCAATCTAGATTAAAATACATCTTTGTGAGTGGAAGTGTTAATATAGTCAACACATACCAGAAAAACTTAAAAAAACAACTCAACTTAATGAAGATCATAATGCACATCAAACCTTGTCCAACTGTTGAGGATTCTCTTCCAACACACTAGAATCTGAATCAACAAAATTCAAGATATCACTTCTCAAGAGTATGTCAGAAGCTTTTGATATAAAATCTCCACTCAACTGTCTTTCCTTCAAGAATATTTGTAGAACATCCTCTTCTCTTGCAATTTCATTATCTGGTACAAACAGAAGAACAAAAAGAAAAGATGATGAGGAATCCTTGGTATGCTATATGTAGTTTATAATTTAAGGATCAAAACATCTTGGTTAACTACAAGAGACCCATGTGATGAACAGATTGGTGTTAAAGATGCCCAAATTCTATAAAGGAGTGATTAGATTCAGTTTCCTGAAAAAAATGGAAACTGAATTGGTTGTTGGTGAGTTTAAATAGCCCCACGTTTAATTTTTTTGTTTTTTCAAAAATTTGAAACAAGTCTGAGAGCGGGCTACTTTGTGCAAAAAAATGCCAAAGGTTAGATCCTTAGGACCATATCCAATCCCCCTCCCAAGACTCCAGATAGCTAGGACCAACAATTTTTTCTTCAGTATCTAAGTTACTCATACATCTTAAGAACTTGTGCCCAGAAGGACCTGTTCTGCTGCCACTTTGCTATGAAGATTTGGGTACACTTTCTTAAAGCTGCTGGGGTTGACTGGGTCATGCCTAGTTCTGTCAAGGACCTGTTCTGCTGCTGGAAGCTGACTTGCCTGAAGAGAAAGGGGAAGCTGATCTGGAGGACCATACCTACAGCTATTCTTGTGACCATTTGATCTGAAAGAAACAGTCGCATTTTCTGTAGCAGAGTAAAAAGTATGGATGACTTGATACAGATATCTGTTTGTAAGCTTGCATCTTGGTTGTCAGTTAGACCTGAGTTTAAGCATCAAAATGTATTTCAGATGCTTTACTCTCAGTCAGTTTGGAGTCTGTAATGAGTTCTCCCCTCTTTCTCCAGTGCGGTGGGGGAAGTTGTTGTACCCTTTTCTTTCTTAATTAATAAATTCTTATCTTACCTTTCAAAAAAAAAAAAAAAAACTTGTGCCCAGAAGGACTAAAGAAATCCTGTATAGCATGGGTTCTTTGTAATGGTATTCTAATATGGGATTTCCTTATCTAGATCGGTCATCATCCACAAGCAACACTTGGCCTTCTTTTCTGTAATTATATAACATAAATCACATTTTGTACTAATATGATTGAACATCAACACCAACAGAATCTTTGATTACAGAAGCTGGAGCTTTAAGGGTCTTCTCAGAAAATTGGGATATCAAGCATTTTCTGGCAAGGAGTTAATCAAGACAATGATGTTTTCGATTCCTTTCTCTGTTATGGAAGGACATCTGCATCTTTTACTTTGAGGGATAAATTTAGTGGTGATACAAAATTTTTTGATAATCTTTTTTTTTTCAATTATCTCCGATATTTGGCTGATAATGTTGATGATATTTCAAATTTCATTGATAGATTATATATTTAAGGTGTAAAATTTTAGAATGTTATTAAAAACTTTTAGATATTTCATTAAAGATTATAATTTTTAAACATATTTTCCTAAAAGAACCATATTTGGTGATATTTCAGATTTCATTGATAGACTATATATTTAAGGTTTAAAATTTTAAAATATTATTAAAAACTTTTCAATATTTCATTAAAATCGTTACAATTTTTAAAATATTTTCCTAAAAAACTGCAAGGAATTGGTGATTGGACAATAGGCTTACTATTTTGATATTATTCACTTACTAAGTCACTATAACTCAAAAGAAAAGGTAAAATGCATATAACTACAAAAGAGTATTCTCAAATTCATAAAAAATATAGTAACAAAAGAAAAAAGTCAAAACGACAAGTAATTGACATATTTAATGAAGAGAAGATGGCTAAAAGACTAAAAGGAAGATAAAGAGAAGGGAAAATCTCTTAAAGTACCCCCTAAGTTTTAGGAAATTGACTTATTCACCCCTATTGTTTAGAAATTGACTTAAAGTACTCCCCAAGTTTTTTTTATGTAGAGAAGATGGGCTGAATGGCCCATAGGCTGTTTATCTTTTTTATCTTTTTTGTTCTTTGCTGTAATGGACCTTAATCTGGGCTTTATTCTTTCTTATGTTATGTTTTTTTTTATTTTCTGCCCAACTAGGGGCCTCTCTGTAAATTACTAAAGTTTAACTTAATGAAATAGAATTAAGGGAGTAAGAGAGGAGATTATGTTTGAAACTCTCTCTTTCTGAACCCTAGTTGCCGCCACCTTCTTCTTCTTCTTCTCTCCTCCTGAAATCTAATTTCTGCTACTTTCTTTTGAATTTTTGCAACTTTCTAAACAGTCCTTTCCTTTCAAAAGGCTGTTTTTCTGGAATCAGAGCAGGCTTGTTTTTCCCTCTTTTCACCTCTTTTTCCCATACACAGTGTGTATGGAGAACTAAATCGTATGAATAGTTAAAGAAAACCTATTTCAGCCCAGTTGTTAGTGGTTTCTGGAGAGAAGGGGACTAGTTTTGTCGTCCTCTTGGCAGATTCAAGTGTGTTGCCCGAAACTCTAATTTTCTGGAGAAATCTGATTGCGGGCTCCATAGGGAGTTTGACCTGGGTGCTTAGTGACTGAAGGCCTTCTCATCCTTCATCTTGAAGATCGAATCAAGTGGATTGGTGTTCTGTGAAGTCTACAAGGAGCGGCTGAGTTTTCTCTGTTTCTCCCGGCTTCCGGGTGTGACGCAGGTTGCTGGTACGGCTGCATAGAGGTTGGCTCACAACACAGTTTTTCTTCTGACTTCATTTGTTATTATTCGAAGTTGTTAGAAGTCATTTTCGAAGTATTTAAGAAGATGAACTCTTCAGAATTTGAAAACAAGCATGTTGCTGAATCCAGTCAGGTTCCGGGAGCCTCTATAGACTCTCTATTGGCTGTGACCACAGTCAAGCTGGATGGAACTAATTATCTAGCTTGGTTACAATCAGTAAAAATTCATATCTGTAGTAAAGGCAAATGGAGTTTTATCTTCGGGAGCAGAAAGGCTCCTTCGGAAGATGATCCATCATATGAAAAGTGGATGCAAGAAAATTATACTGTTATTGGATGGCTTGTGAACTCAATGCAACCACAAATTAGTCAGCACTATTTGTGGATGAATTCAGCAAAGGAAATGTGGGATAGTGTTGCTAAAACCTATTCCCAGAAATTAAATGTGGCCAGGGTTTACAAGTTGAGAAGTGATGTGAAGAATTTGAGACAGGGGGAGAAACCATTAGTTGTATACTTCTCAACACTGAAGTCTTTATGGCAAGAAATAGATTTGATAGAAGCTGTAGCCTAGGACACCACTAATGATGCCGAGACCTACAGGAAACTAGTTGAGAGAAATAGGGTGTTTGAGTTCTTGACAGGGCTGAATCCAGAGTATGACATCACAAAGCAAAATATTTTATCCAAGGATAGTGTTTCACTGTCTCAAGCCTATGCCTTGGTAAGTAGTGAAGAAAGCAAAAGACTTGTCTAGGTCCAAGGGGCTGGTCTAAGTGATCACTTTGCTAATATGGGAGTGAAACCCAAGGGAGTTGCAGGGACTCCAAGTAGCTCAGGGAAGAAAGAGATTATATGTGAGTACTATAAAAAGCCAAAACACACTAAAAACAAGTGTTGGAAATTGCATCCTGAGCTTCTTCCTCTTCGGTTTCAAAAGAAGTCTGATAATATGAAGGCAGGGAGTGCCAATGTTGCTGTTGGTCCAGATAGTGACAGATACCAAACTGAAGAGATGACGGCGAGTGAGCAGTTAGCAGTTATGAAGGCAGAATATGAGAAGTTTGGGAGGATGATTAGTCACCTAGAGGGTGTGACCTCTTCTTCCAACCCTCCAGGAAATTCAACCTCTTCTGCATTTGCTCATTCAGGTATACAGGTTTCTGCCAATCATGCAACCATTTCAGGTAATCGTAGGATCCCTTGGATTATTGATTCTGGTACTTCTGATCATATGACCAATCTTTCCACTTTGTTTGTTTCATATGATTTACTTCCTGGACGTGACAAAATCACCCTAGCCGATGGCTCTCTTGCCCTTATCTCCGGCAAGGGAACTATCAAGGCTACAGATTCCTTGGTTCTTCTTTCTGCTCTTCATGTACCCAGGCTAAATACAAACTTGTTATCTGTAAGTAGCCTAACTAAGTCATTAAACTGCTATGTAATCTTCTTTCCTTCCTACTATGTCTTTTAGGATCTAGAGTCTCAGAAGGTGATTGGGAGTGGCCATGAGGCGAATGGAATATATCTGTTGGATACTCCTAGACAGTGCCATGAACAACCTGGAAAAACTGCTTTTGGGTCTACATCTACAGAGTCCATCAGTCGAGTCATGTTTTGTCATTTTTGTTTGGGTCATTTGTCTTTTTCTGCATTAAGTCATTTATTCCCAAAACTGTTTAAGGGAATTAGTTTGTCCAATCTTCATTGTGAGTCGTGTGAACTGTCAAAACATTGTAAAAACAAATATCCTCTAAGTAATAAAAGATCTTCTTCTCCTTTTCATATTGTGCACTCTTCTGTATGGGGGCCTTACCACTTACCTTCTATGGGTGGCTACAAATATTTTATCTTGTTCATTGATGACTTTTCTCGGTTCACTTGGATATTTTTGATGAAGTCCCGTGATGAAGTTCCCAGACTTGTGAGGCAATTCCATGAATTTGTCCTAACCCAGTTTGATACCAAAATTAAAATTTTCAGATCCGACAATGCAAAAGAATATTTTGAGAAAAACCTGACTTGCTATCTCACTGATTTGGGGGTTATTCACCAAGGCTCCTGTGTTAGGACCCCAGAACAGAATGGAGTTGTTGAAAGAAAATTGTTGAAGTCGCAAGAAGTATTCTATTTGCCTCACGTCCCTACAAAATTTTGGGGTGATGCTGTTCTCACTGCTACCTACCTTATTAACCGTATGCCATCCAGGGTTTTGGGGTTTAAGTCTCCCTTCAATCTTCTTTATCCGGATAAGGATCTTTTTCCTATTCCTCTTCGTGTCTTTGGTTGCACTTGTTATGTACATATCCCAAATGTCCAGAGACATAAATTTGAACCAAAATCCCAATGTCCAGAGACATATGGGATTGATTATCTGGAGACCTTTGCCCCTGTTGCCAAGATGACTTCTGTGATAGCTCTACTATCTCTGACTACACACTCAGACTAGTCACTTTATCAGTTGGATGTAAAGAATGCATTTCTGAATGGAGAGTTACATGAGGAGGTCTATATGTCTCTTCCTCTAGGGATGTATGAAACAGATATGAAAGGAAAGGTCTGTAGGCTGAAGAAATCTCATTATGGACTTAAACAGTCCCCTAGAGCATGGTTTGGAAGGTTTAGGGCTGCCCTTGTTAGCTTTGGCTATGTATAGACACAGTCTGATCATACCCTCTTTGTGAAGAGGAGAGGATCCTTGGTCATTTACCTGATTGTGTATGTTGATGATATTGTTGTGACTGGTAACGATATATCAGGGATTAATAATTTCAAATCTTTCCTTCATACAGAGTTTGAGATCAAAGATCTGCGGGAATTGAGATACTTTCTTGGCATAGAAGTTGCTAGATCCAAGGATGGGATCCTTATCTCTCAGAGAAAGTATGTTCTTGATTTGCTCTCTGAAATAGGGAAGATGGGTGCTAGACCAGTTGCTACTCCTATCGATATGAGCCATAAACTCTCTGCTTCAGATGGAATATTGTTAAAACATAAGGGAGTCTTCCAGAGACTACTTGGAAACTTCTCTATCTATGCATGACTCGGTCAGACATTGCATATGCTGTCAATTGCATCAGTCAGTTCATGCATGCTCACAGGGATACTCACATGGCAGTAGCAGAGCGGATTCTGTGTTATTTGAAGGGTTCCCCTGGAAAGGGAGTGCTATTTGCTAAGCATGGCCATATGAAACTTGAAGCCTATACAGATGCTGATTGGGCCAAAAACATTGATGACAGAAGATCTACCTCTGGGTACTGTAGCTTGGTGGCAGGTAATATTGTCTCTTGGAGAAGCAAGAAACAATCAGTTGTTGCTTGATCTTCAGCCGAAGCAGAATACAGAGTCATGGCTCATGGAGTTTCTGAACTACTGTGGCTTAAATCCTTGATGGAGGAACTGGGTATTGAGCATGATAAGCCAATGATGTTATACTGTGATAATCAGGCCGCCATCAACATTGCTCACAACCCAGTGCAACATGACAGAACTAAGCCTATTGAAGTTGACAGACACTTCATTCGAGAAATAGTGGCTTCTGGAGAACTGCGTCCACCTTTCATCACCTTTGAAGGCCAGTTAGCTAATTTCCTCACCAAGGGCATTCCCAAGGCTAAACTTCAGCATGATACTGGCAAGCTTGGCATGATTGACATCTATGCTCAACTTGAGGGGGAGAGTAGAGAAGATGGGCCGAATGGCCCATAGGCTGTTTATCTTTTTTATCTTTTATGTTCTTTGCTGTAATGGGCCTTAATCTGGGCTTTATTCTTTCTTATGTTATATTTTTTTTTATTTTCTGCCCAACTAGGGGCCTCTCTGTAAATTACTAAAATTTAACTTAATGAAATAGAATTAAGGGAGTAAGAGAGGAGATTATGTTTGAAATTCTCTCTCTCTCTGAAACCTAGTTGTCGCCACCTTCTTCTTCTTCTTCTTTCCTCTTGAAATCTGATTTCTGCTACTTTCTTTTGAATTTTTGCAACTTTCTAAACAATCATTTCTTTTCAAAAGGTTGTTTTTCTTCTTTTGACAATTGACTAAATCCTCCCCTGCCATTAGCATTCGTTAGTGTTCCATCATAATCCATTCATATGTGACACCACATGACGTATAGATTTTTTTTAAAACCCAATATTACCCTTTTGTGGCCAATTTTGCCCTCCATTATTCTTCAAATTTTCAAAGTCTCAACTTTGTGCTTTGTTGCAAACAAACAAAAAGGTCTCATCCCAAGAATCATATCGATGCAGACAAACACAGATAACAATGAATTCTTTTAAAATGATATTCTCAGAAGAAGATCTAGTAATACCCTATGGCAAGTAGCTAATTCTAATGCTCTAAAGGAGGACCCCCCCTCCCCCGATGCCCAAGAAGGAATTTTTTGGATATTTATACCAGCACATGACTCTAACCTGAAGCAAACTGTCATTCATAGTAATCTAACTTGAAGTGAACAGAAATTTCTATAATCTTCGAAGACACCTGCTTGCATGGTAAGTGCACAAACCCAAAGAAAACTCTTTTAGGACACCTCTGAAGGCAATAACAATTTGTTTGAAGAACAAGTCAAACCCTAGAATTACATGTATGTTTCTCAAATTTCGTGAAGATTCAGTATTTGATTCTTTAATGGAAAAGATATATCATCACAATTAAGAAAAACAAAAGGGAAGACAAGCAATGTCAAGGGAAAAAGAAACAAAAGAACACGGAGGAAATCAGGAAACACAGCAAACAGAAAAGAGACAAATGAGGAATTTCAAGAGAAGCCATGCAATTTAACAGCCATGCTTTGATGTTTGTAGTTTTATCTTTGTATTGCTATTTTTTCTTTCTGTTTCCAGTACAAGTGAGGGGAAGAAATGGTGAGAGCTGAAGGAATCACGAATGCAGTTAATGTCAGAATAGTAGTACAAGCTATTTGGGACCCAATCATAGAGAAAGTGAACAGAAAAATGGCTTTGTGGAAAACTAAATATTTATCCAAAGGGGGCAAAGTAACTCTAATCAGAAGTGTATTATCGTCCCTGCCTGTTTTCTACTTGTCTCTATTTCCAATTCCGGCCAGGTGGGCAGCTGTGTTAGAAAAGAATATGAGGGATTTTCTCTGGAGGGGTTGGAAGGAAGAGCCAAAATGTCATCTAGTCAACTGGGGAAGGATCTGCAGTTCCAATAAGAATGGGGATTTAGGGATCAGGCCTGTGAAAAATATCAGCACACCCATGCGGGGGAAGTGGTTATAGAGATTTAATGAACAATCAAATAGTCTATGGAGAAGATTAATAGTGGCCAAATATGGGTCGAGGAGAAGAGAGTGGGATACGGAAGAAGTCAGAACATCCTATGGGTTCTCTATATGGAAGGCAATTCAAAAAGTCCAACATCAGTTTATGAAAGGAATCAAATATGAAGTTGGAAATGGCCTCAGGGTGCTGTTTTGGGAGGATTTCTGGTGTGGTGAGGGTCCCTTAATGAATATGTTTCCTGATCTATTTCAGATCTCAGTAAACAAGGATGCACTTGTGGCTGATTGCTTGGAAAGACAATGGTCAATGTATCTGGAACCCTCAATTCAGGAGGAATCTAAATGATTGGGAGTAGGTTTCTTTGGTAAGGTTATTTCAAGTATTGGAAGAAGCAAAGATAAAGGGAGTAGGAGAGGACAAGAGGAAATGGCTCTTTGAGAAATCTGGCACCTTCTCTGTGAAATCCTTCTCCCATAGCTTGTCTAGGGAGGAGCCTTGTGACTCCCCAAGTGACAAAATCTGGAGCAGATCTGTTCCCTCTAAATTGGCTTTCTTTGTTTGGTCAACACTCAGCAGTGTTGAACAAGATTTTAACAAAAGATATTTTAGTTAGAAGAGGTTTAGAGGTGGAGGATTTGGGCTGCATCTTATGTGGGGCAAATGTGGAATCTTCTAGTTATTTGCTGATTCACTGTGACTTTACCCATTGGATTTGGATGAAGGTGCTGAATTTGTTTGGGGTTAAGATGTGCTTCTCTGGTGATGTGAAGGGATTTATAGCAGCTTGGACACTTGAAGGTTTACCCAGGGCTGGAAAGGTAGCTTGGAGTATCCTTCCTGCTGCAGCTTTTTGGGCAGTATGGGGTGAATGAAATAACAGGTTATTTGAAGGAAGACAAACTCCGAAAGAAGAAGTTTTTAACAGAATTTTGGGGATGATACACTCCTGGTTGGCAGTTAATCACCTATTCAAAAATAGGCATATGTCCTTTTTTGATTCAGACTTCCTATTTGTAAGGAATCTAGTCTTTTTTGTTTTTGGAAGACTGGAAATTTGTGGATATCGGCTTTCCTGCTGTACAGTTTCTCATTGTACAGAGGCTCATTTGTATTTTGGCTTTTGATATTAATGAATTACTTCTCTCTCCATCTCCATGCTTTGTTGCAGCAAAACTGAATTGGATGAAGAACTCAAGGAGACGATGGACATTGAGAGAGATGTGAGAAATGAATTCTCGATTTTTCCATTCAGCTTGTACTACTATTCTTTTTCTTTTTTTTTTTGAGAATAAGGTAAAGTAGTCTTCTTTTCATCTTTCCATTAATGGAGCTAACAGTAGGAGGATTTAGTCAATTCTCAGAAAACTTGGGGTACTTTGAGTCAACTTCTAAACAGTAGGGCACAAGGTTGTGATTCAATACCAAAAAAAAAAAGTTAAATGTGCAATTATATTTATCCTAATGATTCCTTGAAGGTTTAATAATTAATTCCATGTTTCTAGAAATTTTACCTAAATTTTTTAGATTTTCCAAATATCTTAGCGAAACTGGCGAAATTTTGTCATCTCTTCATGGTGAAATGTCCACTGATATCAAAATTGTGAACCATGGTGGTGATAAATATTGTCGAGTGTAATTATTTCGGTGGATAATAATTGGCATAGGCCCTTTAAAAACCCTGAGCTTAAGCTCCCAAGCTTCATGTTTCAAAGGAAAGTGAAAGAAAAAGTAACAAATCAAATCTGTACAAAAAAAAAAAACAGCAAGTAAACTAAAATCTATTTTAGGACCAAAGCAAGCAGGACTCAAGATCCTCTTGTTTGTGGAGTGCAAACAAAGAAGACATCATGTTTTCGAAAGACTACCCAAATTAAGGGGGTGTTCTATCTTCTATGATTTACAGGAAAAAATAAAAACAAATACAATTGTTGTTTCATAAAAACAATTGTTTTTTTTAGATGTTGCTTTTGTTTTTGTTTTAAGAAAACAAAATCTTGTATATTACCGAACAGCCATTAAGTTGTACACAGATAAACAACTTATAACTACAATAGTGATCGGAGAAAAACCTTATACATTTCCAAATTCTTCATCCACTTCACTGTTCAAATTATAGCAATTATAACTAAATACATGCACATAGGGGGGAAAATAAGCCGAATACCGAATTGGGAATTGGAATTCTGCATTTCCTGAAGAATTTGAGTGCTTTTCATTTGCTTTAAAAGAACGGAGACCCCGTCCCATCACGCATGTGATCTTAAAGTTATGAAACAGTACAATGTCGATTTAACTACACAATGAGTTCTTCATCCAATCAATAAGAAAATCCAAATTTGGCAACGGTAGAAGAAGAGTTCCTGAACTCGAATTACGGAAAACGAAGCTCATACAGAATAAGATGAACCCAATTTCCTTATTGTTTCAAAACCGGTAATGGAAGTTAAGAAATACCTCGGAGAGAGCTTCTAAAAGCTAGAGTTCCTGAAGTTCTGCTTGAACGGGTACGAACACGATGAAACGGAGGTGTTCTTCGAATGAGGAATGGAATTGAATTGGTTAGCTCTGCAGAGTTAATGCTGTTAAAGGACAAAACTCTTGAGAGGGTCTCCATATTTTACTTTTCGACCTCTGCGTGAGGTTGAAAGTCTCATGGTATGAATAGTGTTCGAAGTTCGAACTACAAAAGCTCACCGTGGGAGGAGCGCGGACCGGAGGTGGGGGAAGCATTATCTAACCAAAGACAAAAAAAAAAAAAAAAAAATATCTACTTCGATTTGGCCAGGTTAAAAATTAAAATTACAAAAGAGGAACTCCCTAAAGTACCCTAATAATAAGTTTTAACTTTTAAGAAATGGACAACTCACCTTTGGAAATTGACATCGTAGGTGTTAGTCATATGGAATTGTATTTTTTGTTTGTAATTGGTGTTGCCATATACGCATTTTTTAATAAAATAGTATTGGTTTTGTTTGATAATAATGCTACTAGTAATATTTTTAACATTTATCTATATTATCCAAAGTTTAGGAAGATGCCACACTATTGCACTACTAGCAGTAATGCATCATTTTCTCAGAAAATATTGAATTTAGCATTGCTCCAAATCATACTTTCCCAATTTCTAAAGCATGGTATAGAGCAACGTTTTTTTTTTTTTGGAAAAACGGTACCAAACAAGAGGGTGTTGTTTGAAGCACCACTTTCTCTGATGTGGCACCTACATGGCGCCGTTTTCTCATAAAAGAGCATCGATGCCAAACATCACTATCATTGTTAAGTTTTAGGCATTGGATAATTAGTAGGTTTCACGGAAAAGAAATAAATTTAGGTTTGTTTTCTGATCTAATATTAGAGGGTTTTGCAGATAAGAATTGATGTAGCGCGATCCGGTCACTCCTAACTGGCACTCACGTGGCTCCTGGAAGATACCACTATACTCGAGAGATTAGAAGTTTCTCTTCTGCCCTGAGGGCTTTTATAGGGGCATTCACGTCAGGTCGGGCATAACCCACTGGGCTCCTGCCACAGCCATTACCTGCCAGGGCTGCGCAGGTGGCCGTTGTGGCGTATGCCTCGCCCGGGTGAGTGACACGTCTCCAAAATGGCAGGCACGCCTCCACCTGCTGAGAGACGTAGACGTGGACTGTCGAAAGGACAGGGACTACGCCGTCAGTAAGGGACGTGGCGCAGTCTGATTGGTACGGCCTGTCAGATAGGAGCTTCCGGAGGAGTGCTCACGCGGCTCATTCGCGAGCTACTTTGTAGCGAGCTCGGAATACTTCAGGATTACCCTTAATAGAATTGGTCCTTGGGATGACTTGTCTGCTTGGGAGCTCGGGCGAGCTAATTCCCCCAGCTCGCTAGCTAAAGCTGCCTCGGAGTGTCCCTTCAAAGGTAGCTAGGGGAACCCGGAGCTCGCGTTGTGGCGAGCTGCTCCTTTTGTGAGCTACAATGTAGCGAGCTATTTTATGGGCCCATCACTTGGTCGCACTAGGCTACAATGCTGAGCTGTCGCTCGTGTTGAGTCAGTGTCTACGTGTCACCGTTTCATAAGTCAGGTCAAATCGTCCTCCATCAAGAATGATTCTCAAACAACTAATTTATCTAAGGAAGTAATGTAATACTCTCCTTGGATTTGGATAAATTACTTATTAATATATGTGCCAAAAATGGTTAATACGTGATGGAATAATATTGTTCTTCAATAGTCACTTTTTTGGATAAATTGGTTATTTTACCACTAAGTGCTCTTATTCGTAAAAAAGTATTTATCAAGAAATATTTGACCAGATAAGTGCATTTATCCAGGTAAATCAATTATCGAGACACAAGGAGCCTTAAATGATAAATTGCCATATTTGCCCTTACGTAAAAGATGATTATATGATCAATGAAGGGAAGAAAAGATGAAAGGGAAGAATAGAAATAAAAGGAGGAAAAAGGAATAAAAAAAGGGATAGAAGATGTTCAAGGGCAATGCTGAAGCAGAGCTCGAGCACTCAACACTGCAGCGGCACTTGATCATCTTATAGAACTTTGGTTTTTAAGTTACTCTAATCTGGACCATTTTTAGTTACTGTTTTAAGTTTTAACTGTCACTGGTTTAGATATACCAAATTACCAATTGTTTGGAGAATCGATGCCATCGTATTTACAGGATACTTGGTTCTTTATTACTCTTCCCTTTGTTGAAAGGATGAAAAGCCAGCAATTCAAAGGAAGAATGAGAAATGTTGTTAACATAGTCATCTATCTCTAAGGAGCTCAGAACTGTTTGAGAAATGTTACTAATGGAGGATGAGTACAAATGGGTATTTCAGACTTCAGAAAAATTGGATACTCTAAAGAATCTGATTCCTCCAAGATGCCAAGAGATGAAAGTTAATGCTTGTTCAAAGACATGACATCATTTTCCTAAAAGCCCAAGTGCAAATTTTTCAGAGATTGTATGGAATGGATGAAAAGAAAGGCTGTGTTTGGAAAAGAGTATAAAACGGTCCAATATAAATTACAAAGTTGGGTTAGTTTTGCATTGACAAATTTACCTTCTTATCTAACATACTTTAGCTGCACTCGATGCAAACACGAATTCTGAATAAAACATGCCTTTTTTTATCAAAAGCCCACTTGAATGTAAATTTACTTCTTTTTTATTGATGTACTTTTACGTTTAATTATCAATGTAAATATGCATTGGAAAATGTGTTTTTTGTCATTTGCCAATGCATAAATGTAATGTTGCCAGACAAAGTCAAAGTGAACCAAAGTGCAAATTTACCCTGAACCGGGATTTACACTCCATTTGCATCGTTTCAAACGCAGCCAAAATTGTGAGATGAAAGGGAAGCTCTTTCTTTTCTTACAAACCAAACTAAACAATGTACCAACAGTGCATCTCGAGTCTTCACTCTTCATTTCAGAATTCCTCATACCCACCAAAAAATATATTTTATTATTTATTTAAGGCGCCCGTATATATCAATATAAGGACATTTTAACTTTTAACTAGTATATTTTGTTTGCAATGTGCCAACCAGTTGGTTGGTAAGGTCTCCTAGCAGAGATTTGGGATCAAATCCCATTTGCACCTGGGTTGGGAGTTATGGGTTTGGGTGATGGGTTACCCCGTTGTGTAGCCCTTTAGAAGATATCATAAAAAAAGAGAGTGACACAATTTTTTTCCCTCATTTTGTCTCTTTAATTTGAAATACAAGTTTATTCATCAGTCATCAGTTTTTTTCCAATATTTCATATTATGACAATATAATTTTATATCACTTGGTTTCTAAAATCTCATTATTAGTGGTGGGGAATGGCGATGGTGGGAATACATCAGACATCAATTATTAGAGACACTAAATGTCTAGGTACAAGTGCTGTTGAAAACTAGTGAATGACCACATATTAAGTATGGGGAATCAATAATGTTAAATTTATATTATGGAATCAATACTGTTAAATTTATATCAATTAATATTTTAAATAATTATTAAAACTTCATGAAATATTTATTTCAAAAAATAGTTTTTCAATAATTATTAGAATATGGATAGTTTGCTTTTGTTATGATACGCAAATGGTTAATGATTAACTGATATTGATAGAATGTAGGCAGAAGTGGTTGTGGATAACCACTTTTGTATTTTCTGCATTTTTTAGGAATGGATTGAAAATTGTGGTAATGGGTGGGTTGTGGGCTTTAACAGCAACTTCTCAGAAAATGTCACATGTCTAGCTTTCCAAAAAAATGAAAAGGCCATGTGTCTGAATGGTGAGGAGCAATAACCTGGTAGTGGGTTGTTGGCTTTAGTAGAGATTTTTCAAAAATTGCCACGTGTCTAGCTTTCTAGAAAATGATAAGGCCACTTGTCTTAATGGTGGTAGTGGGTTGTGGGCTTTAATAGCAACTTCTCAAAAAATGCCATGTGTCTGAATGGTGGGTGATGGAGTGCATCACTTCAATTTCTCTTTAGATTCTCTTAAATGGATCTCCTACTCGTACCATTAGGGCTAGTAGGGGTATTTGGCAGGGTGATCCCCTCTCCCCGTATATTTTTGTCCTTTGTGCTAAATCCCTTGCAAGTAATTTTCATAATGAGGTTGTGGGTGGCAAGAGTGATATTGGTTGTAAAGCCTCTAAGGGAGGTTCGAAAATTCCAATTCTTCAGTTTGCGGATGATTGTAACATTTTTGCTAAAGCCTCTATTAATGCTCGTATTAAAATCAGTGAAATCTTGGACAAGTTTGCAAAAGCATCTAGTCAATTTCCCAATCATTTTAAATCGACCATTTCCTTTTCCAAAACATCCCCAATAGGCATTAGAAAATTATGGCCAGAATTCTTAAAATCCCAATTGGGAATAGGAATACAACCTATCTTGGTGCTCCCATTATTGAGGGTAGAGTGAGAAAGGATGCTTTCAAACTCTTGAAAGAAAAAATGAATAATAAACTAGCAGGTTGGAAAAATATTCTCTCTCTAGATGGGAGATTAACTTTAATTAATTCTTCTGCCTCAATGATTCCTCAATTTTTTATGCAAGCTTTTAAAATTCCAAGTAGTGTGGTCGCTGATTTAGAAAAAGACCAAAGGAACTTTATTTGATCGAATGAAAAGAGTCAAAACCTCATTCATCTTGTCAGGTAGAGTAGGGTTTGCTCTCCCAAAAAATGGGGTGGAAAATTTTAAATTGCCATGACAATCTTTGGGTCGAGGTTATGACTAATAAATACCTTAATAACAACAATTTATGGGATACAAAAAAAGAATAGCTCTTCTTGAGCTTGGAAAGACATTTTAACTTCAAGAGAGCTTATTAAAAGGGGTTCTATGTGGAGCATCGACAATGGAAAAAAATGTAAATTTCTAGTTGGATTCATGGGCTGGTAATGGACCTTGAAAGGAGAGTGTGGAAAGAGGATCTTATTAAGCCTATTGCCACTTACCAGGCTTGGTAGTGTATCCAGCCTATATTAATTCCTCATGGGGACTATGAAGATGAAAGTTTGGAAATTCACCCTGGATGGTAACTTATCGGTTAAAACAGCTTATGAAGAGGAGTGTCGGTTTAATAGTGGTGAGTGTTTTACTGCCAACTATCAAATTAATTTTTGGAAGCTCATGCTCCCCCCAAAAATTTAAAATTTTCTCTATCTCTTATTAAATAATAGACTTCTCACAAAAAAAAATAATCTTATAGCCAGGTGTGAGCTCCGAAAAGCTCATGGTTGACTCAAAGATTTGGAGTCACCACCCATTTTTTAGAGGAAATGGGTCCTCATTTTCAAGTATGGAAATCTCGAGTTAGGCCTTTGATAGTGATTCCGTTTTCCATGGGAAAGGCACACAACCAAGAGATTTAGGGTTCTAAGGATTGGGAGATGGAAGGTATTAGGCACCCTTCTCTTCAAGTTACTGTAGTAGCTCAAAACTGGAGTTATTTAGGCTTAAATTCCAACAAGACACGAACTAACACGATTGCTCAAAGCTCCTGAAATCTAGTGAAAATGTTTCAAACTTCGCCCATAATTGATTTGAGGTGATGTTATCGGGTCTTAGGTACTAGTTTCCCTAAGATCCTCGCCTTTCTACCTCTTTTTCTCAATTGGAGGAAGTTAGGAATGCAAGTTTCCCAAGATTTCAGGGCTTTAAGCAACTTGAAACTACACTAAAAGCAAAGATATGGTGGAATGAGAGGCTTACCTCAAATGTACGACCTTGACACAAACTTTCCAGCAACTGAAAGAACTTCCAATGAAACTTGAGCAAGGCAGGAGCTAAGCTGGGCATTTCTGGTGTTGAAATTGGAAAACAGGGGATGAGGCTTGAGCTTGGCTTCAAGGATTTTGTGGTTTCAAAAAAATTGGGTGTGTTACAGGAGTTGGAAAACTCCCATCTTCTCTTTCTTTCTTTCTCTAGGAACTTCTCTTAAATTTCCTCTCTTCCAGTCCCCCCCTTTGATCTTGGATTAGATCAGTATTTATAGAAAAAGGGAGGGGGTCAGGTTTGAATTCTTTCAGCTACAGTGTCTGGGATTTAACAGAGGTTTTACACACAAATAGGCAAAGATTCTTCAAAGAAAATGATGCCTAGTCAAGCTTTCCTGTTTGTTGAAACTCTTTCTTCGATTTGGGGGTGGTTTTCATGGGTTTTGTGCATCCAATGGGAGCTTGGGGCGTACCAGATGTTGCAGCCACGTATTTGGGGCTGATAGTGGTAGAAAATATAAATTTGATGAACTTTTTAAAGCTATTTTGTCTTTTCTTGGTCTTTGTTTGATTGGTCAAAGTGTTCTAATGGGTCAAGAATGGGTTTGACATCAGCCATCACCCTTTGAAGGCTTCAGGTTGGGCCAGATGATGTGGCAATTTAATATGGTACGTCGAAATGGTATCTTTCTAGATTAATGGTCAAATGAATGAGTTTGGTCATGAAATTTGGCGTCCTGGGGTTTTTTGGGTCTCTAAACATAGTGGTGAGGTCTGATCAGACAAATGGGTCGGGATGATTGAGATCTATGGTTGACAAGTTCGAATCAACAATAATTGCTGAAACAAAATCTTTATTTGATAAAGGGTCAAACGGGGAATTTTGGGATGAAATTTGGTGGATTGGCACTTTTGACCATCATGAATCTAATGGAAGTGATGGATCTTTGATCAGAGGTGTAAATTGATTGATTTAGTTCAGATCATGGTCTTAGCTTATGGTTTTTCAATCAACGAGAGGGTTCGAAAAGGAATCTTACTTTTTCAACCGTCAAACGGACGTGTTTGGTCGTGAGACTTAACTTGCTAGGGTTTTTTGGGTCTCCGAACACAGTGGTAAGGTCTGATTTGTCAAGTGAAGTTGGGATGATGGATGGTAGGCTCTAATTACTAAGATTTGTTAAAATAGGGTCTAGGCTTGATGAGGGGTTAAACGAAGGAATTTTGAGCTACAATTTGGTAGGTAGGCATGGATTAGGGTGAGGAGTCAAGTGGATGGTTCTAGTCTAAGAAATATATAGTCAATCTTGGTAATTATTTAGGGCCATCCGAATGGGATCTTAATGTTTTTGTGGTTGGTTGTTGAAGACTCATGGTGGGATTCACTAGTTGATTATCTCCTAGTGATCTTGGGTGATGGATATATTGGATTTGATTTTGGAGGAGTTGGAATTTGAATATCGCATAGATCGGGACTGTTAGAAAGGAAGTTGGCGTGATGAACGGTGGATCTTTAGAGTTTAGTCATGAGAATTGATGTGTAACTAAGTTATAGTTTTTTAAGTCTGGGGATGATGCTTGATTAAAGTTCTTGTTTGTCATGTGGATTGTGTCAAAGGAGGATTTTTTTCATATTTGGAAAGTCTCAAGTTGATCTGGTTGTGTTTCAAGTTTTTGGAGTGCAAAAGGGAAGTGCAAAGAAGTAGTGTGAAGGGGACCGAGCAAAAATTGGGTGCTAACACCAGGGGTCTAAGGATTGATCCAGCTTGTGTCTTTTGTGGGGAGGTAGATGACTTTGATCACTAGTTTATTAGATGTGAAAAATCTAAACAAATTTGGAGGAGATGTGATGAGGAATTTCCAATTCCCGAGAACTCTTTCTCGTTGATCAAGCAGTAGTGGTCTTTACCTAACAAGCCAAATGGTTATTCCAGGGAGAATTTCCTGAGAGAAAAATTTACTTATGTTTCTTGGTTCATTTGGAAGAATATAAATAAAAATATTTTAATGGAGCTTTTAGTAATGTAGAGAATATCATTGGCAAAGTTTAAATCTTGTTAAGTGCTATAAGCCCAAAACCGATTGCATCAAAATCAACTTTGATGCTTCTTGTTCAATTAATGGCAATTGTGCCATTGGGTGTGTTGCTAGGAACCATCAAGGTTATGTCCTCGAGACCAAAGTGATTGGGATTGGTATCACGACGATCAACCTTGCGGAAGCATGGGCTGAATGGGAAGCTATCAACATCGTGATTAACTTTAGGGACCAGCAAATCACCATCGAATGAGACTCTAAACTAGTTATAGATTGTCTCAATGGTCGAGCACCCCTGTGGAGATTGGCTAGTATCATTAGGGAATGTTGAAACCTTGTTGAATTTTTTAACCTTAATATCATATTCAAGCATATGCATCGAGAAGCGAATCAGTTGGCTGATTGGTTAGCTCATAAAGCTCTTAATAATCGAGAGGGTAGTAATGAGTTTAGTACATGTGATTTTAATTTTATTTGTGAAGCGGATGTAAGGGGAAGAGCTACCCAGGCTTGTGTAGTCCACCTTTTTCCATAAAAAAAAAAGAACACCTTGAGTTGAAGAGAATGTTGTTGACACAATTAGCATTTTACACTGCTTCAGGCCAAACCCGGCCCATTAAAATTTTGCCAAAAGTCTAACCTGGCCCACCCACCCCTATCTGAACCTTCTTATCACTTCCCTTTATTTGTCTTAAATTTACCCCAACTTTTTGACACCTCTAGAGAGAGTTGGGATCTCCTACAATCCGTTTGGTTGCCACGACAAGGATGAGAAAGAAAGATTATTCTCTTTAGGTTCTTCCTTTTTTGTGTTTGATTTGGGAGAAACAGTGAGACGCGATGATAAATGAATTCACAAAAATAGGGATGCAGGGTCTCACCAAGTAAGTGTGACCCCACTGAGAAACGAAAACAGTGAGAACCAAGTGGGAAAATTTTATCGAAGGTGATAATTCCTCACCTTCTCAACCGAGTTTCAGACACCCCAATGATCACAACTCCACCGTCTCCATCATCATTTTCGACAAAGGTAGGTCATCTAAACACTTTTTTCTTCTCCTTTCTCTTCTCTTTATGCCACTTTTTTTTGTATTTTTTTCTCATTTTGGACTCATTTTCGTTCTTCCCCATCCAAGTTTCACACCTTCAATGGTCATAGCTCCGACCATCACCTTCTTCATCACTGACGAAGGTTATACCATTTTATGCCACCATTTTTTCCATCTGATGAATTTAGTGATGTAGATCTAACATATTTGTGTTTTTTAGATCTGACTCTTAGATCTCGTCATAGTAGAGGCAGATAAGAGAAAAATAGAAGGCATGGCCATCGGAGGCGATGCTAATCGTCCTGTATTTTAATGCCTTAAGGTCACCATTTTAGGGGTATTTTAGACCTTAGACTAACTAATCTATACCTTTTTTTCGGTTAAATTCAATGTTGTGACCTTTGAGAGTCCCTGTGCAAATTCTTGGTAAAACTGGGAAATCTATAGAGTTTTTTGCAAATTTTGGGAAGCTGGTGAGAATTCCAACTGAGAGAGGGGGTGTTTATGTGAAAAACTAGCACAGGAGAGCGCCTCCTATCGGCTAAACCCAGAAAAGCACCCCTCCTACTATATTAGCATACTCCCCTCTCCTTAGCAAACTCGAAGGCACCTCCCCACTCATTCTTTTCACCTCTAACAAACCCTAGCCGCCACCTAATTCTTAATCCCCACCATTAAGCCTTTTGCCAGTAGATCTTAGCCCTTTATTTCACTCTCTATCTTAGCCTTTCAACCATAGGCGCCCAAATCTTCACCATTAAGTCCTAGGAGCTTAAATCCCAGCTCTCCATACTTATAGGCACCCTCTCCTTTTCACTCTAGCCATAGGATCCCTCTAGTTTAATCCAAACCCTCCATTCCTAAACCGTAGGGGCGCCCATTTTCTACATAAACCCACTAGTCGCCCCTCTCTTTCTCTCTAATTCGAGTTTTGTCCACCCTTCTCTATAAAAAGGACCCCAAGGACCCTGGAGAAGGGGTTGGTTAGCCCAATTCACAAGGCCAAGGCTTCTTGAGGGGTTCAAGGGTTACAAAAAAGAGGATGCCCAGTTCTTGTCAACAGGGGTTCCTGCAAGCAGTTCATCAAACCTGCAACTGCCGCCCCTGGAGCTACGACCACTAGATCTGTATTTCAGCATATTTTTATTTATTTTCTTGTAAATTCCAGTTTTATTTAATTTCTGAATTTTATTTCTTGTCTTTTTCAATTCTGAATATTTAATTTCAGCTTTTATAAATTCTATTTTCTTATTTTTTTGCAAATCCCAAATCTGTTCTTTTCTTATTTGTTCGGAACAAAATAATAATTTTTAACCTTGTTTCCCTGAGGATTCGACACCATCCTTACCACTAAACTACATTCTTTATTTAGTTTTGAGGATTGGAAAAATATAAATTATTAAACTGGTGTCCCGGGTGTTTGGCGATGCATCCCGGGTGCACCACGCTTTTGGCGCCGTTGCCAGGGAAGCAACGGACTTAAAATTTTTATTTCTTTGTTTCAGATTCATTTACATTTTTTTACTTCGTTAGTTTTTTATCTTTAGAAATAAAACTCTCATAATTCTTCTTTGTTTTCACAGGACATAGCAGCCGAAGGCGGGGTGCCGGAACACTGTCGAACTGCACACAAAAAAAAGAAAAATATTGGGTAGCGATTCAAGTGTGGTTGTCCCAACTTATTTCTGATTTTTCTTTTTATTTTCGAATTTATCTTGGTAGATTAGTGTTTTCGAATCTTTGGTTATTTATTTTTATTTCTTAATAGATTCGGCTATATTTTTTTAGGATTATTTTTTTCTTTTGTTTCATTTTTAGATCTAATTAGTTATTTAATTGATTTATTAATTGTTAATTAGGAAATTATTCAAAATATGACGGGGATATGCTCTGGGATATTGTGGGGGGAAATCTAGTGGGAGGCTGATTTGGTCTCGAATTTGGTGTTGCTTCATACCATAATTTCCTGATTAATTTCCAAAGCATGGTCTAGAGCAACATTTTTTCTGGAAAAACGGTACCAAACAAGAGGACATTATTTGAAGCACCGTTTTCGCTAATGTAGTAGCTACATGGCACCATTTTCTCAGAAAACGGCATCAATGCCAAACACCCACTAAGACTATTCAAAATAAGTGAGGCCTATGACAAAAATAATAAATTTAACAAGCATTGGTGCAAGATCGGCTTCGGTGCTCAAAATACCGTGCTCACACCATCTTCACAGCCTTTAATTTATAGCTTTGCATTGGGAATATCTCCATAGTTGTATGTTTTTTTCATGGAAAGACAATATTCCCAATGCAAGACTGTATAAGGTTGCACGAACAGTGTGAGTACAGATTTCCACCGTTGCCCATTCCAAAGCAAAAGAGTAAAAAAAAGAATAAAATAAAATAAAGGATTGTTCAATTATCGTATGACTGAAGGGAGAGGATAAATCCTCTCACAATTCTACTCATAAGACAATTATAATACACTGCCTTGATCCAAACACATCGTGGGGGCTTCACATGTGAATCTGTTACATGATTATGTTGGCCCGATATCTGGTTGGAACATAGGATTTAAGGTCATTTCACCTTTTGCTTTTTTGTCTTCTTGAGTGTGAAGCCATGAGATGAGACTCCTACCTGAAAAGATCAACATTTGAACATTGAAAAGATTCCACCTGAGAGGGGCTTACACCAAAACAACATGATCAGAGACCTTTCACTTTAACACTCACTTCACCTCTCTTTCTTTCTCTCTCTTTCTCTACTAGTCCTAAAATCCTATCAACCTAGTCTATTAAATTAACAACTTCTTAGGATGTAAGAGAAATATCAGACTAACAATCTGACCCATGGGATAAATAGAACCGGGGTCCGTGGGGATTTCCAAACAGTTAACATCACGAGGCAATCTATTCCCGGGTTGGTTTTAAAAATATTACTTTGGGTGAATGATGGTTCAGCCCAGCATCAAAATTCATAGGTCCAACATACAATTGGGGTAAGTGCCAGTTCAGAATTGATGTTAATTCACAGGCAGGCATTGGTGCATAAAGTGGAGATAATTGACATTTTGAATTGTTGTAGGTCTACGGTGGATTTGTCCATACTTTTTCGAATTATTTCTTATTAAGCGCTCTAAAACAGTGAAAGTTATATATGTGTTTGTTTGACAAGGTAAGACAATAGTCTAGGGTTATCATCTAAAACTCCCCTCCACTTTTCTGACTACAACTTACCCAGCTAGCTGATATTTTGATAGATCCAAGAGTATTTTTGCTATATAAAAATTAATTAATAAGATAGATCTAATTGGTTAAGATTAATTTTGTAATAAGAAAATAAAAATGACACATATGGACCACTTCTTTCTATATATGATCACTAACCTTGACTTGAAGGAAGGTAATATATATTGTAAAGATAAAAGTGTTTATCAGAAAACTCTATGAAGGTATCAAGACTCAAGAGGTAAGCTATCTTCAGAGAATTAATGTTAAGAAAAGTGAAAGGGAGTACGACGATAACCCTTTATTCTATCATAGAGAGAATATTTGTTTATTTATACTTTTCACCTCTCTCTTATTTTGCTGTGCAGTGCTGCATCTACCGCTATATAATGACTTTCACGGTTTTCTTAGTAAGCAAATAAACTAACTTCTGCAAGGTTCGACTGTATCAGCTGTCTCCGGTGCCGACGACAAGTAAGTGGCAGTGTTCTCCATTATTTGTATTTTTTAGAAATCTCTGATTTTTTATATGCTGGAGAATGAGAATTATATTGGTGGTGTTTGGTTTCATTCCAATTTTCTGATAATAAAATGATGTTAGATTGGAGTCATATCCGATTTGGAAGAAATGACAAAAAAAATTATTGGCAAAATAATATTTTGCCTTTTTTTTCAAAAAACAGCCAATCTTAGAAAATATCATTTTGAAAATTTTTTTCTCAAAGCTTTTTTCGGTACGGTGGCTGATGTGGCTCCTACGTGGTGCCATTTTCTCAAAAAATGGCAATGACAGTGCCATATATAAACATTTTCTCAAAAATGACAAAAAAGACAGAAAGTTCTTGTCAGCAATCTATGGATTGTCAGTTTTTTTTTTTTTTAATCTTCTGAAGGGCTTCACTCTCCTCTGACCAGCAAGAAACCTTACAAATCAGCTGGTTGGCACCTTGCAATTGTCAGTTATGTCTCTAGACATATGTTCTTTCCTATTGACAAGTGAGAACTGAGATTGGTCCTTGAACCTGTTTGCACTCTCATATTCACTCTAAATTTCCTGCAAAGAAATGAGAATATATATCATCATATGTCACAACTTTATATTAATTCAATTCTCAATATAGCTACTTTCTTAATACAAGGTCTGTTTGGTTGCATATAAAATGAAAGAGATCCAACAGTTTTCTAAAATTTGTATTACTTTATGCTGCTTGGTATGGGATTTCCATGCAAGCAAAAATATTCTGTACACTATAAGTTTCGGAATCCAGCCGCACATTAAAAATATCTTCCCATGAATTTAATACACACATATCTATATATTTATACACACAGAGAAAATATTTTTAATAATGTCTGATTGGATGCTATATGTGCGAAGCTTTTGCTTGCAAGATTCGAGCTTGCATTCCTATATATGCTTTGCTGGATTCCCAATAGGAAATGCTCCTTCGAGCATACAATTACAGACTCTGTTCTAAACAAGATTGTGACTACAATGCAGAAACTACAGCCTGAAATCACATTTTTGAACTTACGTGCATGTGTATTTATTTTTGCATTGGTGAGCCCAAATTTCCTACTCACTCTCTATCCGCCGTTGGAGCCACACATCTCTATGGCTCCAATTCACGGTAGGTAGGAAAAGTGAGTAGAAAATACCGGGTGTGCATCGGTCCATGTTAAAGATCGACGCTAAAAATGTTAAATAAGTATATAATATATGTAATATCTCAACTTTTTCAATGGTTCAAGCCAATGAGTAATACATGGGGACTGAAAGAGAGTATTAATTTGTAGAGACTGTTTACAATTATTCGATTTAATGATTATCTTATAAATTTATAAATAAATCCTTTTGAGATAGCTATAAGGAGGGTGTTTAATATGCTGAATTGTTTTTCTTATCGTGAATAATTCCAAAAACAAAAACATCAAGATTGAAAAGAAGTTGGTTATTACAATAAAAAACACAGCTAGAAAACATATTTATATAGTTGTATATGTGTTTTTTACTTGTTGAAACGAAAAAAATCGTTTTGAATTTCTGGTTTAAAGAACACTTTTTCACCATAAATCAAATACAATATCTATATAGCAAATTTGTATTTTTGTTTTAAAAACATGAATTATTTTATGAAACAAAGACAACTTGCTTTTGCTTTTCAAAACACATATGAAGTTCAAGAAAGTGCTTCTGTTTTATTGCTGATGTGGCAATTTAAAAAATAAATAAAAATGAAAGCATTCATGTTGTAGAAAACTGAACACCCCTTATAGCTTTTGTTGGGTAATTAGGGTAACAAATGTTGCAAGGAAATACCGGTGGAATCTATAGAGACTTCAATTAGGGTAACAATTAGGTCATGGTATGTTGCTACAGTTAGCAGGATCCTAATGGATTTAAGCATGGCCACCGGCGAAAAGGTTTTCTCATAATCGATGCCCTCTTTCTGAGTATACCCTTTCACCACCAGACGAGCTTTGTAGGTCTCAATCTTACCATCGAGGCCTTTCTTCCTCTTATAGATCCATTTGCAACCAATTGCTTTTACCCCAAGGGGTGGATCTACTAGAGTCTAGACTTCATTGGTCTCCATTGAGTCCATCTCAACTCTCATGGCATCTACCCACTTCAATGAATCTATGTCCAACATAGCTTCCGTATAAGTCACAGGATCCTCCTCACTTGTCATAGCTTCCACCTAGTAACTATCGTAGTCATAGCCGAGACGAACTAGAGGCCTGGAAACCCAAGTAGATCTTATAGGTTGGTCATTACCTAGAACTTGTGGAACACCTCCCACTATCCTTAAGCCCTCCCCATCAAGAACAATTTCCTGACAATGATTGTTCAGGATATAATCATCCTTCAAGAAATGAGCATTTCGGCTACAGAACACCTTCTATTCTCCTAGGTCATAGAATAGGTAACCCATAGAGCCTTTGGGGTAGTCTACAAATAGGCAACGACTGGCCTTGGGTTCCAATTTGTCTGGACTCATTCTTTTAACGCGACAACCCTAAATCATTAAGTGTTTCACACTTGGTTTCCAGGCCTATTCGGAATTGATTTGGTTGGAACCCGGTTCAACACGTAAATCGCAATCTCTAATGCGTAATCCCAAAAGGATGTGGGTAACTCTGAGTGCATGAGAAGTGACCGAACCATATCCAATAAGTTCTTATTCCTCATCTCTGAAACACCGTTAAGTTGTGGTGTAGTAGGAGGAGCTAACTCTAATACTATCCCATTGACCTTCAACTAGTCCCTTAATTCGTCAGAGAGATACTCGCCACCTCGATTAGATCGAAGGGTCTTAATTTCTCTCCCTAACTGTTTCTCGACCTCTTGTTTGAACTCCTTAAACTTTTCAAAGATTTCAAACTTATGTCTCATTAGGTACACGTAACCATACCGAGAGAAATCATCGGTGAATGTTATAAAATAAACATGCTGGTTACATGTCCTAATACTCAAGAGACCACATACATTAGTATGTATAAGGTCAAGCGTACCTTTACATCTTTCAGGCTTACCGTTAAACGACATTTCATCATCTTACCCTGAAGGCAAGGTTCATAGGTGGGAAGATCTTCTACAGTTAGAAAATCCAAAGGACCATATTTTACCAACCTTGTAATACGATCTATATTAATATGGCCAAGTCGGTAATGCCACAGGCACGTGGGATTAACTGTATCATGGAGTCTTTTCTTAGGGATATCATCCGACGTAGTTTCGGTTATGTTAGTTTCTAGAGAAGAATGGAGAACATAGAGACAATTCTCAAGTTCTCCATATGCGATGAATTTGTTATTTCTTTTAATAGTAATCGTATTACCAAAAACAATAGAATATCCATCCGCACACAATTTTGAAACAGAAATCAATTTTTTTCTCAAATTCTATACATAAAGACAATCTTTTAGTACAATTGATCATTCTCTGAAAAATAACTCTACGGTTCCTATAGTCGTAGCTGCAACATTTGCAAAAGTCCCCAAGTAAAGAGTTACTTCTCCGTCACCCAGTCTTCTGCTTGTCCTGAACCCCTGCAGTGAGTTACACGCATGAGTCAAAGCCCTAGAGTCAATACACCAGGAAGCTGAAATTACCAATAAATTGGTTTCTATGACAAAGTATTCAAAATTACCTTGTTTCTTGGATTTCAGGTACTGAGGATAGTTCCTCTTCCAATGGTCGATCTGCTTGTAGAAGTGACAAGCATTTGATGCACTGTCCTTCTTCTGCCTCTTAGACTTGATAGCCTTCTTCTGGGGCTTTCTCTTAGCCTTCCTCTTATTCTTGCCCGATCTGCCAGTTTCAACAAGCATGAATATGAGTTCATCCTTCTTTATCAGTTCTTCGGCCCTCTACAACATGGGTTGCGACTGCTACCGTCTTGGTTGGCCATCTGATTGGGTGAATTCCCTGCTCTGATACCACCTAACGTAGCGTGGAAGCAATAAACCGGGCTGGCTATGCAAGCACCGGACGAACACAAGCCTTCGTCGTAAAGCCTGTGATAACTAGGCGTATGCCTTGGAAGAGAGAGAAGTGAATAAAGAAATTCTGTGTGTTTTTCTATTAACTCAGAATAACAGTATTTATAATACATTTGGTAGATTTGTAAAATAACTAGGAAAGTTGAAATTGTAAAAGAACTAAAACAACTAAAACAACTAGGAACTGGACTTCTAGAAATCTTCGAAATCTGCCTTTGATATCCACCGTCCGATAGCCACCATCTTCCAATGTTTATCAATGCATGGAACTGTCACCATTATCCTATGGTTGTTGGATCACATAAGGTCTCTAGACGTGAGAGACGTGAGCTGTCGCCAGCTGGTGAGATGGTCCTCCATCATTCTTCCTAGATAAACACGGCTTCTTCAGGATCGACATCGCCATCACTTACGGGTTGTTGGGAGGTGCAATTGCTCTAGAGATGTGGTCGCTGGTTCGATTTCTTCTGTCAGATTGGACCATAGTTTGGCTGAAGGACAAGCACCCCATATCGGCGAAGCTATCCGCCTTTCTTCTCCGTGTCATTTACGCTTGCCGAAGGTATGATAATTTGTGGTCTAACAAAATGGCGCAGTACAACCTTATCGACTTTTGCCTCAAAGATCGCCCCTCTCGTTGGAAAAAATTCCTGAAACTCATCAAAATGAAGGACAAGTTTGACAAGTATTGGTACAGAAGGTATGTTGATGTCAGTCCTGAGCTTAAAGAGTTCATGTTTAATGACCTCAAGAGCAAGTGGCAGAGCATTTCTTCCGCATCTTACAGGCATTTTAGTACTTTGAGAGGTGAATTAGCGCTTGAAGAGGTGCATCAGCTGCCCAATTATGATAGGGAGTATGTTAAGGAGCTTGACAGGAGTATTGAGGTGGAGTTTGATGAAACCATTATTCGTTGGCACATTGCTACCGATGTTTGCTGGAAGTTGGATTCAGACGACAACGTAATTAAGAACCGGCCGGATATTGAAAAGATGATAACTATTTGTGAGAATGTATCCAATTATCTACTGTATATTTTGGTATCGCGTCCTTTCATATTAACTGCAGGAATTGGACAGGTCAGATATGGGGACACATGTGCTGAGGCCAGCAATTTTTTCCATGGAAATGAGGACTACGATAAAGAAACCATCATCAGCCTTGATAGTCTTACAGTTTGCAAGAGGTTGGTGGACGTGGAAACTGATGTTGCACCCATGGACGTGAAAGGGGATAGAAGCAAATCTGTGTTGTTCGACGGAGTCAAGCTTGCAAAGGCGTTGAGGAAATTGGACGATGAGCAGAGGTGGAAGACCATGAGTCTGGTGTGGATGGAGATGTTGTATTATGCGGCAAGCCATTGTAGAGGAAATTACCATGCCCAGAGACTTAGTACAGGTGGAGAGCTTCTCACTCTGGTCTGGCTTTTGATGGCCCATCTTGGTATAGGAGATCAGTACAAAGTAGAAGCTGGTCATGCTCGGGCTAAGTTATCGGTTGTCGCAGATTGGTAATTATAATTATGCTTTGCTTTTAGATATATAATTCCTTTAGGTTGCATTTGGAAACGATGCAAATAATATATAGAGTGTAAAAGGGTTCATATAAATTGCAAAGTTGGGTTAGTTTTGTATTAATAAATTTACCTTTTTACTAAACATACTTTTAGCTGTAATGGGTGCAAATACATATTCAGATAAAACAAATGCTTTTTTATGGAGAATGACGGTTCAGCCCAGGGTCCAAATTTGTAGGCCCAAAGTAATGTTGGGGTAGGTGCCAACTTAGAGTTGATGCCAATTCATGGGCGGGCGCCCATGGAGTGTGGGTTGTTGACATTTTGAATGTTTATAGCTTTGCAGTAGAAATCAGAAATCTGCATTGGGTCATTCCTTACTTTGCCATTTTTTATTTTTTATCGAAAGCCCACTTGAATGCAAATTTATTTCTTTTTTATTGATGTATATTTACATCTTATTATCAATGCAAATATGCATTGATCTGTCATTTATCAATGCAAAAATGTAATATTGCCAAACACTGAAAAAAGTGAACTAGAGTACAAATTTACCACCCTAAACTGGGATTTACACTCCATTTGCATCGTTTCCAAATACAACCTTATATATCTAAACTAGCTAGAATGGGTTGTATATCTAAACTAAATAATTACTTTATTTCTTCTTCTTCTTCTTCTTCTTTTCTTTTTGATTAAAATAGGAGCTACACATGTACAAAAAGAGGAGAGGGAGTAGGGCGTCCCCAAACAATCACTAAAACAAATATAATTAAGAGACTAAGGCAGACACCCAACAATTACATGGAAAGCATGATGAAAGGTGACACCACAATCAATCAAGGCTAGCTTTGAGTCACTCTCCTTCAAGGATAATAGGATAGTCTCTAAAGTTGATTGTAGTGTCAAGAGATTCCCAGCAATCCACACTTCAGCTAAAATAATAGTAAAGAAACCAATCGAAGGTCTATGAACTATCTTGAGATAACACTTAGCAATACACGCAATAAAGCACCAACCATCATACTTGCAGGAATCATCAAAATTGATCTTAATAGGCTGAAACCACACTATTGGTTTCCACAATTTATGGACATCAGCCACCCCATCATTATCATAGGAATCAGAAGATAACACTTTTTTCATTAACAAGAGGATCCAATGTCACACTATTAAGCTAAGAAAGAGGAGTCCACCAATTCCTAACAGAAGAATCACACCATCATCCAACCAAACTAGGTAATTAATTTGACCCAACAACCATCCAAATCAATTTCACAAAACAGTAGTTAAAAATATGGTTGAGGTCTTCCACCCTTCCCATAGTGGTTGCAAGATCTGTTAATATTACATCCCTTGTTGATAAGAATTTTTTTGTAGGTAACTTAAAGTTTAATACCAAATAAAAGAAAAGCATGCATTAAGTTTTAGGAGAATCTGAATTCTCCATGCATTGTTAAGAATTCTATTAATATAAGAACTAGAAGAGGGGCCCTGCTTCACAGGGGCTGGAATGTAACCGTTGACCCGTTGATCCGTTGACCTAATCTTTGGCCAAAAACTGTTGAATTGGTTAATGATCTATTGACTCGAACGGTTGAATCGTCGACCAGTTGACTCGTTCAATATTTTTTTGTCATTTTTTTTTTATTTTTTTCATTGGGAACCATTCGAACAACTGGTTCCGTTTTATCCTAATCTCGATCCCTAGCCAAAAATCGTTGAATCGATCAACAACCCATTGACCCAAGCGGTTGAACCATTGACTCGTTCAATGGTTTTTGGTCTTTTTTTTTTGTCAGAACAGGCCATCCGTTCAAACCAAACAGTCGAACCGTCAACTAGAAAACCGGTTGCCAGAACAGTTCCATCTTCAGGTCGTATGAGTCACATGCTTGAATGACATAACATGTATGGTACTGCTTAATGGACCTCAGACACTCAATTTTTTGCCAGTAATTTTATTTTATTTTATTTTTGTCAGAACAGGTCGTCCGTTTTTTTTTTAATTGGATACCATCCAGGCAACCAGTTCCGTTTTACCCCATTCCTGGTCCCTGACCAAAAACCGTTGAATCAGTCAATGACCCATTGACCCAAGTGGTCAAACCATTAACCTGTTGACCCATTCAATGGTTTTTGACCATTTTTTATTTCTTTTTTGTTGTCAAAATAGGCCATCTGCTCAAACCGGACGATCGAACCATCAACCTAAAAACTGATGGCCAGAATGGTTCCATTTTCGGGTCGTATGAGTCATACGCTCGAATGACATAACACGTATGGTAATACTTAATGGACCTCACACACTCAATTTTTTGCCTGTAATTTTTGTTGTTAGAAAGGGTTGTTTGTTGAAATCAGACGGTTGAACTGTCGACCCGAAAATCGGTGGCCATAATGGTTATGTAATTTTTTGTTGTCAGAACGGGCCGCCTGTTCGAACCAAACAGTCGAACCGTCGACCCAAAAACCAGTGGCCAGAACGGTTCCGTTTTCGGGTCGTATGAGTCACACACTCGAATGACATAACACATATGATACTATTTAATGGACCTCACAAACTCAATTTTTTGCCTATAATTTTTGTTGTCAGAACGGACCATCCATTCGAACCGGATGATCGAATCGTCAACCCAAAAATTGGTGGCCTTAATGGTTCTATAATTTTTTTTCTTGTAATTTTTGTTGTGAGAACGGACCATCCGTTCAAATTGGACGGTTGAACCGTCGGTTGTCAGAATGTTATAACAACATTTATCAATAATAGTAAGTAATTATATTATTTAATTAAATAATCATTAATGATAGTTTTAATAATATAATTTAGTTATTTTTTCATATAAAAGTAAATATTAAATTTATGAATAGGATTTATTAACAATACTCATTCAATTAATAATTACCAAAATTAAATTAAATTAATAGTATTTATTAGTAATAGTAATTATAATATTTTATTAAATAATCAATAACAATACTTTTAATAACATTTTTAATTATTTTGAATATAACAATAATTACTAAATTTATGAACAGTATTTATAATTTTAATTTAAAATAAAATTAAAGTAAATATCTAGCTATTAACAATATTTATAATAATAGCAATTATTAATTATAATCACTAATTATATATTTATAAAATTACTGTAACAATAAGTAATTATTAAATTACAGTAATTAATTATTGTATTAATCAGTAATTACTGTTACTTATAATAGTAATTAATAACAGTAATTAATAACTATTATAATAATAATAGTAATTTAAATAGCAGTGATTACAGTAATTTATAACAGTAATTAATAACAGTAGTTATTGTAATTAATAACAGTAGTTACCCCAAAATAGTAGATATGTCTTGAAATTATTAATAAACTACCAAGACCTAGCATAAAATTACCACTAATTATTGATAAATTATCTTAAATTACCAGAAATGACTTGAAATTATCAAACAACATAACCAAAATAAATTATACCATTATTTATCACAAATTACCAATAATTATAAAAAATCACCATAGTATAGTATAAATTTATAGAAATTAGCACAAATTATCATAAAATAGTAGAAAATATTCAAAAACACAAATAACATAAATAGCATAAAATTATGCCAGGTTGGGCCTAGGTTGGTAAGAGGAAAATTACTAGTAATTTTTAATAATTACTAATAATTTACTAATAAATAATAAAAATAGGATGACAATAATTACAAATAATTAACTAACCCAGTCCCAAGTTTACCAATCCAAGATTAAGTTCGAGTTTGCCAACCCAAGCTTAACCCAACATCTTGGGTTGGGCTTGGGCGTGTTGAGCTTTATAGCCTAATTTCTAAGCAGAATGTACGCGTGTGTGTGTGTATATACATATATATAGGAGCCTCAACCCAAGCATAACCTGAGTTTAAGTTAGGTTTGAATTTTTTGGCCTAAGCCCAACTTGAAATACAAAAACACAAACCCAACTTACGCAAAAGCTTTGGTTAATCTAGAGCTGGCTCAAGTTGGGCGGGCCCATCCAAGCTACACACCTACCTCATTTTGCCTCAAATTCTTTTGACAAAACCCATCTATCTTAATCTAATGGATAAAATTGCAGCCATATCGTTAGATATTACCCACTCGCTTTAATCGGTCCTAGTTATACAAGCTCTGTTTTGACAAGTGAACCCAACTATATAGGTTCGAACATTCCAACCCTCTACCAACATGATCTCACACCGCACATCTCGTACATAGAGGGTCTCAGTCCCATGGTGAGGTGTGCAGTATTAGATGATGTTGGTAGAGGGTTGGAAGGCATTTTGTTGGCAAAAGATCTCAACTCCTCGAACTAGTTAATTTGTTCCATGTTGGAGCTTTTGCACGACCCAACTTGAGTTCCATTGCCTACATTGTGGTTGCTCCGAATTAGCAACCATTGGTAGAGAAGTTGTTTTAGTATGTTATATATGTGCTTCTTATATCTTGCATCTGTTTAGCATCGTTGTTGTTGCTCCAGAAAATAGCACCACATCAGCGTTATGTAGGAAAAAATGGTGTTCCAGGAAACAGTCATCTGTTTGGTATCAAACAAAAAAAGTTGTTGCTCCAGGAAACGTCCTACCTGGAAGCAACGATTCCAAACAAAAAAAATGCACCATTTTTTGAGAAAGTGGTACTTCCAACCCACACATTAGTAGCACCATTTTCTTTGCATCTGCAGCATCGATGCCAAACATATACCATATATCTTCTCCAAAGTGGTAGTCTTGACATTATTCAGGATAAAATGAAATGCTTTCACTAAAGGAGAATAAGCTATTTTATATTTAAAGCTCCTTAGTCCTTGTGATTCAATGTTTGAGAGTAGAGAATTCATTGTTTGGAATGTAGAAATCCTCCTTACAATCCTATGGAGAACTCTAACTTTTTTATGCAAAGGATACTTATCTATGGTCCCATTTGGTAATTTTCTTTTCTGCTCATTATGATATTGTTGGAAAGAGTAGTTCAAGATAAGTGGTGAAAGCTAGGAAGATTATTAATATAATAGCCATAAGCAAGGCCTTTCACTGGCGAGATTTCTTTGATCAGTTTTCTCTAGAGGAGTTAAATTTTACATTGGAACCAGGATCGTTATTGAAATAAGTCTATTCCTCCTGTCTATTTGGTTCGGACCAGAATTGGAATTGACTGGAATTGATTTTCATTCTAAAAAGAGGAATATGTTCGGGCCTTATTTCTTCTAGAATTGTCAAGAAAAAGATGTCCCTCAAAACCATTGAACATGCTGGTTTTAAAAATTATTATATAAAACATTTTAGACTAAGAAATATAGGAAATTTTCCACTTTTCCAAATTAAAAATTATATTTAAAATATAAAATATTAATATATATCCATGGTTCGGTTGTTCAATTTTGGTTGGTTTACAAATGGTCAAAGTGAAATTGATCCAACTTGGTCAAATTAAGAAAAATTTGAACCAAAGCTAACCTAAAATACTAGAAAACCGAGCTTCATTAGTTTGATGAATAAACCTAACTGAAATTAATTATTGTTATTTTTGTAATATAAAAAAATTATTAAAAGTAGTATATAAAATATGAATAATTATTAATTATTTTAAAAGTTGAAAATATAAAACAATTGTATACTCTTATTTGATTCTATTAGGGTCATTTATTATAACAAATCTTATAGTTTTACATATTTACTTAAACCTACTTTATAGTTTTCATTTTATTAAAACATCCATATATTTTACAATTTATTTACTTAATCAACTTTTCATTAAGTAGTGTTTGTTTTGCCATTAGGCCATGATTTTTTTATTCCAAAAATACCATTAACACTTTTTTTTACAACAAACAAAATTAACCGAATATAGCCAATAAAGTGGTTGCCCGTGTCTTATAAAGGGCAAAAATGACATTTTTAATTTTATATTCTTTTAATTAAATTTATTTAAATGAACATTAGGGTCAACACTGTCATTTTTCAATGTCATCTAATGGAAGATTGATTAAATCTATTGCAAATTATAAGTGGTGTTTTAGTAAAATTTGAACTATATGGTAGATTTTAGTAAATCCATGAAACTATAAAAGGTTTTTTAATTTATTTACTTAATCAACCTTTTACTAAATAGTGTTTGTTTTGTCATTATACCCATGATTTTTATTCAAGAAATACTCTTAAATTTTTTTATACAAAAAATAAAATTGATAAAATATCACTAATAAAATGGTTGCCCATTTTTTATTAGGGGCAAAAATAATATTTTTATTTTTATTTTTTAATTAAATTTATTTAAATAAAGATTAGGATCGACATTGTGATTCACCATGAAAGATTAAATGCTTTCCAAATTATAAGCGGTGGCTGTGTGCCGAACGATGTGAACTCGCCCAACTTGGCAAATATACTACAACTTTAACCAAGCCTTCTCAAAACCCTAAAATCCTGCGGCGAGATATTTTTGTACCGTTTTAGTTTTCCACTGTTTCTTCTCCAATGGCGAAGAGAAAGCCCGTTGCGGTAGAAGAGCAAGTCTCATCCGAAGATGAAGAACAGATGAATGTAGAAGAAAATGAACCTTCACAGGAAGAAGATGAAGAAGAGGAAGAGGAGGAAGAAGGAGGAGGAGATGGTGATGAAAAAGTAGAAGGCGCCAATTCTTCATCTGAAGAAGAAGAAGAGGAGGAGGAGGAAAAAAAAGAAGATGACAGCGAAGAAGAAGAGGACGAAGAAGATGAGGGCTCAAAAAGAGAATCTGTGCGGACGCTTCTTGAGCCCTTCGGGAAAGACCAGCTAATCGAAATCCTCAAGGAAGCTGCTCTCAGGGACCGGTCCATTATCTCTCGTATCACCCAGGCCGCCGAGTCCGGCCCCGTCCACCGCAAAATCTTCGTCCACGGCCTCGGCTGGGACGCCACCACCGAAACCCTAGTTTCCGTTTTTAAGCAGTACGGTCAGATCGAGGAATGCAACGTTGTCACCGACAAACTCACCGGGAAGTCCAAGGGCTATGGGTTCGTCCTCTTCAAGACCCGTGCTGGTGCCCGCAAAGCCCTTCAGCAGCCACAGAAGAAGATTGGGAACCGTATGACGGCCTGCCAGCTTGCTTCGTTTGGGCCGATCCCGAGCCACCCGGCTCCTGATGCGACGGGACGGAAGATATTCATCGCAAATGTTGGACCTCATGTGAATCCGGAGAAGCTGCGTGCTTTCTTTTCGAAGTTTGGGGAGATTGAGGAAGGGCCATTGGGGTATGACCGTGTTACTGGGAAGCTTAAGGGTTTTGCCATATTTGTTTATAAGACAACGGAGGGATGTAAGAAAGCTTTGGAAGAACCAGTGAAGGTATTTGAGGGTTGCAAATTGCAGTGTCAGAGGGCAGTGGAAGGTCTACGGGCTAATAGTATTAAAAATCAGGTGGGAGTTGTTGCTGGGACAGGTGCTGCTTTGCCCCCAAACGATCTTGCTCTCACTTATGCAATGGGATTGAATCCAGGGATGGTCAATCCGAATCTACTGGTGGCTCAAAATCCAGGAATTGGGATTTTGAATCCGGCCGTGGGAACGTCCCTGACTCAGACGGGGTTGTCACCTTCCGTTGCTGGTGGATTATCACCTTCTGTGAACCGGAGTGGGGCGACTCCTCCGTTGGGATTAAGTTCAGCGTATGGTGGGCAAGCAGGGATAAATAGCATAAGCCCTAGTGTAATTGGTAGTTATGGCTCTCAGGCAGCTTTGCAGGGGCTGGGTGCTTACCAAAGTGCACATTTAGGCCAATCCTCTGCAGCGGCAACGAGGTCTCAATCTGGTCTTGGGTCTGTAGGTTCCTTGCCGCCTTACTTCGGACGCTAGGTACTACATCTCTCAGTCTCGGACATATTTCCCTCTACTGACATTTTGATTTGATTTTATTGTACTAATTTTTCTGCTAAATTAATTTGTTTTTTCCCTTTTCCTTCTTTTATTTACTCTCTCTTTCTCTGTCTAAATTGCTTCTGCTCCAAGTGTGTGTTTTTTAATTTAACGATTAATGCAGTTCCTCTTTACCATACTCCCCCCCCCCCCACCCCATCAACCCTCTGTTTTAACACAGCCAGCTATAGTTTTGCCCAAAATAGAGAAGGTCTATCAACTCCCTGTTTTTCTAGCGTGTCTACCAATCCATTTGCTATCCTTTTAGTCCACCCAAATGTAGATAAGGCCCAACGAAAATTCATATGGGGAAAAGGTGGTAAACAACCAATTCATTTAGTGGTATGGAAGACAATTTGTAAGCTAAAAACCTGTGGTGGTTGGGGTATTAAGAAAGCCTCATGGATGAATGCTGCATGTCAAACCAAGCTAGAGTGGAAAATCTTAACAGAACACACAAATCTATGGGTTCAATTAATAAGAGCCAAATATCTAAAAAGAAAAGATTTTTGGGAAGTCAAGGTGAAAGGAAGCTCATGGGCTTGGAAAGGGATACTAAGCAACCGAGACATACCAAAACAAGGAATTTATTGGATAGTAGGTAATGGGAGAATGATTAATATATGGACGGATAATTGAATAGTGGGTCACCCAAGCCTGAATCAAGAGGATGGCAATGAAGAGTCAAACAATTATAGGATAGTAAGGGACCTCATGGATGAATCGGGGAAACACTGGGATGAGAAAAAGATCTGTGACCTCCTTGGACCAACACTGTGGAATAGAATCAAAAGTTCAAAACGATAATTATCCCCTCCAGAGAGAAGGAAGGCTACATGATATGGTATCTGAACCCAAGAGGGAAGTTCACAGTCAAATCAACTTACAACATGTTGACTGGAGACATTGAGAATAACAACCAAAATGGAGCGAGAATCTGGCATTTGAAATGCCCACCAAAACTGAAATACTTCATGTACCTCCTACTAAAAAATAGGATACCCTCTAAGAGCTTATTGAGAAAAAGAGGAATCAGTGTAGAAGAAGAATGCCAGTATTTGTGGGGAAGTAGAGGATAACCCCCACATATTTTTCGACTGTGATTATTCCAAACAGGTATGGAATCTTCTCCACTGGGAAGAAGCAAGGCTGGACCACACAAGAGAGAGTGTAAGATGTTGGTGGTAGAACATTAGAACATCGAAAGCCATGAAAATAGAATTCCAGGAATTCCTAGTGTTTCTACTATGGAGAATCTGGAAGAATAGGAACGAGAAGATCTTTCAAAATAACATTATACCTCCTGCTATTCTTTTTAGTAAGGCAGTGGATGATAAAGAGGAACTCAAGATCCTTACCACAATGGAGGAACAAACAAAGGAAAAGAAGAGTATATGGGTCAAATGGTTCAGCCTAAATGAAGCAATCATTAAAACAAATTTCGATGCCTCTAGGAAAAGTGACGGGCTAACTGCAATAGGGTGTGCAGCGCGAAATAACAAGGGAGAAATTCTCAATTTTTGAAGTAAGCAACTGGGCCAGAGCACAATTAACGTTGCAGAAGCATGGCAGCCTTAGAAGTGCACAGAATTGCAAAATCCTTTAGTAATCAAAACATTGTAATCGAAGGAGACTCAAAGTTAGTCATTGACTGCCTCAAAGGTAGGACGCTTATCCCATGGAATGTAAAAACAATAATTGAAGAGTGCTACAACATTTGTGAAGAATGGAGGCTGAATGGTCAATACAACCATGTGTATCGAAAAGCAAATCAAGCTGCTGATGGCTGCTGCAGGTTATCGTAAAGATCAAGCATTGCATATGAAGATGAACCTTCCTTTCTCTTTCTCTTCAATTTGTTTAGCTGATGCTAGTGGGGGGGTAACCTCCAGAATAGTTTAGGTGGGCTTTGTTGTCTAGTTAGTTCTTTGTGTTGGTTTCTTTGTTTCTTTGAGTGTACTTCGACTTTATTAAAACAAAGCTCTTAGCCAGTAAGTCAATCTCCCTGAATGCAAATCTATACTTCCATGGTGCTGACTTTACTTGCTTAGCCCAAGAGATGACCAATAGTGAGTCCCCTTCCACTTCCAACTCTCTAGCTTCTAATTGCACTGCTAATTTCAAGCCTTGTAGGAATGCCATTATCTCTGCATGAACCGAGTCTCCATACCCAATTGGTCCTGAGAACAACACTACAATTTCTTCATGATGATTTCTGAAAACTCTCCCTATTCTAGCCTTCCTTGGGTTCCCAAAGGAGCTACCATCGAAGTTCAGCTTCAATTTATTTGGCTTTAGAGGTTTCCAATCCATCTTGGTAATTTCTTTATGCATTTTCATTTGTGCCACTTTCTTCCATTTTCTTATTATGTCATTTGTTGAAATATTTTTGAAGATATCTACTGTTTTTACCCAGTGTGCAGATCCCTCCTTAGATCTACTCTTCTCAGTGATTTTTTTTTTTGATTTCTTTCTTCCCAAATGGTCCAAACTACAGCTGATCTTGTTATTAAATGTAAATTAAAATATGAATATATAATCTTGGTTTAAATGTAGAATGTAGATTAGTAGGTTTGATTCTATGTTGTTAAAATCTTATGATTTACTATACAATTCATGATTTGAATCATGAATCCCAAGGGTTTGGGCTCAAATCTTATGCTTGAATCCTTTTCTACAAAAGTCCTACAATTTTTGTTTAGATCCTATGATTTGATTCATAAATCTTATGCTTTATACAGTTTCTATGTTTTGATTCATAAAGAAAAAAACAAATGAAGCCTCCCTTGCTTGATAGCATCGTTAGTCATCTCCTTAAACACTTCTTGCTTGTTTCCTTCTTCATCCAATGCCTCTTCCTTCCCCTACCATCTTCTACAGTCTATCTTTCTACTCATTTCAAAAGCTTCAAAAACTCTTCTAGTAAACTCCCTTTCACCCTGGAAAAATAGACCTAAACTCTTGCCAACCCTACCATGATCTTCTACAGTATCTCTTCCTACTCATACTCATCTCTGTTTTTTACTGATTGACAATATCTCATCAAATCCGTGTTCCTACACCCACCTTCCCAAACCTTAATCTATCTATTACTGCAAGGAAAGGTAAGAGGAAATGCATTGCTCATTACATTTCCAAACACCTGTCCTATAGCCTTATTTCCCCATCCTATTACTCCTTTTTGTCCTCCATTCCTCACAACCCATCCCCAAATCTATATTAGAAGCTTTATCTAAATAGAGTGGAGAGGTGCAATGAGAATTGAGACATAAAAACAGTACATCCCATGGCTAAAATGATTTTGGTTAGGGTTCATTTGTCCTTGGTGACATTTTGATTGGCTCTTTAATAGCTTAATGTCAAGAATGCATTCCTAAATGGAGACCTGAATGAAGAAGTGTATATGTCTCTTCCCCTTGGTAAGGAAATGCAAGGCTGAGTATGCAAATTGATGAACTCCCTTTACAAAATCAAACAGTCCCTTAGAGCATGGGTTGAGAGATTCTGTGCTCTTGGGTTTTGGTTACACAGACTCAATCTGATCACACCCTCTTTGTTTTAAGAGGAGAAGTTCTTTGGCTATTCCTTGTTATGTATGTTGGTGATATTGTGGTTATTGGTAGTGCTCCACAAGAAGTTCATAGCCTAGATTAAGGGCTTTGGAGAGTTGAGATATTTTTTTGGGCATTGAAGTGGTTAGATCAAAAGAAGTTAACTTCATTTCCTGGAGCAAGTATGTCCTTGATCTTGTCATTGTAATTGGAAAACTTGTGCTCAAACCGAATTCTACTCCTATAGGCTTGAACCACAAAGTCTCAACTAGTGTTGGTGAATTAGTTGATGGCAAGGGAGTGTTCCAGACTTGGGAAGCTATTATACTTTTGTATGGCACAACCCGACATCTCCTATGCTGCAAGTGTAATCAGTTTATGCATGCTCCTAGAGGCACATATGGCTGCAAGCCTGCAACATAAATGGTGTTATGTTACTTAAAGGGAACACCTAGGAAGGGTGTTCTCTACATCATGTTACTATGCTATGGTGTTGGGAATATTGCTACTTGGAGAAGTAAGAAACAATCAATAATAGTTAGATCTTTAGTAGAGGTAGATTTCAGGGCTATGGCCCATAGCATTTTAAAGTTGTGGCTTAGATCTCTTCTTGAGGAGTTGGGTGTGACTTATAATAAGCCCTTGGTGTTAAATTGTGATCAAGGTTCAAAGTATCGATATGATACGCATTTAGGCCGTATCATATCGGTACTTAGAAACGGCCGATACACACTTTTTTTTAAGTTTGTATTTTTGGGAAGCTTATTAGATGTTTTTTATTATCAAAAAAAGTTGGGGGTTCGAAACACTTGGGAACAAGCATTTCACACCGTATCTTTTTCAAAAGATACGATACGATACACCCGGGCGTAGCGCGTATCGTATCGATACTTTGAACCATGATTGTGATAATCAAGCGGCCATCAACATTACTCATAATCAAGTTCAACATGATAGGATAAAGCACATTGAGGTGGATAGACATTCTATACGATAAAGAGTGGCTTTATCGTATAGAACCAACTCAGTTCTAGTCCTTAGAGAATGTTGAATGGTTTTCTTTGATCAGAATTTTATGGCTGTTTGGTGGCTGTAATGGCTTCTTGAAGAAATAAGAGAGATATAGGGAGAGAAAGAAGAGAGAAAATACCTGGAATCACTCACAGGGTGCCTAGAATCACTCTAGGGCATGAGAATTACTCACCTTAGTTAGCATTAGCTGAAGAAAACTCAATAAACTTCATTGTCTTTGTGTAAAACGTCCATACATATTTATACACTCTAAACTCATAATAATCCTACGAGTCAAACTGTTAGACTCATAGTCTTAGGGGTCAAACTGTTAGATTCAATAATCCTAGTAGGACTTAAATTAAGCTGTCACCCCATAGAAAAATGCAAAATGACAAAAATACCCCTACTGTCCAAAAATATAGAAATACATTCTCCCATGGTTAAAAAAATCGTCCTCGAGTTTTGAAGAACTTGAGGATGAAAAGTTGATATTTCCTCAATTGCAAAAGGAGTAGGACTTCCCACAACTACATGCTTGGACTATAGAGTAGAAGCCACACAGAACTAAAAAGGATTTTGAAAGAAATGTATTTTTGAAACACTGCTTTCCATAACCATCTTTGTTAAATAATCAATAACATTAGTTTCTTGAACATTTAATTCATCAACCAGCCATTGTGATGAATCTTCCCCTTGCTTATCCAAACGCTCAACTGCAACATTTGGAACTTTTCCTTCAACCTCTAGATTAGGAATCACCATCTCTATGTGTTCTTCTATCCTTGGTTCTTCAACAAACTCTTGGACTCCTTCCATTGTTGATGTTGTTAGAACTTGTGCTATTGCTGGTTGTAATTCTTGAATTAGTTCTAGTTGAACTTGTAAGGTAAAGTCACTTCCTTCCTTACTAGGATCTGCTACAATCAGCACATTTGTATCTTGCACCTGAATTTTTTTAACTTGCTCCACTTCTATTTCTTCTTGATCATTAACCTCAAGCTGATCATGGGTGTTGGAAACTTTAGCAGTTTCTGTTTGTTTTTGACCTGCATCCTCTTGATTTTTAATATCTACAACTTCTATAGCTTGATATTCTTCTTACTTCTCTTCATCCACAACTTTATCTCTAGGATAGGCATCAACATTCACGGAACCATCTACTTTCTTTTCAACTCTGTATCTTCTTCCCATTGACTTCAAGTTCTTTGTTGTAACTTGCTATTTCTTCTTTTGCTTGAAATTAGTTAACTCCATATATGTATCATGGAAATCTAGTGGGATGTACTTTTCTTGCAAACACCTCTTCATCTCAGCCCATGTACTAATTGGATCATTGCCTCTATTTTCTAGTCCTTGCTCAAGAGTTCTCCACAAACTTTTAGCATGACCTGTCATCTTCATGCACACAAATATAATCCTTTATTTGTCAAACATATCATGCCAATCAAAATATTCTTCTAGTTCAGCAACCCAATCAAAGAATGCTTGTGGATCATTCATCTCCTTTGAAATCTGGTATTTCCCTTTCTCTTCTAACATGTTTGGAAACATTACTCCTGTAGCTAACACTATTAAATCTGTTTTCTTCCCACCATCTTCTCAAATAAGTCAACCAAAGAATCGGTCACTTTGTTAGAACATAGTGAATAAAAATTAACTCTGATACCAAACTGAAGTAGGACCAGCGCAGTTCTAGTCCTTAGAGAATGTTGAATGGTGTTCTTTGATCAGAATTTTATGGCTCTTTGGTGGCTGTAATGGCATGTTGAAGGAATAAGAGAGATAATAGGGAGAGAGAAGAGAGAAAATACCTAGAATTATTCACAGGGTGTGTAGAATCACTCTAGGGCTTGGGAATCACCACCATAGTTAGCATTAGCTGATGAAAATTAAATAAACTTCATTGCCTTTGTGTAAAACGTTCATACATATTTATAGACTCTAAACTCATAATAATCCTATGAGTCAAACTGTTAGACTCATAATAGTCTTAGGAGTCAAATTGTTAGACTCAATATTTCTAGTAGGATTCAAACTAAGCTGTCATATCCTATTTCAATTCAAAGAAGACTCGATAACTCTAATCCCACTTATGCAATGACTCTGAAATTTTAAACATAAATAAACTATAACTAGACAAATTAAACCTTATCATTGGACCCCATAGAAAATTTCAAAGTGACAAAAATAACCCTACTGTCCAAAAATACAGAAATACACAAAGTTGCATAAAATTCCAATTTTGACTCTTCAGCTCCTGCATCAAAAGAACAATTAGCAGATATCATAACTAATGGTGTTCCAAAGGCAATCAACAACACTATGTAAGCAAGCTGGGTAGAATTGGCATCTATACTTAGCTTGAGAGGGAGTGTAGAGATATTAGGTTGAATGGGCCTTTGTTTTCTTTCTTTTTATCAGATCCATTTCTAGCTTAGTGGGCCTCACTGATATGGGCAAACTATTATTTATTCTTTATGTTTTGAGTTAGTTGCTCTATGAAGGGTATCTTTGTAATTATCCCTCTAATTGAGATTAGAACTAATAAAAGATAATTAGGGGACTGGAGAGGATTGATTAACTCCCTTCTCCATCTCCCTCTTCTACTTCCTTTCTTCTCTTGCTGTGGACTTATCTTCCCCCATTCTTTTCCTCATTTGTATCAGTTATTGTTTGATTTGTTTCTTCTCACAAACCTCTGCTGTTGAAGGTGGGAGAATTACAAGCAAAGGCTGTGCTATTTAGGTTAGACATGATGTATTTTGAGGTGAGGGGCTTTCTGAGAAGCTAGAAGAATGTTGGCAATCTTTCAGTTCACAAGGAGACCCGTTCCAAAAATTCTACCGGAAACTGAAGCATCTAAATATCATATTGAACTTTGGAGTAAGGAGGAATTTGGATCTTTGCAAAAACGATTAGAGACCTTGATGCAAAAGAGGAAGAATTAGCTTTTTCATTTGAGGAGAAACAACAGAAGGAAATAGTTAGAGACAAATATGGCCACTGGCTTACATGGAAGAGATCACTTGGGGACAATGGTCAAGAACTCTCTGGTTCCAAGCGAATGAGTGAAATGGCATAGTTGGATGAAGGAGTGCATACTTAACCTCTTCTTTTTGATACTTATAAATCGCTCTTCGAAGGGTCTCTTTGAAGCTTGGAGGGGTCTTTGCTAGCGAGATCCCGTCTCCCTTATTTATTATCATAGTCCATTATGTTGCTCCAGTTTGCAGATGATTCTCTTCTCTTAAGCCAAATCACAGAGATCTGCTGTTTTTACGGTCTCTCATCTGTTTTGAGGCTATTTTAAAATAGATTTATAGAAGTTTGAGTTGTTGCCGATTTGTGAGGTTCCAAATATTTCAGAATTGGCAGCCACTTTAGTTGTAGAACATGGTCTCTTCCAACCAAATCTCTCGAGTTGCCATTGAATGCAAACTACAGCTCCAAGGACATCTGGACCCCCATTTAGAACATATGAACAGGAAGCTTGGCTGGTTATGGAAGGGCCATCTCCTCTCCAAAGGCAGTAAGCTTATTTTGATTCATAATGCCTTATCAAACCTCCCAATTTACTATTTCTTCTCCTTTTGTCCTCCGGCGGAGGTTTTAGCTACATTTTGTAGCATGGGACCAACTACAAAGCATGTCTTCCCAAATCTAAAGGGGTGTATTGGTTTAAGCCTCTCCCCTATTACATGAATTTTGCATTGTTGGCCAAGTGGATATGGCGTTTTGGCTTGGAAAGGGGAGCTTTGTGGATGCAGTTATACAAAGTAAATATGGGAAGGAAGAACTGAATCGGATTACAAATCCCGTCTCTGAACCCCTATGGGACAAGTTGCTGGAAGGACAAAGTCTTGAGTCTTTTTCTCAGTGGTGTTCTTTTAAAGTTGGCATTGGTGATAAGATCCATTTATGGAAAGATGTTTGGTGTGGTCCCTCACCCTTGGCTTCTGTTTCCCCACACATTTATCAGCTGGTCAGTGATTAAGATGCCACAGTTTTTGAGATGCTACGAGTTTTTGGGTGGTCAGGTGGTTTGGAGTCCAAGCCTTGGAAGAAATGTTCGGGATTGGGAGCTTGAGGAGTTGAGCTTATTCTTTCAGCAACTCACTTCTATTTCTCCAAATCCAAATGAGAGTGACAGAAGATCATGACTTGGAAATACTGCTGGGGTCTTCACGGTAAAATCTTTCTCACTTTCATCTCATCAAATTCCTGAAATTTCCTGGAAGTGGATTTTGGGAAACGGGTGTCCCTTCCAATGTTTGTTTGGCCTGCTATCTTGAATAAGATACAAACTATTGCTTATCTGATAGCCAGAGGACTTGGTCAATCGTTTCTGCCTTTGCAAGGCTAGTTGAGAACCTGTTAACCATCTCCTACTTCATTGCCCCCTTCTCCCTTGCCGTGTGGTTTTTCTGCAGCGTATGAGCAAGGAATAGGTCATTCCTAATGATATCCAATCCTTGTTTTCTGCTTGGCCTGTACCTGTTGGAAACTTGGGGGGTGGGGGGCAGTCAGATTTTCAGGGGGAAGGCCTCATGTGGAAGCAGTGATTGATAGAGTGGAAGGACTGATGCAAGTGATGTCCATCAAATAGTTCCAAGGCCTCTCTTATTCTCTTGTTTGTGATCATTGGAGACAAATAGTTGGGCTTCCTCTGTTTTGAGAACTTCTTGTATATGATCTATATTGATCATATTGATCATCTTTACTGTATAGCATATATTGCTTGACCATCTCGTACTTCATTATCTTTTAGCTTTCAAGAAGATAATTATATCTTTTTGACCATCTCCTACTGTATAGCATATATTGCTTGACCATCTCCTACCTGTTGATCATCTTTCTCTCTTGAGGGGTTTTTTGCACCTAGCAGGAGCTTCTCCCATTATCAATACAATTATATCTTTTACCTTTCAAAAATCTATTACTTTTATCGAAGATCTCATTAGCTGAAGTTCCTGATTCAATTTGTTTTTAGATTTGAAATCTTTGTGGTAATATAACTGGGGGTAGTCATGGTTGTCTTTGAAGTCTTTCAATGTGACAAGTTTTCAAGGTTTGTTTCAATTACATTCTAATTATATTCATTCCTTCAGCATATATATATGTGTTCAATTTCTGGGTCTTGGTCATATGTTCACATATCTTGGTAAATTTGCATTGACAGCTTGTTTATTTTTGTCTTCTCTTTTCTTGACATGTGCATTGTGAATTCCCATTCATGGCATACCATTTTTTTTTGCCATGTTACAAGCACCTAAACCCAAACCATTCTCCCCCCAAATTTGTGCTGAAGTGTAACAGGGTGAAAATTAGCTTACAAGTCTTCTGCTCATTATGTTTGGTGGAGTTGATGATGCCTGGGAAATAATGCATAAACAGAGGCTCTTTTTTATTTATTTTGATGGATAAAATAGCATAAACAGATGCTTGAAATCTCAACAGTGCCAATTTTTGGTGGCGGACCTGTTAATCTGTTATTAGATGGGGCCTATTCAATGGTAGGTTCAGATCTCAAGGTTCAAAATACCGACATGTATGACACCAAAAAATTGGGTACCGTGCGTATCGATTGGATAATATACTTTTTTTTTCAAGTTTTTCAGCCTGATAATTGAAAGATAGGCTGATGAGGACTTTCATCATCTGAAGTATTCAAAACCCCAAACTCTCCGTATTTTGTGTGCCGGTGGCCTTTGAAGCTGATATCATACACCGCATATTATATCGATACTTGCGTGATCTGTATATCCAACACATTGTGTCAGGCTGCAATAATGAATCATGTATACTAGACCCAATGGAATCTCTATAAATAAATAAACAAAAAAAAAATTTAAGATTTTGGCCATTTCATTCTCTTGATGTTTTTCAATTCGAGCATCTTACCTCTATTCTGACTTGAGTAAACCTTTCATGGTTCAATCTAATTTCCCTCGTCTTTGTTTTGTTGGATAACAGGTTACAGTGGAAATAAGTTACATACCGAAGAGGAGCACAAATGTACTTAAAATTCATGCAAGGTGCTTTTTTGGAAAATCTGTTGTGATGATTGAACGTGTTAAAACGAGTGTTTTTGGGTAAATTACATATTGGTACCTTGTAGTTTGGGGGTATTGATAGGTACCTTGAACTTTCAATTTACACTTGAGTACCTTGAACTCTCAGACTTATCAAAAATAGACATTTGGGTCTATTTTTGTTAATTCACACTATGGTATATGGTAAAGTTACCAAAATGCTCATTTTTAAATTATCAAAATTGAAAAACTGAAAACAACCAAAACAGCGTTGATAAGAAGTTGGATAGTCTTGGACCTGAGTATCACTGTTGCTCACTCTAATCCCTGTAAAGAAGTAGAAACGAGTCCAACGAAAAGCTCTTTACCGGTGAGGGTAGAAATCTAGAGAATTGTCGGAAAAGAACATGCAGTTGTTTATAATAATGATCAAAGTATTGATATCGGGTATTGTATTGGGCAAGCCGGATATGGATATGAATATGCTTTGGAAATGAATATATCTATCGAAGGGCTAGGGCTGGCCAGCTCCTAAGAGACATAGAATCTGCAATTGGATTGAATTGTTCTGCTGGAATTCCATCGGAATCAACACCTACTGCCGCTGCTCTATCGAGTGATGGATATGGTCTCCAATGTTCATTTGACACTCTATTCCAGTTGGACGATCTGTTAATCCAGAAGAAACTAACTGTTTCTATTTTCGAGAGCGCCTTGAAGCTTCAAAAGATTTAAGCAAGAAAATGACTGTGCTGATGTGCCGTGCGTCAACGCTCAAGGTTGCTTCGGCAGCGGGCGCCGCAAGCACTGCAAAGCCGAAGCAGCAAGAAAGTTGGATGCAACAAGCAACGGATTGAGCGTTGATGTGCAAAAGCTGTTGCACGGTAGCGCAGCCGAGCAACGGCTTTCGAGTTAACATATTGAGCAATGCTTTAAAAATCATCTAATCCAAATGAATGGTACATTTCAATTTAAAATAATAAAAATAAAAATCCAAAAATCGTTGTGCAGGTTGAATGGATTGACCGTTCAATAGATTTGGTGAGCATGTAGTTAATCAAGCCAATATTTTTTTGGTAAAGGAGCAATTCAGGGGTGAAACGAGACCGGTTTCTTGGACGGTTTTGGGGCTGAACGGTCTGTCTTTCTGGGACAATAATGATTAAAAAACCAAGATCAGGAGTACAGAGGGCCATATCCAAGAGTTCTCAAATTAGATCCAGTACGATCTTTTTAAGTTCTCCCACCATTTTTATTAGAACTAGAGAATATAGAAGACCCTGCACCCGGATCATTGGTAAGAGACCACACAATTAGATGAGGGAGCCACAGCCAGCCAATCTATTCGTCCATTAGAGCTAACAATATCAAAATCATACTGAGAAAAATTGACAAACGATTTTAGTAGATTTACGTTCATTAAGCTTTGTTACTTGGAGATGCTCTTTTCTTTGAATCTGGATCATCTGCCTAGAAAATACGTTCCAATACCCTACCAACATACATGATCCGACACCACACAACTCATACATGATATATGCCCCACTTTTATGGTGGGTCCCAGTCTTATATAAAATGTGAGGTGTCTTATTAGGTTGGTAGGGTGTTGGAACGTGTTTTGTTGGCAGGAGATCTAACATTCTAAATTTCTAACTCTTGAAATTAGAATAACCAGATAGATGTGTAGTAATCTGGATATCATCATGCGCAGATAGGCCCATATGTTCGTCCACATCAAGTGTAAGCTTTTCTCCTCTTTGAAACTAGTATTTGTTCATAGAAGTCCATGGGCTGGGAATCCTCAGGTATGGGCCCATTGGCTACCGATGTTGGGATGAGTTAGGATCTGCTGATCACTTATTGCTGGCCCATTGAACCATTGGCTCCGTTGAAATGCCATTATGGCCACCACTGATAACTAGTGATAAAGATGACGATGTCTTTCCTTTCCGGACAGAGTCCTTGTTTATATTAGGCGTCAGAGCTTTCTACTTCTCTTCATCATTTTGTGATTCTCGGATTGATTGTTCTAGTTCTTTGATCGAACACATCTCGTAAACATGGACCAATCCCCCACATAAATAATAAAAAGGGAAAACTTCCACCATGCGCCTACAACAATTCAAAACTTCCAACATCCCACCTAAGCATCACTAGCCCCCTTTTGTATCGGCATCAATTCCTCCAAGTTTCCCCTATCGAAAACGAGTCTAGATCTCCTGCCCACGTCTATTCACAACACACTATTCCCCGTGAATTGGAAACATCTCTCCCTGTATAATATTATGCAGAGGATGAGATGTTCTCCATGTATGACTGTGATAAACGTGGACAAGAAATCCGGACTCATCGAAAACATGCTAAGTATTCATAGTCATATTGAAAATTGATCATAATCACCTAGTTGTTCAACGGTGTACTTTACGTCCTTCACTAAAAATCGAATCTCTGTACAGAAATTAATCTCGAGTCAGCTGATAAATTCGCTCCATCCTTCAACTTCCTTGTTGGTCGCTTCACATGGCTCACTGATCAGAGACCAAGGATGTGGATCCAAAGGTCAATCCTATCAAGCTTGTAAGAATAATGAGGCTGTTTATTTTAGTTTAGCCCTCTTCACAATGACATAATCATCATTGAAGATCAGCGGGCGTCTTATGTACACATCATCTCGTTTTGTTTTACTAGGAAATTTAACATGGTAGAAATCATCATAAAAATCAATTAGAGACTACATTCTTATCCAGTTCAGGTCTCTTACCCACACCTACCCATGCCTCATTATAGCTGTACATTAAGAATATCTCCTGTATTCGAATGTTACCATTTATGGAGACATCCATGTTCCTAATGTACAATTGTAGTGTCATATGGGTAGCATTCTCGTAGGCAGGAGATCTGAATTCATTCTCATCTCTTAGACCCCGGCTTTTCAACAAGGCTTCTCTCACCACTTTCAGGCAATAAGGCTCATCAGAGAGAATCCAAAAGATGAGAATCCTGTCACAATCTTGAATATCGGCTGTATCTCTTTCCTTAGTTGCAGAGCATATTGGTTGGGAACTTAGGACCTGTTTGGTTCATAGGAATAAGAGTATGGAATTGGAATTAGAATGGATCATTCTTTCCAATTCCAACTGTTTGGTTTGGTGGAATCGAAATTTTATTCCCATTCTCATTCTTGATGAAATGACATTCCTCCATTTAAGAGAATAGCCATTTCCTCTCCCTCCCCCCCAACTGATTCCATTTCCCATTTTGATTCATGTCTTAACTAAATAGATTATGGGGAATAAATCATTCGACTTGATTCTGATGGATTTTGATTTCGATTCCAATTTCAATTTTGACTGTTAACCAAATGGACCCGATGTTCTTCAATCCAATTTATGAGAACAATACCAGAAGTGTTATCTAACCATTCTGAACCAAATGGATAACTGTGGTAATTGATTGTAGAAGATAGTAAAGATTGAGGGGGGAGGTGGAACTCACACATACGGCGAGAGGGAGACTCCCATATGGTGAGAGGGAGATCTTAACTTCTAATCCTATTTTATATAATCATTTCATTGACAAACCAACGCGATAAGATCTTTTAAGGAGAAGGCTTTGAGCTTGCACATTTTACCCTTTGATTATTGCTATTTTTCTTTTGATTCTGGCACCAATGGTCAATAGATGGGTCTTAATTAAAAGATGTAGGTATGCATATATGTATATTACTATGCTTATTTAGCAAGAGAATTTATGTTTGCATAAGCTTTTGCTCTCGAGCTTTGCTACTTTGGGCAGTGAAAAACAAAATCGAGTCAAAAAGTATTTTGATAATATAGTAAGAGTTGCTTCAAAAAACGTTTATATATCTATATAATGCATGGTTTTTAAAAACGAATCAGTGATTGAACAGGTCAGGGGTCCGGTTACTGATTCGAACGGCTGGCCTGTTTTGATAAAAAAATAAAAAAAATTAAAAAATTGCAAAACAGTCAAACCGTTCGAACGGTTAATCAACCGATTCAGCAGCTTGCTGACCAAAATCAATGGTTTTGGGGGAAAAAGCAGTTTTGAAGGAAAATGGGACCGGTCAAATGACTGGTTCCTGGCTTTTCCTGTCCGTCCGTCCAATCCGGTCCGATTTTGGAAACAGTGATATAATGAAGCAATGTCATTGATGTCAGAAGCTCTCTTCATCCTCTCTACCTCCTTCAAAATCCTTTTCCATTTTTTTTTATATTTTATTTTCATTTTTCTCAAAGAATATACAACTTTCGTTAGGAGACGTTTTATCTTCCAAATACCTCCATGTCAAATGACATTAGAGAGAGAGAATAAGGGGGTCTATCCAATTGACATTAAGGTTCAAAGTAACAACACGTATTGACCTGTATCGGTCGATATGTACCGTATCGGAAGTACTCCGATATGCCCCTACAGAGGGTGTATCGAGGTTTTGACCAATTCAGAGAGTAAAAGAGCCTTAAACTGGCCCCCCTGAACTGATTTTGAAAAAAATAAAAAAAAGACCGGTACTGTCCAATATGCCCCATATCCATATTTAGAACCTTGATTGAGATCAGAGAATAAGGGAGAGGGGCTAGATTTAGGAAGAAGAAATCCGCCATTAACAAACGTCAATCCAAAATTGAAAGTTCTTCTCCCATAGCTGCAAACGCCATTCATGAACAGCAAACCATCACTGACATGGACTACGGTCCACCTAAGGCTGTAAATGGATTGGATTTAGATCAAATTCAAGATTATTTTAATCAGATGTAGGTTTGTCACTGATCTGGGTTTGGCTCAACTTGAACCTTGACCTGAACTGAGGAGCCCCTAACTGAAAACGACCCAACATGATAAAAATAGAAGTTAATGGGTGCTCAGATCAAATATGCTTATATATGAAGATGACCATTTCCTAACATTACTCTGTCCATTTTTAAATACCATGCCTTTTATAATTAAATAGATTCACCACTGTGATTACTTGCAAAGAGATTATAACTAAAGGCATGACAAACAAGCAAAATTGAATTAAACTTTTTAAAATAATGAAAAATGTAAATAAAATGTTTTTCATTGATCATGGAAGGATTTTGCCCAGTTGGGTGCAGCTCAAGTCAACCAATCTGCAGAGAATAAACATGATAAAAATAACTACAAACCAGAGATACTCACGGTTCAATGTGTGTGTCCATGCTGTGGTCTAAACTCAACTCCTTCAATGGTAATCCCTGTTTTGCGATTATAGTTACTTGTTTCCTTCACATTTATCACCACCTCCCCATCATCTCCCTCGGTAGTAAATTCCCCCAACTCGATCTCCAACCACTGACTACCATCTCTTCTGCACGGATACTTGATATCAGGTTCAGACGGCGGATTAGGCAACATCTTTATACGGTGCAGAAAATGGAGGCGCTTTATTTGAAGAGCCACTCTGGGATCGACACCTTCCTTCACATTACAAGCTATATTCTGACGAGACTGAGATAATATCTTTCCTCTGTAAGAAACTTTGATCTCCCACGGTTCTCTATCTAGCCCATACGCTCCTCTATCAAAATTCACGACGAGACAAGCAACATAATTTGTTTCCGGGGATAACATGCGAGAAGGAATCGCTGCAGTGATATCCATCCACCATACCTCTTTTAGGTGAACCACCTCTTTGAACCTGTACGATACATCAAAATTGTTATTTTGGGGATTCTACATTTTTACTCAAAATAACCTATTTGACTTAGGCACATTCGTTTCGGTAAGTTATCTGAGTACCATATTCTTTTATTTTTCATGTAAATAAGGCAATGGCCATAAAAATCCATTTATTGAAAAAGGCATTTTTGTCCCATTCAAGTGCCGGCAACTTTTCCCCTAGTGGGAAAATTAATTACCTACCTAGGAGATGGATATCAATTATCCGAATAAATAGTATCCAAGAAAATAAACTTTTCAGATCCCCACATAAATCTGAAAAAAGAACATGAGATTTTTGATCAATAGAAACCAAAAACTCATTGACTAACTTTCCCCCCTCTCAAAATCCGAAAAAAAAACACTCCCTTAAGTAGAAATGCACAACCACATTTCAAAGTACTCTCTTATCTGGGGATTACTTGATACCATAAAATGCTTGCTGCACCAAGTATAGACAAACACTGATTTTCATCTATGAAATCTTTGTTATTAGCTGAAAAGCTTACTTCTTCAATGCTAATTCATGTTCTTTTTGGCACGGCCCCAGCCCGGCCTGACGAACCTTGAGCTATACGGGCTCAGGGCTGTGCTGGAAATAACAGGTTGGGCTTCTGGGCTGTGCTGGAAATAATCCACTTTGCAATCCATACCATTGGATTGCAGTCTCTAGGCAGCTATGGCCATCACCAAATTCTTTGTTGTCCTATTGTACTTATGGCTTGCGTGCAATGCTATTGTATTCCAAAATCAATTGTGGGATCCTAAATTGATACCCCGAAGGGCTAATCTTTTTATTACAAATTATTGGAATGATCAGTCCATAAGCGCTACTGTATTGAGCACTACTATACCTGTGCTTCAATGCTTTCAAAATTGGACCGGATTAGATGGTCAGATCAAAAAATCAACAACTGGTTACATCTGTTTAACCCCAAAATTGTTTTTTAGCTAAAAAACCATTGATTTGATTAGTAAACTACTGACTTAGGTGGTCGAATCATCAAACTGTTTAACCCAAAAACAGTTTTTGGCCATTTTTTTGTTTTTAAAATTTTAATTTATTTTTTATTTGAGCAAATTATCCATTCAGACTGGATGGTCGGACCATTCGAATGGGAACCGGACCCAGAATAGTTCCATATTCAATCCGATTTTAAAAACCTTGCTGTACGCTCACAAATTCACTAAAAGGTGAAACCGTGGATAATGTTCACAAAAGATAAAACTTGAAAAACAAGCAACTGCAACAATGATTACAAATGACAGAGTGACAATAGTGGGAGCTTGCGAGCATGGGGTAAAGCGAATCTATTCCACGAATAACAACTCGACACGCGTCAAACATCCATGCCCGTAACGAACTAACGAAACTTTAATTCTTGATAAATGTGTGTGAAATTGACGCTTTTAGGATGGTCTCTTAAGTGAGATGGAGAGACAAGACAAAAAAAGACATCAACCAAACGCCTGCATTTCGTCCAAATCCATTAGCATTTGACATTATATGGGAGTTTTGGGAGTTTTTTTTTTTTTTCTTTTTTTAAGGCTGCCTTTCTTTTCTTTGCGATACAAACGCTGAATCGAGGTATTTTTACGTTTGTGAGTGTTTGTTTGGAAGAGTGCATTACTGCATCGATTTTTTAGATGCAAACTTACTCTCTTTGACTAACGATGTAAATAGAGTATATATTTGTGGTGTTGTTCGACCGAACAAAAATAGTCGTTCGAGTGACATCTAACTGTCGGAGGTCTTTTTAGGTGGAGCTCTGATCAAATGCCATCAGCAACAACAATGAAAACGGTAGGCACCGATTAAATATAAGCCAGATCAAGTCATTGAATAAAGAAATGTAGTGTTTTGCAGGTCCTAGGTTGGAATAACACTAGAGTCCCAAGCTCCCAGCTTCCATTTATTTAACATTCAAAGAGAGAGAGAGAGAGAGAGAGAGAGCACCGAATTGATTGATCAGAGAGGAAGGAAGAAGAATAAGAAGAAGAAAGAAGAAAGAGAGAAGAAGAGGAGTTTCGAAAAGGAGCACACGATCCTCTTATGATGTGATCTTGGTTAGAATGGACGGTCCAAATTTGATCGAAGCTGGTCTGATGGTTATTTGACCAAAAGTTCAACACAATGGAGAATAGGTAGTTAGAGCATTTATGTTTGCTTTCATAGATTGCATCGATGTCAACCAAACGCTAGCAAATTTGTATGCACATTTACCTCAATTCCAAACAAATGAGAAGAGTACAAAAAACAGACTAAGCTATGAACCAACATTGCATTCATGAACCAAGATGAAGGCAAATATGCAAGGTACATATTTGCGTTTGCATTGGAAACAAACGCAGCCTAAGTCTCAGTTTGAAAAAAATACAAATACAAATACGTAGAGCACTGTTTTCAAAATCGGACCGGATGGTCAGACTAGAAAACCGGTCACCGATCACATGATCGTTTTGTTTTTCCCCAAAACCGTTGATTTTGGTAAGAAAACCGTTAAACCGACCGATTAACTATTCGAACAGTTTTGACCGTTTTTCAAAATTTTATTTATTTTTTATTTTTTTATCAAAACAGGCCGAATGATCGGACTGTTCAAACCAGTAACCGAACCCTTGACCTGTTCAATCACCGGTTGGGTTTTAAAAACCTTGACGTAGAGTGTAAAACCTTACATGTTGTATTATTTTGTATGTATTTGCATTTTACATATTTGTATTTGTACTCATTCCAAACTGAGCCCAAAATCCAATTCTGTCCATTATTGTCCATTGCTCAGTTCTCAATGTGTTAATGTGCCGCATACTCAAAAAACGTGATAGAGGTTTGCACTCCACGTACCACCCAACCACTAACAACCACTAGCATCTACAATCCACAAACTACCTCTCACCAACAACACCAACCACAAGGTATTGCCACTTTGCTCATCTGGGTTGAGCCTTGGCTATTGGCCAGACATGGTTGCATTCGGCTTGTTGGTAGAATGGCTACAGAACACTATTTTGGAGGTTGCTTGCACCAATTTCTTAGCGTGTTTTGAACTGTGGGCATTTACTGAATAAACACTGCCACATAGGTGCCACTTCAACATTTCCCCCATTATGCGGATCCATACACATAGAGACTTGTAAAAGTAGGCATTGATTTATGTGCATGCCTACCGTTGGGGCGGGTAGGCATTTATTCATTGTTTTACTGATGTGGTGCATAATGGTGCATAGTGGCACCTAAGTGTCAATAAACAGGTTCATTAGTGCTTTTCTCGGTTTTGTAAACAAATCAAGTGCAAACGTTTAGTGAATAAACGCCCACCGTTCCAAACACATACTTAATCTAAGTGCTTCATTTTGTGGCAATGTAGAGGTTTTCTATGTCAGTGGTTGAATCATTACCCAAAATAAATAAATAAATTTGTAGTTGAATCATGAATGAGTTGAACGTAATAGGATTGAGAATTCGAATGATTCATTGAAGGGGGAATTAGCTATGACTGCATGGGTGATCGTGGGTTTGTTAGATGACGTTTTTGGAGGTTGGGGTGCATCCTGTTCCTATTGTTGATTGATGTAGAAGTAGTTGTAGTGTATAAAGTGTATAAAATTCTTCAAAGTCTGCAGAAGTTTATGGACAAACACATTAAGGCTATTGCACTTTGTCTTGTTTGCTCTACTTCTTCTTGGCCTATATCCTACTTAGGGCTTTCCTTAGGAGCAAATCCTAGGGAGAATAGGTTCTGGACTCCAATCATAGAAACTTACCTACTTACTACTTCTTTGTCTTTAGGATACTGCCTAGGGAAGTGAAGAAGCTAGAGAAGTTGATGAGAGACTTTCTTTGGGAACTGGGAAAATGAAAAAAAAACATCATTTGGTTAGATAGGAGATTGTTGGTAGAAGAAAAGAGGAAGGAGGTTTAGGATTAAGGAATGTGATAAAAAAGAATGTGGCTATGCTAGGGAAGTGGTTGTGGGAGTCGCCTTGGAGTGAAAAAGACTTTGGCATGAAGTAGTGAAAAGTATTCATAGTTGCTCAAAAAATGGAAATGATACTAGTGCATCAAGGAGAGCTAACTCGGCAACACCTTGGAAGGTAATCAACAGAATCCTACCATAATTCCTCAATTGTGTCAGGTATGATATTTGTTTTAGTACTTCTGTTCGTTTTTGGTAAGACATTTGAGCTGGCTTTAAGATTTTTTTTCTCTCATTGTTTCCTATTTCATTGTATAAAAGTGAGGTGATCTCAAAATTCCTTCCTTCTCCTTTAAACCTGTTGGCTTTGTCTTGGGACTTCGGTTTTCATAGAGGGTAAAGGGGTGGAAATTTTAATTGTATGTCTAACTTGCTTTGCCTCCTTGATAAAGTGTGATTGGATCCCTCGTTGTCATATTAAAGAATCTGGACCCCTTACCCCAAAGGGTTCTTTTCTTATGGTTCCTTTTCAAAGTCACTTTGCAACACCTCCTCTCAACAGGCCTTCCCTGCTAAAGAAGTCTAGTTTAGGCCGGTTCCCCCCTAAGGTAATGGTTTTTTGTTTGGATGTGTGCCATGGGAAAGTTAATACCTTGGATAACTTATAAAAGAGAAGACCCTTTCTCTATATCTCTCCAAACTAGTGCACTCTTTGCAAATCTCATAGTGAGGACTGTTATCATTTATTTCTTTCTTGTGATGTCACTGTAGAGCTTTGGGTTTGGCTTTTCTCCTTATTTTGGTGCATGTGAGAGACACCATCAGAAATAAACTTGCTGTTCAACCCGTCTACCTTATCTTGGCCCCAGAAAAGAGGAAGAAGTATGTGGAGGTGTGCAAGAGCAGTTTTGATTTGGACAGCTTGGAAAGTAAGGAATAATAGAATATTCCACGAGAAGGAAAGGAGCATCCGGGCCTTGAAGGGTTGCATCATGAATAAAGCAATACACTGATTAAAGTCTATGGAAGTGTTCCATCCTTTCTCCTTTAATGATTCATTTGCTTCACCAATTAAAACAATCAGCCAATACACCATAGGACCTCCTCTTGAATGTGTTTAGTACTTCAGCCATTTCATCTAAGGTTCAAAGTATCAATATGATATGCCCCGTATCAAACGTATCATATCATATCTTTTGGTCCCCGATACACCTATTTATACATGTTTAAAATCGAAACTTGAAAAAAAAACTAAAAAAAATAAAATAACATGGTTTAAAGTACCAATACACCTGTGTCAAAATACAAAGATGTATGAATACTTTGAACCATGAATTGGATCCTTGATCATGAGTATGGAAAATAGTTATAGTGCCTGATTGCTAACCTAACATAACCCTCCTTAACCCAGGCTTGGGATGGGTGGTGCAACACAAGTGCACGCTGACAGAGTTAAAGAGAACACTGGTAATTATGTTTAATTATAGTTCTTTTGTTTGGCCCATCAACATAGGTTTGTCAATAGCTTTGGTTTGGCCCAAGACATTAAGGGCCCGTTTGGTTTACAATCGGAATCGAAATCCTTCAGAACCAGATTGGAATGTTCTATTCCCATGGTCTACTTGGTTCTGACAGGAATGGGAATGGGAATGAAAATCAGCAGGAATGAAATTTTATTCCCAAGGGAGAGGGAGGGCAGGGAAGGGCCAGTCCTTCAAATGGGGGAGTGTTATTTCAGAAGGAATGGGAATGGGAATGGGACTCCAATCCCGTCCAGCCAATCAAATGGAATTGGAATAGCCCATTCTGATTCCGATTCCAGATCCCTATTCCCGCGATCAAACAGGTCTAATTGAAAATGACCCAACATGACGAAATAGAATACGATTATCAAACCTGAGTCAATCTTATGGGGCCACGATTCTAACCTAATCTGACCTGTGAATAGCCCTTTCGTTAGTGAGGGCTATTCACAAAGTGACAAAACTAATTCTCTAGTCCGTGAAACGAAACTTAGTTGAATTGAATCTACATGGTTGGATAGAATTCAGATTTACTTGTTGTAAGATTCAATTGGACTCTTGCTCAATCACAGATTAGGGGTTCAGACAATGGAATCAGATTTGAATCCAAGTCAGTTTAATCACAGCCCAACCTGTTTACAGTCCTATTCTTTGATAAACATTGCATGGAAACACAATGCACCCTTTTGTTCAGTCCAAATCTCTTACACTTAAGCTTACACTTTTATGATAAGTTGTAATTAACTAATTGGAATTCATCAAAATTCATGGGGTAGTTTTGATTGCTCAAATTCTCAAATATGAAAGAAAGGTATGATACTAGAATTTGACCAATGGATCCACCACTGTGAATTTTGATGAATTCCCATTGGTCAGTGTACGACTAGCAAAGTGTAAGTACAACAGATCTGGACCGTTTTACCTTGGAAAGGAAGATGGATGGATAAAAAAACATTTCTCATTTTTCAGAGGATTGGAAAGAAAAACTAACCTTGATTCTGTTGATGGTATCCAATCCCAATACCTGTTGTCATTTTCCCATATAATCTCAAGCTCTCTTGCACTCAGCAGGCAGCATTTCTTACCGGTTGATTTTTCCAGTGAAAAGAACTGCCATTAGAAAAGAAAAATGTATTTAATTGGCTTTCTTTTATGAACTTGTTCCCATAGAAGCAAATATTTATTCATTTTTCTCTTTTTAAGACTTACGTATTCTATCCTCTGTGATTTATTGCAAGTTAAAGGGGTTAAAAGGGCTACGAGTAAGCAAGAAATGATTTAAGCATCAATAGTTTAACAATTAATATGACAATGAACAGAACGGAATGTCGAAAGAGAATTCATATAGCCAACCCCATACGATTGGGACAAGGCTTGGATGATGATAATGACCTATGTATTGGGATGCTATAGATGTTGCTATACATGCAATCAACAATGAACAGTTGTGCCAAACTCATATCTTGGATGTTGCCTGTAACCTTCAAAATGGACAGGATTTGGTTAAATTCAATCTGAAAGCAACAACAGCCCAATCTGTAACATCCAAATCCAATCCAATCCATTAATCATGTATTAGCTGACCATAAACTTCTTAGGCTCAGTTTGGAAGGAATAAAATACAAATTTGTAGAGAGTAAAACCTTTTATTTTGTATTATTTTGCATGTATATATAAATTTGTATTTGTAGTCTTTCCAAACTGAGACATAGGTAATGGACCAACATTAAAAGCAATCAAAGTATGTCTATCTTTTGATCATAATTCATAAAAAAAAAAACTTGAGTAGAATTAGGGTTTTCCTATTCAGGTGTGTAAGTATGCACTATGTCTGCTAAAACCCCTTAATTATATTCCTTAAAGGGAATACCCTTTGATTTTGATTTTATGTCAAAGAGCTACTTTGTAAGGGTTAAACCTAATAACAGGTATAAGCAGTCCCATCAACTTGGACTCTTAGTGGGTTATAGCAATGAATGGGCCCCCACAATTGGTAGATAAATCATGGGACTCATATACCATTGGGTATTTATGTATTTAAACTTATACATCTTAACAGTGAGTCCCGTTAATCAGTAAAAAGTGGGACCCACTATATTGATTTAGTGATGGGCATGACCCACTTTAATATTTTAAATTTAAATATTTTGGCAATGGGCCCCATTGACAGGTGAGACCCACTAGTTTGATTTGATGATGGACATGACCCATTTGAACTTAAATATTTTGATAGTGGGCCCTACTGACAGATGAGACCCACTAGTTTGATTTGATAGTGGGCATGACCCACTTTAAGATTTTAAGCTTAAATATTTTGACAGTGGGCCCCGCTAACAAGTGAGACCCACTAGTTTGACTTGATAGTAGGCATGACTCACTTTAAGGTTCTAAAATTAAATATTTTGGCAATGGGCCCCGCTGACAAATGGGACCCACTTGTTTGATTTGATAATGGGCATTAAGGTTTTAAACTTAAATATTTTGACAATGGGCCCCACTAACAAGTGGGACCCAAAGGTTTAATTTGATAGTGGGCAGACCCACTTTAAGGTTTTAAACTTAAATATTTTGGTAGTGGGACCCACTAGTTTGATTTGATAGTGGGCATGACTCACTTTAAGTTTTTAAACTTAAATATTTTGACAATGGGCCCTGCTAACAGGTGGGATCCACTAGTTTAATTTGATAGTGGGCACGATCCACTTTAAGGTTTTAAACTTAAATATTTTGACAATGGGCCCCGCTAACAAGTGGGACCCACTAGTTTGATTTGATAGTAGGCATGACCCACTTTAAGGTTTTAAACTTAAATATTTTGATAGTGGGCCCCACTGACAAGTGAGACCCACTAGTTTAATTTGATAGTTGGCATGACCCACTTTAAGATTTAAAACTTAAATAGATAGTGGGTCCCGCTGACAGGTGTGACCCACTAGTTTGATTTGATAATGGGAATTCAAATTATATTTTAGTTATCTATTTAGATATATATTTTTATATAACCGAGGTGGATAAGATCCACCGGTTGAATCTTAACTAGTTCATGGGGTAATGTAATTCATCTTCTTAAAGTGGATAAGATCCACCTCATATGACAGTGGGTCCCTCTGTAATAGTTGGAGACAAACTGAAACAGTGGGATCCTAGGGGTCTGTCATTTACAAATGGAAATATTGGCTGCAGCAAACCAATATATCTATCCTCCTTCTCAGGTCTGGAACACATGTGGTGTCCCTCTTTTTAAGTGGATAAGATCCATTGACAGTGGGACCCAGCAGCCTGCCATTTACAAGTGGCAATATAGGCTGCCACAGTAACATATGTCCCCCTTTTTAGGTCTGCAACAGGTGGCAAAGTGCTAAACCAGCACACCTGTTCTATTTTTAGGTAGATAGTAGTGTGCAACAGGTGGCAATGTGCTGTTACAGATCAGCACACCTGTCCCACTGTATGTGTATTGACAACACTGTGTTAACCTACTGAAATACTTTGGGGTGGATAGGATCCACCAATATATCAGAGGCTCCCCAGTACTAATCCTTTTTTTTTTTTATTTTATACATCCTTTTGTGGTGAATAGTGAATAGAATCCACCGGATATATAAGAAAACAATTGAGATAAGAGAGATAAGAGTTGGAATTCAACAAAACTCTAGAGAGAGAGAGAAGGATTAGAGTAAATAAAGTTTAAGGATAGAAGATAAGAGATAAAATAATAAAAATAAATAAATAAAATATGTACCTGTGTATATTTATCCTCTTCAATCAACAAATCCCCTCCTCTATTTTTTCTGTTCTTTCCTTTCTCTCTTTCTTTTCTCTCATTTCTCTATCTTCCAATCTGTCGACCACCAATTTTCTTTTCTCCCCCTTATATAGAGGGAATTCATATTATATTTTAGTTATCTATTTAGATATATATTTTTTATAACTGAGGTGGATAAGAACCAGTGATTGAATCTTAACTAGTTCAGGGGGTATTGTAATTCATCTTTTTAAAATGGATAAGATCCACCTCATATGACAGTGGATCCCTTTATAACAGTAGGCAACAAACTGAAACAGTGGGGTCCTAAGGGTCTATCATTTACAAATGGCAATATTAGCTATAGCAAACCGGTACATTTGTCCTCCTTCTCAGGTCTACAACACATGCTGTGTCCCCCTTTTAAGTGGATAAGATCCACTAACAGTGGGACCCAGTATCTTGCCATTTACAAGTGGCAATATAAGTTGCCACAGTAACATGTGTCCCCCTTTTCAGGTTTGCAACAGGTGGCAAATTGCTAAACCAGCACACCTGTTCTATTTTTAGGAAGACAGTAATGTGCAATAGGTGGCAAAGTACTGTTACAGATCAGCACACCTGTCCCATTTTTAGTTCGGGATGGATAGGATCCATCGAGATATCATAGGCTCCCCAATACTAATCCCTTTTTTTTTTATTTTATACATCATTTTGTGGTGAATAGAATCCACCGGATATATAAGAAAACGATTGAGATAAGAGAGATAAGAGTTGGAGTTCAATAAAACTCTAGAAAGAGAGAGAGAGAAGGATTGAGAGTAGATAAAGTTTAAGGATAGAAGATAAGAGATAAAATAACACAAGTAAATAAATAAAATCTGCACCTGTGTATATTTATCCTCTTCAATCAACAAATCCCCTCCTCTATTTTTTTTCTATTCTTTCCTTTCTCTCTTTCTTTTCTCGCTTTTCTCTATCTCCTCTCTTTTCTCTATCTTCCAATCTGCCGACCACCAATTTTCTTCTCTCCCCCTTATATAGAGGGAGACAGTTATGGGGAAGGGAGGTTAGAGCAACCTCCCCATTATATATTTTTAGTCCTAAACAGTCTATAAATTGGCTGTATGTCTTTGTAGAAAAACCATGTCCATATGGAAGATTATGCCATGATATCCAGCTGAAAGCCATTCATTCCATTAAGATTCCACATAGATTTACATTGCTTCTATTGCGATTTCATAGGGGGTTTTTGGACACTAAAAGGTTTTGTTTAATAAGGGCGTAATAATCTCTAAGAGTAAGGGGATATGTTTATTATGTTAAACAGCGGAAGAATATAACTATGATGTGTTGATCCAATCCATGTATACAATCAGGTGAGGTGCTTGGATGTTGGTTTCAGAATTTTCTGTGATGGGTAGGGTTAAGGTTAGAAAAAATTCAGTTGGGTCATATCATGGTTTTCCAACCATCATTGACCCAGACAATCAGACCACTTGGCCAAGAAACTGTTAGTCAACCAGTTCCGTTTCACCCTTGAATAAAAATCTTGCTAAAAACTGCTATCTTGATCAGCAACCTGCTGACCTGGATGGTCAAACCGTCAACTTGTTAGACCCAAACAACGGTTTTTATTTTAATATTTTTTATTTATTAAAATTTGAATAGGTCATCTGTTCAGACCAGACAATCGAACCGCTGACTGGAAACCGGTGGCCAAAGCGGTTCCGATTCTGGGTCAATTTTTAAAGCACTGCTACCTTTCCCTTTTTTTCCCTACTTTTTCCTTCAAACCAAACATAGCCTAATGGACGTCAGTTTGTGGTTTGTGGTGGCTGGAGGTGGTATTTTGGGTCGGCAGTCCAATGAGGAAATTAGAAAAAAAATATCCAAAATAGAAATGACTAACTCCTGCAATGACTTGTAGAAACAAGTATAACAAACCCCAAAACTCTCAGTAAATCAAATTAGAATATCTATGAAGGGACCACGATTTCAAAGAAAGAATCCATAACCTGTCCATATATGGAAACTGTAACAGGTTGCAACCCAAAAGAGAGATCAAAACTCTCTCAAATCAGATCGAGATCCAAATCAGCAATGGATAACAGCTGAATGAATAATGGGTCCAGGCAATCTAAAATTCAAGTTTTCACTTGAACTAACTGCTATTGATAGAGGAAACAGGAAAACTAAAATCCGGTTGCGCAGCTTCAAGAAATCAGCAGATTAGGGCTGATCAAAATAGCCCTAGTACCACTCCGCAAACAGAGAAGAAAAGGATTCTTCGTACAGAAAATAAAACCAGAAAATTAGCAGCCTAAAGCAAGTGGAAGAGAGAAACAAGAGAATCTGTATGAGTGTGTCTGCAATGAAGACATCACCCGGAAAATCAGTATTTATACTAGAAAAGAATGAAAGAACCATTCTGTCTTCTCATAAAAGAATAATTACAGAGATATCAAAAATGATCTAGTGTACAAGTTAAATGATATAGTTGTGCTTAGAGAAAAGGCAATAACAGACCATATCATCCCTCAACTCCTCTACATATCCATCCTATGATCCATCCCCAATAATCCTGTCTTAATTGCATCATCCAATTTACAACTGGATATTGGTGCAAAAATTGCACAAATTGCAGCATCTTCCTCCTATCTTAACAATAAAATCTTCCTACCTCTATTCTTTTACATATAAAGTGGGAACCACATCAAATTGCTTTCTACGAAGTTTTTTTGCAAGTGTATGATGCAGTTTCTTTAACGAAGAGCATCATCAAGAAAAAAATCCCTTTTCCTTCTTCAGAGAATGAAGAATTACATGAAATTATTTGATTTTTCAAGAGAAACTTTCAAAGAAAAAAAAAAAAAAACGAATAAGCAGAGGGGGGGGGGGGTTAATGGTTTACCTTCCTATCGCCATCGATGAGTATACCATCGCATAGATTTCTGTAGATCTCCTTCTTCGTCCAAGAATTGACCTGAGAACCCGACCTTTTGAGAATTTCCTGGTAATCCGGTGGCAGCAATTTCTCATGATCATCACCAGATTCCGAAGTGGGTACGAGTGTCTTCTTTCTTGGAAATAAGCAAGGGGGTAAAAGAGCAGATGGATTTTCCAAACAGGCCATGATAGATTGATCGATGGACAAAGATTTTGAGCGAAAGAGAGGATGTTGAAATCTGGTTCTATACTTCCATGGAAGAATAAAGGTTTGAGTAATGGGCTTTAGACTAAACCGTCATTGGGCAACGCCAAGACTTTTCAATATTAAATGGACGACAAACGGCTTTGTGAGTTCTGGGTAGAATATAAAAATCACCCTTAAATTTTCCGACAATCATATAAACCTCTCTTTTGATATTTAATAAAAACCTCCCCTGTAATTGACCTAGGCTAAGAACCACACCAGGAAGCACTTATTTGGTTTTTGGTTGAATAATCCCCAAATAAGTGTTTAATCCAAGCTGTGTTGCAGCCCATTCCTATTCATTCGATGATTATTATTCAGTATCCCATAAAATTAGTTTGGAAATTGATAAGTAAATAAAATTAGTTTGGAAATTGAAACGGGGAGGATGCGGTTTATAGAAGGGATTGCTAATAGATTATGGGGGCTGTAATTTCAGATTTCTGCTGCGAACTGCAATGACAGTGAAAATTTTTGATGGGTCAAGTCTGAGTCAAACCCTCATCCTTATAGATGGTGTGCTTGGCATCGCTTTGCTCGGTCGAAAGATCTAGGTGTAGTCTGGGATTTCGGGTAACAAGATTTTGTGAATTTGATTTTGTCCAAGAAACTCGGCTACTTTTGAACTATCTAAATTTAGGTTCTCATATTGAACTACCTAAATTTGAGAATGACCCAACCCAACCCGGAAAAAACTGGGTTGGGTCATGGTCAAGCCGTTGACCCGATTGCTAGGTCTAATTGGGACTATTTATGCATTGTTAGAAGTTTCCACTCTTTAATTTTTAGTAGTTAGTCTTTATTATTTGAATTGTTAAATGTTCAAGTTTTTTCATTTTATATTTGAATTTTTAAGGTTATTTCCTTTAATTTTGGCAATTTTCATATATTTATTCTTCATTTTTTAAATTTTAATTATTTTTTGGATAACTCAAATTGACCCATGGGTCAACCCTAACCCGAACATTTAGGGTGAGGGTCTACCATTTGGCAACCCAACCCAAAGTTTCTTGACCCAACTTGAACCCGACCCGCCCAACCCAATTGCCAGGTTTAGATTAAAGAGTAAATTAAAAAAAAGTATAAGGATAGTTGATTATAACAAGAAAGGGTTTGTAATAATATTATCCTCCTTTTTATTTGGCAAGTTGCGATGTACAATCAACCAAGTTATCTATAATAATAAAATAAAATAAAAAATGAAAAGTAGAAAAGTTTTTTTTAGAAAAAGTAGAGAGTGGTGGCAATTTCTATTGGAAATTGTTGGTTTCAACTTATTACAGTAATTTATTATGATTTGAGCTTTTAAGAGAGAAAGTAACACTAAACATTTATGGATGTGACCAGAATTTTTTTTTTTTTTTGTTAAAAGATAGATTCATTCATTGAAAGAAACAAGATCCAAATACAAGACATTGGGACCAGCCATTGCCTCCGACTCAAAGACATTAAGAGGGTTGTGAACCCAACAACCTTTAGGACAGTTGGTGCTAGAGAAAGAGTGGGCTATTACATTCAAATCCCTTTTAATAAAACACCATTTTACTGAGACAAAAGATGAAGCTAATTGTAGAATGTCATCAAACATAAACCAAATATCTGAATGGGTCGAACTTGAGTTTGATTTGAGTGCCTGAATCAAAAGCAGACTGGCACTATGAACTGCAATCGAAGTGAGACCAATTTTCTTGCCATGACGATGGCAAAGGATTATGAGAATAATGCTGATCTTGGGGGACCTAAATCTGATTGAGCTGCCAAAAAAGATCCTCTGCTATCCTTGATCAAAAGCTGCTGTCTGTCCATATGTGGTCAAAACTTGTTTGAGGAGTGTTGTTTTGTGGCTTCAGAGACTGCCACTGGATCCTTGATTGGGTGCAGAGAATTCCTGAATAATTTTGAGAGCACGATATAGTTAAGCCAGGATTTGTCAGTAAATCTTTGAAAACCTTTGTATTTCTTCTAATCCAAGTGCACCCACGAAAAACAATGAAATTAGAGCAAGAGTGAGCTCTAAGCTGTTTATCAGAGGTTGGGTCAAGAGTCGTAGATTGAAACCAATCCCGAAGTTGATTAGGGGAGTTAGAATCCAAGCGAAGCCCAAGGGGAGAGCCAAACCAGATTGCTCTGATTTACTTGCATAGTAAGGAAGATTTTTATTTTCTAGAAAGAGTAGATTATTCACAGATGGAGCTCTTCTACAGCCTCTAATACCCAGAATTTTTTATTTCTCTCTCCTGCACTTAGACTGGCTGAGAAGGCCTCTAAAACAACAAGGAAGAGGAAAGGGGAGAGGGGGTCTCCCAGTCTTAGACCTCTCGTTGGCTTAATAGGTTGACTAAGGGACTCATTGATCAAAATCCTATACAACACCGTTGATACACATTCCACTATCCAACTCGTCCACTTGGATTCAAAACCCATCTTTAGCATCATTTTTTTAGAAAATGCCATTCTATTACTCTATCATACGCTTTCATCATGTCTAGCTTCAAAGCCATATGGATTTTCTCTTTCTTTTCATAAAGTGCATGTTCTCATTAGCTACAAGAATATTATCAGAGATTAATCTACCAGCCATGAAGCACTTTGAAAAGGACTGATCAGTTGGTCCATTACCTACTTTATTCGGTTCACTAACACTTTTGTGATCAGTTTATAAGTGGTGTTACTGAAGTTGATGGGTTTGAATTGGGCCACACTTTCAGGATTGGGTACCTTGGGATTTAACATTATAAATGTGCTATATATTTTTAGGGTTTTAGCAGATAAGGGCAATTTTTTTCCTTAATATCAATAAAAAATAATATTTTTATATAATAACTAAAAAAGAGTAACTTTTTTGGAAAAATATCAAGAAAGGGCATTGTTGCTCGTCTTCCTCCTCTTCCTCTGTATTCATGCGAATGGATGTAACTTTTTTGGATAAATATCAAGAAAGGGCACCAATGCTTGTCTTCCTCCTCTTCCTCTGTATTCATGCGAATGGATCATAAGATTCCGGTTGAGTTATAACAAAAAATGCTCTTCACATCCCATAAAGCAAATCGGCAGCCGCATTCAAGTCTCTGGCTTGTTTGGCAATCTTCGCCAAGGTGTAGAAGGGATTCGCTGTTGTGTTGGTGGCACCATGGTAAGACGCACCGAGGAAAACGAAGACGAATTCGAGCGAGTTGGGCAGTAGAAGCATGATCACTTGACCTGTAAATGAATTCCTTTTGCTTCGTTGCAGTCTCCACTGGAGCAATTGGAGCCATTATAGTTGTAGAAATAAGTTTCAGAGAGAGAGAGAGAGAGAGAGAGAGAGTTCTGGTTTGAGGTTGACTGGGATCCTGAGGTTGTTGATGTCACTTTGACTAAAAAAGCAAGAAGACATTCCACTATGCCACTTATGATTTTACCTAACATGGTTTCTCATGAGGACTTCGGTCATAGTTGTCACCGACAAACTTAACCTACCACGAATATAGAGGCAAAGGAGGAAAATGAGCAACCGTGCCCTTTCTTAATATTTTTCCAAAAAAGCTATCATATTTTAGTTATTATATAAAAATATTATTTTTTATTGATATAAAGGGCAAAAAGTTGCCCTTATCTGCTAGAAACCCTTTATTTTTTCATTTAACTCCCTTGTTTAGAAAAACTCCTTTATGACTTTACCACCGTAGGACCAACACTATTCTTATATTTTTGAAAAAAAATAATTTTGGAAGTCCATCGGGCCTCAAAGCTTTTGAGGGGGTCATTTGCTTGAAAGCAATAATAATTTCTTCTTCACAAACCGACCTTTCAAGAGCTACAACTTAAGCATGCATGGGTAGTGCTTCTATCTATGTTTGCAAGCAAATCCTTTGAGTTTCTACAACCCTCACTCGTAGATGGCCCAAGAGATTTCCTTGGAAAAATTTAGTGTTCTTATCTTGCTTGCTATTAGCTCACCCATGAGAAATTTTAGGTGGTGTTCAAAACCATGGTCATCTCGTAGATGGCCTGTTTCGGTCCATGCCATAGGATGACCATGACATTCAATTTGGTATGGATGAGACTAGTCTACAATATATCATGGACCGGCCCCGTCCACACCTCAAAATCTCCTCAACACACATACACACACATATATATCATGGTAATAATTGGTCCATGGTGATTTTTTACTTTCTACTTGATATTGTACATTGCCTCCTTACATTTATTGTTGGAAGCTCCTTCTTTAATAAAATAATAATAATTTTTTTCATGTTAATATTAAATTTTCAATGTTTTTATCAATAAAATAATATTTTTATTTTTTAAATCATTTGATTACCATTTTGTTAAAATAAATATTACTTTGGTTAATATTAATTTATGGATGCCTATTTCAATCTATTTTGTCATATAAAGTATACAAGTTAAACACTTGTGATCGACTATGTAGATCAATTCATAAATTATATATGAGATACATGGAATCAAAAGGTGTGTGCGTAGATTGAATTAGTCCATAACTCCATATAATCTACCCACAACTTAGAACAACTATGGACTATGATGTAATATGGATTGGTCTTTGCCACAACAGTGTGATGTAGACCAATTCACACCTACCAATTTCTCATCCACGTTACAAAATACTCCCTTATGGGAACCGGCTGTTGTAATCCCCTATGCCATCCAAAGCAAAGGGGAGTGGTCTTGGAAAAGCATTGATAAAATTTTCAAGCCACCTTATTTAATAATTATGCATAAGGAAAAGACAAAAGAGGAATTGACATACACAACAAACTTGAATAGTAGTATTAGTAGTTGTTTTATTTAGGATAAATTGTTGTGACCTCCACTAAAGTTTGGTATTTTGTAATTATCTTCCTTGAACTTTTTGGCATAGCAGCAAAGTAGACCCCTTCTGTTAGAATCCTCTAAAACGAGGCATAAAATGTCCAAAATACTCTTGCAACTACTTTTGACCAAAATGTTTATTTTCCAAATTTTCTTTTCATATGAATTTCTAGCCCAAGCCCTTCCAATCTCTTTTCTGAATTTAATTTTATTTTTCAAATTTGCCCTTCATATCAATCACTCAAAGGCAAAACTACCACATTAAATTTTATTTTTTCTGGTTGATTATAAATTTTGTATTGTTTTTTCCATAAAAAATGAGCCTCAGTAATAATTGTATGGGTATTTTGGACATTTTTCATATCTTTTGTTAGATGATTCTAATGGAGGGGATCTACTTACAACCATGTAATAAGGTTCAGGGGAGGTGATTACAATTACGGAACTTCAAAGAGATTTCAATAATGGTCCAAAACTTTCCCAAAGTTTTAGAAATTTACGCGCACAAACACACACACATATATATATATATTAATAGTTGAAAAACTTTCCAATAATATTTATGCAAGAAAAAGACAAAAGAGTTTGGCGTTGGATATGCATTATAGTAGTTTTTTTTATATATTGGTAGTTGGGATAAGTCTTAGTAACATATTGCTAAGCTTTTTAATTCACAAGAAGACAAAAGAGTAGTTGGCTTGGATATGATGTAAATATGGGATAATAGTAGTAGTTTTTTATAAGATAAATTGCTGAAACGTCCCTTGAAATTTGGTAACTGCAATCATCTCCTCTAAATTTTTTGATATAATTGCAAGTAGACCCACTCTAGTAGAATCTTCTAAAATGTTAGTAGTTGGGATCTTGGATGGCATCTTATTATATGGAAAACCTATGATGCCGGAAAAGACATGGTACCAGATATTTACAAATTCTTAGAAGTTTAGTGCATATATCTTGACATGTCATTATTTCTTTTGTTCTTTTTAATTTTGTAATTTTCTTTATCTTTTATAAAAGATTTTCCATTTTTACATACAGGCACATGACTAGCTAGTGCCAACACATGGTTCCAACAACACCTCAACCTGTTACCGAAACTATACATCAAGAACATTTTCCATGAATGATAAGGGAGATGTTCTCACAAAGTACTTTTCACACTGATCTCATAGTGTGTCTTGGCAGCACATCAGGAACATCTTTTGTGCATGTATTTATTATCATGGGGAGATGTTCCAAATTAATGGTGGGATGTGACGGTAAGCTCGGCATGAGGAGCATTCTCTAAGGAGAAATGCCAAGTTTTTTTTTTTTTCGTGTGTGTAAAACGGACCCAAGTATGGGACCTTATCAACAGATTTGATGACAATTAATTAAATTAGTTAAATTTGATGACAACTGTGGGGATCAATGATAATGCCACATGGCATTGGGGCATTAATGCATTATTATCAGTACGGCCCATAGCATTAGGGGTGTTCATAAAAAATTGAAAAACTAAAATATCGAACTGAATCGAGCAAACCAAACCGAAAAATGTGATTAATCAAATCAATTGGTTTGGTTTTTTGTTAATCTAGAAAAAACTGGCGGTAATCCAAATCGGCCAATATACGTACTTAAATGCATAATATATATATATATATATATATATATATATTATTTACAATTACTATTTATCATATATTTATTTATAAGATTGTTATAAACATAAGATGCCAAAAAAAAAACCAAAGAATTAAACCGATCAAGTAATGGTATCGGTTCGATTTCAGTTTGAGAGTATGAAAAAACCGATAGAACTGATTCAATTTAAAGAAAAACGGGTCTGTTAACCAAACCGTAAACACCCCTACATAACATAAAGCACAGCCATCAAGTTCAAACAATCTACTCTTCTCTAAAAGATGGATTAATTCATTTAATTGAACTTTATGGCTATGTTATTGTCTGTGGAACCGATAATAACACTCCCATAAATTGCATATATATGGCTCATAACCACCTAATTTCTCACTTTGATTTATGGTTGGTGCGGGGGCATTAATTATCACCAAATTAACATAACCATCTCCGCCACTTGAAGGTCAAAGCCCCCTTCCCTTGTAGACTTTTTTTGGTCGCAGCTAGCTCTAATTCACAAGCAGCAGGGGAAGATTTTACAGGACACAGTTGATGATCTGGGTGGTCTGAGAAATTGCTCTCCTAAAATCCCTTCCAATTCTTTTTTCTGTCACAGCTTGAGCTCGGTTGTAGACTCGTTCTTTCAACCTGCTAATACATACCACACCATGGAGGGAAAGGAGATGGATATGCAGAAGAAGGTTTTAGATGAACTGAAAGAGCTACTAAAGTCTATAAAAACATTTATTACATAAGAAGGAGAGCAGCTGCTCAGAGGTAGTGATGAAGCTCTCAGGGAATTGTCTATCAGACTCCAAAGAATCCAAGCGGATGTTCAGGAAGCTGAGGCGGAGTCTCTCAATTTCATTGTAACCCCATCTGATGGCTCCAAGGGGATGCTTGAATGGTTTTTGGATGCCAGAGCCTTGCTTTATGACATAGAAGACTTCTTGGACAGGCAAAGCGCCAAAGTTCTCGCATTACGGAAGGAAAATGATAGAGATGGAGCTGCTACAGTTAACATCGGAACTCCCAACTCCCAACTTCAACATAGGAGGGGGAGATCTCCAAGAATTCATAACAAGGTACGCAAGTTCTTCCTAAATCACCTACTTCGCCAAAAAATAAGTTCATTTGAGAAGCGGCTTGAGGATTTAAGAACAAATTCCAATTCTTCTTCTAGTGAATCTACTAGGAGATCTGGTGATATAAGTCGACAGTCATCTGGCGATTCTATTTCGTCTGGTTTTAGTTCTGATGATATAGATCCACAACAATCCGCCGAGGAAGTAGAGATCTTTGGCAGGGAATCCGAAAAGAAAGAAATAATCGAGCTATTGCTAGAGAAAGATGAACAATACCGCGATTCTGTGATTTTGATTTCGATTATTGGTGCCGGGGGTCTTGGGAAAACGGCCCTTGCTAAAATTGTCTATGACGATGACAAGGTGAAGTCCCACTTTGAGATCATGCGTTGGGTACCTATGGGTGATTATGATCTTAGTTCAGATGTAAGTAAGATTGCAGAATCGATAATTAATTGGAAGTTCGGTACATATGGACAACACCCACGATTCTTTGCAACAACTTAAAGAACGTTTGCGAAGGAAGCGTTTTTTGATTGTGTTGGATGATATGTGGATCGATATCTGGTCAAAACTGTGGGGTTTCCTACAGAACGGGGCAAGGGGTAGCCGAGTTTTGGTCACCACTCGAAGCGAGGTTGCAGTTGCACGGTCAATGGGCATGAGCATGACCCACCTTCAGTACTATTTACAGCCATTGGGAGATAAAGCCTCTTTGTCACTATTTGAGAGTATAGCTTTCTGGGAAAGAAGAAAACCTGATTGCTCGCCGTTGGAAGATATCGGGAAGAAGATTTTTAAAAAAGGTGGAGGATTTCCTCTATTTGTTAAGGCGTGGGGAAGCATTCTCCTTATGGGGGATACAAAAAAAGAGTGGCAGCGTTTCTCTGAGAATGAGATATGGGAGGCTGCTAAGATTGGCCAGTGGCAACTTTATCCGCAGTTGAATGTCTGGAAAAATGTTTTACAATCACTTAAATCGGGTTATGTTAGGTTGCCCAGAGATCTAAAGAGGTGCTTAAAGTACTGCTCGCTATTCCCCAAAGGTTGTTGGATTGAGAAGGATGTCTTAATACAGTTATGGATGGCTGAGGGTATCACCCAAAGTGAGGATAAAGGTTGGGAGTTGGAAGATACCAGCATTGATTACTTTGAAAAGTTGGTGTCACAAACTTGTTTCTTTAGGGATGTTGAAAAAGATGAAGATGGGAAAATTTTTAGATGCAAGATCCATGAGCCATTCCATGATTTTGTGCGTGAACTTTCAAGAGATGAATATACATTAATTAAGGATGCAAAAGAAGGATTCAATCATCTTGGGAGGACTCGTCATTTGTCATTGCATTGGGATGTGGATTCAACAAGGAATCGAAGAAATCTTTGTTTTCCCACACTCTCGTGTTTTGGAGGTCTGAAGAAGCGAGATGGTGATGCTACAACTGTGAGTGGTACAAAACCTCTTAGCGCCAGCAATTTGCAAACACTGTTATGTTTTGGAGATCCAGGAAATCAAAATGGGAATACAACAATGATTTTGGGTAACACCAACAGTAATTTGCACACACTGCTATGTTTTGGAAATCCAAAAAATGGTAAGTTGCCAAATCGTCTCTTCTCACGTTTGAATCTGCTTCGAGCATTAGATTTGAGTTCGACTAACATTAAAGAACTGTCACATTCCATTAACAAATTGAAACTCTTGAGATACCTCAATTTGTCTTATACAAGTGTGAAAGGGCTGCCAGAATCAATTTGCGACCTTTGGTTTCTTCAGACATTGAAGCTTTCATATACATTACTTGGTGAATTGCCGAAAGAAACAGGGAAGCTGGTAAACTTGAAGCACCTGGAAATTGAAGGTACTCTTATAAACTATTTGCCTGTTGGGATAGAAAGGTTAACTAGAATCCAAAAGTTGAGTGAGTTCATTGTAAGTGATGGTGAAAGTAGGTGTATGCTTTGTGAACTTCGACCTCTAAGATTCCTCCAGGGAAAGCTAATCATTAGTTACTTGAGTAGACTTAAAAGCATTGAAGACACCCAAAAAGCAGACCTTGCTAACAAGGATCAAATAGATTGGTTGGTGTTGGATGCTAAGAAACACTTCAGCTTGCGGAAACTGGGTCGCAGCACGCATTTGGCTTCTCTTATGCTAGACCATATCCATAACGAGGACACCCAATTGAATTCATCCAATGAAATTGAGAAGATGACAAGGATGCGTGATGTGTTTGAAGGCATCAAACCTCATTCCAATTTGAAAAAGTTAGAAATATGGAACTACATCGGATCTGAATTCCCCTTTTGGATGAAAGATGCATCATCACTCACAAATCTTACCTCTTTGAAGCTCGTCAAGTGCTTGAAGGCGGAGCATTTACCACAACTTGGTAAACTGCAGAGGCTTAAATTCCTTCTCATATGTGAAATGGATGAAGTGAAAAGCATAGGCAATGAATTCTGTGATGAGGGTAACAGCACAGAATGCTTTCCAGAGTTGTTGAGCCTGGTTTTTGAGAGAATGCGTAAATTGGAGAGGTGGGAAGTCACAAGGGAGGTGGGAGATATGCCTAAATTTGAGGAACTCATACTCCGAGACTGTCCTAGCTTGATATCTCTTCCAAGGTTCCACAAAAAACTGAATAAACTAGAGATTTATAATTGCGAGTCACTTTCTCTTAATCCACCTCTACCATCAGTGGAGCACCTTGTTCTGAAATACAATGATTACATGGTGAATGATAAGCAGCGTTCTTTGCCCAACATTCCGGAGCTCAAATCACTGAAAATTACATTATCATCTGACCTCAGGAGCTTCCCGGAGGGCTTGTGCAAGCTCAAAGCACTCAATTCACTTGATATTCACTTTTGTCCCAAGTTAAGATCATTGCCTGAAGAGCTAAATCAGATGACGATTCATCGACTCTGTATCGTTGGCTGTCCACTTCTAATGGAAATTGATAGGTCGACATTATCCCATATAGCTGATATTGAAATCGACCATGTAAAGATCCAACACTATAACTAAATTGGCTCCCCCAAGGTACAGTTTTCTATTAATATATTTACCAATTTTCTGTTTAAATTCCACTCTTTTTTGTCATTTGCATTTAAATGAAACAAGAGGCACAAGAGGCTATACCTTATTCCAATGCAGTGTTTTGAAAGCCGTGGGAGGGGTATGTCTGGAAGGCGCCCCTCCAGACGAGACACCCCTAAAACGCCCTGAGGCATATGCCCGAGGCACTGACACCTCGTACACTTCAGTGCTTGAAACATAAGTCTCATTTGCTTTTTTCATGAGGTATGCTAGAGGTATATGACTCATGCACACATCATGTAAAAAGACAGAAAAAGAGAGAAAAAAAGAAAAAGAAAAAGGAAAAAAAGGAAAGGAAAGGGGAAAGAAAGCCCCCGGACCTATGCATCGCCATTTTTCTTAATATAAAAGATTTTATTAAAAATAAAAATAAAAGTTCTCCCACTTCTTTCTTCTTCCTCTTTTGCCTCCTTGTGTTGGGGAGACTACGCCTCTTATGTTCTGAACTACGCCTAATGCCTCTAGGTAGTGCCTTAGTGGAATACCTCACCTCACGCCTCCACATTTTAAAACATTGTTCCAATGTTTACTTGTGTTGGATCCATTTTTCTCGCAGATCCTTAATTAATGAATTTCTTTGAGTTTTTACTTTTTCCTGCATGAGAAATGTGAGAAAATTTGATTCCAGGCGTGGATTTATAACTTGAAGGCAAACCAAGCTCCATTTGGGATTATAATGGGACTGATTCATCTGTTGAGCTCATCAATGGCAAAGTTTTAAACTTTCGTACTGAGAGAATTATAAGAACCGTATTGTGCATGGTTTTGAGCATTGAAGAACAGGGCAAGGAAAGAAGTGATGATCAAGTCGATCTAGCAGGCATCCGATTCATAAGTGTGGAAGGCCTAATTCATAGGGAGAAAAACAAATTCAGTCGTAGACTTGATGGAATTGAAGTTCAGTTCAGTTGTTTTCTTTTCTCTTCTTTTTTCCTCCTCCTTAATCTAGAGTTGTACCGCATATTGTGAGGGATTGATGTTTGTTGTCATTTATATTTCTACAATTAGAGGCTGCTGATTTCTTTTACAGACGATATAGTTTATTGTTTGCCAAATGCCAATGCACAATTTTATTTTATTTATATCTATATTACTATTAGAAATACAAATGGGGTCTCATATTTTGGGACATTTTCTTCATTAAAATACCACTGTGGTCAATCCACGATGTCATAAAACTCACCATGATTTTAACCCAGGACCTTGAGGGGTCTCCTTTCCCCTTTTTCTCCCTCTTTCCCTCTTGCCTCTTCCCTACTGTCACAGGACACGGAAATGAGCAAATGCTCCCTGCGTTCAAATTTTGTTCCCAGGACCTTGAGGAGTCCTAGCAGCTCTAAAATAGGTGCAGTTCTTGTTTCTGAGACAGTGTGTGTGATACCAATAACATACAGAATTGACCTAACAATTAATGATGATAAGTTTTAATGATACAACCACTCTTTGGGAAGACAAATTTCATGGGCTGTGACTGCCCCTAGGGGTGTAAGCTCCACTTTTGTTGACGTATCAGTTGTAGGGATTTAAATAAATGAGATTGGATTTAAATCGGGACATATTTGAAATCGATCCAACATTGTTCATGTCGGATTCGATCAGATCTGAAGATCTGATCGGATCTGATAAGACTAAATTTGAATTCAAATTATAAAAGTAATTCGGATCTTTGGATCTGATTTGATCTGACTTGTTTTTTTTTTAAATAATAAATTATTAAAAGAAAAATAAAATATACTAATTTAAATAAAAAAAATTAAAAGCAAAAATACAAGTATTTTTTAATTATTTTCATCATATATATATGTTTTTTATAAAAAATAAATATTATAACAAATTTATAAAAATATATATACATATATTTATAAATAAATAAATAACATATATATGTATTATATATATTTATATTTATAAATATATAATATACATCAGATTGGATAGGGGGTGATCCAAATCCGAACCGATTTCTGATTGGATCATATTATTCGATCCAATCGATCCAAATAGGGGGTGATTTGAATTCGACCAAATAGGATCAAATCGGATCATGATCCGATCCATTTGCGCCCCTACTTAGTAGGTATGGCAATGGAACGGGTTTGGGGACGGTTTTGTAAATTCCAGACCCTATCTGCCTCTCTAGGCCTCCTAACCCATACCCTCTCAAAACTCCATAGCAGGTTAAAATTCAAACCCTCCCACCAGTACCCTCTCCAAACTCCATAGCAGGTTAAAATTCAAACCCTCCCTATGCATGAAAATGCACTTAATTTTCTATTATTTTCTATTAAATATAAGCAATAAACAAGTAACATGACTAAACATCAAAATTTCCAATTATTTGATTAAAGCATTTAAAAAACATATAAACTATCTTTGTTAGAAAAAAAAAACCATATAAACTATCAATTATTCTTCACATAAAATTCAAAATATTCTTAAATTCAACACCTAATACATAATTTCAAGTCTTTAAACAATATGTGGGTCAAGACATATTTCATGGTCTATGGCTGCCCCCTTGAGGGCGGAATTGCTCTTCTTTTGTGCAGAATTGCTCTTCTTTCGTTGACACTAGTAAATGTGGATATGCTTTGCACATGGTAATTCTAGATGATAATAATTATAGTAATAATATATCCAAAACTTTCTATAAACTTTATGTATTTTTTATTTTTTGTTTTTTATTATTAATCAGATGCATATTGCAAAATCAAAATCTAATTACATAAACGCATCATCCATATATGTGATAATCAAATCGAATTGTGAAGTTTCAAGTATCATTGATAGGCCTACCTACTTGTGTACACTCTTTTTTTTGTAGTGTATTATCTTTTTGGTGTATTTATTTTCTTTTGTTCATTTATCAAACAAATGTAAGATTTAAATAGAGGAAATTGAATGAGGTGAAAAGTAGTAATTCAATTTACAATTTACAATTAAATAGAGAATTCAAAAATGAGTATTTTAGTCACTATTTTAAAAATCGAACCAGACCAATCGAAATTTTATAGCCTAGGAATTGGTTAGGTCATCGATTCCAATCTAGTCATGAATTTCTATTTTTCAAAAAACCATTGAAATGAACAGAGAACCACTAACTCGGATGGTTTAACCATTAAAATTTTTTACCTGGTTATGGTTTTCGAGTTGCTTTCAAAATGATTTCAATTTTTTTATTTATTTTAAAATAGAAATTAGAAAATAAAAAATTGAGAAGAGAAGCTTACATATCTCATAATCTTATTCGACTATTCTCAATGGCCAAAATTAGTTAGGGTTTTATAATTTTTTCCATTTTGATTTTGAGCTTTTTGATAATTTTTGTGATTTTTTAAGTTATAACAACAAAAAAATTGAAACTCCAATGAAGAAATTGAAAAATCGATACAAGAAACGAGAGATTTAACATCGATCTTAGATTAGAAATTTGAGGTACACCAATGAACCAAATGATCTACGATCTAGGATAGATTTAAAGAGATGAGAGAGATAGCCACCGCCAGTGATTCCTTCTTCTTCTTCTTCTTCTTTCTCACTTCTCAGCTTTAACTAGTTACCTCATTCTCAAAATATTACACTCTCCTCTCATAATAATGTATATATAGTGGACTTTTACCAATTTGACTCGCTCAAACTGGATGGTTGAACCACTGACCCAAAAGCTAGAAGCCGAGACGAGGTTATATTTTCGGGTTGGTTTTTAAAACCCTGATTTTAGTCAAAAGAAAGTTCCACAATGTCATTCATATTTTTAATAGTAGTGTAAATATAGAAGTATTCATACTTTTTGTTTAATATGAAAAATATATGATATTATACATGTGTCTAAATGCTTTTTTTTTCTAAATTTATGTATTTTTTTCATTCTTATATTTTTAAATTTTATTATTTATTTATGACATTAAAGGTCAACACATTTAACCCCCAAAATTTGAACTATTTATTATTAATTTTTATATTTCATTTTTTATAAAAAATAATAATTCTTGTTTATTACACTTATTCTTCAATTTGATTATTAAAAATATCATATATGTGTCTAATTTTTTTCTACATTTTTTTTTAATTTTCTATATTGATTTCTATTTTAAAAATTTTATTACATAACTTTAACTTCTTAGATTGATCAATTTGATTCAGATAGTCAAATTGCTTAGCCACCACTTGGGTAAATAATGATTTTGTTTTTGAGCCAGTTTTAAAATATATGGGTTTATATTGTTATTGATATTGACATTGATCTAATTAATAGTATTTATTGGTGAAAAATAATTTAAAGGTATAGGATTTAATAAGAGAAAATGGGATTTAATACTTTGAGAATATGATTCAATGAGAGGGGATTAAATGAGGTGGAAAGTAAATAATTGAAGTTACATTTTCAACCCTTACAATTAGAGATGGATTAAATACACAAATATGGTCATTTTAGTAGTCATTAAAGGCTTTAAAGCTATAGTAAAATGATTTTTATACCCTTTCTCTACAAAAAAATAGAGGCTAATTTTAGTCTAGAAAAGGTTTTCATTACATCCACACATTTATATATAGTATAGATAGATAGGCATTTCTCCTAGTAATCTTTGAAATGCAATTTGCCCAAGAAAAAGGGAGAAATTAGTCTTACTCAAAGAAAATATAAAAACACATTATACAAAGAATGCAAGTTATTACCATATTCAAGGGCGAAGAAAAGGCCTAAAATCTACATTGAAACACAAATAAACGCCAAGGCCGACACAACTTTTGTTGGGAGTAGAACTGTTGAAGTTTGTGATGCAAACCCACAACTAATTGTAACTAGTGAGCTCTAGACTCGTCAACCAATATTTTGAGACATTTTTAAACAATTATTTACATGTTTTCGTTTTTAAATAATTATTTATAGGGATAGTTTAATTTGGTCATGTGAACTATTTAAGTGCTTAGGCAAACAACTTCTATTAGTGATCATTAATAGTGATATGATGAAAGATCAGTTTTGGACAATAAAAGCTCATTGACAGGGGGCTCTTTAGAGGTTTTGAAAGCTCAGGGTGTGTTTAAGATAAATGAGAAAAAGTCAAGGTGAATTTTAGATAATATCCCTTAAATAAAAGTTAAAAATAGATAGTAATACACAAACTATAGGTAAAAAAAAAATGAAAAGAAACATCTAAAAACATCTCTATTGTCATATATTCAACATATTGAACAAATATAAATATGACAAATAAGAAGTACTAGAAATGGAATACAAAATTTAAATTTAGAGAAAAAGCAAAATCTTTTTCCCATTTGGGTGGTGAGACAATGGTTAAACTATTAGGTCAAATGGATTAATTCATTATGCCATAATTAAATAATAAAATTTTAAAAATAAATAAAAATACAAAAATATATAAAAATTTGGGCACATATCTAATCATATAATCATCATATTAAACAAAAATAAGTGAGATAAATAATAATTAATTTTATTAATGATGAAAACACACCACCTAATTTCTTATTTACACTACATAACACCCTCTAAATTGGTGAAAATGGCCAAAACTAGTGGAATGAGAAAGATTGATCTCACCATTTTCTTATCATACATGGGAGATCTAAAGTAATGCATTTTCTCTTTAAGTGTTTGTGAAATGTTACTCTCTAAATGTATCTAAAAGGGTTCTCTCTACTAACATGTAACATCCTTGTCATATACATAAACATAGAAGCAGGGGCTAAATGTAAATGTAAATGAACAATAAAGCCCAACTACAAATGAACAATAAAAATTAAATAATAAATGAAAAATAAAAGTAAACAACTATATATGTAAATGTAAATGCAAGGAAGTTAGAATAAATAACTAGCAGTTGGAAAATGCTAGCAAGCAATAAAGCCCAAGTTAGTGCAGTTAGTAAAGTTAGTAAGGTTAGTACCACAAGAACTATACTAATAAGTTGTAGCTTGCATATCAAGAGATAAACAACAATATAAAATGCAACATTTGTAAGATGCACATATCTTCAAACTTTTGTAGTCACTAAATAAACTAGTAAAGTTAGTAGCAAAACAACTTGAAAAAACTTGAACCAAAATAAAAAAAAAATAAAGCACAAATACACAAGGAACAAAAGATTTATAGAGGTTTGGCAAAAACCCCTACCTATGTCCTCTACCCTAGGCCACCCTTGAAGATTTTCACTATCTAGTTGGACTTTTCGGATAACAACTAATGGTGTGCGATCTGACTACTCCTATCTGGAAGGCGATCCGAACTCCAATTGGGTAGCAAGCTGGACTGATCTACAAAACGATGGATCAGAGAACCCGGGGTAGATAACCCGGCAAGGTCGCTCCGATGCTTAAGTCAGTACTTATGCTATGAATGCAAACTGAATGCTTGAGAGCTTTATTGCTAGTGAGTAGAATAATCACGTGTACTTTTTCCTTGAGGTTTCATGTCTTTATATATTGGAGTAGTCGTGAGCCTTACGAAAGATTTCCGAGATCTCCAAGCTAGGCAGATAAGGTTTGTTCCGTTCTTGAAGGAGAGCAGTATGTTGATAAGGTTTATCGTTTTACCTTCGATTCAGGCGGAGATAGAACGAGTCTTATCGTGATCCCGAGAAATTCGGGGCCCATTGGGGAGGTCTTTTGAGTCAAACATGTGACGTTTCGACTCTCTAGCCCCGAACTGCCACTTCAATTCTTTAGTACCGAACTGGATTGGGTGTCAAGGTGCCTCTACACCAAGGTGGTTTTTTGAGCCGAGGTGGCTGAATGCCCAAGCTCCGAATGTTGTGAACTGGGTTCGCTGGGCTGAGTTGTCATCCCTTGATCAGATCGCACCTACGTGTCCCATTCTTGCTAGGTCATGCCAAATCACCCTTCATCACCAACAAAGCCTTTACTAACTAGTAGGACTTATGGGTGTCTGCAAGACCTAAATGATGTTTTAGTTAGAACAGTTTCATGCACTCAAGGTATTACAAATATAGCACAATGATATTACAACAAGAGACCACTAGTTAGGTAGATATAACAATACAAAACTCAAACTATCTCAGTCGCAAAAGTTCTAGTCAAGATGTTCAACTTGATCAAGAGATCTACAATAGGGGTGAGAGTATACAAGATCAAAGGCTTCTAATCTTTTCTCACTTCCAAAACTATTGAAGCTCAATAATCTCTTCAACAAAAATAGCTCTTGCTAGTTTGATCCCTTTGAAAAACAACTATACAATATATAATGGAAGCACAAGTTGTTTCTCTTACTTGATTTCTTTCTTTTGCTTCTTATTTTGAATTAAGCTGAAATCCTCTATTTATAAAGGATTTAAGAACAAATGACCATTTTCTAGTTGTTGGAGGTGTAAGTGTGGTGGTGAGGCCATAAAGGATGGTTTCCTTAATGAACGGAGATTGTATAGACTTAGGGTTGTGGTTAAGGTGTTTGGGATGGATTTGGTTCTTCAAGAGCAAAACTAAAGAATTCTGACTACAAGATCTTGGGGTTCTAATGGCTCCTACGACTTGTCTCTTGTCCATTATATAGAGGAGATCTCGAGGCTATAAGTAGTATCATCCAAAAGAGGACTTTTTTCCCATAAGGGAATCTTAACTCTCTTATCTGTCATCGGATAAACTACATTGGGGTTTCACCATGTGTCTAGTGAAATCCTTTAAGAACAAGGTTTCCTTTTCTCCAAGGATTCTCGCATAACATGTGCTAGCTATGTCCCTTCATGGGTTTTCCCATGGCTACATGCTAGGGATAAGATCTTTGGTTAGCTAACATATTTTGGTGCCTTAACAATCGTCTTCGAAATGCCTCATCACATTTTGTTGACTGCAAGAAGCTTAAGTAATGCCGGCTATTTATAGACATAGTGCCCGAGAGCCAACGACTCCAATTAAGGCGAATCCGACGACTCACAATCAATCTGGCTGCACGTCTTCCAGGACTGAAGTAATGCCGGCTGCACGTCTTCCAAGACTGAAGTAATGTCGGCTGCACATCTTCCGAAACTAAAAGCCGCTTGGCGCGCTTTTTGGCACCCAAAAAGTCCAGAAATCGCCTGACATCCGCGTATGTATTTAATGCGGTCAGTCAACCTAGTTTGAATTACGGGTCAAATCCTCCCGTCACTTCATGAACTCCCCGCGCTAAGAGTAAGGCCTTTAGCCCGAGGAGTGGGGGGCAATTGATGGAGGGTGATTTGACCCAACCTCTTGAGCAAGCGACACGTGGACATGACTCAACATAAGTGACAGCACAGCGTGACAGCCTGGCTACTCGGTGCAACGAGCTTGCTGAAGCCCTCGCGGGTCAGCTCGCTACATGACAGCTCGCCGCGGAACAAGCTCGCTACAGCGCGAGCTCGAGCACGCCGGTATGCTGAAAGGGAACACTCCAAGCTAAGTCTATCCCAGCTCGCAAGATAGGACAATCAGCTCGCTCCGATCCTTAGGCAAGAGGGCCGACTCGAAGACCTCAGGCGGGATCACCTCGGGACGCCTCTAGTAACTCGCTATGGGATAGTTCGCTACAAGGCAGCTCGCTATTAAGCGATGCAGTGTTTTCAGGATGTTTCTTACCTGACAAGACTGTACCCGACAGACTGCACCCACGTCTCCTGACTAACGGCACTGTCCCTGCCAGCCCAGCGGCCTGCGCCCATGTCTCTCGACAAATGGTGGCGTGCCTGTCCTTTCCGGGTTGTGTCTTTCATCTGATTGGGCAGTACCCTGCAACGGTTACCTGCACAGCCCTGGCGAATAACGGCTACGATAGAAGGCCAGAGGCGGTTACGCCCGATTTGACAGGACATCAGTATTTAAATGCCCCGATTTCCAAGGAGTAAGGGTAATAATTTTGAACTGATCTTGCGCTATCTGCACTCTTAGCTCTCTCTGCATTTTCTACAGTTCCTTGAGATTTCTAACTTACGCATCGCAGTGTTCCCACCGAGTGAGCACCCCAGGAATCCCCCATTTTCTTCTCCTTCTCAGGTGCTGTTCGTTGCCAGATAGGATCGAAGCCCCTGCCAGATAGGAATGACCAAACCGCGCTACATCAAACTCCATGTCAATGATCAGTATACTTAAATATAAGGAATAAATGGCTGGCCGAGCAAATCTCCTCTGATTTAAATTTAAATCTTCTAGGCGGATCACCTAAGGATGATCCTTTATAAATAGAGGAGAGAATAAGAAAAAGACTCCCCCCCTTCAGCTTCTCAAAGGAATTGAAAAGGAAGGGACGGCTGTACTAAGATCAAAATTGGAAGCCCTCAAACTGTTGCAACTAACGCCCCTTTTATGATAAAAAATACATCTCTCACACCCTTAAGTGGCCACTAATGGCTGCAAGTTACAGTGAGTGTATTTGTATTTTTCTCTTTTGATGAAATATTTCAGATCAAGTGTTCTGTTTTTTGCAAGATTGGGCCTCAAGGCCATTGTGTGGGGTTTTATTTTCAAGGTGCAAGTGATTAAAAAAGAAGTTTATTGTATTATTGGGTCGTACTCATGACAAGAGAATCAGAGTGTTTTCTTTCCTAAAACAAAATTATTGAAGTAAAATAGTAGTAATACTAAATTAATTAGCAAAAGATAAAGTGCTAATTAATATCAAGATAACTTAATAAATGTAAATAAATTTAAATATCAAAGTTATTGTTAATTATTTGAGATTTATTGTTTAATATCAAAAAATTTATTTTATTAAATTTAAATTTATTTACTGTTAATAAGTTATTATTTAATAAATTTAAATAACTTTGATTTGTTAATTTTTCTGTTAATAATTTACTGATAATTAAACTTTATAGTTGAAAACTAACAGTATGTACTATTAATTTTATATTTTCTGTTAATTTTGTTGATTACTAAATTCATTAACAAGATATATAGTGTTGATATATCTACACTAAACAATCAATGAACCGTGTTAAAAATATCCAGACCGGTTGAGATTAGTCTTACTGGAGCCTAGTAGACCGCTGAATTGAAGAATGCAATATATAGGAAAGAGGGAAGGTAAGCAGTACTCTCACCACAGACTTCACACTTGCCTATTCCTTTTCTTTTTTTCACACATGTGGATATTTTCTTTAAAATAAATCATTACAAATATAAAAGTCAAAATTAAAGCCCAAATGGGACTTTATTGTCTCTCATAAAATCCATATTTACTCTCTAATAAAACCATTCTTAAACATTTCTCTCTCTCTCTCTCCCCATTAATATTCCATGTTTGTATTCCTTTTTTATTTTTTAATGTTTTTATTATTTGAATAACATTTAAATTGAATAATCTATAAAATTATAAATTATATTGTTAGTACATAATTTCGTGATTAATTTTATAAAAATATAATATTAATAGTATGAATATTATTAAATCTAGGGTGATTGACTGATTTTTTTGTGTTTTTAATAAATATTTTAAAGTTATTATATAATTTTATTATAATATTTAAATAATTATTAAATTTTTAAATTTAAACTTTCTTTAGATAGTTATAGATAAAAAGTGGGGGAGATAATAAATAGGAATTAGAGATGATTTAAAAGATAAATAGGAATTATTAGAGATAATTTAGCCTATGTTGTTTCCTTATAGGCTTAATGGGCAATTTCCTTATTGGGAGCAAGGAGAGGCATGGTGAATGAACAACCTTGCTTTATATATATAGTACTAGTAGGGCCCCGCCCGATGCATGGAAAACTCAAGTAATTTGAAAGATATTAGGAATTTTTCTTTTTTTGGGAGAGGTTAAAATAGGGGTGAGCAAATGGGTAAATTCTGCCCGGAACCAATCTTGAATCAGCGTTGGACTGACCTTACCCAATCTGTTACAGGGTAGGATTTGTTTCCAAATTCTTGGAACCGACCCCCACCCAAGTTGGTTCTAGGGTCTAGGGGTTTACCTTACTCGAACCGACCTAATGAACTGGCCTTGGTTGAACTTGGTGGAACCAAACTTGCTTTGAAATAAACATCAAAATATTTTTAAGGATGTGGATATTTGAACCCAAGCACTCGTGATTACAAAAGCCATGGTCTCACTTGACAATTTAGTTACTTAAATGATTTAATAATATGTTTTCATTTTAATATTATAATAACCTGTACATTAAATTACTCAATTTAATCAACAAAGATAATATAAGATTTAAACTATATATTTCATTATTGAAAATCAATTTTTCAAAGGACATGTTTCATTTTTTTAAGGGGGAGACTAAAGAAAAAATAGGTTCTATGGGTAGACCTTAGAATTGACCCCAGAACTGCCAAAGCCAGAACAGACCTTGGAACAAACCTTCACATGATAAGTTCCAGGTTTTTCCATGAAACCGAACCAAACCGACCCATGCTCTTTCCTAGGTTAAAATATAGGGAATGAAGGCTTAAAAATGTTTCTCCATGGGGCTACACAACTGGGGGTGGGGGGGATATAGTTCAACAATCAACTTAGCTCGAGCTTTGCCAGCCATTATAGAGCCATAGGAATTTATGGGAATATATATAATTACAATTTAACAATCAACTTAGCTCGAGCATGGCCTGCTTCTACTCGGTAATGCTCTCCTATACCGAGATGAGCCATCAAAAGCCACACGACAGTGAGAAGCTCTCCACCTGCACTAAGTCTCTGGGCGTGGTAATATCCTCTACAATGGCTTGCTGCATAATACAACATCTCCATCCACACCAGACTCACGGTCTTCCACCTCTGCTCTTCACCCAACTTCTGCAATGCCTTTGCAAGCCTACATCCATCAAACAACGCAGATTTGCTTCTATCGCCTTTTACGTCCATGGGCGAAACACTAGTTTCCATGGGCACGGCCTCCAACTTCTTGCATGCAGTAGCTTCTTTGGTTACTTTCTCATGTCTGTGGAGAAATTTCTTGGCCTCAGCACGTGTCCCCAAATTTGATCTGCCCAATTCCTGCAGTCAACATGAATGGACGTGATATCAAAAGATATAACATATAATTCGATACTTCCCTACACATTTTCTTCTTGTTGCCGATAATTTTAGCTGAAGGTGAATTAGTTTCTTCATGGCTGTTTCTACTTTCCTCATCCAAGTAAAAGCAAATATCAGTGGCAATGTGCCAACGAAGAATGCTTTCGTCGAATTCCACCTCAATACTCCTATTGAGTTCCTTGGCAAACACCCTATCATAGTTGGGTAGTTGATTTACTTCTTCGAGTGCCGATTCACCTCTGCAAGTATTAAAATGCTTGTATGATGTGGAAGAAATGGAATGCAACTTCCTATTGAGGTCATCAAAGATGAACCTTTTAAGGCCATCGGTGACTTCTGTGTAGGTTCTATACCAATACTTGTCAACCATGTCTTCAATTTTGATGAATTTCAAGATTGTTTTCAAAATTGGGTGCTTTTCTTCTCTGAGGGAATAGTTGATAAGGTTGTACTGCGCCATTGAATTAGACCATCTTGATCTATCAGGCTTTCTGTAAATGGAAGAAGCGTTGAGAAGAAAGTCGGATAGTGATTTGGAGTGCTGCTTCATCCAAACGATGGTCCAATCTGACAAAAGCAATCGAATGAGCGACCAGATCTCTAGAGCAATTGCCCCTACCAGCAACACGTAGGTGATGGCTATGTCGATCTTCGAGAACCAGTGTTTCTCCATGAAGGAGAAGATGAAGAAGGCAGAAAGGATGGATGAAAGACTAAACATGCGGAGAATGCAGCCTAGGAGAGTATGGATCACAGCTGCCTTGGTGTAGAGCACATCGTACACATAACCAAGCTCAACCTCAATAACTTTGTAAGCTCTGGACCAAGTTTGCTTCAGGAAGTAGGATTGGCTCTCGTTCCTATCATGAAATGTCAGGATGAGATCTACAATAAGACGCTTGAACGTATTGAAGAAACGATAGGCATCAGACAGAAGCTCCACATCAACCTCAACATCCTTCTTGTTACCATTACCATGGCTATTATCATCTTGAAAATTAAGCAGCTGGATATCGGGTTCTCTCTCCCAGATTATCTCTGCATTTAGTCCTGCATTTTTCTTGGATGTGAATTCCTCCATGAATTTGGCATAGTTGGGCCCTGGATCTGGTTCAGTAACCATGGACTCTCTGAAATTTTCTCGGCTTGCAAGCATAAGAGCCCATATTCTCTCCACGTACTTGATGATTCCAGCAATAAACATTGGAATTGCAGGAATCCACACTTTTTTATCTGGGAATGATCTGATGAAGACATAACCTGCAACTATAGCTTGGAAGAGAAGTCCAAGCAAATGTCTTAACCAGAGTTCATTATCCTCTAGAGAGAAGGCAGTTATGGCGTCAGGTCCACCCAGATGTAGAAGAAGGAAAGGTGCCCAAAAAGCTACAAGGGCACGGTTTAGATCAGAAGGGTGATCTTTGGATGAATTGCCATCACAATCATCACCTTGACTGTTAGCTAGGACACCCAGGGCTAATGTTGCAGTCCAATCCGCCATTAAATAGGCCAACCAAAGACTGACAGCAACAAATTTAGCCACTGTACGCTTTCTGCTGCTTCCGAAGCGTATGAGGAGGATTTGAATGGAGAGGCTGAGAAGAACCAATGTCCTCAGCTCCCATTTGTTCCATAATCTCCTTAACGGTTCTGGAAACAATTCCATTATTAATTGCCCCTCTTTGCTCTTCTTTGGACCTGTAAATTAACAGGAGCAACAATTCAGAACTTGAGACTACACTCAACTCTTTGTGTTGTGTGCAGAAATGTGAAGACATGTACCACCAATCGTATAGACAGAAGCATCCCATTATGTTTCCCAAAACATTTTTTGCATTTTGAAATGCCTGAGGCACAGTATGGAAGGAGTACAAATGCAATGCAAATATGTATAGTACAAATACATATAGAATAATATAAAATACAAGGATTATGTATTTTTATACTCCTTCCAAACTGAGCCTAAAGGAATGATACAGGAAAGATTTGATTATAATTTTTTTTTTCCAATGTTTTCCGGAATCATAGTCAAACACATAACAATCTAAGAGTCAAAACACTTTTAAGCACCAAACGACAATGCTTCTTAATACAGTTTTCCGGTTCAAGTGTTGGAAACTTTCCCCCTATGTGGGAAAGTTATTTACCCACAAAGCAGATGGGTATCACTTTCTTGTATAACTGATATCTAGGAAAATAAACTTTCCCTGGTCCCTACATAAAGTTGAAAAAAAACATGGGATTCTTGGTCACTCGGAACCAAAATCCCATTGACCAACTTTTCCCCTTCTCCAAATCCAAATAAAGAACTCCCCCTAAGTAAGATTTCTAATACAATAATAGAACACTTAATTGATGCTAAATTAATAAACATTTCAATCAATGATAATTGATTTATTTAGGGGGCAATTGGAAAAGATTTGGTCTAATTTGATATGGTCCAATATGAGTCCATTACAAATGGACCTGGTCCAATCCAATCCCTTGAATACTTTGGACCATTTTGGAGTGGACTAATTCAATGTTTGGATTGCCCAATTTGTTCATGTTTGTTTTAATTTAGATTGGTTCCAACCCAATCCTTGTCCATTAACACCTACATTCTTATCTTCTATCAATGGACCATGTAGAAACCACTGATGTAGTCCCCACCTCTTTCTATTATACTCATGTACAACTATTAGTTATTTAAGTCAGTCCACAATTAGTTATTAGTCTTTTATTAGGATTTTATTTTTGCCATGTAAGCAGTCTTATCCTTACTTCAAAATTAATATAAATAGAAAGAGGGGGGCGGAAGATTAAGCATCCTCTTCTTTTCTAAAACACTTCCTTCAAATTCTTCTTCTCTTCTTCTCTCTTTGTCCTCTCATTCTCTCTTCTCATCTTCTTAATTTCATGTTGATTATACACCATAGCTTGGGCTGTTAGTAGCCTCATACGACTACATGGTATTAGATCCAACCTAGGAAATCTTATGATAATCTGACATGGCCGATTGTCCCAGAATTTCCTAGGGTTCAAAAATTTCCTACAAAAGGGATCATCGGCTGAATCTTGGAGATTGTTGGTGAAGCATCAGAGGATGACCAGCAATCAGGAAGAGTCAGAAGGAAGAACCCTCAAGATTAGGGTCCATACTTGATTTTGAAGGTTGCGGCCAGAGTTTTGCTGAAGTAAGCTAATCTTTGATATTTATCTATTAAAAAAATTACCTTTTCTAGTTATTTCAAAGGACAGTGATAGTGTGCGATCTAGAAGCTCCTAGCTAGAAGATGATGGACCCTAGTCATGCGGTGAGCTGGACCAAGCAGCAAGATAGAGGATCAAAGAACCTGGGGAGGCTAACTCGGCGAAGTCACTCCGATGCTTAAGTCAATATTGTATTATGGACGCGAGCTGAATGCTTGAGTGCTAGTGACCAACTAATCGCGCATACCAGAGTCTTGGGGGTTGATGCCCCTATATAGCTGAGATGTCGTAGGCCTCTTGAAACGTTCCCAAAATCTTCGGTCTGTGATGTTGGGATCCATTCTGCTTTTGTGTGCCTATGCCGAAGCGACTACGTCTTAGTTTGCCCATGCCAAAGAGGCGACTGTGCCTTAGCACACCTATGCCGAGGAGGTGACTAGGACTCATCTGCCCATGTCGAAGAGGCAACTGAGACTTATATTGTGTCGAGGTATTTTTTCAACTCGACACCATAGCCCTTAGGATCTGGGAGTGACTTATAGTCCTCTCTCCAATTCAACATCCTTTCGACCAGCTCGGTGGCCTTGTAGACTTAGTAAAATTTTGGTTCTGTTCGGAGTGGTTCTCTTATCAGTGCACCGATCTAGAGAGTTTTCATCGGATCGGACTCAGAAACCAAGTATGTGAACTATCTCCTCCATCGAGGCAGCTCGCTCTTCGATGTAGTCTGTTGGTTGCTCTAGCTCAACATCTTTTGTTAGTTTTGCCTTTTCCTTTAAGTGTAGCGACGTAGCACTTCCAAGACTCGAGCTGATCACCTCATACAACCCCTACTCCATAATTTTTCGGAAACTTCATCGCTAGATAGTATGTCAATACTATTGCACGTAAGACGCACTGGATGGGTAAACCTATGATCGTGTTGTAGGGGGACGAAATCGCGACCACTACGAAAGTATGCTCGAATCGCACGGCCACGTTCCTGCCTCCACTAGTATTATGACCTGACCAAGGGATATAACTTCCTCGTCATTGAACCCCACCAGGGGAGTGTTTGTTGGCTTCAAGTCCCTTTGCTTGATCTACAACTTGTCGAAAGCTCTCTTGAACAAGATGTCTGCCAAGCTGCCTAAATCCACTAAGATCTGCTTTACCTCGAAGTTATTTAAGATGAGCTTCACTACAAGAGAATCGTCGTGAGGGTACTATATCCCACACGCATCATTCTTAGTGAAGTATATCGTCTCCTCCACCCGAGGTCGCTACGGTGGGTTTTCTACTTCATGCTCGAGCTCTCTGACCAATGTCTTCCTCACCAACGTAGTGCACCTCACTACAATAGATCTACTAGTGGTCATATAGGTCACCCCGCAAGTCGGTCTTTCTTCAAGTAGCTATTGAGCTGGCTACCCGTTCTGTCTTCTCAACTCTTGAGCATCTCTCCTCCGATCTGCCTACCGATCTCCCTATTCTTTCTCTTAACACAAAATGTAGTTCTTCAGGAATCTGTGGCGATTGTGCTCTTCAATTTCATCATGGAGATTCTGACAATTCTCTGTATTGTGGCCATGGTTCCGATGAAAGTGACAGTATACATTCAGGTTCCTAGTGGTTGGATCTCCCTAAAGCCTGGGTGGCCATTTGACGAAGGAGGAGTCCTTAATTGCCATCAGGATCTCACCTTGCTTTGCGTTGAGGGAGGTGTAATTGGTTCTTTCTATAGAAGGGGTCCTGGATTGCCAACCCGACTTGTAGCTCCAGGAGGAGGACTTAATCCTCAAGCGAGGTGACTTGCTTCTTCTCTTTGGTGACTTGCTCTTCTTCCTTTTCTACTTGTTGCTATCCGTGCCTTCTTCTTCTCTCCTTGCTGGTTCTCTGGTTTCTGACTGGGTCCTTCTTCGGTGTTGATGAATCTTTCGGCCAACGTGAGAAACTCTGTAATGTTCTTCGACCTATTCACTCCGATGTACCACCTGAACTCCTTGTGCATGACTCCTTTTCGAGCTGTTGTGAGGCATACCATTGGGATGAGCTTTGGTATCTGTAAGCATGTTTCATTGAAACGTTTGATGTAGCTCGGGATCGACTCGCCCTCCCTCTGCACTACATTCAGAAGGTTGTCTTGTGACTTTGGGCACCTCTTACTTGTGATGAAGTGGGTCATGAACATGTCCACAAACTATGTCCAACTTCTGATGGAACCTCGCACGAGGTTCCTGTACCAAGCCCAGGCTAATCCTTTGAAAGTGGTGGAGAAAGCCACACACATGCATGCTTCATCTGCCCCGACGAGATGCATTTATGATTGGAACGCGTCTACATGGCCGTTGGGGTCGTAGGATCCGTCGTACTTGTCTAGTCGAGGTACTTTGAAGTCTTTTGGCATTGGGTGATAGGGGAAGATCGGACCAATAGTGCCGGAGTCGGTCGAGTAGCCACTGAGCTCACCTCCTCCCTTCCCTTGCTCTGATCCTGTGGCTAGCTATGTTTGGTTGAGGAATGACAAGTCTGCATGTGTGCTACCGACTTTGGTGTTGTCAGGTATTTCTATTTTGCTCTGAATGTTGAGGCGAGGTGAATCAAGGGTCCTTCTTCTCAATTCTTCTTCGTCGTGAGACCGGTGTTGGCTGTCGTGAGGTACCGAGGGGTCTCGTCTTGAGCCCGCACCTCGGGCCTCGATCTAACAATCATAGTTCTCATGTTGCAAAAGTTGTCGACTGTTCCTCCTAGGCTGGATGATCTCGGGCCTGTCTTTTGAGTTCCCCCTTTGAGAAACTTGGGGAGTGTGGTATTCATCTACTCTGCCCCAAGGTGGGGTCCAATCCCTGAAAGGGACCAGTACCTGCAAGGTTCTCTCACCCCCAAGGGGAAGATTGACAGGCGTTCTAATGATCCCAGTGCTGATTCTGGTTCTAGGTCTGTCCTTGATACTGACTTGTTGGCTGGTTTGGTTGTAATGGTGGAAACTGCTACTAGTGTTGTTGGTAGAAGTAATACTGCTAGAATTGCGAAAACTGATGCATCTGCTGCATTTGGAGTTGCATTGCTTTGACACTCTAAACGAGGTCATCAAACTGAGAATGTCCGACCCCAAGAGGGATCACCAAAGGCTCTGAAAAGGTGGTGCCCGCTTGGGGAAAAGGGACATTAATCCACTAAGTTGTTTGAGGTACTAACAGAGTGGGGATCCCTGAAGCAATCAAGGGAATAGTAAACTACCCAATAGTCACTGAGAGGCCTTGAGGGAGCGACGTCGAGTGGTCTTGCCCCCTAGTGACATTCATCTCAATGTTCTTACCAATGTTGGTAGAAGATGCCATTGAAAAGTGTAGAATAGATAAAGGTAGAGAAACTAGACTTTTTGTTGGTTTCCCACAAACGATGCCAACTGATAGTGCGTGATCTGGAAGCTCCTAGTTGGAAGATGACCTAGACCCTAGTCGTGTGGTGAGCTGGACCAAGCTGTAAGATAGAGGATTAGAGAACCCGGGGTGGCTAACCCGACAATGTCACTCCAATGCTTAAGTCAGTATTGTATTATGGATGTGAGCTAAATACTTGAATGCTAGAGTGATAGTGAACAAATAATCGCGTGTACATGAGTCTTGGGGGTTGAAATTAAATTAGCAAACTGTTAACAAAAGCTTTTTCACAGAAAACCCAGGCCCTATTAATGAAAGAAATTAAAGGAGCAGACTGTTAACAAAAGCAATTGAAACAACAGAGAACCCAGGATGAGAGAAATGCATTTTTCTCACTAATTTATTCAAAAGTCTTGAACCTAATAAATAGACAAATTCATAACAGAAAATGCATGTAAATAGGACTCCAAACAAACCCACGTTCTATCTGCACAATTAACTATGGACTCTGAACAAATTCATTATTCAAGTACCGTAACTAATCTCCTAAAGACTATGACTCATTAACTGAGACTACAACTAGAAACATAAACGTGTAGAAAACAATTATCTTAACAGGCGTATTGGGTGCTACTCTTCTATGCGCCGCTATTCATGGTGCTACCATAGAAAATATTTTATTCGAATATGGTGACGGTGCAAATACATTCCGTGCTTTTAACCCAACTCAAGAAGAAGAGACTAGGTTTTTTGGTCAATGGGAATCAAAATCCAATCAGTGTTGGATGACAAAGAAAGCAAGCTGCCAAATGTAAAAGAAATCAATACTATACCGATGAGAGTTAGCAACAAAAACTGCTTTCATTAGAAGAGTCTCTTGATGCAACAAAGGTCAATGACAATAACAGGGGATTTTCACCAATGTGTGAAGAAATCAGCCAAGGAGAGGCAAGAACCCGGAAATGATGCTAAAAAATAATAAAAAATAAAAAGGAAACAACAAAAATAGTTGTTGCATTTAAGAATTATAATTGCCATCAGCATTGTTTCATCCGATTGTCACGTTCATCCTTACCTACACGATGGCATGTTTTAGCATTAAAATTTTTACCAAAACTTGTTTTTATTGGTGAAGTAGGGTCTAGTTTAACTGGGATTGTAGGGTGCCTAATAACTTTTCACACCGTACCTTGGTCCCCCAACTCTAAGAATCTCTATTCCATTTGTGAAAGTTTCCAAGTTTTCTTAAATTCCCATTTCTTAAAAGTTTAGGTGGTGACTCCATCCATTCCATCTATATTCCACCATCTCCCCATCGGGTGATTATTGCTGCTTGAAGTTTAATAATTACAATCACCTCCCTTGAACTTTTATATACAGTTGCAATTTGCAAGTAAACCCCCTTTGGTGTATCTTAAGACATGAAATGGCCAAAATACTTACAGAAAAAAATAATATAAACTTTATAAACAACAAAAATCAAAGAGAATTTAAAATTGTAAGAAAGGACAAATTTAAAAATAAATCAATTTCATAAAAAAATATTTGAAGAATTTGAGGAACTGATTCATATGAAGAGAAAACTTGGAAAATAAGCATTTTTGTTAAAGATAACTACATAACTATAGAGAGGGTCTATGGGAGACTGACTGAAATTATCAAACTTAGAGGTAGTTTCGGCAACAACAGAAACTTAATCCACACTGGTCAGCAGTATCATGTCCAACGCCCCCATGAAACTTACATTAATTGCTTTGATTCCTTCTGGCCGGATTTCTTCCCATCCGAGGTGGCCAACGAAGAGCCCAGTCAAGAACTCCTTTTGTTTATTTCGGTGGGGCCTGAGGGACTTAGCTATGATAAAGAATTCGTGTTGTATCGCATTGACTTGACTTCTCAAGTCGTCGTCGTCGTCCTCCTCACTCCTCAGTATCGGCGTCTCTTCAGGAACCAGACCCTCAGTCTCAGAGTCATCACTGTTCTTCTTGAAAGGAGATGTCGAGTGAAGCATCTGGGCGGGAAGGCTTCATTCGTTTCCACGATCGATGGTCAAAGGCGGCCGAAGCCATCAATGGGAGCGAAAAGCATTCCGCTACGGTGAAAGAACAGATTAAGAGAATTGACAATGATCTCAAAGATATACAGAGATCACTCGAGTTAGTTAACAAATGGGGAAATTCTGTGGACGAAGTGTTCAAATCTCTCAACAACACAATAGGCAACTTCATCGACCGTCTTCAAGAAGAAACGCTGCTCATTTCCGCCGGCAGTATCGCCGAGTCCCAGAACAATCCCGTCACCAAACAAATCAAAAGCATCGCTCGGGAGGTTGGAAAAATCAAGTTTGGTGGGCAGCCCTTACAGAGGCTGCCCACTCTATCTCGTCCTGAAATCGACGAGAAAACAGATCGAACCAACAAGTGGCAAAGGCTCGAGAAAGAGGAGATAATGAAATATCCAGCTGTTTCTGATGCTCGGGCCATGTATGAACTTCTTGACCTGCAATTGAAACTCTGCTTTCTTTGCTTGTCCATATTCCCCGAGAATGAGATCATAAGGAAGAGATCTTTGGTCTATTGGTGGATAGGAGAAGACTTCGTGGTGGCTTCAGGTGGGAAAGAGGTTGAGGAGATTGGCGAGGAATGTTTCAAGAAGCTATGCGAGAGCGGTCTGCTCGAACCCATCTACGGTGGCCACAGTAGATTTCCTCACGGCTGCAAGCTGCATCCATGGATTCGGTGGATGGCAATTGACATTGCCAAGGAAACCATGTTCTTCGACTTCGACTCTGATGGAAAACCGAGCTCGGGCTCTCCTTGCCAATGCCCCCGACGCGCCTGTGTAGCGACGACCAAGGAGAGACGACCGGAGAAGGTTGATCTCGGTCAGGAGGGAAGCGAACTCCGGTCTCTGTTCAACATAGACGTACATTTCCTGGAATGTAAAGAAGAAGATTTCAAGAAGCTGACCAACTTAACGACACTGCAACTGGGGCGGTGGAAAGACAAGCCCAAATATCATATTGAAGTGATGAACACCAGCTTCTTGGATCACTTGGGTCTTCTCAAAAACCTGAGATTTCTCGGGCTACAAGGGATTTCAAGAATCACAAAGCTGCCGGACTCAATCCAAGAGTTGACGGAATTGATGGTCTTGGATCTCAGAGCATGTCATAATCTGGAGGAACTGCCGGCGGGGATCGCCTCCCTAAAGAAGCTGACCCACTTTGATGTGTCGTACTGCTACCTGCTGGAATACATGCCCAAAGGTCTCGGATCCCTTTCAGATCTTCAGTTCCTGGGTGGATTTGTAGTGAGCAGTTTAAGAGGGAAAGAAGCCTGCAAACTCAGCGATCTGTCGAGACTAGTGAAACTTCGGAAGCTTAGCCTAAGCTTAGCCGCATATACGACTTCAGAAGAAGAACTGAAAGCTCTAGGAAATATTAAACCCCTCAAATCTCTCACAATAACCTGGGGAGCAGCTTCCTCCCCGGTGGAAAAGAATGACGGACAATACCAGAACCAGAAGTGTTCCACGTCCACCAGAACAAGGAAGTCTACGACATCCAAACAATCTACAGCGATATCATCATTTGAGATATCCCTTCCTCCCAGTCTTACAAAGCTGGATCTCCGATGCTATCCAAAACCTGATGCACCAAAACTGCGTAGGGTCGAGGACGGAACGGCTTCGGAGGATTGCTTGAAGAAACTCTACTTCAGGGGTGGGAGCTTGAGCAGCCTACATGGAATAGAAGGTAAGGCGGTGTCCAAAGTGGAGGTAATCCGTCTAAGATTTCTACAGAAATTCAGTATGGTGAAGCCTGACCTGGAGAGAATTTCCCATCCACACCTGAAATATGTTGAGATTTTCAACTGTCGTCACATAGACGAATCATTTGCAGAAAATGGAACCGGAGATGGGATTGGACTGGACCAAGCCAGCACAAGCAATACTAATGCAAATTCTCATTCTCCGATTTTTTATAAAATCGTACCATGTCCTAGAAAACAGTGAGACAACGCAAGCTCAAGTTGGAATGGTTTTGAAGTTGCCTTTTTTTTTTCTGTTTAATTTCATCTTTGGTTTTGTTGTTCTGATGCAAGCTTATTGATAAAACTCTGTAGTAAGATCTTTTTTCGTTATGGTTGTTTGCTGTTCCTGTTCTGTAGGAAATCTCAATTTAGAAATTGATAAAACTCTGGATGGGTAGATGCAACCAAACATTTCGAAAAATTCAACAAATCCTCTAATCTCTGAATGCTCTCCCCTGTTTTCTCATGCCATGAAACCCATAAATCTCCTAGTGATAACTGATAAGCAATTGCTGATGCTTAGATATTCAGTCTGAATACTCTCTGAAACCTTTTTTTTTTTCCAGATAATCAAGTTTAGAACTGTATACCAGCACCTATGATAAGGATTATTGCCTAGAACAGCCAGGTTTTCATCACTTAATGTAATATATTTAAAATCTATAGTATACATTAATATAAAATAAAATTTATACTATATATCGGAACCCAATTACAAACCAATTGACAACTCTAGATGAAACATAACCTTTTTTAGTGACAAAAATAACTATAAACCCCTAATAAATTAAGAAAAGTTGTTTTACAGCCAATAATATAGAGCATTTGATATATTTTTCGTTGATCAGTCCATCCCAAGTCACACTCGTATCTATATATATATATATAACCCGTCTTCATTGGAAATCAGGGATAGAGGACAACTTTGAAAGTGTCCTGATAGATCGACACTACTTTGAAAGTGTAGCTCTTAGAATTTAAAAGTGTTTTAGCTTTAGATTTCTTTTCATTGAAAGTTTTGGCTTTGGATTAGTATGTTTTTTGACAACATCTCTAACCAAATGCTGAAAACACTTATTGTCAATTTTTTTTCCTACAGTTAGGGGTGTCAATAGTCTATCTGAAAACCCAAGGCTTGATCCGAAATCCGATACGATTATTTCAGATTTGGATAGTGTATTTATGTAATCAGATCAGATTTGGATTTGACCTCATCTGATCTAATTAAAATCCAAATCTGATTATAATATAATATTTATTAATTTTAATATATAGTTTTATATAATTATATTTAAAATTATAAAAATATATTCTATATATTATATTACAGGTGAATTTTATATATATAATAAATTTAGTGTTTTATATTTATATTAATTTATTATATATAAAGGTTAAAAAATAAATATTTTTTTAATTTTTCTGGTATTTTAGAAAATTTATAGCAGAATCAGATTAAATCCGAATCCGATCCAAGTCTGTTAAGATTCGAATTCGGATTCAAGTTCAAGTCTTTAAATCCGATCGGTATTTGGATCAGATTCTGATGTATGCTATCAGTAGTGGGATCAGTTCTGCATCCGATCTGAGTCCAATCTAATTACAACCCTAGGTATCAATGGGACTAAGCTTAGGTTGGACCCTAGCCAAATCAAAATCAATATGAACGAATTACATGAACCAATAAGATATATTGAATTGGATTGGTCAAATCTAATTTGGACGGTTCAGACATGGAACTGGATCAGTCCAGAAATATCCAAATTATTCATCCTATTGGATTGGATCACATTCAATTAATATCTGGTCCATTGTCAGCCTTACCGGCTACATTCCAACGCTCAAAAGCAAAACCTTATCCAGCAAAAGTAAATGATGGCCTTCCAAACGGAGCAAAAGTATTTGTATTTATACTCTTTCCAGCAAAAGCAAAACCTTATCCAGCAAATAATAAAATATAAATATATACAAAATATAAAGTTTTATACTTTACATATTTGTATTTGTACTCCTTCCAAACGGAGCAAAAGTAAATGAAAAGCCCAAAATGATGGCCCCAAACAAAATACATATGTACAGCTTATGATTCACTTTCCACCTTTCTTTTTCTTTGATAAGTCCCTTCTCATCTTTCTTTTTCTTTTCACAAAGTTTATTCAATAATTCAAACAGCATACAAACATGGGACCAGATGGGCTAAAACAAATCTGTGCTTATATTGCGTGGTTCCCATTTCAAAATGCAAAAATTCAAATTTAATTTTTCTATTTTCCTGTTTACTACTTCTCCTGCGACCCCACCTCTCTTTTCCTTTTTCTCTCGTTGTTTTCCTTTTCTCCCTTCCCCCTTCCATATTTATCTCTCTCGACTTTTCCCATCAAACATCAAGATTGGGACTCATCTTCAGACAAGAGAAAGCTTCAAACCCTTTTCTTTCTTTGATGTTTGCTGATGACACTTGTTAACTAGATTTTTAAACTTAGTTGAATGTCTTCATTGCAAGGTTTTCGTGGATTCTTAACTCTGGTTCTATAGCTCTTTGGCCATCAGAATATACAATTAGAAAAGTAACTCAAATATTTTCTCTTTTTCCATTTGATGAAGGGTGATTTGGCCCGACCTCATAATAGGGAGACACGTGTACATGACTTGATATAAATGACACCTTGACATGAACAGATCGGCACGTGGACATTACTTAACACAGGTGACAACTCAGCAAGCATCAGCTTGCTATAGAGCGAGCTCGAGTACACTGGTATCCCGAGTTGAAGTTACTTCGGGCTAAGATCATCCCAGTTCGCAAACTGGACAACAGCACCAAGTCCACGCCAGTCCGAACCCAAGCAAATGGACCACCTCGAAGACGACCTGCCTCTGGCAAAATCACCTCAGCACTACACCAGCAGCTCATCACAGGTAGCTCGCCACCAGGCAGTTCGCCGTCAATTAGCTCGCTACAAGGCAGCTCGTTATCAGGTAGCCTGGTGTCTTGCAGAAAGCTTCCTGCCTGACAGAACCATACCTACCAACCCTGAAGACTACACTCATGTCCCTCGCCTGGCGGCGCAGTAACTACCAACCCTGAAGGTTGTCCCCTGCCTGGCGGGACCGTACCTTACAACGATCGCATTAGCCCACCTGCTCCCCAGTCCTGATGATAACAGTCAGTCACTCTGAGACGTTACCTAACAACGGATCCTGTCACAGCAGGGATTTGGGATCAACCCCACCAAACCTGTTAGGGCGCCAGTATATAAAGACACCAACCCCCCTAGGGGCCAGGGTATTGCGTGATCTCCACTTCCTAGCTCTCTCATTTCCTTGCAACCTTATCTTCCAGCTCGCAACCAAGTACTAACTTAAGCATCGGAGTGCCCTCGCCAGGTGAACAACCCCGGATTCCTCAACTCTCTTCACGTAGGTCTTTCTCACCCGTTGCCGGTTAGGAGCAAAGTCACTTCTAGTTAGGAGTGTCCGAATTGCGCATCATCACCATTATTGCAGAATATATAAAAATTCAGAAGCGTGATCTGTAGAATGCAAAATCTGTTTTACTACTTTCTACATACTATTCAGATTGCTGATATTTTAGATTGTTAGTGAGTTCATGTCATATCTGGCTATACTTGCTTGCAACATTCTGATTTCTAGCCTGCTGTTACAGTAGAGTGATTTCTCAAGCAGATCAATCCCACATCATTTTAATTTCATTATCATCTCATTTCTGTTTTAGACTTTGTATTAATATATTATAGTTCCTTTTGGCTTGGTTCAGTTGCATTTTTGTTATCATAGGGTCTGTTTGATTCACAGTTGGAATCCGAACTGAAATGGTCCATTCCCTCCACCTGTTTGGTTCGGAAAAGAATTAGAATCAAACGAGAATCAGCTGGAATGGATTCTTATTCCCAAGAGAGGGGAGGGAATAACCATTCCACCAGGAATAGGAATGGGATTCCAGTTCCACCCAACCAAATGGTTGGACTTTCTTCCTGCAAATCAAACGGATCCTTAGATTTTTTTTTTCCTTCCATTTGTATAATTATATTCTTTTATCTTTGGCTTTGCTTGTAATCTGCTTGTGAATCCTCTTATATAATTACACCTACTGCTTGCATGTCTTCTATTTGCATCTTCATCTAGTTGGCTATTTCTGTAAGTATCATTTCTAAGCTACACTTATTTTCTATGTTCCATTTCTTTAATTACTTTTAAGGGTCCATTTGTTTCGTAGTTGGAATCGGAACTAAAATGACCCGTTCCCATAGTTTGTTTGGTTCAAACAGGAATGGGAATGGGAATTAGAATCAGCAGGAATAGGATTTCATTCTTAAGGGAGGAGTAGGGAATGGCCATTCCCTCAAATGAGGGAATGCCATTCCCGCAAAAATAGGATTGGGATTCCGATTCCATCCAACCAAAGAATTGAAATCGAAATAGCCCATTCCAATTCCAATTCCAGACCCTAATTCCTGCTAACCAAACGGGGCCTAAGTGTCACTCTTACTCCCTTTGATATCTTTGCTTGATTTGGATGATTCCATTTGCACCCGTTTAATCATTTCGATACATTTGCACCCAGCTCTTTATTTATGCTCACCTATTTGAGCGAATTGATTTATTTAGATTTATCTGTATATTTTCTGATTTGTGTGATTTCACTTATATACAATTGGTGCTACTGTTTGCAGGTCAAAGAAGGGCAAAGAGGGGCAATTAATGAAAGTATTTCCAGAACCATTAATGTGATTATGGAACGAATGGGAGCCGAGGGCATTGGTTCTTCTCAGCCTCGCCATTCAAATCTTCCTCATATTCTTCGGAAGCAGCAGAAAGAGTACAGTCGCTAAAGTAGTTGCTCTCACTCTTTGGTTGAGCTATTTATTGGCACTTTGGCAGATTGGACAGCAACTTTAGCCCTGGGTGTCCTTTCAAACAGTAAGGTGACGATGATGGTGAAGGTAATTCTAAAATTTATCCTTCTCATCCCAACCGTGCCCTTAAAGCTTTCTAGGCACCTTTTATTCCCGGATCAAAATGTCTAGATTCCTATAATCTCAATGTTTATCGCTGGTATTATTAAGTACGCATAGATGACATCATGGTTTTCAAAACCAGATCAGATGGGACGGTCGGACTGGAAAAAACGGTCAGGTGATCAGTTCAGTTTTACCCTAAAATCATTAATTTGCAAAAAATCGTTGATTTAGTCAGTAAACCATTGATTTAGGTAGCCGAACCATTTGAATGTTCAATGATTTTGGCCTTTTTTTTTTGTTAGAATGGACTATGATGAAGGGAAATTCGGCCCGACCTCACAATCGCTCGACACATGGCAAAAGCAAGCAGCTCGGGGCACTACTAGGAGCCTGAGCTCCCTACTAAGAGCCCGAAGTCACTATTGGAAACCCGAGGTCACTACTAGGAGCCCGAGCTCCCTACTAAGAGCCCGAGGTCACTACTGGAAGCCCGAGGTCAGTACTGGGAGCCCGAGCTCCCTACTAAGAGCCCGAGGTCACTACTGGAAGCCCGAGCTCCCTACTAAGAGCCCGAGGTCACTACTGGAAGCCCGAGGTCACTACTAGGAGTCCGAGCTCCCTACTAAGAGCCCGAGGTCACTACTGGAAGCTCGAGCTCCCTACTAGGAGCCCGAGCTCCCTACTAAGAACTCGAGCTCCCTGCAAGGAGCCCGAACTCTCAGGCCCTATGCCTCAAAAGGCCGTGACCCGAGCTGGCCCATGGCAACTCGGAACACTCCCCAAACCGAATTCAAGACTCTGTCTCGCTCGCCACTCCAGCACTCCGCCTCCGAAACACCAGGCTGGCCGAACGTACCTGACACCGAAGATATCCGTATCCAAGGGCGGCGCACCCGACTGATTCAGGATCTGACACTCGACGGCCACGCTTCAAACAGTCTCCTGCCACCGCCACCTACCACCATCGTCACCAGCCGCAGAGACGGCTCCGACAAAAGGAGTAGTGGCGGCTCTACCCTGCCAGAGGGGATGACGTCCGAACTGGCAGGAGCTCAGAGATAATCATGCCCGAACTGACAGGAGCCTGGAAATGAGTGCGCGAGGTGGTTATAAAAGGCTCCCTACCCCCCAAGAATGAGGTTTGCTAACTTTGCACTATCTGGTTTATCTTGCCTTTGAAGGATTCTAACTTGAGCTTCGGAGCCTTTACACCGGGTTCTCCCCGGAGCTTCTTCCATCTCCTCCGTTTCAGGTGCCCCACTACTCAACTCAGAGGCAAGATCGTTGACAGCTAAGACCGGCCAGATTGTGCATCATCAATTGGCGCCGTCTGTGGGAACGCTTCCAAAAGCCTCCCTCTAAAACTCTCATAACCTCTTTCTCCAAAAAACCCCAACACTCATGGCTTCTTCCGGTAGTGCTGGACGTAGCACGGAGATGAACATCACTGGGGAACACCCTCAAGTCCCCGTGGTGTGCATCGGACAGTTCACCATCCCCCTTTCGGTGGACGGGATCCCCAGCCTGAGTGCGCCACGAGCAGTGGCACCCATAAACCTTCCCATGAGTGTCCCCTCTCCATTCCCTATCGAAACAACATTCACTGAACCAACTGCTATTCCCCTGGCGACCAGCCGAAGCCAGTTTGACGACCTAATGCAGTGCATGCGGACAATGCAAGCCCAAATGCAGCAGTTTCAGCAGCATCAGCTCCAGCAACACCAAGTACTGCACCACCTCTCCCAATACCACTACCAGCAGCAGTTCCCCCAACTGCCCATCAACCAACCGCAGCTCCCGCCTCGGCACCCCACCTCAAGGCCGGTCAAGGCTTCCCCCCAGGATGGATACCGTCACCGAGCTGCCTCTCGATTCCAAAACCCCCCTAACAGCCAAGCCTCGTCCCCAGGCCGAAGGGAAAGAATCGCCCCCACATTGAAACTCGCAGGCAGGTCCGGGACCTCGCCCGCAAAATCAGCACCTCGGCACTCTAAGCCCGAGTTCCCACTCTCAGAGAACCGATTTAGCGCCTTAGCAGCAGACTGCCAGCATTCTGGGCCCATCGAGCTCGGCAACAAGGAGGCCAGCAGCGCCAGTACCAGGCCTACCCAACGAAGGCGTCGGCGAAGTCGCTGAACCGCCACCCGTGTTCTGCCCGAGCTCCGAGGTAAAGAAGAGAGAAGCTCGGACGAGGTAAAAGCTACCCCTGTTCTCTCGGTTCCATCCCCCCTCTCATAAGAACTCCTTGCAGTCCCCATGCCCAGAGACTTCAAACTCCTTCCTTTAGACAAGTATGACGGGTCCTTCGACCCCAGCGACCACGTTGACGCTTTCCAATCCCAAATGCATCTGGCAAGGGCCAGTGAGTCGTGCATGTGCGTGGCCTTCACCACCACTTTCAGGGGGGTGGCCCGCACCTAGTACAGAAACTTGGCCCCCAGGTCAATAAGAAGCTGGACCCAGTTCGTGCAGGTCTTCACCACACACTTCGTTACCAGCAAGCGGTGCCCCAGAACCGAGGAAAGCATCTTCGGAGTGGTTCAGAAGGAAGGAGAGCCCATTCGGGGCTACATCAAGCGGTTCAATGACGCGTGTTAGTAGATACTGCGACTAGACCCCGCGGTACAGCTCGCGGTGGCTAAGAGAGGAGTAACACACAAGGAGTTCAGATGGCACATGGTAGCAAGCCAGCCCGCGACCATGGCCGAATTCCTCGAGCTCGCAGACAAGTTCATGAGAACAGAGGAAGAAATAGGCACGGGCGGTAAAAGGAAGAGAGAAGGCGAGCCCTCTAACCCAGGTGATAGGAGAGACCCGGCCCGAGAAGCGAGGCCGAACCAGCCGTCCCGAGCTCCCATAGTAGCTCGGACAGACTACACCCCCTTGAACACAAGGTGAACTGAGATCTTGATGACGATCAAGGACGCCCCATACGTGAAATGGCCACCTCGCCTAAAGGGGAACCCTAACGAAAGAAACAAAAATTTGTACTGTAGTTTCCATAAAGATCACGGTCATAGTACCGAACAATGTAAAAATCTCCGGGATGAGATAGAAGGACTCATCCGTCACAGGTACTTAAGAAATTTCGTACAGCATAATAATAATAACAATAATAATAATGCAGGCTGACAAGGGAAGCACGGTAAGGACGCTCCCGAGTCCAACAGCAGGCCAGCCGAACCATCGCAGAGACAGCCTCTAAAGAGAGGCCAGTTCGCGGAACCATCCATGTAATAGTGGGAGGTTTGGTGGTAGCGGGATGCACTTCGGCAGCGGCTCGGACGTCAGTTCGCGAAGTGACCCGAGAAGAACAGAACCCTCCAAAGAGGTCGAAGGCGGGAGAACCGATCTCCTTAACAGAAGACGATGCGCGAGGAGTCCATTACCCCCATGATGATGCACTTGTCATAAAACTAAGGATCAGCGACTTCGAAGTCAGATGCGTGCTTGTGGATTCAGGTAGCTCGGCAGACATCCTCTTCAAGTCGGCATTTGACCAACTTCGGTTGTAGAGGCGCGAGCTAAAACCCACGAACACTCCCCTGGTGGGCTTCAGCGGCGAGGAAGTCAGGCCCCTTGGGAAAATAACAGTACCTGTGGAAGTCGGCACGTGGCCTTGTGCAGTCAGACTCAACCACGACTTCCTGGTGGTCGCGACCCCCTCCCCATACAATGCCATAATAGGGCGGCCGATCACGCATATCCTATGAGCGGTGGTCTCCACCTACTATTTGGCCATGAAGTTCCCTACAGACTTCGGTGTGGGGGTAGCGCGGGGCGACCAGCTCGAGTCCTGCAAGTGTTACGTTGCTGCCCTGAAGGGAAAATCCAAGGTGGCCGACGACCTCGATCTAGAGCGGCTTGCGGAATTAGGCGAGGAATCAGCTTCGCCCACAGAGGAAACAGTCACAATCCCGACCTCGCCTACGGACCCAGCACGCACACTTCAGATCGGAGCTTCCGTCAAAGAACCCCTACGGACCGAACTGGTGAGTTTTTTACTTCGAAATTTAGATATTTTTGCATGGTCCGCGGCCAATATGCCCGGCATTGATCCTGGCCTTATAACTCACAAACTTAACACTAACCCTGTAGTCAGACACGTTAGACAGAAGAAACGGAACTTAGCCCCTGAACGCTGGAGGGCAGTCGACGAAGAGGTCGAGAAGCTCCTCGCGGCAGACTTCATTAAGGAAGTCCACTACTCGAGCTGGGTGGCCAACCCTGTGCTGGTAAAAAAGGCGAACAGCAAGTGGCGCATGGGCGTCGACTACACCGACCTGAACCGAGCTTGCCCAAAAGACTGCTTCCCCCTCCCTAGAATTGACCGCCTAGTGGACGCGACCTCGGGACATGAATTGCTAAGCTTCCTGGATGCCTACTCAGGCTACAACCAAATCTGGATGGACCAGTCCGATGAGGAAAAGACCAGCTTCATAACCGAGTTCGGTCTATACTGTTACAAGGTCATGCCCTTCGGATTAAAAAATGTCGGGGCAACCTTCCAAAGACTTGTAAATAGGTTGTTTCGGCCCCTAATTGGCACAAAGATAGAGTGTTATGTAGATGACATGGTCGTCAAGACACAGTTTTTGCAAGAATTAATACAAGACTTGGATTTTGTCTTCCAAATCCTGCGTCAGTTTAGCATGAAGTTGAACCCCAACAAATGTGTCTTTGGCGTCACCTCGGGCAAATTCCTAGGCTACATTGTCAATCGACATGGTATCGAGGCCAACCCGGACAAGATAAAAGCCATCCTGGATATAAGACCACCCCGGAAAGTAAAAGAAGTTCAGAGGCTAAACAGTCGCATAGCCGCTCTAAGCCGCTTCATGTCCAAGTCAGCAGATCGTTGCCTACCCTTCTTCAAAGCAATCAAAGGCAAAGGGTTCGAATGGACCCAAGACTGCCAGCTCGCGTTTGGTGAGCTAAAAGGTTACCTCGCCAGCGTGCCAACCTTAGCTCGGCCCGAGGAGGGCGAGGTCTTAGAACTGTACCTCTCGGCAAGCGACGAGGTGGCCAGCTCGGTACTAGTAAAGGAAACAGACCGGGTCCAACGACCCATATATTATGTTAGTAAAATCTTGCAGGGAGCAGAGACAAGGTACCCGCAGATAGAAAAGCTAGCGTATGCACTGGTGATAGCAGCACAGAAACTCTACCCGTATTTCCAGGCTCACACCGTCATCGTCCTGACCGACAAACCTCTGAGACAAGTCTTACTAAAACCCGAGGTGTCTGGTCGACTGACGAAATGGGCCATCGAACTCAGCGAGTACGATCTCCAGTTCAAGCCAAGAACTGCCATCAAGGCCCAAGCCTTGGCAGATTTTATTGCAGAATGCACGTTTAGCCTCGAAGCCCCTGAGCCGTCGAGCCCAAGATCCCCAGTTCAGGTGAGCTCGGAGCTCCCAAGCCAGTCGAGTCCGAACCCTGTGAAGTAGCAGCCAGTGTAGCATCTCTCCTGGTTAGACCAAGCGCGAACTGGGATGTGGAGCCCTGGATCCTTCACGTAGATGGCTCCTCGAACCAGCAAGGCAGCGGGGCTGGAATAGTATTACGCGGCCCAAGCGGAACAAAGCTGGAATACGCACTACGCTTTGAGTTCGCGGCGTCCAACAACGAGGCAGAGTACGAGGCACTGATAGCTGGGCTGAACCTAGCACACAAGGTTGGAGCAAAGCACGTCGTTATCTGCAGTGGTTCCCAGCTCGTGGTCAACCAAGTTACAGGCGAATACGAAGCGCGCGAGCTCACAATGATCGCATACTTGGTAAAGGTAAATGAGGCTCTGCTCAACTTCCGATCACACTTCATCAAGCAAATCTCGAGGTCAGAGAACACTGAGGCCGACGCCCTATCCCGACTAGCCAGCATGAGCCACAACACCATGAGAACCGTGTACATAGAGGACTTACCTCGGCCTAGCATTCTTATAGGGGTAGAGGAGGTCGCTCCCGTCCGTGAAGCAGAGCCGAGTTGGATCGACCCACTCGCAAGCTTCTTGTTTGACGGAACCCTCCCTGCGGACCGCAATGCAGCCAGGAGGGTGCAGCGCCAAGCAGCCAAATACGTCATAATAGACGAACGGTTGTACCGACGGTCCTATACACTCCCCTACCTGCGTTGCTTGCAACCTGCCGAAGCCGAGCTCATACTCCGCGACACTCATGAAGGTCTGTGTGGCGGACACCTGGGGGGCAAAGCCCTCGCACAAAAGGCACTTCGACAAGGATACTACTGGCCAACAATGAAGGCAGAGGCTATCGAGCTCGTCAAAAAATGCGACAAGTGTCAGAAGCATGCCAACATCCACCATCAGCCCGCCGCCGAGCTCAAGTACCTCACCAGTCCATGGCCCTTCGCGCAATGGGGCATCGACCTCCTGGGGCCATTCCCGCCAGCAACAGGTGGGAGGAAATTCCTAGTGGTAGCAGTAGATTATTTCACAAAATGGATAGAAGCTGAACCCCTGGCAACAGTTACAGCCCGAAACATGCAGAACTTCTTTTGGAAGAACATTGTATGTCGCTTCGGGCTACCTCGGGTACTGATCTCCGACAACGGCAAACAGTTCGAGGATATCAAGTTCCAAGAATGGTGCCAAAGTATGGGAATTAGTTAGAACTTCACTTCGCTCGTGCACCCGCAGGCAAATGGCCAAACAGAAGTAATGAACAGAGCCATCCTCCGCGGACTGAAAGCACGACTAGACCGAGCCAAAGGGTTGTGGGCAGACAAACTACCAAGTGTTCTATGGGCTCACCGAACCACGGAAAAAACCGCCACAGGAGAGACCCCCTTTAACCTCACCTACGGCACCGAGGTGGTGATCCCGGTGGAAATCGAAGTACCTACGCTGCGACTAGAAGCATACGACGAACAGACAAACGAGGGCGAGTTACGCACCAACCTCGACCTACTGGATGAGGTGAGAGACCTCGCGCACATCCGAACTGCGGCCTACCAGCAAAGGGTAGCTCGATACTATAACGCCAGAGTAAAGAAAATGAACTTCCGCATCGGTGACTTGGTTCTCCGTAAGGTCATGGTGCCCAAACCCGGCGTAGGGAAACTTGGACCAAATTGGGGACCCTACAGAGTAAAGAAAGCACTCGGGGGGGCATACAAGCTTGAAACCCTGGAAGGAAAACAAGTACCCCGAGCATGGAACATCGTCAACTTAAGAAGGTACTACCTATGAACCACCAAGGCAAGTACCCCGAAGCCGAGGTAAAAAACGAACTAAAGGACCGAAATGGTCAGTTCGGCAAAAAACACAGCTCGAAGACAGGACAAACCAACACTAACAAAAAGCCATTTCATTTCAAATAATGAGGTGTACATTCAAAAAAAAAAAGCGATTTCATTTTACAAATCGGGGGCTACTTCATCATCAGAAGCCACTTCGACAACATCCGAAGGCCCTGCCTCCTCCTCGGAGCCCGGTTCAGCATCCGCAGCATCGGCCATCTCTCGAGTAATGCGCGAAGTGGATATGGCGCTGGTGTCAAGCTCGGGATACGTATTCCGGATCATCCACTTAGCTTGAAACCCCTCCCGTAGGAGTCCACCATCAGATCATCGAAACCCGGTGAAGCAATATAATCATCAATTTAAGACTACCGTCACGTCTTCCAAACGCACGCCTTTTTGAAAATCAAATTAAAGTGCGCGCCATCAGTTGAGTAAAAATTCAAACGGGCCAAAATCCTCCTGCTACCTTACGAACTCCCCGCGCAAGACAGGACCCTTAGCGCAGGGAGTGGGGGGCAATTGATGAAGGGAAATTCGGCCCGACCTCGCAATCGCCCGACACGTGGCAAAAGCAAGCAGCTCGGGGCACTACTAGGAGCCCGAGCTCCCTACTAAGAGCCCGAGGTCACTACTGGAAGTCCGAGGTCACTACTAGGAGCCCGAGCTCCCTACTAAGAGCCCGAGGTCACTACTGGAAGCCCGAGGTCAGTACTAGGAGCCCGAGCTCCCTACTAAGAGCCCGAGGTCACTACTGGAAGCCCGAGCTCCCTACTAAGAGCCCGAGGTCACTACTGGAAGCCCGAGCTCCCTACTAAGAGCCCGAGGTCACTACTGGAAGCCGGAGGTCACTACTAGGAGCCCGAGCTCCCTACTAAGAGCCCGAGGTCACTATTGGAAGCCCGAGCTCCCTACTAGGAGCCCGAGATCCCTACTAAGAACCCGAGCTCCCTGCAAGGAGCCCGAACTCTCAGGCCCTATGCCTCAAAAGGCCGTGACCCGAGCTGACCCATGGCAACTCGGAACACTCCCCAAACCGAACTCAAGACTCCGTCTCGCTCGCCACTCCAGCACTCCGCCTCCGAAACACCAGGCTGACCGAACATACCTGACACCGAAGATGTCCGTATCCAAAGGTGGTGCACCCGACTGATTCAGGATCTGACGCTCGATAGCCGCGCTTCAAACGGTCTCCTGCCACCGCCACCTGCCACCATCGTCACTAGCCGCAGAGACGGCTCCGACAAAAGGAGCAGTAGCGGCTCTACCCTGCCAGAGGGGATGACGTCCGAACTGGCAGGAGCTCAGAGATAATCATGCCCGAACTGACAGGAGCCTAGAAATGAGTGCGCGAGGTGGTTATAAAAGGCTCCCTACCCCCCAAGAATGAGGATTCTAACTTTGCGCTATCTGGTTTATCTTGCCTTTGAAGGATTCCATCATCGATCCAGTACTCCCTCAAATCATTCCGCACTCTCTTGCCAATGATGTTGGTTGCTAGTGTGAATGATGTCTCCGCAAAGAACCTCCCTGGTTCGGCAATCACGGTTAAATCCGATTCACCTGAGAAGAAATCTCTGAGAGCACCATTGATGGTATGAACGAGGTCGTAAAATATTCTGGTGCATGCTTTGAAGCCTCCACCTATGTCAAGTACGTGCATGGGAGGCAAGCCAAGAGTCAAGGCTGTGTCGAATACTTGTTTGGCTGCTGCAATCGCACTACGGTAGGGTTCTGGATTTCTAGCCCCACTTCCCACATGGAATTCTACCCCAATTACATCCAAAGAGGACTCTTGGGCGGCTCTGAGAAGTGGGATAACCTCTTCCTTCAAAGCACCAAACTTTGATCCCAATGGGAACTGTGCATCCTCCTTTGGTGGTTTAAGCCGGAGTAGCAGTTTGGACTTGGGATGACACCTTCGAATCTTGTCAAGCTCGCACAGAGAGTCGAAGGTTGGCCTCAGCCTTGCACGGGTTGGCGTAGATAATGCGGTCTGGAGAGAGACCAAGTGCGAGGACAGCGTCAATTTCAGTCGGGCTGGAACAATCGAAACCTGCTCCGAGAGCTGCGAGTGTAGCAAGCAAGCAAGGATCTGGGTTGCACTTGACAGCATAGAAAGGCCGTATGTTGGGGAAGCAACAGTTCCATCTTTCCATGAGGCTCAGTGTTACCCCAAGGTCTAGTATATAGAAGGGGTCCTTCACCTGTTGCTGCTCGGAAATTACAGATTGAATGAAATCGGTTAAGTCACCACCCTTCGATAGGCTGCTCACTCTCTTGTTCTTCATCTCAGGAGCTGCCAAGATAGATTCCAGAATGGTGGAGTTGTGTCTCCACCCATCACTGTCCTATGCTGTTTTTCAATGTGTAAATGAAAATCAAGATTATCAATGTAAATAAATGTTTATTTATTTTTATTGAAGTTAATGTAAAACTTGAGGCAAGTGGAATTTTACGTGGATTCTTCCGTGTTTAATTACACTCCATCCAAACAGGTTTAAAATCGGACCTGACTGTAATATAACATCGGTTTGGTATTTATACAGTAAACAAACGCAGGCGAGAAGAAATCTTTATGACTTGGCCTCTCTCTTCCCTTTCATATGATATGACAAGGCTAAAATCAAGCTGAACACAGGCATCCTTGACCTAAGATCTGAGTAAATAATACGGTACAACAAGTTATTGCAGAGAAGCCAATAACTTTTTTACAAATTTTGGATTTGAAGATCATTTTTGATATTCCAGGCGGCCAAAGATTGAGAAAATCAAGACCGAAGATCTGCTAGTTGTGCCTTCCTTCAGTCGGGATGAATTATATACAAAATCATGCACACCAAACACATGTGGGAATTTTCCAAATAATGGAGATGTTTCCAATTGGCTTCCGTGTTTTTAAAAAACCAAAGGTACTAGTTCAGTTTTGGTAAACCTATATAGAAAACCAATGGTTAATTGAACCGTCTGGTATACATATATTTCTATATATATATATATATATATATATATATATATATATATATATATATTTATAATATATTATTTATTATTTAAAATATAATATTTTATATATGTTTATAATTTTTTATTATATATTTATAATATATTATAAAAACTAAAAAATTGAAAAACTGACGAACCAAATCGACGGTTAACCAAACCGGTCAACTGGTTTACCGATTGAATATGATTCGATTCCAATTATCGATTTTCCAAAAACCGATAATACTAGTTCGGTTCCAAAAAATACTCCACGATTTGGTTAATCGAATCGTAAACACTCCTAGATTTTATGGCCCAATTTAAGGATATAATTAATTAAATATATATATATATATATACTTTTTAGCTTGGACCAGGCTTGAATCAGGCTCAAGCTACCTGAAGCCAACCATAACCCGCAATCCGAAAACTTAGAACCAACCTGTGCAAAAAATCTGGTCAAGCTATATTATTGTCTGTGGAACCGATAATAACACTTCACGTTACCCATAAATTGCATATATATGACTCATAACCACCTAATTTCTCACTTTGATTTATGGTTGGTGCGGGGGCATTAATTATTATTGCATGGTTTGCACCAAATTAACATAACCATCAAGTTAGTACACTAGTACGATCAATTTACTCTTCTTAATAGGGGTATTCGTTATATGATCCAAGCACCAAATGGGATTGTACTGAATAGAATTTGACGATTTGATTTTGCCTGGTCTTAATTAAAAATGGTCTCATTTGGTTTGAGAAACTTTAAAATTTTGGTTTATGGCTTCTATCTAATTTTATGAAATTAAAAAATTAGATTATATATATATATATATATATATTCATAATTTCAAAAATTAATTAATTAGGTTAAACATTTTAACCATATTAAATGCCAATTATCATGAATCAGAAAAATTTTAGCATTTGTCAAAATTTGAATGGGACTAACTTAAGAGCTAATGCCCAAACACCACCTATAAAAATACACAAAAAAAATATATAAATTATTGGGATCTTCTTCTCACAAAATGCTCTTCAAACCAATGTCACATCGTTTATTAGGGACATCTCCCCATGAATATTAAAAGTACTAAATATGTCTCGGACGTGCGGCGGCCTAACACATGTTGTGAGGTCGGTATCAGGAGATGTGAGGTGTGTGATCATGTTGGTAGAAGGTTGGACTCAAATCTCATACATAAGGTGGGATGCGTAGTTGGGAGGGTGTTGGAACGTATTTTATTGGTGCGTAATCCCATCTCCGCCACTTGAAGGTCAAAGCCCCCTTCCCCTGTAGACTTTTTTGGTCGCAGCTAGCTCTAATTCACAAGCAGCAGGGAGGATTTTACAGAACACAGTTGATGATCTGGGTGGTCTGAGAAATTGCTCTCCTAAAATCCCTTCCAATTCTTTTTCCTGTCACAGCTTGAGCTCGGTTGTAGACTCGTTCTTCCAACCTGCTAATACATACCACACCACGGAGCGAGAGGAGATGGATATGCAGAAGAAGGTTTTAGATGAACTGAAAGAGCTACTAGAGTCTATAATAACATCTATTACAGAAGAAGGAGAGCAGCTGCTCAGAGGTAGTGACGAAGCTCTCAGGGAATTGTCTATCAGACTCCAAAGAATCCAAGCGGATGTTCAGGAAGCTGAGGCGGAGTCTCTCAATTTCATTGTAACCCCATCTGATGGCTCCAAGGGGATGCTTGAATGGTTTTTGGATGCCAGAGCCTTGCTTTATGACATAGAAGACTTCTTGGACAGGCAAAGCGCCAAAGTTCTCGCATTACGGAAGGAAAATGATAGAGATGGAGCTGCTACAGTTAACATCGGAACTCCCAACTCCCAACTTCAACATATGAGGGGGAGATCTCCAAGAATTCATAACAAGGTACGCAAGTTCTTCCTAATTCACCTACTTCGCCAAAAAATAAGTTCATTTGAGAAGCGGCTTGAGGATTTAAGAACAAATTCCAATTCTTCTTCTAGTGAATCTACTAGGAGATCTGGTGATATAAGTCGACAGTCATCTGGCGATTCTATTTCGTCTGGTTTTAGTTCTGATGATATAGATCCACAACAATCCGCCGAGGAAGTAGAGATCTTCGGCAGGGAATCCGAAAAGAAAGAAATAATCGAGCTATTGCTAGAGAAAGATGAACAATACCGCGATTCTGTGATTTTGATTTCGATTATTGGTGCCGGGGGTCTTGGGAAAACGGCCCTTGCTAAAATTGTCTATGACGATGACAAGGTGAAGTCCCACTTTGAGATCATGCGTTGGGTACCTATGGGTGATTATGATCTTAGTTCAGATGTAAGTAAGATTGCAGAATCGATAATTGGAAGTTCGGTACATATGGACAACACCCTCGATTCTTTGCAACAACTTAAAGAACGTTTGCGAAGGAAGCGTTTTTTGATTGTGTTGGATGATATGTGGATCGATATCTGGTCAAAACTGTGGGGTTTCCTACAGAACGGGGCAAGGGGTAGCCGAGTTTTGGTCACCACTCGAAGCGAGGTTGCAGTTGCACGGTCAATGGGCATGAGCATGACCCACCTTCAGTACTATTTACAGCCATTGGGAGATAAAGCCTCTTTGTCACTATTTGAGAGTATAGCTTTCTGGGAAAGAAGAAAACCTGATTGCTCGCCGTTGGAAGATATCGGAAAGAAGATTTTTAAAAAAGGTGGAGGATTTCCTCTATTTGTTAAGGCGTGGGGAAGCATTCTCCTTATGGGGGATACAAAAAAAGAGTGGCAGCGTTTCTCTGAGAATGAGATATGGGAGGCTGCTAAGATTGGCCAGTGGCAACTTTATCCGCAGTTGAATGTCTGGAAAAATGTTTTACAATCACTTAAATCGGGTTATGTTAGGTTGCCCAGAGATCTAAAGAGGTGCTTAAAGTACTGCTCGCTATTCCCCAAAGGTTGTTGGATTGAGAAGGATGTCTTAATACAGTTATGGATGGCTGAGGGTATCACCCAAAGTGAGGATAAAAGTTGGGAGTTGGAAGATACCAGCATTGATTACTTTGAAAAGTTGGTGTCACAAACTTGTTTCTTTAGGGATGTTGAAAAAGATGAAGATGGGAAAATTTTTAGATGCAAGATCCATGAGCCATTCCATGATTTTGTGCGTGAACTTTCAAGAGATGAATATACATTAATTAAGGATGCAAAAGAAGGATTCAATCATCTTGGGAGGACTCGTCATTTGTCATTGCATTGGGATGTGGATTCAACAAGGAATCGAAGAAATCTTTGTTTCCCCACACTCTCGTGTTTTGGAGGTCTGAAGAAGCGAGATGGTGATGCTACAACTGTGAGTGGTACAAAACCTCTTAGCGCCAGCAATTTGCAAACACTGTTATGTTTTGGAGATCCAGGAAATCAAAATGGGAATACAACAATGATTTTGGGTAACACCAACAGTAATTTGCACACACTGCTATGTTTTGGAAATCCAAAAAATGGTAAGTTGCCAAATCGTCTCTTCTCACGTTTGAATCTGCTTCGAGCATTAGATTTGAGTTCGACTAACATTAAAGAACTGTCACATTCCATTAACAAATTGAAACTCTTGAGATACCTCAATTTGTCTTATACAAGTGTGAAAGGGCTGCCAGAATCAATTTGCGACCTTTGGTTTCTTCAGACATTGAAGCTTTCATATACATTACTTGGTGAATTGCCGAAAGAAACAGGGAAGCTGGTAAACTTGAAGCACCTGGAAATTGAAGGTACTCTTATAAACTATTTGCCTGTTGGGATAGAAAGGTTAACTAGAATCCAAAAGTTGAGTGAGTTCATTGTAAGTGATGGTGAAAGTAGGTGTATGCTTTGTGAACTTCGACCTCTAAGATTCCTCCAGGGAAAGCTAATCATTAGTTACTTGAGTAGACTTAAAAGCATTGAAGACACCCAAAAAGCAGACCTTGCTAACAAGGGTCAAATAGATTGGTTGGTGTTGGATGCTAAGAAACACTTCAGCTTGCGGAAACTGGGTCGCAGCACGCATTTGGCTTCTCTTATGCTAGACCATATCCATAACGAGGACACCCAATTGAATTCATCCAATGAAATTGAGAAGATGACAAGGATGCGTGATGTGTTTGAAGGCATCAAACCTCATTCCAATTTGAAAAAGTTAGAAATATGGAACTACATCGGATCTGAATTCCCCTTTTGGATGAAAGATGCATCATCACTCACAAATCTTACCTCTTTGAAGCTCGTCAAGTGCTTGAAGGCGGAGCATTTACCACAACTTGGTAAACTGCAGAGGCTTAAATTCCTTCTCATATGTGAAATGGATGAAGTGAAAAGCATAGGCAATGAATTCTATGATGAGGGTAGCAGCACAGAATGCTTTCCAGAGTTGTTGAGCCTGGTTTTTGAGAGAATGCGTAAATTGGAGAGGTGGGAAGTCACAAGGGAGGTGGGAGATATGCCTAAATTTGAGGAACTCATACTCCGAGACTGTCCTAGCTTGATATCTCTTCCAAGGTTCCACAAAAAACTGAATAAACTAGAGATTTATAATTGCGAGTCACTTTCTCTTAATCCACCTCTACCATCAGTGGAGCACCTTGTTCTGAAATACAATGATTACATGGTGAATGATAAGCAGCGTTCTTTGCCCAACATTCCGGAGCTCAAATCACTGAAAATTACATTATCATCTGACCTCAGGAGCTTCCCGGAGGGCTTGTGCAAGCTCAAAGCACTCAATTCACTTGATATTCACTTTTGTCCCAAGTTAAGATCATTGCCTGAAGAGCTAAATCAGATGACGATTCATCGACTCTGTATCGTTGGCTGTCCACTTCTAAAGGAAATTGATAGGTCGACAGTATCCCATATAGCTGATATTGAAATCGACCATGTAAAGATCCAAAACCACAACTAAATTGGCTCCCCCAAGGTACAGTTTTCTATTCTGATCTGTAATATATTTACCAATTTTCTGTTTAAATTCCACTCTTTTTTGTAATTTGCATTTAAATGAAACAAGAGGCTATACCTTATTCCAATGCAGTGTTTTAAAAGCCGTGGGAGGGGTATGCCTGGAAGGTGCCCCTCCAGACGAGACACCCCTAAAACGCCCTGAGGCGTATGTCAGAGGCGCTAACACTTGGTACACTTTAGGTGCAAGAAGCATACGTCTCATTTGCTTTTTTCATGAGGTATGCTAGAGGTATATGACTCATGCACATATCATGTAAAAAGATAGAAAAAGAGAAAAAAGCAAAAAGAAAAAGGAAAAAAGGGAAAGGAAAGGAAAGGAAAGGGAAGGGGAAGAAAAAGAAAGAAAAGGAAAGAAGAAAGAAAATGAGCCGGGGGCTTAGCCCCCGGACCTATGCATCTTCGTTTTTCTTAATATAAAAGATTTTATTAAAAAAAAAAAGTTCTCCCTCTTCTTTCTTCTTCCTCTTTTGCCTCCTTGTGTTCGGGAAGCTTATGCCTCTTATGTTCTGAACTACGCCTAATGCCTCTAGGTAGTGCCTTAGTGGAACACATCACCTCACGCCTCCACATTTTAAAACATTGTTCCAATGTTTACTTGTGTTGGATCAATTTTTCTCGCAGATCCTTAATTAATGAATTTCTTTGAGTTTTTACTTTTTCCTGCATGAGAAATGTGAGAAAATTTGATTCCAGGCGTGGATTTATAACTTGAAGGCAAACCAAGCTCCATTTGGGATTATAATGGGACTGATTCATCTGTTGAGCTCATCAATGGCAAAGATTTAAACTTTTGTACTGAGAGAATTATAAGATCCGTATTGTGCATGGTTTTGAGCATTGAAGAACAGGGCAAGGAAAGAAATGATGATCAAGTCGATCTAGCAGGCATCCGATTCATAAGTGTGGTAGGCCTAATTCATAGGGAGAAAAACAAATCCAGTCGTAGACTTGATGGAATTGAAGTTCAGTTCCGTTCTTTTCTTTTCTCTTCTTTTTTCCTCCTCCTTAATCTAGAGTTGTACCGCATATTGTGAGGGATTGATGTTTGTTGTAATTTATATTTCTACAATTAGAGGCTGCTGATTTCTTCTACAGACGATATAGTTTATTGTTTGCCAAATGCCAATGTTCAATATTATTTTATTTATATCTATATTACTATTAGAAATACAAATGGGGTCTCATATTTTGGGACATTTTCTTCATTAAAATACCACTATCGTCAATCCACGATGTCATAAAACTCACCATGATTTTAACCCATTTCTCTTAAATTCACAATAAATCAAATTTTCCATACTCTCGTTCTTCTTCTTCTCCTTTCCCCTCTTTCTCCCTCTTTCCCTCTTGCCTCTTCCCTACTGTGACAGGACACGGAAATGAGCAAATGCTCCCTGCATTCAAATTTTGTTCCCAGGACCTTGAGGAGTCCTAGCAGCTCTAAAATAGGTGCAGTTCTTGTTTCTGAGACAGTGTGTGTGATACCAATAACATTCAGAATTGACCTAACAATTAATGATGATAAGTTTTAATGATACAACCAATCTTTGGGAAGACAAATTTCATGGGCTGTGACTGCCCCTAGGGGTGTAAGCTCCACTTTTGTTGACGTATCAGTAGTAGGGATTTAAATAAATGAGATTGGATTTAAATCAGGATATATTTGAAAACGATCCAACATTGTTCATGTCAGATTCGATCCGATCTAAAGATCTGATTGGATCTGATAAGACTCAATTTGAATTCAAATTATATAAGTAATTCGGATCTTTGGATCTGATTTGATCTGACTTGTTTTTTTTTTAAATAATAAATTATTAAAAGAAAAATAAAATATACTAATTTAAATAAAAAAAATTAAAAGCAAAAAATACAAGTATTTTTTAATTATTTTCATCATATATATATGTGTGTGTGTTTTATAAAAAATAAATATTATAACAAATTTATATATATACATATATTTATAAATAAATAAATAACATATATATGTATTATATATATTTATATTTATAAATATATAATATACATCAGATTGGATAGGGGGTGATCCAAATCCGAACCGATTTCTGATTGGATCATATTATTCGATCCAATCGATCCGAATAGGGGGTGATTTGAATTCGACCAAATAGGATCAAATCGGATCATGATCCGATCCATTTGCACCCCTACTTAGTAGGTATGGCAATGGAACGGGTTTGGGGACGGTTTTGTAAATTCTAGACCCTATCTGCCTCTCTAGGCCTCCTAACCCATACCCTCTCCAAACTCCATAGCAGGTTAAAATTCAAACCCTCCCTACGCATGAAAATGCACTTACTTTTCTATTATTTTCTTTTAAATATAAGCAATAAACAAGTAAAATGACTAAACATCAAAATTTCCAATTATTTGATTAAAGCATTTAAAAAACATATAAATTATCTTTGTCAGAAAAAAAAAAACATATAAACTATCAATTATTCTTCACATAAAATTCAAAACATTCTTAAATTCAACACCTAATACATAATTTCAAGTCTTTAAACAATATGTGGGTCAAGGAGGGTAGGGTTTAGCATAATACCATACCCTACTTGTACCTGTATAGGTTGTAAAATCCCAAAACCCATCCTTACCCCAAAATACATTTTCAAAAGCAAAAGGGCCTTCCCTACTGGGGTGAGACATATTTCATGGTCTATGGCTGCCCCCTTGAGGGCGGAATTGCTCTTCTTTTGTTGACACTAGTAAATGTGGATATGCTTTGCACATGGTAATTCTAGATGATAATAATTATAGTAATAATATATCCAAAATTTTCTATAAACTTTATGTATTTTTCATTTTTGTTTTTTATTATTAATCAGATGCAGATTGCAAAATCCAAATCTAATTACATAAACGCATCATCCATATATTTGATAATCAAATCGAATTGTGAAGTTTCAAGTATCATTGATAGGCCTACCTACTTGTGTAGACTCTTTTTTTTTTGTAGTGTATTATTTTTTTGGTGTATTTATTTTCTTTTGTTCATTTATCAAACAAATGTAAGATTTAAATAGAGGAAATTGAATGAGGTGAAAAGTGGTAATTCAATTTACAATTTACCATTAAATAGAGAATAAAAAATGAGTATTTTAGTCACTATTTTAAAAATCGAACCAGACCAATCGAAATTGTTTAGCCTGGGAATTGGTTAGGTCATCGATTCCAATCTAGTCATGAATTTCTATTTTACAAAAAACCATTGAAATGAACAGAGAACCACTAACCCGGATGGTTTAACCATTAAAAATTTTGACCTGGTTATGGTTCTCGAGTTGCTTTCAAAATAATTTCAATTTTTTATTTATTTTAAAATAGAAATTAGAAAATAAAAAATTCAGAAAAGAAACTTACATATCTCATAATCTTATTCGACTATTCTCAATGGCCAAAATTACTTAGGGTTTTTAATTTTTTCCATTTTGATTTTGAGCTTTTTGATAATTTTTGTGATTTTTTTAAGTTATAACAACAAAAAAATTGAAACTCCAAAGAAGAAATTGAAAAATCGATACAAGAAATGAGAGATTTAACATCGATCTTAGATTAGAAATTTGAGGTACACCAATGAACCAAATGATCTGGGATCTAAGATAGATTTAAAGAGATGAGAGAGATAGCCACCGCCAATGATTCCTTCTTCTTTTTCTTCCTCATCTTCTTCTTCTTCTTCTTTCTCACTTCTCAGCTTTAACTAGTTACCTCATTCTCAAAATATTACACTCTCCTCTCATAATAATGTATATATAGTGGACTTTTACCAATTTGACTCGCTCAAACTGGATGGTTGAACCACTGACCCGAAAACTAGAAGCCGAGACGAGGTTATATTTTCGGGTTGGTTTTTAAAACCCTGATTTTAGTCAAAAGAAAGTTCCACAATGTCATTCATATTTTTAATAGTAGTGTAAATATAGAAGTATTCATACTTTTTGTTTAATATGAAAAATATATGATATTATACATGTGTCTAAATGCTTTTTTTTTCTAAATTTATGTATTTTTTTCATTCTTATATTTTTAAATTTTATTAATTTTTATTATTTATTTATGACATTAAAGGTCAACGCATTTAAGCCCCAAAATTTGAACTATTTATTATTAATTTTTATATTTCATTTTTATAAAAAAGAAAATAATTCTTGTTTATTACACTTATTCTTCAATTTGATTATTAAAAATATCATATATGTGTCTAATTTTTTTTCTACATTTTTTTTAATTTTCTATATTGATTTCTATTTTAAAAATTTTATTACATAACTTTAACTTCTTAGATTGATCAATTTGATTCAGATAGTCAAATTGCTTAGCCACCACTTGGGTAAATAATGATTTTGTTTTTGAGCAAGTCTTAAAATATATGGGTTTATATTGTTATAGATATTGACATTGATCTAATTAATAGTATTTATTGGTGAAAAATAATTTAAAAATATAGGATTTAATAAGAGAAAATGGGATTTAATACCTTAAGAATATGACTCAATGAGAGGGGATTAAATGAGGTGAAAAGTAAATAATTGAAGTTACATTTTCAACCCTTACAATTAGAGATGGATTAAATACACAAATATGGTCATTTTAGTAGTCATTAAAGGCTTTAAAGTTATAATAAAATGACTTTTATACTCTTTCTCTACAAAGAAATAGAGGGTAAATTTAGTCTAGAAAAAGTTTTCATTACATCCACACATTTATATATAGTATAGATAGATAGGCATTTCTCCTAGTAATCTTTGAAATGCAATTTGCCCTAGAAAAAGGGAGAAATTAGTCTTACTCAAAGAAAATATAAAAACACATTATACAAAGAATGCAAGTTGTTACCATATTCAAGGGCGAAGAAAAGGCCTAAAATCTACATTGAAACACAAATAAACGCTAACACAACTTTTGCTGGGAGTAGAACTGTTGAAGTTTGTGATGCAAACCCACAACTAATTGTAACTAGTGAGCTCTAGACTCGTCAACCAATATTTTTAGACGTTTTTAAACAATTATTTACATGTTTTCGTTTTTAAATAATTTTTTATAGGGATAGTTTAGTTTGGTCATGTGAACTATTTAAGTTCTTAGGCAAACAACTTCTATTAATGATCATTAATAGTGATATGATGAAAGATCAGTTTTGGACAATAAAAGCTCATTGACAGGGGGCTCTGTAGAGGTTTTGAAAGCTCAGGGTGTGTTTAAGATAAATGAGAAAAAGTCAAGGTGAATTTTAGATAATATCCCTTAAATAAAAGTTAAAAATAGATAGTAATACACAAACTATAGGTAAAAAAAATGAAAAGAAACATCTAAAAACATCTCTATTGTCATAACATATTCAACAAATATAAATATGACAAATAAGAAGTACTAGAAATGGAATACAAAATTTAAATTTAGACAAAAAGCAAAATCTTTTTCCCATTTGGGTGGTGAGACAATGGTTAAACTATTAGGTCAAATGGATTAATTCATTATGCCATAATTAAATAATAAAATTTTAAAACTAAATAAAAATAAAAATATATATATAAAAAATTTGGGCACATATCTAATCATATAATCATCATATTAAACAAAAATAAGTGAGATAAATAATAATTAATTTTATTAATGATGGGAGCGGGATACAAAATTCAAAATTGACTAAAAATGATTTTCTATTCGTGTAGGTTGCTTGTTTAACAGTTCAACCATCCAAGTCAAAGGGACCTATGATATCATAGTTTAGTCAATGAATTAAAGAAAATACAATAAAATAGATGTAACATTCACACCACACTTGTGGTGTGGATGAAAACACACCACCTAATTTCTTATTTACACTACATAACACCCTCTAAATTGGTGAAAATGGCCAAAACTAGTGGAATGAGAAAGATTGGTCTCACCATTTTCTTATCATACATGGGAGATCTAAAGTAATGCATTTTCTTTTTAAGTGCTTGTGAAATGTTACTCTCTAAATGTATCTAAAAGGGTTCTCTCTACTAATATGTAACATCCTTGTCATATACTTAAACATAGAAGCAAGGGCTAAATGTAAATGTAAATGAACAATAAAGCCCAACTACAAATGAACAATAAAAATTAAATAATAAATGAAAAATAAAAGTAAACAACTATATATGTAAATGTAAATGCAAGGAAGTTAGAATAAATAACAAGCAGTTGGAAGATGCTAGCAAGCAATAAAGCCCAAGTTAGTGCAGTTAGTAAAGTTAGTAAGGTTAGTACCACAAGAACTATACTAATAAGTTGTAGCTTGCATATCAAGAGATAAACAACAATATAAAATGCAATATTTGTAAGATGCACATATCTTCAAACTTTTGTAGTCACTAAATAAACTAGTAAAGTTAGTAGCAAAACAACTTGAAAAAACTTGAACCAAAATAAAGAAAATAAAGCACAAATACACAAGGAACAAAAGATTTATAGAGGTTTGGCAGAAACCCCTACCTATGTCCTCTACCCTAGGCCACCCTTGAAGATTTTCACTATCTAGTTGGACTTTTCGGATAACAACTAATGGTGTGCGATCCGACTACTCCTAACTGGAAGGCGACCCGAACTCCAATTGGGCAGCAAGCTGGACCGATCTGCAAAACGATGGATCAGAGAACCTGGGGTAGGAAGCATGTCATTAACCACTTCGAAACACCCGTTTAATTATTTGTAAATTTTTCCGATTCTCAAACAAATACAAACATAGTAAATCGGTGAAAATGGGTCGTATCCACAAAGAAGCAAGGGAAAAACCGTTACGTACTTAGATCCGAGAAAGAGAATACAATTGGGAATTGCAGAAAATAAGAAATTAAAAGGTTCAGAATTAAAAAAGACAATAACTAAAATTCAGAAATTAACAGAGTACTGAAATTAACAAAAAAAATAAATAAAATTGATCCGAAATTCGGATCCAGTGGCGGTAGCTGCAGATTGGTCGGATAGCTTGCAGGAACCCCTCCTAACAAGATTTGGAAGTCCTTCCCCTCTTCAGCCCTCAAACTCCTTGAGACATCTTAGCCTTGAACCGGACGAATTCAATTATGCAAAACAGAGAAACAAACAAGAATTAAATCTAAAAGACTGTTGAAATAAAAATAATGGAAAAGAAAATGAAGAAAAGAAAAGATTGGTTTATCAGATCCAGTGGCGGTAGTTGCAAATTGGTTAAACAGCTTGCAGGAACCCCTCCTGACAAGAACTGGGCGTCCTCCCCTTCTACAACCATTGAACTCCTCAAGAAACCTTAGCCTTGGGGTCATTTTTATAGAGAATGGTGGATAAAACTAGGATTAGAGAGAAAATGGGAGGCAACAACTGGGTTTTTGCATAAATATGGGCACCCTAGGGTTTAGAATGGCAGGTTAGGATTGTTTTAAGGTGATCCTAAGCCTGAAAAGAAAAGGAGAGGGCACCCAATATTATGTAGGGTTGAGATTTAATGGCTAAAGGCTGAATGGTGAAGATTCGAAGTTAGGCGGCTCCCTAGGGTTAGAATGCTAAAAAAAAGAGTGCCCTAGAATGGATGGTGGAGATTAGAAGGGATGGAAGGTGAGGATTTAGCAGTTAGGGGCGGATAGGATTTGTTAAGGATGAAAAGAATGAGTGGAAGGCGCCCTAGGGTTTTCTAAGGAGAGGGGAGTATGCTAATATAGTAGGAGGGGTGCCATTCTTGGTTTAGTAGATAGGAGGCGCCCTCCTGTGCTCAATTTTTTCACAAAAACACCCCCTTTCTTAACTGGACTTCACACCAGCTTCCCAAAACTACATTTCATCCTTGAAACTCTCTAGTTTTCCCCAAGATTTGCATAGAGACCCTCTGACGTCATAATATTGAATTTAACTGGGAAAATGGGACATTTTGACTATTCTAAGGCCGAAAATACCCATGAAATGATGCCCTTAGTAATGCAACTTTAAAATTACACTGAGTAAAGAGATCATTCCCATTGCAAGATCATCCCTGACAAAATTAGCCAAGTATCCTGATTTAAGAATTCTCAAACTTTGTATAGATCGGTATTGGGCTTAAGGGGTAAAACTGTCATGCTTTGAATATTATAGAAACTTGGCTTAAAAATCTTATATACCCTTCCATTTGCAAACTGTCTCGATAAGCTGAGATTGATTTTAAAATCAGGCGGGTATTGTTCTTATCATTTCTGATAGTGGATTTCTACCATTTGACGCGAATTGCTAACAAATGGGTGTATACATATATATATATATTGCTACCTTCCACCGTTTGACACAAATCTCGACGCTTGCCTTAGGTGAAGAGACCCGGTTACTAAGTGTTAGGTGATTGTCTAGGGTGTCCATTGACCTTTTATTCTTTCTCTCTTTTTTTTTTGAAACACTATTCAAGGTAGTCCACTGTCTCTAATAATTTGAAGAATTTTTGTGTCTGATTTCTCAATCTTTCTCTTTTTATCTTTACAGGGGCAAACTTGGGAGTATTTTCCAATTTCTAAACGGTTTCGACAATATTCAAATAAGACCAATTTTGACTCCTACCACTTACTACCAATTTTTACAAACTTTAATATTTTTCTATCAGTTTCCTTAACTTTTTCTATCTGTGAATCTCTTTTAATGGAAAGAATTTTTAAAATTTTTAGTGAAATTTTTAGTTCTACATTTCTAAAGGCTTAACTTCATTTTTTTTTCAATTTTTCTCTCTCTCTTTCCTCACCCTCAACTTAAGTGCCATTGTCCCTTATGGCAGGACTAGAATGTTACAAAGGACTTGGGCCAAAGGGAACAATCAAGAGGGTTTTCCAAAGGGGTTCAAGGTTTGCGAACTGGTCTTGAATCAAAAACCAAAAACTCTAATCCCAAAAACAACTGGAAACTACGTTGGGTTGCCTCCCAACCAGCGCTAAGTTTAGCGTCTTCAGCCAGACTCAACTGAATCACTCAGACTAAAATTCTCAACTCCTCTACTCTCAGATACTCCTTCTATGTATGGTTTAATCCTTTGACCATTGACCTTGAACATGGTTCCATTCTTAGGATCAACTATTCTAACCGCACCATGCTCGAACACTTTATCAACAACAAATGACCCATCCCATCTGGACTTTAATTTACCCGGAAACAACTGCAGACTAGAATTAAAGAGACAAACTTTTTGACCATGTTCAAATGTTTTTCTTGAAATGTTTTTATCATGGAACACTTTCATTTTGGCTTTATAAATGCGAGAGCTTTCATAAAGTTCATTGCGAAGTTCTTCCAGCTTGCTTAATTGCAGAGCCTGGTGGGATCCAGCTTGGGTTAGATCAAAGTTAAACTTTTTGATGGCCCAATAAGCCCAATGCTCTAGTTCAACAAGAAGATGACATGCTTTGCCGAAGACTAGCCTATAAGGAGACATTCCAATGGGAGTTTTATACGCCGTCCGATAAGCCCAAAGTGCATCGTCCAATCTGTCGGGCCAATCTTTTCGGTCCGGCCTAACAGATTTTTGCAGAATACTCTTAATTTCCCGATTAGAAACTTCCACTTGACCATTCATTTGGGGATGGTAGGGGGTTGCTATCTTATGAATGATTGCTCGCGGACACCCAAACCTAGAGAAAATGTTCTTTTAAACAAATTTCATTACAGCTTTGTGGTCATTGGTCCGGTTGCTACCACCTCAATCCATTTTGACACATAATCAATGGCCACCAGGATGTATTCGTAACCGAATGATGGCGGAAATGGTCCCATGAAATCAATACCCCAAACATCGAAGATTTCTACAATTAGAATGGGATTTAGTGGCATCATGTCTTTACAGGACATATTCCCAATAGCTTGGCATCTTAGACAATTTTTATGGAAAGCATGGGCATCCCAAAATAAACTTTTCCAATAAAAGCCACTTTGCAGTACTTTGGCCGCCGTTTTCTTCCCCAAAAAGTGCCCCCCACAAGCAAGAGTGTGACAAAAATTAAGGATACTTTGGTGTTCAGGCTCAGGGACGCATCTTTGGATTACTTGATCCGAACAGATCTGGAATAGCTCAGGGTCTTCCTAGAAATAATATTTGAGCTGTTAGAAGAATTTGTCCTTCTCATTCTTGGACCACCCCTCAGGAATTTTACCCACAGCTAAATAGTTGACAATATGAGGAAATCATGAGGGTGTACTATGGGAAACCGCCAAGAGGTGTTCATCTGGAAAAGAGTAGTCATGCACAGGTTCACTCTTTTCAATTGGAATTTTGGATAGATGATCAGCTACTACATTTTCAGAGCCCTTTTTATCCTGAATCTTAAGGTTAAATTCTTGCAAAAGAAGGATCCATCTGATGAGCCTAGGTTTGGCCTCTTTCTTAGACAACAAATGTCTTAAGGCCGAGTGATTAGAGTAGATAACAACTTTGGTGCCCAATAGGTACAGGTGCAATTTTTCCAAAGCAAATACTACATCTAACAGTTCTTTCTCGGTAGTAGTGTAATTCAACTGAGCCACAGATAGGGTGCAGCTAGCATAATATACTACCACAGGACATTTATTCATCCTTTGTCCCAAAACTGCTCTAATGGAGTAGTCAGAGGCATCACACATTATTTCAAAGGGCAATGACCTGTCAGGAGGTTGAAGGATTGGGGCTTTGGTCAGTGCCTCTTTCAGATAATCGAAAGCCTTAAGACAAGCCTCATCGAAATTAAATGGGACATCCTTCACCAAAAGATTGTACAAAGGCCTAGAGATCTTGGAAAAGTCCTTAATGAACCTACAATAGAAACCAGCGTGCCCATGGCCTTTCGCACAATGGGGGATCGATATACTCAGACCATTTCCGCCAGCAACAGGGCAGAGGAGGTTCTTGGTGGTGGCAGTTGATTATTTCACTAAGTGGGTAGAAGTTGAACCTCTCATAACAATCACAACGCGAAATGTGCCACTTCGGACTACCCCGGGTACTAATCTCTGACAATGGCAAGTAGTTCGAGGACATTAAATTCCAGAACCGATGCCAAGACATGGGGATTCAATAGAACTTTACCTCAGTGGCACACCCTCAAGCAAACGGTCAAGCGGAGGTCACGAACAGGGCCATCCTCCGCGGACTAAAGGCACGCCTGGACCGAGCTAAGGGACTATGGGCAAACGAGCTTCCCAGTGTATTATGGACTTATCAGACCATAGTGAAGACCGCTACAGGCGAGACCCCCTTCAACCTCACTTACGGCACTAAAGTGTATGATGACAAGGCAAATGAAGACGAGCTACGCACCAACCTCGACCTACTTGATGAGGTACGTGACCTTGCATATATTAGGACTGCGGCCTACCAGCAGAGAGTAGCTCGATACTATAACGGCAGGGTCAAGAAGCGGAACCTCTGTGTCGGAGACCTAGTTCTTCGTAAGATTATGGTGCCTAAGCCCGACGTTGGTAAGCTCGGGCCAAATTGGGAAGGACCATACCGAGACCCTGGAAGGGAAACAAGTGCCTCGGAGATGGAATATTATCAATTTAAGGCAATATTACCCGTGATCACCGAACTGAGTGGACTACAAGTCGCTCTCCGGGCCTAAGGGCCAAAACACCAAGGAGTGGATTTTAAGTCGCTTCTCCCAGCCTAAGGGCTAAAATGCCAAGCTAACAAAGAGCTCGGCACTATAAGACCCAGTCGCCTCTTTGGCATGGGCGAACTCAAGGAGTGGACTTTAAGTCGCTGTATAACCTAAGGCATTAAAATGTCGAGCTAACAAAGAGCTTGACACTATAAGACCTAGTTGCCTCTATGGTGTGGGCCAACTGAGCTCGGGCCCCTGATGGTTCAGGGTAGCTCGCGTAATTCGAAATGATTCTTACTTTAGATTACCCTAGCTTGATGCCAGCTCGGCAGCTTGACAGCTCGGGTAACCTACATACATAACTTGAATAAAAAAGGACCGTTTTTAAACAAAAGTGAACATTTCATTACTACGGTTCAAAAAAAAAAAACCGGGCATAACTGCCCGAGAGAGTTCATCAAGAAGAAAATATATATACATATATATATATATATAACCGGGTTGACACCCGGGAACAACCACTCGAAGAATCCAGTCAAGAAAAATAAGAGCAACTGGCCTCAAGGTTCCACCACCTCCACGTCCTCGTTTCTCTCTGGAGAGTCAAGCTCCTCCTCCTCTGCTGCGTCCGCGGTCTCCGGGGCCAGACCCTTCATTGCTATGGCTTCAAGGTTGAGGCCGGAGAACTTCTTCCGAACCAGCCATCGGCATGAACCCCGAATGGTAAGACCTCGAGTCGTACTCGACCTGGAGGCCCTGGAACTACTGGGACTCCTTCAAGTCCTCCACCGCCTTAGCCTGCTCCTCCTCCACCGTGGCGTCGAAGTTTCGGGTCCGATCATGGAGCATGGACTCTAAGCTCTGGACCTGCTGGCGAAGCAGCTCCCTCTCCGCCGCAGCCCTCGAAGACTCCTTGTAGCGGGCGCTCTCCTCAGACAGTCGGGAGATCCGCGCTTCCTGATCCTTGATGAGGAGCTCCTGGCCTCGCTCCCCTTATGAGCCTGGAGGACCTCGCTCTAGGCCCGGTCGAGCTCGCGTCGAAGCTTCTGCGCTTCAATCTTACGGTTAGTGGCGTCCTGGGAGTGGACAACAGTCTGGCAGGCCATGGCGTGGATGGTGGAGTTCAGCTGCCAATAATAAAGCCGAGGTGAGTAAAACAAAGGGGGCGGGAGGGAGGAGGAAAAGGCACTTACCACCATGCATTGAGACAAGGCCAACCGGAAGAGCTGCTTAGGGTGCATCCCAGACCAGCTCGCAACTTCCTTGTTGTTCACCGCCTGCCGGCTCCTCCGCGAGGCCACAAGAAAATTGGTAACGCTCTCTTCTCTCCCCTCAGTAGGGAACCGCGGGAAGACAGTGGGATCAGGTCGTGCGGTCGGAGCGAACTCCTCTGGAGGTGGAACCTCTTCTTCGCCGCCTTCCGCGGCTACCCCCTCGAACTGCACAGGTGGGACTTCAGGTGGCAGAACAAAGGTTGGATCCATAGCAGCCTCGAACTCAGCGCCATTAGAAGTGGATGCTTGGTCAGGGAGCGACCTCTTCACCCTGCACTTCTGATTGCTCAACAGGATGCGGCGAGCGTCCACACCCGAAATGGCTGCAAAAACCATAAGTGTTAGTCCAGCTCGCAAAAAAAAAGAAAAAAAAAAAGGAAGAGAAGAGAAAGACAACCTAAAAGTAACCTACCGGGGATCAGACCGGCCTGTGCGAGCTTCTACTCGGTCAAGTAGTCCGAGCAGAGGAAGCCCACTCCCGCCTAGGACTGCAGCGTTTCCCAAACCTTCTGGTCCAAAGCAACGCCTAGATCCTGAATGGCCCCCTTCAGTAGGTCAGGAAGGGCCACCCCTCGGGGATGCGAACCACGAAGTAGCTCCGCTTCCAGGCTGGGATCCTGTTAGGCAGCTCGTGAAGGAGCGTAAAGCCTGGGCGGGGGCAGAAGTAGTAAGAGCACCTCTCTGGAAGAGCTCCGGGGGTGGCATTCTTGATGGACAAAATGGAAGCAAAAATGTCCAGAGAAAGGGGAAGACAGTACTCAAAACATAAAGAAATTCTCCCAACCACGTTTCGGATTGCGTTAGGGTGAAGCTGGTCTATAGCAACATTAAAGTGGGAAAGAATCTCCACTATCAGAGGATGAAGAGGGAGCCGGAGACCAGCCACAAGCTGCTCCTCAAAGATCACGATTTCGTCGTGATCATGCTCCAAGGGATAGTCACCGGAGGGAAGACTGTAAACAAGATCCCCAGGGAGGTTGAAGTAAGAGACTAGAGCCTGAAGCCTTTCCATCGTCATGGAGGAAGGGCCGAATCTGTCCGGTTCCCGCCCTCGGGAAATAGAAGCCAGATTCCCCAAGGCTTCTCGAGCCTCCATAGGTTAACTCTCAAGGGGGCCCCAAGCTCCCCCTGAGTTTGAGGGGACTTCGTCTTGGTTACTGTCCCGGGGGAAAACACCGTCGTAGGGGTACCCAAACATGGTTGATGGAACAAAGGACTCACTAGAAAAAGAACTGAACCGGAAGGACGATGTGAACGGGAGAGAGTTTGAGCAAACTAGGCAAAGGCGCGACCTCAAATCCGAAGGTAAGGCAAGTTGGCGTAATGGAAATGAGGCCTGGGGCCCTGCTATTTATAGACACAGTGCCCGAGAGCCAACGGCTCCAATTAAGGCGAATCCGACGGCTCGCAATCAATCTGGCTGCACGTCTTCCGGGACTGAAGTAATGTCGGTTGCACATCTTCCGAAACTGAAAGCCGCTTGGCACGCTTTTTGGCGCCCAAAAAGTCCAGAAATTGCCTGACATCCGCGCGTGTATTTAATGTGGTCAATCAACCTAGTTTGAATTATGGGTCAAATCCTCTCGTCACTTCATGAACTCCCCGCGCTAAGAGTAAGGCCCTTAGCCTGAGGAGTGGGGGGCAATTGATGGAGGGTGATTTGACCCGACCTCTTGACCAAGCGACACGTGAACATGACCCGACATAAGTGACAGCACAGCGTGACAGCCTGGCTACTCGGTGCAACGAGCTCGCTGAAGCCCTCGCGGGTCAGCTCGCTACATGACAGCTCGCAACGGAACAAGCTCGCTACAGCGCGAGCTCGAGCACGGCGGTATGCTGAAAGGGAACACTTCAAGCTAAGTCTATCCCAACTCGCGAGATAGGAAAATCAACTCGCTTCGATCCTTAGGCAAGAGGGCCGACTCGAAGACCTCAGGCGGGATCACCTCGGGACGCCTCTAGTAACTCGCTACATGGCAGCTCACTATGGGATAGTTCGCTACAAGGCAGCTCGCTATTAAGCGATGTGATGTTTTCAGGAAGTTTCTTACTTGACAAGACCGTACCCGCCAGACTGCACCCACATCTCCTGACTAACGGCACAGTCTCTGCCAGCCCAGCGGTCTATGCCCATGTCCCTCGACAAATGGTGGCGTGCCTGTCCTTTCCGAGTTGTGTCTTTCATCTGATTGGGCAGTACCCTGCAACGGTTACCTGCACAGCCCTGGCGAATAACGACTACGATAGAAGGCCAGAGGCGGTTACGCCCGATTTGACAGGACATCAGTATTTAAAAGCCTCGATTTCCAAGGAGTAAGGGTAATAATTCTGAACTGATCTTGCGCTATCTGCACTCTTAGCTCTCTCTGCATTTTCTACAGTTCCCTGAGAGTTCTAACTTATGCATCGGAGTATTCCCACCGGGTGAGCACCCCAGGAATCCCCCATTTTCTTCTCCTTCTCAGGTGTTGTACGTTGCCAGATAGGAACGAAACCCCTGCCAGATAGGAGTGACCGAATCGTGCTACATCAGACTCCATGTCAATCATCAGTATACTTAAATATAAGGAATAAATGGCTGGCCGAGCATATCTCCTCTGATTTAAATTTAAATCTTCTAGGTGGGTCACCTAAGGATGATCCTTTATAAATAGAGGAGAGAATAAGAAAAAGACTCCCCCCCCTTCAGCTTCTCAAAGGAATTGAAAAGGAAGGGACGGCTGTACTAAGATCAAAATTGGAAGCCCTCAAACTGTTGCAACTAACGCCCCTTTTATGATAAAAAATACATCTCTCACACCCTCAAGTGGCCACTAATGGCTGCAAGTTACAGTGAGTGTATTTGTATTTTTCTCTTTTGATGAAATATTTCAGATCAAGTGTTCTGTTTTTTGCAAGATTGGGCCTCAAGGCCATTGTGTGGGGTTTTATTTTCAAGGTGCAAGTGATAAAAAAAGAAGTTTATTGTATTATTAGGTCGTACTCATGACAAGAGAAGCAGAGTGTTTTCTTTCCTAAAACAAAATTATTGAAGTAAAATAGTAGTAATACTAAATTAATTAGCAAAAGATAAAGTGTTAATTAATATCAAGATAACTTAATAAATGTAAATAAATTTAAATATCAAAGTTATTGTTAATTATTTGAGATTTATTGTTTAATATCAAAAATTTTATTTTATTAAATTTAAATTTATTTACTGTTAATAAGTTATTATTTAATAAATTTAAATAACTTTGATTTGTTTAATTTTCTGTTAATAATTTACTGATAATTAAACTTTATAGTTGAAAACTAACAATATGTACTATTAATTTTATATTTTCTGTTAATTTTGTTGATTACTAAATTCATTAACAAGATATATAGTGTTGATATATCTACACTAAACAATCAATGAACCGTGTTCAAAATATCCAGACCGGTTGAGATTAGTCTTACTGGAGCCTAGTAGACCGCTGAATCTCTCATAAAATCCATATTTACTCTCTAATAAAACCATTCTTAAACATTTCTCTCTCTCTCTCTCTCTCTCTCTCCCCATTAATATTCCATGTTTGTATTCCTTTTTTATTTTTTAATGTTTTTATTATTTGAATAACATTTAAATTGAATAATCTATAAAATTATAAATTATATTGTTAGTACATAATTTCGTGATTAATTTTATAAAAATATAATATTAATAGTACGATTATTATTAAATCTAGGGTGATTGACTGATTTTTTTGTGTGTTTTTAATAAATATTTTAAAGTTATTGTATAATTTTATTATAATATTTAAATAATTATTAAATTTTTAAATTTAAACTTTCTTTAGAAAGTTATAGATAAAAAGTGGGGGAGATAATAAATAGGAATTAGAGATGATTTAAAAGATAAATAGAAATTATTAGAGATAATTTAGAAGAAAGTGGGGGGTAGTGGTGTCAAACAAATCCCTCTTTCTTTATCTATTGGTTGTTAGAGATAATTTAGCCTATGTTGTTTCCTTATAGGCTTAATGGGCAATTTCCTTATTGGGAGCAAGGAGAGGCATGGTGAATGAACAACCTTGCTTTATATATATAGTACTAGTAGGGTCCCGTCCGATGCATGGAAAAATCAAGTAATTTGAAAGATATTAGGAATTTTTCTTTTTTTGGGAGAGGTTAAAATAGGGGTGAGTAAATGGGTAAGTTCTGCCCGGAACCAATCTTGAATCAGCCTTGGACTGACCTTACCCAATCTGTTACAGGGTAGGATTTGTTTCCAAATTCTTGGAACCGACCCCCACCCAAGTTGGTTCTAGGGTCTAGGGGTTTACCTTACTTGAACCGACCTAATGAACTAGCCTTAGTTGAACTTGGTGGAACCAAACTTGCTTTGAAATAAACATCAAAATATTTTTAAGGATGTGGATATTTGAACCCAAGCACTCGTGATTACAAAAGCCATGGTCTCACTTGACCATTAAGTTACTTAAATGATTTAGTAATATGTTTTCATTTTAATATTATAATAACCTGTACATTAAATTACTCAATTTAATCAACAAAGATAATATAAGATTTAAACTATATATTTCATTATTGAAAATCAATTTTTCAAAGGACATGTTTCATTTTTTTAAGGGGGAGACTAAAGAAAAAATAGGTTCTATGGGTAGACCTTAGAATTGACCCTGGAACTGCCAAAGCCAAAACAGACCTTAGAACCGACCTTCACATGATAAGTTCCAGGTTTTTCCATGAAACCGAACCAAACCTACCCATGCTCTTTCCTAGGTTAAAATATAGGGAATGAAGGCTTAAAAATGTTTCTATTGCCAGCCATTATAGAGCCATAGGAATTTATGGGAATATATAAAATTACAATTCAACAATCAACTTAGCTCGAGCATGGCCTGCTTCTACTCGGTAATGCTCTCCTATACCGAGATGAGCCATCAAAAGCCACACGACAGTGAGAAGCTCTCCGCCTGCACTAAGTCTCTGGGCGTGGTAATATCCTCTACAATGGCTTGCCGCATAATACAACATTTCCATCCACACCAGACTCACGGTCTTCCACCTCTGCTCTTCACCCAACTTCTGCAATGCCTTTGCAAGCCTACATCCATCAAACAACGCAGATTTGCTTCTATCCCCTTTCACGTCCATGGGCGAAACACTAGTTTCCATGGGCACAGCCTCCAACTTCTTGCATGCAGTAGCTTCTTTGGTTACTTTCTCATGTCTGTGGAGAAATTTCTTGGCCTCAGCACATGTGTCACCAAATCTGATCTGCCCAATTCCTGCAGTCAACATGAATGGACGTGATATCAAAAGATATAACATATAATTCGATACTTCCCTACACATTTTCTTCTTGTTGCCGATAATTTTAGCTGAAGGTGAATTAGTTTCTTCATGGCTGTTTCTACTTTCCTCATCCAAGTAAAAGCAAATATCAGTGGCAATGTGCCAACGAAGAATGCTTTCGTCGAATTCCACCTCAATACTCCTATTGAGTTCCTTGGCAAACACCCTATCATAGTTGGGTAGTTGATTTACTTCTTCGAGTGCCGATTCACCTCTGCAAGTACTAAAATGCTTGTATGATGTGGAAGAAATGGAATGCAACTTCCTATTGAGGTCATCAAAGATGAACCTTTTAAGGTCATCGGTGACTTCTATGTAGGTTCTATACCAATACTTGTCAACCATGTCTTCAATTTTGATGAATTTCAAGATTGTTTTCAAAATTGGGTGCTTTTCTTCTCTGAGGCAATAGTTGATAAGGTTGTACTGCGCCATTGAATTAGACCATCTTGATCTATCAGGCTTTCTGTAAATGGAAGAAGCGTTGAGAAGAAAGTCGGATAGTGATTTGGAGTGCTGCTTCATCCAAACGATGGTCCAATCTGACAAAAGCAATCGAATGAGCGACCAGATCTCTAGAGCAATTGCCCCTCCCAGCAACACGTAGGTGATGGCTATGTCGATCTTGGAGAACCAGTGTTTCTCCATGAAGGGGAAGATCAAGAAAGCAGAAAGGATGGATGAAAGACTAAACATGCGGAGAATGCAGCCTTGGAGAGTATGGATCACAGCTGCCTTGGTGTAGAGCACATCGTACAAATAACCAAGCTCAACCTCAATAACTTTGTAAGCTCTGGACCAAGTTTGCTTCAGGAAGTAGGATTGGCTCTCGTTTCTATCATGAAATGTCAGGATGAGATCTACAATAAGACGCTTGAATGTCTTGAAGAAACGATAGGCATCAGATAGAAGCTCCACATCAACCTCAACATCCTTCTTGTTACCATTATCATGGCTATTATCATCTTGAAAATTAAGCAGCTGGATATCGGGTTCTCTCTCCCAGATTATCTCTGCATTTAGTCCTGCATTTTTCTTGGATGTGAATTCCTCCATGAATTTGGCATAGTTGGGCCCTGGATCTGGTTCAGTAACCATGGACTCTCTGAAATTTTCTCGGCTTGCAAGCATAAGAGACCATGTTCTCTCCACGTACTTGATGATTCCAGCAATAAACATTGGAATTGCAGGAATCCACACTTTTTTATCTGGGAATGATCTGATGAAGACATAACCTGCAACTATAGCTTGGAAGAGAAGTCCAAGCAAATGTCTTAACCAGAGTTCATTATCCTCTAGAGAGAAGGCAGTTATGGCGTCAGGTCCACCCAGATGTAGAAGAAGGAAAGGTGCCCAAAAAGCAACAAGGGCACGGTTTAGATCAGAAGGGTGATCTTTGGATGAATTGCCATCACAATCATCACCTTGACTGTTAGCTAGGACACCCAGGGCTAATGTTGCAGTCCAATCCGCCATTAAATAGCCCAACCAAAGAGTGACAGCAACAAATTTAGCCACTGTACGCTTTCTGCTGCTTCCGAAGAGTATGAGGAAGATTTGAATGGAGAGGCTGAGAAGAACCAATGTCCTCAGCTCCCATTTGTTCCATAATCTCCTTAACGGTTCTGGAAACAATTCCATTATTAATTGCCCCTCTTTGCTCTTCTTTGGACCTGTAAATTAACAGGAGCAACAATTCAGAACTTGAGACTACACTCAACTCTTTGTCTTGTGTGCAGAAATGTAAAGACATGTACCACCAATCGTATAGACAGAAGCATCCCATTATGTTTCCCAGAACATTTTTTGCATTTTGAAATGCCTGAGGCACAGTATGGAAGGAGTACAAATGCAAATAATGTATAGTACAAATACATATAAAATACAAGGATTATGTATTTCTGTTCTCCTTCCAAACTGAGCCTAAAGGAATGATACGAGAAAGATTTGATTACAATTTTTTTTCCAATGTTTTCCGGAATCATAGTCAAACACATAGCAATCTAAGAGTCAAAACACTTTTAAGCACCAAACGACAATGCTTCTTAATACAGTTTTCCGGAGCGTAGCAGACCAGGAGAAGAAATGGGCCTAGAATGAGTCAGGTAGAAGATCTAAGCCCATTTTGATAGTCAGTGCCCATTTATGCTAGTGAAATGATTCTTCTTATTTTAAATGGTTTCGTTTGGAGAAAATGGAGGCATTTAACTGTTTAGGTGGGAATTTTGGTAATTTAATGCATTCTGTCATCTGATTTAACAGTTAAGGGGTATTTGTTGCAAAGTGAAGGTTCAGGGGGGCCTTTGTAACAAATGAAAGTTAGGGGGTATTTGTCGCAAAGTAAAGGTTCAGGGGGGCCTTTGTAGCAAATGAAAGTTAGGGTGCATTTGTCACTGACCCATATACAAAGGGTATTTGTAATTTACCCAAAAAGAAATAAAAAAAAAAAAAGGTTTGAAGTGAAGTGTTGATTGTTGTGAAACAAGTGAAGAAAATGGCAAAGAAATGAATCAAGGGTATTTTTATCATAGCAAGTTATTTAATAATGTTTAATGGATGGTTAGGGTTAAATTTTTAATTATTAAGCAGGTAGGTCTCTTTTACATAAAAATGACTGGAGAAATCCATCTCAGTTCAGCAATTTCAGCTTTGATCAAACGGCTGTGTGAAGGAGTTTCAGATAATATAATAAGGGAAAAAGAATTTGGATTAGCTGAATAGTGGGCTGTAGAACCAACGACATAACTCCATACCAGTCAAAAATTACATGGGATTCAGTGAAAAGTTGAACTGTTGTGGATCCCAAAAACGTGTCTGTACAGTTTAACTGAGATCCATTTCCGTTAGGGCAAAGTCATGCCCACACCGTTTCAATCACTTTTTGCAACTTTGTATTGAGAATATTTCCTATAAATAGGAGATATTCACAATGTAAAGTTGAAAAGGCTGCTCGAATGGGCTTTACCCTAACCAAGGCCAAATTCAGTTTAACAGGGGTTAAATAGGCACAGGCAAAATATAAAATAAACATCTATTGGATACCTCAACTTGCCAAAAGCCATAACAAAAGAAGCGAAAATAAAAAAATCAGTGGTTCACAGCTTTTTTAATTCCTTATCTGAATTCATTATGACAGCTTAAACTTAGAATCTTTGGCCATTAAGTCAACGATTCCACTGTTCAGTTCTAACGGACAGCTTATTGCAATTTAAAAATAATAATAATAATTAAAAAATGGTCAAAAACATTAACTAGTGAAAAAAGTTGATAATTCAACTAACTGAATCAGTGAATTGTTGACTAAGTCAATGGCTTTTGGCCATGAAATAAAACCAGTTGTGAACCAAAAATGGTTCGACCATCTGGATCAACTACAATTCGAAAACCATGATTTAAACCTAAAATCAACTAGCCCCAAATCTACTAAAGGTAAAATCGTGGAAACATGGAGAGAGCAGGACATCCAGCCGAAATATTCTCCGTTTAGTATATCGCCCTTACATTTATCAAATTTGCTTTTAAGCTATCTTTGGTTTTTTTTTTTAAAAAAAAAAAAGGGAAAGGAAGGTAAAGGTAGGAAAACCTTTACCAATCTAACTTGTATTAGTTTTCGTGTTGAAAAGTGATTTGTAGAAAAATAAACGAATTGCTTTTTCCTATTATTAGGGCTCATTTTTTGGAAAATATTAGCTTTTTTTTTTCATTTTAGATGCGACCAAACACCATAAAGATAGCAATTAAGCTCTGTTCTCTGTCGTAACTCAAGGGTAATAAAACTGAGATTGTGAAACTCTGATACTGAAAGAGTAAAGTACTGGTAACCAATCTCTGTGTCTCTCTCTCTGTTCGCACTTTGTTAACAAGAGAAACAGGAAAGAAAAAGGAAATGAGACAAATTTTGGAGGATGCAGTTAGTCTATAAAAGATCTGGGACGTTCAGAAATTGTTAAGAGAAAACTCGAGAATCTAGTGCTGGTGAAAACAACAACATTCCGAAACGAATATAGAGATTTCTGCGACGAAAAATAATAGAGAAAAATCAACTTACTTGTACTCGGCAGTCGGCACAGGATAGCAATGTAATTGAAGGCGCAGAGAAGTTGTAGAAACAGCACAGCAATACAAGAGAGACTGCGAGAGAGTTGGAGAGAGGGGAGGGAAGGAGAGATGAATAAATGAATATTCTTACTAATTATCAATTAAACATTTATCCCACTTTTTTTTTGTAAAATTATGTTGACTTGATTGACTTCGTACAAATACAAAAAAAAAAAAAAAAAATTCAAAATTACTACTTTACCCTAACTAATCAGGAAAAGTATGCATCACCTTCCAATTGACACCAGACATCTTATACATGACGGGTCCAATTTTCTATTCCAGGTCTGCTACCCACAAATTGTTCTCTCTCTACTCATTGAGAGCATCTCTCTATGAATGATAAGAGAGATATTCTCAATACACAGCTATAATATGTCATGGATAGAGATGTGGAAACAAGTTGTGAGCAGCAGATCCAAGCCCTCGACTTTCATAATGTGCCTTAATTTCATAGTGAGGAATTCACATATACACACCATAGAGGGTGCCCCACAGCATATCTCAACTGTATATATCCACATGGAAGGCATCAGATTAATAATAGAGAATTGGTCTCACAGATATTTAAATTATATTATTTGTTTAGATGGTATAGGTTGTATTTTTCTCCGATTGTTGTAATAGGTTCCCATTTTATAAAAAAAAAAAACATAATATAGTTTGAATACCCTAAATGATGACCGATTCAAATTTTAGAATTGAAGAAAATGCCAGAAACATGATGAGAGACAGAGACCCATTTGAAGCAACAATTTGTAAGAGCATGAAGACAAAACGATGTTGGGTGCACGGGAATTAAGTGGATGAATATAGATTACATATTTGCAACTTGTAGACAATACGATTTAATATTTAATTAGATTTTGACATATCAATGGAAAGATGTATCAATGTATCAATGTTCTTGCTTGCTTCCTTGGTCTATTAATGCTGGACAAAGCCCCTCGTGATCTACAGGATTTATTAAATGAAGGAATCTATGGCCCAAAGTTTTTCAAGTTCGAATAAAATATATTAAATTCTTTCAGAAGAATCTTTAATTAATAACAATTTATATATAATTTTCTCAACATTTTAAATTAAGGGTCTGTTTATGTAGTCAGAATTGAAATTAGAATCGAAATTGAATTATTTTGAATTAAAACCGTAATGGTCTATTTTTATAATATGTTTGATTCAAACAGGAATAAGAATAAAAATTAGAATCAGCATGAAAGAGATTTAACTATATAAGCATACACATATAGGTATTTGCCCCTAAAACTTAAAAATAAATTCGGCGCCTAATGACCCAATGATCCATCTAATTGAAAATTAAACCTTCTGACTTGATCAATGGGTCACAAGTTAGACATTAAATCCTTGTTTTTTATTTATTGTGTTTTAATATTTTCCATTAATTTATTGTTTTTCATTTATATACATAATTTAATTATTCTTGTATATAGATATCATATATAAATATATTAAGTTTATAATTAATAAATTTAACATTTTATATTTATATAAATTTATTATATATGTATAACATTAAAACTAATAATTTTTTAAAACTTTTTTCTCTTTATTTATTTTAAACCTAATAAAGTGGGTTCAAATGTGGCTAGATCCGATTGCACTCCTTTTCATGAACAAAATAAAATTCCACTCCTTTATATTTTTACTTTATGTTTTATGATGTCACATAATCACAGGCCCATATGGTTAAACTGATGGACCATCCATGCCACCATGGGCCAAGTTATTGAATTGCTTGTAATATAGATTGATGCTATGTTAATCATTTCTTTAAATTAATTGTTTTTATGTATTTAATATTAGAATTAAAAGATATTATTTTCGTAAAAGAATTCAACTGCTTCAATAGTTTATACTTTCTTATAGATATCCATCAATCCTTGCACAAGTATTAGATTAATATAAAACTAGCGGAGGGGCCTTGCTTCGCAGGGGTTAGAATGGGATCCGTTGACCTGGTCCTTGTTAAAAATCATTGAATCAGTCAATGATTCATTGATCCGAGTGGTCAAATCATTGACTTATTGACCCGTTTAATGAATTTTGGCCATTTTTTTATTTTTTTAATTGGGAATCATCCAAACAATCGGTTCTATTTTATCCTAATCTCGGTCCCTGACCAAAAATTGTTGAATCAGTCAATGACCCATTGACCTAGGTGGTCGAACTGTTGACCCGTTCAATGGCTTTTAGTCATTTTTATTTTTTTTTAATTTTTGTTGTCATAATGGGCCATCCGTTCGAGCCGAATAGTCGAACCATCGACCCAAAAACCGGTGGCCAAAACAATTCCGTTTTCAAGTCGTATGAGTCACACGCTTGAATGACATAACATGTATGGTACTGCTTAATTGACCTCACACACTCAATTTTTTGTGTTAGAACAAGTCATCCATTTTTTTTATTATTTTAATTGGGAACCATCCAGGCAACCAATCTTGGTCCCTAGCCAAAAACAGTTGAATCAGTTAATGACTCATTAACCCGAGTGGTGGAATTGTTAACCAGTTAACCCATTCAATGGTTTTTGACCGTTTTTTATTTTTTTAATTTTTGTTGTCAGAACAAGCCATTCGTTCGAACCAGACGGTCCAACCGTCAACCTGAAAACCGATGGCCAAAACAGTGCCATTTTCGGGTCGTATGAGTCACACGTTCGAATGACATAACACATATGAGTCTGCTTAAGCGACCTCACACACTCAATTTTTCGCCTGTAATTTTTGTTGTTAGAATGGGTCGTCCATACAAACCGGACGATCGAATCGTCGACCCGAAAATTGGTGGCCATAACGGATCTGTAATTTTTTGCTTGTAATTTTTTGTTGTCAGAACAGGACGTCTGTTCAAATCGAATGTTCAAATTGTCAACTCAAAAACCAATGGCCAGAACGGTTTCGTTTTTGGGTCATATGAGTCACATGCTCGAATGACACAACACGTATGATACTACTTAATGGACATCATAAACTCAATTTTTTGCCTATAATTTTTGTTGTCAGAACGGATTGTTCGTTCGAACTGGATGGTCGAATCGTTGACCCGAAAACCAGTGGCCAAAACGGTTCCGTAATTTTTTGCTTGTAATTTTTGTTGTTAGAACGGGCCATCCGTTCGAACCAGACGATCAAACAGTCAGTTGTTAGAATGCTATTAACAACATTTATCAATAACAGTAAGCAATTATACTATTTAATTAAATAATCATTAATGATAGTTTTAATAATATTATTTAGTTATTTTTAATATAACGGTAAATATTAAATTTATGATTAGGATTTATTAACAATATTCATTAAATTAATAATTACCAAAATTCAATTAAATTAACAATATTTATCAGTAATAGTCAATAATTATAATATTTTATTAAATAATCAATAGCAATACTTTTAATAACGTTTTTAATTATTTTTAAGATAACAATACTTACTAAATTTATTAACAGTATTTATAATTTTAATTTAAAGTAAAATTAAAGTAAATATCTATTTATTAATAATATTTATAATAATAGTAATTCTTAATTATAATCACTAATTATATATTTATTGAATTACTGTAATAATCAATAATTTATTAACAGTATTTTTTTAATAACAGTATTTATAATTTTAAAGTAAACATCTAGTTATTAACAGTATTTATAATAACAGTAATTTTTAATTATAATCATTAATTATATATTTATTAAATTACTGTAATAATCAGTAATTACTGTTATTTATATGGCAGTAATTAAAGGATCTAGGTTGCTCTCACATGGGAATCTACTCGCACGAGTAGATTCCATTTCTTGCACGGAGAGAGCACCCCTATCCTATATATATATATATATATATATATATATATATATAACTAAGATTAATATAATAATACATAAGGATAGAAAGGACTCAACCATACTAATTGATTTATTTATATTAAATATTAATTATATATTAGACATCTAATCTGATATTAATATTTATATTTAGCTTTTTGTATTAAGGCCCCGTTCACTTTTCGATAAGTTACTTATTCGGGTAAATGCAATTATCTGGGTAAGTTTTTCTTGGGAAACACTTACCCAAGTAAGTGCATTTACCCATGTTCTTTTATTTCACAAGTAAATAAGGCAATGACCATTTTAGCCATAGAAATCCATTATTAAAAATGGCATTTTTGCCCCATTCAAGTGTTGGAAACTTTCCCCCTATGTGGGAAAGTTATTTACCCACATAGGAGATGGGTATCACTTTCCTGTGTAAGTGATACCTAGGAAAATAAGGTTTCTCTGGTCCCCACATAAAGTTGAAAAAAAACATAGGATTCTTGGTCAATGGGTACCAAAATCCCATTGACCAACTTTCCCCCCTCTCCAAATCCAAAAAAAAAGAACACCCCCTAAGTAAGATTTCTAATACAACAATAGAACACTTAATTGATACTAAATTAATAAGCATTTCAATCAATGATAATTGATTTATTTAGGGGGCAATTGGAAAAGATTTGGTCTAATTTGATCTGGTCCAATATGAGTCCATTACAAATGGACCTGGTCCAATCCAATCCCATGAATACTTTGGACCATTTTGGAGTGGCCTAATTCAATGTTTGGATTGCCCAATCTGTTCGAGTTTGTTTTAATTTAGATTGGTTCCAACCCAAACCTCGTCCATTAACACCTACATTATTATCTTCTATCAATGGACCATGTAGAAACCACTGATGTGGTCCCCACCTCTTTCTATTGTACTCGTATACAACTATTAGTTATTAAAGTTAGTCCACAATTAGTTATTAGTCTTTTGTTAGGATTTTATTTTTGCCATGTAAGCAGTCTTATTCTTACTTCATAATTAATATAAATAGAAAGAGGGGGCGGCAGATTAAGCATCCTCTTCTTTTCTAAAACCCTTCCTTCAAATTCTTCTTCTCTTCTTCTCTCTTTCTCCTCTCATCTTCTTAATTTCCTGTTGATTATACACCATAGGTTGGGCTGTTAGCAGTCTCATACGACTACATGGTATCAGAGCCAACCTAGAAAATCTTATGATAGTTTGACATGGCCGACTGCATAAGAATTTCCTAGGGTTCGAAAATTTCCAACAAAAGGGATCATCGGTTGAATCTTGGAGATTGTTGGTGAAGCATCAGAGGATGACCAGCAATCAGGAAGAGTCAGAAGGAAGAACCCTCAAGATTAGGGTCCAGACTTGATTTTGAAGGTTGCAGCCAGAGTTTTGCTGAAGTAAGCTAATCTTTGATATTGATCTATTAAAAGATTACCTTTTCTGGTTATTTCAAAGGGCAATGATAGTGCACGATCTAGAAGCTCCTAGCTGGAAGATAATATGGACCCTAGTCGCGTGGCGAGCTGGACCAAGCTACAAGATAGAGGATCAAAGAACCCAGGGTGGCTAACCCGGTGAAGTCACTCCGATGCTTAAGTCAGTACTGTATTATGGATGTGAGTTGAATACTTGAGTTCTAGAGTGCTAGTGAGCAAATAATTGCGCATACCTGAGTCTTGGGGGTTGATGCCCTTATATAGCTGAGATGTCATAGGTCTCTTGAAACATTCCTGGAATCTTCGACCCGTGATGTTGGGATCCATTCCGCTTTGGTAGGAGAGTAACGTGCCAATTAATGAGGTTTATCATTTCCCTCTTATTCGGGTGGGATGTGGATAAGGTTTACGATTACACAACATGATCCCAAGAAGTTCGGAGATGACTATTGAGCTTCTGAGTTTGGTTACTCGGCACAAGTAGATACCGAGGTACCCCGGGCTCCGGAGTGACCAAGTGTCCGAGGTCCCCCGCTTTGCTGACGTGACTTCATACGTTGATTTGTCACTTGGCTGGCAGGTTGAGTCCACGTGTCCCTTGCATACTAGGTCGGGCTAAATCACCCCTCATCAATTGCCCCCACACCCCGTGTCGGGGGTCCTGACCCGATGCAAGGGGTTCATGACGAGCCCAAGTGGATTTGGCACGATGTCGAGATGATACGGAGGGTGGCTCTTCGGTCGGACCTGCATGGCCGCTTGGCTCAACCGGATGTCAAAACACGCGCTCAATTGGCTTCAACCTTGGGTGGCGTGTAGTCATTTTTCATGGGAGTTGTTGGATCATGCAGATCTCGACCATTGAACCTCGCTCGTGATGGCTATAAATAGGGACCAAAGGGGCCCATTTTTCTCACCGTAAATTGCATGATCAAGTCATTGAGGTTGCATTCAAGTCTTCCAAATCAGTGTTAGTTGTCCTTGTGTCCGAGGTCATCTCGCTTCCTATGATCTTCTGGGTGAGTTCATCTTTCTCTGCCTTTGTTGTTGTCTTTTTTCCTTCAGTCCAATATGTCTAGTCATAGTATAGATAGCCTTCTTGATGGGAGTGATGAGTCCGTCGGGGTCGAGGTGGGCACCTCGGCCTATGTTGAGGAGTTTGGTCCTGTCGAGGCAAATGCTTTGGTTGAAGGTCTGGACTTCACTTCGGATAGGGCGGACATGTCAGGTCAAAACCATGAGGTGTCCGAATAGGGGGGTCCACCTCGCGTCCTAGTCGGAAGACAGATCGCTTCGGCCCTTCCACTATGACTGCTGAAAGGCTACCGTCCTTAGTTTCCCACTATCGATTCCCCGATAACCACAAGTACAACATTCCGTTATGTCAGTACCCCTGGGATCACGAGTCAAACGAGATTGTTGTTTACGAGGAACAGCTCGTAACAGGACTCCGATTCCCACTTCACCCCTTCATTGTAGATGTCCTTCAGTTTTTTAGTGTCACTATAGACCAGCTTCACCCGAACTCCATCCGGTCCATCATCGATATCATCTCTTTGTTCCACGAGTACAATAAACCCTTGACTCTCGAGGTGTTCAACTCGCTCTGTGCCATTAAGAAGAACTCGACATGCGTCTTTAAGGACGAGAAGCACAACTATTATATTTCCCCTCGGCCGAGGTACAAAGTCTTACATGGCTTTCCCAATAAAGTGTCGGCCTAGAAAAAGCAATACTTCGTAGTCTTTGTAGTCGGGGGTGGCCATTCTCGACGAAGTGGAGGACAACCATTACTAACCCTAGAGTCCAACTGAATAGTGAAACTTCGGTGATGATCCGCTCTTGGGTCGATCTCAACTTGCAACTGAAGGATTTCTTGTCTGAAGAGAAGCTTGTGAAAGACGGGCTGAGTCCTTCAGGTTGGTCGTCACCTTGGTGCACACACATATTTTCTTCTAGTCGCGTGGCGAGCTGGACCAAGCTGTAAGATAGAGGATTAGAGAACCCAGGGTGGCTAACTTGGTGAAATCGCTCTGATGCTTAAGTCAGTACAGTATTATGGATGTGAGCTAAATACTTGAGTGCTAGAGTGATAGTGAGCAAATAATTGCTCATACATGAGTCTTGGGGGTTGATACCCTTATATAGCTGAGATGTCGTAGGTCTCTCGAAACGTTCCCGGAATCTTTAACCCATGACGTTAGGATCCGTTCCACTTTGGTAGGAGACTAATGTGCCAATTAATGAGGTTTATTGTTTCCCTTTGATTCGGGCAGGATGAGGATAAGGTTTACGATTACGTAGCGTGATCCCGAGAAGTTCAGAGGTGACTGTTGAGGTTTTGAGTTCGGTTACTTGGCACCTCGGTGCAAGTAGGTACCGAGGTACCCCGGGCTCTAGAGTGACCAAGTGTCCGAGGTCCCTCACTCTGCTGACGTGACTTTGTACACTGATTTGTCGCTTGGCTGGCAAATAGAGTGCACGTGTCCCTTGCATACTAGGCCGGGCCAAATCAGCCCCCATCAGATAGGCTTGAGCCCGGCCTAGCCAAATATCTAATTACTAATTGTTGTTGAACTTTGATGTTATTTATCTTTTTATCATTTTTTAAATTCATATTGTTTTATCAATTGTTGAAGAAGAAATGGTGAATGTCAACACTCTAAGTACGATAGATGGTGATGTTATTTATCTTTTTATCAATTATTCTATGTCAATACTGTTCATAAGGTGACTACTCATATTCATAAGTTGACTACCTTTTAAAAGTTGAGGCTTATGTTTACGTTGTTACCATTCACAAATCAACTACATGTAGTTTTCATGAGTTTGAGCTGATAAAATTGTACTTCCTCTTGCTTTGATTAGTTTAGTTTATATTTTCTATTATTTGTCTATTAAGAGGCATTTTATTTGTATTATGTTTACATTGTATTATCATTTGTATTTGAGGTGTTTAAAGAAGAGAAGACAAGTATTTGCAAAGATAGCACCAAAGAAGTCTATCCAAGTATACAAGCACCCGGAAGCCCAACTAGTTGTAACAGTTTGACTGGCATCGAGGAAGCTCATTCAGTTTGGTTAGTGAAATTTTCAAGAGGTGTCTAAGGAGAGGATGTAGGTTAGGGTTGGTTGAACCTCTGTAAAAATCTTTGTGTGGTTTATTTTTTTGCATTTTTTCTTTTACTTGTTTGTTATTATTTATTTGATTGCTTTATCTTTCCACTGCATTCACATAGTACACACTTTGCCTTCACATTCATTGTTCTTGCATTCATCTCGTTAAAAGGCTTTAGAAAAAAACGAGAAGTTTCAAATACCTAATTCACCCCCTTCTTTAGTTAGGCTATGTTCACGACAAATGGTATTAGAGCAAGTTCACCATGAATCAGCTTAATATAGCTAGTTGAGTAGAATGGCCACCCAAGGAAATGAGAATCTACTTCATCTCTCTTGAGTATAAGCTTTGGGATGTAGTTGAGAAAGGCCCATCAGTAGGGGAGAAAGATAATGATAAAGCCACAAACCTTTTAAAAGGAGGGTTTCATAGTAAAGAAACTAATAAAATTGCCTCCTACACTATATTACACATGAGATTTGGCATACACTCGAATTTTTGTATGATAGAAGTTTATAATAATATTACTAATGATTTGTACAAGGAAAATGATATCTGTATACAGGTGAAGCACGAGTCTAAAGAAGAAGCTACTAGGACAAAACATGATGAACATTTGGGTGTCGTTTTCTTTTCAGCAAGTTACTTACCCGAGTAAATGCACTTATCTAGGTAAGTCTTTTTTGGGAAACACTTACCGGAGCAAGTGCATTTACCCATGCTCTTTTGTTTCCCATATAAATAAGACAATGATCATTTTAATCATAAAAATTCATTATTAAAAGGGGTTTTTTGTCTCATTAAGTGTTGCCAACTTTCTCCCCAGGTGAGAAGGTTATTTACCCACCTAGGAGATGAGTATTTCAGTTTGTTTTCTGGATTTGGAAAAGTGGAGATTTTCAAGAACGGGAATCTTGTGATATGTTGGGAATCTCTTATGATAATCATCCATGCCTGAAAGTTGGATAGGATGGCCTTTACGTAAGGATTATATTGCCCCCAATTTCTTGATTTATCCACTAGGTCAGTCTGGTTGGTTCTTTGCACCTAGTTTTGGTGTAGCAGCTATATATTTCGATTCATCCTCTTCTTCCAAGGGTTTCATAATTGGACGTTGAACCCATTTCATATGATGGGAGTTGCCGGCGTATTGGGTGCTACTCTGCTATGCGCTATTCATGGTGCTACCGTAAAAAATACTTTATTCAAAGATGGCGATGGTGCAAATACATTCCGTGCTTTTAAGCCAACTCAAAATGAAGAGACTGGGTTTCTTGGTCAATGGGAATCAAAATCTCATTAACAAACTTTCTCCCTCTCAAAGCCCAAAAAAAAGGAATACCCCCTTAGAAGCAACATCAACATTGGATGATGAAGAAAGCAAGCTGCCAAATGTAAAAGAAATCAATACTATACCAATGGGAGTTAGCAACAAAAATTGCTTTTGATTAGAAGAGTCTCTTGATGCAACAAAGGTCAATGACAATAATAAAAGAAAAAGAAAAAGGAAACAACAAAAATAGTTGTTGCATTTAAGAATTATAATTGGTCAACAAATCACCGAAAAAACTTTTCTTTTTCTTGAAAATTTCCAAGTTTTCTTAAATTCCCATTTCTTAAAAGTTTAGGTGGCGACTCCATCCATTCCATCCATATTCCACCATCTCCCCTTCGGGTGACCATTGTTGCTTGAAGTTTAATAATTACAATCACCTCCCTTAAACTTTCACATAAAATTGCAATTTGCAAGTAAAACCCCTTTGGTGTATCCAAAGACATGAAATGGCCAACAGAAACTTCAAGGGAGGGTCTATATCAGAAAGTTCAAGGGAGACTGACTGCAATTAAGGGGTAGTTTCAGCAACAACAGAAACTTAATCCACACTGGTCAGCAGTATCATGTCCAACGCCCCCATGAAACTTACATTAATTGCTTTGATTCCTTCTGGCCGGATTTCTTCCCATCCGAGGTGGCCAACGAAGAGCCCAGTCAAGAACTCCTTTTGTTTATTTCGGTGGGGCCTGAGGGACTTAGCTATGATAAAGAATTCGTGTTGTATCGCATTGACTTGACTTCTCAAGTCGTCGTCGTCGTCCTCCTCACTCCTCAGTATCGGCGTCTCTTCAGGAACCAGACCCTCAGTCTCAGAGTCATCACTGTTCTTCTTGAAAGGAGATGTCGAGTGAAGCATCTGGGCGGGAAGGCTTCATTCGTTTCCACGATCGATGGTCAAAGGCGGCCGAAGCCATCAATGGGAGCGAAAACCATTCCGCTATGGTGAAAGAACAGATTAAGAGAATTGACAATGATCTCAAAGATATACAGAGATCACTCGAGTTAGTTAACAAATGGGGAAATTCTGTGGACGAAGTGTTCAAATCTCTCAACAACACAATAGGCAACTTCATCGACCGTCTTCAAGAAGAAACGCTGCTCATTTCCGCCGGCAGTATCGCCGAGTCCCAGAACAATCCCGTCACCAAACAAATCAAAAGCATCGCTCGGGAGGTTGGAAAAATCAAGTTTGGTGGGCAGCCCTTACAGAGGCTGCCCACTCTATCTCGTCCTGAAATCGACGAGAAAACAGATCGAACCAACAAGTGGCAAAGGCTCGAGAAAGAGGAGATAATGAAACATCCAGCTGTTTCTGATGCTCGGGCCATATATGAACTTCTTGACCCGCAATTGAAACTCTGTTTTCTTTGCTTGTCCATATTCCCCGAGAATGAGATCATAGGGAAGAGATCTTTGGTCTATTGGTGGATAGGAGAAGACTTCGTGGTGACTTCAGGTGGGCAAGAGGTTGAGGAGATTGGCGAGGAATATTTCATGAAGCTATGCGAGAGCGGTCTGCTCGAACCCATCTACGATGGCCACAGTAGATTTCCTCACAGCTGCAAGCTGCATCCATGGATTCGGTGGATGGCAATTGACATTGCCAAGGAAACCATGTTCTTCGACTTCGACTCTGATGGAAAACCGAGCTCGGGCTCTCCTTGCCAATGCCCCCGACGCGCCTGTGTAGCGACGACCAAGGAGAGACGACCGGAGAAGGTTGATCTCGGTCAGGAGGGAAGCGAACTCCGGTCACTGTTCAACATAGACGTGCATTTCCTGGAATGTAAAGAAGAAGATTTCAAGAAGCTGACCAACTTAACGACACTGCAACTGGGGCGGTGGAAAGACAAGCCCAAATATCATATTGAAGTGATGAACACCAGCTTCTTGGATCACTTGGGTCTTCTCAAAAACCTGAGATTTCTCGGGCTACAAGGGATTTCAAGAATCACAAAGCTGCCGGACTCAATCCAAGAGTTGACGGAATTGATGGTCTTGGATCTCAGAGCATGTCATAATCTGGAGGAACTGCCGGCGGGGATCGCCTCCCTAAAGAAGCTGACCCACTTAGATGTGTCGTACTGCTACCTACTGGAATACATGCCCAAAGGTCTCGGATCCCTTTCAGATCTTCAGTTCCTGGGTGGATTTGTAGTGAGCAGTTTAAGAGGGAAAGAAGCCTGCAAACTCAGCGATCTGTCGAGACTAGTGAAACTTCGGAAGCTTAGCCTAAGCTTGGCCGCAGATACGACTTCAGAAGAACTGAAAGCTCTAGGAAATATTAAAGCCCTCAAATCTCTCACAATAACCTGGGGAGCAGCTTCCTCCCCGGCGGAAAAGAATGGCAGACAATACCAGAACCAGAAGTTTTCCAGGTCCACCAGAATTCTGAAAAAATTAGCAACACAACTAACAAGGAAGTCTACGACATCCAAACAATCTACAGCGATATCATCATTTGAGATATCCCTTCCTCCCAGTCTTACAAAGCTGGATCTCCGATGCTATCCAAACATTCATGCACCAAAACTGCGTAGGGTCGAGGACGGAACGGCTTCGGAGGATTGCTTGAAGAAACTCTACTTCAGGGGTGGGAGCTTGAGCAGCCTACACGGAATAGAAGGTAAGGCGGTGTCCAAAGTGGAGGTAATCCGTCTAAGATTTCTACAGAATTTCAGTATGATGAAGCCTGACCTGAAGAGAGATTCCCTTCCACACCTGAAATATGTTGAGATTTTCAACTGTCCTCACATAGACGAATCGTTTGCAGAAAATGGAACCGGAGATGGGATTGGACTGGACCAAGCCAGCACAAGCAATACTAATGCAAATTCTCATTCTCCGATTTTTTATAAAATCGTACCATGTCCTAGAAAACAGTGAGACAACGCAAGCTGAAGTTGGAATGGTTTTGAAGTTGCTTTTTTTTTTTTTGTTTAATTTCATCTTTGGTTTTGTTGTTCTGATGCAAGCTTATTGATAAAACTCTAGTAAGATCTTTTTTCGTTATGGTTGTTTGCTGTTCCTGTTCTGTAGGAAATCTCAATTTAGAAATTGATAAAACTCTGGATGGGTAGATGCAACCAAACATTTCGAAAAATTCAACAAATCCTCTAATCTCTGAATGCTCTCCCCTGTTTTCTCATGCCATGAAACCCATAAATCTCATAGTGATAACTGATAAGCAATTGCTGATGCTTAGATATTCAGTCTGAATACTCTCTGAATCTTTTTTTTTTTTTTCCAGATAATCAAGTTTAGAACTGTATAGCAGCACCTATGATAAGGATTATAGCCTAGAACAGCCAGGTTTTCATCACTTAATGTAATACATTTAAAATCTAGTGTATACATTAATATAAAATAAAATTTATACTATATATCGGAACCCAATTACAAACCAAAGTCCTCTATAATTGGGTGAATTTAATTCCAGTCAATCAGGCCATCCCGACCAATTGACAACTCTAGATGAAACAAAACCTTTTTTAGTGACAAAAATAACTATAAGCCCCTAATAAATTAAGAAAAGTTGTTTTATAGCCAATATTATTGACCTCTATGTATATAGACCATTTGATATATTTTTCGTTGATCAGTCCATCCCAAGTCACACTAGTATCTATATTATATATGAAATGCAGTTGCCAACTTAGCAGCCTTTCTCCACCCTCTTAGACCCCTCTTTTTTCTGCATTTTTTTTTATTTTTAAAAGATAAAAATAACCAGAAGGCATTAGTAAATCATTTGTCATTGATTGAAATGTTCTATTTATTATATTAAAAAAATTATTTAATACAAAAAATTAAACACGAATATTCATATAAGATTAGATATCTAATAGTTAATATCTTAAATTAGTTAGTTAATTAATTGATTGATTAATTTGGTTGAGTCATTCCGAATATTTTTAATTTTGTCCGGTTTTAATTTTATATTAATCTAATACTCTATGAAAGGATTTGTGGATATGTGTATAAAAAAGTCTAAACTATTGAAATAGTTCATAATTTTTTTACTTTTAATATTACATACACAAAAAATATTAATTTAAAGAATGATTAATGAGCACAATATCAATCTATATTGCATATAAAAAGAATTGGGTCCATGCTCGATAATTATGCAAAAATACAGAGAAAATTACGAAATTAAAAAAAAAAAAAAAAAAAAAAAAACTAGCCATGTCTTTAGGTTTGTTATTGAGTTGGAAACAAATTGGATGATCTACATCCAATTCTGCTTTATTGTGTTTAAAATAAAGAAAAATTAAATAGTTTCTAACTTATGTGTGTATAATAAATTCATATAAGTGTAAAATATTAAATTTAGTAATTACACTCTATCTAATTCTATATATACAAATATAATTAAATTATATACATAGTGTTATGAATTGAGGGGAGTCATCAAAACCGGGGGCCCAAAAGATTAAGCTATTCCATACTCTCCCTCGATATTATTATACTCTATGTAATTCTATATATACAAATATAATTAAATTATATACATATTGTTATGAATTGAGGGGAAACGTCAAAACCGGAGGCTTGTACACAAGAGAGGGACACCATATACAACCCAAAAGCTTAAGCTATTGGGAATTCCATACTCTCCCTCGAACGGAAGTCATTGTCATATTGCCAAGCTTGACATGTAGTCTAGACCAGGTAGGCATCCTGGGTGAGCATTTGGTTTATATGGTTAAAAATCGAATCAGATGAACCAAATTTTTGAAAAATGAACTTATAAAATATAAAGCCGAATCGAAACTGAACTACTGAAAAACCAAAAAAAATTGAAACCAAGTTTTTATTATTTCGGTTAAAACTGAATTTTATTAATATTATATTAATGGATATATATATTAATATTATATAATATATATTATATTATGTATATAATAAATTTTGATTAGTTCGACTTTTTGGTTTTAACCAAATTAACCAAACCAAAAAAACTGAACCAAACAAATTGAAATTGAAAATTTTGGTTCAATTTTTCGGTTTTAACCAAACAACGCTCACCCCTGGTAGGCACAACATTGTAAGCACGTTAAATGAACACTTGAAAAATTTTTTGACACCTGCCCCTTAAAATACCCTCAACCTACCCTTTGGAAAAGATTAAAAACCACTTTTCACAGTTGTTAAACTATTTTTCAAGTGTTCATTAAATGTGCTTGCTAAGTTGCTAGATATGGCCCCTTAACATGCACGAACCAAAAGCCCTTTGCTTTAGGTTCCCATAGGGGATACAACTATGGGAACCTAAAGCCATGGGAATTCACCATGTGCATCTATAATACCTATGCTTAGCCAAACCTTCAGCTTTGATACCACTGTTATGAATTAAGGGGAATTGTTGAAACCAAGGGCCCATACATGTACGCACATGTAAGGCTTGCGTACAAGAGAGGAACATCACATGCAATTCAAAAGCTTAAGCTATTGGATTATAGGCCATTCTTGTATATAATAAGTTTCTTATACCTCTCATTCCTTTCCAATGTGGAATTTTCTTCAACTATTCATACATGAATCCCCACACATATGTATAAAAACTTACATAAAAGTTGATCATATATTTATCATATTAAAAAAAATAAGTATGATAAATTTGATTTGCTATCAATGATGGAAATGACCGACAAGGTAGAGACTAGAGATTGCTAAAGATTCAGCTGCATGTGTGCCAGTCTTTTTCGATTGATGACAATGGTGGGTTTAGTGTTCCTACTCCTTTATTGTTTGCAAAGGAAGGTTTTTGTTCAATTGATTCAAGGGATTGAGAATGCCAATTCAGTGGATTTCTTTGAATGCAAATACAGTTTTGTGCATCGCACCATTAAATTTGTTTCATTATAATCTTGTTGACGATTGTTCGGGGACTTCTGTTTGTAATGATTATTTTTTCAAGGTTTAGGTGACATAGAGCATGGACAAAGATGGTTTTATTCCTGGAATTGTGTTTGTTGCTACTATTTTCAGATAGGGGCAGAGCCAGAAATATTTCATGAAGAGGACCAAAATCTGAAATGGAATGGATTGGGGGAATAAATATGAATGGCCGTGTGTGTGTGTGGGGGGGGCCTATAACCATTGGGTTAATCATTATAGACATAAGTATTAATTCCTTAGTCTTTTTTTATTTTCTTCATTTTAATTAAACAATTTATAATTAATGTATTAATTTTCTATTAATAATTGACTAAATTTAGTTTTGTCTTCAATCAATACACTTCATCCAATATAAATCCAAATCAATTTGACCCAAGTTCGAACCAGTTCAATGTAGTCTAACCCGATTCAGCATATACTAATCCAGGTCGATCCGAATCTGAAATAGACCCCGAGTGGGATGGCTCGGTGCCGCTTGCTCTGTCTGATCTAGGCCATCTGATCCAACCAATATTCACATACTCTGACCCGACCCAGTACGAGTCGATCTGAGGTTGACCCGAATCCGAAACGGTTTTGGGCGGGATGATTAGGCCTCCATGTGCTTTACCCGATTTGGATAGTCCATCCAGCAAATATCCACACACCCAACCCGAATCTGGACCGACCCAATTTAGCTACATTGACCCGGTTCAAGTCAGCCAGTCTAGTCCCAAACCCATGCACAAACCTGATATGGTCCGATCCAAGTCAATCCACCATTGACTAAACTGGTCCGATACAGTCCAATCTGACCGAATTGATCCAGATCTAAACGATTCAATCACCCTTGAACCTAAGTGGTTTAAGTTGGCCTAACCGGTTTGAACCTAAGTGGTTCGGTCAAACCCGAAATCCGAATATAATCAAATGGCCTCGCCGCTTGTGTAAAAACAACATGCATGTATTGTGATTTGAACCTTCACCACTTATGTAAATAATAACTACAATAACCACCAAGTTACAACCAACCTATTTGTTAAGACATAGAGAGAGTTTGTTTTTTAACTCTATACATATAAGATTAATGGGTTTGGACGGGTTGGATTGGGTTAAAGCGGGTTTGAGTTGAACCCAATCCATTTAATTTTATATAACTGGGTCATTAATGGGTTGGCGGGTTAGATGGATTTCAAACCCAACCCAACCTGCACAATTGCCACCCCTAGGGGCAACTATTGGGGTGGGGAGTAAGGGAAGGGGAAAATTTACAATCACAAGTAGGGATTTCTAAACCATGGGGGGCCATGGTTTCCCTGGGTCCCTTGGCTCCACTCTAATTTCAGGGCAAGTTACTCATAACTCATCACTCTATTTTAAAGCTATGGACAGAAAAATAAGAGTAAAAAGTGTATTTTTTTATAAAATTTGAACTAATAAAATTGAGTACATTAATCCAATGCATCCCTTACATATCATTGATGCCATTAATTTAATAACTATCAGTGGCATAGGGACACAATAAATCACCAATTAGAAATAACATGTGGCAATAAGTTGGGGATAAAGCCAATTGACCTCACATCGCCTTAGAAGGCCGAATCAGCCTGATTGAGCCAAGCTAATCTGACCAAACTTACCTTAGAAAGTTAAGCCAACATGGTCGAATCAACCTACACCAAGCCAACCTAACACCAACTTACAACATATACATTTGATCAACCAGTGTTTACGTTAAAAGTGGCTAGAGGGTAGAGATAGAAAGTTGTCAGAATAGGATGTCACCTCGGCTCAATACCTCGACTGCTAAGGGAACCTACAATTGGAAAAGACATCAAAGACCCTAGGGTGATATTCCAGAGCCATGGACGAAGATTAAAGTCAATAACACCAAGGGAAAAGAAGATGAGCTTGAGAGATAAGCAAGAGAGGTGGAGAGCTCGTTAAGAGAGATAGAGAGCTCTGTGAGATGAGTTTGAGAGATCGTGAGACGAGTTAGAGATCTCATGAAACATGCACCAAGGTGTCTAGCATGTCTTGTGCATAATAGTGTAATGTAGTGCTGCGTTGTATCCAAATGAACGAGGGGCTCACCTGTTTATAGGAGAAGAGTTTCCTCTAAGAACCAATATGTCTCTCACACGTGGTCGGAGCTCAATCCACTTATCGCACCCTTATTGATACATTGTGTACACGTTTTATGCATGTGGTAGCAATGGACCTACATGGAATGCCCTATCATTGATGTTCCACTCAGCTTGGCCACGTGTTGCTTGTACAAGTTATGAGTTGGTATCAGATTAGTTCGTATAAGTCAAGTTAGTTCACTAGTACCAAGTTAGCTCACCAAGACCATGTCAACTCGTCAAGACCAAGTCAACTTGTCAATTGACAAATTTACCCCCAACATGCTGCCACTTTGAGGTTTCAGACTGGTGGCCAGTTTTGGTCGCATCACAAGAAAAAAACAACTCTTGAACTTTCCTATTCTCTCGTTCAACCTACACAACCATGCACCATCCCCCATCGGCAATGTTGTCCACATACTCATCCAACCTAGCCAATGTTGTCCACATCCCCAGTTCGTATAAGTCAGGTCAGCTTGTCAGGACCAGGTTATCTCATCAAGACCATGTCAGCTCATCAACACCAAGTCAACTTGTCAATTGACAACTTTGCCCCCAGCATGTTGCCACTTCAAGGTTTCCAACTGGTGGCCAGTTTTGATCGTATCACAAGGAAAAAACAACTCTTGAACTTTCCTATTGTCTCGTTTAACCTACACAACCATGCACCATCCCCCATCGGCAATGTTGTCCACATCCTCATCCAGCCTACCCAATGTTCTTTTACCTACAATCTTGAAAATTCACGCAGCATTTTGTGACTTCTCCATTTCCACTATTTTGGAATTGGGATCTACTCCTCACAGCCTCATCCCACTCTATATTGGAAACACCTCCCATGAATAATAGCATGAAAGTACAGAAAATGATCCCGATGTGCGACTGAAACATGCTGTAAAGTCGATTTGAGGAGCGCTTTGTGAGGAGCAGGTCCGGATTCACTATTTTGGTTTTTATTCTTCTGTTTTCAATTTAAACAAGGTTAAGGAAAAGAGAATGTAAAGAGAAGAAAGCCCCAAAGATATTTAAGTTCCTTGATTTCTTAATAGATCTGCTCTTTTTTTCCCATGGCCAAGGAGACAATGCATTGGTAAAAAGAAAAAGCCATTGGCCTACCAATTTTAATCTTCAGAATGAGTGGTGGCTCATTTGATATAGTAGCCATGGTTTTCAAAACCGGACCAGACCGGACGGTTAGACTGGAAAAAATGGGAACTGGTCAGGTGTCAAGTTCTATTTTTCCCCCAAACTGGTTCTCAAAAACCATTGATTTTGGTCAGTAAACCGCTGACCCGGGTGGTTAACCATTCGAACCGTTCAAATGGTTTAGACCATTTTTTATTTCTTTTTATTTTTTTGTCAGAATGGGCCAATTGTTCGACCCGGGAATCAGACCCCTAACCGGTTTGTTCTCCGAATCAGTTTTAAAAACCTTGATATTAGCTGGGTGTACTCCCAAAGGAAATGAGAATTTGAGTCCCAATACTGTTACAACTTACTTGTTTTAAAATACAAAAAAAAAAGTGTATAAACTCAAAATTTGTACAATATAAACAAAAAAGAGAGAATAATTATTTTAGAAAGAAAAACATCTAGCATAAAAACCCTAAGGTTGTATTTGGTTGCAATGCAAATAAATTTGCACTGGTGCAAAATCATGGCAGCACAAATGGTTTGAGTGTAAATTCTAACTTATTTTTGTTTTAAATTTTAGCTTATTTTATTTGATTGCAGTACAAATGAAGTATTTAAGACATGAAGCAGAATAAGGTAAAATCCAAAACAAAATTAAACAATAATTTGCATTTTTTACATTTGCACTCCCATGCATTCGTACTAGTGCAAATAAATTTGCACTACAACCAAACACAGCCTGATGTTTGTAGTAGGTAGAAGCCAGTGCCACTGGTTTATTGACAACCATAGGGATAATAGCATGGTTTCGTAAACCAGACAAGACTGGATGGTCAGATCGGATGACCCAAGAACTGTCCAGGTAACCAGTTTTGTTTCACCCCAAAACTGTTCTTGGGTCAAAAGCTGTTGATTTGGTCAATGAACCACTGACCTGGGTGGTCAAACTATTGACCTAGACAATAGTTTTTTACTTTTTTTTGTTTTAATTATTTTTTAAATCAAAACAGACCTCCATTTGGTCGGACCGTTCGACCTAAGAACTGGTGGCCAAAACAGTTCCGTATCCGATCTAATTTTTAAAACCTTGGATAACAGCCTCATAACTCAAAAAAAAAAAAAAAGAAATATATATATATATATGCAGCAACATGTCTGAAATGTAAACCAATAGAGGCAACAATTTTTATTCTGGCCATGGTAGAATTGATGAGGACAGCAAAAATGTCTTGACAATGGCGAATTTGTTCCATTAGCCCTTCCATCATTGTATCCATTGTAGAGAGAGACACTCTGGTCAGGCTTTGAAGTTGGTAGAGATACCATGGTACTTTCCTGCTTCTGGTGGTCCGAAACCTGATTAAGGCCAACTCATGCAAAACCCCTGTAACCTGATTAAGGCTAACTCAACCCTAATCCAATGGGATTAGTTCAGTGCGGGTTTACCGTTTAACCTGATAGATCGACATTCATACTTTGAAAGTGTAGCTGTTACAAGCCTCAATTTTAGGTTTTATCTTAGAGTTTAAAAGTGTTTTAGCTTTAGATTTCTTTTCATTGAAAGTTTTGGCTTTGGATTAGTTTGTTTTTTGAAATATCTCTCACCAAATGCTCAAAACACTTTTTGTCAATTTTGTTTCCTACAGTTAGGGGTGTCAATAGTCTATCCGAAAACCCAAGGCTTGATCCGAAATCCGATCCGATTATTTTAGATTTGGATAGTGTATTTATGTAATCAGATCGGATCTGGATTTGACCTTATCTGATCCAATTAAAATCCAAATCTGATTATAATATAATATTTATTAATTTTAATATATAAGTTTTATATAATTATATTTAAAATTATAAAAATATATTCTATATATTATATTATAGGTGAATTTATATATATAATAAATTTAGTGTGTTATATTTATATTAATTTATTATATATAAAGGTTAAAAAATAAATAATTTTTTTAGTTTTTTTGGTATTTTAGAAAATTTATAGTAGAACCGGGTTAAATCCGAATCCAATCCAAATCTGTTAGGATTCGGATTCGAATCCAAGTCTTTAAATCCGATCGAAATTTGGATCGGATTCGGATGTATGCTATCAGTAATCGGATCGGATGCGGATTTTGCTACATCCGATCTGAGTCCAATCTAATTACAATCCTAGGTGTCAATGGACGAAACTTAGGTTAGACCCCAACCAAATCAAAATCAATTTGAACGAATTAGATGAACCAATAAGTTATATTGAATTGGATTGGTCAAACCTTAATGGTCTATTGGACCTTATCCATTTATAATGAATTTATATTGGACCGAGTCAAATTGAACCAATATCCACACGATAATTAAATAAGAGAACGAGTGTTAATGGACCAGGTTTAAGTTGGACCCAACCTAAATTAAACTTAATTGGAATAGTTTGGATGGTTCAGACATTGAACTGCATCAGTCAAGAAATATCCAAAGTATTCATCGTATTGGATTGGATCACATTCAACTAATATCTGGTCCATTGTCAGCCTTACCGGCCACATTCCAACGGTCAAAAGCAAATAGTTATCCAAATGGAACCATGGTTATAGAGAGAGACCTTCAAGGCGCCACATTAATGTCTTATTATTTTAAACACTAAAAATGGTGTAGGTCTTATTCTTTTATATAAATGGGTATCAAACCTAATTTATTCTTCAGACTCCGTTTGGGAAGAGCAAATACAAATATACAAAATATAAAGTTTTATACTCTACATATTTGTATTTATACTCTTTCCAAACGGAGCCTCAAAAGTAAATGAAAAGCCCAGACTGATGGCCCCAAACAAAATACATATGTACAGCTTATGATTCACTTTCCATCTTTCTTTTTCTTGGATAAGTCCCTTCTCGTCTTTCTTTTTCTTTTCACAAAGTTTATTCAAAAATTCAAACAGCATACAAACATGGGACCAGATGGGCTAGAACAAGTTTGTGCTTATATTGCGTGGTTTCCATTTCAAAATGCAAAAATTCAAATTTAATTTTTCTATTTTCCTTTTTACTACTTCTCCTGCGAGCCCACCTCTCTTTTCCTTTTTCTATGATTGTTTTCCTTTTTCTCCCTTTCCCCTTCCTTATTTATCTCTCTCGACTTTTCCCATCAAACATCAAGATTGGGACTCATCTTCAGACAAGAGAAAGCTTCAAACCCTTTTCTTTCTTTGATGTTTGCTGATAAAACTTGTTAACCGGATTTTTAAACTTAGTTGAATGTCTTCATTGCAAGGTATTTGTGGATTCTTAACTCTGGTTCTATAGCTCTTTGGCCATCAGAATATACAATTAGAAAAGTAACTCAAATCTTTTCTCTTTTTCTATTATTGCAGAATATATAAAAATTCAGAAGAATGCAAAATCTGTTTTACTACTTCCTACATACTATTCAGATTGCTGATATTTTAGATTGTTATTGAGTTCATGTCATATCTGGCTATACTTGATTGCAACATTCTGATTTCTAACCTGCTGTTACAGTAGAGTGATTTCTCAAGCAGATCAATCCCACATCATTTTAATTTCATTATCTTCTCATTTCTGTTCTTGACTTTGTATTAATATATTATAGTTCCTTTTGGTTTGGTTCAGTTGCATTTTTGTTATCTTAGGGTCTGTTTGATTCACAGTTGGAATCAGAATTGAAATGGTCCATTCCCTCTACCTGTTTGGTTCAGACAAGAATTAGAATCAAATCAGAATCAGTTGGAATGGATTCTCATTCGCAAGAGAGGGGAGGGAATGGCCATTCCACCAGGAATAGGAATGGGATTCCAATTCCACCCAACCAAATGGTTGGACTTTCTTCCTGCAAACCAAATGGACCCTTTGATTCTTTTTTTTTCCTTCCATTTGTATAATTATATTCTTTTATCTTTGGCTTTGCTTGTAGTCTGCTTGTGAATCCTCTTATATAATTACACCTACTGCTTGCATGTCTGCTGTTTGCATCTTCATCTAGTTGGCTATTTCTGTAAGTATAATTTCAAAGCTACATTTATTTTCTATGTTCCATTTCTTTAATTACTTTTAAGGGTCCGTTTGTTTCGTAGTTGGAATCAGAACCGGAATGACCCGTTCCCATAGTCTGTTTAGTTCAAACAGGAATGAGAATGGAAATTAGAATCAGCAGGAATGGGATTTCATTCTCAAGGGAAGAGTAGGGAATGGCCATTCCCCCAAATGAGGGAATGCCATTCCAGCAAAAACGGGAATGGGATTCCAATTCCGTCCAACCAAAGAATTGAAATCAAAATAGCCCATTCCAATTCCGATTCCAGACCCTTATTCCTGCTAACCAAACGGGGCCCAAGTGTCACTCTGACTCCCTTTGATCTCTTTGCTTGATTTGGATGATTCCATTTGCACCCGTTTAATCATTTCGATATATTTGCACTCAGCTCTTTATTTAATCTCACCTATTTGAGCGAATTGATTTATTTAGATTTATCTGTATATTTTCTGATTTGTGTGATTTCACTTATATACAATTGGTGCTACTGTTTGCAGGTCCAAAGAAGGGCAAAGAGGGGCAATTAATGGAAGTATTTCCAGAACCATTAAAGAGATTATGGAACGAATGGGAGCTGAGGGCATTGGTTCTTCTCAGCCTCGCCATTCAAATCTTCCTCATATTCTTCGGACCAGAAAAAATGGTTAGGTGATCGGTTCGTTTTGCTTTAAAATCGTCATTTTGCAAAAAATCGTTGATTTAGGTGGTCGAATCGTTCGAATCATTCAATGGTTTTGGTCATTTTTATTTTTTTATGTTTTTATCAGAACGGACTGTCCGTTCAATTTGAAAGTTAGACCGTTCAACCCGGGAACCAGACCCCTGACCAGTTCGTTGTCCGATTGAATTTTAAAAATCTTGTATGACATTACATTGGCTCTTATTCTTGCAAGCAGGGACACTTTTAGAGAGTCCATTGGTTACTGAACCAGATCCAGGCCCAACTATGCCAAATTCATGGAGAAATACACTTCCCAGAAAAATGCAGGCTTAAATGCAGAGATAATAGTAGTTATTGTTAGAATGTTGTTGATGTGAAGCTTTTGTCTGAATCCTTCCATTTCTTCAAAACATTTAGCCGTCTTATTAATTGTAGATCTCATCCTCACTTTTAACGATAGGAAGGAAAGCAAATCCTACTTCCAATACCAAGACTAGACTACAGCTTACAAAGTTATTGAGGTTGAGCTTGGTTTAGGATGTACTTGGTTGCATTCTCCCATTTTTAGGTGTTGTTTGGTAAGTCTTTTTTAAAAGATGTTCCGATAGACATACAGATAAAAGACGATGTGAGTTTTTACTTTAAGACTATATTTGGTTTGAAGGAAAAGGTAGGAAAAGGAAGAGAAAGATGGAAAAACTTATACAATATTGTAAAGGTTTCCTTACCTTTCCTTATATTTTCCTTTGAATCAAACATAGCCTAAAGACCGTTTGATTAAAGTACATCTTTCCACACGAAAATACTATAAAAAAGTTGAAAAACCCCATTTAGAACTTTCTTAATGAGCTTAAAATAAAGTGTTAACTTTGATAAACTCAATCTAAAGATGCATTCCATTACTCCCACATCATACAAGAACTTTAGTACTCGCAGAGGTGAATTGGCACTTAAAGAAGTGCATCAACTACCCAACTATGGCAAGGAACATGCTAAGGAACTCAATAGGAGTATTGAACATTAAGGAGAAGAAAATCTATACAGATGTATCCAACTATATGCTATATCTTATGGTATCACGTCCTTTCATGCTGATTGCAGGAATTGGGCAGATCAGATTTTGGGACACATGTGCTGAGGCTAAGAAATTTCAAGACCATACAAGAATATGACTTGAAAGACCCTATCCATTTGCCTAATTAACCATCTAAGTGCGTAGCAACTTACAAGACCAAACAAGCAAATCTAGCTAGATGGGCTATCTATGTATAGTACAAATTAAATGGCCCATTATTAAAAATGGGCTTGCAAGGATCTTTTGTGAGACAAAGGCTAAGACCCTAGCCTGGCCCACTACTGTTCTATCTACAAAAACCCAAACTATTGATCATTGTAAACTTTCATGGCATTTAAAAAACTATATTCTCTTGTCTACAAGAATTTTACTCACATTTACCCATAACACACTACTCCTGTGTATAATATTATGTAGGAGGATGAGATATTCTCCATGTGTGGCGGGTGTGATTTAACCATTAACTGATTAATTTGATTATAGATTTTGGTGTGATTTAATCATAAACATTGAATTGAAATCTTTGGGTGGTCAAAGAAAGGAGTTTTGAGTTAAAACATGCATGTGGATGTAAATCAGGATGCCAAGCCTCAGAGAGGTTTCAAATATGAAACTAACTTTCATTGAATTATTATTAATGAATATAAACTAATGTAAATCATTTTGGTTGTTTACGGATTATATTTTATTTTCTTCGATTTGAAATTTGGGATGTTCACGATAGATTATTATCCAAAGTCAATGCTTTGAAAGGGAGAAAAATAGAAATATAGCATATTATTATTATTATCTTTTCAAGGAACAAGATTTTTTAAAGAACAGAAACCTTGGATAGACCCTAGAACTGACCCTTGAGAACCACCAAGGCCAGAACCGTAGGCTCCGGTTCCAAAAAACCAAGAACCAGATCGATTCTGCCTTGGAACCGAACGAACCAACCTACCCACCCCCCCCCCCCCCCCCTACTAACGACCTTATATATTTGTGGTTGGATTTGAGTAAACAAGGTGAGTGGGAATTGCAGAGGTATTAAAGCCATTGAAGTTGGAGCCGCAAGAAGCCCTGTAAGCTCCCATATTGGGGAATACAAGCCAGTCGTGCACTTGGAGCTCCGGGAGTTGGCAGCCTCTAAGGATGGTGTCAGAGGCATCACAGGTCGGTCCAAACACGGTGGATGGGTATGTGATCACTTCTTCCTCATTACAAGTCAAATCGCCATGCTTATTCCAGTACTTGACCACGATTGGCGCAGGCAGAGTTTCACCAGAATTTAGTATGCAATTCATAGACCCAAATGCTCCATCATCGATCCAGTACTCCCTCAAATCATTCCGCACTCTCTTGCCAATGATGTTGGTTGCTAGTGTGAATGATGTCTCCGCAAAGAACCTCCCTGGTTCGGCAATCACGGTTAAATCCGATTCACCTGAGAAGAAATCTCTGAGAGCACCATTGATGGTATGAACGAGGTCGTAAAATATTCTGGTGCATGCTTTGAAGCCTCCACCTATGTCAAGTACGTGCATGCGAGGCAAGCCAAGAGTCAAGGCTGTGTCGAATACTTGTTTGGCTGCTGCAATCGCACTACGGTAGGGTTCTGGATTTCTAGCCCCACTTCCCACATGGAATTCTACCCCAATTACATCCAAAGAGGACTCTTGGGCGGCTCTGAGAAGTGGGATAACCTCTTCCTTCAAAGCACCAAACTTTGATCCCAATGGGAACTGTGCATCCTCCTTTGGTGGTTTAAGCCGGAGTAGCAGTTTGGACTTGGGATGACACCTTCGAATCTTGTCAAGCTCGCACAGAGAGTCGAAGGTTGGCCTCAGCCTTGCACGGGTTGGCGTAGATAATGCGGTCTGGAGAGAGACCAAGTGCGAGGACAGCGTCAATTTCAGTCGGGCTGGAACAATCGAAACCTGCTCCGAGAGCTGCGAGTGTAGCAAGCAAGCAAGGATCTGGGTTGCACTTGACAGCATAGAAAGGCCGTATGTTGGGGAAGCAACAGTTCCATCTTTCCATGAGGCTCAGTGTTACCCCAAGGTCTAGTATATAGAAGGGGTCCTTCACCTGTTGCTGCTCGGAAATTACAGATTGAATGAAATCGGTTAAGTCACCACCCTTCGATAGGCTGCTCACTCTCTTGTTCTTCATCTCAGGAGCTGCCAAGATAGATTCCAGAATGGTGGAGTTGTGTCTCCACCCATCACTGTCCTATGCTGTTTTTCAATGTGTAAATGAAAATCAAGATTATCAATGTAAATAAATGTTTATTTATTTTTATTGAAGTTAATGTAAAACTTGAGGCAAGTGGAATTTTACGTGGATTCTTCCGTGTTTAATTACACTCCATCCAAACAGGTTTAAAATCGGACCTGACTGTAATATAACATCGGTTTGGTATTTATACAGTAAACAAACGCAGGCGAGAAGAAATCTTTATGACTTGGCCTCTCTCTTCCCTTTCATATGATATGACAAGGCTAAAATCAAGCTGAACACAGGCATCCTTGACCTAAGATCTGAGTAAATAATACGGTACAACAAGTTATTGCAGAGAAGCCAATAACTTTTTTACAAATTTTGGATTTGAAGATCATTTTTGATATTCCAGGCGGCCAAAGATTGAGAAAATCAAGACCGAAGATCTGCTAGTTGTGCCTTCCTTCAGTCGGGATGAATTATATACAAAATCATGCACACCAAACACATGTGGAAATATACATCTTCACCCCAAATAATGGAGATGTTTCCGGTCTGGGCCCATTTATACTGAACACCTGTTACGGTCTGACACAGGCTTGGCTTTGTCTACGCTTGTCAGGCTTACGTTAAGGACATCACCGTCATTTTTGCCTGTAAGATTTACAGGAGAATTGATGTTATCTTCAGGCAGACCACCAAAAGCTTAACGTACTCTTTGAGGAGGGGTGGTCGACCTCCTTGGGTGCCTAACCTTGGCACTCCTAGACCATCATCCCCTTGCGGGGCGGCCCTGGTTAATGGCTAGCATGGCTACCAAGGTTCCTCATGGGCACACACTTGCTCATGGGGACAGTGTTAGACCGGCACTGCGCTATCGATATTCAAGGGAGGCTTGGCATGCAGGCTTGGCTCAAGCATGACCCTTCACCACGCCAGCCCCTTGCCCAAGCTGAGTGAGCTACCTCGTTGCCTCTAGTGCACGGGTGTGTTTAGGCCCAAGCGGTTGCCTATCATCATGGCACACAGGTGTCTGTCATCATCAGCATACAAGAGACCCATCACATCGGTGCCCAGTCACCTCTCCGGTGCACAGTCGCCTTGCATTATGGTCGTCCCCCTTTAGCACGTAAGCGGCGCCTCCCATGGACCGGTCTGAGCCAGCAGAGTGCCCCAGCCATTGAACTTGAGGTCATGATCCAGTACTACTGACTTTGGTAGAACCATCCCATCAGGCAATTCCTAGCCTCTAAGCACATAAAAGCTTGTCCTGTCCTACCTTAGCCTGGACGCTACATGTGCTTCTTTCACTGTAAAACTACCCCGTGACACACATGTGTTTCTTTCACCGTAAAACCACCCCGTGACACACTTACGTATTCACTCGTGATAGGTAACCCAACAACCAAATAGACTTTTTTACAAATTTTGGATTTGAACATCATTTTGATATTTCAGGCGCCCAAAGATTGAGAAAATCAAGACCGAAGATCTGGTAGTTGTGCCTTCCTTTAGTCGGGATGAATTAGATACAAAATCATGCACACCAAACACACGTGGGAATTTACATCTTCAACCCAAATAATGGAGATGTTTCCGGTCTGGGCCCATTTATATTGAACACTAGCGTTTTCACTCGTGATAGGTAACCCAACAACCAACATATCACGAATGAACATGTATTTACTGTGGACCACTGCCATTTATTGTGCTAGAAGTACTATTGTAAGTCATTTATTAGGTGGGACCACTGCCACCTATAGGCTTTATAAATATAATACGCCTAATTAAAATTTTTTCATGTTAAAATGCCACCTAATTTCAATGCAGCACCTAATTGATAACCGTCCATTTGACTGCCTTTGGACTCTAAGGCTGTGTTTGATTGCAATGTAAAAAAATTTATGTTGATATAAAATTATAGTAGTGCAGATGATTTGAGTGTAAATTCTGATTTATTTTTGTTTTAAATTTTAGTTTATTTTGTTTCATTTATAATGGTGCAAATAAATTTGCATATTTTATATTTGTACTCCCATGCATTTACAATGATACAAATAAATTTGCACCACAACCAAATACATCTTAAGGGATTTTTCCTCCATTCATTATACAATAGGTCAAAGCTAGAGATGCTTCAATCAGTGCAAGACCCATGAATGCTGTTGGTTTATAGCCTTGCATTGAGAACATCTATGTATAGGAGATGTTATAAAGGCTATTCAAACGGGCGTTGCACCGACTGAATCCGATTTCAGAAAAGGGGAATTGGTATTTACTTTTCACATTTTATTAAACACATTAAAATAAAACAAAAAGAAAAGAAAAGATCACGGTTCCAGTTGATTGTTTATAAATTTTCATAGTATCATATCTTTTGGCATCATATTCAAGCCCAAAAATAAAATAATAAAAAATGGCCATGCTTTATAAAACAAAAGGATAAAAATGGCAAGGCCTCACTCTTTGTCTTGGTTTCCGTGCTTCCTGGCCTCCCCCAGAGAACATAACTACAGAAGACGATGAGATTGATTTTAAGAGGGTTTTTTTCAAGGGAGAATGACTAATCAGCCCACTCATAATTTTTTAGCCCCACTGTACAGGGGCGATGAATCCTGTGGATTGATGTCAATTTTATGGACAAGATACGGTGGGGGGGCACTACTAATAGAATATGGGAGCTGTAATTCAAAATTCTGCAGTGAATTGTAGAGTAATTTTTCCCTTTTTTTCAAGGGATAATAGGGGTTTAATATCAATAAAAGTGACATTTAAAAAAAATTAAAAATAGGTTAACATTTTAAAAATAGTATCAATAGAGGGTAAAACACTGTTCATCATCTTCTTCTTGCCATTTGTTAACCAGCATCGTCACCCGCCACCACCGTCCGGTGTCGCCGCCGCCTCCGCTTCCAACAACGTTGCCAGAGGAATGACCACCAGCGCTGCCACTGCCACCTTTGCCTCTGGCCACTTCCGGCAATGTTGCCGGAGGCGGTAGCGGACAGCGGTGCTGGTGAACAAATGGCAAGAATAATATGATGAATAATATTTTTGCCCTTTATTGATATTATTGTTAAAAAACTAACCTATTTTTTTATTTTTTAAAATATTACTTTTATTGATATTAAACCCTAAAAGTTGCCCCTATATGCTATTACCCCTTTTTTCAAAGGTTGTCTTATATTCTATCCACCCAAATTACACTTTCATATATCTATTCTAATAAATATTAAATAATAAGCCATGTGATATCATAATTATTGTAAATATCTAATCGGTTTGGGTCTGAGTCAATCCGGTATAGCTAAAACCAGTCCCGACCCAATAATAATTGGGACATAGGACTTAAAACCGAAACCAACCCAATGGTTCAAAACTTGGAACTAAAATTGACAAAACCGGTTCTGTTTGGTCCTAACCCTTTGACAGCCTTATTTTTGGTCATCTTAATAGTTTAGCGCACTCTTTAGGTTGTAAGGCTAAATCTTTTCTGGAGGCCTCAGTCTTTTTTGGACCTAAATAATTGTAATTTTTTGGTTATATTAAGTATTTTTCCTTATTAAAAAATAAAATAATAAATAACAAAAAATGGTTTGATTGCTTAGAGACCGAATCAGCCCCCACAACATCCCACAACACATCCCCGCCTGTGTATTGAGAACATCTCCCAATAATGACATCATCATTTTGATATTATCATCAAGAGATGTTTCCAATACATGACCGGGATGTACTGTGGAATGTCATGGAAGGCTGATTTGAACTCGAATGCTTAAGCCTGAGATCAACCAAAACGCTAAACAAAAACAAACCAAAATCTTGAAGGAGTCGGATCAACCACTGAAAGTTCAAAAATGAAACTATTGTATAAAAAAAGAGAAAAAAAATAAAAACTTAAGATCCAACATTAAATTAATGGAATCTCTCTAAACAAAATCTTTATTATGTACTCTTTTGGATGGTGAAAGAGTTCAGACTGACTCCCCACAGAGTGTGCCCAACATGCACATCTCAAAATGGATCTGTCCAGAAGATGAAGGGTCTGTAAATTTTTTAAACCATTCCTCCATTTGAGTTTGCCATGAATGAAAATTATATGTGAAATTTATTATACTACCCCTCTATCTGAGATTTCGGAGTTCAACCTCTTCATCCAAGTTTGGGTTGGAGGAGGATAAAATAAGAATTTTATTTGTTTTTTACTTAAGTTATTTTAAACAATTGATCATGATTAATTTTGGTCATTAAAAATAATTAATGGTCTAACTGGACAGTCATCTCTAATTTCAGAGTTGACGTCCCGGAGGAAATAAAGAACAAAGTCTGCTAGAGCTGGTGGACAAGAGATCTGGACTCGGTGGACAGTGCTGGAAAAGACCTAGAATACAGAGTTGAGCATGTAAGCAAAAGATAGACAAAAAAGTGGGGGTAGTTCGCAGGATGGCAATTATCCCCATCCCAGTCATGTACCCGACTTCCCCAACCGCATTGGTGGGGTGGGGATGGGGATTAAAAGGGATCCTGGGTCGGATCGGGGATAACATTTATCCCAACAGGATTTAGGGTTTGTTGGATTTGAAATAATTTATGTATATATTTCATGTAGTCATTTTTTATTGGATTTTATTAGGGTGAGCAAAAAAACCAAAAAATTGAACCAATCAAAAAAACTAATTGAAATCGAACCGAAAAATCAGTTAACTGAATCGATTTATTTGGTTTCAGTTCGGTGTTTTTAAAAAACTAAAGGTACTAGTTCAGTTTCGGTTAACTAATATAGAAAACCAATGGTTAACTTAACCGACTGGTATACATATATTTCTATATTATATATATATATATATATATATTATAAATTAATAAAAATGCATTATATATAAATATATATTTATAATATATTAATTATTATTTAAAATATAATATTTTATATATATTCATAATTTTTTATTATATATTTATAATATATATTATAAAAACTAAAAAACCAAAAACCTAACGAACCAAACCGACGGTTAATCAAACCGGTCAACCGGTTTACCGACTGACTTTGGTTCGATTCCAGTTATCAGTTTTCCAAAAACCGGTAGTACTGGTTCGATTCCAAAAAATCAAAACTAAGCCCTAATTTGGGACATGTACAGTGCAAAATCTGTAACTGTATTTTTATTCCAAGTGTAAAAATTAGGATCGAAACACACATGAACAAATTCGGATTTAGTCCCAACGCACAGTCCCAACAAGCCATTACAGCCATAAATCCGGAGCATCCAATGTTGGAATCCACTGAGTTGGCAATCGGTATTTCAACTTTTGTAGCATACCTATGTATCCAAAGCATATCTAGATATATTTGTCTTTTCAATACATACATGTTAAACCTTACTTTTATATAAACTTATAATTTATAATTTATAATTCAATAATAAACTCTGGGCGAAAAGGCCTAAAACCCCATCTTAAAAGAAAAAAAAGCCAAAAACCCCCATTTCATTTAATTGACTCCCATAATTCTGTTGTTGTCACCTCAATTTTTTTAGGGGTACCTAAAACACTTAAATCTCCCTTGAGGTTTACCATAAATACTTACACCTCCCCTCTAATTTCTAATAGGACTTAAACCTCCCTTATTAATGAAATGCGTTATTTTTGACAGAATTATAAATAGACACTTTTTATCCTTTATTATCTTTCAAATTTTCAAAGAGTACCATCAGATTTATCATTTTGAAATAAGAATAATTGTTGTAGCTTGACTCAACCTTTGTACAGTCACTTTGAGGGCTGCTCACAACTGTTGATCAACAAAGTTGAGATCTCATGAACATTTTGGGGTAATTTGATATGAAATCACAGCCTCAAGAGAGATTTAAGGTTGTTAGAAAATGAAAATTTTAGATTTCCCCTATGAAATTATGCAAAAAACTAAATATAGGCTACTTGTGTTAGAACAGCAATGGCAAAGAAGCAATTATAAAAAGGGTAAATTTCTTAAACTACCCTTATAGTTTCACTAATTGATCAAATATATCTTTATTGTTTGACTATTGTCTAACGCTACCCCTACTATTTCTAACAATTGACTAATTCTACCCTTACCGTTAGCATCCGTTAATATTCCATCACACGCGACATATAATTTTTTTAAAACCCAATTTTACCCTTCATCCTCCGTGCCTCCCTCTCCCTCTCCCTCTCCCTTCTTCTTCTTCTCCTCCTTCATCATCTTCTTCCTTTCAGCAATGGACAGCAATAGCCCCCTCCATCTCTCTCTCTCTTTCTCTCTCTCTATTCGAAACTAAACCTGCTACCAATTCTAACTCGCTCAAGATCAACATCGAGCAGCCTCCACTACCGTCTGATGACTCAAGCTTGTACCAGATGGACGGTGTGTTGCTAGACTAGATGCCCTATCTGAAACACCCAAAGGTGGTGAGAAGACGAATCAGGAGGGGTCGTTTAGGTTGTTGAAGGTGGAGGCATAGGCACAGACATGAAGGGGTTGGAGGCACGGATGTGTATATCACAAGCATCGACGGAGTTGGGTCACCACTGTGCGTTGGGTATGAGGCACAAGCGTGTATATCACAGGCTTCAGCGGAGTTGGGTCATCGTTGTGCGTTGAGAGAGAGAGAGATGAGAAACCCAAGTTCGGCACTGGCAGTGTCGAGTACAAGTAAGACGTCGTGTTGTAGTAAGGTGGGGCTGAAGATAGGGCCTTGGATGCTGGAGGAGGATGAGCTTCTATCAAGCTAGAAGCTACATAAGAAAAGAGGGGGGATCCGCTCAGATCTGTATCTTCAAAGCTCCTCCGTAGCTGCCCACCTCATCTCAGATCATGGAACTACTCAGATTTGTCCCTAGGGCTCAGTTTGGTTGGAGTACTCTACATATTTGTATTTGTACTCCTTCCAAACTGAGTTTAGACAGCAAAGACAGATTGAGGAAAATGAAGAACAACCGGAGGATTTTCCAATTTGACTTAAGGGCAAAATAGACATTCCAGCCCTTCCGTCAATATTTTACCAACAATGGTAATTTTCCTAAACAGTAGGGATAGCATTAGACAATAGTCAAACATTAGGGGTATACTTAATCAATTAGCTAAACCATAAGGATAGTTTAAAAATTTAAACTTATAAAAATATCTTTGAAACTTGATTGCTTTCTTGAAAGGTTTAATTTCTAAAACCCTGAAACCTTAACTTCAAAGTCATTGGTTGGTCATTTTAGCAGCAACAAGCTCATCATTGTAGAACAATGGCAAAAACATAAGCTCCATACTATTATCCAAAAAAGGATTCTCATTGAAAATGTAAAAGTACCCATACACTCCATGACACTCAAACCTGGATAAAATAAAAACAAAACTTCTACTAGGTTACTATAGATCCCATCAAAGCATAGATTGAATCACCACCCCTCTTAATTAGAACTTATTGTTCTTTTGTCATTTGTCGTTCAATGCATTTGTATTTTTTACCAACAAAAGTTGTTATTAACTTATTACCATAGCACGGCGCAACATTATTGATCTATTTTCTTCAATCTCACCCCTCCACCACTCTCTCTCTCTTCCTTCTTCATTCCTCTTTCTCCCCTTCTTTCCCTTATTTAAGCAAGCATTACAAACACAAACCATTAGTCAGCTTTAGAGGGGTAATATTGGGTTTTTGAAAAAAATTAATGAAGTTTAACAACACATGAACTCACATGAAACCAATTCTTTACCTCATTGAAGGGAGGTCTTTCTCCCATGACGTCAACCAATAGGGGAGGTGTTAGTCAATTTTGAAAATAAAGGGGAAGTCTTAGTATTTAGCATAAATCAATTCAATTTTATTCTTATTTTAATAAATATTTTTTTATTTTTTATAATTTATTCATATTTTTTAATATTATTTTGACTTTAATAAATTATTTTTTATGAAATAATACAAATTGAACTCAATTTTATCAAATAATCTGTTTTAGGGGTAAAATAGTAAAATTAAAGAATTTCATATACTGAAGGTTTGGTCCAATACAAACAACCTTCTCTATTCAGTGCCTCTAAAAAGTCAAAAAGCACCTATATATCCCCAACTGGGGTCGGCCAGTCGGGGTAGGGGATGCGGAATGAAGTCTCCACCCTGCCTCAACCCCGAATATATATATATAACCCGTCTTCATTGGGAATCAGGGATGAAGGACAACTTTTATCTCATAATGGACCAAAGTCAGAAAGGAGGAATATGATCCTTGCTCCAAACCCACCTGTTGTCATTCCTAATAGTCCTCGTATAATAAAACTCTATGAACCTGCAGCTACATGGTAGTTTGGAAGACTATTTGGGGCCAGAAGGGGCTTCCATCAAGGGTCTAATGATTTTTTGGGAGGTATAGCGAGGGCGATTCCTATAAGGAAGCATCAGCCGGAGTCTTTCGAGATAGATGGTTTATGCTCTGTATGTGCAGTAAAGAAGTTGAGAAGATTGAGTGCATATTGTTTCACTACGAGCACACCAAGTATGTATGGTTTGGGACACCCCTAGTCCTGTCTCAGAACTGTGACTGCAAGTTGGTGGCTAGGGAGCTAGGGTGCAATTCGGGCAGGTTGGATCAGATTGAGTACAAATTTCAGGCTCAGGTCTGACCCAACTTGATGTTAAGCCCAAATTTATCAATTCAGGCCCAACCTGAGCTTAACCCAATACAATTTAGGTTGGGTTCAAGTTTGGCTTGGGCCAGGTCGAGTTAGTCAAGTTTGGGTGGGTTGATTGGGTTTGAATTTACATAAATTCTTTCAAATTATTGCTCACACATTCACAAAGTTGATCTTATGAACATTTTGGGGTAATTTGATGTGAAATCACAACCTTCGGTAGATGGGAGGTTGTTAGAGAATGAAAATTTTAGATTTCCCCTATGAAACCATGCAAAAGACAACCTTGGCTACTTGTGCTATAACAACAATGGCAAAGAAACAGTTATAAAAATATCTTTGAAACTAAATCTGTCTTAATTGTTTTCCTAAGGTTTTGGCTTGTTCTAAACTATCAATCATTTCATTGAAAGGTTCAATTTCTAAAACCCTGAAATCTTAACTTCAGTCATTGTAGCAACAGCAAGCTCATCATTGTAGAACAGTGGCGAAAACTTAAGCTCCATACTATTATCCAAAAAAGGATGCTCATTCAAAATGTAAAAAGTACCCATACACTCCATGACACTCAAATCAGGATAAAAATAAAATAAAACTTCTACTGACAAATGGACATGCATACAGAACATTGATTGAATCACTACCCCTCTTAATCAGAACCTGTTCTTTTGTAGTTTTGACCAACAAAAGTTGTTATTACCATAGCAGGGCGCACAATTGTTGACCTACTTTCTTCAATCTCCCGATTAAGACCAGAGTGACCCTGTCCTCCACCTCTTTCTCTCTTCCTTTCATTCCTCTCCACTCTTTTCTTTCCTTCTTCGTTCTTCTTTCTCCCCTTCTTTGCCCTGTTTCAGATAGCATTACAAACACAAACCATTAGTAAGCCTTAGAGGGGTAACATTGGGTTTTCGAAAAAAAAAAATCAATAAAGTTTAACGGCACACGAACTTGCATGAAACCAATTCTTTACCTCACGGAAGGGAGGTCTTAAAGGCAAGTCTTTTACCCTTTTTTAATGTAATATTTAATCAACGGGATTGAGTATACAAGGCTACCAAGTACCAACCCACTGCTTCGGTCATCTTAAATCAAGAAAAAATGACATTGTGGCATCAGAAGTTCATTCCAATATTGCCGTCACATAGCCTATTCGAACATGTGGACTTCAGAATTCCTCAGTCATAAGATTAACGAAACCGTGAAGGGAGAGTTAGTTTTTTATAGAGGGGCTACAAAACTTGGGTTCTCAATGGCATTCAAAAATAAGATTTCAAATTTGGGATTCATAATAATCGAATTCAGATATTGATAATATTTACACAAAACAAATTCAATTTCATCAGATATTACATTTTCATATCACTCAGATATTCAGAGGTTCAAAGTATCAACACATATCAGCCCATATTGGCCGATAAGTATCACTCTGGAACCCCTCAGATACACCCCTATAGTGGGTGTATCGGGGTCTGACCGGTTCAGGGGGTGGAGGAAACTTAAACCAGCCCCCCTAACCAGTTTCAACAAAAATAAGAAAAAAGTATCAATTCACCCAATACACCCCAACCTGCGCATCCGGCGTATCATTCAGATATTGAATTATGATTTATTCGATTTGAATTGAATACGTTTACACCCTATACACAAGGTCGCCCATCCCCCATACCATAACGCTCCATACGGTATGAGTCCAATAGGTAAAGATCCTTCCTACAACTACAAGACATGAAACCCGTTAAAAGTTTAATCTTTGGTTTGAAGGAAAAGTTGGGAAAAGGAAGGGAAAGACAAGAAACCAATACAAGGGTTGTAAATGATGTTTTTTACTGTAATGAGGGGGTCTTCAGCAATTAATTAACATAAAAAAAAAAAATAGGGTCAGAAAGAAGGGTTTGATTTTCAGTTCACATCTACAACCATGGTCGCAGTACTCCCCTGTAACACTCCAAAAAAAATCCCAAACCAGCATTAGCAATAACCAATAAATTCAAAATATCACCACCATAACTGAATTTTTATTTCGAAAGCTGATGCATCCATGTTTCATTGGGGATCGTGTGAAGCCACGGACGCAGAAGATACGTTCAAGACAAAGCGTTCGGACAAGTCTCTAGGAGGTATCGAAAAGACATTGTTAGTAAAGCGAGTAGGTGATTCGTGATTTTCCCTTTGTATAAAAAAGAAAGAGTGAATAGGTGTTTTAAGGTAGCATTTGGCATTCCTTATTTCAAAGACTTTTTGGTTGTTAAAATACCCACACTGGGTTTTTTAATGCAAATAGGTGATAAAGTCCTAAAAAAATAAGGAATGCCAAATGCAGCAATTAAACTAGAATTTATAATAAATTCGAATAAGCACATCCCATCCACTGATTGAAGTTACAGACCAATGTACTGCCTCCCACGACCCACGCATAGAAAATACAAAGATTTCCTACAGATATCCTACATTAAACCATTTAAGACCCACCAATAGGCAGGTTCTTCAATTCATACATACGGAGAAGTCTCCAAATACAGACATTTAGGGGAGAGAATGGGGGGAGAATATTATCATCATTACAACATATCACATGGATTAATAGAAAATCGACAGAAGGAATTACATTTTCAAAACAGTCCTTCAAATAAACTCAATTAGTAACAAAAACAGCATAAAGTTCGGTCTCTCTTGGTTAAGAGGGATGAATCTGGGGAAAATATCTCACCGACAAAAGATTGGGACCGAGTGCAGAGGGCCTACGTCTATAAGGCCCAAAACAAGTCCAAGGACCCTAGATTCCGTTTGTCCGGACCCACAATCAGTTCAAAATCTTATAAAAAAGGCACAGTTGAATCAAATGTTTAGACGGTATTCAAAGCTCAAATCAAATGTTTGGACGGTATTCATAGCTCAAATCAAATGGTTAAATATTTACGACAAAAAAAAAAAACGAACATATACTAAATGGTGAAGGCTGACTATTACCACAGAACAATTATCACCCCAATCCAAGTAATCAAAATTAAATGTTCTATTAACATTCTTACCCTAGCAACATACCCTAACAGAGGGTCCAATGGATAGACCAAGACAACAAAATATCAATTTAGATTCATGAACAAATTAACAAGCAGAGCTACCAAAACATACATCCCGCCAAACTCTCTTAAAAAGGAACAAACAGCCAACCCTCACTCCACCGAGCTGTTTAACAAAAAGCATACACCCCGACAAAACCAACATGGCATCATCAAACCAAATTTCCAAGCAGCACAGCCTCCGCAGTCCTCTCAACAGACAAATTTCATCAGCTTAATTTTCAACAGTAAATTGCTCCATCAATGCAGTTTCAATTTCTTTTTCCTAGTGTAGATCAATTCATAACATCATAATTAAAAGGGAAGCAATCTAAGATTATTATTTCGAAAGAAGTTCAGCATATATATTCCTCGAGAAAATTTGAAAAGGCTGACTCTTAAGTCCTAGCCACTAAATCACTGAAGCTATATCATGGCCAGCTTACTAGTTAAGAGTCCAATGAGAGCAAAAGAACTTCGACTCAGAAAACATAACCATACTAGAAAATTATTCATTTGGTACATAACCAAATTGAAATCCCAATGACTAGCAATTCTCATCATATACCTTCAGCATAAAAAAGTTCTCTTTTCCCGTCAGGGTTATTTAACTGTTCAAATTGATAAATCCTAGCAAATCTACATTGTCCAAATCTCTATTAAGGTCAAGCTTGTCTGTGAACCGTTTCCAAGAAGAAAATGCAATACATGCCTAAATTTAGAAGCCAAATTAATGGAAAAGCAACTAATTGTCTTCACCATCACAATTTTGGGGTGAAAATATGTTGGTTTCAATAACTTTGAAAACTCATTTTTTATCAATGACCAGGCAAAAGATTGAAGGAATATCAATATCTCTCTCCACCAAAACTGACTTTTCTAATTGTCTTCACCATCACAATTTTGGGGTGAAAATATGTTGGTTTCAATAACTTTGAAAACTCATTTTTTATCAATGACCAGGCAAAAGATTGAAGGAATATCAATATCTCTCTCCACCAAAACTGACTTTTCTTTTGATATCTCAGGCCATTGTCCCTTCAAAGTAATTCTCTTACAGGCCAAACAAATTATAGATCAGGATGGGCCCATATGATCAAAGAGATTAGATTCCCATCACTATCACAATTAACCATTCAATTTCACACCTTAGGCCTACTATTTCTTTAATAGTAGTTTCTCCAAAACCATTTGAATGTACTATAATATGTATATGGCACTTATTTTGCTCAGGTGGGACTGATAAGTCAACCAAAACATTACCTTGCATAACACATCCTAGCTGCCAAAGAACTTTATTCTAGCTGACTAAAGAATTTGAAAGATATATGTACTTGAAATGGCACTTTTCCAAGTCCCACTTCTCTCGTCTCAAAGTCCCGTTTATCTATCCAAGGACAACAGCTTCAAAGCAGTATCAATTAAAGCATCCAAACGAATTACTGGTTCACTTTATTACCTTCCATACCAGAAGTTGCCTACTTAACCATTTGATGAAGATAGTGCTGCAAGCAAATCCTAGCAATAACTTGGAAGATTTCTTCACTTTGTAGCACAACCCTCACAAACGGGTAAATTAAGAGTAGACTTGAAAAGAAAATTGGCCAAGGACCAAGGACGTCAACAACTGATAAAAACAATATTCCAGAGAATGTTAGGCAAAAACGGACATCATTAACAACACATGGTAACTCACAAAGACGGTTATGGAAGCATATTTAAGGACCATCATTAGCAAAAAAAGTTAAGAGAAAAGGATGGGAATAATACCTTTGTCAACTTCATGTATTAGCCAACCAACAAAACACCAATTAAATTTAATGACCAACATGAATCTGGCGCTAGCAGGGATTCCTTATGTGGCTGAACTGACTCCAAAATATAAAAATCCAGTTCAAAGTGAGATTTGCTCCATCTCAAGCAAAAGAACAAATGGAAGATCAAATCTGGAATTTTTTTCTTTTTCTTATTTTTTATCAAACAACAATTTCAGAGAAAAACATTCTAAGCCATGGAAATTTCACTGCAAATCATTTACCCAGGTTTAAAATTTAAATTCCCGAAATAGAACAAATATGTACTAACCAAATAGGCTGTTTCTGGGAAAAGTCATCAAATAATAAAATAGGAGCATTTTAGACTTTTTGACAAACCAGCAACTGTTCCAGATGACTGAGCGGTTAAAAACAATCTATATAGATCCACATTGATCTAGTTTTTTCTAGTCAAAATCTAAAGGAAAGATCAACAACACTGAACTAATTTTTTTTTTCTTGAAGAAAATCCCATCTTGTTGTATCAATCAAAAGTTATGCTTTCATTGTACATCCTAGAGGGGAAAAAGAAAACAAAAGAGTGCAGTTATGGTAGTTAAGGAAGCTGCTTGCACTGCTTCATGAAACAACCTGCAAAAACAAATAAGGTCAGAACATATAACATATCAAAATTTAAATCATCAGATTTCAGTAACCACTTGAGATTTCAGCTTGTTCCCAATTGAGCATGTCAGAGATGAGTAATGGACTCGGTGTAACAGAATTCAGTTCTAAAAGACAAAATTAACCACACTGCACCTTACAACCAATATCAATTCAGGTTATCTTCAGTGTGATGGTATGTTAAAAAAATAACTCCACAAGAACAACATTCAGCAACTGCTAGAGAACCTAAAAACATATTTTATCACTAGAAAGCATATAATGTCATGAGGTGACCATCCCAAAATAGACAAAAAAATGTCAATTATGCCTATCAGACTCTAAAAGTACAGAAAGTTCTAGACTCGTGACTCAATCTAGTAGTCAAAGCTTTCAACAAAGCAACATGAGAACTTAAAATAGTACAGAGTTTTGAAGAAGCATAACAATAAAAAAAAAAAAAAAAGTGATGGAAAATAAGACTGAAACTCCACTTGACAATCCTATGTTTTTGGTCTTTAAAGCAACACTTCATCATAAATATAAAGGTGGCATTTGCATGAGCTCCTGGAACTTCAGAAGAATCACCAGTCCTGACTAAAAGGTTGACGCAATAAGGAATCTGCACAATGAATAAGTAAAACATAAAAACCAGTTTCCAAAAAAATAAAATTTCCGAGTCAGAAACCTTCATGCTAGTTTGAAAAAAATATATAAATTCATCAAAATGCACAACTAGGTACTTTTGATACTTTAAATTGAGAACTTTGAAAAATAGAAGTACCCCCCCATATTTTATCAAATTAATATGTAATAACAAGCTCAATTTGTTAGAAAATAAATGAATGCAGTAAAAGTATCAACAAAAACTCTCAAAATGGAGTACTACAAATATTAACGTATGGGTGAAACAAAATCAAATGTGATTTCAAAGTATAAATCAGTTCAAAACAAATTGCCAAACTCTTACGTAAAACAGAAAAGGCTTTCTTCACATTCAAGAAAAAATGAAAAAGACTTGCAATTATGCAAAACCATGAAGTCAACTTAAAACACAATAACAGAGTTTCATCTTAAACCAAGATGAATAGCAAAGTCACAGTGGTATGGTCAAAAGGAATCAGTTCATAACACTTAAAGATCAAATAAAACTGATTTTACTTGGTCAGCCAGGCATGGTAAATGTTCCTATAGCTTTAGGTGAAATACATAAGAGGACAATTGAACAAGAAAAGCAGCTACATGACACCTAATTAGGAACCTATCTATATAAGCAATGGATAACTGCATAAATAAATCAAGAATATTTCATCCATGATACACATCTTTCTCGATTTGTGTGCCATCCTTGCACAGGGGCCATGCTAATCTTCTCTGTATCGTTCATGACCTACTACCCAGACTTTCTGCAATTAAATCCCAGATTGCCACTCAACTCCATTCCCCAACATGGCAAAGAAAAGTAGTGTTAATGAACAATAAAGGTTCACTAGAAGAATGGTTTGGGCCGTTTGGTTTGATAGTAAATACACTATTGATATTTTAAACATGTGGCTAATGGGGTAGAAGAGGGCATTGTTGATTATACAAGTATCCACTATCAGCATCATAGAGGGCCCCTTTGTAGCCAATGGGAGACTCATAGAATCATAGATACTACATACAGCACAAGTGCCAAATATAACAAAGTCGTTAATTTATAACAGTGTTGTGTGTATGCACTATACTGCTAGAAACTACAAAGTCGTTAATTTATAACAAACAGCACAAGTGCCAAATATAAAACCCCATGGAAGAATCACAGGTATAATGTACATCAATGAGATACAGAGTGATACAACACTGCTAGCAAGTTCATTGTTTTATAACAAGTTCCAAATCTAGATCACATTTGAGACCCAAAGATACAACATATAGCCATGAGATACAAACCGATATAACAAATTGTGCATGTGAGGTGGCTACACTGCTAGCAAATGCATTGTTTTATAACAAGTGCCAAATCTAGAACCCATGTGCTCCATCACAAATTCTCAATGTAAAAATCCGTCAATAATTCCAATTATAGCAACTCAGTCTTCTTCTGATTCTTTTGTCCAGCTAGAAACAAGGCCTAAAGAAAAAGATCTAATGTGCATGCACGCACTACATTGTTAGCAAGTGCATTAGCTTATAACAAATAGCATAAGTGCAGAAACTAAAACCCATAGGCTCTGTCTCAAATTCATAATGCCAAAATTCACCAACAAGAACTATTATAGCAATTCAGTCAAATTCTTTCTTCTGATACTTTGTCTTGTTAGAAATAAGGCATAAAGACAATATTATAATGTTTTACAAACAGAAGTGTATTTTTTTCTATATAAGACCTAAAGTTTTAACTGCGAAAGAAGAATAGGATTTTCAATATTTATTCAATTTTACAAGATTATAGAGGGAAACCCTCCCCACATTTGTAAACATGAATGATCTTGTTAGCAGGAAAAAAACATGTATAATCTACAGACAGTCCTTATAAATGACCAAAAAATCAAATTCAGGTTTCCAAACCTCACCAATAACATGTGAAAGTAATCCTACTAGCATGCAATTCCATTATAAAACCAGTACTATACTCATAAACACTATATACCCATTCTTCCAGTCATTCCCAAGGAATTAGAAATGAAAATAAATCCATAAATTATACAACAACAGAAAGTAAGTGGAGCAAGCATAAACTTTTGCTAAAGAACTGTTTTTTCCTATAAAGTCTTCGGAAGGCCCAACACAGAAGGGCCAACTACGATGTTGCAAAGTCTAAACTACATTTCACATCATTCATTCTAAGGAACACTACAATAATTTCAAGTAAGGAAATGTCATAAAAGGCATATATTTTATCTGGCATACCTGTGCCTTACCTAATGACCCATGTATGGTGCAACTCCACCCATATGACCAACACCCTGCTGCGACCTCCCAGCATTCGGCTGTCCCATTTGCGGGTTCGGGTATCCGCCCTGCATGCCAGGCTGGTTACCATAACCAGCCATCACGCCTGGACTGATGTTACTCCCCACAGCTTGGCTCCCATACCCACCCTGCATACCGTGGCCTGCGTTGTTCACCATTGGTGGCACAGTCTGGTTGACTTGGGCCCCCATGCCAGTCGACCCAAGAGTGCCAAGCAGGTTAGTAAGTCCTAATCCAGCACCCTGTGTTGCAAGCAATGCTATCGCCTGACCGAGAGCAGGGTTTAATGTCTGTGGAGCTCCCTGGTTGAATGATACCCCAGCTGCGGACGGTGCCATCATGTGCCCGGGCCCAGCTGCGGCAGCATGGTTCCCCATAGAACCCATAAAATTAGGGTTTTCATTCCTTTGGAAATGTGAACCATGCATCGTACTAGATGAATGGTGTGGATTATGGTGATGGTAATATGGCTTATTCGGCTTCGGACCGTCTATTGCCTTCTGACAATGCAAGATATGCCCCTCATAATTTTTGTGAGGTTCCTCCAGTGCCTTCTTTGCGCTATCAATTGACTTGTAAACGAAAAGTGCGAATCCCTTTGGCTTCCCAGTCTGCTTGTCTAACCCTAACGGACCCTCCTCAATCTCCCCATACTTAGAAAAGAAATTGAGCAACCTCTGAGGGTCAATATCGGCAGATACGTTGCTTACATAAATCTTCCGCTGTGTATACTCCGATACCGGCGGTGCAGGCGGTGCCGCCTGTGTCGCTGGTGGAACCGGCCCAGCCGAAGCCAGTTGGCAGGCAGTCATCCGATTGCCAATCCGCTTCTGCGGCTGCTTGAGTGCCTTGCGGGCTCCACTGCGGTGCTTGAAGAGGATGAAACCGTAACCCTTGGATTTTCCAGTGATCTTGTCAATTACAGCGTTGCAGTCCTCGATCTCTCCATATTTCTTGAAAACATTAATAAGAATTTCAGCATTGGTGTCCCAGCCCAAGCCATGGACAAAAATCTTGCGATGAACAGGGTCCACATCGGCGACCTTGCGAATGCGGTCCATGATGTCGGAATGCTGATCGGCAGCCTCCCTAAGGAGATCGATGAGCTGATCTTTCGTGAAAGGTTCTAGGAGCTTCTGGACTGGCTCTTCGGTATCATCATCACCTTCGTCGGTACCATCTCCATCGGCGTGTGCCGACGACGGTGCCGGAGCCGCCTCCCCTGCAGCACTTGCAATTGGAGATGCGTTGGCGTTGGATGTTTCGGGGGCATTGTCGTTGTTTTCCGTTTCCTCCTCTTCATCTTCTTCTCCGTCTTCGGGATCTTCGGTGTCTATTTGCTCTACTTCTTCATCATCTACTTCGAAGGGAGCCTGCTCTTCCAACTGTTCTTCTTGCTGCTGTTGTTCCTGCTCTTCCACCGTGTTGGCTGGTTCTGCTTCAATTTTGGGCTCCAGCTTTCGCTTCTTCGCCATAGCGGGAAGGCTAGGAGAACAGACAGAAGGTAATGATGCTATGGAGAGGATTAGATGCAAAGAGAGGGATTTTCTGGCTAGGGTTTGGAACCGTCCCGGTCGGTGGAGTTATATGCATGTTATTTTAAATTACCCCTGCAACTTTTGCAGTTTTTCCATTATGTGCCAACCGGCAATATATTTTAGGGAAAATTCTAGTTCAGTACTCGATGTTTAGGAGTAGTGTCAAATTAATACTCAAACTTCAAAAACGTGTCATTGTAATACTCAAACTTTCGAAATTTGTCAAATTGATCCCTACCGTTAGTATTCCGCCCGTTATCTTGGTCACGTAATGACATGTGACAGTTAGAAATCTTCAACATGTCAAAATCACCCTTTTAGTGTTATGCTAGTTTTAAGATTAACGGCGATCGTTGTTATGTCGGTTTTTCAAATCCGACGTTTCAAAGAAGAGGGAGGAGCACACAATAGAAAGAGAGAGAGAGAGAGAGAGAGAGAGATGGCATCGGCGGCTGTCGAATGTTGCCTCAGATTTGGAAAATCTAAGGATTGCACTCCAACTCTCCATCAAACTGAAACATGAATCTATGATTAAGGATCCGCTCTCACATTCAAATGCAACTCGCCAAAGAACCCTTGGCATTCTTACCAACTGAAATCCAACCATTGTGGAAAATATAAGCCTCTGACTCTGTTCCCGCCAGGTCCAGAGGCAACGAAACCCTTCCCAATAATCTTCCCGAGTTGACACCGCATGTGGTCCCCCTCCGTCCAGTGTATAGCACAATCTTTAGGCAAGGCTTCCCGAAAAAAGAAAGAGCTATCGCCGAGCCGGACTCTCTAGATTGACTTCACTTAAGTGGAAGCTGGGTGCCATGGTCTGAGGTTGTTTAGTGTCGAGGAACTGATTCTCGTTCGTGTAGGAATAAGGAAATGATGGTAGTCTGTTAAGGGAAGTTGTTGAGTCGGATTTTGCAGAAACAAGGAGCTTATAGAGCTGGAGGAAAAAAAAAACAGTTGTGAATCTACTGTCCTGTTTGGGTCGATTGGCTGGGGGTTTGCTTTCAAGCGGGCACCTACAAAAACCCATATTCCTTGGAATTCCTTAGTAAAATTCTGCTGATGCCCTTTCCATTCCTCTCAATTCCACATTCTACATGCACAAATTCTTGATAATTCATAAGAGAAGAAGAAAATTTCAGCCTACGTCCTTGTGGTTCTTATACAAACATTACATGCCACCTAATTCGACTGCATGCTCAGAAAAGCAATCAAAGCATCTAATTTTCATCCACATCCAACCTCCGAATCAATTCAAAATCCTTCTTTTGTATACTCTCTATTGGATTTCGTCTTGGGGTCTGTTTGAGGAGTTTTAAGTTGGTGGATTTTCATAAGATCTGGTGGGTTCTATTGTATGGGCTATCTCCAAATGGTTTATTTTTGTAGCTTGATTTCTTTCTACAAGTCTTTTGGTCATCCTACAAATATGGTGATTCCTGTATGGGTTATCTCCAAATGGTCTGTTTTTGTAGCTTGATTTCTTTCTACAAGTCTTTTGGTCATCCTACAAATATGATGATTCCATGCAAGCAGGGCAAAAGCAAGTAAGAGCGTGAAATTTTTTTAGGAAAAGCAGATGGATGACCTTCAAGTGGTTCGAGAAAGGGAGAAAAGGGGCAAAACTCTAGAAAATATACATAACACCAAAGATGGTTCTAACTGGTTTTGGACTATAGTTTTTACTACGTTTTGTTATTTTATATTAGAATTGTACTATTCTATATTTTTCTGTGCATCTTTGGTGTTTGACATAGAACCACCTTTGGTGTTATGTATATTTTCTAGAGTTTCATTCAGAGTTAAATATGTTTCAAGGGATATTACTTATAGTGATAATGTTGTTTATCAATAAGGAAGATATGAAAGCTAAGCGTCGTCAAGGTTTGAACCCATATGATTCAAAGAGGATAAACCGATGTATGGGGTTTTCTATAATTTGATTGCAGGCTCAAACCAAAACGTAAATCAGATTTGATCATTCAAACAATTATCTTCAGAGATATGCCAAAGGTGTGTGTGCCTACTGGACCCACTAAAACAGGGGAACAAAGGAAAATCGTACCAGGGCTTAAACCTAATTGTCTCATGCATCAGTATGACAGGAAACCTTACCAAGATCACAAAGATAAGCAATTAGTCAAATAAAGCAGTTATAGGAAAGCCAAATTGAATGTCTACTTACAGAAATCGCAAAAGGAAGAAGCCACCATTTGATTTCATAATTCGTAGAATAATGTACAGACACACGACCAAACTGATCAATACCAAAGGATACTTGGTTGGGTTCTTAAACTCCTTAGATTCTTGAGATTGAATGGAATATTGGATCATCTTGACACATGACCGAATTGATCATTTCCATATTCGCTAGGTGCACCGTTCCATATCCATGGTAGTTGTCTATCACAAAGACCCAAGAAGGAACCATGCTTTTTGCATGATGCACTCTTTCTAGTCCTCATAAATATGAAATTTCCCTTTTTTTTTTTCTTACCGTTTGCCTTGTGCAATTCAATTTCGTAGAGATACGTATTGACTTCCACCGAACTCTAGACCATAGGCAAGCACTCTATCTCTCTCTCTCAGGAAAGAGTCACAACTATCCAGCCCATGGTGATGCTTCCCCAAGCTTTTTCCATACATGAATGCAACAAAAAATACCTAGAAAACCTGCTAAACATGCATCTCCGATCATCTCCCTAGCAGTAGATGTCTTAACGGCGAATCGTAGGATCTCCTTCCAGCCAAATCGCATACACCTTTCATTGGTATCCCTTCATTGTTGTCGTCGGTCAATTTAAGAACATCGCTGCCAATAATGCCATGAGACCTCATTCGAAGTTCGAACGTTCTCAATCGCCTGGTCATTGCTAGAAAATTCTTAGTAGAGCCACTCTGCTAGCTATTGGAAGGCGAGCAGAGCAGTTTTGTGCTCAGGTTCAAGCCTTCGATGACTCCTTATCAAGATGACCACGATGAAGCGTGAGAGGAGCCATTTCGGCAGCAGGGATGTGGGAGCATTGATCTCGTGGGAGACCCTAATCCTCCTTGTTGTGGTATAGATTCCATGGTGATGGTAGACAAGAGTCATGGAACTGAGAAATTTTGTTGAAGCCAACAATGGGAGAGAACTCGCTTAAAACGCCGTTGTTCGGTGCCGAGAGATGGAAGACGAGTAATAAAAATATGGGGATTCTACCCCAATCAATTGAGAACACATTCGTCTTTGAGCAGGGAGATTGTGATGGGGGATAAGGAAGAAAGACATGAGAGAAATTGTAGGAGAATGAGTGTCGTTGCTGAAGTTTTAGCAACGGTGGTGGTATGTCAATCCGAACTAACGAGGCAAATAGGGGAGGGAAATGTGATGTTTGTGGGTGGTCATTGCTCTCTCTTGCCGCCGTTGGTTTCTATTTGTAGAAGACGATGAACATTGAGACAACAACGAGGGATGAGGGGTCGGAGGTGGAAGAGATTGCCCCCGTCGTTGCTGGGTTAAGAGATGAGGGGTCTCAGTTCCCTATTACTACGGGCGGTTCGCCTAAGAAAATCTATGTAGCCTTGTGTCGCTGACGGAGACAAATCTCAAAAACGGTGATTGGTATCCAAACCATCATCCACACTGGTTTTAACTCCCGACTCCCATCAAATCTTGATGCCATCGTCTGCTCTAGATATCGGAGACGAACAAGAGATTCTATTGTTGGTGTGGTGGTAAAGCGATGGAGGTTGGTCAAGTCTCCAAGGTCCGCAGGAAAGAGAGAATGTCAGGGGGATTGTAGAGGATGGTAGGATAAAATAACAGGAGGAAGAAAGAGAAACCGAAAGAGACAGAGTCATAGTTAAATTGTATCCGTTGTCCCATTGGGGAGACTGTTCCCTAACCCAAGGCTATAAGTGATATTGGCTAGTCGTTATATTTTTCGTTCTTCGTTGATTTGTGATGGCTATAAGCCCATTTTAGGTTCGTGATAGCTATGAGCTCTGGCAAGCTTGCGATGGGCAAAGTACACAATAAATTAGCAACATAGAAATGAAATGGATTTGCTCAAATGGTTATGGCATCATGGCATTCTCAAATATAAAAAACACAAAAAAAAAATGATCAAATCTTCCTAGCATAGATGCTTGGTCATTTTTATAAATAAAAACAGTGGAAAATTAGAATTATTTACCTCATTCCCAACATTGAGCTTGCAAATGGGACATTCACTACATGTAGTTGGAACAATATTTAGATTAACTTGGGAAACTCCTGATTAAACACTTCCACTGCTTCTCTCCACATAACCAAAAACAAAATTTATAACCACTAAAACAGTAACCAAGGTTCAAAGTATTGTTACGTATTGGTCGATACGTATCGTTTTGGGACCCTTCCGATACGCCCCTACAGTGGGTGTATCGAGGGTCTGACCGGTTCAGGGGATGGAGGGGTCCTATACCGGCTCCTCTAAAATAGTTTTGAAAAAAAAGTAAAAAAAACATCGACACCCGATATGCCCCTACCGACGTATCGGGCATATCAATATTTTGAACCTTGACAGTAACAAAAACACAACAAAAGGGGGGAAAAGAATTTATTAAACAATACAATATTGTCACACATACATCCTTAAGACAAATATATATGCATCTAATGGCCTATTTGTTTGCTATGAAATCTGACATCGGAAAGTGCAATAATTATATTAAGAGGTATATTGGTATTGGTAAACTTTTTTTTTCCTCTGAACTCTGAATATAAAGAATGTTGTTCTCAATTCTGAATTCTGAAAATTATCAAATATCCATTTTGACTCCATATATGAGAGTTTTTGTTTGTCTTTTTGGAATATCATTGAAAAACAAAAAGTTGTATGATTACAATTTAAAAGATAAGAAATAAGAGATAAGAGAAAACGAACAATCATTTTTCTCTTAAAGTTAAAAGATTCATCTTAAGAGATAGGAGTTAAGAGGAAACGAACAGGCCCTAAGGTCCATATTTTGGATACATAATAAAACAAAAATAACCCTTACATATCATTTACAATGTAGTATGGTAGAAGGAACTAAACTATTGGCATGCCTAAGCTAAAAAAAAAAGACTTGAAATTGTTGAATAACCAATATTAGTTAAACCAGTAGAGTTGATAGTCATTTTAAAGCTATTTGAACTAATGAACGAAAAAACTGATTAAGGCTGCAACTTGGGCCGGGTTGGCCCGAACCCAACCCAAAAAAGTCAAGTTGGGTTGGGTCGGGTTTATGTTTGGGTTAGGGTTAGAGTTGAAATTCATGAACCCAACTTTATTTCGGGTTGGGTTAGGATTAACCCCTTGGGCAACCTGACCCAACCCGAACCCAACTCTATAGTATATGTCATATAAAATATATGTTATATATAATATATCATACATTGATTTTTTTTAGATGTACGATAGTTGTATAGGTTTCACTACATATTATCATGTCTTTCTTTTAAGATAATCACTTCACTTAATCCTAAATGAAAAGACTAAAACCTTAATAACATATTTTATGTTTTTTTGAAAGTTTTATTCTTCATCTCCTCTCTAATGTTTGGCACTTATAAAAGATCTATCATAAATCATAACTCATAGTAAACTATAGTCATTTCAAACACTTATTTTTCCGATTTTGTACTAAAAGAACCAATAAAAACATTAACAAACAAATGCTAATCAAACATAGGATTAATATATATAGTGAACAATGAGTTAAGGTTTGAAATTAAATAGTTTTATGATATTTTAAGGAATGGGAAGAAGATTGGGTTGGGCCCAACCCGAAGTCAACTTCGAGTTGGGTTGGTTTAGGGTTGATGGAATTTAGTTAGGGTTGGGTAGATCGTGTTGAAGGTTGGGTTAGGGTTCGATGTTTAGAACTTAGGGTTAAGCTAGGGTTGACCTCAATCCGACTTAACCCGGCCCGACTTGCAGCCCTAAAATTGATACCTAATTCAATAAAAATCCATTGTTAAACCAAAACACTAATTGATTAAAATTAATTGAATCACAAAAAAAAAAAAAAACAAGAGAAAACATAAAACACAAAATCGGCTTATAAAACATATAATTCTAAACCCGATTTCATTACATATGTTGTTAAGCCGAAACCATAATTAAAATTAATAGAATAATAATAACAAATTTTTTCATAAAATAAGTAATGTAGTTAAAACCTATGGCATTTCTAGTTAAAAACTAAATGATTATTAGAGGAGAATAACATAGATTAGAAACAACCTCTTAGATGGGGAAAAACACAACATTGCTGAGAAGGACTCTAGCATGTTTTCTCGTTCAATATTTATTACCGCAAAAATTCTAATTATCAACAAAACCCAAGAAGTGAAACACATGGAGTTTCATTTTCGATAAATGTTGATGTTGAAATAATCTTATACCATTTGCTTTTTCTATGGCTTTTATAGAGGATAATATTGTAAAAGCGAAATTAGGCTCATTTGTCAATATATACCAAACAAAAGCTTGTTACTTAGGCATGGGTAATATTGGAAAAGGAAATCAAGGTCTTCGACCATTGTACTTGCTCCATTCTCATTTTTATAAATGGTCAATATCAACATATAATTTCTTATTTTTTAGGACTGCATAGGTGATATACATGGCATACATATTAGTGCACCAACCTTAGCAAGAATATATTCAATATAAGGGAAGGAAGACCAAGTGTACAACAAATGTGATTGTAGCATGTTCATTTGATATGGAGTTCACATTTGTATATGTAGGATGGGAAGGGTTTGCATGTGATTCAAGAGTCTTTGTAAAAACTATCTCTCGTCTAAATTCAAAATTTCCAGATCCTCCAACTGGTAAAACTACTATATAAAGTTAATAGGAAAAAATATTTTATTTATTTAAATGATATAATTGATAACAATTTAAATATTATATGAAAATACTATCTCGTACATTCTAGATAGGGGTGAGTATGGATTGGTTTGATTCAGTTCCATAGCAGAACTTAGAACCTATTCTGTAAGGGTCAGTTTTAGGTTTTGGAATAAGAACTTACCATGTGAAGGTCGGTTTTGGCCTTGGCGGTTCTGGGGTCAATTCCAAGGTCTATTCGTGAAACCTGTTATTTCTTTACTCTCCCCATTTAGCCAAAAAAAAAAAAGAGAGAGAGACTTGCCCTTTAAAACAGACCTTAGAATTGCCAAGGTCAGATCTAACCTTGGAATTGACCTTAGACCGATGAAACAATTGAAGTTGAAGTAATGGAATAATCATAATGATTTGAGGTTGATATGGATGATGGTGATAATCCCTTGTTAGGTCATGAACCCTGCTATTTATAGGTGAGTGGAGAGCTCATTTCATGCATGGACAAAAATTATAGAATATTCCCTAGGTTGTTAAGGGCACACTTTTTTGTGAGAGAAATGACCATGAATTCTAGACTAGGTTCAAAATATCGATATGCCCGATACGCCTCGGGTGTTTCGATACTTGTTTTTTACTTTTTTTTTATATATATGTTTTTTCAAAACTGGTTCAGGGGAGCCGGTCTAGGACCCCTCCATCCTTTGATCTAGTCAAACCCCTGATACACCCACTGTAGGAGTGTATCGGAAGGGTCTCAGAATGATACGTATCGGTCGATATGGGCCGATATGTAACGATACTTTGAACCTTGATTCCAATATATTCTTTACGTAGCCGAGGACTTGAATCCCTAGGTTGCTCCGATGAGGATAGTGCAGGGAACACACATGCTTTGATTCCGATGCCCACAGGTTCCTACTATGTATTATTTGGACTGAATGGTGCTGGGGTTAGTATGCTCAATTACTTAGATTGATGAAATGGTTGAGGTTTAAGGAATGGAATAATCATAATGTCTTGGGTCTGATATAGATGTTGGTGATATTCCCTTTTCGTGTCATGAACCTTGATATTTATAGACTAAGGGAAGACTCACTTTGTGCATGGGCAAGAATTCTTGAAAATTCGCTAGGCAATTAAAGGCTCACTTCGTGCATGAGCAAGGATCAAGAGTCTATAACATTCTTTAGGTGGTTAAAGGCTTGCAGCCCTAGGTTGCTCTAATGAGGACATGTGTCAAGTTGCAATGTAAGTAACATATATGCTTTGATCCCCATACTTGTAGGTTCCTACTACCTATTATCTGAGGGGAGATGATATCTTTCGTGCAAATAATTTTTACACTTATTTGCTCTCTAAACCACAATTTACTTTATTTACTTTGTCTTATGTCCTATGAAAGGTATTGCGATTTATGTTTAAATGTGAATGGTATCCACGACTTGCCTTTCTAGGGAGAATTCACAGTGTTCCTTAGATAAGTGTTGCTAACTTGTAGGGGTGTAAATGGTATTTAAAAATTCGATTTTGAATTCGATATTTGGTATAATCGAATCGAATTCGAATCATTCGAATATTTAATTTGTCAAATTCAGATATCCTATTCATAACAAATAGTTAATCGGGTTCGAATTCAGATATGACCTAATTCGATTCGATAAATATATGAATTTGACCGATTATTTAATTCTTATAAATAATATATAAAATTTGTAAATGTTATATATATAATAATTAAATTTTATAAATAATTTATATATTTATATATTTTATATAAATAAAATATTTATTAATTATCTAAAATAATTAATTAGTCAAATTCGAATCGAATTGAATATTTGAATATTTAATCGAATTCGAATATTAATTTTCAATATCCGTTAGATATCGAACCAAATTTGGATATTGCCTGATCCGATTCGATTTCGATCAGTTTACACCCCTACTAACTAGATGACCGCATATCATATAGTCCTACTATTACGGTTATTCCATGGCAATGGTTTAGTTTTATATATGTCTATCCTCTTGCAATAGAAATCAAATCCGCGTATACGTTGGAGCAAACTAGCTAACATACCAATTGAACCACCTCTTAGTTGATGATATTGAGTAATATTTTAATTAGACTTTTTTTTGTTAATATAAGAATTTATTTGTGGGCTTTAGCCCAAGGAACACAACGATTAGGTAAACTTATAAGCCAATTATATACCTTGTTCTCAATATAGGTTAGATTAGGCACAAGTCCATTTGAGAAAAAAAAACATACTATTGAGCTATGTTTTTTATTTTCAAAGAAAAAATAAAAATTTGTTTTATAAAGTTCTAGTGTAAAATGTATATGATTTATGGAACATAATGTTAAATAATCAGATGAAAACATTTATATTTTCTGTTTCAGTCTTTAAACAAAAAAACACTTATACAATCAATTCAATGGTTCTATAGAGTTTTGACCAGTTTGACCGGAATATAAAAAACCTAATGGCCTCCGGGTCCCGGGTCAGACGGTCCGAGTGGCCAGTCCGGTTCGAGTCCCACAACACTGATTATGATTTATAATATGGCACGTGCGAGTGCGAGTGCGAGTCGTTGCAAGGTGTAATCCAAGTTGATAATAATAAATTCCTAGTTTCCTACGTCACGTTCCGTCTATTCGTAATTGTTTCACTACTGCGCTGCGATTGGTTAACTGATGGGACCAACCTATGTACGAATGACACGTTTCATCTTCGGATTACTTAGCACACGGGCAAGTGCGCACGGAGCAAACGCCGTCTAATTAAAGGATTTTGATCGATGAAAGAAGTTAAACAAAAACCCTTCTCTCGGCTCTCGCTGTCTCATATAAAAGGTTAGCTCAACGCCTCAACCGCGTTTCGCCCCGCTTTTCAACAGTTGATGTCCTTTTTGGCGTCTGCAACTGTCACTCTCTCTCTGTCTCTCCCTCAAAACCCTAATCCTGCCTTTTAAACCAAAACCCTAACCCTAACTGACTAAACCATTCAAGTTTCTGCTCTGGAGCTCGCCTGCTACATTTCCTAGACGTAGAAACCCGTTATCAGTGATGATGGTTACAGTCGAAGAGGTAAGCTTAGTCGCTGTTATAGGCTGAGGATGATCTAAGAAGATCGCAGGAGAGGGAAAAACTTAAATAGTAAATGCAAAGGATTCATTCGGTTAGGTCGTTTTCAGGCTAAATTACGCCCCGGCGATGGAGTCCGCCTCCATTGCGGCGGCCGTCGATCGTATCGCTGTCTCATCGGCTCCTGGGGACGTTGTTGCTGTTGATTCGATAGAGTTCACCGGCGGAGGAACTGAAAATTCAGGTAACTGCGATTCGCGGGGTTGTGATATGAGTTCGGTGGTCATGGCGGCGAATGAGGGAGAGCATTTAGGTAGTGATGATCAGAAGGAGCAGAACGGGCTTAAGTCACCATGGAAGAAACCAGTTGAGGGGAAGGGAGCTGAGGCTCCGGTGATGGGAGCGAAATCTTGGCCAGCACTTGCTGAAGCACTGCCAAAGAATTCTGATGCTGCTGTAAAGCAAGCGCCTGATGCTGCTTCTCAGACTGCGGATTCTGTTCCGCCGCCGCCACCTCCACCTCCTATTCAGGTCAGTCAGTCATTTTCGTTCTGTTTCTCTCGTTAGATACATTCTTTTCGTCTTACAAATCAAAAGAAGATATGCTTTTTTTTTTTAAATTTTTGTTTGCATGAATGCTATCAAGGATGAATGGATTAATATGTGGATTTAATTCTAAAAAAAAGAATCCAAGTAGAATCTACATTTTTGGCTGTTGTTATTCTAATGCAAAAGATGGAATTTTGATTTCAAATGTAGCTCTTGGAGCACCCGGAATCTAGAAAACAAATGAGATCTACCTTATGATCGTTTCTATTCTAATTGCAAAAGATTGGATTTTGCATGCAAAGGTAGCTCTTGGAGCACCCATAATCCAGAATCCAAATAGGATCTACATCTTCGGTCCATGTTATTCTAATGCAAGAGATGGGCTTTTGCATGCAAATATAACCTTTGGAGTACCCAGAGTACCGAACCCAAATGGGTTCTCCAATTTGTTGTTGTTATTCTAATCCAAAAGATTGGAGTTTTCAAACAAATATAACCCTAGGATGAAGTTCTCTTCCCAGAAAAAGAGGAAGAGAATTTGCCTGATGCAGGGTTTTTCAATGCCATATAGAAGCAATGCTGAATTGCTGATATTGTATTGAAAATTTGAAATCTAAGACAATGAAACCATATCCCTCCCTAGGGATTTATTGTTTATCTGTGCTAGCGATTCCTGGGGCTGAGCTATCCCCCTGCCTTGTGTATCTCCTCCTGTTTCTTACCAAAAGAAAATCTAAGACAATGAAACCATCTTTCCCCACATGCAGTGTTGGATGGCATCTCAGTTTTACAATTTAGTAGATCCTGTTTTAGATGATCCGTTAGAAACAGCATGCCCCAAAAACGAGTGTGGCAGGACACAGAAATGTGAATGCCTAGATGGATAAGTGGTGAAACTAGCAAGGACAGGGTTGGAACTTGGAAGTGAAGTCATACAAAGGAACCTAGGAGTAGCTCCAGTAGATGACATAATGAGAGAGTGGATTTAGAGGGTCTGGTCATGTGCATAGAAGACCATCTACAACACCTTATTAGGAAAAGTGATATTTTACAAGTTGAAGGAGCTAGAAGAGCTAGAGGCAGACAGGAAAGGACTTGGGTAGAAGTATTAAGAAATTATTTAAGGACCAATAATTTAATGATGGTTATTGCACTGAACAAGAAGAATGGTGAAACAGGATTCACGTAGCTGACTCTATATAGTTCGGACAAGGCTTAGGTGATTATGATGTTTCTAGCTGATCCTTAAATCCTTTGATGTTCAACTTTCGGTATCAAATGAATTACTACTGCATAATTTGGTAAAGTTGGAATTCTTTCTCTCTGAGTCAGCTCATTTAAGAAAATAGTTATTCTAGTTCTGTCTTCTTAATATTGGAGTATTTTGATGTCATCATTTGGATTCTAGAGAATGTTAATACTCATGAATTGTCTACCTGCTTCCCTTCAAAACAAAAGTTTGTTTATGATCAGTAACCAATAACCTGTTTATGGTCTGGGTAGCTTGGCGGGCTTGCCCAGCCCAGCCTGTTTTTATCAGGCTCAAGCATATTTTGAGGACCATGGGCTCGCCTCGGGCTGTAAGAATTAGGCCTGATTATTTTTTTTTGGCTGGGCTTGGAATTTTTATATAAACCCAACCAGATAATATTATGAATGCGTGAAGTGTGATTTTTTGTTTGAACTTAGGTGTGTAATTGTATCATGGGTAGCAATATTTTTGGTGTGCAAAATGTGTGATTGGATGGGAACATGTTAAAAAAATATAGAAATAGAGGATAGAACTAATATATTGCATAATGTACACTGGGCTTTGTGCTTGGGCCCAGTCTTTGGGTTTTATATTAGGTCTGAGCTTGGGCTCAAGAATAGGCCCAATAATCTTGGGTTGGGCGTTGGGCTGGGGGCTTGGGCCTGGACATTTTCTGTTATAAGTGGTAAAGACTGGGCGGAGTCCAGCCTATAAACAGGTCTAATAACCATTGATCAAGAGAGTTTGATTAAGATCATTTGGTTGGAAATGCTGATTAAAATGGTTATTTAGGTAGAAGGAGATCCATGCTATTAAAAGTTTTTTTTTATATATCAGGGATTACTACAATACAATGGATAACTGACAAGCGTTAAGTACAGGAAAGAATCCTTATCCCTGTTGCTGTCCGTCTGTCTGTATGTCTGAGAAATGGTAATTTTCAATTCCAAATGGAAGGGGATGGTTGTTCTCTCCTGGGCTGGGAAGGTTGTAAGTTGTAACCCCTCTAGCTAGAGAATTAATCAAGACATTAGTGGAATGTGGATTCCACCTGAATAAGCTGTTCAAGAGGGCAGGTATAGCCTTGGGGGCTGTTTAATAACAGCTGAAGATGCTGAACTGAAAAGCTTATCACTTTGTCCTTTAGTGAATATGATTTTAAGAAGGTTGTGAACTCCATAATGGCTGAAACTGAAGCTGGGTAGACCACTAAATTCTTGAAAGTTTTATTATTTAATTATTTTAACAACTAAAGACAAAGCTTTAAGTCTTTCAGTTCAGCAACTTCAGCAGTTACCAATGTCCCTTTAGCCTCTCTAAGCATGAAGTTGAAAGGTTCAGGAGGCCAGGACTCTCAGCCAAAGACATCCATCTGTATTACCTCTAAAATCACCTTCTATTAACAAAGAGTCCCAACCTGATGAGTAGGGTCATCTTTTAACCTTGTAAAAGAGCTAGGAGCTCAGCTCTTAGAGAGAGAGAGAACCTCTTTCTAATAGGACTTAGAGATGAAATGATGCTTCCTTCATGTGTTCTGAACCTACTCTAGAGGGGCCTGGGTTGCCTAAAGGGAAACCATAATGTTGGGTTTGATCATATCAAGAGCTGGAACAATCCAGTTCTGAACAATTCTTTGTCTTTGTTGTTTTATCCCAGTCAACACCTGCATCCTCTAAGCATAGGGTCCATAGAAACACCCTTGAACACTTCCTTGGTTGTTGCCTATTGTGCCATTCTCTCACAGCTATTCGTGATTTATTTAACTACCACAAACAAAAATCTATTGGAATTTTATTTCTTAGTATTTATTAAAAAAAGTTTATTTCTAATTTAAACAATCATATTGGTATTCTATCCTTGACCCAAAAGTGGAAGGATTATGGGATGGTGTATGAGGGCTGCTATCCTTCAGAGTGGGAGGGATGAGAGAAGCATAAGAGTTTTATCTAATGGATCAAACCTCCTGGGGTGACCCTAGGGATAAAAGACTTGATCACCATCCATGTAGTCCTTTGGATATTGACTAGTAAATTTAAAGGTATTTGAGTATTTCTAGATGCCATTATTAAATCTTACTGGTTGATAGCTGGCTCAATGATCCAAATACAAGTGATGATGCAAAGTTTGAGTTTTGGTTGGTACTCAATCATAAACACTGACCCAATCAGGCGTAGGTGATTATTTTAGAGGAAATTATGGATGGATTATCCAATTTTTCTCATACTTGACCAGGCATTGTGGCTGCACTAGAGCTAGCTATTGGCCCTTGTTCAAGGTCTGAACTTGTTTTTTTTTCTTTGAACTGCTTTTTGGTGGAGCTAGAGGAAGATGCATAGAATGTTGTTGCATGGGTTTTTGTTTATCTAACAACTCATGGACTTCGCATCATTTTATCAAAGGTGCAAGCTCCATAGTTGTCAAGGCGTCAGTGCGTCACATAGGTGACTAGTCACCCAACCAAGGGCACCTTGCCTAAACACCTTTACTTATATGTTATATCAACAATGCGCTTGTTGAGGAGAGTATGCACCTACCTATGCAACAAAATACAAGGCAATGCTTTATCATGCATACCATTATTCATATTGCTACATCTAACTTATTTATACCATTTTTTTTTGAATAAAACAGTAGCTCCATCTTTGTTCTTTTCTCTTTTACTTTTATCTTAAATATTTAGCATGTAAAATTATAGCCTTGTTAGTTGCTAATTGATATGAAAATTCTCTATTAAATACTTATTGTATGAATCTTGCTTTTGAAAATGTTGAATTAATATATCTAAAATACTTTTATCCTTTAGATATGATGATCTTCCATGTTTTGAGAGGAAATTTAATGTTCTTAACATCTATAAAAAATTAATGTTCTTAATAAAGAGAATTGCTATTCTTTCAATTAGTAAGCATAATGGTATATAAAACTAGGGAGAGTAGGGACCTTCCCAAAGTCTAGTTCTTTATTACTTATAAAAAAATAGTTATTTATTTTATAAAATTCTTATTGCCCAAGGCTTAAAGCATCAATAAGTATCACATTAACTATAAAGAAGTATCGATACATATCACATTGTATCATTTGTTTTGTATTGGTATTGAAGGTCTTGTACATGATAAATACTGAGAAATTGGACATTTTAATGGATTAAATTGTTGATGCCCATCCTCAATTACCTATTTATGAATTATCACAATTTTTTGCATATCTTGCATATTGATATTTTAAACCTTGGTATCACCTAGGTGCTTGTCTGGACAACTAGGCATAGGGGTGTAATCAGGATGAGCTAAGTTGATACATTACACTACCCATGCTTGACTCAACTCAAAAACTCGCTACTCAAAATTCGATTTGAACTTAGTCGAGTTTTCTGAAATTAACAACTACCTGTCATGCCTTGGCCTGACATTGTTTTAGAAAATGGCTTCTGGAAGATTATAAGGTTATTTTTCATGCAACAGCTAAATTTTCTGGAAGCCATTTGATTTCCACAACCAGTTATGTGCAACCTGGCACTTTAAAATAGATTTTTTTTAATGTTTTCCCCAATTTCTCTTATGTTTTATGTGGAATCAATGGAACTCCAATGTGCATCATGGTGCAGGAATTGGTTTGAGTCAATGGCTTAATGGACAACCCTCACGATTACATTATCATAGTGCACCTAATCTCATCATTTTACAAAGTAAAGTTATGGGGTGGGAATGGTATAATTTTCTTTCTTTCCTCAGCTGGATCTACATTCATGGCCTTTTGTTGGGGAAACAGGTGTTGCTTATTTTGTTGTAGTGGTTTAAACTCATATGCACTTTCATTAGTGCCTAAAATTGGCTGCTTCAGGAGTCAAAATGTCATCACATTGACATTAGAAATTATATATTGGAATTAGTGCATTTCCATTGTTAATTGAATGCCTGAAACTTCTTAGATTTTAATACTTATTTCTGGAGAGCTATGCATGGAATGGTGAAATGGGATTTATGTAGCCCGACTGCATATAGTTGGGATAAGGCTCTATGATAATGACAATGACGATTATTCCTCACTCTCTGAATTCTTCTCATCTTTATTGTTGAATGTTATCTGATTTATGTTTGGTATCTTTTTATCAGGGATCATTTGGGCCACAGAAACCAGATGGGCTTGCAAACACTAGTCCTACCCATAAGCATCCACCACATCATCACAAAGTAGGCTCTAAGCGTAACCTTCCTCCAAATGGTGTTCCACCTTTTCCTATACCCTTACCTTATCACCAACCACCAATGCCACCTGTTTTTCATGCTGTTGTACCTGGGCCACATATCCCTTTCCATGAGTATGCTTACCAGCCTTATCCTGGACCGTTTCCCAATGTAGAGCCACATATGGTAAAATCTGGATGTGAAACCCACATACAAGCTTTTGTTCCACCAGGCCATGGTGGTGGTATTGATGCTAACAGAAATTTTCAGCCTCCATCAGGACCACCAAGAGGAGATCTCAATGCATATGCTGGCAATTTTGGAAATCGACGACATAATATGCAAGAACATGGTGGCCGTTTTGCACATACATGGCGTCACCAACGAGCATTTAATCCTAGAGACAATATTCATATGCAACAAAATCTTGGACCAAGGGCTTTTGTAAGGCCACCACCTCCATTTTTTGCTCCAGCTCCTGGGTTCATAAATGGTCCAGGTTTTGCAGGTGAAATTGCTAGCTTACTTTTCTGCAATACCTTTTAGTTTTGGTTATTTAATCTTTTTCTATTTTGTTTCTTTTGCATTAGGGACAGTTTGTCATTCTTTTATTCCTTCACATTCGTTAAGCATTTATTTTTAATGATGTCTTGTTCTCCTGAGTCCTTTATTGGGGGATTTATTTTTTTCCTTCTTTTATCTGCTATATGCTTACTTAATTGCATTGCATCTCCAATACAGGTCCTGCTTCTATGTACTATCTTCCTGCTGCACCTCCAGAAACAATTAGAGGACCTCCACCTCGTTTTATTGCACATCCTCCACATCATGTTTTTCCCATCCCAACACCTGAGACAGTAGCTCTGAGAGCTAATATAGTAAAACAAATCGAGTATTATTTCAGGTTAGTGATCCTAGAGACATTTAATTTTAATGCTTTTTGGTGGAAGGTGGTTTTTCTTCATTGTTTTATTATATATAAATGTCCATGTACTATCACATTTGTTAAGTTGACAGTTTGGCATGCATACGATGGGTGTGCTAGCTTAGTCTTGAACTTGCTTTTCTTTTTCTTTTTCTTTTTTTTTTTTATATTGTTTAAGTGTGTTGGTTGTTATGGCTGTTGGTCCTTCCTCCTACAACTTGATGAGGGAAGGTTTTTTGTAGTCTTACCCATGTATGTCCTTTTGTATTTCTAGATGCTTTTTGATGTTGTTTTTAATGAAAAAGTACGTTGGGAACACATGGAGGTTCCATTATTTGAAAACAATTAAATCTTTATACATATAGTCTATATGTTGCTGCTATTATTTATTCACTTGCAGATATAGACCAAAGTTTCTCTTATAATGGTTTTTTCTTTCATCATCATCTTCTTCTGCAGTGATGAAAATTTGCAGAAGGACCACTACTTGATTTCCTTAATGGATGACCAAGGATGGGTTCTGATATCCAAAATTGCTGACTTCAATAGGGTATGTTTTCAAAATATCGTGTTTTATTTCAGGTGTATTTTAATGCATATGCAATTATAAGCCATCATATCTGATTGCATTGCTTTAAATTTAATCGCTTAGTTCATTGTTTTATACTCTATCTGAAAGGGACAAAAGGTGTTTTTAGTTATCCCACATGATGATTTTTCTCTTACCTATAATGATGTAATATCAATCCTGTGATATCACTAGTGCCACAATATCTGATGCTTTATAATTATTTTTCATTTTACAGGTTAAGAAAATGACTACAAATGTACTTTTTATTCTGGATGCATTACGGAGCTCAGCTATCATTGAAGTGCAGGTAAGATATCTTCTTTGGTTGCGGTCTTGTGGTGTTTTCAACTGCACTTTTCAATTAGTTGTTGTGTCTTTCCATTTAGTTGGGTCATTGGTATTTTGGTAGGGTGACAAGATACGGAGACGTGATGATTGGACAAAGTGGCTTCCAGCTTACAGACAGCATGTGTTTTCTTCAAAATCTGATGAGAAGGGTGCAGCTTCTTTGAAGAATACTGAGTTAAATGAAGGCAATGTTTATGAAAGGGGCATATCTGAGGGGTGCATGGAATTTCCATTGGGTAGTGAAAGTTTGGTGGACCACTTATCCTCAGACAAAGGTACTTCCAAAGTTGAGTGCAGTAATTCAGAAAGCAACACTGAAAATGTGCATTCTGGCAGTGAAACACAACTCCATGGAAATACTGGGGATGCTAGTAGGATGTTTACTTCTGAATCAAGTTCAGAAATCAATTCAGAACAAGTGACCACTTATAGATGTATTTCAGACAAGAATTCAGATGATTCCATCTCCAATATGAAGAATAGCAACACTGATTGCTGTGTCAGCTCTAAATGTTCACGAGGGGATGCACACTCTGTAAGTTATGCTGATCATAAATATCATGGCTTGGATATGATACCAGAGTTGACCACACTGAATCTCGGTGGCTTGTCAAGCGATTATACCGGTGAACATTCTGGGTTTACGAGTGAACAGAACACTTTCATGCTTGATGAAGAATTAGAACTGGAGCAGACAACAATTCGGAAGGATCATCTCTCATCTAGTAGAAGGTAGATACAAGATCCATCTGTGTTGGATTCTCCTTTTCTATAGGTGTCCATTAATTTTAACAATGTATGAGTTATGCAATTATATATGTTGATTCTTTTGCATATCCTTGCTAATCATGTTTTTTCTTTTGAACATAATCTTCTTTTTGGTAGAGTTTTGAACTTATTCTTTGGTACATGAAATTGGTGACGTAGAATTCTAATAAAAAGGATTAAAAATCCATTTGTGGTCAATTCTCAACTCCATTACCACATATTTTAACTCCCTCAAGACATGCCTATATTTTCACAGGCTCATTGTCTTTTTTGGTAATACTCTGTCTTTCCTTTGTTCACGGTGTACAGAAACTCTTTGTAAAAGGGCCTGTTGTATATCTTTTGTTTGAACAATAGAATCATGCTTTATTTTTTTTCCAAGTTTCTTTGGAGGAATCATCATCTGAGCAATGCCTAGGCATGGTTCCTAGTCAACTAGATACTTTCATGCCATGTAGATTTACCTTAGTGCCTTGACAATCATATGAAAATGTATTTCTTGAAAAATGAAATTTCAGTTATTGATCTCTGCCCGTTTCTTCACTTTTTTCATACTCATGCACTATACATATAATGTGATTTTGCTAACTATTTTTTGATCTTTCAAATGTATTGTTGTGTTAAGGATTGATGATGATGATGATGAGATGGATGTCAATGATCAGGATGTTCAAAGGCTTATAATTGTCACCCAGGTAAGCTTTTTACTAGCCTAATTATTTGCTCACAATATCTTCTTCTGTTAAGCAGTTTCTCCAATTTGATATTTTTATCCCATGTATCAGTGGGATTATCATTACATTGTTCATACACCTTCAAGGGTCAAGAGTGCACAATTGTTGAACATACTGAACAACCAAAGCTGTTTATTTTATTTCCCATTCCGACTGTGTCAGTATGTCAAGTCTCAATTTCATTCCATTGAATGTATATCCAACTTCTTTTAGTGGGCTTTTTTGTGCTTGTTTGTTTTTGGCTTGTATATGCCCTCAGGTACATCATTCCTTTTGCCTCTTTACAATGATGGTTGCCCTTCTTTAAAAATGGTATATCAAACTTCCTGCAACTTCATGTAGAAGAGTACACATGTCAGGTTTAGTTGTGCCACACTTTTTTTCCCCATTTACAATTTCCAATTACTTGCATGTGTTTTTAGTTTTCCTTTTCTTTAAATTTAATTGCAAATCTAAGGTCACTGTTCAAATAGTACTAGGTGTGCTGTTATTTATCAGCTAATTCTCTTAACAATTCAATACCCACTTGGATTTTCTTGGCTGGCATGCAGAACATAAGGATAGGTGAAGATGATAAAGCTGGAGCAGGAGAATCAAAGCCCATCTCGAGTGAACTTGCTTCTGCAATCAATGATGGCCTTTATTTTTATGAACAAGTTGGTTGCCATGCTTTTAATATTAGTGTTATTTGTCAGTGTCTGTGGTAGATCTTCTCTTTCGTTTCCTCTTTCAACAACAAACTGAATACTTTGGACTTGTTGGTATATAGGGTTTTAATCTGTTTATCGTTGGCAGGAGCTTAGGGCAAAGCGGTCTAAGAACAGAAGAAATAACTCCATACTAGAGAATAGAGATGGAGATTCTAGATCCTCTAACCTTGCACCTGTCTTATCAAATTCAAAAGTCAGTGGAAATACTACTGGAAGCAATGGCTCCGAAGAGCCTGTCCATGCTAATTCACGGAGGAGACAAAATAAAAGTGTTAACAAGCAACAGTCATCCCATAAACAACGCTTATTCCCTAGCAATTTTAGGGCACATGGAAATGGTCGTAACCGTCATGGCATCATATCTGAAAGTCCTCCAAGCAATTCAGTGGGATTTTTCTTTGGGTCAACACCCCCAGAAAGTCATGGGTGAGCAAAGTACCATTGCTTAGGGTAATGCTATGGAGACCATGGTTTAGGGAGTTGTTTAGCAATCCTTGAGCATTCTTTTATGCATGTTTTTTAGCATTGCATAAACTGATTGACTAGTTTTTCTGGTTTCTGTCAACTAGTGTGGTTTCCATAGCATTATTCCCATAGCTTGTCTTTATCTAGTGTAATTTTCTTTTGTTTAGTTATGTTTCTTATCAAATCAGTACAGATACTCTAACAATAAAAATTTTTTATGATAATATTGAATTCCACAGTCCTATGACTTCAAAATTAAGTGCTTCACCACATGGGCATCTTTCTGGTAGTCCACCTGTGGGCTCTATGCCAAAGCCTTTCCCCCCATTTCAGCATCCAAGTCATCAACTTTTGGAAGAAAATGGTTTCAGGCAGCAGAAGTAAGTGAGGATATATCTATAATCAGCTTGTGATTTCATGGAGTAAACTATTGAAACATGTATTTAAGGCATCAACTTTCCAATATTTGGAGTTCTGATTTGGTTTTTCATAAACTCAGGTACCTGAAGTTCCATAAACGTTGCTTAAACGACAGAAAGAAATTGGGAATTGGTTGCAGTGAGGTAGGTCTATATCCTGAAGAGCTGTTCTTCAACTTCCTTTTTTAGGAATTAAGCTGATTCAGAAATTGAGGTTTGATAATTGTTGGTCTAGCAGAATTTATATGATGTATACATGCACTAATTGTGCATGGTATGGTTTTAATTGTCAGTAACAGTTAATGATCAATATTTCTCTATGATCCTTCACTGATACGATCTTGGGTGAAGTGTCCCTGAAGTTAAGGGTTATAAACAGATGTGTTTTTTTTTTTTTCAAAATAAATAGATGTGGTTTAGGGATTGATGGATTGGATGCAAATACAGATTTTTATGTATCATATATCATAAAGTAGGCAAAGAAAAAGGTACATAGATGGGGCGATGGTTCCCAGGTTTAATTTTTGTTTCTTACTTTGGGCCTTTAATTCAAGTCTGCACTTGTGCGACTCATCATACCCCTAAGAAGTCACACCATAAAAATCAGTGGAACTTTTTTTCTGGGGGATGGTACCAATCAGTGCAACAGGATACACCTATTTCATCCTTAAAAGAAAAACGGCTGAGTTGTTGAGTTGCACAACCTGTTAAATAGAAAATAGATTAAAATAGGGCTACATCAAATAGTTGCACAACCTTGAAGGTCATATAGTTTCACTCATAATGTGGATGCTCCTCCTATGTCCTCTGTATATTTATATCTTCCTTTAGGGAGGCAAGATACTTGGGTATTTATAATGAGTTACTTGTTCAGATGGATATTATGATCTTTCAATGCTTTTGCAGATAACATTGAGAGTAGGAAGAGAGAATCTGGTTTCATGGGTCGCAGACCAGGATTACGGCTGTAATCTTCATTTATTTTCATGCCTTTGATTGTTGATCTGCATACTGAAAAAATGATTCTTGACATTTTCTTTTTGATAATAAAAGTAACTTTTCAATAAAAAGAAAATAGATGCAGACTATTGGTGATGGAGATCTACTAAAATAAATCAAATGCAAAATAAATGGTGCTAGACAACAAAATTTGAACCTGGTCCATCTTCTAAACCCATGAAAGCAGAAGCCTGTCTTCGGAATCTTCTTTTTAAGTATCTTTCAATTCTTGATGAGATAGAGACCTTTCAGAAACCAAGATGCACCTGTTCTGCTATTTCCATATACTCCAGTCCACAGCGAATGGCACCGAACTCCATAAAATTTTAGCCTTCTTACTGCCCTCATAAGTGAAAACTAATAAACCATGGTGGTCTAAACAAAAAACGGAAAAACAACTACCTTGCAACCAACATAAAATTACTAATACTTCCACTACTGCAACCACCACCACCACTACTACCTTTATCATTTGTTATTCATGTCATTTCTGAATCAGCCCAGCCTGACCGGGACTAAGCCTGCACAATGCACATAATGCAGGCTGTGTCTGGGCTAAGTGAACTCTAAGCATGCTCAGCCCGGCCCAGCCCGTAAAGTTATGATGTATATGTGTGTGTGTATTCCATATATACACACACATGTATATTCAATATATCTATATACCATATATTTAGTTATCATATTATACCATATATGGTATATCTTAAATTGTTAATAAATTAATATATGTATGATGAGTATATATAGTTTGTTGTGTATTTTTTTTTATAAAAAACTGATGATTTATTTTTTAAGTTAAATATAATTTTATTGATTTATACGGGAAAGCCTGGGTGCATGGCCCGGCCTGGTCCATAATGTGCTTCCATAACAAACGTGTAGTTTGACATTTATTTTCTTATTTTTTTGGTGCTTATGCTTGGCTTCTCTTTTAACTTGTTTTTTTTTGTCTAGTTTTATTGTTGGGATTGTCGTGGTTCACATTAATGATATATTTTCATTTTTTTGCATGCAGGAAATGAATACACTCTATCGGTTTTGGTCATTCTTTCTCAGAAACATGTTTTTTCCTTCTATGTACAATGAGTTCCGCAAATTAGCACTGGAAGATGCTGCTGCCAAGTATAATTATGGACTAGAATGCCTTTTCAGGTTTTACAGGTATTTTATCTTTAGTCATTTACTTCAAATCTCCTGGAGTTGAGGAAGGTCAAAGCCATCTCTGCCCCTGGTTATTCTTTTTTTCTTTATTCTGTTGTTTTCTAAATGATTTATCCTTTTTTGATTGAAAAGAAATGGAAATGTATGTTTGCCCATCTTCATTGCCTATCTTCACTTTTGAGAAGAAAAGGAGGTGCTATATTCTTTTTTATTCCAAGCTCATTGATTTTTTTTTATTCTATTTCAAACTGCCACAGTTATGGATTGGAGAAGCAATTCAGAGATGACCTATATGAGGATTTTGAACAGCTTACCCTTGAGTTCTACAATAAAGGCAATCTTTATGGTCTTGAAAAATACTGGTAATGTCTTAAAATTTATCTCTTTTTATTGTTTTCCTCATGTTACTTTTTTTTTTCTTTTCCCCTTTTCTTATCTTATATGAATTTCTTCTTATAAATCTATTTTAATCTTTGCAAGGATGGATGTTACATTTTATCAGAATAAATTATGTTTTCCTTAACTCCTGAACTATGCTTGAATTTTCCCTGATTATACTTGAATTAGAATGGTGGCTAAATAATCAGGAAAACAAAATAAGATAGTTGTCCAAGATTCCAAGTATTGTACTAGGACTTGTATGCCAGGATTTGTGAACTACGGAAGTCACCATATTTTTATATTTTACAACTTGTGTCTGAATTCCAATGACTGTGTAAGACCATAGACTGGCAAACCACCACAGACCTGGTTTAATCTATCCTGGGTCAATACCAAATCAACCTGGCTCTTTGACCAGTCTGGTAAGTTAGGTGGATGATAGCTGTCCACTTTAGGTCCTGTGGCATGGAAGGTTTCAGAAACCTCTCCATTTGATAACTAGAAAATATATATAGTAAAGTTTCATGGAAAATGGGGGGACCTGAATCTTCTCCTTTCTGCATAGTTGTCAAGGTTACGCCACATTGGCGACAAGGCGCCCTTGGAGGTTTGCCTTGCCTAATTGTGAAACCATATTCGTACATGGTGTTATGAGATACTTTTATACTAAGTTTTTGGGATTATAATCAAGGTTCAAAATTTCAACGTGATACACCACACATTGAGTGTATCATATTGTATTTGGCAAGCCACCGATACTACAAATACAAGGGGTTTGGGAATTTGAGCATTTTCAGTGGGTAGGCATGCCTTCGATCAACCCCCTATCCACTTTTGAGAAAAAAAAACTAAAAAAAAAGTTTTGTTGTATCAAAATACCTGATATGCCTGTTTGTCTGTATCAGGTGTATCAGTACTTTAAACCTTGACTATAATTATAAAATAAATATTAAACTAAAATGTTCATTTTGTGTGTTTCATATATTTGTTTCTTTTTATTATTTTGTTATTTGTTAGGGTTTAATGAACAGATGTTGCTAAATGCTGTCTTGAACCCTCAAAGACTTCAAAACCTCAACGAATAAGAAAAAACTTAAAATTTGTCTAATCAACCCATTTTCTTCTTCCACCTTTTTCTTTTCTTCTTTTCCTATAACAAGAATAGGGGTTCAGACTCAGGCCCTATATTTTCTGAATTTTCTTTTCTTCTTTTTCTTATGAATATGTTGTTTTTCTATACTTTGTGTTTCTTGCCTTTACTATACTTCTTGCTCTTCCTATATTTCTATGAGTATTACTTATTCTTTCATGTTCTTTTCTTAGTTGCTAGTTTTACATCCATTGGATGATTTAATTTCCCTAAGATTGGGTTGGCCCGGTGATGTAGGGTTGCTGGGGTGCTTTGTCTAATAGGTGGTCTGATACTGATTTTTGTAGGATTGATGTAAAAAGAGAGCATAAACTGAGGGAGTATTGGTAATTTTAGGCTTTTTTATGAGGGATTTGTTGGTTAAGGGCCCTAAAGGCTAAAAAACTGAATTTTATGGCCAATGCTATGTCCAGTATCATAGTTGAACCCTATTTATGGCCATTGGCCAATGCTATGTCAACCCCATGTGTCTATGTCTGAACAAGTTTCTCAGCAGTCTTCAGTTTAAGTACCATTAAATATAATATAAGCTTTTTAAATTTTCATTTTACTATAACCTTTTCACTTTTTTCACTTGTAACATTATGTGATGCCAAGCCTAAGTCGGCTCCATTTTAACCCAAGTTGTGGCTGTTGAGGAATTAGTGACTGCTTTGGGTTTGGTTTGAGTGAAATAGGGTTCAAGGTTGGGTTGACTATTATTTGATTTCTAATATTTTATTTTACTGAATGAAAATTATTTACCAATGAATCACATTTAGCTGCATGATGAAAAATCTTTTTTTTTTCCCCGAGGCCACGAGGTAATGCTTGAGTATTGTAGATATATCCAAGTTCTCACACGTTCCATGATTAAACGTTTCTTTTTGGTATGGATAAGCTGGTCTTGAACATCTGATCTAATTGGTTGTCATGTTCAAGCCCCAGTTAATCCTATATGTTTGAATGTTCAATTTAATGTTTAAGGAATCCTGCCATATTTGGGGGTGGCTTTGATGTATGTGAAGTTGTTAGCTTTGGGTGGTTTAGAAAATACTACATCTTCTGTTGCTGATAAAAAAAAAAGAAGAAAATCCCACATCCATGCAATTTTTATACTAGAAAAAACTAACCAGCAGAAAAACATTTACATGTATGTCTTCACTGTTGCTGTCTTGTCAATGTTTTGTGTGAAAAGAAATTGAAGATCCAATTAGTAACTACATCATGATTCCATGAAAATTGCTTGAAGAATCTTTACTACAAATCCTTTTATGAGTTACCACTATTTTGTCATCCCTTTTTCTTCCACAAGTTCTTGACATGATACTCCAGAATCCTCATTACTTCTACAACGGAGGTGTTTCCGACTTGCCAGTAACTATTATTTTTAGCAACGACCATCATTCTTTTCCTTTATTTGTTACTGGTACAATGCAAACATTACTATTTGCGTTTAGTATTGAATACTTTAAATGAGATTCTGCTTCTAGTATTGATTCTGCTCTACTTTCTCATTGTTTTGTTGGGCTTTTATTTCTCTTTTGGTGATGTAAATTCTACTCTCTGATGCTTCTACTAATGTTGCAGTTCAGCAACCGTTGCTGTGTCGGTAGTCTAGTTATGCTGTGATCGTAACTTTTCAGTGATGTTGCAGGGCTTTCCACCATTATCGGGAGCTACGTGATGGAAAAGCACCTCTAAAGAAGCATCCGGAATTGGATAGGTTGTTAAAGGAAGAGTACCGTAGCTTAGATGATTTCCGTGCAAAGGAGAAGGCAGCACGGGAATGCAGTAGCAGTAATAACAGTGGTCCTTCCGAAAGAGAAAAGGAAACACCATTTCTGGGGCAGGGGAAAAACAGGTCAAACTTGGCAAGGGAGCTTGAGTTGACAGCACATTAATCAAATCAATGCCCTGTTTAAGAGGTGAGATTACCTATTTACGAAGGTGGCTGAACGTCATGCGGGTGAGGAACTGTGAGTTCATTCTGTTTGGCCTTTGGGCATTTTTGTGCAGATTTTGGAAGTCCTGCAACCTTAGCGAGGTGATGAATCAATTGTTTCTCCTCGGATTGTACATAAGGGAAAACGAGAAAAAGGAAAAAAAAAGAAGAAAATAAAAAAAAGATAAAAAAAGAGACAATAATGCCTGTATTTGGGATTCGCAGAAATTGACCAATAATAGACTGGATTTTCGCCGGTCATTTTCTATCATGGTTTTCTGTGTATTTTTTCAGTATTTTATCTGTGCCCTCACCATGCACGGGGTTTCATTTGCTGAACTCATAATTTATGTGAAAAAGCTCTGTAGGAATAGAAAACTCCAACTTCAATCCTCCATGGTTGGAAATGGGGTGAGAGAGCCAAGTTAAGCCAAACTTTTATCTTGGTATGCAAGAGTAAGAAACATGGCGTAAGGTTTTGCTTGGTATAACTGGGATTGCGACCATTCAAATTTCCAGCATTTGTTCGATTTGGAGTTTCTGTACGAAATGGGTTCTCTGAGTCAACAGTAGAGTTAATTGGTGTTTAGCAAATCAGGTGTAATCTAAATAGAGATGCTAGGTATCATTCTTAATGGGGTTATCGGGACGATATCAAAAGCCGTCGTTTATTCTACTTTCATGAAGTTTTAACAGGGTTGGCAACTTGGTGGAAGTTGGTAAATGAACATCTTCGGTCGATGTCACCAATCGTTGCACTGATAGAGATGGCTAAAGAGTAAACATCTGCCCTTAATGTTTAACTACTATCATTGAGTGGTGGCGGAGAATGGAGGGGAATCGGGCTCAAGTGAACTATCCCAATTTTTGGAAAGATGGTGTTTTCTAATACAATGTTTTTGAACTGTTGTTGACCTGGACGGTCATACCATTCGGACTGGAAACCGTTCAGGTGATTGGTTTCGTTTTACTCCAAACTTGGCATTGGTAAAAAATCGTTGAATTAGTCAATGAACTGTTGATCTGAACAGTTTGACCGTTGAACCGTTCGACTTGAAGAATGGTTTGTTGCAAGGTTTTAAAAACTGAGAAATCTCAAATCTAAGATCTGCATACACAAGAAGGTGGGAGAGAGCTGAGATGTGAGACAGATCTGCGTGAGATGGTGTGAGAGATCCGAGGAGAAATCTCAGATCTACTTTCATTTCTAATTTTCCACCATCGCTGTCGCTGTAGTTGTAGTTCACCATTGCCGTCGCCATCATCGCTACAACCTGCAAGTCTTCTTCTTCTTCTTCTTCAAAACTTTCAGTCGACATTTTTTTTCAAATCTCTCTCATTCAAACCTTATTTTTTCTTATATAGTATGCATCTATTCTAATATTCCAATTTAATGGGTAAGATGTTCAAACCGTTCGACCCGGATGGTCGAATGTTGACCCAGAAACTGGTGGTCAGAACGGTTCCGTTTCTGGGCGAGTTTTTAAAACCTTGTTTTAATATGTTAAATATGGAAACATAGATGCACGTCATGCACCAGTGTATCAAACTGAATTTGAGGGCTCGGTGAAAATAGTGGAAAAAGCAAGAGATACAATTTAGAAGTAAATGGCCCCAGTTGAAATTAGGGGTGTCAATTGGACTGGATTTGGTCCAATCTGATCCAGTCCAATGTGAGTCCATTATAAATGGACCAGGTCCAATCTAATCCAATGACTATTTTGGACCACTTTGGACTAGCCTAGTTTAATGTTTGGACCATCCAATTAGGGGTCTGAAGTTGATGCATTGGTGCAAGATTCAAGTAGTAGATCGAAGAATAGGTTATCGAATACGCTATGGGAAAACCCTCTTTCCACACTAGGGCGGAGCTAGAGGTGTCAATTGGATTGGATTTGGCCCAACCCGATTTGGTCCAATGTGAGTCCACTTGCAAATGGACTCAAGTCCAATCCAAATCCAATTCAATCCATTAAAATGTATATGGATTGGATTGGATCCAATCCAAACCGAATGAAATATCAAAAATTATATAAAGCATTTTTGGCATTGAAAAAGCACTTTTGTAAAAGTACTTTGATAAAAGTATTTTATTAAAAGTGCTTTTACAAAACACTTTATTGAAAGTACTTTGTAAAAGCACTTTTAGAAAAGTACTTCCATAGACTTCTATAAAAGTACTTTTGTAGAAGTGCTTTTGTAAAAGTAATTTTCTAAAAGTATTTTTATAAAAGTACTTTTGTAAAAATGCTTTCATAAAAGTACTTTTATAAAAGTACTTTTTGTAGAAGTCTTTTATAAAAGTACTTCCGTAAGTTTTTCCTAAAAGTGCTTTCACAAACGTGCTTTTGTAAAAGTGTATTTATAAAAGTATTTCTATAAAAGTGCTTTCGTAAAAGTGTTTCTGTAAAAGTAATTTCATAAAAGTATTTATAAAAGTGCTTTTATAAAACTACTTTTGTAAAAGTACTTTTGTAAAAATTCTTTCATAGAAGTATTTTTATAGAAGTGCTTTCGTAAAAATACTTTTCATAAAATTACTTTTATAAAAGTGTTTTCGTAAAATTACTTTCAAAAAAGTGATTTTGTGATGGCTTTAGTTTTGATTGATTTCAAATTGGATAAGGATTTGGCCTCATGATCGGATTATTAGAAATTTGGTTTAGGTCCAATTCAAACAATTAAGAATATGGATCAATTTATTTTGGATTGGCCCAATCCAATAATTATAATGGACTGTCCAAATCCTATTTGATAAGATTTGGATAAGCTTGGATCCAAACCAAAACCGATCGATTAACACCCCTAGGGGGAACCTAGTTCGGAGGAAGGTTTCTCGATTGTGGGTGATCAGGTGGAGATTAATTATTTAGGACAAGGGATGGGCCCATCTAGGAGTCCAGAGGTGGGCCCTTGGGCTAGTGGGCTCTCATGTAGAGAGAGACGTCCAAGTGGTGAATTCGGTGGGGTTGTTCTTTTGGGGTAGAGAAAACTTTGGGAGAATGACCGATCAACCTAGGGTTAGAATTTGTAGGCTCGAAGTACTATCGGGGTAGGTGCCAGCTCGGAATTGATGCCAATTTACGGGCGGGCATTGGTGCATAGAGTGTGGATTGTGGACCTTTTGAATGTTTATAGCTCCGCAGTGGAAATCAGAAATCTGCATAGGACAAATCCATACTTCTCCGGAAAACTTTTCTAGAGAAACGTTTCCAAGGTTCGAAGTAGAAACGGAAGAAGCTCGAGCTAAAGGTAGAATTGACAACGATGAAGAAGAGTTTTTCTACAACTCCTCGGCTGAAGCTGGCAAGGTTTTCAAGTTTGGGGGCTTTTAGGAAGTAGAAAGCTAAGAAGGCTTATTGACTATTATGTGGATGTTTAAGTTAAAGCAAATTTCAGAGAAAGGCAATTAGGGGCAGAGGAAGAGGAAGAAGAGGCAAGGTGTTGCTCTAACCTCTAACCCACTCAGTTTTCAGGTCTTGGGTCGTTTGAATCCATTCGAGCTCGACTGTCTGATAATTTTTGAGTTTCTCCTAGTTTTGTGGTTCTCTGTAGTAGCATTTTTGGTCTTTTTTTGGCTTATTGATGTTGATGGTTAGAGGTTGTTGCTCTGTACACGTGGGCTACTATTCTGTATAGGAACTGAGCCTAATGGACTGACTAGTGTCCTTAACATCCTGCAAGTTAAATGGGGTCAGAGATACATACATTTAACTTGAATATGAGATAATGAAATCAAGAGTGACCAAACCCTTAATTTGGTGAGTATGTCTTCAAGTTGATCCTTGAAGGAAATGAATTGAACAAGAAGTTGTTTGCAAAGTATTCGTTCGCACAAAATGAAAATCAAATTTGATGTGCTTGGTGTAAGTTGTTCCTAAATTGTCATACCATAAAATGAGTGTGGGAGTATAAGTGAAGGCGAACTCACCAAGTAGAGAATGCAGCCATGATAACTCACATGTGGCAATTGCCAAACTTGTGCACTCTGCTTTCATGTGAGCGGATGATCATGCACAAAATCAGCACGTTTCAAGTATGGAGGTACTGGATTGGCTTTGGCACTTGGCAGTGGTAGACTGTTCTGCCTCAGAACTAAAGCGTTGCTTGAACCATGGGTTATTTGAGTGGTGGTTGATGATTAAACAGGTGGAAGTAGGTCCTTTAGTGCTGCCATGGCGAAACCACCCAACCCGACAACCGGATGAAGAAGAAGAAGAAGAAGAACAAGTTTCGATCTATTAAGTTTAACTCAATCCTACCCGACAACCGGATCGAATATCGTTGCAATGGACATATATAATTACGCATGTCTCGGGTCGGGTCATAATCATTTGAGACAGGGTGGACCCTGTACAGACATGATAATAATTGGGACAAGAAATTAGGAGCCGGAACTGACCCATCGGAACAAATACTGGAACCAGAATCGATCCATCGGATCAGACCCGACCCATTGACTATTGTGGGATGGAACAGATGTAGATGATGGAGAATTTGTAGTAGTGTGCTTAGATGGGTACTGTGTCAATAGAGGACAAAGTAGATATAGCTTGGGAACCATCAAGTAGCTAAAGGCATCCTGTGAGTAATGTGAGTTTACTCAAGTGGACTGGATGTACAACGAGATCTTGATGGGCTTGAAGGATCTGAATTAAATACAAAAGTAGTAAATAAAAATGTGCTTTCATTGAGAATCATGTGATGTGCTGAGAGGGTCAGTTTAAACACTTATACTCTTTATGTTGTAGGCTATATCTCAAGAATATACATGCAACTGATTTGAATTATAGTTGTAAAGAATAGGAGTTAGAAGGCGATTCACTAGGGTACACTATTGTTTCAGATGGACAAACCAAATGGATAGTTGGAACAAATGACTGTGCAAGAGAGTCAAACCAATTTCAATGATGTTCTGATCAAGGTTTTTAAAATTGGACTAGATAGGTAACCACCATTCTGGGGTCCAGTTCCCAGGTCGAACAGTCCGATCGTCCGGTCCAAACGGACAGCCCAGCCCACTCTGATAGAAAAATAAAAAAAAAAACCGAAAAGACGACCAAAAACCGTTCCTGGGTCGAATGGTTTGATGGTTTGATTGCCCGGGTCCAAATCAATGGTTTTTCTGGTCCGACCATCCGATTTCAAAAACATTGGTTCTGATGATTTAAATGCCTTAATTTTCCACCCATGTCTAATTTCAATATTTTTATTCTTTTACCAAAATAGTTCTCAACGTGCCTCTTGAATTTAATAAATAGAGTGCCTCATACTTGTTTTGCATAGGATACTACTATGAAAAGCGTGTAAAGGATTCAACAAAGAACTTATTAGTAAAAATAAGTTCTAATGGGCAAATAACATAACTTTGACTGGATAAAAAAGGGAAGACAATATCCTTTGCCTAATTGACAAATGTTTGAAAATGCGGAGGCGTGATGCGAGGCATTCCACTATCCAGAGGCATGAGGCACAGTTCAAAATGTAAGAGGCATAAGCCTCTCGCGAACACAAGGAAGCCTCATTGAGAGGATGGGGGTTAGGAAAAGGAAGGGAGGATCTCACTTTTCTTTATTTTTAATAAAAATCTTTTATATTAAGAAGAATAATGATGCTTTCCCCTTATCTTTTCTTCCCCTCACTTTCATTTTCTCTTTTTTTTTTTTTTTTTCTCCTCTTTCTTTTTCTTTCCCTTTCCTTTCTTTCCTTTTCTTTCCTTTTCTTTCCTTTTTTTTTCTTTTTTCTTTTTTTTTTCTGTCTTTTTATATAAGATGTGAATGAGGCACATGAGGCATACGCCTCTAGCACGCCTCATGAAAAAAGCACACGAGGCGTACGCCTTAGAAGTGTCAGCGTCTCTGGCATATGCCTCAGGGCGTTTTGAGAGGCGAGGCGTGCCTCCAGGTGTACGCCTCCCACGTCTTTTAAAACACTGACAATAGCTACAAAATGATAATCTTTTTAGATAGAATTCAAAAAAGCAAACTCTATCATCAAATGTGAAGTAGCTAAAAGAGAGAAAATTGTTTGGTTAATACGAGAAACATGCAGGGCATTGTGTAATACTAATGGCTTATGTGCAGTAGAGATATTAGAAGAACCAATGTGGGAGATGGTCAAACCTTCTTTGTTGCCAACTTGAATGTGATTTCTCCCTTGATATTCGGTTTTTTGTAACTTTGAAGTAAGATGATTGGTTGCTCTAGAGTCTCGATACCAACTATTATCAAGAGATGAAGCATTTGAAGAGGCACAATATGCCGATCGTTGCTTATAGGAAGGTTGTTCATAATTCCTATTGAAACGAAAGTGACCCATAACTTAATTTGCAGAGATCTGGAATGGTGGATAAGTCTGCCTTTGGAAGAATTGTTCTTGTTATAAGGTTAATCACCTCTGTTTTTGATTGACTTATTCTGATAATCACCTCGAACTGACTTGTTGCAGTTGGTAGAGTTGTGCCCTTTGTTGCAATATTCATGGAGATGAATATTATTGAGTCAATACAAGACTTAATATGCTTAAGTCAAATCTCCTAATTCATGAGCATACATTGAACATCTTCGTCTGATTTTGGTCAAGCCGGGTTGTGATGGAGATCACATAGGCCTCATACTCAGGTCCAAGACATGATAGTAGAGAGAGAATGTAGTCAACTTGTGAGAGAGGCTGACCTGTTTCTCTGAGTAGCCACCACTATTGAGAGTTTTTATTGGGTAGGGATCAAAGTATTGCTCTATACAAATGGATTTTTACTCTTTATTGCTCTAGAATGGACCTGTTCATGGTCGGGTGGCCTGATGGGCCGGCCCGGCCCCCGGACGGGCTTGATCATGTTTATAGGCCCGCGGGCTTAAACTCGGGCCAAAAAGCCTAGCCCGCAATAAATTCGAGTCGGGCTTGGGTTTTGTCAAAATAGCCCGGCCCGAGCCCGGCCCGGCCCGGTCCGACCTAAAATTAGACTTAAAATGGGTTATGTGATTATGTCCATTTGAACAAATTCTTTTATTTAAGAATGTAAAACTGTGTTTTAAAACGTAAAAGAAAGGGGAATAAACCATCTTGTAGGCCCATTGTTCATTTAAATAGGAAAAAAAAACATATGATTTTTTAATTCTAATTTGAATAGGGAAAATTGTAATTTTTTTTATTAGGTCGGGCTTTGGGCTTGGGCTCGGGCTTTTTATCAGGGTCGGGCTCGGGCCCAAGTTATAGGCCCGTTGGTCGGGCCGGGCTCGGGCTCGGGCTCGGTCCTAGCGTATTTCCATTAATGATGAGTAAAAGCCCGACCCGAGCCCGGCCCATGAAATGTCTACTCTAGAAGTGGTTATTTGGACTAGTGTCCTTAATACCCACATGTATCCAGGGATGTTCCCAATATCTAGCTTTGGTGTCTTGTGGGTAGATTGGGAGTAGCATTGTGGATAGTAGATTTGGACTCCTCCATATTGCTTTTAGATTAAAATGAAATTGTCTGGTTTAAGGCCTTGCAGAATTGTAGATTTGATACCAAATAAAATAGGAAGACGTAAATGCTCAAATCAAACATACTTGTAGCAAGTAAAACAAATCGATTTCGAACAAGATAACTCACATACTTGGGTGGAGTAGGGTTGAAAACATTATTCCTTTGTCTGAATTCAAATTTAAATTTTTTTTGGTTTGTGGGGTTACACAATGGGGGTAGTCCTGTTCCCATACCCATAACCTTCCAACCCTAGTGACAATGGAATTTGATCCCAAGCCTTCGCTTTAACCAATCAGCCCCCTATTTATTGGATTGATAAGTTGGTAATACTATTTGATCCCAAGTCTCTGATACACCATCAGTAATTGCATTTGGCTTAAGTGATTTGCGTTCTATCTAGTAATAATATAATTAGATTGAATATTTATCCCAACCCTATCTAATCTAATATGATTGGATTGGATTTGATTTTGTTGTTGGAACTTTTGTTTATCTGTTTTTTTCCCTTTATCTTTGCATTCAAAGTTTTGGAAATTCAAAGCATATCAAAGAGATAATTTTAAGAGATGTATTGAGATACATGTGGATATGGTGGAAAAATTAATCAGAGGAATTTAAATAAATCCTTATAAATACATTAATAACACTAAATTTAAGTATATATAATGTTGGTGTGTTTACTCAGGATAAATTGTCCAGCTCATTGTGTAAGATTTTGTTTCTAACAAATCTGGGTCTTGATATTTCCAACACCATATGGGACTTGTAAGCATAATAGCATGACTTTATATCATATGTGATTGTGCTTAGCCAAAAAGCATGGGTGACAGCTAGGAAAATAATAAGATGGGGTAGCATTATATAAGCAATCTTAATACATTAATACAAAATTTAGTAGCAGATGTGGGTCTCGTACTCTCATGTGTATGAAATACTAGTGTATTCACTCGTGATTATTTACTTGGTTAAATTTCCACATTTATGCTCATAGCAGATCTGAAATTTATGTTAAACAAAGATTCAAATAAGGCAGTGTTTGGCTTTGTGGAAAATAAGGAAAAATCCAATTATTGTTGATTGATAACACTCTTGTTGAATGAGGTGGCTCACTTGGTATGTTAGTTGATTCATTCTAGTAGAGACAAGGAGTTGAATCCCACTACCACCAAATTTGGGGAGGGGGTTATAAGTGTGATGTTGCGCTACTCAATAGGGCCCCTATGGAAGGGGGGTTCAGGCTTATCACCAAATTCCCAAGAAAGGACAAAAGACTTAAGCCTCCTCTAAGGTTTCTTATAAATCAAGGATTAAAAGGTATCGATACGATACTCCCGATACGGGGTGTATTGTACGTATCCTACAATTCGTGCATATTGGTACGATACGCCTTTGTATCGGGCTGTATTGCACCATATCATTGGATACGGTCCGACACACACTGATATGGAGGTGTATCCATGTCTAGTTTGACAAAATTGTACATTGAGTACTTTTGGATTGTTTTTCATCTTTAATACAAGTTAAAAAATAGTATTATGAAAACTAAAATAGATAATTTAAGATTTAATTTCCCAAAAAATTTAATAAAACTAAAAATTATAAAAATAATATATTTCATCAACCTTAGATGATTTATTTTACACATAATTATATGTTAAAAATGAAAAAATAGTTATTATTTGAAAAATAGTTATTATATAACAATACTAAATAAATAAATTTTCCCAACAAAGTTAATGGAAAACAGAAAATTATAATTATAAAAACTGAAAGGAATAATTTAAGATTTAATTTTTCCAAAAAATTTAATAAAAACTGAAAATTAAATATAATTTATTTTATCTACCTTAAATGATTTATTTGTTTTATTTTACAATTATGTGTAAAATAAAAATATTATATGTTAGAAATGAAAACATATTTATTATTTAAAAAAATAGTTGTTATTTAAATAAAATACTAAATTAATAAATATTCCCAAAAATTAATAAAAATTGAAAATTATAATTATAAAATTGAAAGAGTGATATTTATTGTTCAATGTTTGAATGTTCTAGAGTCCCGGTATTGTTTATTGTAATATTTCTCTTCATATAACCTATTGAAGTATGCATTTCTCATGTGTTTATTCATGGATAATTCAGCTTTTGGTTTAGTATGATTAATGCATTTATGTGATTTGATTTGTATGCATTTCACTAGCATATCCAAGTATTTCTATATCTTTTGTTCGTATCCATGTATTTCCAAAGCGTATCCGATGCTGATACTTTGATCCTTGTTATCAATACGTAAGCCTCCCCTCTGTTTTAAATAGGACTTAAACCTCCCCTCTTGGATTAAGATATCGTGGTATTTAACAGAACCAATGAAAAGACATTCTTACCCTTTTTTAAAGAAAACCACCTCTACTACACTCACATATCAGTCTTACACCTCATTTATCCGTAGAAGTCTTTTACTTCTAGGGCGCAAAATGGAAAGATAAAGTAGAAATGAATTGAAACTTCAGCAATGCTATAAAGCTCAACTACTTAAGCATGATTTTCTAAGTTTGGGGTGAGCATGGGTCAGTCTAGTTTCGTTCCATGGTAGAACCTAGAACCTACCCTGTAAAGGTCAAATTCCAAGTAAGAGTGTCAATGGACTTGTTTTGGACAGGACCCAATTTGGACAGATTGGACGGACTGGCAAGACATATTGGATTGGACTAGTCCAATCCAAAATGTTTATTAGATTGGATTAGGCCTGGTCCATCTATAATAAATTTATATTGGATTGGGTTGGATTAAGCCAATATCTAGTCAATTGATATAAGATAAGAATATAGGTGCCAATGGACCAGGTTTGGGTTAAAACCAATCTAAATTAAAACGAATTTGAACAGATTGAACGGTCTAGACATTGAATTGGACCACTCCAAAATATTTATTGAATTGGATTGGACCTGGTCCATGAGACACTTGTCTCAATCTAGAGAGGCTTTGAAATGGCCTTCCCCCCAAATGTTCAAGTTTGTGAGTTGAGACCTCTATATAAAGCTATTTCATAATGATAGTAGACAAGAGAATTAGACATCTTAAAAGGTCAAGAAACCTCCAATTTTATTCAACCTCATCTAGATTTAGTTGTTCCATTTCTGCATTTTTGCTCAACTGTCTCGGATTATCTAGTGTGGCTACTATATTCTTCTCTCTTCTTGTTTACAGGATTGGATCGCACAAGACAATCCACTAAAGAGGAGTGTGATAAAAATCGAAGTATTGACTATTGAGACTTTTTTGCAAGGTAGTATCAGATTATGCAGGTCTGGACCCAAGTGGGAATGATTATTTCAATAGCCTTTTTATATGTTTAATAGCCTTATATCATATAGCCAAATAAATAGCCTTATAAGCCAAAAAAAAGCCTTATATCATATAAAGTTGATACTAAAATATAGTTGTATAATAAATAAAAATTTTCAAAGATAAGATTTTTTCATCATTTTATTTTTTTACTTGATTTACATGTGCATGACACGTGTCCTTACATTTTTTTTGCTCCAAGGGGCTATACATCGGGAGTAGCCCATTCCCCAAACCCATAATCCCCCCAACCTAGATGCAAGTGAGATTCAATCCCAAGTCTGCACTACAATCCAAGGTTCAAAATATTGATACGCTCGATACGTTGGTAGGGGCATATCGGGTGATATCGATAGTGTTTTGTAGGCTTTTTTATTTTTTTATTTTTTTTTCAAAACCGGTTCAGGGGGCCTATTTAAGGCTCGTCCACCCCCTAAACCGGTTAGAACCCCGATACACTCCTGTAGGGGTGTATCGAGAAGCCACTGACACGAGACATATCAATCGATACGTATCGATACTTTGAACCATTCTACACGCAGTAGGAGACCTTACCAATCAGTCGGTACCTTGCAGTACATGTCCTTACTCCTTACATTAGTCTTTTAGTCTTTAACTATACATATTTCCGCATTAGGTTAGTTACTTATGAATGGAATCCATTACTAGATATCCAATAGAGTTCACCTTCAAGCGTATATATAAATATAGAGCATGCATTGTATTCAAGAATCATGATGCAGTCTTGTACTTATATGCATGAAGCTTGTTTGGGTTTGTTTCTGGTATTCAGTATGTTAGACCTAGTTAGGGGTTAGTGATAGGGGAACCAATGGGGCCTAAGGGTGGATTCAAGTCAAATATCTGACTAATAAGATCTCATATGTTCAATATATATGATCTGGACCAGGGGTGATCATGATCTGGACCCAGGCTGGGCTATAGTCTGGTCCTAGGCCAAGGCACACATGGTTAGATGGGCCTAAACTGTTATGTATAAAATATTAAATATGTAATTTTTTTTATATTATGTATCACATAATATGTGAATGAATTTTATTTTATACATTATACAATATAAAATATTATATATAATCTTTAGGGGGAGTTCTTTTTTGGGATTTTGTGGCGGGGAAAGTTGGTCAAAGATTTTGGTTTTCATTGACCAAGAATCCCATGTTCCTTTTTCATATTTATATGGACCAGGAAAAGTTTATTTTCCTGGATATCATTTACCTGGGTAAATGATACCATCTCCTAGGTCGGTAAATAACTTTCCCACCTACAGGAAAGGTTGCCAACACTTGAATGGGACAAAAATGCCCCTTTTAATAATAGATTTTTATGGTTAAAATGGTCATTGCCTTGTTTACCTAGAAAATAAAAGAGCATGGGTAAATGCACTTACCCGGGTAAGTATTTCCCAGGAAAAACTTACCCAGATAATTGCATTTACCCGGATAAGTAACTTACCGAAAAGTGAACGCAGCCTTATATGTAAAATATAAAACAAAACATTTTTTTAGACTTATCCATGCATACGTTAAATTTCCTACTGTATCCATGTTCTTTCAAGGCGTATCCCAACGAATCCCTTAAAATAGCCTTTGATATACTCTTTCTAAGGCCATCAAAAAGGGTGATCATGGGCCAGGATGGGCCTACATTTTTATGTAAAATATTAAATGTATATAATATTTTATATTATATATAATATGCACTATAGGTGTCATGTTATAATATTTATATATAATGTAACATAAAAATAACATGCATACATATATGTTAATTATTTATAAATAATATATAAGAAATGTATAGACCGGGCCTGAGTGTTGGGCTTAGACCTAGCCCTGAATTTGTGAGCTTGGGCCTGGACCAGGTCTGAACAAAAAATGTAGGCTCAAGCCCGAACAATTTCAGGCTGGGCTGAAAATGACCACCCCTAGCCATCAAAACTCAAACATGAATGTCTTCCCCACAAAAAAACGATGCATGCTTACTTGAAAATCTACAAAAATAGCTAACCATTGACGCATGGAAACAACCTAATACCTTGAAACGGGGTGATCATGAACCAGACTGGGCTTAGCACCTGTGATTAGGACTACAGCATGGATCTGGGTTCCATGCTTAAACATAAGTCCAAGTCCAGACCGCAGGTGCCTTGGTTTTGGATTTGGAAGCCGAAAACTCCGTCCAAGGTAATCTTCTTCTTGTGGCCTGCACTAAAAAGGAAGGTTACAAACCATTGATGTCCCGCAGTCCAGAGGTATGATCTTTGTTAACTATTGTTGTCTTTGTGGAGTAGCAGTGGAAAATATTCAGCACATTCTCATCCACTGCATAGCTACTTCGGTTATTTGGTCCGATGTCATTAATCTGTTTGGTATAGCTTAGGTGGAATGGCCGGATGTTGAAACCTTACCGATTGAAGAAGGCTGCAATCGAATCAAGTTCTAATCAAATAGTTCATGCTCGAATTTGAATCAAGCCTAATCAAATTAGATTCTAATCAAGCTCGAATCAAGTTCAAACCTTGGAAGAAGATCGATTAGTTATTGGAGTTCGAACTCGATCAATAAAAAGTTTGGTTTATAAACTCGCGAACTTTGCTTGATTAACACATATACATACATACACATATATAGTTACAAATATATTTAAGTTCAAATTCAAACTCAAACTTAATAGTATTTTAATCAAACCGAGCCAAGACATGCCAAAGTTCGGCTTGGCTCGATTATACCCCAAGAAGTTATGTTTATGTGAAAAAGTGGAAAAACTGCTGGTGAATTGGGCTACCTCGTCAGTATTCTCAAGTGCACTGATTTCTACCATCATTGGACTTGGAGCAACATTATCTCAAATGATGACTTTGCTTTGTAATTACTAATTAGTTTGCTATTTTTGTTTCTGGTTGTGGTGGTTGAAGCCTCTGTGGAAAGGAACCTCTCCCTTGCTCTCTCTTATTTTTTAATGAAAAATTGCTTCTCCATTCACAAAATAAAAAGCATTTAATATCCAACTGCAATCCAAAATTTGATTCGAATCCTGTACATCCGATCTTGCAGCCTATGCATTCTTCCCCCTATTCTATTCAGATGTAACCTTTCTGTACAGTTCAGAGAAGAATCCATTTAAGGGTGTCAAAGGACCGGTTATGGATTGGACCCTGTCAAGTTTAAAATCAATTTGGACAGATTGGACAGACCAACAAGATATTGAATTGGACCAATCTAGTCCAAAATGTTTATTAGATTGGATTGGATCTGGTCCATTAATAATAAATTTATATTAGATTGGATTAAGCCAATATTTGATCCATTGAAATAATATAAGAATATAAGTGAATGGACTGAGTTCATGTTAAAACTGATCTAAATCAAAAAGAATTTGAACAGATTTGATGGTGCAAACATTGAATTGGTCTGGTCCAAAATATTCATTGGATTGGATTGAACCTGCTCCATTTATAATGGACTTACATTGGACTGGATCAGATTGGATCAAATCAAATCCAATTGACACCCCCAAGTCCATCGACCGGAAATTATTCTTGCAGTAACGTACTCTTGTACTCCACCGTGCTCAAGGACTCGCGTACTCTTGCACTCTCCAGTCCGCAGAGTCCAGAAAGGATAAGTAAAGTTTCACTTTCCCAATCCTACCAAACCGTTTGGCCATTCCGAGAGGAGAGTCACGACCCAAGAGAATAACACAACAGCATTAACAAAATAACAACCTTCCTTCTAAAGTTAGCCGATCTAGTGATGTGAAGTCGATTTTGTTGTAATCCTCTTTACGTTGCCATCATTGGTGCCGAGACTATCGGACTTTTTGGGTAAACCCATTAATGGCTCAAAAATAAAAGAATGAGCATAACAGTTGATATGAGCTTATTTCAGCCTTTCTTGGAATGACCAAAAAATTTAACTCATTTCAGGGCATACTTGAAGGATTTGATTATCTAGCATTGGGGCTCAAAAATGCGGGTCCAGATGTAGTAGGCACGTTACGTAAGTACAATAAGTGAGCACCTAATAGCTGTGTAACATCTGCCCCAATTAATGCACCATCTAAACGTTTTTGTTTCGTTAGAAATTATCTATTATTTTATTATTTATGTCAAAATAATTAAAATAAACAATATAAAAAAGGAAAACCTGTCCTAGTTAATACGCCTTTCTCTCTAACCTTATGCTGTTTTGGGTTCTCCCACCTGTTGACCTTCAGCCGCTCTTCGAATTGCCCAAAGCCCCAAACATTGATGAAGACTGGTTTTAGCTAGGATATGGTAGCCATTAACATTGATAGTTCTAATGGACTCTCTTGGAATCAAAAAGGGAGCAGGAGGATGTAATCTTAGAGTCTCTTTGATAACAGCTTTTAAATAAGCCATTTGAGGAATGTCATCTTCTTCAAACTTGGATTTCTTACCCACAACACGCCTAACTTCTTCTTGGGCTTTTCTCATCACTTGGGGATTCCTGACGAGTTCGGTCGGTCATTCTCTATTCCACAGTAATGGCAGTCGTATCACTTCCACCAATAAACATGTCCTGTGAATAAGTAGTGGGAACATGATATATAAGATATATATGAGCAAATTAGTTAAGAAATATATTATTTGGAGGGCAAAAGCCAAAATGAGTACAAAATTGCATTTGTAAGTCGACGCATGGATCAATTTCGATATGATATCCGAGAAAGCCAACAATTGTAATGTCATTTAAAGGAGGCCTAAATTGAGAAGATCAATAAGTGTTCTTAATTAATATTTGGTAGTTCAGAAACAGAAATGAATATTACCAAAATGATTGCTTTGATGTTGTCTCAAGTGATGGGGATATCGAGCGTTGAATCCTTCTGAGCTTGGAGCAAAATATCCAGAAACTCTTCTCCATCCCTCCGGTCCTTACTTCTTTGGTCATCAGTAGTACTAACATGATCTCTGATCACTTGATCCAGAAGCTTATCCAACTCTTGAGACATCCTCTTTAGCCTCCCATCCAATCCGATAACTGTATCGATCCATTCTAAGGGGAGAAATCCTGAACACTAAACATTCCCAAAAGTGACATTACCTCCCTTGTCAAAGGCCCGATCCATCTGCTATTATCATCTTCTTCAAACTTGCTACTGAAAGCAGCTCTAGAAATCAAGTTATTGGATAGAATGGTAACTCCCTTAAATTAATTGAGTTGCACAACTGACATGCGTGAGATATCTTCTCGATCAAAAGAGCAACCTCTTCTTCCTTTATAAATCTGAATGACTGCACTCTTGACGCTCAAGAGGCGGACAACAGACATCTTCTTCATCTGTCTCCAGTACTCGCCGTAAGGTGCAAACCCCAAGTCATTGCAGAAGTTGTAGAAGGCCTAGTTGCAAAGTTAGTATCTTGGGTCTTAATGATCCCCATAGACATCTCTAAGGAGGAAACGACGAGCAGAGGTACACTGCCCAAATGCGGTAGCATGAGAGGCCCATACTAGCCAGGGCTCTGAGAGAGCGGTGGGGAAGCGTGCCAAGTTGGTGAAAATTTCCGATGATTGGAACCCTCGTTAGAGACGGTGGCAACTTGACTGAACATCTTCGGAGTCTGAACAGGAAGACAAGAGAAGAGAAGAGGGAGTGAACAAGGCAACAGAATTCCTTAGTGCTCGGCCATTGGATGTTCCAAGCGGCAGGGGTTGGCAGGGTGCAGGACAACTGCTCGGCCATTGGAATGCTCCAACCAACCAGTTGCAGCGGCTGAAGGTCAAGAGGTGAGAGAACCCAAAAAGGCAAGGTTAGAGAGAAAGGCGCATTAACTGGGCCAGGTTTTTCTTTTTTACTGTTTTTTTTTATTTTTAATTATTTTGACACAAATAATAAAATAATAGATAACAGGTATCAGGTGCTCACTCGTGCTTATCTAACGTGCCTACTACATCCGGACCCCCAAGGATGAAGACTGAATAATAAAACCAATTTGGGTCGAGTTATGAAGGAGAGCATAAAGATGCACCTTGGTCCTTCCAATTGGCCGTGTAAACTAATGGAACTCATTCCAACATTCAGAATGTAGGTTAGTTATATTCGCATCGAGCATCAATAAAGAGCAAACAAACACAGAATGGCGAAACAACTGAGTAGACATTCACAACCTGAGAAGGCTAATACCTTAACCATAACCAGAAAAGATTTGTAAGACATCAAGCAAAGTCCTATACAGAAGCCTTTTCAAGTTAGACAAAAAAAGGCCCACTACCCAGCAAAGGTGGGCCTTGCATGAAAAGGAATTTTGGATTGGACCTTGAAAAACCTAAGGCTTGAATCTGGGTGTTAATCGTCCCGCGCCACAAAATAACACACTTCAGGTGGCCAGCAACTATATACAAAGCCTTTTTTTCCATGTTCATATCATTCTAACAAAATAACCCTTTTGCCCCAATCTAGCAGAAGAACATGGAACTGCTCACGTTATCATGCAGCCTGGGCAATTCGACCACAGGAATAGACCCAGGAGAAGTCATCCCACCATGGCTTGAGGATGTCTCTGACAAGTCATCGAATTTTATGAACTGTGACATTTGTGATGCCGCCAAGTGGGCATAACATATTGGAGCAACTGCAGCAACACATAAAGGGGCATCAGTTGTCAAGACTAAGAAACAAGTAAAATATTCTGATGCTATACTACATTGCATTCCATAACCCATTTGGATGAATGGGCTTTCTCATATGTAAGAAACTTGAAAATGAGGGCACAAGGGATGGATAATTGATCTTTATAGAATGGAAATTCGCCACTTTTGCTGGCATATTAGATGAAGACGGCAATTTTCGGCATTTATCCCATGGACAAATAGTACGCGACTTTATGACATCATTATGAATCCAGATAAACTAGCTAAGTAGTAGCTACCATTACCATGTTCTAGCCAAGTAGTAGCTATATTCAAGAATCATCTACTATGTGGTGTATACAAGAGTGATTCAAAGCAGCATGTCTTACCTATGGAAATGGCAGTAGTGCTCCTCTGATACCTGCAATTCTTAAATGAAAGGTAAGTGGTTATCCAAACATCATTAAAATAATCACACATGCAAGATATGCTTACACATAAGAAAGAGAATGGACAAGCTCCTGCAGATCGTCAGCTGAAAATCCTATCTCATCGTACAGAACATGATAGTGGGTAGGCCTTGTTGTCCCCTGTAGGTCACATCCAGTAGTTACCATATGTCATCTTTGCCACAAAGAAACATCCAACACAGAAGATACAACTCATGGTACTTGAACAAGTTTCAGAATGCAGGAGATGGGGAAATCCTAGCAGACCCCTCAAGAGGTCCTCTGTATTCAAAATCCATGCACAAGATGAAAATGAAGTGAATGCCTATTGCAAACCAACTCACAATCATTCCAGCATGTGAACACATGTAGAAGTCATTGTTTCGAGGATGACAGACTTTGTTATCGATCACTGTACCTGCATATGTAAAAACATGAAAAGAGGTCATATATAGTCATTTGATTGATATTTCAGTTATCCTGGAGCTGAGGATGAGGACAACCAGGTGGAACATTATCGGGAGATCCTGGCACGAAAAACTTGGTGTGGTGATTTTTCTGTGCAACAATCACCATGAACTTTGGAGCCCACTTCTCATCTAGGAACTTGCAAGCCTGAAAACAATAAAAAGAGAACCAGAGAAAAAATTCTTACATCCATTTCCTCAGAGGTTCTTTCCAAAACTGTTGACAAAAGGGGCAGTTGTTTTAGCAAAAGTAACCTCAATGATTTGATCCAGTTCAATGTTCAGGACTTGGTTGAATTGTGATTCGCTGACACCATCCCTGAACTCAAATGCTTTAGTAATCAACAACAGAGGGCAAATATGCATGAGTGGGATAGAAAATGTAGATATTCACTATCAGGCTTAGTGAGTCTAGTGACTGGGGTTTTTGTGCAAAACAATGACAAGTTATGGGAAGTGTTATTATGGAGCCAACTCGGGCTGAGTTGGCTCAGGTTGAGATCAACCCTAGCAGCCTAGCCTAACCCGACATGTCTAAAACCTCAGCGGTCTTACCAACCCATGGCTCTAAACCCTAAACCAACCCAATAATGAGATTGGATTGGTCAGATTGGGTTTAGATCGGAAATTTACCTACCAAATTTCGAAGACATACATAAATATGGGAAAATCTATGGTTTCTGGAAAGCCTGACCGATCAAAACCCATGTATTTTGATAAAAACCCACCTGATTGGCTACCACTTTTACGATGCTGGTTGATTGGTTACAAGTTTTGCTGGTATCACATCTTTCCAGCATCATAGTTAAATCCACATAAATGTATACCAAATTAACCATGCAAATAAACCACATGATAGCAATAGATAGCATATGATAGTAATATTTTATAATAAACCACTCTTCATTGTCACCATAACCACCCTCTCTCACCCAAATTAAAACTTGTATACACGTAATGTACAAGAATATGTAATAATGTGTGACAATACAGTGAACTCAGGTAGTATTTGGTTACCCAAGGCATTAACCCTAACCCAACCAGACTATATTCTGTTTTTTTTCAACCCTAACACAACCATCTGTGCAACAGAGCAACCTTTTTCTTTCTTTCTTTTTTTTTGGGGAGGGGGGGGTGGTTTTGCGTTGGTCCAACCCATGATACTAGGGATGATCATGGCGAAGGGTCTGGCTAGGAATAACTATGAACTATCCCCTAGATACTAGCATTTACCTAAAAACAAATACATTGTATAGAAAGCTAATCATGTACATGTAATTAATTATAACAAGAGAACATAGCAAAATGGAATGGGGCTTGTAGGAACATTTGCACAAAATATTACCCAATTCAGTTGTAAATGAAACGTATGAGCTGTACCCACCAACAAAAAAAATATTGGGATATTATATGCCAAGTGTGTAGCACGTAGCAAGCAGATTGCATGGGTCAGAAATAACATTTACACCAACATCAATCTAGTTACATCATTAAACAAAAAGATTGATGGAAAAAGTAGGGAAAGGAAGGGAAAAGTAAGGAAACCTATATAAGTTTTGTAAAGGTTTCCCTACCTTTCCCTACTTTTTCCTTCAAACCAAACACAGCCTTAAGGTCCTAATCCCCCAGGACCAGATCTGCATATTGGCATAATTTTTCCTTGTATGTATATTCTTCATTTCCTTGCATCTAATTGTGTTTTATCCATTGCATTATTTCATTAGCAAAGCATGTATTATCTTTTTTTAAGCATAGATAAACAGAAATAAGTGATCATCAAAATGCTACACAACAATAAGGCAAGCCACATACTGAAAATGATTGCTTATCAAAAGCAAAATACCTGAAGATGATTATCTGATCAGGTTTCCTTTTCCCTGAGCTTACATAAAAGTCAAGCAATGCCTCCCTGAAATTGAAAACCAGGTAATAAACCCTTCAGTCATCCACAAATCTAATTAAACTCGTCTAAACAAACATGGGAAAATAATTACTTGATGAAAAAATCAGGTTCTTTTTTCAAAAGAATTTCCATTTGCAATTTCAGTAATCAAATGATGAAATTTTACCAAAGGCATGGATGTAATTTACTAAAACTGATACCACAAGAGAAAAGATGAACCACCTAATTATGCCACTATCCTCTGTGTCTGATACACGCTTAAATAGAGAATCAATCATTTCAACTTTTGGTGATTGTGTACGCACTGATGCCCTATAACGAGAAATTAATGGCCACTGCCTGGAATTGACTACCTAAGAAGTTTAACAAGCACAAAATATCAATAACATGTACAATAATCAGTGCAGACAGAAATACGGTGCCTCATAGAATAGTGTCACAACAGGTTGTCGGCTGCATAGTTATGTCAAAACCATCAGAGAAAACAAAACAAGGCATTTTACCGCAGCGATAGATGGCACATCAGATTGTCCAGGAGAGCCATGTGACACATCCATGCCAAGGATAATGGTTGGAGCTTTGGAAACTATAGGAACTGCATGTGTGTGCTCTATAGATAGAAAAGAATTCATGCCACCAAGCTGTAAATGATAAAAACATCAGAGATGACAACAAAGGGGAAGGAAACCACTACACAGCAGCCAAAGCATATAAAAAACCAGCAAATCAAGCACATTAATACAATATCTCACTTTTGCATTTATCTTCAAGAGAACATTTGTAAGGTACTGATCATTGATCCTTGTAGGTGCTATACACTGAGTAACAATTCCAAATTCTGCAAGATTCTTTCGCTTCCATGGACCTTAAAATCAAATAAACCTATCCCTCAGAAATATAGTTAAGATTGTAACAGTGTAACAAGGAAATAATAAACATAGTCAGCCAACCATAAATATCTGAGTTCTTCCTTTCTGGTAGAATACAAAGAAGAAACTGAGGCTGCCCAGGAAGTTTTGACTTTATTTGTTCAAACATTCTTTCTACTCTCAGAGGAGAAGGAATGCGTTTTGAATCTCTTGACTGACCATTTTCTTCAAAAACATCAAAAGGCGGTTCTATGAACTGCAAAGATACAAGAAATTGGACAATAACAATGAGAAATTGATAAAACAATTGATTGCATTATAAGTGATGAAACAATGCATATACATGATAAAACAACTCACAATTCCTTTTTGTTCCCCACATTTGATCAGATCTCTAACAAGACTCCGTATGTCACAACGAGCTGAGAAGTTCACAACAGCCCAACGTTCAATCTTTGATGGTTGAACAAATTTCTGCACATAAACAGGTTAGCATCAGAACCATGGATATCGAGATTTCAATGTTTTGAAACTGACACAGCACCTTATTGTTAAAGTTCCATCGTCCATTTCGTGTTAGCAAGTCATCCCCATTTCCCGCCTTCAACTGCAATAAGCAACCAAAGCCAACAAATAAAGTGCATGATATCAAAGACCACCAACCTAAGATGAACAAAACAAATAAGATACCGCTGGGGCTGGAAGAACACGACCATCAACTTGAGTAAAGTGAGTATTTATTGTAACACCACATGTCCGTAGCATTGGGTCAGCATCATAGTTGCTCGTTTTCAGTGCCTGCCACACAAACCAGCCATCCACTCAAGCAGAAAATTTATATATTGATTTGATGCGAAAGAAACCAATAGGGAAGAAACCAACATTAGTCAAAACATCCATTCTTTCTTTGGGCTTCTGTCTTGACTTCTCTACCAGTGATGACCGCTGATGTGTCGACAATGCCTTTGTATAGCGTTGCAAGGAAACCAATGAACATAGCTAGAAACACAGGAGACAAGCTTGAGTACAAGATAAATCTAAAGAAAATGTTTTATGTTACCAAGCATAAAAAAATTCTGCAGCAAAAAATGATCCTGCTTACCTCAAGTGGAAAGTAAGTTGGTCGTTTTGGCTTTCCAACATTAATGCATGGCAGTTTTGCAGAGTATTGCAATTCTATATGCCTGTACTGAAGAAAATAATCATATACTGTCACTTCAATTGTTTGGATCTCATCACCATCTCGTCCATTTTTTTGCTTTAGTGAAAACCTGCAGCATGATGAGTCACAATAAACGAAGTGTGCAAATACTGGAAAATCTTACTGTGAATCATGACCACCAAACCACACAAAAAATAACAATAATACACTTACAACTGCTCATTGCAGGGTAACTCACTCAACCCAGTAATTTTGTACTCCATGTTAGAAGGCCTTGTCTTTATCCTCAGATTTTTTAACATCCTCTTGGCCTGTTAAAGAACAACTGGTAAAATTCTTGCTTCATGTTTCCCAAACATTGGGAACAAAACAAATAAAAACATGTCACCTTAACCCAGTCAATCTCATAGGGGCTCCTGACATTTTGGTTGGCAATTAGAAAGTCCACCACTGGCCCGGGCTGTACAATCATTGTGGTAGATACATCTGCAATTTGTAACAGAAACAGTGAAAAGAATACCAAAATCAGAACAGACTGCACTTAAGCAAGAAGAAAAACATAAAGACTTACCAATATTCAGAGATAATCCTCCTTGAGAAGGACGGAAGCTTGAGTGAAAACCTCTGCATCCAAGCACCCCGCCTCCCAAATCAGTGAAGTTTTTTGGGTCATTGTGGAAGAATGATTGTCTAACAAGTAGGCAACCCCTAAAGAGAACACGCTCAACTTAATTAGAAATAACAAGAAAATCAAGCTCACCATAATAAAATAACAGAATATAAACGTTTAACTTACTGCTTTGCTGCATGCTGCCTTAATATGATATCTAAAACTCTAAGTGCTTCTTGAGAGCTTTCGGACTCTTTACCACGCAATGCATCCCCGATGGCTTGCATTTGGATTTTGGCTGCAAAGCTGATCTCAACTTTAAAAGTTTTAGACTGGAATTGACGCCTTAGTCTTTTCCTCTCACTCTCATTTGGGCTTCCACTACCACCAGGGCTCCCATTCCCAGCAGCTCTAGATGCAAAATAAGCAAAAAAAAATAATAATAATAATAATAATGCATAAAACCGTAAGGGAAATACAAAATATCAATAGTATTCCTATGCAACCCACATTTGTACCTGTTTGACGAGAGATCCTCAAGCACAACAGTAAACTCAAGTTTGTTACGAGGAAGAGGCCCAACTGTAAACAAGCTCTTCTCTCCATCATATGCCAGATCCTTGCCTTCTAGCTCGGTATCATAGGTCTCATGAACTTTATCCATCACTCTTCTTCCAATACCCTTACCCTCTGCAGGGCGACCATCTTCATAACAGATGGAAACCTATTACAACACAGGAAATTAAGATAATTAATTCTACAGGATGCATTATACATATCTCAGTATAAAAAGAATTCCTCAAGGAAACTGAGGGCCTCGATGAAACAAGAACTTACACTATAATGAAAAAAGATGCTGGTAACATTAACAACATTAACTCTGAAATGATTACTCAACAATTGAATTGGCTTCCCTTTCCTGCCCATACCAGGCCTGGCCATTGGGACACGCTTTGGCTTTGATACCTTCTTAGGTTGACCAGGGGTATCTTCTAGTTCTACTCGCTGAGGAACAACATTTGGCGGAACTAAGGGTGGAGGTGGTGGCAGGACCTCTCGTTCCTCTGTTACTTCGGAATCAGGGTTGTCCATCTCTGAAATCTTCGACAAGAAACAGACAGGAGTGTTGGGGAGAAAGAACAGAATTGAAGTACTACTAAAATGCAAGTTATGCAAATTAAGATAAATGATACTAGTAAAACACCATTGATATCGCCACCCATTAGCACAACAATCCAACGCAAGGCAATGACGAACCAGGCAACATCGCAACAGTTCCACTGAACCATGAAGTTTTTTTTTTTTTTTCTTTTTGGAAAGATAAAATTTGTCAAGAATATAAACCTGGAAACATTTTAGGAGAATAAAACATACATAGAAACTGAAAAGATGGTTAAAATACAACTAAAACTGCATGCACATTCAAAGAACCATAACTAGAACAGGAAAAATCAAGTCAGGCAACAAGAAAGGATGGTACCCATGACAAAATGTAGCTCTGGGAAACGCAAAAATATGGCAATTTGACAACAAGGTAAAACATCAATTAAGAGGGGAGAAAGAAAGAGACCACACAACGTTTAAGAACCAAAAGAACACAGAACCTGAAGCTATCAAAGCCATAAAACAAAACGATAAACAATCTGGAAAACAACAACATAGTCCGAAGCCACCTGAATATAAAGCTTCAGAACACAAAATCACACAGTAGACACAAGCACACAAATGAACCAGAACAAAGCAAAAAGAGTGGAATAATGATATTTAGGTGTTGGAAGTGTTCAATGGAGCACCTAAATATATCATAAAGAAGCAAAGAAGGAGAAAAACAACATGCAACTTCTGGAAATGAAATTTCAGAAATGACAAAAACCAGAAGAAAAAACAACATGCAAGAAGAGCTGGAAGTGTTCCAACAAAACCCAACTCAAAACATACATAGAATCGACAAAAATAATAAATTCAACCCAGTAAACCACCAACCTCAACGGTTCCAGAAGCTAAAAACAAGGATTTTGTCTCAAGCAAACAAACCAACCCTTCAACTAGGGCAGAACCAGAGCTGCATTACAGACATTCAAACATGAACTTCCGAAAAATCCCACTACAACACACAATGCACTTCGAAAGCCTAAAGATCCGCTTCAAAATCACCAAAACGTACCAGAATCTCGTAAAAGAAGAACTCAAACTGAGTCCAAGAATCCAGGAAAAGCACAGCAACAGTCGAGGAGAAAAAAAAAACGACTCGCTGAAAACACAAATGCCTACAAAAACATCAAGCTTCAAGGATAAAACCCTACCGTACGAGCAACTACAGAAGTAGAAACTAAAACCCTAGGCAGAACTCTTCCGCTCTCCGGCTTCGTTCAGTAAACCCAACAGACTAAAACTTCCCTTCTGCCTTTCCCTTTGGTCACTCCGGCTCCCTCCCTCTCTCTCCTGTTAATTAAGTACTAAGTGCTCTCCTCCCTCCGAACTCCGAAGCGTGCGTACGGAAGGCGCCATGTCAGATATCAGTGTCCACGTGTCCAATCCATATTTTTCTTTTTTCGAATTTAGTTACATTAATGTTAATAAAATGTCTAAAATACCCCTCCATCGACGTTGCTGTGAGAAGAGATGGCGTCGTCTCTGCGTATTTCTGTTAACCTGCTACGTAATCTTAAAATCAATCTGGACCGTCAGTTTGATCACTAGGGCCTGCTGATTGTTTAGGATATCGTGAGTGTGGTTAATTGGGGCACGTTGGTTTCGAGAATATAGGTCCGGACAGAAATGACGAAAATGCCCCTAATTCAAGGGAGAGGAGAGAGCGCTGCTGACAGAAGCTTTGACGTGATTGACGTGCTGAGAATTGAACCGCCGTCCGATTATCGTCAGCGTGCAGATGGTGGATGCGGGTATCCTTGATAGATTCCAATCAGATGGAGGATCTTGCCACATGTGCTTAAGATCTCGTGAGTCAAATACGTTTAGTCAACGAAATGGAGTATGTGATTTATCATTTATCCCATGGACGATTGAGATGAAATAAGAGTGGTAGATGGGAATCTTTGGGTCTGGGAGTTCGCATCTGTTGGACCGTATATTTATTAATACTTTTTTATATATCGGATCAGGCTTATTTTAGAAAGCCTGATATCGAGCCAGGAGCCAGAAATTTTGTCTAAGCCTGAAAAGTAATAGATTAGGTCGAGTTGGGTTGGGCTAGGCCGTGGGGCTACCTGGCCATGAATAGGTCTAATTGTATATATAAAAAATCATATGCAATAAAAATTTAAACATCTTTTTCATTTTTTTTAATTGGACCTCTCATAGTTTGGCCTGGTCTACGGCCTGGTTTTGGCCTAAGGCTCGACCCAGCATAACCCAATTTACACTTCTACTTGAACCCACCCAATACTAGGGATGGGGCGAGGAAATTTAAGGATTCCCCATCTTTAATGAGGAGTGGGGTGTTTTGCCCCTGAGCTCGCCCGACATTGATGAGTGGTTGCTTTGCCTTGAATCCACCTGACACTGGGGACGAGGCCGGAGATGGGATAGAATGTCTTGATTATGGGTTAGGGACAGGGATGGGGTGCCTCGCCCTAAACCCACCCCGTTGTCATTCATTTAAAAATAATAAAAATAACTATAAACTATTAATAAAACTAAATTTATTAAAAATATTTGTTCATATTAAATTAACAATAATTATTTTCTGTAAATCAACATTAAATGAAAATACAATTATTAAAATTTTAGATATTAATAATAACTTTAAATACTTTTAGTTAATTAACAACAAATTTTGATTATTAATTTAATGTTAATTAATAATAAATAAAATTATTAAATCTTTCATATTTTTTCGTACATTGCACAGGTCCCTACAAGTAGTTATTCAAAGTTCAAACTATGAAGTCATTGAAAAGCAAAAAAATGGTCATTAGGGGAAAAATGACTTTTAACGGCAGTCAAAACTGTTGGTAGAAGTTTTACTGCAGTCGACAAACTGTTGGTAGGAGTTTTAGCAGCAGTTTTTTTACCGACTACCGTAAAACCCAAAAAACTACCGCTAAAAAGAGGTACTGACTGCCGCTATAGGTTTGGTTTTTGGCGTATAATTCTTGGCAGCAGTTTTTGCCACTATCTCTTTGATGTGGTGCTAAACTGCCACTAGAATATCCTTTATCTGCCACTAAAATGGCAAAATAACCTAGAATAACCTACCAAAATAACATTCCAATTTGTTTCTTTCACCAACTAGAATAATATGGAATTTATTCCAAATAACATGTAATTTATTTCAAATAATTTGTTTTCCCTTCATTCATCCAAATTGAAGTAAAAATACAAAAATCAAAACACCAATTACAAATAAAACATAAAAGTACATTCTCCATTCGAAACATGAGCATGTAATTTATGTACATAAGGTCCCTCACATTCACAATTTATATGACCTTTAGCCACATTGTGTGTTGTATGCTTAAACAACTTTATCTTGCCTAGACTTATTCATGGGCCGGGCCGGGTCGGGCTCGGGTTGGGCTTTCACTCTGTATTAACAGATTTTTTAAGGCCCGAATCCGAGCCCGGCCTGACCATCAGGCCTACAACTTGGGCCCAAGCCCGGCCCTCATAAAAAGCCCAAAGCCGGGCCTGGGCCCAAGTCCGAAATTTAGCCCATGTTGTTACTACTGCTGAAGCGGCTGAATAGAGAGAGAGAGTGAGAGAGAAATTATAAAGAAAAAAATAAAAAAATGTATATATTAAATTATAAATATATATATTTCAATAAATATTATATTATTTATATATTTTATATAATATATAGAATACATATTATATATTTTATAAAATATATAATGCTGAGTCAAGCTGGGCTTTTTTGACAAATCCCGAGCCCAGCCCGTAACACAATCGGGCTTACTGTGTTAGGCCCGAGGTCAAGCCCGCGGGCCTAATTACATGACCAAGTCCGACTGGGGTGCGGGCGGGCCATCGGGCTACCCGAACCATGAACATGTATAATCTTGCCCTAAAAATGAAACCAAACTACATTGGAGACATTGGAGGTGTACACTCAAATTACCAAGGCACTTCAAAAATATATCGAAGAAGAATAAATCTAGATTATTCTTCATTTTGATTACTCTGACATATTTGCCGGGCCTCAACTACAAATGGCTTCAACCGAGAGCTTTATGGTATTTAGACATGGATCCCCACCAGAAATCTCGGGAGCTACTGTTACTGCACACACTTTTTGCCCAATGCAATTCTTAACTACAAATGGCTTCAACTGAGAGCTTCATGGCATTTATACATGGATCCCCACCAAAAATATCAAGAGCTACAGTTACTGTCCACATTTTTTGGCCAATGCAGTTCTGCAAGAAACCCATTTGTGTTAAATTTTCTGAAAGACATAAGAAGAAAATATGCAAAAATATCTAACAAAGAGTAGTCTAGACTTGGGCAAACAAATCAACTGGACTTTGGCATCAGCCATTCAAAATGCTCAACTAAATGTCCTTAAAGGTTGGACACTTATCCTATACAATATATAGGCTACAAAAACTTGATAACACTTGAAAAATGAACAATTATTTTTACCTAATACTTGGAAGGTGCAAAAAATAGCCATCAGATTCATGCATTGCTATCGTTTAATTATAGCATTCTTTCTCCAACAAGAGAAGAATTTTTGGCCATTTTACATAGGCTGAAGTTGGGAAAGAAGTAAAGTATAATGAGATAATTGTTTTACATGCACAGAAAATAGCCATCAATGACCTGAATGTTTACTCTACTTTACTTCGTTTCATGCAAAACTTGAGAGATAGAGTTCAATCTCATGCCTATAGGCCTTGATCAAGAACCTGATATTCTAGCTTGATAGGCTTAGAAAGGCATTTACTGAAAAAGGTCGCAATTATACTAACCACTTTTGTTTCGAAGAACTATAAAGAATACAATATTTAGTCATTTTACCTTTTCAAAAGCATCATATAATTTGTGAGCACGATAGCTTCCCTCTTGAAAGCTTCCACATACCCCTTGTGGCGTTCCAAAGCTAACAAACTTTATTTATGTAATCATTCCATAGGAACACAGAAGAGGTGCTATGGGCCTTAGAAGCCTTCCAATTTTACCAGATCTTTACGATGGCTGCCATTCATGAAAATCAACATAGACACTTCCTACAGATATCTTGTTCAAAGAAATCCAAGTTGGATCACCACCCCATTCTTCAAAAATAACCAACAGATTATGGGCGTGGAACATGATACCTGAGATTAATAGGCGTTTAAAAGTTGATCATGAATTGAATTGTATAACATCAAAGTCAGCTAGCTAAAGCCATGAAGATAATGAACCATGCACCTTCCAGAAGCCCTTCTGAGTTACCGGTATATAGATATGCTTTCCCTTAAAGTGTTTGGGATCAACACCACCAAAGATGATCTCACCCCCTTCCTCAACCTCCAGATTTCAATTGCACAAAAAGACAAGACCTTCTCACATAAAAGACCATGTTCCACCATGTTATACCTGAATTCAACAAATTAAATGAATCAAAATTAAGCATATATAAGTTAACTTAAGGCATTCATGCATCCATGCATGGGAGTTAATAGAAAACTGTTAACATCCATGTATATGTGAATATACCAGATAGGTAAAACATTTCCTACAGATTTTTCCTAAAACCCCAACCCCATTATCCCAACAAATTTCGCCATAAGGTGAGACTTCTTTCTTATGTAACCTCAATGAAAATCTAAAAGAAGATAGAATCATGCATAAATTACTGTCTTGATTCATATGTAGCCAAACCAAACATATGCATAAAAGCTCAATTGAATGTTTAATGATGCTTGCATCAAGAACCATATTTCTCTTCTCATCCCTCCTAGAAGGCTAAAACCTTGCCTAAAAAAGCAAATGAGAATAAACACAAGTCCTAGTACACAAACCACCTTCCCCCTTAGATTTGCACACCATGGGGTGGTCTCACTTCGAATGAACTTCAATCCATGGGAAAGCTTTTCTGAATTTTCTATCTCTTTAGCCACTGTTTCTAGAAACTTCAAGACTGAAGATGTTCTATGAGAGAATTGCTGGTGTTGATACACTCATGTTCACAAAAAAAATCCCAAGTCCATTTCAAATAGGTGGTCATGACCATCTCCATTGGGATCTATGCCTTTATTTTTGGGATCAATGCCAACACTAAGGCCAATCCACACCTCCCAAGGCACCATCCAAATAGCTAGGATTCTCTATAAGAAAATAGAGCAAGCATAACCAATTCTCTATAATTTTTCCTAATCTATTCCTCTTTCAAAAGACAAGAAATGAGATTCCTGGAACAATAAACTTAAATCAAATATTGTTTAAGCAGAGAAACATATAAACAAATATCGAGTTGGGGAAGCATTACTCTCTAAGCAGAATTTTGCCAGAGATTCATCGTCTAAGGGCTTATCTTCCTCACAACTTCCCTCAAAAAAAGGTCGATCCTTACCTATCTTGAAATTTCTTTGCTTCTTTGATCGCTTTCTCTTTGCTTTCCATCCACCAAATACATTGTAACTCTTTTCAGTTCATTCGCTCTTCATTCTCCATGGGCAGACAACATGTCCTTGTAAGAGTGGAACATCCAATAGTGGAGGAGCTTCTTCATCTTTGTCTCTTTCCAGAGTCATTAAGTCAATGACCAATGATAACCAAACGAGCCTCCTCTCTCAGCCCAAAGCAACCACTCAAGTAAAGCTTGAAATTTAGATTGATCTCTTCAATGTTTTCTATTGCCTTAGGAAATTCAGTTGGCCAACAGTTTACATATGAGAATCTCTTTAGCAGATAATCAATTTTTTGCGGATCTCTTATAGCAGTAGTCGTCTTTTAGCCACCTCTTGAATTGCCGCTAAAGGTACCTTTTATTGTAGTGGGCGTAAAAGGGATATAAATAAACTATGAATAAAAATAAAAAGTAATTATTTAGAAATAGTCATTCGACCATGAATTCATTTTCATTATAATTTGAGTTCAGTCCATTTTAAAATTCCTAATGCGATCTTATGGTTCAGGTCAATGTGAAGGGGGGAAAGATTCCTAATTAACGAGGGGATGGTGTTTAGGGGGTGGGCATAAATACACTTAGGAAACTAATAAAACAATTCTGAGGTGGACTAAAAGGCCTTTTATTTTTTCTGTTATTTTTGTGGCTTCAGTCAATGCACGGCCCATGCTCACACCGTTCGAACCTTAGGAGAACGCGCCACGCGTTCATATGCATGTGTGATTGCTAAACCCGTGTGAGGAGAGCTAAACAACCGTTTTAAGATTGTTATAAAATTAGTAACGAGAAGGGAGGAACTTATCGTTCTTTGCCTTTTGAAGTCATAGTGTAGTAATGTTGCTATGGGTATTGGGAAACCATTCGCTTGGGTTGATTCGGATTCATCACCTATCAGTCAAGTGAAATGGAGGTGATGAGACGTCCGAGAATTACATTAAAATCCTTTTTAGTTTAATAGTGAGTCTAAAGCATGAGGTAGCAGCAGTAATTAGTCTGAGTAAGACTCAGATGGGAAAGGAAAGGGGTTAGGCACCCTTTTCCGGGATCCCATAGATAGGGCCAACATGGAGAAATTCAAAGCAAACTCTAGCAATCTCATGATAGTCATCCAAGCAACATGATGACAATAATAGCTCACAACATTCTAATTACAAAAGAGCAAATCGGGTTGATTAAGCCGATGTTTTTTAAACCCCATAAAACAGAAATGAGTTAGTTGATCGTGTTTGAATAAAAGAGAAATGCTAATTGATCAAAAAGATTTAGCAGGGGATTAGACAAACTAATTTATTCGTTCAGTTTTGACATCAAAAGAGAAGATAAATATCAACAAAAATTAACCAAATCTGTTGTTCTAGCAGGCATTATTAAAAACTAATGAAACTAATGACCCAAATGTACCAACTAATCTATTACTTCAAGTGATCAGACCAATTAATGTTAAACAGAATAAGCTACAGATTATCAAGAAAAAGAAATGAAAATCTATCATAGACAAAGTAATCATCGGCTGAAACAACTGAATCTAACACAAGGAAAGATTTCATCCTAAGTAATCAATAATCACACAGAGCAAACAATATCAGATAAGAAAAATTAATATCAAAAGAAAGAAACAAAAAAAGGAAGTGTTGGGAAGGAGAGGAGAGCTTACAGGAACTGGTGAAACCAGTTCCGTCGGCTTTCTTCCTCCTCCCTCAACCTCCGACCAAATCTAGATTCAAGAGAAATAAAATAAAAATAAACTAGAAAACTTACTACAAAGGGAAGGATAGTTACCTGAGTTAGATTTGGCCTGAAATCGGACGTTGCAAGGATCGGGAATATGTCATTCATAGTCTCCATTGAACTTCGATGATGAATAATGAATCTTAATTGGGAGCTGGCAAGATGAAGCGAACCTCTGGATGAAAGCTTCGTTGGAGATCGAGGAGAAAACCGGTCTAAATTCGACTGCTACTGTAATTTCTCCTTAACTGATGAAGATGGAGAACAGGGGAGAGGTTTTTTGCTGCCGGACTGGTTCGGTGGTGTTTTGTTCAATTTTTACTATGGAAACAGTATGTTGGATAGTGAGAAAAAATGGAAGAAGAGAGAATAAGAGGGAAAGAGAGAGAGGTAGCGGTGAGTATTTAAATCTGTTGCAATGGCGGGGAAGACGGGGCATGGCAGTAAAGGACTGGTTGGTGGGTGAATATGGTGAGAAAAGAAGGAAGGGAATGCGATGGAAAGGAATGAGAAGGAAGAAGGACAATCGAACGGTAAATCCGATAAAGAATAGAAGGAAAAAGGTCTCACCGCAGCTACTGGTTTGATTTGTAGGAGTGGGCGAAAATAGTGGGGAGAAGAAGAAGAAGAAGAAGAAGAAGGAGAAGGAGAGATAAAAGATCTAAGAACTTCCTTATTTTATATAGAGATAAAAGATAATCTACAACAACTAAGTGTGAGCAGTCATCAGAGATTGTTCCATGCAGATTGATATCAAGCAGTACAGTAGTGGTTATAACAGTAATGCTGGTCACAAGATTGTTGTGTGCAAAATGCACGTGTAGTTATAACACTAAATTTACAGGAGATCATAACATTGATCTCCAATAAGTCCTTATTGATTTTTCCAAGGTTAAGTTAGACGGATAAAATGGAAAAGACAAAAATATCCTTAACTGTTCATTAAATTTTCAAAATATGCCATTTTCTTTCGTTCTTTTATTTTCTTTTTCTACCATCATAAAAGACCGATTCCTTCCCCCTTCGTAAAAAAAGAAACACCCCTCAGACTTAGAAACTGATGGTCCAGCTCTTGCACATCTCCAAAACTTCTTGACTTCAACCTTTTTGTGTTCTCATCGAATAATAAAAGATGAGATGAATTCGTTAAAATTTTCTTGCAAAACCAATTTCGTCAGCAACCATAAAATCGAAAATTGTCTTACCATCCTTCTAGACTTGCAAAGATGATTTTTGCTGAATAAAACAGAGCCTTTGTTTTCATTCAAGTTCTCCTCTGAAATAAGTTCTAAAGACCTGGTCTAATTCAATAAATCATGCTTCGAATTAATTCGTTTATTCTTTTGTTAGTGGTTGTGGGTATCTTAGCATATGGTTTGCTTTGAAGAAATGGTGCAGAAATGATCAAGGATTGGTATCGCGTCTATTAGTTTTATAAAACTCTGAGTACTGAAAAAAAAAAGATTATAGGAGAATAACTTTGGAATTTCTACCTATATAAATTAGTTAGCAAGATTTCGACCATTCGAATCTTTTTATGGGAAAAAGTCAAATGAGATTACCCTTCAATGCTCATATATGATACTTCTCAGTGGCAAATTCTTATGGATGAGCCAAGAGAAACACAATGGAAATAATAGGTGTAATTTTTCTTGGTTTTTGTTTTGAAGTTAAGACAAGCGTCGAATTATCCGTCTTTAACCTCCAATCCATCCACCGTCTTTGACGAGATGGAAGAGGTCAAAACATTGAAGAGAGAGGACTGAAAATAGGAGTAAAATTAAATGGTACTAATGGATAAATCAGATGTTCTCGAACGTTATTTTTAACGGACGGCCTATTTATGTTATGTGGGGCCATCTTATAAGGTACATATAAGTTTTTTTGAAAGTTCAAGGTATGTAAGTAATTAACCCTTAAATATTTAATAATATCATAAATTTTCAGATAATAATTAATTTTTACTAATTTTATTATCCAACGATCAATTAAATTAGTAAATATTCATGAAGTAATTTTTATTATTATCTGAAATTTAATAATAAAAATTTATATTTTATTGATTTTCGGGAAACAGTCAAATATATTTTTCATGAATTCTTAATAATTCATTAATTTTTAGATAATAATTATATTATTTTTTTTAGAATTTTTTAAAATTTATTCAAATTCCATTAAATATTGATAATTCCAATAAATATCTAAAAACATCTGGAATTGATATTTCTTGGCAAATCAGTACAAAATTAATGTTTTATTATCTAAAAATAAATTCAGTAATTTCACTAAATATCTGAAAATTATTGAATAATTTATTTAAAACTTCCATTTAAATTCCAATAAATATAAAAATATATGAAATTGATATTTTCTTTGCAAATTAATGATAAATAATTTTTTATTATTATCTAAAAATAAGAAATTATTAATTACTTATGAATTTTTTTTGGTTATTATTTTTAACTGATGACTTTTAGAAATTCTTAGTAGTTAATTTTCATTGATTTTCAGACAATAATAAAAAATATCATTCATGAATATTTAATAATTTCATTAATTTGCGTATAATGAAAATATATAATTTTCACTAATAATTTAAAAATACTGAAAATTCCAATAAATATCTGGAATTGATATATCTTTGCAAATCAATAAAAATATATATTTTTTATTATTATCTAAAAATTAATTAAATATTTAAGTATTCATAAAATATTTTCATTGAATTTTAGATAATAATTTTTTATTGATTTTTTTAAATAATCATAAATATTTTTTAAGAACATTTGATAAATTCATTAATTTTTAGATAATAAATTTGCGATATGGTTGACACTTGACCCCATATATCCCTTTGATCCCTTTCGTTATCAAATTAGACATTGGGTTTCCGTTGTAGAAGATTTGATAAGGATAACAACACTATCTATCATCCACATGAATGAATGGATGAAAATTCATCAAGACGGGAAGCTTAAGCCACGGTATCGTATTTGACGTGGTGTAATTGTGGGCCACCTTGGGAAATTTACCTTGACGTATGGTTTGGTGGAATCAAATTCCCTTTCAAATGGTGTAGAAGATTTATACATTTCTGTGCAACTTGGGCAGATTTGGGTTGAGTTATTGTCAAAATTTGAATAAGACCACTCAAAGGCCTGAACTCAAAGTAGTGTAAAATGTTAACCTGGTCCAATTCGTCCAACCCAAATTACACTCTTATTTTCTATGCGTTAATCACCATTGTTTTGTGTTTATATCCCAATCAATCCCGTCCGTTTGTTGCCACTGGGCCTGCCTGAGCCTTTGAACTTAAATGTAGGAGAGGATCACTGTATTTATGAAACCTATCTCTATTAATCCCTTCATGAAGAACCGTATACTTTCAACAGTTCCTGATTTCTCTAAAATTGAACATTCCAATAGAACCAACTACAAGCGTTGGAGACAATGCCTATTGTTTGCCTTAGAACAGTTAGAGGTAGCTTTCGCTTTGACTGAACCGAATCCATTAAACATGGAGGAACCAACCCATTTTGTTGTTGTAGAACATTGGACTACAGCTGACCACCTCTGCACCAACCATTTCCTAAATTGCTTGTCCAATGAACTGTATAATGTTTATTCTTCCTACAATTATGCCTATGAAATCTGGAATGCATTGGACACTAAGTATGTTCTAGAAAATGCTGGAAATAAGAAATGTGTAATTGTCAACTTCCTGCACTTCACCATGAAACAAGACATGGACGTGTTTGCTCAAATAGATGAGTTCTAGGTTTTTGTGGGGGAACTAGCAAATGAAGGCATGGTACTGCCAGATGAATTCGTTGTCGATTCTCTAAAAGAGAAACTGCCACATACATGGAATGATTTCAAGACCAGTATGAAGCACAAGAAGAATGACACTACTTTGGACCAAGTAGAGGTCAGAATTAAGATTGAAGAAAAGAACAGAAAGAAAGATGATGACCAATTTTCCAAAATCAATTTGGTGGAGGAAAATACTACAAAATTCAAAAAGAACTTGAATGTGAAAAATGATAAAAAATTCAAGAAACAACAAAAGAAAGAAAACTGCTATGTATGTGGCAAATCCAGACATTGCAAGAAGAACTACCGGTACCGAAAGAAGAAGGACTCTGGGAAATCGAAAGTCAATTTGACTGAGGATGTTATCGCAGCCATGGTAACTGAGGTAAACTTAGCTGATAAGCCAAATGAATGGATATTGGATATTAGTGCTACCAAGCACATCTGTGGGGATTGTAGTTCCTTCTATGAGTATACAACTCAGACTGAAGGAGAGCAATTCTTCATGGGAAACTCACAAACTTCGAAAGTCACCGATGAAGGAGAGGTGCTCATGAAACTGACTTTAGGAAAAAAATTTTAAATTTCTAATGTTGAATGATGTGCTGCATGTGTCGGAGATCTAGCACTCCTCAACAAAGTAGATGTACCCCTTCGAAAACGAAAGCAATAGAATTTTTGAGAGAAAAACATCTCTCTTAATCTACGTGTGCCTCTATCAAATATTAATAAAAATTGATAATCCCCAGCCCTCTTTTCCTTCTTCACATTGTTAAACTTCATTTTAATTTATTATTATATATATTTTTTGCTTTTCTCTTTCTTTATAATTCTAATATTTTCTATAAAGAAACTAAGATGATCTTTTTATTATTAATTTACTGTTTTTAATTTTTTCATCATTTTTCGTTTATTGGTTAACCATTTACTAATGTTTTTGTATTTATTTTATGGTGTTTAATTATTTTATTAAAATAGTTATATTATTTTAATTATCCTTAATAGTTTATTTGATATTTTTTATTTATTGGTTATGAAATTTTTTATATTTTATGCTTTTTAAATAATAAAGGAAAATTTTATATCTTACATTATTTTTAATAATATTATTATATTTTATACTTATTTCATATTATTTTTCATAACATTAAATTAATTTTATTTTTAAAATTTTTATAATATTAATTTGTTTTTATTACTCTTTTAATGTGTATTTTAATCATTTTCATTTATTTTTATTTAAATAACAACTTTTACCGGTAAATTTGTAAAATACATAGTTTTCAGACATTACAACATCCAAATTACGGAATAAGTTCACTACATTCAGATGTTTGCAAAAGTGGAAAAGCAAATTTTTTACTAAATACTTTCATAGCTTTTTTGGAGGTACGCTTGCTTTTCATACTTCAAACTTCAGATTTCCTGAACACCCCCTTAAGTTTTTATAGTGAAATAGTAAATTTCAAACTAAATGATACAGTAGTTGCCCTGTACTTAGTATGGGGTCATTCTCTACATAAAAGTAAAAACATGGTAAGTCTCTTAAATCAAATAAAAAACCTAACCAAAATGTCTAGTATAAGTAATTTAAAGCACAAAAAATAAAGGGTCATTTACCAAAACACCCCTATAGTTTCATGAATTTATTAAAACCTACCATATAGTTTGTGTTTAAGTAAAACATTCACTATAGTTTGCAATTAATTTTACTTAATCAACATTCCATTAGATGAAAGTGAAAAATGATAGTTTTAACCTTAACATTGTCCATTCAGATAAATTTAATCATAGGAAACTGAAAACAAAAAGCCAATTTTTCCCTTTTAAACATGAACAATCACTCTATTTTTCTTTGTTTGGTCAATTTTGTTTTCTATACAAAAAATGGGTTAGGGATACTTTTGGAATAAACTACTATGGACTCATACACTTGAACATTTTCCACTCAGATTAGGGGTATTTTTGGAAAAAAAACCATGGATCAACATTTTTCACTTAATTTAAATGATCATATTAAATAAATAGTTATTAATTAAAGGTCGATTAAATAAACAACCATGGGGGTAGTCTAGTGAATGACCCAAAAAGAAAAAAACAAAAAACATTAACCATGGCATTGACGCGAGGCCACTTGCCTGTTTTGGCATTATAAAAGTAGTAGCGCGTAGCAGACAAGTTCGCACTGCCCCCCAACGAGATCGAGTCCTGTGGGATTCATTTTTCTACCATAGAGGATAATCCGAGTCCGAGGCAACTCCTAATCAGTCAGGGCTGTTCAAGTAAGTCTCTCACTTCCCTTCCTAATTAAAACCTACTCAGTTGTTTGCTTATGCATAGTTGTTGTTGTACTGTTGATCTTGTCATTTTGTTTTTGGTGTTTTGGGTTCAAATACTATTTATACTCGAACCGTTTGGTGTGAAATGTTTTTTATTCGTTTTTGTTTTTACTTTTTCTTTTTTCGTGAGATGATTTTCCGGGATAGGCGTCTGAGAATATCGTTTACGTGGGGGAGAAGATAGAGAAAATGCAGTAGAAGAAGAAGAAGGAGAAAGCTCTAGGTCTGATGGTGGAGATGACTTCGTCCCAGTAAGGAAGGAGAAAGAGAGGGGAAAGTATGAGATGCATAGTATTAGGGCGTAAGCTGAGGCCTTTAGGTTGGAGAGCTGGAGGTCAGAGTCGTAGAAGCAGAAGCTACCCTCTCTCATCTTATCCCTTTGGTTTTATACGGAGCACAAGGACTGCGAGAAAAAATGAGAAAGGAAAAGTCAACTATTATAGTCCAAGGTTATGATGATTCAGTCTTGTTGTGATCCGTGTGACACACGGGTCGGGTGGGTTGGGTCAGTTGAAATTCGACCCAGGCCTAACCTCAAAGCTCCAAACCTCGGGCTTAGGTCTGGCCCAACGGCAGGTCAAGTCCGAGTTCGCACAGCACATTCCCACTATGTATTGAAGACATCTTTCGATAATGATATCATCCATTCTGATACTATCAATGGAAAATGTCTTCAACACACGGCGAGAATGTGCCATGGGATGTTGTGTGGCGCAGATTTAAACTACTTTATCAATCCCCAAGCTTATGGTTATTAATATGAAGGAAACAGATGAGATGGGACAGGAAGGCGGAAGGAAAATGTGCTCAGAAGCGTTGGATCGGGCTTGACATGTTGGTGGAAATATCAAATATTCATCCCCTCTTTATCTGTTGGTATGTATGGTAAGACCGTAAGAGATGAGCGGTTGCAAAGGAGAAGAAGGTAGGGAGGGGAGGAGAAGAGAAATAAAAGGGGAAGAGGGGATGAGAGAGAAAGGAGCAATGTTGGATATCTCCCTGATTCTCTTTTGAAAGAGAAGTGATCAGAGAAAGAGGTGAGATTTTTAAGTGACATTCATCTATTAATTTTTTTTTAGAATTACTTAAATTGAAAGAGCCCGGATATTTTGGTTTTATTAATAATTAATAAAAATAATTATTTTTTAAGGAAAATTTCAGATTAATAATCTGTAGTGTCAAGTTAATATCCCAACTTCAAATCGTGCCACCTAAACTTTCAATTACCCGATTGGCCAACTTATCCCGTGAAGCAAATGAGCCCTTAATGTCAGTGGTATTGCGCCATTTTTTAGTTGGCTGGCGGTTGTACATCTTGTACAGATGTTTTGGTGTTGTTCTCGGGCTCGGGCTGCTTGCCAATTTTTGTGGGTCGGGGCCCCATTGTATTCCTTTCTTCTTTCCTTTTCTAATAAATTTTTATTTTTATTTTTATTTTAACATAAATAAAAACTTATTGTATTGTTTTATTATATCAAATTTCAAGAAAATAAAAGCTAATATGACATTCCATATAGATATTAAGGGAGCAAATCATTATTAAGGTTGCATTTATATGTGATGTAAATGATCAATAACCAGTTTTGTATGCATTTGGAAAGAGGGTGTAATTATCATCCATGTAAAACTATATTTGGATTCAGTTTTGCATGCATTTGAAGGGAGTATAATTTATCAACTCTAAAGTTTTACATGGATGATAATCCACTTAAAAATTACATAGATTATTTTATAGACGTAAAACTTGACACCCATCAGCAACTGTCAATTTCTGCTTCAGTGTAAACGCAACCTAAAAACTAATTTATACATCAGTAACTTTGATTTTCCTTTTCTGAAAAGTAAGTATATTGCCTTATAAGAAATTATAATTAATATATGTTTACTAACTTTGATTTTATGTAAAAGGTAGGCAGAGAATCAATCTATCCAAGTTTGAAGGTAGTGGTGAGCCTAGGTCCTGAAGTAGAAGGCTTCTCTGTCTAATGCTATAATAATCAATATTGGAGTCGGAGATGGCAGAAATCTGGAGCTCTCTTTCAAGCAACCTTGCTGATGAAGATTGGATAATAACAATAAAAGAGGAGCAAGAAGCCGCTCGTACAGTCAAGCCCTGGATACCACTTGTTCCTGAAAACATGAGAAAGGAACCAGTAGTAGCTGACAACAAAACCAGTGCTTATGATCCCGAGGTGGTTACCATCGGTCCTTATCACCATGGGAAGAAGGAAGCCTATAATCCAATGCAGGAACACAAGAAAAAGATAGTTCCCATGTTTGTTTCTGAAGGTGGTAAAAATGTAAAGATAGAAGACTTGCTCAGTAAGGTTGGAGAGATATCACCTAACGCAAGGAACTACTACAATATGGATTCAATAAACAACATTGACGACCAAGTCTTCAGACGAATGATGTTCCTGGATGGTTGCTTTGTTGCATATTTCATTTACTGCATGACCAAAGGAAAATCCAAGAATTTGAACATGGAAAATAAGACTATAATTTCTGTGGCAAGAGATTTGTTCTTGTTGGAGAACCAACTCCCATATCCAGTCCTCAAGGTGTTGATGGAATCCGTTTTCCCACCACCAGAGAAGAAATGGAGGGAAATGATTGACAAGTTTGTTGTCATGCAAGTCATTGGCGTAAACTTTTTAGATACACCTCAGGGAAAAGGTGCAGCTTATCTTAATCGATTTTTTGGAAAGTCTGGATACTTTGAACCACATACTTCTCACAATGAAAGCGACGAACCTCATCACCTCCTCGACCTCCTTCGAACCAAACTCGTCGTCGAAAGAGAAAATCAAATCATACGCGGACCTCAATCAATAGAAGCTAACCGTCAGCCGCAGGAAATCGATCATCCGATGACGGAGAGCTCTCAACAAAGAAGCGATGAACCAGACGTGTCTCAAGTGGGAAGTGAGGAAAACAATAGTTATGATGATGGAAAGGGCTTTAGATTCGAGGACTGTATATGTTGTTGCATTTTGTTGATATGCATTGTCCCACTCTTAATATATTATTTCTACGATATGAGGGAAAAAAGGCTGTTCTTGTCTCACTCACACCAGTTTCGTACTGCCAGGGAGCTTAAAGCAGTGGGAATTTCATTCAAGATTAGTAATTCATTAAGCTTCAGGAGCGTTAAATTCAAACCTGGCATCATCTTCGGAGTTCTTAAACTTCCTCGAATACTCATTGATCACACAGCTGAGGTCAGGTTTCTGAACTTGATAGCCTATGAAAGAAGCTGTTTTGATCTTGATGATTTCATGATAGCATCCTACATCTGTTTCTTGGATTGGTTGATTGATCATGCCAACGACGTTAAAGAACTGAGGTCAGATCACGTACTCATCAACAATCTTGGTAGCGACGAAGAAGCGGCCCATCTCATCAATCGACTGGGAAGGGATTTGATGGATCCCGACGTATATGATGAGGACAAGGAAAACATTCAGAAGTTCTGCAGAAAAAAGCGGAGGACATGGTTTGCTGAAATGCAGTTCAAACATTGCAGTAGCCCTTGGACCATTATTGCTCTCATTGCTGCATCTATGGCACTCTTCTTCTCTGCCGTTCAGGCATACTTCACCGTTTATCCTCGCAGTTAACACTTAAGATGGACCCACTATGGAGATTAAGAATGACAATTGAAGGTTGCAGGTCTTTGATTTGATCGAGAGGATTGATGGCGAGGCTGTTGGTAATCATGCATGTATCTTTTTGCTCATTCCAACGCTGTATCTTTTTCCTCTCCTCCCAGTTGTTTAAAAGAGTTATTTGTTGTTCTAATAATTCGGGATGTTCTCCGCCCCATCTTCTTGATTAATAATAATAAAAAAAAAGGTTTATCTGAAAGTTAAAGCATTTCTTTTGGTTGTTGTATGTTTATGTAGGAACAAGCTATAGCTGTGTGCAAAAGAGAAATCCTGCACTAGGCATACAAGCTAGGGAGTTCTTTTAAGAGGGAAACAAAGCCCAAAACATTTTAGCAAGGAGTAGTTTGTAAATAAAAAGAGAAATAAAGATTTTAGTAAGTTCGCGGTAAAAGAATTTATACAAGTGTAGGATTTAAGAGGATTAATAGTATGTGAGAATTGCTAAGGTGAACTAAGGTTATGTTTGCTTTGAAGGAAATGATAGGGAAAGGAAGGGAAAGGCAGGAAACCCTATACAAAGGAAGGAATTAAGGTTATGTTTGTAACCCTACTTTTTTTCTTCAAACCAAACACAACCTAATTGTTAGTTGTTAAAAGAGATCATACGGAAAGTGAAGAAATTTTATGTACATAGGATGACCCAATAGTCCCTCTGAAATAGGATGCGTGGAATCAAACCCTCATACCCATTCAGCTTGGGAATCATCTAGGCAATCAGTTCCGTTTTACCCCAAACCCGGTCCTTGGCCAAATACTATTGAATCAGTCAACGACCTGTTTGTTCAATGGTTTTTGGCTGTTTTTTATTTTTTATTTTTAATTTTTTTGTTGTTAGAATGAGCCATCCGTTCGAACTGGACGGTCGAACTGTCAACCCAAAAATCTATGGCCTGAATGATTCCGTCCAGGTCGTTTTTAAAACCATGTCCTATTGTCAAAAACCACAAAGGTACTTTAAGCCATTTATAAACGGAAGAGGTACATACTTCAAATATTTATAAAATATCTTATGGTTCTTTTAAGTATTTTGACCCTTGAATTAAACTCCTTGGTTGTGTTTGTTTGCAATGCTTTTGCACCTGATTTAATTTTGCATCCAATTATTTATAACCATGATTTACTTTCTTGCTTGATACAAAATTAATACTTTTTATCTTATTTGCACTCATTGGCAGTACAAATTTTACATCCTAAAACCTTATGCAAAATTTATCCTTTTTAATAAAAACAAGAAATCAATAAAAAGAGCTAGACACAGCAGGGGTACAACAAGCTGACATCCAAGCTTGTTGTACAATTAAAAACATTTTGTCCAAATTTGCCAAAGCCTCGGGCCAGGCCCCTAACTTTGACAAGCCAACTTTACTCTTCTCAAAAAATATTCACCCAAAACATAAGAAAATCATGGCTAAAATCCTTAGGATCCCCTTACAGGCAAAAAGGAGAACTACTTGGGTGCTCCTGTATTTAGCAACAAATATAACAAGGAAACCTTCAAATTTTTGGTGAGAAGATGGAGAGTAAGCTGGCAGGTTGAAAAAGAAACTGTCTCTCCCTTGCTAGTAAAATTACTCTCATAAAGGCTTCTAATAACATGATTCCTCAATATATTATGAGATCATTTAAAGTCTCGAAAAAGCAAAGGGATTTCTTATGTACTAATAGTAAAGAGAAGAAACCCCTCCACCTCATCAATTGGGGCCGGGTCTGCACTTTTAAGCTTTGGGGTGGGCTGGGCCTAAAGAATCTAGGTTGGATGAATGAAGCCTGCCTTGCAAAATTAGGATGGAAAGTGCTAAATGAAAAAAATAACTTATAGGTTCAAGTTGTAAATAACAAATATCTATAGAGAGAAAACTTTTGGGAGACTAAGCCAAAAAAGAATCATTCATGGGCTTGGAAATGCACCCTTGATTCCCGTGATTTGATTGAGAGGTATAGGAATGATTATTGGCAAAGGTAATGACACAAAATTTTGGTTTGATAAGTGGTCAAATGAGGTTTCCCTTATCAACTTGGTTAATAAAGCATAAATTAATAATTTAGACCTCCATGTTAGTGATGTCATCAATAAGGAGACCATAACTTGGAAGGAGGACTTGATTAAGAACTTAGTGCCTTTAAGTGCGTGGAAAAAATTAAAACTATTTTCATTCCACCTAATGATCATGAGGATAGTCTCTTATGGAGGCCTAACCCAAATGGAAACTTCTCAATCAAATTGGCCTATAATGAGGCCTATTGGATGCATGGTAATCCTACTAGGGTGACAAAGGAAAATAAGGTATGGAGTCTGAAAACTATTCCCAAGATTAAAGTCTTTTTATATCTCTTGCTCAACAACAAACTTCCAAGGTAGCCCTTAGAAAAAGAGGTTTTGATATTGACGGCTGCTGCGATTTTTGTGGTGATGAGGATTCTGTTCATATTCTTTAAAAGTGCCATTTTACTAGACAAATATGGCTTATCATGAGAAACACTATTCCGGCTCCTCCGGAGAACAACAATTCGGTGCTTGAGTGGTGGACTTCTTTGGATGGTAATACTTATTATCCTAAGGTTCCATTTGTAAAAGAAAAAATTGTTGTTTTATTGTGACATATTTAGAAGAATCGAAATAACAAGATTTTCAATAACAAGGCAATTCTTCCTCCCATAATCATTGATAGAGCTAAAAACTCATTTATGGAATCTACTTCAAGTTATGACAGGAATTCAATGATTGAACCTATTAGATAGCTCATCCCTGTCAAGTGGACAAATCCAGAAGTGGACAAAATCAAAATAAACTTTGATGCTTCTTGCATTAACGACCAATGCTCCATTGCTTGTGTAGCCAGAAACCACCTTGGCCAGATTTTGGACTTCAAAGCCTTTAGAATAGGAATTACGACTATTAATCTTGTTGAAGCATGGGCTGCTTGAGAAGCTCACAATCCCACTCAATTTCAACAGAAAATCCATCATCATTGAAGGCGATTTAAAGTTAATTATTGACAGTTTAAAGAACTAAGTGGCCCCACATTGAAGGTTGCAGGTCTTTGGTCGAGAGGATGGACGATCGTGTTGAGTACAATTACACCTATCGGGAAGGAAATCAGGTTGCTCATTGACTTGCTAACTGTGCTCATTCCAGCCTTATTTCTTTTACTTCGTTGCCTTTCTCCTTAAAGATGCAAAATTTATACTTCATCAATTCTCTGGTATAAAATGGAGACATCATTTACTTCTTACCTCATGCCCAAACAACCCATGCATTTACACCTGTGCAAATAAAATTCACATTGCAAACAAACTGAGCCCTTCAATACTTCCCCATCTCAATTGGAATGAGTAGAGCTCCATGCCTGATGCCTACATTAGAAGTGGAAATGAAGCTCCTTCCCAAATAAATGCTCATGGGAAAGTGAGTTAAGAAAATTTTAGATCTAAGCACGATGATGGAAGAGTATAATCATGCCACACAAAAACACAGCGGCTCCACCAAAAGATTCTACGCTATACCAAGGAAACAGGAATCTATCATATAAAGAGAAATGCCCATCTCTATCTGGCCTGGGTATTTTGTATTCCCTCAAATATACTTACAAATAGATTACAATATAAATTACACAAGCATGGTTGTTAATAGCATAGCCGGTGGAAGGTCAGCATGAGCCTTAATATTCTCAGGCTCGGCCACCCTCCCCTCCCCCCAGCCCTCTAGCTCTAAGATATGCTGCCTCCTGTACCATACCCGGTTCCCACCTTCGATGTTGCTCTCTGCTCAGCCCCACCGTCTTCCTTCTCTTTGAACTCGTTCACCACGTCAAATTCAAAGCCAACACCATTCCCCCCGTACAAGTCTCCATCCCATTGACCAATGAAGTCAGATTTCTTCTCCGTACTGGGTGGAGGTGGAACCAATACAGAAGAGGCAGGATCTGATGACCCATCGTCCACCCTCTGCTTCTTCAGTGGGGACATGGGTCCCTCCACTGCAGCAGCAGTTACGGAAGTAGACTGCTTTTGCTTTTCGTCAGCCAATGGCAGTGGCTCTGAGGCTTTGAGTGCTCCACCTAGCTTTTGCTGTTCTTCGATTATCTTCTGCAAGTACCTCCCCTGAGCTTCAATTCTCAGTTGTAACTGCCTTTGCACCTACGATTGGGAGACATGAAATCAAGGGGCTACATCAAGGAAACTGACTTATAATGCCCACTGGGAAGGAGTTCCATGGTTTTTCAACAAGGTAAAGATTCGATTAATTTCAGTTGTATTTCATGTAAAGGCATATCCATATAGTAAATATATGTAGGAACTAGGGCATAACATAATACAATACGGGAAATGTTCGTACCAATTCAAAATTTAAGAATAAGTATGGTGGAAAAATCAGTCAAATAAGTCAAAAGATAGGTAAAATGTGTATTCATATATAATATATTTTATTTAAATTTTTTGAGTAAAATTATGTAAATATTTGTGTATTTAATATATTAAATTTAAGAATATGCAAATATATAAATAGATTTTTTATTTTTTATATAAAATTAACAAATCCCAGATTTTTGGACCCATATTCTTCAAAATCTGTATCATTCATCTATCATACATTTTTTTCTGAACTATTTACATGTTTTTCCATGTCTTTGAAAAATCGTAATTTGGGATTTTTTTTAATACATAAATATGCAAAATATTTTGAGTTTTAAACAGCAAATTTGCTGACTATGATCCAGAGAATTGTTTTTTGAAAAGGTAAAAGTAAAACTTTGACACGCCATAAAATACTCGGGACTACAAAACATAACCACAAGCAATGGAACCTGAGTCAAACCTCAAGCTGTTCATGGAGACGTTTCTGCACTTCCATCTGCATCCTCAATGCTTCATTGATTTGCACCCCCCTGAAGAATGGAATTATGTGATGAACATTAAATGAGCTATAAATTTTTTTTACAAGCACTATCAGGTTATAAATGTTGATTTTACTTTTCTACATTAATTCAAATGGGATCATGTGAGAGAACAAAGATACTCACGGGGCAGAATCCATGCTGGATAGGCTATCACCAGAATCTTTCTTCTCATCTTTGGAACCTGAAGGCAAAATGTGTTTCATCAAACAATAAGTTTGATATCTTCAGAAAGTACAGTCAAAAGTGGCTTCTTCAAATTCAGTAATTCTAGCAAGGGAGTAGATGGATTAGGTCTTTACCATCAGCTGGTGACTCTGGAAGGTACTTAGCAAGACGATATTTCTACATGAAGCAATAAGGATAATAAAGGTGGTAAGTTTTCAGAAAAGCAAATATAATATTCCATTCGATATCAACCTAAAACAAATTGCTGCAAGGATAATGTAACCTGTAAATGACTTTTCACATGATAAATAGTAAGTCCAGGTACACCCATCACCCTTAGAACACCTTTCGGTGTTGCCCCTGAGAACAAAAGAAAAATAAAAAAAAGTAAGCAAAAGTGTATCCTTAAACTCATGATGAAAAATAACCAGATGGAGGTACATGTGATTTACAAAGGATAAGTTAAAATATAAGCATCAATAGAAAACTTGTATCATTGTTCCATCCAATGCAAAAGTTGGGTGGCACAATTGTAATATGAATATGCAAAAGTGAAAGTCAAGGGAAATTTTATCAATGAATAAATAAATTTCTATTTTGCTAATAAAAAAAGATCAAAAGGGAAATTAACATTCTTCAATCAAATGTTTCACCTTTCAGGATAATTAAGTGATGGGCGAATCAAGCAGTTCTAGGATTTGACCTAAATTTCCAACTATTCATCTGCAGCAAGTATTTCGTTATGGATCCACAACCCCAGGAGAAACTAACACCACCCAAACCCTCATTTTGCTAAATGGTACCCATATCAGATGATGCTATAAGACAAAGAGTCAATATTAAATCAGTGTCATACCATGGAAACTTCACCTCTTTTCCAAGTTTTTTAGAGGAAGTAACTGAAATTTATTAGAAAAAAAAAGAGGCACATATGAAGATGTTACCTATCACCATACAAAACATCTAAAGGAGCACCAAACTTTGCTAATCCATCTGCAACTGAGTTGAGATCCCTTGAAATCCAGAGCAAGTTAGCATTTAAGAGCTCCAAGATATCTCCCACCTCCACAAGAAAATGACTTAGTCCCCACAGACCACCTTCTTTATCTGTTAACCACTTTATAGTATTTGCAGAGTTGCCTTCAATGGTTAGGTTCTAAATTCCAAATTTCTAACTATTAGAATACCTGTAAGAGTAGCCAACACTTCAGCCTTGGTAGAGTCAACAATTCCAATTGGCCCACTATAGGCCCAACAAATACTTCCCCTGCCATCTCTTAAAACTCCTCTAATACCAGCCACTGGGACTGCCTGAAGCGCCGCCAAAGTTTAAAGTCAAATCTCCTTCCCATCAAAAGGGCCTTGGGAAATAGGCAGGGAACAAGGGGAAGAGAACAGGAAGTTGTACACACCTCCACTGAGATAGGGCTCCTGGGCCAGATGGCTTCCCCATTTTTTCTTCCACAAGTGTTGGGAAATAGTAAAGTCAGATCTGATGGTTTTTTTCAGGGACTTCCACTCTTCCATCATTGTCCATAAAGGCCTAAACTCAACCTTTCTTTGTCTCATCCCAAAGAAAGCGGGAGTCTTGGAAGTTAAAGACTTCAGACCAATAAGTCTGATAAGGAGCACTTATAAAATTTTGGCTAAGGTTTTGGCAAGAAGACTAAAAGAAGTCCTAGAAGACCTAATCTCCCCAAATCAATTTGCTTTGGTAAAAGGGAGACAAATTGTGGACAGCATTCTAATCGCAAATGAGTGTGTGGAAGACAGGAAAAATTCTGGGAATCCAGAAGTCCTTGTCAAACTAGATCTGGGAAAGGCTTATGATAAAGCGGATTGGGAGTGTATTTTAGATTGCCTGAAGATGAGAGGCTTTGGCAGAAAATGGATCAGGTGGATCAAAGGATGTATTGGTTCTTCATGGTTTTCAATATTGATAAACGGTGAACCGAGGGGCTACTTCAAGGCCAGCAAGGGTCTCAGACTAGGTTGCCCACTCTCCCCTTTTCTATTCACTCTGGTGATGGACATATTCAATCATCTGTTTAATAAGGCTACTCTTCTTAATTTGGTGAAAGGTTTTGAAGTGGGAAGGGACAGGATTCACGTTTTGCATTTACAGTTTGCTGATGACATAATCTTGTTCCTGGATGCCTCCCTAGTTAACATCACAAACACGAAAAGGATAATTGAATGCTTCGAGCTCATTACTGGCTTAAGGGTTAACTTCTGCAAAAGTAGTATAGTAGCTCTAAACTCAGTGGAAGAAAAGCTTCTAGAAAGCTTTAAATCCTTGTTGGGTTGCAACGTGGAGAATCTTTCTATTTCCTATTTAGGTATGGTATGCCTCTAGGAGGGAATCCAAAATCTGTCAACTTCTAGGAGCCGGTGGTGGAGAAATTGAGAAGAAATTAGTATCTTGGAAGAAATGTTATCTTTCAAAAGGGGGTAGGCTTACCCTTTTAAAGGCCTCATTAGCAAACATGCTAGTCTACTTCTTTTCAGTCTTCCAGATCCCAACCAAAGTAAAAAATCAGTTTGAGAAGCTTCAAAGGAACTTTCTTTGGGAAGGAGGTGGCGAGAAAAGAAGCCACTTAGTCAGTTGGGAACAGGTTTGCAAGCCTAAAGAGGAAGGAGGCTTGGGAAATGGGCACTTAAAAGAAAAAAATTCCTCTCTTGAGAAAATGGCTTTGGAGGTTCTCTAAAGAATCCAATGCTCTTTGGGCAGCTGTCATTTCAAACAAATACGGGTCAAACACAAATGGATGGGATAGAAATCTCCATTTGAATAGGATAAGTCAACAAATCCTTGGAAAGGTATAATCTCCACTCACTCTTTTTTCTTTCCCTTTATAAGATATAAAGTGGGTAATGGATCTAAAATAAAATTCTGGAAAGACCTCTGGCGAGGAGAAACTACCCTTGCAGCCTCATTCCCCAGACTTTTTAACCTCACCCTGAAACAAGAAGCCACTATTTCTTCTTGCCTTCCAGACCAAACTGCTGAGAACACCCTAAACATTTGCCTCAGAAGACCTCCAAGGGACCCGGAGATTTCTGAACTAATTGCCTTACTTCAGACACTGAAAGAAGCCTACATCTCCCCCTCCTCCCCTAATACCCGAATCTGGACACCCCATCCTACTGGTGAATTTTCTTGTAAGTCTATGTTCAAGGTTCTGATTGCTGGTGAACAACACTCCTCCTTCCCCTTCAAGAAGATCTGGTGCAGCCATATCCCTTCAAGAATCTGCTTCTTTGTATGGGAAGCTTGTCTTCAGAGACTAAACACTTGTGATCTCCTCATGTTTGCATTTTATGTTTCAGTGATGGTGAATCAACAGATCACACTCCTTCACTGTAAGTTCACCCAAAACATTTGGTTTCATTTTTTGAGAATGACAGGATACAGCTGGGTTATATCAGAGTACATTCTGGACTTCTTGCATCAGTGGCAAGGCATAGCCTCAAGTAAAAGGGGTAGAGTTTATTGGCAATCTGTGCTACATGCAGTAATGTGGGGAGTTTGGGATGAAAGAAATAAACGCCTCTTTGACAATAAATTCAGGCCCCTTGAAGAGTTAATTTCAGACATTTCTTACCTTTGCAACATCTGGACTGTCAATTCAGATCTGTTCAAAGGACTCTCAGTCAATGACCTCAATAGAGATGCTCACCCCTTTCTGTTTCTCCCTCACCCTCATCAAATAACCTTGAGACAACCAGATTTTCTCAGTGATGGAGTGGTGACCCTAAACTTTGATGGAAGTGCTTTGGGAAATACTGGGAGACTGAACCACTACTTGGCAGAGGCTTGGGACTCCTTGGACTGTTTAAATGCAAAATTAATTTGGATTCCTAGGGAACTAAATCATATAGCAGATGGCTTAGCAAAATGTGGCGTGTTTTTGGATCATTTGTATACTGACAAGCTTCCTCCTCTATAATCTTCTGGGGTTCTTCCCCTGTTTTGTACATCTTCTCATGTACCATTTATTCCTTCAATGAAATCTGGTTAAATTCCTCTAAAAAATATCATTAACTGAGATGCCTCTTTTTCAAGTTCCAACAGAGAAAAGTTCAATTTCAAATTTGGTGAATGGTGATCACATGCACCTATGTTTTCATGTTGACAAAAGAGGAGAATGTTGGTAATGTATTGGCCTCATAACCACAATTCACACTCAATCGATTGCTAATCAGTTGAAGAGTACAAAAACCTCTGTATGCAACTTCCAACCATATGCATCTCTAAAACCTGGAACCACTCATCATCAGCATCTAAGCAACTAAGCCTTGGTGTCAGCCACATGAATCCTGTTTTGCCATTCCATTCTGTTCCGTGTCCATATCCATTGTTAAATTATGGGCGCTTAAATACTCCTACCCAAGTCCTTTTTGGTCTGCCCCTATCTCTTCTAGCCCCTTCAACTTGTAACAGACACTCTTTCTCTAATAGGTGTTGCAGATGGTCTTCTATGCACATGACCAAACCATCTCAGTCTATATTTTATTTTACCACCAATTGGAGCTACTCCTAGGTTCCTTCATATGACTTCATTTCTAACCCTGCCCTTTCTAGTTTTACCACTCATCCATCTAAGCATTAACATTTCTGCCACACATTTTTTGGACATACTATTTTTTAACTGCCCAACACTCTGCTCCATACAGCATTGTTGGCCTTACAACTGTTTTATAGAACTTTCCTTTTACCCGAAGTGGTATTTGCCTATCACATAAGACTCTGGATGAACCCCTCTGTTTTGCCCCTTCTGCTCCAATTCTATGGACGACATCCTTCCCAATCTCTTTTTTGTTCTGAATTATTGAACTAGGGTAGCAGAAGAGGTAACACTAAGTTATCTCTTGGCGTCCAATCTATACCCTGGCTTGCACTCCTATTGTTATTATTATTATTTTTTTGATAAATGGCTTGGACTCCTATTATTATCAAATTTACATTGCATATTCTGTCTTGATCCTAGTTATTTTAAAACCTGTTGGTTCTAATACAGTTTTCCATAAACCTGATTTTGCATTTAATCCTTGGATGGTTTTATCAATTAATACTGTCTTATCAGGAAACATCAGGCACCATGGGACCTCCTCTTGAACATGTTTGGTCAATTCATTTATGACTAGTAAAAAATTTATATATGGATTTATCCTAAAAAACTTTTGATGTCATAGCCTCAGTTGTGACAACAGGAAAAAGGACACCAAAGAATCCACCCCTTGGCGCCCATCCTGAACATCTTGTTCTTGGTACTGAGTTCAGCCACCAGGTTGGCCAATGTCTTGAACAAAGCAATCTTCTATAGGGTTCTTTCTTCTTAATGCCTCATTCCAAATACTATTGTTCTCAGACTAAAAAGAAGAATTGGGACTAAAAGAATATAGTCCATGCCCTTTTCTTCGTAAAGGAACATCAAACATCTAACTCAACCACCATGTTTCTAACATAAAAATAAAGTTAAGCACAACCAAAGACTGCTGCATACATGGGAAAGGGGCATAGAAGATAAACCCTTAGCAGAGACACACAATGATCAAGATACAATAAAAAGATGATAATAAAAATAATTTTGTTTTTCCATTGAGAGGAATTGCACCAAAAATTTATAGGCTCATTTTGGAAGAGCTGAAGCTTTGGTTCAGCTGCTTTGGAGAAGCCACTAGATGAAGCTTCAACAGAAAGCTGTTTTTTAGCTGAAGGACAGAAAATTTAGGCTTTAGGGTTTTTTCACCAAACATTGCTTATACGTTGTCCAGGTGTGCAATCCCAACTCCTTTGCTTTCAATGGTTAATGTGATGTTAACCATCTTGCTTTCCTGATTCTAGGAGCTGCATTTGTGCCAAGCCTCTCTCTGAGAACCTCCTTTTTTTCTAATGGTGTTCATTCATATCCTTAATACACAGTTTTCAAGGCACCAAGGCGAGGCTAGGCGACAGGGGGGCGCCTTGTCACCTAGTTGCCTAGGTGGGTGCCTAGGCGATAGATTTTTTTAAGTGAAAAATACATATCCTAGGTAGTTCCCTTGGTTCCATAACCATCTTTCCTTAATAACTATCCATAATTTTCATAAGAAAATTATAAACTTCATGTTTATGTCTAGAAAATTAACATATTTATGAGAAGAAAAAGAAGAAAGAAAAGAAAATTCAAAAAAAAGGGGGACTGAACCCCTATTTTTGTTATAGGAAAAGAAGAAAAGAAAAGAAAAGGTGGAGAAAGAAATGTGTAGATTAGACAAAACTTTAAGTTTTTCCCTTATTGGTTCAAATTCTGAAGTCTTTGAGGGTTCAATGCAGCAGTTAGCAATGTTTGTGTTGATTAAACCCTAACAAATAAGAAAATAGTTTATAAACACAAAAAATGAATATTTTTGTTTAATAATGTCTATTTTATAATTATAATCTCAAAAAAGTAACAATATAAAAGTATTTTATAAGACAGTATACAAAACTGCTAGGTGACTGGGCGAGGAGAACCTCCAACGGCGCCTTGTCACCTAGGCATCGCCTTGACAACTATAATAATACAAGACATTTTTAAAAGACAATGAACTATAATTAAAATTACAAAACTAACCTTTTATGTACAAAATAAGAATTTAAGACCTTAAGTCCTTAACATGAGCTTGTTTGGGCTTGCTTCAAGGGCCTTGGTCAGGGGTCTGGTGGTGGATCCCCTGGCCTAGATGCTAGGTTTAAAAAAGAGCAAAATGCACAAATTTTGAAAAAGCACACGTCTGGGTTGATGTGCAAGGCACATCAGGTGCATGCCTTTTGAAAGTGCTGTGCCTGGGGCCTAGGTGAGGCGCAAACTTTAAAATGCACCTTGCCTGTTCACCTAGGTGAACCTAAGGCACGCCTTTAATCATTGCTGTGGACTTCGTAATTTATAACATAGGGAAAATTCATAAAACTAAGGGGAAGATTCGGAATAGAAGAGTTAACTGAAGCAGATCCAGAATTCAAGTTTTAGGGGCCATTTGATAACACCTGAGGCGGCTGAACTGAATGAAATATTGTTTTGTCTTTTAGTGGACAAAATAAATAAATGATAAACTATTTAAGTGTATAGCAATCAACCCAATTTCAGCTTCAACCATTTAAGAGCTCACATCCTCCACAATGACTTATTAAGGGGTGCAATTTGGGTGGCCCCAACCCAATCCCAAACTGACTCAGCCCATAAGTGTTGTTGGGTAGTGAAGTTTAATCACATCAAGGGACTTGATGTTCTCATCCTTCTTTCTTTCTTTGGTAGGAATGGTTTTTTTTATCAGCGAGGTAGGAGTTATTAATTGGCATTTCTTATGTTTTTAAGCTTACGAAGTTGTTGCAGACCTACAAGAATTAACTACTTTCAAGTTTCAATCTCTACGGGAAAGAGTCAGGCACACAATACCAATGAAGCATGGTCCTTCCATTTCCTACTTCCCATAAACATCTTGAAAAATCTTTCTATGCAGAATAAATATATACCTTATCACAAAGGGAAATTAGGGTAGCCTAATATTTATAGGATGAGGCTATAATGAAAGAATCAAAGAATGCATGTCATGAGTTAAAGCTTTATTCAAGTAGTCATGGAGAGGAAAGTAGATAAAGGAGGACACTGATGGGGCACAACTGCATGACCAACATCTATTCAAGGCTGGCCCAACTTGTATGGGCCATACATGTCAAGTTTTGGACCATTTCCTTATTTTTCATGCAAGTTATCATATGCTGATCAAACACTTGAACATGTACACCAACCTGGTTGCTCAACCTTATGTTCTGATGCAGTGTTTAGCCTTTTATGAAGACATTAACACCTCTCCCCCCCCCCAAAAAAAAAAGAAAAGAAAAAGAAGAAAAAAGAAATAGCAATGAAAATTGAAGGCAAAAAGAAAGAAAAAAAACATAAATAAGAACGAAACAAAATAAATAAATAATTACTGAATGTAGAGGAGTCTTGAAGGTTGACATTATATCTCTTTTGCACCAACATGCACCCTAATCCTCTTATTCTCACATTTGGTTACCTTTTCAGATATGCAGAAAATTACAGTTGAAGATGGAGACAAGGGCAATGATAATGATGATGAGTAAAAGGTTACACACATTTAAATGAGCATTATTTACTAGTGCTGTCTAAAGCTCTCAACATCATGAAAGAAACAACTATACTGGTTACCTTCCGACCTAGGCAATTCAGAATATCACATACATTTAAGTATAACGACATTAAGTTCTTGAGAAGTTATTGAAGGTACAAAGGCCCATTAAAACATAAACAATCCCTTAATTAGGAATGCAAGAACAAAATAATTAATTTTATTTCCTTATAACAGCATTAACTGCTGTATTCATTCAAACATCATCAAATTATCTGTGTTGATTTTATGCTACCTGACCTGACCTACCAAAAGGGATAGGTGAAAACATAAACCATGGCTTATACAAGTGAACTTCATTAAAAAAAAAAGAACTAGCATGGCAAAGTAAACCTTGGACCATCTTGAAATATATCCTTGCCTTGGAACAAAGGTAAAAACTCAACAAAGATGCATCTACAGTCATCACAACCTCAATGAACTTAAGCAGGAACTTAGCAGTCATATCCATATCTTGCAGTTCAATAACTTATAGTTTTCCAGCTAATTTGGTAAAAATGTAAAACCTCATAAAAATGGGAAGTGAAAAAGCAATTAGTTCTGGTTGTGACTTGTGATAAAGTGCCTGTTTGGGAGGGCAGGCTGAAGCACTGCAGACTCTGGATTTCCAAGGTGGGCCCCACATGGACAGCCTATAAGCTATGTTTGGTGAAAAATCCAAAAAGCCCAATCGGTCATTAGTGAGTCATTTGAAGGGCTGTCCACTTCAGCCTCTTTGAATAGCTTGTCTGGAGCACTTCAAAGCAGCTGAACAGCTTGGCTGAATCTTCAGCCCAGCCCTCCCAAATGGGCCCAAAATTATAGAAATTCTTTGAAAACCTAAGCTTCAACAAAAGATGGGAGCAGATGGATAAAAATGATGGAACAGGACCCATGTGGCCCATACCAAATGGATTGGGAGTTGGGACAATGTACCAACAAAAAAACTAGTTGGGTGACAACGATTGTGACCATAAATCAATGAAAAATAGCATTCCAGTGCACATTTCTTATTCTAAAAATAAAGAAAGAAGGAAAAGAAAAGATGGACAATATATTTCCATTACTGAATAGAAAATACCCACTGTCTGGTCCACCGAGTTGTGTAATTGCGTCTACAAAGCGGTCATGAAGATCTGAAGTCCACCGCAACCGCTGCTTCCCAGTTCCTCCAGAAGTAGCTGAGTTATTTATTGTTGATCCCCCCAGCACTCCAACATTTGGCAATTGATCAGCACCCTGGGGCTGGGGCTTATGAGGCACTAACGTCATAGTTGAAAATTTCTTCGCATGATACATATTGAACAGACTGCAAGAATTTTGAAGTATCCTCAGAGATTCAAAGTTCGGAAGAAACCTAATAAAATTTTCACCACAGAAAGGCTAATGAAATATGAAACGTAGCAATCTTCTAGAAGCCAAATATAGCAGCGCACTAGTACTGAAAATCCATTTTCACGGGATGAAGCTGAGGTTGACTTAAGCCTCATAAAGCCACACTTGATATCAAAACAAAACTGCCCAATAAATCAGGTACCCGATGAACTGCTCAAGCATACGACAATAAACAGCAATGGGAGGAAGCAAAGGGGGGAGGGAGGACAGAGAGAAACAAAAAAAAAAAAACACCTGAATCAAAACTCTTCATAACCAACAAGCATATGCAGTAAGCTGATGGAAATTTCTGCGAGGAATTCATCAAACAAGCAATTACTTGAAAAAGAAAATTGTGATGGGAGATCCAAATCACCAAATTTTCAAACACAGCTCAAATTCCGTGTAAAATCATTAAGAAGCTTCAAAACAGAAGCTGAAAAGTTGGAATTCAAATCAGAAGAGGATATTCAAACTCCAAAGAAACTCTACCTCCTGAAACTTCAATGCAAAACACCTACAAACAAGCAATTACTTAAAAAGGAAAAACAAAACTCTGATGAAGATCCAAATCACCAAATTTTCTAACACAGCTCAAATTCCATGTTAAATCATCAAGCAGCTTCAAAAGAGAACTTGGAAAGTTGGAATTCACATCAGAAGAGTATATTCAAACTCCAAAGCAACCCTACCTCCTGAAGCTTCAATGCAAACCAAACACCTACAAGTCCCGAGAATTTCCAATCCCCATCAGCTACTTCAAAACCCGCTACCCTTCACGAGAATGTCTACAAAAGCTCATCTTTTTCAACAGAGCCCTCCTGATAGAAGCATTCAAAACCCTAGCGGGTGCATTGAATGCAACACCACAATATAAACGGGAGATCCGAAGCTCGAATTCCAAGTCTCTGACCACTCGAATCTACTTCTAGAAAGACGACACGCCCGAATTAGGAACCGAAGCGTTGAAACTTTGAACGATCTGCACGGAAATAGAAAGAGCACTAGAGCAGGTGAATCACTGCACTTCGCAGCGAAAACGAAGAGAGATCGAGGAGAGATGTAGATGGTTGAAATTTTAATAATTAGGGTTTCATCAGAGAAAAATGGAGGGAAATACTTAGGGTTTTTTTTTCTTTTTTTAGTAATTTTGGAGAGGTCAGGCTGTACAAACTCCAGAGGACTCTCCGATTTCGGAAAGAAAAAATAAAAAGCGAGAGAGATGGGGAAAAAAAGTTAAGTCGTCGAGATAGCGTGCAAAGGACGACGGCCTTTATAGTGACGCTTTCTGATTGTGGGTTAGGGCTTAATACATCTCGGACTAGATTTGGAGGCTTCTGCCTGAAGTAGATTCCTTCGTGCGAGCGCTGAGGTAAGCCATTGGAATGGAATCTCTTGGCTTGTGGGACTGGATGGAGTTTTTTCATCTGACGGTTCAGAAATGGCTTGTAGATAGGGTTGAGGGAACTGGAGCTTAGGTGCCCTTGTGGTTTAGTTTTAACTGTTGAGAGTGATATCATGAGACGTCACCTAATCGCTTTCGATGGAAACCGTCTGATTAGAATCTATAGGCCTATTTGGAAATCTGATGATTTTAGATAGATGGAGTTGTATGCAAGGAAAGTATGAAGACTTGGGTAAAATAATATAGAAGCCCAAATAGATGATGGGGGCCCACCGGTCATCCGCTTCGAGTTGATTAATGGACTTGAGTGAAATAATGGACTCATGGACGTGTCACATGGCGACATCCGACATGCGCTCTGGATTCTCTCTCACTCGAGAACGAGTCGCTGACTCGCTGATGTTTGTTCGCTTCCCTCTTCGTGACTTCAACGAGAAATCAGCAGAACAGAGGGTTTGAATATTTTTGATTGGTTTCGAGTCTTTTGACCATTACAAAGTCGAAAGAAATGAGAAATCGGTGGAGGGTTCCATTCCACAACTTGTTTGGTTAGTACTCGTGCTGGCTAGGCAGTCAAATAAGGCTAAACTGTATTTGATGTCATTGTCACTTCAGGCTCTCTTGGTATTAAGGCAGTGTTTGGCCATTAATGCCGTTGCTATCAATGACACAATAATAGACCAATGCTGAAATTAGTTATACAACATTAGTAACAAATAAAACTAGTTCAGCACGAAGGCCAAACGAAAAAAAAGAGCAATTTTCTAAGAAAATGGTGCAATAGACTCTCATCCATACAGCACCATTTTCTCAAAAAATAGCTATGAAGCAACGACATCGAAGCCAAACACCTGGTAAGAAAAGCAGTAGTATTTCATGTCAAAATGCCAACACTGGCGTTTTGTTTGGTTAACTGTTATTTATGGTGACCAGGTTGAACAGAGTGTTTTGAGCAGTATTATGTTTGGTAATTGGAATTACTAATTATACTTACATCTTATTTGGTAAGTTTATAAAGTACAAATGTTTTATATTGTTTTATACTTCTTTTTATTTATTTATTTTGGGTTATTTGAAATTTATTTTTGTGGAAACATCAAAGCGGTGTTTCTATTATTGTATTTCCATTTCCTTTGGCTCATGCCTAATGGCGTTTAATGACACCGATGTGTAATAAAATACAATAAACAATGTTGTATTATAATTCATGTCTACAATATTTTTTTGCCCAATTTCCAAAGTAAAAACGCAATGGATATGCAAGGTATCCATACCAAACACCCACAAAATGAAATGCATGTTTATATTCAATGTGACACTAGCCTACTATAATATTCTCTCATCCAATAGTCAAATTTAAAAGTAAATGATGATTGGTCCATTATTACACATAAATTAATATCTAGATGCAGTTTAATGATTCTAATGGTCCTAAAAACACGCAACCCCCTCTCAATGGTGTCTGTGTATGTGTATATATATAGTGGTGTATTCATTGGATTGTTTCTTCAAATGTGCATCTCGTTGAGAAATCTCCAATACCCCATGATTTATATTTCTTGTAGAAATGCTTTATGACTATTTTTAACTCAAAATGATTCCAATCAAACATATAAATAGGGATGGCAATGGATCGGTTACCGGTGAAAAATTGCCCTTCTCATTCTCAAACCTGTTTAATTTTTTGTCCTAATTTCTCAAACTTATCCCATCCCCAATCTGTTAACCATGTCACGACCCATCTTGCATGATTATCATTTAATCAAGTTAAACCCACCACAACCCATTTCACCTAATTATCATTTAATTGGATAGATGAATTTAAAATAAAAAACTTCATGTTCAATGTTTATCAAGCAACTATAACATTTGAACCAATTGAGTGGTGGCTTAGTTATTCAAGTCCCTCTACTTGCATTAAAATACCAACAACAAAAAAATCTACAGCATTTGTATTACACAAAAATTTTATCCTAATGTCAAAACCGAAACACTAAATAATAAAAAGCTTTTGTTAAGATCAAACTGGATTGGATAAAAAAAAATCGCATGAAATAGCCATCATTACATTTAAATTCATAATGTCCAAGTGGTACCAATGGCAACGTTTCAACTAGAAACAGCCACGGTAGCAAAACATCACTTAATTGTCTGTTTGGCATTGATGCCGTTGTTCCAGGAAACGCTTGTTTAATTGGAATCGTTTTTCCATAAAAAACAGTGCTCCAAGCTACTGCCAACGAGGACGTGATGCGAACTTCCTATAATGGGTACCAGTACTGAAAATAGACATGGAGCACTGATACCAAATAGAAAGCGTCACTGTTGCTGTAGAAAATGTCCTATGTTTCAAACAAAAAAATACATAATTCTCAGAAAATAATACTTTCAACCCACACATCAGCATCAATGTCAAACATATACTAAATTAATCGATATCAAACATATACTAAATTAATCAGCTGCAATGTCTTAACTGGGACCCATTTCCTTGTGGACCCTAAGATTTCTAATCCATTATTACACATCTAAAAACGTATAGTTCCGATGGTTGATGATTTGAGAAACTTTATTTGTTAACAACTTATCAAAATTAATTTAACATTTCATATTAAGAAGTTAATAGCCCATATGGGAGGGATTCTGCATTTATCGAACTCTATTGACTGAATTGCTTTCAAAAAGCTACTGAGATAACTTCACTAAAAGTTGATTTTACAGCTTTTGTATTGCCTATTTTTGGCATTTTTTGATTTTTATAAGTACCACTTTATGGCCATCTAGATTCTCAGCTCATGTAAGCTGTTGCCTAAAAGCCCTCCTCCCAAGTGTTTACCCTGAATCAGAAAACTTTTAGATTGAAGGACCGCATTGTTAATAAAAAAGAGTGTGCATAGTTTGGCATATGTGGATATGGTTTACGTGGGTCCATGACTACAGCATGGGCCCACTAATCGGCCTTGGGCCCTTGGCCTTGCCTAAATAAATAGTGTCAGGAAGACACAAACTTTTCTTTTGTCTTTGGAATCTCTTAGAATATCTGAAGAATGCATGAAGCATCGTCCTTTCTTTTGGCATTCTTTGGTTGTTAGGGGTATCAATTGGATTGGATGCCGATCCAGTCTAATGTGAGTTTATTACAAATGGACCAGGTCTAATTTATTCTAATGAATATTTTGGACCGGTCCTATTCAATATCTGGACCATTTAATCTGTTTGAATTTGTTTGAATTTAGATTAATTCTAACTCAAAGTCCCAAACCTTGTCCATTGACACCTATAATCCTATCTTCTATCAGTGAATCATATATTGGCTTAATCCAACTTGATCCAATATAAATTTATTATGGATAGACCAGGTCCAATCCAATCCAATAAATATTTTGGATCATAAATTCTAGGTTGGTCCAATTTAATATGTCTTGTTGGTCCATCCAATCCATCCAAATTGATTTTGGTTTGGATGAGTTTCAATCCAAAACCAGTCCATTGACACCCCTAATTGTTACCATCTTTGAACATGCATACATACATAGGTTTTTTCTTATATTATGTATAATATCTTATATTTTTATAATTTAAAACACCTATTTACATGGGGTCAGGCCATAGCCCTTATCATACATGCTAAGCTTGTCCCATGATCACCCTAACCCCGTTCCACTTTTCCTCTAAGGCTATGTTTGGTTTGAAGGAAAAGGTAGGGAAAGGAAGGGAAACCTATACAAAGTTTGTAAAGATTTTCCTACATTTTCCTTCCTTTCCCTACATTTTCCTTCAAACCAAACACAGCCTAAATTGTGCCATCTTCTAACTTCAAGTAGAAAGTTAACTCATGTTTTTTAATGACAAATAAAATCTAATTTTAATTTCCTTAATTAAATAGAAACCCATCATCAGAGGGTCATATTCTTTTAGATAAGGGAAAATTATAAAATTCTCCCTTGTGTTTTGACTCTCAACTGACATCTTAAAAAATGTGTAAATATATCCCTTTCATTAATTTCCCAGAGGCTCCATTTGGAAAGAGTACAAATACAAATGTGTACAGTGTAAATACAAAATACAAGGTTTTACACTCTGGCTCAGTTTGGAAAGAATACAAATACAAATATGTATTGCAAACTGAGCCATGTAGTGCATTTTTTTTTAAGATATCAAATTTATCAAAAACATCCTTTATTCATATGTACATTTTCCCTATAAAAAATGTGAAACGAATTGATATCATTTTTCTCTTCTCCAATTTTTAAGACAAAGGAGAATGGCCTCGTCTCTTGTATTCTTCGTATCTTTCTCAACAAAGATCTCTATTTATGTTCTGAGATTTTCCACGAGTTTAAAAATGTACATCCAGACAAAGTTGGTCAAGTGTAAATATAGTATTTTAAAAAAAATAATGCATTATATTAGTGTTTTCCATCTGAAAATCAAGGGTAAATTTGGTGTTTTAAAAAATTAATCCCTTATATTAGTGTTTTCTATCTGAAAAAAAAATAATAATGGAAGAGATGCATTTGCACTTTTTTTAAATATCATGGGAGGTTTCATGGTCAAAATATAGGAAATCTTTATGGATTGTCAAAAAAAAAAAAAGAACCCAAAGTAGGTTTTAATACTTTTTTGCTTTGGATAAAGTGGATTGTTTAATTACAAAATTAATCCGAGGAAAATCTAAGAAAGAGTTTTGACCAATCCAAAATCTTGGACCTAAGGCCTAAGCGTCAAACCCAATCTAGTCAATCTGATCCCAACTCGAAACTGAAATTTGATACACTTGGAATTGGCCCAGGCTTAGGCTATAGGCTCGGGTTTGCCAATCGGGTCATGTGGACCTATTAGTCCCAATTTATTAAAAAACACCCTAATTTATATATATATATATATATATATATATATATATATATATATATAAAAGAGAGATGTGCCAGGTTTGGGCTAGATAGAGCTGGACTGAACTCGGACTTCCTTCTAGGGTTTTGGACCTAGGCCCAACTAGGGGGTATTTGAAAACATGGGTGATTTTGTTTTCAATATATTTTTAGTGATATAGAAGATTTAATGAATGATATGATAATAATGCAAACTACTTTTCTATTTTCTTGGGAGTTACAATTTATAAATATCTATAGAATTCACACGTGTTATATTATTAAAAATTAAACATTTTTGTTAATAATGAATCAAACAATCTAGATTGAGTGTGTTTCCTCGATGTTCTAGAAGTATAATACCAATCAGTTTCAATGGCTTGCATTAAAAATATCAGTGTAGGACTCTTCAAAGCAAGTTTTTAAAAACTAACCCGGAAATGGAACTGTTTTGGCTACTGGTTTCTGGTTTCTTGGTTCCCCACTCAAAATCCAGAAAAAAAAAAAGTGTGTTTCTTCGATGTTCTAGAAGTATAATACCAATCAGTTCCAATGGCTTGCATTAAAAATATCAGTGTAGGACTCTTCAAAGCAAGCTATTAAAAACTAACCCGGAAATGGAACTGTTCTAGCTACTGGTTTCTAGGTTAGCGGTTCGATCGTTCGGGTGGTTTGCATTAGGGCAAACTAGCAGGTAGTTATATATGCTTATATATGAGAAAAGAGAAGTGGAGAAGATAGTTTTTGTCAGCTGAGAAAGAAGAAAAGAAGGAAAGAAAGGAAGGAAAAAGGGGAGAAAGAAAAGGATGGAAAGAAAGAGGGAAAGAGGGAAAGAGGTAAAGAGGGAAAGAAGGAAGAAGAAGAAAGAGGAGGAGAATCATTTGATGTTCACCGGTGACAGCAATACTAACGCGGATCATAGATTTGAGATCTGAGATACGAGTTCTTAGATCTCAGATCTGAGGTCGATTTTTTCATTTTTTTCTAATGAAACTTTTTCTCATCTCTGCATCTTCTTCTTCTTCTCTTTGTATATCAGATCTCAAACTCAAAGAGTAAGAGTTTCTCCTGTGAACCACTGTCCGAGTCAAATAAATCGATGGTTCGACCACCCAGGTCAGCGGTTTTTTGACAAAGTCAACGATTTTTGACCCAAAGACGGGTTAGGGGTGAAATGGAATCGGTTGCTTGAATGGTTTTCGGGCCGAACGGTCTGACCGTCCGGATCAACAATGGTTCAAAAACTTGCTTCAAAGTGTAAACTTGGCATCTCTAAATATTTTGTCAATGTAAAGTAGAAAGGATCTAATCAACTTAATGGTTTAATGGTTTGGCTCTTTATATTAGATACCTCTAGAGGCTTAAAATAACCAATTATCATGAATCATGACTTGGGGGCCGGCTGATTTTTCTGAACTGAAAAGCTTAATAATAATAACAATATATTCATAAAAAAAATAATAACAACAATAAGTCGTTCACTTCAATAACTTGTTATCAAATGGCCCCTTAGTCTAGTGAAATTGGGAAAACATTACACAAATTCTTGGTAAAAGTCTTACGTTTTAAGGAATAAAATAAACCGTTATTTTAAATAATACTAGTAAAAGGCAAATGCATTGCATGTGATGTATTCAAAATTAAAATAAGGGAAAATTCTCGATTAGTACCTGTACTTTGGGCCTATTACCACTTTGGTCCCCAAACTTTAAAATGCGATAACCCAGTACCCAAACTTTCAAAACATAATAATACTGTTGTTAACTAGCTGTTAAGTGGCATTTGAAAAAGACATAAGTGCCCTTTGAGTGTCATCTAATTTTCTTTATCAACCATTCAAATATTGACAAAAAATTAACAGCCCCAAATCCTTGCATTTTCCATTCAAGAAAGTTGGAGTAAAGTTTGAGTGAGCATTCTTGAATAGAAGAGACAAGGATTTGGGGCTGTTAATTTTTTGTCAATGTTTAGATGGTTGATAAAGAAAATTAGATGACACTTGAAGGGCACTTATGTCTTTTTCAAATGCCACTTAATAGCTGGTTAACAACAGGTACTGGATTGTCACGTTTTGAAAATTTGGGTACTGAATTGTCACATTTTAAAGTTTGGGAACCAAAGTGGCAGTAGGCCCAAAATATAGGGTACTAATTGGGAATTCTCCCTAAAAATAATAACACAATGGTTTGAAGAATGGAAAAATTGGATTGTTGAAGGATAATATTTTATGTCTTGTTTACTAGCTTTTACATTAATTTGTTTGTAGTCCTTGTTTCTAAGGCTCAGTTTGGAATGAGTACAAATGCAAATATATAGAGTGCAAAGCCTCATATTTTGTATTATTTTGTATGTAGTTACACTGTACATATTTGCATTTGTACTCTTTCCAAACTGAGCCTAATAAACTTTAATTCCACCATACATTTGGGGAACAGTGATAGGGGGAATTGATGCCAATAAAGGTATCGGTGTTTAGGTGGGGTGTTGGAAGTTTTTAAATTGTTTTAAGTGTACAGTGGAGTTAAAATTTCTGAGGTGGGTTTCAGTGAGGTCTTTCCTTTAATTTGATTCTAACCAAAATAATTAATACAGCAGAAAAAGCTAATTATGTTGGTTATCTCCATAAAGAAATTAATCAATCTAAGGGAACACATTTTACCAACTTTAGATGCTATACATGCTAGTTTATAATTTTAAATTATACGATATTAACCATCCTGTTCAAATTAAATTACATCAATGCAGTGTGTTTGCTCAGGGTTCTCAAAAACCAAATGAGCCTAATCTATACCTAGAAGATTCATATGTTACCATTCTCAACCAGTTAAGAAATCGGATTTGGTGCTTACAAAATTGTGCTCATATCATTCTCACAGCCCTTTTCAGTCTTGTATTGAGATTGAGAACATCTCCCTATGTATAAAAAGATAGAAGTATGGAGATATTCCCAGTACACGACTGAAAAGGACTGTAGGAACGGTGTGAACACAATTTTGTGAAGACTGAATCTGCTCTCACCACTTAACTGGTGGATGTAGCGGTATATATTCTTCTAGCCTTGAATCACTATAAATAGAAATTTAAGAGGCCGCTATGTCATTTAACCTATTTAGTAGGTAACTTTTTTACAAAAAAAAATGGCATAAAGAACTGAAAATTCAGTCATTTAAAAAAAAGAAAAGTCATTTCATGCCAAAACGAAAATGTAACCACTGGAGATCTATTCCATGGTTGGAATGGTTTGGTTTTCATGTTATTCCATGGTTCCTGGATGCATATCGATTCATTGTCAAATTTGAAAAACTCTCACCCATCCCTAGTTATTGCAACTAATTATCATAACTCTTAGTTGATGAACATAATTAGTACCAAATTAAATTCATATTTATTGCAATGATCTAAATTCTAACCCATAATTAGTGCTAATTCAAATGTACAATTAATGTAAAAAATCAAATTACATGCAGGTGTATAGAGTTAAGCCCAAGTTCCTATGTGAAATGCAAAAACCTTAACACCATACCATACTATATTTGTTTAAATAACACAAGTTTTTCACTTTTAACCTTTAATCCAATTTTACAATTTTATAAACTTTGACATTAGTATTTTTAAGTATTAATAAAATTTATGTTCTTTTATCTTTAATACTTGGGTCTCCGTCCGTTACCAAATATTCCCTAATAGTATCTTTGTAGTTTACAGTTCATATAAATTGTTATGTTAACCTTTTTATCGTTATTTTAACCTTAGATTTAGTATCATTTACGTATCTGGGATTTATGAAAGTTTCCTTAATGTATTATGGTATTTATGAAAGTGCATTCAGATTTTTCTACCATATCCATGTGTATTCAAAACATATTATAATATATACCCTAAAATTGCTTTGAAGGAAACATGTAAATCCCATAAATGCACCAATAACATTAAAACTATGGCTTAAATGATTAAAAATAAAGATACATAATAAACACATTTTAGTAATTATGTGAAATGTGAACTGTGAAGAACTAAGAATTTGAAGATAAATGAACACAAATTTTATTAAAACTTAAAAGCTGATTGCAAAGTTCATAAAATTGGATTAAAGAAAAAGCATTGAAACCTACATTGTATTAGCAAATGATATAGCGTGGTATAATGATAATGTTCTTGCATTTATGATTGAACACAACACTAATTCCGAATTACCAAAAAAGAACACTAATTCTGTGTTTGAATTACAATTTATTATAGGGTAAAATTTAGAATATTGCAACAAATATAATGAGATAGCACTAATTATGGTTTTGAAAGAGTTGCAATAATGGGGATACAACAAAACTGTTTTACCCCAGGACCGTTATTTCGTCAAAAACTGTTGATTTGGTCAGCAAACCACTGACCTAGGCAGTCAAACCATTTGAACCGTCCAATGATTTTGCCTGTTTCTTATTTTTTAAATTTTTTTATCAAAATAGGCCATCCATTCAGTTCAAACGGTCAGACCGTTCGACCCGAGAACCAGACCCCTGACTGGTTCATTATCCGATTTGATTTTAAAAACCTTGAATAGAACTAAGGGTCCATTTGATTCATAATTGAAATCAAAATCCCTAGATATAGGAGTCAGAATAGTCTATTCCCCCACCTTTTTTTGTTCATATGGGAATTGACTGGAATGAGATTATTTTTTCCCAAGGGAGGGAGGGAATGGCCATTCCCCCAATGAAAGAATACCATTCCATTAGAAATGGGAATCAGATTCTAATTCTACTCAACCAAACAGCTCGATATTCTAATTCTGACTCTAGATCCCTATTCCCACGAACCAATCAGACTCTAACTAGAAAAAATAATAAGTAGGGCTAACAGGCTAGACGAGAAAATTCTAAATTTAAGAGGAAGCATTACCAAAAAAATAAAAATAAAAATAAAAATACAGCCGATAGAGACCAGCACCGAGTAAAATGGTACCAAAACTGGATCACCCCAGATGTGCCATGTGTTGATCACTCAAGAGGCTGGGATACAATATGGAGATGGACTATTCCAAGGACCAAAGCGTGCTTAAGGCTCGCTCAGTTTGGAAGAATTACACATACAAATTTGTAGAGTGCAAAACCTTATATTTTGTAATATTTATGTATTTGTAAAGTACATATTTGTATTTGTAGTTTTGTACTCCTTCCAAACTGGGCCATGACGCAGGATCATCAAAGGTACTCAAGGCTCAGTTTGGAAGGAGTAATCCAAATATGTACAGTGCAAATAGATACAAAATAATAAAAAATACAAGATTTTGCACTCTACATATTTGTGTTTCTACTCCTTCCAAACTTAGCCTAAAAAGCATATTTGTACGTATCACCAGTTCCATTGGTGCAAACCAATCAGAAACAAATAACTGAACTTGGCCAATGGATATAAAGACAATATATAACCATTATCACAAAAAATCACCTTGAATACATGAAGCAGGAGAGAGAAGGAAAATTGCAACTGCCACAGAAAACTATATACAAAGAAAGGATAATCTTAGCTTCCTTCAAGTAGCATGAGCATGAGAAAACTGAACTATCTTGAAAACTTGGCGGCTACGTGCTCAGCAATTGCCAGGCTTGAAGTTAGACCAGGTGACTCTATTCCAAACAAGTTTACAAGACCTGGTATGCCATGGATCTCTTCACCCTGCAAAAGTGTTTCTTTTTTCTGAGAAAAATAATATGAAAGGGAAAACAATTTCAACACATATGTATATCTGGATTTGGAACAAAATAGAAAAGGAGGAGCATCAAAAACAGTTTTAAGTCATTGTTTTCTTTCTTGATCACTTGTTACCAAATGCAATACTTTAAAAGTGCTTTGGGTGACAGTGCAAAATCACTAAGAAAAGTAATCCAAGAAACCACCTTAACAACCAGATTCTTCATGTATATTTTTTTGTTTAATATGAAATTTGAAATCAAATTACATAATTTAGGAAAATTACTGATGACAAGTGTGTTGAACGGCTTGCCAGTTGGCTCCATTCACTTTAACAAAATACACCTTTCATATAATTTAAACTGGAGGACAGTGGTCTAAATAAAGTCACATGTGCACATGGACAAACACAAGATATATGATATAAAGTCAAATATATCCATTGAAACAGGCAATATATCCTTTAAGTTGTCTCTGTGGTCTTATTGTCAATCATATCAGAAAGAAGAATGCCCAAGTAATCAAAGTCAAAGAACAAATTTAAGGACCCTAGATGCCCCCCTGAAGACTACAAACCATAACCTAAATGAAGTAAATGGTTGAATCTAGTAACATTTCAAACAAATTTGGCTGAACTAGTACCATACAACCATCTACTAAGTGATGTTGGTTTCATTAGTGACATGACATACTGCGACAGATCTCTGTTAACTGTTTTATGGTTGTAACTAATGGTATTTGCCTAAACATTTTTATGGTTGTAGTGAATATAAATACTGAGACGAATAGAAGCAAGATTACAATGATAAATATAAATAAATGCATTTTACAAACTTAGAAGTAGCTTCAATTGGTGCAGGGAAATGGAAAGTTGACTAAGACAGTTTAGTCAATTGTCTTGAGTACCAATTATTGCACCCGAGAGAATATATCAAAGCTAAATGATATGCACCATTTTGTTATCAGAAACTTAATTGTGCCTGGAAAATTTCCTCATTTCACTGTATTCAAGCTCTCTGCTCTCATAAGAAAGAAAGAGCAAAGAGAAGGATCCTGGATCAGCTTCAGCATGTTACCTCGTGAATGGTTGATCAATTAATTTCCTGGATATTTATTTAGAATTTTGTCGCAAGGAACAGGATGGATGGATGCTTAGCGGGAAATCTGGTGAAGGTAAAAGTAGATGAAAGTATCTAGTGCTTTTAGTTCTGGTGAGTCCGCATGTATATATTGTGTATCAGTGTAATACTGTCTGTTATGCACCAAAGGTGCACAGTCAGTCACCATATAGAATAAAACTGGGAAAACACACTGGTTCCTTGATCCAAATCAGTAAAAGGATATTCATTAGAGTTGTTTAGGTAATACTAACAAATGATAGCAATACAATACACCAATACACACTCCAGTTTCCCGTGAGGTAGACATTAATAATTACACTTCTAATTTTCAATCTACAGTTGTCAACTTAGGGCCTAACGACCTTCTTATTAATATCAGTTTGAATTCTAGTATTCTACCTTCACTTGTGCTTACTATGTTTCAAATGCTTTCTTTTGAACTTTTCCTTATTCCCTTTTTCCAGATCCATGACACAACTACCATTTCCTTTTTGAGGTCAGATACTTTCATTTACCCTCAGTGTAAATGGAACTTCACTGCTAGTCTGCTACCCAATTTGATATTTCATTATTCACTATGAAGTTCTGATCTGATTCTGAGGGTACCAATGGAATGTGATCCTTCTCCTAACCATAAAAGGTAAAGGATGATACAGGTACAATAAAAGCTTTCTGTTTTACTAATTTTATGATTTTAAAAATATGATGCAGCATTCAAGTACTTACTGTTGTTGGACAGAGTCCTCAAAACTCTTCATTTTTCTTCACTATGAGAAATGAATCTTATGATCCTATGTAATGAAATCAAATCCGGATCTAGGTACATATGGTCAAAATATGACATATTGATAGCCCTAATGTAAGTTATTATTTACATGACCTGCACAAAGGAAAAGGTTCCAAATTTGTGATGTGTATTGTACTTTGAGCTAGATATCTCCCACACCAAATTTGACTCATTTCATGACCATAACCATCTAATCAAAGAAATTCTCCCGACATTATCCATATGCATTGTGGCCATTTCATGTAATTTGATTAAGGTCATATATGACCATAATTACCAAGGTGTGTTTTGTCTTGGATCAACTTTGTTTCTTCCACTGGCACAATAATATCTATTTAGCCAGAAATGGTCCATATAAATAATGCTTAGAAACTAGAACCCCAGAGGGAAAAAAAGTTACTTATCTAAAACAAAAAAAAGAACAAAAAAAAACTGATTTAAAGGTAAAAAGGGACTCTGCAAGAGAACCTGTACAACAAAATCAACAGGAGGTTGTCTAGGACCAGAGAGCTTTGGTCGAATTCCTGCATATCCTGGCTCTAAAGATCCATCCTTAAGGTTAGGATAATATCTCCTTATTTTTGGATAAAAACTCTCAACACGATCAGCATGAACGGAATAATCAAACCTGGAAAAAGAAAAACAGATAGATTTGCAAAAACTAGGTCAGTTTCAATTGGATATACATAATGGTGAAAATATTTTAATCATCTTTTGCAAGCAAAAAAGAGAAAAAGAAGAAGGAAACACCAAGATGAAGTTTCAACTTTACTGTTTATTTTTATGTGAAAGAAACATTCTGCACCTACTATGTTCTAGCCAACATGGAAATTTATATTAAGCAATGCTCGTTCCAGGAATATTTTAAGGAAAGGAAACAAATACAATAATAGTTTACTTTTATTGATAAAGCTAACGCTAAAATAAGAAGAAAAAAGAACATCTCAGGTGTGTTGGAAAGATAGAATCCTGAGGAAATTTATCCAATGCAACCAAGTCTCCATTTCATTTATTTCGAAAACATTCATTTAGGCCCGTCTCCAGTCCACCCCTCCCAAGACACTAGATAGCTGGGACTAACATTGGGTATGCCTTTTCAAATCTAAAACAACTCATACCAAGTTGCCTTCAGGCATAGTTGTTAAGCCATTGCCTAGGTGACAAAGTGCTCTCGGTTGGGTGCCTTGCCTAAGTGTCCACTGCTTATATTAAAAATGTGCTCACCAAGGTGACAAAAAATCACAAGGCAGTGCACCTTCTTGTGATATTATTATCATGGTTACATATTGCTATTATGTGTGTTAATACATCCTATCACATATTTTATATAGAATTTATGCTTTTCTCAAGGACTTCATCATTAAAACATTGAAGATACATGGGTTTTAAGAAGATAAAAAGAAAGACAGAAGGAAAAGGAGCTTCTCTAATGACTAGGACACAATCATTGGGAAAGAATATTAAACAACAATTTAGTTTCTTGGTTAAGCTACCGACAGAAAAGTTGGTAGTTAACAGGGAATCATGGAAGACACAACCAAGGTAAATACAATAACTAAGCATCATATCACCCTTCCCTGAAATAGGAACAAGGAGTCATCAACTACAGTGACTTCGTTTTTTGGCACAGGCACAGAGCTCAACTGATAGGAACGAGAGAATGAAAATATACCAATCATGTGATCTGAGGCACTATAAAAGTGGAGAGAAAAGAACTAATATTTAAAGGAAAAATGAGTAAAGATAGTAAACATAAAACTGAATGGTAGAACAGTTTCCAATTGTCCATTCCAAACATGATAGAAATGGCTAAAAATTCAAAAACCAGACATGAGAATTAATATTTGATCCTTGAATGGTTTAGCAGTGAAAGGTTGGGTCACCGAGTTGTTGACTGGATCAACAGTTTTTTGCAGGCAAGCAGTTTGGTACTAAAACAGACCTGGAATTCTGGCCCAGTGATGGGTTAACCAGACCAACAGGTCAGTTTGACTGCGGGTTGAAAAGTGGTGTGAGAATAAATGTTTAAACTAATACCAAGTTGATTAACAAAAGATTAAATAGGTGAATATTTGAGAGTCAAAAGAGAAAATAAAAAAAAAAGTAGGGAAGATAGAAAACTGGTGTGAGAATGAATTGCCCTCAGTCAAATAGATTTCTAGGTTTACAAATTGATGAAGAAAGATACTTAGATACCCCTGATTATAAAAAAATAATCCTCTCATATAAACTCAACACTCACAACTTGGTATTTTATTCATTGTATCACTATCAATTTTTGGGAGTAGAAAGAACAGTTTCTAGTTGAAAATTTGAAATCCTTCTTTTCGGCTTTAAGAACAAAAAACCTTAAGACTAAATTCAACAAAGCTTGATACCAACCATTTGGAGTCAATTATATGAATCCATGTGTTTAGCACTTCAAAACCCGTGTTAATCAATTGAAGTGGCTAGGAGAAACTTTTTTTGAAGATAAATAAAGAAGAAAATTTATTAAATAAGAAAGAGACACAAGGGTTCCAGGTGATAAGGCATCACCTACTGAAACAAAGAAAACAACCCATCAAATGAAACAAGAACAAGATCAAACAACCCCATTAACCGCTGTTTATTGAAATCCATAAATCAGAGCCAAAATCTTTTTTCTTGGATCCCTCAAACTCTGGAAGAACCAAAAACCAATCCAATACCCTCCAGCCAATGGAAGCACATAGCCACTCCTTGCTCTTCTTTTTATCATTAAAAATTCTTCTATTCTTCTCTTTCCACACCTCCCAACAGATTGCAAAAGGAATGCAGCTCCACATCATTTTTGCCTTCTTATTCCCATTAAATGCTGGCAACTGCTCAAAGATCTCCTTAGGCGACTGAGGATCCTATCCCCCCACCCTAAACAGTTGAAAGAAGAAGAACCAAATGCACCTTACAATACACAGTCCACCATTAAGTGCATAAAATCTTCAGATTCCGACTTGCAAAGAATGCATCTATTTACCAAGTAGAAACCTCTTCTCCTCAAATGGTCTTTGAGTAAGAATGCTATCCATTGCCTCCAGCCACGCAAAAGCTTCAACTCTAGGAGGAATTGGATTGCCCCACACACCTCCAATGGATCGGCCCTTTATGCTTTCCTTTGACTGAAAACTTGCCATTTATGCTTTCCTTTCACCACCTTGCATCGGCCCTGTCTGGATCAATCACCACCTCTTGGGAGTCCGGACAGAAGCACCACATTCTTCTATTTGTCTTTACTAAAGGTTCTGGCAGTGGTGAGTCAAGAAATTGAAAGGCTTCAGAGGGAGTTTTTGTGGATTGGAATGTAAAAGTAGCACAAAAGAAGTTCCATTTGGTAAGATGGGATTGGGTGTGTAAGGCAAAGAAAGATGGGGGGAGAAACTTTATGGACATGTATCTGCTTATTCATTTGCACAGTTGCATTTCTGTTAAACATCAAACAACTAGGTTCTTATGAGAAAGTCTGATAATCCTAGAAAGAATCTACTCAACAAAGCTTCAATCCAACCATTTGGGGTCAATTGTATGAACCCAAATGTGTTGATCAATTGAAGCAGCTGGGAGAAACTTTATGAACATGTATCTGCTTATTCCTTTGTATGGATGCATTTTTGTTAACACCAAACAGCTAGCTGTCTAAAAGAAAGCCTGACAATCCTAGTTATTTTCAGTAGCAGTAGCAGCAGCATGTTTGATCTCAGAAGACAACAGTTAAATATAATTGAAAATATCTGGCTCCTTACCAGTTTAATATGTTTTTTAAATGCTAGAAATCCCAAAATATTAATAATAAAAAGATTTAAAGAAAAAAAGATATAAAATATACTTATTCAAAAAGATAGATGCATCATCTATGTCTGTGATCCATTCTACATCTGGGCCAAATTTGACATGGCCATCCAAATCCAGTGTAACATGGACTCCAATGCCACCATCCTCAGGTATAGGATAAATCAAATGTTTGAAAGGAGGAGTCTTAACATTTGATAACGTGAAGTAGCAACCACGAGCAAAATAAGAAGCAGGAACAATGCCAGGTGAAAGGCCACTGAATCTTTTTGCAAGGAATGGAGCACTCAAACCTGCAGAGTTCACTACAAGCCTGGGGATGAGGATAAGATCTGGGAGAAGTGGAGACTTGCTAATGCAGTTTTCAAGATCCTTCCTTTCAGAAATATGGAGAAACATGCGATTATCTTCAAGATGGCCTCCAATAACAGTAGTATTGTAGCAGAAATTTGCTCTATGATTCTCAGCATCCCCCTGGATCCACATTGCCATGAGCATCCCTGTTAATATGAAGTAATTACCCTAGCATTTGTAAACTGGAAGAGAATAAGTCAAACACATCTATTTGATGTCTTAAAAAAGCTTTCTTTTCTTTTATAGGAAAAAACAAAATCTACTTGATGAGCCATTATAGGGTAAGACACAAACCAATCCAAAGAAGAAAGAAGAAATTACATACCACTAAAGATAGCATGAGTGAATGGGTATCAACTATCCCAGTAGAAGGTGATATTACTGCTTTCACGCATTGCAGTTCTGGTTCAATCTGCATAGCATCAGAACCTTCAATCATCCTCAGATCTTTAACCCCATTTTCTATCCCACGATCCAGAATGTCATTCAACTTCGGAATCTCTGAGGATCCAGTAGCAACAATGAGTTTACCGACTCGTGTATGAGGGACCCCATGTTCAGAGCAATACTTGTACAGAAGGTCTCTCCCTCTTATACAAAAACTTGCCTATGAAATAAATGCACATTAGATTTTCCAGTTTACTGGTCATTGAACCTAAAAACAGCACCCCAAAATTTATTCTAGAAAAGAACATAGATTTATATAGAACGCAAATGAACTGAAGGTGGTTTGTGGAACTATTCAACATGTTCCTTCTAATGTCCAAAAGTATTCATTTAGGATCATCATTTTCTTTTTTCCTTTTTGAATAAAGGTGATATCGATATCCAGTCCATCCTACCAAAGACTCCAAATAGTTGGGACACATTAGATGATAGCCTTTCTTTATTTTTGAATATGTTATAGTTCTTTTTTTTTATAACTGATAAAAGGAAATTGTATTACTATAAAGGAAGGCAAGATACCCTCAAACTGTACAAAAAGTAAGTACAGATATAACATCAAAATATATAACTATATGTCATCAGTCTTAAAATAAAAACCAAAAAATGATGGGTGCCCACTCATTCCTGAATCTTTTTTTTTTTCTTTTTTGATGAGTAATGCAATAAGTCTTGTCTGTTCACTCCCTTTCACTCATTCCTGAATCATTAAGTGAGACACAAGAGAACAAACTTAATGCCTGGGCCATATCATAAGTGTTAGGCAATGTATGCCCTCAGCTCCAACAGGAATGATGTAAACTGATATTTGTTGTTGAATAAATCCAATTCATTATTGTTTCATGTGTATATGGTATGTTTCTGTGTGATACCCCTTAAGCTAGACATTTATGAGACTTATGTTAACTTAAAATGTTCTCAGCCAATTGATAAACTTGGGGAGTTTATCATGCCAAGGTGACACTCTTGTACTGTCGAAATGTAGTAGTCTATCTCAATTGCTTGAGTTAGACCTAAGGTACTATGAGTGGGTGTTTGGAAAACACTGGAAGGATTGGATTGTCCAAGATTGGGAAATGAAAATGCTTGCTGGTTGGAAAGAAACTTTGAAGAAAATGAGATTAGAAGGGCAGTATTTTTGATGGATAGGTCTAAGGCGACAGGCCTAGGTGATTTTACAATGGCCTTTTATCAAGATTGCTGGAAGACTTTTAAAGAAGATCTTTGTGAGGTGTTTAGAGAGTTTGCAAACAATCATATAGTAAGCCCAGGAGTCAATGCTACTTTCCTGGTTGTCCCTAAGAAGGTTAATGCTATCCTCCCTAAGGATTTTAGACCAATAAGCATGGCAACTAGTATCTACAAAATCTTAGCTAAGGTGTTGTCTTTGAGGATTAAAGAGGTTCTTCCTTCCCTAATCAGAAAATACCAAGGGGCTTTTATACAAGAGAAGCAAATTACAGACCAAATCTTGGTAGCTAATGAATGCCTGGGAGAAATAAGATCCAAAAAGAAGGGATTTGTTTGCAAGCTTGAACTAGAAAAGGCCTATGATTTAGTGGATTGGCATTTCCTTTTACAAGTTTTGAGGAAGTGAGGTTTTGGAGAAACTTAGTGCCAGACTGCTAGTGGATTTTTGGTTGTGTGAGTTAGGGGTGGAAAAGGATTTTTTTCCCAGCTTGTAGGAGTAATAAGGCAAGGGGACCCTCTCTTGCCCTTTTTTCACCTTGTTAATTGATGTGCTAAGTAGAACGATCTCGAAGGCTGATAGGGAGAATTTAGTAAATGGTTGGAAAATAGAAAACAGGCAAGACTAAAGTGTCAGTCACCCATCTTCAATTTGCAGATGATATTTTAGTTTTTGGTGAAGGAGGGGACCTGGAGAAGATAAGGAATCTAAAGTTGTTGGTGAAAAGGTTTGAAAGTGTGTCCAATTTGAGAGTTAACCTTGAAAAGAGCAGTGTGGCAGGGATAAATTTGGATAATAGAGAGGTGGAGGCGATTGCAGGGTGTTTAGAGTGTTCTATAGCTACTTGGCCCATGACCTACCTAGGACTTCCTTTAGGGGCAAACCCCAAGGAAAGCAGTTTCTAGTGCCCGGTATTAGAGAAGTTTGAGAAGAGATTGGCTTCTTGGAAGAAGAATTATATTTCTTTGGGGGGTAGGATTACCCTAATTAGAGCCACCCTATCTAACCTACCAACTTATTTCTTGTCAGTCTTTAGGATTCCCTCTAGAGAAGCTAAGAAGCTAGAAAAGTTAACAAGGGACTTCCTTTGGGAATCGAGGGAAAGTAGGAAGAATCATCTTGTGAAGTGGGAGGTGGTGTGTGTAGAGAAGATGGGTCGAATGGCCCATAGGCTGTTTATCTTTTATGTTCTTTGCTATAATGGGCCTTAATCTGGGCCTATCCTTTCTTATGTTATGTTCATTTAATTTTCTGCCCAACTAAGGGCTTCTCTATAAATTACCAAAGTTTAACTTAATAAAATAGAATTAAGGGTGTAAGAGAAGAGATTATGTTCGAAAATCTCTCTCTTTGAACCCTAGTTGCCACCACCTTCTTCATCTTCTCCCTTCTAGAATTCTGATTTCTGCTATTTTCTTTTGATTTTTTGCATCTTTCTAAACAGTCCTTTTCCACTCAAAAGGTTGTTTTTCTTCTTGGTATCAGAGCAGGCTTGTTTTTTTTTTTCTTTTTCACCTTTTTTTTCCCATACACAATGTGTATGGAGAACTGAATCGTATGAATAGTTAAAGGCACCTTTTTCAGCCCAGTTATTAGTGGTTTCTGGAGAGAAGAGGACTGACTTTGTCGCCCCCTTGACAGATTCAGGGGTGTTGCCCGAAATCTAGATGCGGGCCCCACAGGGAGTTTGACCTGGGCGCTCAGTGACTGAAGGCTTTCTTATTCTCCTTCTTGAAGATCGAATCAAGTGGTTTGGTGTTCTGTGAAGTCTACAAGGAGCGGCTGAATTTTCTCTATTTCTCCCAACTTCTGGGTGTGACACAGATTACTGGTACGGCTGCATAAAGGCTGGCTCACAACACAGTTTTTGCTCTATCTTCATTTGGTGTTTTTTGAAGTTACTTGAAATCTTTTTGAGGTGTTTAAGAAGATGAACCCATCAGACATTGAAAACAAACATATTGTTGAATCCGGACAGGTTCCAGGAGCCTCTGTAGACTCTCTACTGGTTGTGACCATAGCCAAGCTGGATGGAACTAATTATCTGGCTTGGTCACAATCAGTAAAGATTCATATTTGTAGTAGAGGCAAGTGGAGTTTTATTTCTGGAAGCAAAAAGGCTCCTTCGAAAGATGATCCATCATATGAAAAGTGGGTGCAAGAAAATTATACTGTTATTGGGTGGCTTGTAAACTCAATGTAGCCACAAATTAGTCAGCACTATTTGTGGATGAACTCAGCAAAGGAAATTTGGGATAGTATTGTTGAAACCTATTCCCAAAAATTAAATGTGGCCAGAGCTTACAAGTTGAGAAGTGATGTGAAGAATTTAAGACAGGGGGAGAAACCATTAGTTGTATACTTCTCAACACTGAAGTCTTTATGGCAAGAAATAGATTTGATAGAAGCTGTAACTTGGGACACCACTAATGATGCTGAGACCTACAGAAAATTGGTTGAGAGAAATAGGGTGTTTGAGTTTTTGACAGGACTAAATCCAGAGTATGATATTACAAAGCAAAATATTTTATCCAAGGATAGCGTCTCACTGTCTCAGGCATATGCCTTGGTAAGTAGTGAAGAAAGCAGGAGACTTGTCTAGGTCCAAGGGGCTGGTCTTAATGATCACTTTGCTAATATGGGAATGAAACCAAAGGGGGTTGCAGGAACTCCAAGTAGATCAGGGAAGAAAAAGATTGTTTGTGAATACTGTAAAAAGCCAAAACACACTAAAGACAAGTGCTGGAAATTGCATTCTGAGCTACTACCACTTCGGTTCCAGAAGAAGCTTGATAATAAAAGGGTTGGGAGTGCTAATGTTGCTGCTAGTTCAGATATTGACAGGTACCAAACTGAAGAGATGTCGGCTAGTGTGCAATTAGCTGCTATGAAGGCTGAATATGAGAAGTTTGGGAGGATGATTAGTCACCTAGAGGGTGTGGCCTCTTCTTCCAACCCTTCAAAGAACTTAACCTCTTCTGCATTTGCTCATTCAGGTATACGGGCTTCTACCAATCATGCAACCATTTCAGGTAATTGTAGGATCCCTTGGATTATTGATTCTGGGGTTTCTGATCATATGACCAGCATTTCTACTTTGTTTGTTTCATATGATTTCCTGGATGTGACAAAATCACCCTAGCCAATGGCTCTCTTGCCCCTATCTCCGGCAAGGGAACCATCAAGGCTACAGACTCCTTGGTTCTTCCTTCTGCTCTTCATGTACCTAAACAAAATACAAACCTGTTATCTGTAAGTAGCCTAACTAAGTCATTAAACTGTTGTGTAACCTTCTTCCCTTCCTACTGTGTTTTTCAGGATCTGGAGTCTCAGAAGGTGATTGGGAGTGGCCGTGAGGCGAATGGAATATACCTGCTAGATACTCCTGGACAGTGCCATGAACAACCTAAAAAAGATGCTTTTGGGTCTACATCTTAGGAGTCTATTAGTCGAGTCATGTTATGTCATTTTCGTTTGGGTCATCTTTCCTTTTCTGCATTGAGTCATTTATTCCCAGAACTGTTTAAGGGAATTAGTTTGTCTAGTCTTCATTGTGAGTCTTGTGAACTGTCAAATCATTATACAAACAGTTATCCTTTGAGTAATAAAAGATCTTCTTCTCCTTTTAATATTGTGCACTCTGATGTGTGGGGGCCTTATCATTGACCCTCTATGGGTGGATACAAATATTTTATCTTGTTCATTGATGACTTTTCCCGATTCACTTGGATATTTTTTATGAAGTCCCGTGATGAAGTTCCAAGACTTGTGAGACAATTCCATGAATTTTTCCTAACCCAGTTTGATACCAGGATTAAAATTTTCAGATCCGACAATGCAAAAGAATATTTTGAGAAAAACTTGTCCTGCTATCTTACTGATTTAGGGGTTATTCATCAAAAATCCTGTGTTAGGACCCCAGAACAGAATGGAGTTGCTAAAAGGAAAAATAAACATATTGTTGAACTTGCAAGAAGTATCCTATTTGCCTCACATGTCCCTACAAAGTTTTGGGGTGATGCTGTTCTCACTGCTACCTACCTTATAAACCGTATGCCATCCAGGGTTTTAGGGTTTAAGTCTCCCTTCAATCTCCTTCATCCGGACAAGGATCTTTTTCCTATTCCTCTTCGTGTCTTTGGCTGCACCTGTTATGTACATATTCCAAGTGTCCAAAGACATAAATTTGAACCAAAAGCCCACAAGTGTATCTTCCTTGGTTATTCCCCCACACAGAAGGGTTACTGTTGTTTTGATCCGAAAGTTGGTACTCGGTATGTCTCAATGGATGTCACATTTGATGAGCTTTCTTCCTTTTATGGTTCCTCTCTGGAGAGACATTGTCCAAAGGGGGAGAATTTGTCACAGGTGTTTGCTCTTCCCCTTCCTATCCCAGTTGAGTTTTTTGATGAGTCTATTCCTCCTTCAAATGAATCAAGGGAGGATCGGTCACTTCACTCTCATTCCAGTGTTCCCATTCCTCCCCCTTTACCTCTGCGCCCTCTTTTTAATCCCAGGATGTATCAAAGGCAAAAAACCAGAAATGAGCAGGTTGTTTCCCCTACAACACATGAGCCTCATGCACTTTCAGTCACAAATGAGACAACAGGTACTGTTACAGCCCCTTTGGTTCCATCCTTCCCAGACCTTGATATCCCCATTGCTATTAGGAAAGGAAAAAAGAAATGTACTACACATTGCATTTCCAAACACCTTTCTTATAGTTTGCTCTCTCCTTCATATTTTGCCTACCTTTCTTCTGTTACCTCTAACCCAATTCCCAGGTCTGTGTTAGAAGCTCTTAATATTTCAGAATGGAGGGATGCTATGAGAACAGAAATTGATGCCCTGCACAAGAATGACACTTGGGAAGTGGTTGATTTGCCTAAAAGGAAGGATCTAGTAGGATATAAGTGGGTCTTTACTATAAAATATCATGCTAATGACACCATTGAAAGGTACAAAGCTAGGCTGGTTGCAAAAGGTTATACATAGACATATGGGATTGATTATCTGGAGACCTTTGCCCCAGTTGCCAAGATGACTTCTATGAGAGTTCTTCTATCTTTGGCTGCATACTCAGACTGGCCACTTTACCAACTGGATGTAAAGAATGTTTTTCTAAATGGAGAATTACATGAGGATGTTTATATGTCTCTTCCTTCAGGGATGTATGAAACAGATATGAAAGGAAAGGTCTGTAGGCTGAAGAGATCTCTTTATGAACTTAAACAGTCCCCTAGAGCATGGTTTGAAAGGTTTAGGACTGCCCTTGTTAACTTTGGCTATATACAGACACAGTCTGATCATACACTCTTTGTGAAGAGGAGAGGATTCTTGGCTATTTACTTGATTGTGTATGTTGATGATATTGTTGTGACTAGTAATGATGTCTCTGGAATTAATGATCTCAAATCTTTCCTTCATATAGAGTTTGAGATCAAAGATCTAGAGGAATTGAGATACTTTCTTGGCATAGAAGTTGCTATATCCAAGGATGGGATTCTTATCTCTCAGAGGAAGTATGTTCTTGATTTGCTCACTGAAACAGGGAAGATGGGTGCTAGACCAGTTGCTACTCCTATTGCTATGAGCCATAAACTCTCTGCTTTAGATGGAATATTGTTAGAGGTCAAGGGAGTCTTCCAGAGACTACTTGGAAAACTTCTTTATCTATGCATGACTCGGCCAGACATTGCATATGATGTCAGCTGCATCAGTCAGTTCATGCATGCCCCCAGGGATACTCATATGGCAGCAGCAGAGCGGATTCTGTGTTATTTGAAGGGCTCCCCTGGAAAGGGAATTCTATTTGCCAAGCATGGCCATATGAAACTTGAAGCCTACACAGATGCTGATTGGGCTGGAAACATTAATGACGGAAGATCTACCTCTAGGTACTATAGCTTGGTGGCTAGTAACATTGTCTCTTGGAGAAGCAAGAAACAATCTGTTGTTGCTCGATCTTCATCCGAAGCTGAATACCGAGCCATGGCACATGGAGTTTCTGAACTATTGTGGCTTAAATCATTGATGGAGGAACTGGGTATTGAGCATGATAAGCCAATGATGTTATACTGTGATAATCAGGCAGCCATCAACATTGCTCACAATCCAGTGCAACATGACAAAACTAAGCATATTGAAATTAACAGACACTTCATTCGAGAAAGAGTGGCTTCTGGTGAAGTGTGTCTACCTTTCATCACCTCTGAAGGACAGTTAGCAAATTTCCTCACCAAGGGCATTCCCAAGGCTAAACTTCAGCATGATACTGGCAAGCTTGGCATGATTGACATCTATGCTCAGCTTGAGGGGGAGTGTAGAGAAGATGGGCCGAATGGCCCATAGGCTGTTTATCTTTTACGTTCTTTGTTGTAATGGGCCTTAATCTGGGCCTATCCTTTCTTATGTTATGTTCTTTTAATTTTCTACTCAACTAAGGGCTTCTCTGTAAATTACCAAAGTTTAACTTAATAAAATAGAATTAAGGGTGTAAGAGAAGAGATTATGTTCGAAAATCTCTCTCTGAACCCTAGTTGCCGCCACCTTCTTCTTCATCTTCTCCCTTCTAGAATTCTGATTTTTGCTATTTTCTTTTGATTTTTTGCATCTTCCTAAACAGTCCTTTTCCTCTCAAAAGGTTGTTTTTTTTTTTCTGTGTGCAAAAGTAAAGAAGAGGGAGGTCTAGGAATAGGGAACTTGATGCAAAAGAATACGGTTTTGTTTGGGAAATGGCTATGGAGATGGCCATTAGGGAGAGAAAGATTGTGGTTTAAGGTGATAGGAAGTATTCATGGCCACTCAGAGAACGGATGGGATGTTGGGGTCTCTTGGCGAGCAACGTTGGCAACACCTTGGAAGGCAATCCGCAATGCCCTCTCTCAACTTAACAATTTTCTCAAGTATGATGTGTATACTGGTAATTTGGTTCTCTTTTAGGAAGATATTTGGGTTGAAGAGGCTCCTTTGAAGGACCTCTTTCCATCTTTATACACTATCTCCCGGTACAAGAAAAAGTTTTTTTTTATCAATAACACAATTCATTACGTAATTTCAATAAAAATTACAATTAGGAAGACAAACTTTCTTATTTTCCAAATACAGTTGAGACCCAAGAAAGGAAAAGAAAAGAGAAAAAAGAGAAAGAGAAAGGGAAAGAAGAATAAAATTACAGTTGTGCCCAAAACATTGACTCCCTCTCCACTCCTTGTTTAGCTAACCCATCAGCAAAAGAATTAGTTGACCTTTTTACCCAAATAATTTTAACTTCCATTCCTCGAACCAGCAATCTAAATTTCCTCCTCACATTACTATGATGACATAAACCACTATTGTCTTTATTCAGCCATCCTACCACCACCTCTGAATCCCCCTCAATTATGAGTTTGTTAATATTCATCTCCCTATCTTTCTGGATTCCTTCCATAACTGCATGGATCTCGGCTCTAAGAGAGTCACCCACTCCAATTGGGCCTGAAAACATGGCTAAGACAACCCCATTTTCATCCCTGAAAACACCCCCAATCCCTAATTGTCCAAGATTCCCTCTGCAACTTCCATCAAAGTTTAATTTTATGAAACCTGCAGGTGGGGGGTCCAATTCACATTCATCACTATTTTGGTCTGGGAACATTTAGCAATCTCACCCCAAATCCTTAACATGTCATCCATTGTATAATCTGTGAATAGCTCTAGGGAATATCCTTATAAGGATCAACGCCCTTAGTTCTTCAGCACCTCTCTTTACTTCAGAGAATATCCTAGAGTTTCTTTCTTCCCATAAGGACCAACAAACCGCAGCCCTCAGTCCTCTCCACATAACCCTTCCCCTTTTCATATGCCACTTGAAAAAAGAAGGGGAAAACATATTATGCAAATTTAATGGAGGGCTCTAGTTACGCCCAAATAGGGAGAAAGCCCACTCCCAAATAGACTTAGCAAATTGGCAAGACACTATTAGATGAAAACCAATCTCCCCATCAGCTTTACAAAGAACACACCAGTGAGGGGACAAGCAAATATTGGGTCTTTTCTTTCGGAGTAGATCACTAGTGTTGAATCTTTCCAGAAAAGGCTTCCTAGCAAAAACTACCAACCCTGGGAGGAATTGGTCTACACCAAACCTCATTAACAGGAAAAGGAAGGGCTATAGGACTAGTTGACTGGTTTAAAACTTTGAAGAAAGGGGCACAGAAGAAAGAACTAGTGGAGGTGGGGGTCCAGATTCTAGAGTCCACCTTAGTAGGGTCTAAGAAAATATTGTCCAGAAGCTGAAGGAGATTCGAGATATTATCAAGGTCTAAGTCTCTCATTGCCCTTCGCAAACCCAAATTCCACCCAAAACTAGAGATGGAAGAGGAAGGGGTGATGAAAGAGGAAACTGGCTCATTTTTAAAGTCAGATAGGGCATACAAAGAAGGAAACTGGTCCATTAGGGGGCACCCCCCACCCAAGTATGTTCCCAAAATTTTATGGAATTGCCTGAATTCAAATCATACCTGATAAGAGGGGAAAAAATTGGTAACTCATGGATGGCTTTCCAAGGTGAAGTGCTTGTGGTCCTAGCTCGAATTCCCACATCCCATCCATTCAGCTCCAGTCCATGTATGCTTGCCACTATCTTGGCCCACAATTTCTCCTTCTCTAATGGGAATCTCCACGGCCATTTCCCTAGAAGGGCCAAATTCTTTTTTTCTAATGTTCCCGAGACCCAAGCCACCACTGTCTTCTCTTCTCCCGATTCCCAAAGGAAGTCTCTCATCATCTTTTCCAATATGTTAGAAACCCTAACTGGGATTTTGATCATTGAAAGTACAAGAAAGAGCTTGTTTCTTCTTTTTTCTCCCCTTTGGAATCTCCATTGACTCTAGTTTGGGAATTTGGGTTTCGACAAGGTCTAAGGGGTGAAGAGATTGTGAGGCTCTCTTGCCTTTTGAGTACCCTTGAAAAGTTTTGTTTGGGCCCCATGAAATTAGATAAAAGGTTTTGGAACCTTGTGCCCTCGGGTAGATTTTCTTGTGCCTCTTTCTTCAAGGCCCTCTGTTGTCCAATGTCTACTCCTCCTTTCCCTTTTAAGGAGGTATGGTGCAAGCCTGTTCCCCCTAAGGTCTTGGCTTTTTGTTGGGAAGTGTTTTATGGGAAAGTAAACACCTTGGGTAATCTACAAAGGAAAAGGCCCTATCTCTACATTTCACCCAATTGGTGTACCCTTTGCAGATCCCATGGTGAGGACTGCAACCATTTACCAATTTCTTTATTGTTACAGCAGATTTGTGGGATTGGCTCTTCTTGATTTTTGGATGCAGGTGGAATAGTCCAGCAGATGTAAGCTTACTTTTTGACCCTTCTACCTTTGCTTGGCGCCATCGAAGAGGAAGAATAATGTGGCGGGTTTCAAGGGAAGCAACACTGCTTTGGATAGTGTGGGAAGAAAGGAATGCCAGAATATTCCAAAAGAAGGTGCAAAGCCAACAAGACTTGAAGGAATGTATCCCATACAAGGCTATAGTGTGGCTAAAATCTTCGGAGTTATTTTAGCGGTTTTCTTTTAATGACCTGTGGAGGCATTGGGTAGAAGTGGCAAGCAGTTCCTCATTGAAGACAAAGATGCACATGAGATGGGTACCCCGACCTAAAGGCTTCTTGAAATTAAATTTTGATGGGAGTAGCCTGGGCAACCCAGGCCCTTCTGGGATGGGAGGGGTTATAAGGAATGGAAGTGGTCCTGTGGCTCTTCTATTTTCAGGCCCATTAGGTGAGGGGGACTCCACGAGGGCAGAACTATTAGCTGCACAACAAGGGGTACAGCTTGCTATACATATAGGAGTGGAGCAACTACTAATAAAAGGTGATTCTAAGGTGGTTGTGGGGTGGTTACAGAACCCAGAGACTGCACTTTGGTGCTTCAGAAATGAACTTAAAAGATTCAAATGCTTGACGAGAAACTTGCATGTTAGAATACAATGGGTAGGGAGATCCGCCAATGCTATGGCTGACTGCTTAGCCAAGCAAGGGGCAACCGAGGAGCATTGTATTGGGCTCAGATGTAATCCTTTTTAGTGTTTGATGGGTTGGAGAGGTCGCAGCTCGTGCCTCTCCAAGTGTCTCCTGTAATGGTTGCTCTTGATTTCTTCTTCTAATAAATTCTTCATTTATCCAAAAAAAAAAGAAAAACACTGAACGAGACTGCTTCCAATTTAATCCATCATGCCCCGGTGATTTATCTCCATCTATCTCCTTTATCACCTCCCACACCTCCACTTTATTGAACAGTAAGGAGTGTGGTGAGAATCAGAGGAGAAAAGATGGCCAGAATAATCTAGAGCTGTCTTCCATTTTCCATTTGCTGGAATGTATTGAAGGAAAGGAACAGAAGACTTTTTGAACATAAGGAATGGAAGCTGGACAAATTGGTGGCAGCTGTTGGCAAATCTGTTGCAGATTGGGTTTTGATATTGCCTGAGTTTTCTCAGGTCAAGAGAGTAGACATAGGAGAAAGCTTATGGGAGGTGGTGGGATTTCAAAATTATGATATGGATAATTGAAAATATGTTATTGATGTACTTGCTGCTGTTGTTAGGTGCTACCTTAACACCAAGCCAGATTGTACTTTATTGTTCTTTTACTCATCAAAAAAAAAAAACCTTTGTATTGCCCCGGTTATCCAAGAATCCCCATTCTCATCTCCAAACCTAATTGTATTAAATCTCCACCTATGGCCCTCGAGCTAACAAACTGTCTTCTAGTTTCCAATAGATCTTAACATAGTCCTGCCTCTATTGGCATCCCTATTTGGGCCATAGATATTAGGGATGATTCCCTTGAAACCATCAGCAAAGATGAATTCTACAATCACCAAGTGTTCCCTGATTCTATACAAGGTTAATTTGCATTTGCTCCTAGCTATCCCGTTAACTGGCTTTGCAAAGCCAAGATGAATTCTACAGATACAAGGACAATTTGCATTTTCTCCCATAGTGATGATCACCCTTGCTATCCTGTTAAGTGGCTTTGCATCCCAGTCTAATAGTCTATCCCCACATACACTCTTAGTGATGACAGCATCCGTTTCATAATCCTTGTTTCCTATAACAGCAAAACATCCAGCTTCTAGTGCTTGATGAAAACACAAACAATCGCCTTTTCTCTAAGCACAAACCTCTGATATTCCAAGAGATAAGCTAAATGTTTTCCATGGGTAACTTGTATGAGATCCATTAGCAAACTCCATTATTCCTCCTCCTACGCCTAGCAGAACCCTCAAGGTTGCCTGTCCTATCATTTAAACCTCAAGTGAACCGAAGGCTCTCCCAGCTCTTCTTGTTAGCTCATCTACCCTTCTTGGCATTTATGTGACCCCTTTCTTCCAATGCTCTATATGTTCAATTGCACTCATGACTCAACAGCTTTATTTTTTTCTTCCTCAAGACCCTTGAACGACACTCCTAGAAACTCCTCAGTCCACATAACCTAACCTGAAGCCGTTGATTCCTCGCCCTTTTCTTTTGGTACCCCAAAAAGCTTCCCTCTGTTTCCCTCTCTCCCATTGACCCCCTCTCCTGCTCTGCCCCCTCCATAACCTTCAGACGCCATTTTTGTCCCAATCCTCGATTCTCCTCAGTCCTCACTCAAGTGGGATCCGTTACTTGGGTTGAAATGACAACCTTGGTTCCTACTTATTTCTGGGAGCAAAGGCAAACCAAAATGTACACTCAGCTTAATTGCACTTCCATACACTTACATCAGTGCAAATGAGCATAAACTCAGGAACAGGTCTCGGTTCATTTCTTTCATAGCTCCCATCTAGGCCAACGGTTCAAGTGGTTTGGACTTTGAACCCATTTCCTTCCATGGCACAATTAAATAGTCTGACCTTATAGAGAGATGTCTGGCAATGGTTTCTTTTTCTTTTTTTTTGGGGGGGAATGAAACAGAACCCAAAGACCAAAGACAATAAATCCGAGATGGGTATCTATTAGTATTAACTCGTACCTTAAGAGACTTGGGAGGGTAATAAATCCCAGCATGGATGACTTCGCTGTTGCGTGAACTGGTTCCAGTACCGAAAGTGGAAGCAGATTCGATCACCAAAACCTCTCTACCCTTCAAAGCTAGCTCTCTTGCCACTGCAATTCCGACCACCCCAGCTCCAATCACAACACAATCGACCGCTTCTTTCGGTGTATTCCCGAGATAGGTACTTAAATTCCGTGATTTCACGCATCTAGATATGTTTTTTATAGGTTTGCTCAAGTTCCGTAACATGGAATCGAGCATCTTTCGATTTTCGAATAGTCAGTCGCGATCAACCTAGGGCGTGACAACTGCCGATTTATTTTTCTGACTTCGTTTTGGACAGTCTCCACTCAGCACTCTCCAAGTCTCGGAAGACAATGGAGACAGATGTATAGTTGTATGCCACGGCCAAAGCAGATTAGGGGTGAATAAGAAAAACAGAAAAATCGAACGCATCGAAAATTCGGTTAATTTTATCGGTGGGTTTGGTATTTTAAAAAAATTGAAGGTATGGGTTAAATAGAAAACCGATGATTAATTGAATTGATCAACATACATATATTTTTATTATGTATTTTTTGTGTATATATATATTATATTTTTATATATTATAAATTAATAAATATATATTGTATGTATATATTATAATATAATATATTATTTAATATTTAAAATATAATATTTTATATATATATTATAAATAAGAAAAAACTAACGAATTGACGAACCGAATCAATGGTTAATCAAACTGGTCAACCAGTTAACCGATTCGCTTTAATTCGATTTCGGTTATCAATAACTCCGTTTTAGTTTAAAAAATAACCCCATGGTTCGATTACCGAACCATGATCACCCCTAAAGCAGACAACTGACGTCATGTTACAACTTACAACTTACACGAGGTTGTGGCCCAAATCCAATCAGATTGTTGAATCTTAAGTCCAAATCCGTTTAGTAAAATATAAAAATCACCTTTAGGATTTCTGACAATCACAAAAAACTCCTCTACATTTTGACTATAACAAAAACCTCCTTATAATTAGTGTAACTTGTTAGCTTTTCTGATTGAAAACGCTGATATAGGGGATGTTAGGAACTGTGGTCATTTTTTCAAAAAAAAGGTACCACGCCGGATCCACTTAAGCATTTCGACAAATGCCCATATATATGAATGTTTGGTTCAGGCGTTTATTAAAAAATCCGGCATGTCTTGTAAATCGGGACACTAAATTTGGCATTTTCATGCATCGGTGAACCATTTGCCCCAACGGTTGACTGACATGTATCCTATGTGGTGCTTACCTGTCAGCACATACATGAAAAATGGTGATGAAAATCACCTTACCAAACAGCATAGTGTTGCTCACTGCCTACGTGGCAGAAGCGTTTTTTTTTGTATAAAAAACAGGTCTTGAAAGAATGGGCATTTTTTCTTGAAAATCGGTCCCAAAAAGCACCCACACTTCCAAACACCATCATAATGTTTTTCTTTTTAAATGACAAATTTACCCTTAGACTAGAAAACATCTTGAGACCGGAAAAATTAAAACTAAAATTTCCAACTAAACCTTTAGTACAATAAACAAATATAGAGTCTTAAAATTAAAAAAAAAAACAAATATAGAGATTATTCCCCTTTCAAAAATGCCAAAACCACAATCTTTCCCAATAAAATAACTGAACACTAAAATCCATTATTCCCAAAGGAAATACTAAAAAACATAAGAAATAATTTTGAAATTTAATTACCTAAAATTTCTAGAAAGCCAAAATCTTAATCCCTTCTTTTCATTCCTATTACACTTCGGGTAGGATCAAAGTTGATGTGATGCCTAAATCATCGCCACAAACCTGCTCCAACTAAAACAGTTCCAGTTAGAGTTCATTTGCAATAAGAGACAGGTCCTAATAAGCCTTTTAGATTCAGCCCATAAATCACAAAAAAACAAATAAAAACCACCAGAAATAATTTTATGTGCTAGTCAATCCGCAGTCTGATTTGCTTCATGATATGCATGACGAAAGATGATGCTAGAGTTGAAGCAGTGACAAGCACTAAGGCATTCTTGGATGATGTTCTCCAGTCTCCATGGGGCTTCACTATCTTCCTCAGTCAATCGATGACGAGCTTGGAGTCACCCTCAATCACGACTGGGAAATCCTTGAAGTTGGAGGCAATGTTGATGGCTTCCCAAGCAACCTACGCTCTAACTAAGTTGATAGAAGTAAAACCAATGCTATAAGCTTTTAGGTCGAGCACCAACCAATATTTTTGCGAGAATCATCAAAATTTATCTTTATGGTCCTAGGTTTTGGATTACACCAACCATCATTTGCTTCATCATTTTGGATATTTTCCAAAACACACATATAGTTAGAAGCTCTATCCAAAATAATCTGTGGGTAAGAGATTTTATTGTTAAAGCATTTATCGTTTCTATTTTTCCAAATAAATCAAAGAATAACAAGAAGTTTTTCCTTGTAAAGGAGATCATCAGGAGGATTCTGCCACTTAAAAATTCTGATGCACTAGTTATTAATAATCAAATCATTACCATTTGGAACTGGGATATTTGTATTTATTGTAGACCAAATTTGTTTGGATAAATTGCAATTAAGGAATAAATGATCCACATTCTCTTCTTCACCACAATGGTCACAGTTACTTTCAATGTTTAGGCCTCTCACAATAAGCTTATTTTTAGTGGGCAACTTGCCACTAAAAAACAAAAAAAAAAAAAGAAAAAAACCTTTAATTTTGGGGACTTTAAGGTTCCAAATACTTTTTAACAAATTGTCTATTCTTTCATTTCCCCCATTAATTCGGCATTCTTCATTATAAGCAAATTTCACAGAAAAATTACCATCTAAAGCAAACTTCCATACTATCTTATCCCCATAATGGTTTGAGAGAATTATGAGAGGCTTTATATGATTCCAAACTGAAACCAATACCAACTCTCTAATGTGATCTTCCTTCCAAACATTCCTCTCTTGGTTAATCACACTACTCATTGGGGTTAGAACCCACCCAAGTTTCTTTCCGGGACTTAATGAGATTCCCATTTTTAATTTTCTACTCATACCCCTCCTAAGCAGCTCTCTTGTTGCAATAAATACCTTTCTTCGAAATAGCTTCAATTCCCAGAAAGAGTATTTACTTAAATTCTTTCCACTTACTACTTTAACCCACACGTTCTCTTTATTTGTGATGATTTTCCACCCATGCTTTGCCAAGAGAGCTTTGTCAATCCATTTGAGATTTTTCAAACCCAAACCACCCGTAGACTTGGAGGAGCAAACTCTCTTCTGGTTAACAAGGTGGATGGGATTGGAGTTTCTTGAGCTTGACTATATAAAATCTCTCTAAATTTTTCTCTAGGTCATTAATGACATTATTGAGAATTTTGAAAGATTGTAGAACAAATTGAGGAATCATGGACGCTGTTGAATTAACTAAAATAAGCTTTCTCTCAAGGGAAAAGGTACTTTTTTTCTAACCAGCAAGTTTTTTGGCCATTATCTCATTGAGGAATTTAAAAACATCCTTTTAGACTCTCCCATCAATGATAGGAGCACCAGGGTACCTTTTATTTTATTTTTCTTTTCAAGAGGAATTTTGAAGATTTTAATCATGATTTTTTTTTATGTCTATTACGGATGTTTTTAGAAAAGAGGATGATTGATTTTGAATAATTTGGTAATTGGCCAAAAGCTAAAGCAAACTTATCCAAAATTTCCTTTATTTTAAGACAAGAATTGAGAGAGGTCTTAGCATAGATAATACAATCATAAGCAAATTGTAAAATGGGGATAATAGGTCCACCTCTAGATGTCTTACAATCAATTAATTTTTCCCCATTTGAGGCTTCAACCTTTAACTTTCTTGTGAGAGCCTCAGCACATAACACAAAAATGTATGGGTATAACAAGTCACCCTATCTGATGCCCCTAGATGCTCTTATATTTCTTATGGGAGAGCCATTGATGAGAATTTGAAAAAAAACCGATTTAATACATTCCATAACCCAGTTAATCCATTTTTTGTTTGAAGTCAAATTTCTCAAAAACTTTTTCAACGAAATTCCACTCTAATATGTCATAGGCTTTTTCAATGTCAATTTTGCATGCCATAATCCCATCTTTGCCTTTCTTTTTCTTCATAAAGTGCATAACCTCATCAACAATCAAAATGTTATCAATAATTTGTCTGTTTGGGACAAATGCACTTTGGTAAGGGGAGATAATATCATCCATTAAAGTTTAATCTTGTAGTAAGATCTTTGAAATTATTTTATAAACCACATTACATAAGCTAATGGGTCTATAGTTATTAACTCCTTTTAGATTTTCACATTTAGGGACAAGTGAAATGAAAGTTCTATTGATATTTCTATTCATCTTCCCCGAGTGAAAAAGGCTTTAATAGTTTTATAGACTGAATCCCCTATAATAGTCCAAAATTTCTTAAAAAATGAGGCATTTAAACCATCTAGGCTAGAGGCTTTTAATGTTCCCAAAATGGTTTTGATTCCAAGATTTGAGTTCTCTCACAAGATTATCTCTTTTTCTAACAAATTGGTAAGCTCTTGACCCACTAACATTTATTTCCCATGCACTATTTACTACAATATTGATACTTGGGTCAAGACACCACATAGCCTCAAACCTCAAAGGTTTGGGGCCACTAGATTGTGAAATATTAGTGTTAAGAAGCAGTGGTAAATGATCCGAAGCCTGGTAGATTACTTAATCTACTTGAAGCAAATTGACATCTCCAATCGGCATTAGTAAAGACCCAATCCAACCTTTCCTTTGTAAAATTAGTTTCCCATGTATATTGTGACTCATCCATTTCTATGTCAATTAAATTGCAATAATCAATCATTTGATTAAAATTTCTGGTGTAGTGAGGATAAACTCTCATGCCATGATACCACCAATTTTGTTTCACTATTTCTAATGGAGTTAAAATCCCCATAAGGCACCAAGCCCCATTGGTATTGTCTGCTATGTCCTTAAGCCAATTCCATACTATATTTTGCTTTGTTTTGCAAGGAGGAGCATAAATAAATGCATTTGAACCACAACTTGTTTGACTCAAAATTTGAAATGAAAGTGTGCACAAGAGGGTCATTAGATAAGATAATATTAATAGAATTTGCAACGAAACAAAACCAAGCGAAACAAACAACCAAGCAGAACGAAAAGGAAAAGAGGACTCAAAAAGAAAACGAAAAAAAAAACAAGAGGCTAACCAGTAGGGAAAACGAAAACAATGAAGAAAGAGAACAACAAAGAAAACGATCCATAAGGAAAGACAAACATAGAAAATGAATTTCCATTTCCATGTAGTTCAATCCGCATCCCGAATCTCATGCAGCTTTCCATTTCCATCGATACTGATGGTGCGCGATCTAGATGCTTCTACCTGTAGGGTAGCTCGGATGCCTATCACCAAGTAGGTCGCTCAAATTGTAAAGAAAGGGAGGAATCAGAGAACCCAGGGTGGTTAACCCGACGGGATCGCTCCGATGCTTAAGTTAATAGTAGTAATATGTGAGCTGAGAGTTTGAGAAATAGGAGAGTTAGACTGCACTTAATCGTGCAGACCTGGGTCCTGGAGGTTGATCCCCTTATATAGTTGAGCTGCCGTGGGTCTCACGAAATGCTCTAGGATCCTCGGCCCATGCAGATGTGATCCATTCCGCTTTAGAAGGAGAGTAACGTACCAGTCAATGAAGTTTATCGTTACCGTTCGATCTGGGTGGAGAGAGGATAAGGCTTGCCGTTACGCGGTGTGATCCTAGGAGATTTTGAGTCCACTGAGAAGCTTCTAGAATTGATTACGTGTCACTTCGGTACACGGGTGCCGAAGTAGCTTTAGTCCCGATGTGGCTCTAGTGCCAAGGTGCCCGAACACCCACGCTCCTGAATTGCTAACAAAGCTCCCTTTGCTGAGTTATCATCCCACTGACAGGTCGTGTCCACGTATCATTTACTTGTTAGGTCGGGCCAAATCACCCCTCATCAGATACCAAACACCATCATCAAATCTTGGCTCAAGAATAGTATTAATGATGACCCATCATCAACTTGCTAGGTCGGGCCATTGAATAGGGTATGTGGTAAGAGTTCTGCAATTGATTGTTTGTTATCTATAATATAGTTCACCTTCAAACCATGAGCTCCTTTGTTTAGTTACCCTCTACCTAACAGAAGTACAGAAGAAGGTACAAAGGGAAGTGCAGAAGAAGGAGGAGAGGAAAAAAAGAAAGGAAGAGAAAGAAGAAGAAAAAGGAGAAAAAGAAGAAAATAGAGAAGAATGAGAAAAACATTTTTGGTATTTTTGGCTATCATAAAATTGGAGGTAATTGTATATTTTTTGAAAACCATAGGGGAGGATTTTGTTTGGGGCAAAACACGGTGGAAGTTTATATGGTTAGAAAACTCAATGGAAGTTTTTACATTTTACCATTAAAATAAGTAAAAACTTTAAAAGTTTTAAAATTCTAATTAATACATATATGTCACGACCCATGCGATGCACTACCTTTTCTATGGGAAATTGAAGTATAATAGAGCCCCATGTAGGATTGGTAAAAGGGCAAGGTCGGGTTTCGCATGCCCGTCTCTAATCCCAAACTCAAATACTTCACAAGGGATAGATATCCCAACCCCACCCCCGTCGGGAACAAAAATCCCCAACTTTGCTCCACCCCGCCCTGATCATTCAACTTATAAATTTATTTTTTGAAACCTATATATATTACCATTCTTACCCCGTTCCCCATAGTTTTTGGATCTCCTTGAACCCCAATCAATTGTCAAAAAATGGCCTGATTAAGATGAGTGGGGTAGAGCCCCACGGGGATGGGTTAAATTTCCATCCCTAGCCCATTTGATGAACATGATTCATCGGAGAATTATCTTAATTTTCTTAATTGTTCTGACCAATATATGGCATGTACTTTCTTTTCTAATTGCATATTTTCCCTTTCCTTTAATATTAATCATAAAATGATCTATGTCTATTAGGTATTGCCAAACTTAGAACTTTACGAAATGCATCTTATTAACTAAGCAAAGGAAGAAATGTAAATCTAATATGGACAAATATAAATAATTAATTCATATAAATTAATTTTAAAAATTTATTACGTTTAATAAATATTCCACATTTTAGTGGTATATTTTGTTTGTGTAATTAATGTGAAAATAATTCTATTAATTTACTAATTAATAAATTAAGTAATTCACTTAATTGAATGAATTTTCAACTGCATTAATTGTTTTAATTAACTATATCTTTTACATGAATTAAGCAAACCACTTAACTATACCTATTATTTAACTATGCCTAAGTTAAATAGAATTAATAAATTTAGTTTATGTAATTGTTTCTACCCCAACAAATGACCAATTCGGATAGATCAATTTAAAATAAATTACATATCTAAATTTAATTAATCTACCCAAATTTATATTATCTAAATTAATTAACTGAATGAAGGACACAGAATTTAATTATACATTAATTAACTAGTTTCCTTAAGTGAATGAACTGTTTAACAATATTAATTGATTTAGTTAAATTAATTTGGGCTTGTTAAAATTAATTTGGTTATAAATCGTTTTAACCAAATTACCCTAACTACATTAACGTATTAATTCTACTTGTCATGCGCATCAATCGTTTAAGTGAATTAATCTTTAACTTAATGAAGTGAATCAAGTATCAACTTTAACTTAACCAAATTACGTATGTTAACTAAACTGATGTATTTTGCTTTTATGGTCATATTATGAAATGATGAAGTTGATTAAAGGTCAAATTAACTGATGAAGTCTAACTTAATATTTTTAGATTATTATTTCAACGTAATTAACAAAGTTACCTTGTAAGTGTGTGTTGGCAAAAAAGTAAAGTTACTGTGTGGAGTATATTACTGGTACGGCTAATGGGTTTTATTAAACGGAAAGGTACAGACAGGTTCAATGCAGATTTCTTAATTCTATTATATAATTATAAATATTTAAAATGTCAAAACTTTCATTTTATACAGCAATGTCTGCTCGTGAATTGGCATTAATTTCAATTTGACACCCATCTCAATTGTACTTTAAGTTTAAAAATCCTGAGATTGGGCTGAACCGTCATTCTCCTTTTATTAAATAGTCGGAGTGGAGTTCGAAACTCCTACAATCATGCCCACAAGGATGCTACCCACTACAGCTGTACGTTGAGAGCATCTTTCAGATCGGTCCGGATGATTATTTAAATAAGCAGTTTATGAATCATGGATCAGGTTGACCATGGAAGTGTAAAAGTAAGATGTCACATGTGGACCCGCTTATGCAGTCATCCTTACCCGTTTGTTTCAAAATGGGTTCGAGTTATGGGTGGTTGCAAACGGCATTATAACTATACATATTCATGGGCCACCACAAAATCAATAACTCACCAGAGGAGAACGCCATTCAAACCGTTCAAACAACCAGTTTCCAGCAAAGTTGATAGGTCTTAAATGTTCAACCCAGATGGTCCATTTCTCTCTCTCTTCTCCTCTTACTCCTTTTTTTACTTTTCGTCACACCAACACCAACACCAAATAGTCTTATTTTCTCATGGTTTACCCCTTATAAGAACTCATAAATGCCTACAAAATTTTTATCATTCTGGTGTGCTCTAGTAAAGTTTAATCAAAATTGATTTTCCCCATAATTTTGATCTTTTGGCCCAATTTGGAAGGAGTACAAATACAAATATGTAAACTGCAAATAAATACAAAATATAAGATTTTTCACTCTACACATTTGCATTTGTATTCCTTCCAAACTGAACCTTTGTTTTGCTCATTGAACAAAAATAAAAAGAGAATATTGATCTTCATTATTGCCTAAACAAAAACAAAATAGAGCATACATACCTGGAAAGCTCAATGATTTATGAATAGATGCCAACAGGCAAGCCCCAAAATTAAACATTTCTCAGAGAGAGAGAGAGAGAGAGAAAGAGTATGAATGGTGAGGAAGGACATTGAACAAGAAGAGAAGAAGATATGAGAATGAATAGAGATCAATAAAACATGGGAAACATACCTGGTGTTGAAAAGATATGTGGGATGTTGAATAGAGAAGGATGTCGATAAGGAGGTGTTTGAGTTTGGGGGAGGGAAGGAGAAGGAAACCTTTCCTTGTATGTAGCTAGGTTTTAGCAAGCTTCCTTTTATTTCATTATTTAGAATTTTTAAGATTGGTTGGTAGGCATGATGATGTGGCATAATGGAGGCCTGGGCAGGGGAAATGAGAAATGAGAGATTCATTGAGAGAGAGCGGTAATGGAGGAAGGAGAGAGTGTTCAGAAGAAATGAGAGAAGGAGAGGACTGTTGACATGGCCTGTGTTGCTATATAATATAGTATAGATTTATAATAATTTAATTACCTTCTAATTTATATAAATTTCATTATAAACTTTATATAATTTATCTACACATATGTACAAATTATCAGAAATGCAATATATATATATATATATCAAAAATATAATTTTAAGAGATATATTAGGATACACTTTGGATATGCATGAAATATGGATAAAAATCAAAATGCACATAGATATGCTAGGCAATTCAAACAAATCCTACAAAACATATATTAAAAACAATAAATACAAGTTTTATATGATTGTAAATAAGTTATTTAAATGTATGAAACCATATTTCAGTGGTTCATAAAAAGCGTGAAATATTGAGACCCAAATAGCAACAATTGAAAAATGATGGAGCAACTAAAATATGTATGCGTATACATTAATTTTCATAAAACAATATAATTTATCAATATATAACTTTTAATAATTAATTTTAGTATTTATTGAGAAACATCCACCAGCAAAATAAGCAAAATAGAAAATTTACTAAAAAAAATGCAAAAGATGACTATAACAAACAAATGGAGTGTGGCCTAGTAGTTGACTTATATGATCATTAAAACATAATGACCACATAACGATGAAGGTTCAAATTTTACCATTGCTAAAACTTGTAGTTTTTATAAGAGCTAAAATCAATGGTTTATGTAATTAAGGTGTAACAAAAAAATTAATAACAGAAGGAAAAAGACACGCAACCAAGGTTTTTAAAATTGACCTGGACAACGAACCGGTCAGGGGCCCGGTTCTTGGGTCGAACGGTCTGACTGCTCAAACTGAATGAATGGCCCATTTTAACAAAAAATATAAAAAAAAAGAAAATGGTCAAAATCGTCAAACGGTTTGAACGTTTCAACCGCCCGGGTCAATGAACATTTTTTTGACAAAAATCCAATTTTGGAAATAACCAGGAATCGTCCGGTCCAGTTTTAAAAACCATGCACGCAACCACAAAAAGGACACCCAAATGCATCTAACAATTAGTCTATGCTTCCCCGCATTACAACAACAAGCAAACCTTTTATTTTGGTATTTTAACGTAACACACTAATAACTTTCAAGGTAGGTGGTAATAGGTAGCGAGACTTGAATCTGCATCTCTGTTGGTACTATCCAACTAACATACCAATTGAACCACCTCGATCCGTTGTCAACAAGAAAACCTCCATGTCCCTCATTTGCTAAGCAGCCAGCGGCCTAATTCCCCTCCCTGTGAGTGGTTGTACACGATCTAGAATCCACCCTCCCTTGCAATCCTCTTACATTCATTTATTGTGTGTTGGCATCTCCAGGTAGAAGAGGTTCCCTTGATAGCATCAATCGTTGTTTTTGAGCCTCCTTCAATAACAATTAACCACCTATCTCAACTGCCAATTTAGGGGCTTCTAAGCATACTCTCATCACGGCCAATGTTATTGACAAGATCCCAATGGGATCAACATTTAACTCGAGAACTTTCCTGTATTTGCATTGTACATATTATATGTACTCCTTCCAAATTAAGACTATAAGTAGGGATGGTAATTTTTCCTGTAAAACCTGGGCCCCGCCTTGCCCCGAACGGGGTGGGTTTTCCCCAACCTTAAACAAGGATAGGGCAGGGACGGGTTTTGTATATAATTCCCTGAACCCACCCCGAACCCAATGGTAAATTAGTAAAATATCTCTAAATTTAATATTGATATTTAAAATACCTCTAAGTTTTTCCTAAAATTTTAAAATCCTAGGATCCTGATGTAATCATTTCTGGTCACGTACCAATTTTTTTTTTCGTGATGCATCAATTTTTGGCTAAGTACTTCATCATTTGACCTACTCCCAGGTGGCCTGTGACTCAGAGGATGATGGAGCTCCCTGGTGGCGAACTGCCTGGTAGTGAGCTACTTGGTGATGAGCTCCCTAGTGGTGAGCTACCTGGTGACGAGCTCCCTGGTGGTGAGCTACCTGGTGATGAGTGCTCCCTGGTGGTGAGCTACCTGGTGATGAGTGCTCCCTGGTGGTGAGCTACCTAGTGATGAACTCCCTGGTGGTGAGCTACCTGGTGACGAGCTCCCTCGTGGTGAGCTACCTTGATGAGCTGCTGGGTGCGTTGCCTTGGTGGCGAGCCTCCTAGTGTAGTGCAACCCGACTGCCATCTGCATGAGATGATATGCTCCTCTTTGTAGACAGTGGGAGCCGATGGACCTGCGAGAACTGAATCAGAGGACCCGGGGGTGTTTACCCGGTAGGGCCACTCTAATAGCTAAGTTAGCATTTTGATAGTAGAGAGCTTGAAGATGATATTAGAGAAATGAGAGAGCTAGAGAGCAGGGGTTACCTCCATTTTTCATCACCCTCCCCCTCTGGGGGGTCGGAGCTCTTATATAGTGGTGTCCTGACAGATCTGGCGTAACCGCCTCTAAGTCTCTGCCGCAGCCGTTACTTTCCAGGGCTGAGCTGGTGGTCGCAGGTAACTGTTGCAGGGTACAGCCCTGTCAGACATGAGGCGTTGTTAGAGTTGGCAGGCACGACGTCGCCTGACCAGAGACGTGGGTGCAGTCTCCAGATCTGGCAGGTAGGGTTGTCAGGTAGGAAATCTTCCCGCGTTACGCCGAGCTGCTCTGCAATTAGCTACCTTGCACCGAGCTACTTTTTACCGAGCTGCCGGTAATGTGTCGATGTGCTTCTACCCGAGGCAAGTCTTCGTTGCTTAGTAGGAGGTGAGCTACCTGTGCCGAGCTGCCTGTAAGTGGCGAGGTGCCTATAAGTGTCGAGTTGCCCCTAAGTGGCGAGGTATCCCTAAGTGGCTAACTGCCTGTAAGTGTCGAGCTGCCCCTAAGTGGCTAAGTGCCTGTAGATGACGAACTGCTTGTAGCTAGCTCGAGCTGTCTAGTTGTCAAGAGGCTGCACTTAATTGGCATGAGGTTCCAGGTGTCATAATTTCACTAGATGACCAAATCCGCCCTCATCAGATCCCATAATTTTATTTTTGAATTGCCCCTAAAGTATTATAATTCAATTCTAAAATACCCTCAAATTCTTATATCCCATGTATAAATTGTCCATAAAATAGATAATTTTTAAGTAATTGCCTTAAAGCAGAAAAAATGTGGGAATTCCCCGTCCTCGGGGAATGGATGCCCTGCCCTACCCTACCACCAGGAACGAGGCGGGTATGGGGCAAGGTATCGTGACTTTAGGACGGGGACGGGGAGGGGGTGCCCCGCCCCAAACCCGCCCCGTTGCCATTCCTACCTATAAGGCTGTGTTTGGTTATAGTGTAATTTTATTTGCACTAGTGCAAATGTAAAAAACACAAACTCCTGTTTAATTTTGTTTGGAATTTTATTTTATCCCATTTTATGTATCAATTTAATTCATTTGTACTTCAATCAAACAAAATAAGCTAAAATTTAAAACAAAAATAAGTAAAAATTTACATTCAAATTATTTGCACTGCCATTGTTTTTTTTCAATACAAATTTATTTGGATTGCAACGAAACAAAGCCTAAGAAACAACCAAAAGCACAATTATTTTCCTTTATCTTTCGAAGAATCATTGTTTATTTTAATTAACAACCAAAAGCACAATTGCTTTCCTTATATTTCGAAGAATCAAAATTTATTTTAATTACATTTTCCTCACGTGAATCCTATATTTTTCTTTATGTTTTGGGCCAGGACACCTTTAATGCTTACAAAACCGTGTTCATACTGTTCTCGTAACCTTTCACAGCCGTGCATTGAGAATTTATGAAAAGATATTCCAAATGCAAGGCTACAAGGTGTGAGCACTGAAGCCGATTTATTCACCCCTTACCAGCAAAGCATTCTTTTCGTGTTTTCGATGGTGAAAAAAAGAATAAAAAACATACAAAAAACAAAAACAAATCCGGTTTCATTCCTCACACCAACCCACATTAATAACGTATCTCGATGAATGAAAAATACAAGTAGAGAATATTCCAAATGTGCCGCTGTAAATATTAGGAGAACGATGCGAAGACAAATTTTGTGAGGACCGACAAAAAACAAATGTAAAAGGCTAAGGGCACTCGTATCAAGACATAGATATTATAATAAGATCACTACCACATCACTGATTGGTCAGGAGAGGGATACGCTTAACTTTTCATCATGGCCGGTTAATATTCAAATGTAGGACCCACCAAATGTTGAGATGTGATCCAGTGGTGCTGTGCCTATGCATACTCAGCTTTTTGCCATCTGATTAGATTGACGATCAAATTAACATAGTCTTTGATCGAGTTAATTGTCGCTTACGGGGGACCCCAGTGTCGAAATCGGCTTCAGCGTTAGGTATAGGTCCTTCGAACTTAGCAAAACGGAGTTTTTTTGATAACTGGCAAAACGGGGTTGAGATCTCTTGCCAACAACCTTCCAACAGATGTGCCGTGTCAGAATCTGTTGGGGGGGTGTTGGAACGTGTCATGTTGGCCGGTATTCAGGATCGTGGAAAACGTTCTACGCGATTGGACAAGTCGACATCGAGTCAGCTGGACCGTTATATTTATATTTTCTTCTTCGCACATTCGACTCGGAACTCGGAAAAACGAAAGCTGAAGGGAGTAAGACTTTTGCCATTTATTCGCCTTTGTAGACTTGGGAGCTCTCGACGGTCGGTGAGCAGCTAAGCCGCCGCCGGTAAAGCCAAGGTCGCCGGAATTGATCACACTCATTCACCTAAAAGCCAAGCCGAATTGAAACAGAAGGTATCCGTGTATTCCCTCTATGTACACCTGCTTCGTTGTCTTTGCCGAATTCTAACATCTGATCTACAGAAGTGTATAATTTGCTTTTTTTCCCCTTTTTGCTCTTTTTATAGTTTGGTTTGATCCTTCTGAGAAATGAATTAGCTAGTTATAGAATTTTCCCTAAATAATCGATTTGCCTGCAATATGTTGTAGACTTCAAGTTGATTGTTTCTTTCTTTTTCCTTTTGGTTCTTATAGTTTAGTATATCCTATCCTGTGATCTACGCTTTTGGTTCTTCTTCTTCTATTGACTTGTAGTACTAAACTTGTTGACGGTTTTGATGTTCTTTTATATTTATTTCGATTATTATTAATTTTTTACATTGGATATACATTATGTGCATCTGTATCTCTTATGTGGTAGACCCATTTAATAAAGAAGACGCTCACTTGGAATTTAAAGCACATATGTTGAGCTTTACGTGATACTTGCAATATATTAAAAGTTGTAGAGTTGGATCAAGGGGTTATAGGATCATTTTGGCTTTAACAACCCTGATCCTTATTCTAGGGTGTGAATAGTGTGATGCTTTATATTTCAACATGTTTTGATCTTCATCGATGGTTATTTTGGAGCTAAAACACGAGTATGCAGGACAATGAATCTTATGTACATAATTCAAACTAACGTTTTAAAAACCGAACCTGAGGCCACCAAGTTTTCTTTTCATATGACGGGCCACTGGTTTGACCGTTTGTGTTGAACTGGTTGTACTATTAACACAATAGTGAAATCTAGATCCTTAGATCAGAATATTAGGGCATAGAACTTAAAAATTATATACGCTATGTCTAACATGAGAGAGGGACAGAAGGGGGGGGGGGGGGGGGGGGAGAATCGCCGGTAACTGGAACTGGCTGGTTGCAAGGTAGCTCGCTCTCTCTCTAGTCTCTCTAGGTAGGTTTGACTGTTTGATTGACTGGTTGGTCAGATGAGTTTTATCATTCAAATCATATTGGCACGTGGAAATTATATTATGAAATGGCATGAACCATGACCCATAGAATAGGTTGAACAGTTCATTGGTTAATATTCAGGCCAAATGGGTTTTGATTAAAGTCAACAAGTTTTTGGGTATTAACAGATTTGGAATTGAACTGGACTGTATTGATGTCCAGGTGACAGGTCAAATGATTTGACCGTGTGGGTCAATGATGGCTTGAAAACATTTATATGAAGTTACAAGCTAATCAAATACCCCAACTCTTCACCCTTTTCTTAGTTACAAAAGGCCATTACAAATGCTGATCCGAGCTTCTAGTGTCTTGGAAGGGGTGGACTGGTTAGTGCATATGGACAACAACTTTGGTTTCTTCCTTTTTGTTTGTACAAAGTGGTTGTTCTCACATTCAAACCTGCATTCTCTCTTCTCACTCTTTGTCAGCCTGAGATTTTACCATTACATCAAACCAAATGTACATGTGATGCACGTGGTTGCTTAACAAGGATGATGATACCACAATAGAGTTAATGAATTATTTTTATTTTATAAAAGATCAGTAATATTTTGTAAATGGGATAGATAGTTCAGTTTTGGTCCTTCAATTAAGAAATTGCATAATACAAAGGAAATCTTTGGGCAATAATGTTAGTGTGCAATACTGATTGAATGAGATAAAAGAATCAGGAAAAAGGCAGGTGGGAATTGCAATCCAACTTTTCTTTGTTTAGTTTTAAGTTACCCCTGATCATATAACCGCTTCACTTTTAATGGTTACTGCTGTTTTTCCTATTTCAATTTTCAAAAGGCATTTTTGTGATGATTTTTTGAAGCTCTTCTTTGAGAGCTTTGATGTGGGTGTTTGGTCTTTGAGGACAAAGTATGCCTTGAACCTATAGTTGGGCCATGTCATTATCTTTTCGTCTCTTGTTTCATTGGTTTCTTAATGTATTTCTTGTTTAGTTATTCTTTCTCTAATTCACTACTTTCTTTCTGGTGCTACCCTTCTACAACAAGGGACTTCATATTTGAATCACGATGTTTCTTACCTACAGACAGAATCTGCATGATGTCGTTATCTTATGCGAGAGATGATACATAATCTCTTATTTTGTTGTTCAAAAGTTCTAGGGATGCATGATCTTGTATTTTCCCTTTAGTGTCAACATGCCATCTGTTACCATGTTGTTCATGTTGGAGAATTATGAATAGATATTCTGCATGTCATAATGTGATAAAGACAGAATGCCCATTATTGAATCTGCAGCCCACTTATTTGAAGTTCTTTCTTTAGGTACTAGAACTGTGATCTTAGTTTTTGGTTTCTGTCTTCTCAAATCTAACCATGAACCTTTTTTTTTATCAATAACTTAGAAAGAATTTTATTAAAAAATTATAAGAAAACAGAACAACAAGAAGTTGTGAAAGAAACAAGAAGACTAAAAGAGTCTAAGCTCCCCACAATATTACAACTGAGCCCAAAACATAGTCTATCTTTGAACCTCTTGCTTAGCTAGATCATCTGCCAAACTGTTGGCAGACCTTCTAACCCAATTAAGTTGAATGAACATGCCCTTAGAAATCCATTTGAACCATCTGAGATCATTCCTTAGATACCAAGACACTTCTCCCCCTTCTTTATCCAGTCCACAACTATTTTGGAATCACCAATTTCTTGATCTCTCTGCTCTTTCAAATCTTAAGGGGGAAATTGTATCTAATTTGGGAATACCTTGGGTTTCAGAAGGGGACTAAAGGAAAATGAGTGTGGGTCCTTAACCTGGCTGCTGGACCTACTAGGGAAAGTCCATTTGGACCTGTCCTTGGAAGACCCTGGAATTTGGGTAGGCTCTCCAAATGGTCTCTTCACTCACTCTTCTTTCTTCAGAGTACTTGCTTCGCCCAACCCCCTAGTTGTGGATTTACCTGTGAAGGAAATTTGGTGTAAGCTTATTCCCTCGAAAATTCAAGCTCTCTATTGGGAAATATTCCTTGGCAAGGTAAATACTTGTGATATGCTGACTTATGCTTGCCTTTCTCCTCATTTGTGCTCTCTTTGTAAGGAAAGTTGTGAAACCCTATTTCATTTATTAATATTTTGTTCATTTGTGCATAGAATTTGGGAATTCTTTTGTTTTCTTTTTGGTTGTAGGTGGGTTCCCCTCAAGATGTGGTAGGACTTTTCAACCGTGACTTCTTAAGACAACCAAAGAAAAAAGGGATGATAATGTGGAAAGCTACGAAGGTAGCAATATGCTGGGTGGTGTGGGAAGAAAGGAACAACAAGATCTTCTTAGAGAAATTCATAACAGTAGAGGAAGTGATAGACACAATATAAAGGTGAATGTAGCCCACTGGGTAAAATCCTTGGACAACTTTCAAGTCTTGTTAGTCACGTACAATCTAAGAACCTGAACTGAAGTAGCATAGTCTTCAAGAGTGAAAGACGAAGTAAGGATGGAATGGAAACCACTAGAAGGCAATAAAATCAAACTTAATTTTGATGGGAGCTCCCTTGGAAATTTTGGACTTTCAGGTATAGGAGGAGCAATCAGAAATTCTGAAAGGAGGATACTGGCTGTGTTCTCAGGACCGATTGGCACAGGGAACATTAAAGTCTGAACCATTGGCATTACTACAAGGTTTGAAGCTAGCTAAACAGCTGGGATTTAGGCATATTGATGTGGAAGGGGAGTCAAATGTGGTCATTTCTTGGGCCGCAAACAACAACCTTACCCCTTGGACTTTCAAAAATGTGATTAGGGAAGTGGAAAAGATTGCAAAGGAGGTCAAGACTGAATTCTCTAGCCAAACGAGGGCAATGAGACAACAATTATTTTGTGCTGCACTGTAATGTGGGACAGAAAAGTGTGCTTAAATGAGATTAACATTCCCACCTCTAAGCTGTATAAACTGTTTCAATCTTAACTTTAAATAAAATACATGTTTGTTGATAAAAAACCCAATTCTTTGGCTCTCTAAACCCCAAAAACTTCTACGAAGAATTTTGTTGTGGCAACATCATCTTGCTTAATTGGGCTTGAGAAAAAGCACATATGTTTCCTTCCTCATCCCCGATTACCCCTCCATCAAAGTTCAGCTTTAACCAGCCAGTAGATGGAGGTAGGTGACCATTCCACTGATACCCCTCAAGACTTGAAAAAATCATCAAGCTTAAAATTTGAGAGGAGACTCAAGTTCTTGACCCAGTGTGCCACTCTTAGAGTTATGACCTCTATTAAGGCTTCCTCACTCCTCTCCTTATCCCAGAAAGTTCTTAATTTTCTTTCTTCCCAAATTGTCCAAACCACTGCTGCCCTAGTACATCTCCACATCAGCTTGCCCCTCCTTTTTGTACAACTACAAATAGAAGTGCTAAACAACCCTTCCAAGCTATGAGCAAGTATCCTCCACCTGCAACCAAAAGAAAAAAAAAAAAAACGAAACAAACCAATCCCAAATAAAGCCAACAAAGGGGTAGGAGATTTAGAGATGAAATGCAATCTCACCATTTAGCTTGCATAAGTAGCACCAGTTGGGAGACAAGTACTAGTTTGGCCTCTTCCTTTGAAGTAAATCACAAGTGTATACAACCATGAAACAAATTACCAAAAACGAAAAAATACAACCATGAAACGCTTCCCAATAGAAAACACCAACTATAGGAGGAATGGGAACACACCAAATTTCCTTAATAGGGAAAGGAGAAGCAGAAGATGAGGAGGCTATAAGAGAGGTAAACAAAGACTTGCAGGTGAAAAGTTAGGCTAGATTAAGGTACTTTACTATCCAAGGCACCTTCCCCTAGGACCATAGAGCTTTGCAAGGTGAGCAAAGCAAACACAATGGGGACCTTGGACTCTCTAAGGTTCCTAGTGAAGCCCAAATTCCAGTTCAACCTAGAAAGAGAAGAAAGGAAGCAAAGAAACTCTGGTATTGGCCTACCTTCGAGATTGGAAAGAGCTTAAAAGGAGAGAACAATCTCCATCAAAGGGGACTCACCAATCCAAATTTCCAGTTCAACCTTGAAATCCATTTACTCAATAAGGCCAAAATTTTCATTCTGACATGTCCAATTCCTAGCCCCTTCTACCTTCGATTTCACCACCTTCTCCCACCTAAAAAAATGATCTTTGTTCCCTTCCCCAGGTTCCCACAGAAAGTCTCTCATAAGAAATCACTAAGAAGTGGTGGTAGTGATGTATTCAGGTTTAGTTGGCTTAGGAGACTTGGTCAAGGCTGAAATCATGACACTCTTACAAGGAATGGGACTAGCACTACAGCTTGGTCTCAAAGACATGGAAGTTAAAGGAGACTTGCAACTAGTCATTAATTGGACAAAGTAAGTCAATTCAGTGCCTTGGAAATATAAACATGGTTTTATGGAAATTGATGCCATAGCAAAGCAGATAAATTCTAGTTTCAATCGGGTGGGAACTGCAAATGGGGTGGTAGATGTTCTAGCTAAACAGGGAGTTGACAAACCAAATTTATTTTGGGCAAAATTGTAAACTCGTGTGACTAGCACGCTTCCAGCTTCTTGCATCTTCCACACCCAAATAAATTTGTGGGCAGTTAATTCTAGCAAAAAGGGATGAAAGAATGTCAACCTCCTAGTTGTTAATGTCAGTGTTCAGAAAACCGGACTGGACCGGTTGAACCATGACCTGGACTTCTAATCGGTTCAGTCACACCCTAAAAATCGGAACTCAAAAGATGGTCAAAACTGGCTGATTGGCCGGTTTAACTAGAAAACTGGTCAATTGGTTCTGGTTTTATACAACCACCCAGGTTACTTAATGAAGGTTTTTTTCTTTTTTTTTTTCAAAATGCTAATTGTGAGACTTGAACCCATAACTTTTTAACTATGCAATTTTGTCTTGTGACCATTAATCCACTTTTTTATTTGTGTTCATTTATGCCTTTTTACTACATATATTGCTTCAATACACTTGCATTTTAAAGAAAATGAAGGTTAAGAGGTTTAAACCTTGATCGTTTAATTAAAAAATTAACAAACTTACCATTTGTGCACCATACTGAAATATAATGTTACTTGTACAATATATTATATATAATATTTACCCGACCCGCAATATATATGTATATATGTTATGCCATTCATGGTTTGACCATAGTTGAACGCTTGACTTGTGTACCTCTCCCTTTTTCGGTTCTGATGATGCGCGATTTGGAAGCTCCCTATTGGAAGGTGACTCGGATGCCGAGTTGGCTAGTTCACCTGCCCGGGCTGCTTTACCTGGGGTGGGCACTCCGAAGCCTAAGTCAACGAACTAGAGATTTTGGAGAGAGCTAGAGAGCGAGATAGCTAGAGTTTTTGAGAGCTGAATCGCATATACCTTCTCTGAGGGAGGGGACGCCTTTATATAGGCGTAAGGATTAAGGAACTGAGAGCTTTCTATAACGCGCCCGAGATTCCCAAGAAACTGTGCCTGCCAAATTCAGAGGAGATCTCTTAGTTGGATACATGATCCATATAGAGGGATAAGGTCCATTCTATCAACTCCGATGCGGACAATGCGGATAGACGGGTCTAACAATTGAGCGTCGTGATCCTAGAGAAGTCAGAGGCAATAACTCACTCAAGAGGGAAATCCTGCAGGTTGCTAGCTGAATTCAGGTCTGGTCGGCAGAACTTGTCACCTCTCATGCCAACCTGGCGTCTTGACGGGACCGGGGTAGTTCGGTGGAAGCAGGTCACATCACACACTAACCTAAGGTCCCATCTAGTTGTTCGTGGTTTGGTCTACTGGGGTGGCACCGAGGTTATTGATGCAATTATAAAGTGTCCGAGGTGATCTGCTTACGTGGTGCCAAGGTGTCACCCAACTGTTTTGAGATGCCACATGTCATGATGTCATTGGAGAACTAAATTACCCCTCGTTAAGTTCTATGCTCAGTCTTGTTCTCTGAACATTGGCTAATGTTCCTCAGCCAGTCTAGATGACCTGGCCTACCATTTCATAGTGGTCTTTAATGGTGTTGTATTTGTTTTCAGGCTTATATGCAATGTGTTGCAGAAACTTTCTCAACTTTCATAGCATCTTTAGGCGATCCTTACTTTTTCCACATAATTAAGAGTTTATTGCTTGGTGCAATGCTAAAAAGTTCACTTATTCCTCATCTATTGGGAAAAGAAGGCATTCTTCCGGCAATATCCTTCTTCAGCTAATGAGATGGTCATTAGTTGCAATTTCATGAAGTGAAATGGTCCAAACACCAAAAGAAAAAGATGAGCTAAAGATTCCAGAAATATCATATCAACCTCTCCAAACTGTTTCTTTTCTTGCTGGATATTGTAACTTCTATCGAAAATTATAACTTGCTATAAATATTTGAAATGAATAACTAAATCTTCCTTTTCCAGTGCATGCTTTTCATTTGCAAACTACTATAATGTAGTGCCTTATGCTTCTTAACTTATTGTAACAGATATGAGTGGTCAACAGAGTGGCAATGAAACTCAATCCCACCTCTCAGCTCCACGTCTGAATGAGAGGATCTTATCATCCTTGTCAAGAAGATCCGTAGCTGCCCATCCATGGCATGATCTTGAGATTGGTACCAACATCATGATCTTGTATTACTCTGTGCTTTATTTACATGAAAGTAACTTAAGGATAGTTAATCATTTCTCAAATATCACATGCAGGACCTGGAGCTCCTCAAGTTTTCAACTGTGTATGTATTCGTTCCAATGATTTTCAACAAAACCCTAATATATATTTTTTCATTTGTAGATCATGATTTTATATGATTATGGAATGGAAGCATGATTACCTTGGGATCTTAAAAATGAAGTCTGAGATCTTATTTATTTCACCGATTAATGACTTTTAGCAATCCCAATTTGTTGCGATAATAAGAAAATATCAATTTTATTTTGGTTGAATCTTTGGTTTGGGTGTCCATACATGGTTCAAAGATAGGTCTGGGGTCCCCATAAGTTGCTGCCTGTTCCTTGTTTTTGTTAGACAATGTATGCCCTTAGCTCCAATCAGCATGATGTACATTATGACATTTATTGTAAATGAATAAACTACATATTTGATTCATGTTATTGTGGTGTATTTCTGTGTAATACCCTTAAACTGGACACATATGAGACTCGTGCTAGTTTAGAATCTTCACAGCCATTGGATGGATCTGGGGAGATTTATCCTACCAAAGCTAACACTGATGTGCCAACAAGTTGGTTGGGGTGGCTTGTCTTAGCTGCTAGGGTGAGACCTGAGGTGCATGCAATGTGGGTTTTCTTGAAACCCTGAACTGGACCAAAATTCTAGTATTGCCCTAGACCTTGGAGATAGATGGGCAAAATTAGAATGTTACACCTGACCCTTAGACTCGATTATGATACTACACTAGGTGTCAGATTGGGCTGTCTTTGATGTGCCAATCAGTAAGATCCTTAAAGGGGGTCAAAACCTGGGTATGTTGGGACAGTCCAAGAATTCATCTGAGTGGGATGATCATAGTGACAAGATCAACCCCTTTGTCGAACAAAGTGAATGGTCGGGAAAATGCACTCTCTCTGATGGAAACCTAAACTTCCGGTAGTGGATTTTAAATGTGTTTGAAATTTGGTTTTGCAAAATATATTTATATAGAGATATACTTATATATTATGGTTTCAAAATGTTTGCAAAATGTTATAATTCTCGAGATCCATGTGAATAGAGAGTGCAGCACTGTACTTTGCAGCCGAGAGAGAGGTTCTCTCTTGTCGGACAGTGTTTGATCATTAAGGGCTGAGAGGTTGAGTGTAAGACCATTGAGGGTTATACCTGATGAGCTAATCTTGCATTTGCCCACAGTCCTTGGGCCTTCATAAGATGGCTGGACCCAAGGACCATTTAGTGTAAATGTTGGGCCCATTAAGAGCCCATGGTGATGGACTCAGGGGTTCACTGTATTCAATAGTGAATTTGGTCAGGCTTTGTAACAGAGGCTAGGCTGAACCCGTGTGGTTGATGTGTAGATCAATGTTAGGGTCCCACACCATACAAAGAGAGCCAAGCTAGCCAGCATTAAAGGGAAGTGAGCCCGAAAGCTTAATGGGCCTAAAGCCCATTTTGAACTAGGTTAATTGGGTTAATTAAATAGGGGCGGGTCTGGGTTTGGATCAACAGATAAGGATAAGAGGATAAATCTTATCCACTTAAAGTGTCCAGATCCAAATAAAGATTTGGATCAGGAAACTCCTAATTTGATTAGGAATAAGCTGATCTTTAACTGCAGATAAGATAAGGGATTATCCTTATCATTTAAAGAGTTCAGATCCAAATAAAGATTTGGATCAGAAGACTCCTAATCAGATTAGGAGGTTGTCTCTTTAAGGTTATAAATAGAGAGCAGGGTGGACCTAAAAAAGACACAACAAAAGAAGAAGACAACTCAGTTAGACTGATCTTGCCTTCAGTTCTTTTTCTTCCTGCTCTTGCCGCCCTACCCTATTCGATCTCCAATTCTTGGAACTGATCAAGATTTGATCTTGATATTGTTTCTTGTAAGCTGTGCTCACTACCCCATTCGATTCTTGCTGAAGAATCACAAGTTCTTGGTGAAGAACTACATACTGATCTTGCCTCATCCTAAGCTATGTCATTTTCAGTGGAGGGAGGATTTGGTACACTCTTTGGGCGTGAACACCTGCATTGGGAGGAGCTTTTTTGCGTGGATTCTGTATCAGGTATATCCCTCCCTAATCTTGGTTTCAGATTTGGTCCAGTTTGGTTACAGGAACGAACCTTGAAAATGCAGTTTCCTAAATTGGGAATAGGATTCTTGGATGGGAGTAAAGAAAATTTTGAAATTTCACCCAATCTTCCTGCAGGGTTCGGCCATCCATATGATGGATCTCCCATCCCTTTAGTTTTGAGCATCAAGACCACCATCAAATGGCACCTACCCAGTATTACAGGGATGGCATCTTGGTAGCTTACTCCAGGACTGGTAGGCATGGGGAATTCCATAAAAGTAGAATTTCAAGCATTGCTACAAATTTCTAGGTTGGCTAGATCTGGTACCATGGTTGGCTGCAAGGAGAAATGAAATGTCCATGGCATGTAAGACATTCTGTGAGGGAAGCAAGGCACTTGGTTGGATTATTGGTAGCTATATGACTGATTCTCAGGCCTACAAGCTCCCTTACCGAGTTTTCTAGTCTACTGAGGAGTTAGTAGGCAGACTTTGATTTAGTGGGCAAACTGTTTTTGATAAATGTCGCATGCAAGTTTGAAACTCAAACTGGAGTATGGGGAAGCAACAATGGGATGGTGCCTTGTATAATGACTCTGGAAAGTGGAAATATAATACTATGCACACAATGTATTTACACATTGTACTTTCCTATTCATTAAAAAAATTGTTTTTAACTGATAAGAAACCATTCAACTACATTTTATTATATAATGACAAAAAGTTTCTACTAAGGTTAGAAAGTGGCTCTGAAGTTAATCCCAAGCTAGGTAGTTAAACTTACCTTGCTATTGCTGTTTTTTTTTGGCATAGCCCCTGTTTTAGTACAGATCCATCCAATAGCAGGTTTCAATTCCTCAAATGTGGGATAGAGTTAGTGCTTTCTGTTGGAAATCTTCCATGGTAGCATTAACACTTGTGACTTATTGATAAAGGAGAGATCCAGCTGGTCTTTATCTACAAATTGGTGTATCATGTGTAAATTGTATGGTTAGACTGCCCCAGTGTACTAAGGCTCCCGCCAATGTAGGGTCTAGGGAGGGACAAATGTATGCAACCTTACCCCTGCATATATAGAGAGGCTCTTTCCAAGATTTGAATCCTGGTCAGCCAGGTCACAATGGAGCAATCCAACTGTTGTGCCAATGCCCACCCTTAGAATGGTTAGACTGCATATATCACCTATTAGTGTTCTGTCCATTGGCTTGTTGTATTTGGACTTGGTTTCTGGCATTTTTTGGTTGCAGGTAGGATACCCCTGTCAGTTTGGATATGCTGTTTGATGCTTTAGTGTTTTGATGCCCAAAGAAAAGAGGTAGAATAATGTGGAAATACACAAGAGCTCTAGTAGTATGGACTATGGACGTTGTAGGAGAGAAATGCAAGGATATTTGAAGAGATAGAAAGGAGTAAGGAGGCCTTAATTGAAACTATTACTCTAAGAGTTTCACATTGGGTGTGGACCTTGGATTTGTCTTTTTATTTCATACTTGATGATATACTTAGAAAGTAGGGGGCAGTTGCATCTTCCTCCTCTAGAAAGACAAGTTGCAAGGAATGATTACCTCAAGGCAAAGGGTGGTGGGAAGCTGAATTTGATGGAAGCAATATATGTAACCTAGAGCCTTCTAGTATTGGAGGGGCAACAAGGGATGATAGCAGAAGTGTCCTAGCAATGTACTCAGTCCTAGCACCAGAAGAGATTAATGTTTGGGCCGAGGAACTAGGATGCTTAAGCAGTGAGTGGCCACTCAAGTATTTAGGGCTCCCCCTTGGTGCAAATCGTAGAAGCATAGATTTTTGGAATCTAGTTGTGGAGAGGTTTGAAAAGAAACTTGCGGTGTGGAAGAGGAATTATATCTCTCTTGGGGGAAGGATTACTCTTATCAAGTCTACCCTAGCAAACCTTCTAGTTTACTACCTCTCGGTGTTTAGTTTGCCTCAAGCTGTGAGAAAGAAATTAGAGAGAATAATGAGGGATTTCTTGTGGGAACCGTGTGAGAAGAAGAAAGATCATTTAGTAAGATGGAATCTTGTAAGTAGGAGGAAAGAATTTGGAGGATTGGGGTTAGGAAGGTTGAAGGAAAAGAACGAGGCTCTACTAGGAAAGTGGTTATGGAGGTTTCCACAAGAAACAGATAGGCTATGGCACAAAATTGTGACTAGTATTCATGGGCTCTCTGAAAATGGTTGGGATGCAGGAGTGTCTTACAGGGTTTCCAATGCTTCACCGTGGAAAGTGATTCACAAACTCCTCCCGTTGTTCCTCAATCATGTCAGGTTTGATCTCAACTCAGGTAACAAAGTCAAATTCTGGGAAGATGTTTGGGTGGGTGACACTTCTTTAAATACTTTATTCCCTTCAGTTTTTGTTCTACCCCGCTTTAAAGGAAAACCGGTTGCTGATTTCCTGTCCCCCTCTCCCTCGCAATCTGGGTATGCTTGGAACCTGGGTCTCCGCAGAAATGTGTGTGACTTGGAGTTGGATTTGGTGTCTGCTATTATTCAGTTGCTTGATGGGATTTGTATAGATCCTACCAAGCAAGACACTAGAATTTGGATTCCTAACCCCCTTGGTGAGTTCAGTTGTGCGTCCTTCTTCAAAGCTTTGACTTCTTTTCAACCTGGGGTCCATTTTCCATTCCGTGAAGTCTGGTGTCGCCCTATTCCCCCTAAAGTGGGTGCCTTTTGTTGGGAAGTTTACCATGGTGCAATTAACACCTGTGATCTGATGCAGATGAGGAGGCCTGGCTGGTGCCTTTCACCTAATTGGTGTTGTTTGTGTGAATCTAATGGCGAAACTGCTCTTCATATTTTTGTTTCCTGTCCTGTAGCTAGCAGCATATGGAAGTGGTTCTTTTCTCTCTTTGGTTGCAGGTGGAATACCCCGGTGAGCCTGGGGAGATTGTTTGAAGCCTCCACTTTCAGGTGGCCAAAGAGAAGGGGGAAAACCTTATGGAGATGCACACGGGCAGCAGTACTTTGGATGTTATGGGAGGAAAGAAATCTGAGGATTTTTTAAGGGAAGAAAAGGTGTAAGGAATTACTGATAGAGGGGATTATGTTAAAAGTGACTTCATGGGTAAAATCAATGGAGTCATTCTCAGACTTTACTGTGAATGATATAATCAGGAACTGGAGGACTGTAGCTTCCTCGTCATCTGCTAAAAAGAAGGTAGTAAGAAGCTGGAATCCTCCTGAAGCGGGACTCCTCAAATTAAACTTTGATGGGAGCAGTTTTGGCAACCCGGGCATGGATGGTATTGGTGGGGTCATTAGAGATGACAGGGGGAATGTAGTGGGGCTGTTTTCCGGCCCTATTGGGTGGGGAGACTCCATTACAGCTGAACTAAAAGCTCTGGTTTTCGGTATACAAAAGGCCTCGGAAATAGGTGTAAGGAAGTTGGTTGTAGAAGGCGACTCTAAAGTGATGATAAGCTGGCTGAAGCAGGATGGAAAGGCTCCATGGGTATTCAGAAATGAGATTAAGAAAATTAATCACTCCACAAAGGATATGCAGGTTTTATTTCAGTGGACTCCAAGAGCAGCAAATGGGTTTGCGGATCAGCTAGCAAAGCAAGGGGCTAACAGGGAACATTGTTTTTGGGCTCTGTTGTAAGTCTACAAAGCAAATTTTAGGTGGAATGTCTTTGGACATTGGGGTAGCCGAGGCTACTCATTCTCTGTACTAATATTCTCTTTTTTAATAAAATCATTTTCACTGATAAAAAAAAAGTACTCAGGTCCCATAGGAGAAGGAGATCAGTAAGGTTTGAGATAATGACAGCAACTTTTGGTGTATAGAAAGCCAAGGAAATGGGAGCTGAAGGATTGATTATTGAAGGTGACTCCAAGGTGGTTAGCTATTTGAGTCAAAGACTGCATGGTGTTTCAGAAATGGAATTAGATGATTTAAATGGTGCCAAAGGATTTGTAGATTGGAATACTATGGGTACAAAGGCCAGCTAATAGCTTGGTAGATGGCTTGGCAAAGTAGGGAGTTATTAGACAGCAAATGTTTTGGGCTTTGATGTAAATTGTAGGGGGGGGGGGGTGGTTAGCTGAGGCTATAATTGTATGTCTTTGATTGTAACCACAACCTCTTGTTGTACTCTTTTAATTATTTTGTGAATGAAATCTTAATTTGTGTTGCTGATTAAAAAAAATTGGGTTAAGAGTTATGGGGCCTGACTGGTTTTTTGGTTGTTGACCTCAGACCCAAGACACTCCTTTTTCTTTAATTCTTAGTCCATGTGATACATGGGAATTGTGCATTTCTTGCTGCAAGGAAGTATTAATTTGTGTTCCCTTGTTCTTAGTCCATGTGACACTCCTTTTTCTTTAATTCTTAATTTGTGTTCCCTTGTTCTATCACATTTTGTCCAAGGAAGTATTAATTTTATTCTACCTCTTAAAAGTGATATTGACCGTCTCATAAACTTATGCATCTGGCACAGGTTGTTGAGATAGCAAAAGGAAGTAAGGTCAAATATGAGCTTGACAAAAAAACAGGACTGATAAAGGTATGCTCTCCCTGTTCTTGTAATTTGGCATATTTTGTATGATTTTACAAGCAAGTACCAAATCTTCATTAATTTGGAGAATATTCTTTTTTTTTCTTATATATTAGAAAGTACTCAGATGCATAATATCTGGGATTTCATTGCATTTTTTTCCATGGATCTTACACCCTTGTTATTCTTTGTGATTATTCCTACCATTGAAATGGATGCCTAGGTTGATCGTGTCCTATATTCCTCAGTTGTCTATCCTCACAACTATGGTTTCATTCCCCGCACATTATGCGAAGACAATGACCCAATGGATGTATTGGTCCTTATGCAGGTAACTTGAACTTATTCATGCAATTATTTTTAGATAGACAAATTTGTTTCTATAGCATATGACTAAATATTTGCAAGATCCGTATGAGACCCTTTTCTCTCATTTCTTGAGGTATCTTTAGGCCAAGGTTTTCAATTTTTACAAAAAATTGTTTTCATTTGAGTTGAACAAACAAAATTTAGGGTTGTTAAATTGAATTAAAATGTCAAATATATGCACTGCAGAGTCATATAATAAATTAATTTTATTTCATTCCTCAGAATTTTAGAAAATTACTTCCATTCTTCCTTAATGAAATGCTATTGGTTTTGGAAACCATTTTCGTATCCCAGTTACACTAAGTTTCAGCATCTTTTTGCAGTATAATATTTTCTTATCATGCTTATTATAATCGTTAATGAAGTGCATCTAATGACTTGTTCTGAACTCAGGAACCAGTTATTCCTGGTTCATTTCTCCGTGCCAGGGCCATAGGTCTCATGCCCATGATTGATCAGGTATGGTTGATGTTCTGTAGCAAAGTCAACCCCAGCCATTGTTATCCAAGTTGAGTCCTTTGATGGTTGATTATGTGTCTGAAAAACAGGGAGAAAAAGATCACAAGATCATTGCGGTGTGTGCTGATGACCCAGAGTATCGACACTATACCGACATCGAACAACTCCCACCTCATCGCCTGGCTGAGATCCGCCGTTTCTTTGAAGACTGTATCCTTTTTCTTATTTTATTTTCTTGCACTTATTCAGTTAATTTTCTTTTGAGCTAGGCATTTGAGGTTTAAGTATATGGTGAAGTAAATTTGAGTGTTTTCTTGATAAGTAATAACTAAGACAAGAAGAATGAGAACAAAGAGGTTGCGGTTAATGATTTTTTGCCTTCAGAAACTGCTTATGAAGCCATCCAGTACTCAATGTAAGTTTGTTTCAATTCCTCAAATAACTAAAGTTGTTTCTTGCAGCTAGCCATGGAATTTCAAATAGTGTTCTTTTTTTTTAGAGAAAAAGATTTAAGTACAATTTATATTAGAAATAAGGAATAATCTATGGTGCATCAACTGCAACATGCAGCAAAAAATGTGAACCAGTGATAAAACGATATATCACAGTTGGCATATTTAACGTTGTTAAAGTCTTGATGGTATATATATCTTGTGAAACATGAAAGTACACCTTGTGAAATGTGAACAAATGAAAAGTAAGTAGACCATGGATGTCTTTAATGTGATGGATTGAAAGTGCAGAAAATATTAGTAAATGCATTGTGGTTGGACTATAGAAATAATAAGGAAATTCAGATATAAACTTGACTAATTCAAAATTCACTTTTACTGGTGGCTTGCAAAGTTGACTCACATTTGAAGGCAATGCCAAACTAATTTTGTACAAATATCCAGACCACCCTCCCAAGATCCCAGATAGCTGGGACTAACACTGGGTGGTGGCATTTTTGTGCATAGAAAAAAAGAAAGTCTTTTAATCGGTTAAAGTAGTGAACTTCCCTACAGGACCTACTCCATTTCTTCCTTATAGAATGACCACTTTGTCCATCCATTCACTATGTCACCATGTATAACATCTATTTGGATTAATTACGTACTCAAGAATGGTGTAGCAACTGCTACCACTTTCCCCTTGGGAAGTAGTCCCCAATAGAATTGGTTCCTGTTCTTTCCTTGTTTTGCCAGCATGTCTGCCATACATTTTGTTGGCTGATCTCTGTATCCAGTTATAAGTTACCCCGACTTCACCAGCCAGTCTTTTTCACTTCCCTTATTTCGTGAAGGACCCATTCTATTTTTCTTAAACTAGCACACAACTACTCTGGAATCCCCTTTCACCCGCTAGATTTTTGTAGTATCAAGCAGCTTCTGCAGCACAACCATCAATTCTGCCCTAATGGAATCACCGTATCCAACAACGACTTGGAATAATGCTAATAGATTACCCTCCCCCCCCTTAAAAACATGAGTGGGTTATTGCCTTGCCCCTCCCCCCCCCCAAAAAAAAAAGAAAATATATATATATAGTAAAATTAAAAAAAATATATTTTTTTCTTTAAAAAATCTATAATAAACCCAAACCTTCTCAGGCCATTTACTTCTCCTTCCTATCTCATTTTCTTGTTTAACTTGGCCCCTCCAAAGAAAATTCCTGGCTCTGCCACTGCTCTTAATACACTACTTATTCCAGAGTTCCATGGGTTACCCAAACTACAGCAATTGAAATATAACTTGATGAGGTTGATGGCTGGGGGGACCGTAAGCTGATAAACATTCAGAAAATCTGCCAGTTTTGAATGGTATCTTAGTAGAAAAAGGATTAAAAGCTTCCAAAAATCTTTACCCAATGATCCTACCTTCATAGATATTCTTTCATTCAATTAGTAAATCTTTAAAGATTCTGGAATTCCTCTGTTCATAGACCACCCAAATTAAGGCTACCTTTGTGACAATAAAGCAGCTTTATCCATTTATTGGCAATCTGGTGTTCCATGAAAGAAGAAAGCACTTTGATATTGATTTCCACTTCATAAGAGAAGATTCAATTGGGCCTCATCAAGTCTATGCATATCCCCTATGATATTCAGGTTGCTGATATTTTCACCAAAACATTAGGACGAGATGGCTTTCAGAATCCTGTTAGCAAGTTGATTCACACAATATATCTCCAACTTGAGGGGGAATATTAGTGTATGGTGGCCCATATTCACATTCATGGGCTCAAGCCCATGTATGAGTTTTTTTTTTTTTTTTTGAAATAACCCTTGTAGTAGTTGACTACCAAACAACATGCTCTGGTTGGACTGTATCATAATTGTTGTAACTTATCCTCATTCTTCTCTCTGTCTCTTTATTTTTTCATGTATATCCTAATTTTTCTCCTATATTTTCATATTAAGTACTCATTGTAACCACGATAGAAAGACTATATAAATCATTCTCTATTCAAAAATTTCAAACTACTTCTGGGGGATGAACATTCAAGATTTGTGTCACCTTCTGATTTTCACATTTTTCTCCTCTAACATGGTCTTTTGTTTGGTGGGGTGCAGGGACCTTTATGCTGAGTATATCTTACAGAGCTTGAGGCGATAGGCAGATGGGGTGCATTCTATTTTCTAATGTCATTTAATCAGAGATAATAAGAAGGGGATTTGAAATATTTTATCAATTTTTCTATTTAGTCGGTTGGTTAAACGGTTCTTTCCAAATCAAATGACTAAACTATGCATGCTATTTATTTGTTAATAAACTTAGAATTACAACATTATTTCCCAGTCTTTTGTTTAACTTTTGCCCTTATTTTTCATGTCACAACTAGTCCGACTTATGCTTGCAAATAACATTATTTGATAGTCTAATGTTTATTTCCTACATCTTCTGATTCAAACTTGCACCTTTTGCTTAGAGTTCAGACTTCAACTCCTCCATATGGTCCCGGAGGCCAATCAGAGCTTCAAGGAAAAAGGTTCTTTATTAATTTATAGACTTTTTTTTTTTTAACATTATAAAACCCATAGGTTGTTATATATATATTTTTCCTTAATATCACTATTGAAGAAAGCAGTTTTAACATCCATTTGATATATTACAATTTTGCAAATTGAAGCTAAAGCTATAAGAGCTCTAATGGTAGTAATATTGGTTATTGGGACATAGGTATCAAAATTATTTACCCTTTATCTCTTTTTATACCCCTTGGCTACTAGTTTAGTCAGTATGGTTGGCCATAATGGATTCTAGATTACTATTTATTCTCTTTCCAAAGGACAGCATTAGGATAAAACATAGCTTCACTTATTCACTACAAGTTGCAAGATCATTATCCACAGCTACGTGTAGAAATCATCACCAAAGTTTATTTCTTTTCTAGCCCTTTTATTTCTCCATAACTCCAAGTTTCACTCTTTTCTGATGGTGATGGTAATGCAAAAGAAGGTTGATAATCTGAGATTTTGTTAGTCTTATTTTGTAGAGTAAATAAACTTAAAAAATTTAGCATCTCTTGACGCTATATTGGTATTGTTTTCATACTTGGGGCTTAAACTTGGTAGGCTACAATATTTTCTGCATAACTTATGAATGCACAATTTGCGGTCTTAGGCCGTGGTTTCCTCTTTTCGTATCAGCTAGCTTTTTTTTAAACCAAACACCTCCATACTTTCAAGTATTTTAGGTTAGGTGTAAACCCTTTCCAAAGTTCATAGGGGGTTTTCTAATCTTCTTAAGGGGAAAAAGGCATCTTGGCTTACAAAATTGACATGGAAAAAACCTATGATAAACTTGAGTGGGATTTTATAGAGAAAGCTTTTAAAATCTTTGGGTTAGTGTCATTCGATGTCTATGTCATGAATGACATAGACAAAGCCCAGAAGAGATTCCTTCAGACAAATTCCCCAGAATGAGGCAGATAATCTTTGGGTTAGTGATTGTATCGACAAAGAAAAAATATATATATTTATTCCATTGAGTGATGTGAAAGACAGGTTAATTTGGAGTCTAAATTCAAGTGGTGAGTTTTCCATGAAACCTGACTATAAACTAAGGTGTAGTTTGGATCTCAATACAGGACGCAATATCAACCGGAGAGCTCTCGTTTGGAACCTAAGATGCCAATCAAAGCTTAAGATTTTTCTTTATTTAGTGCTAAATAACAGGCTCCCCACGATGAGTTTGTTAAGGTTAAGAGGCCTTAACATTGATGGTAGGTGTTACTTCTGTGGGGAGGAGGAATATATGACCCATATATTTAGGGGGTGTGGAGAAGCCAAACAGTTGTGGGATGTGGTTAGCCAGAGGTTGATATATTGGGGCAGACCCTGACCTGATGTCATGGTGGTCAAAGTTGTATGAGGCAGATCTAAAAAATAATAACAATTTAAAGGAGAAAAAGTGTTCACGTTCTATGGGAGATTTGGAAGAACAGACATAAGAGTATTTTCTAATACCTCTGCCCCCCTCAAGTCGTAGTTGAGAAGGCTACAAAATATTGGGATGAGTATTTTTCTATTTTGCAGGTTTTCAGCACTATTAGAGCAAAGAGTGTTTCTTGGCTTCCACCAGATCCTGAGATCCTGATACGATCAAAATTAACTTTGATGCATCTTGTTTGAGTAATGGGAGGTGTGCAGTTGCGGCTGTTGCTAGGAATCACCTTGGTAGAGTTGTAGACTTGGGTACAATCTTGGCATCTCTACCATCAATGCCGTGGAGGTTTAGGCTGCACAGGACGCTCGTAATCTGACTACAAATTTTGTAGAGCAAGAGATTATTATGGAAGGAGATTCGGAATTAGTCATTTCTTGTCTTAGAGGTCAAGTTAAGCCTTCGGATGCTAAGAAATATAGTGAAGGACTGCTTACCGATCAGAGAGCAGCTTACACATGGATTGGAATATACCGATCAGAGAGCAGCTTACACATGGATTGGAATATAGATACGTTTATAGAGAAGTGAATCAAGCGGCAGACTGGATTGCTGGTGAGGCACATTTGGTTGTTAATGGATGTATTTGGTGAGAAGCATTTGGTTGTTAATGGATGTATTTCTTTCACCTGTGTAATCTCCCTTGGGACCTCGACTTAATTTGTTGGAGTAATTTCTCTCAACCTCTGTAATGTCCAAGAATGCCTTCATTGGTGCTTATATAATGTTCAATGGAGAGATTTATACCCTGATGCTTGTGTCCAAGGTTCAAAATATCGAGGGCTTATTGACTTGTATCGGTGCTTTTTTTTATTTATTTTTTATTTTTTCCAATCTGACCCGAAACACCCCCTATAGGGGCGTATCAGGAAGGCCCCGATAACCTTGCCTGTGTCTTTCCCAAAGTTAGGCTTGGTTCTGACCATTGCGCAATTATCCTTCACTGCTATCCCCCATAATGGTAGGGAAGGAAGCCATTCCTATTTGAGACCATGCTGGTAGATCACCCTCAGTGTAGATAGGTTATTTTAGAGACATAGCTTGAAATCTTGAATGATGAGAGGGAACTAGTGACTAGAACTACCCAAAAGGTGAAAAACTGCAAGCAACATCTTAATATTTGGAATCGAGCTTGCTTTGGTGATATTAAGAGCAAAATTAATGATTTGAAAATGCAACTTAGGCTGTGTTTGGTTGCAAAATAAATAAATTTGCACTGATGCAAAACAATGGCAGTGCAAATGATTTGACTGTAAATTCTAACATTTTTGTTTTAAATTTTAACTTATTTTGTTTGATTACAGTACAAATGAGGTGAATTTAGAAATGAAGCAGAATAAAGTAAAATCTAAAACAAAATTAAAGAAGAATTCACATTTTTATAATTGCACTCCTATGCATTCGTACTAGTATAAATAAAATTGCACTGCAACCAAACACAGCCTTAAGGAAATTTGAGAAAAATTGTTCTGAAAACCAAATTGGACCGGATGGTCAGACATTTGACCTGGGAACCGATCATAACTCCAGGTCTAGTTTTAGTCTGAAATGCTTTTTTTTCTTTTTTTGAAAAAATATTGATTTGGTTAGAAAATCACTAACCTGGATGGTTGAACTCTTCGAACCGGGAAGCGGTTCATGGTTTAATGATTTCTTTTTGTTGGGAAGATTAAAGAAGAAAAGATCGATAGATGTGGGGAGGTTAGAGAGAGGGAGAGATCAGATCTGTCGTCGTTCTTATTGCCGCCATTGCCATCGTTGCCTCCTTGTCATCGCCGGTGAGCATTACCTCTTCTTCCTTCATTCCTTCCTTCCTTCCTTCCTTCCTTTTCTTTTCTTTCTTTCTTTCCTTTCCTTTGATTTCCTTTTCTTTCTTAGTTGACAACCAACTCCCTCTCCTTTCTCAGTAAGACTAATGATATATATACCCTAATATTCCAATCTAAGGGTTAAATGTATCAAACCGTTTGAACTATTCAACCCAAACGGTTGAACCACTGACCCAAAAACCGGTAGCCAAAATAGTTCTGTCTTTGGGTCGGTTTTTAGAACCTTGCCAGGAAGTTAAACCTTCCCAAGAGAACATGAACAAAGTGGGGAGTCTTCAAGTGGCTCTAAACATAGGGCTGCAAATAAATTGGATCATATCCGATTCTAAATTCTATCCATTTAGATAATGGATCGAAGTTGAAATATACCTCGATTTGTTCCATTAGTTATGAAATATTATATGTTATATACTATTTATATATAATACGTATATTCTATATATCCTATATTATATATTATAATATATTATTATATTATTAAATAATATAAGATATTATTTATGTTATATCATCAAATTTTTTTATTAAAATTCAATTCGAATCGGTTAAATTTTTTATTGGATTGGATACCCTTAATCAAATCCGACCTGATCTATTTGCATCCCTAGAGCTGGCTCAAGAAGAACTTAATTGGAAGTAGAAATTCCAAAATTCTATATATGGCTGATAGAAGGAGATCGAAATACTCGGTTCTTTCACCAATCTACCATCAATAGAAGACAGTCAAACAAATTTATAAGCGCTAGAAGGTTGATGGAGAATGGGTGAACAGGTGATAAACAATGAAATCCCAAGTTTTCTTGAAGACCCTTTTAGTTCGGGGAACCAGTGAGATGTGTGATTTTGGATTGAATACCATTAGAGGAGTATCAGATACCACCCGAAGGGTTTTTTTAGAGATGTTATCCTCTGAAGAGATTCGAACAACTACTTTTAGCATTGGCTCTTAAAAGCCCCGGGTCCCAATGGCTTCTTTTAGCCCCAATTAACCATGAATTCCAACATAACCAAGATAAATCTGAACACCAGAAGACTTGCTCCATGAATTCCAACATTCATTCTCTATCAAAAAATAGAAATGTAAAAGAATTCAACACCCATAAGGAAGCAGGCCAAGATATACACCAGAAGAGGAATGCCAATTGAACTGCAAATGGATTGTTTTGCAAACATGCAGTTCATGAACTGTAATTACTCTCCACACCACTGGTCATGTTTAGCTGGGGAGAAGAAATTTTGCATGGACCATACTTGACGTTACAGAAATTCCATATGAAATAGAAATCCTGAAAAACAATAGCAGAATAGTAACAAAGATAAAAAGCAAATAAGATTCTGCAAATAAAGAATAACTCCACTTTTCTTGATGAATCCAGCAACATACACTTGAACACAACCTTGGACTTCACAAAGCTGATAATAAAATCCGAATTGGGCAAAACTTTTTCTATAGAACCATCTACTTTTAATTTCTTTTTGAAGATCCATTTGCTTCCAATTGATCTTCTATTTGCAGAGTCTTATTTGCTTTTTATCTTTGTTACTATTCTGCTATTGTTTTTCAAATCCTATGTCCAAAGGTGGACGAAGGTAGACATGAAAATGAAAGAAATGGTAAGATGTGTTGTATGTCCATGGAGCTAGCTAGGACCTGAAGATTAAATGATCACATTTCCGGTGGAAAATTCCCTGCCCATAGGTAGAAAAAATTATTTCAATGAAGAGTGGAAATTCCAACAGCCCAAATGATGTTACTGGAAGACAAGCAAATAAAATAATTGGAGTGATAAGCCGTTTCTTTTGATCTCCGAGAATGATGAAAAGTGCTGAGCTGAATGCTATGACCATACCAGCAATTGAGATGAAAAGGGTAGCGAGTCCAATAATCAATTTCTTGGGCAACGATTCCAAGAAATCGTCTACTGCATATCGTGCAGTTAAGATTGCCAAGAACATTAGCACTGAAGTAATGGAGGAGAAGAGTGCTATTGTATCTGATATTAAGAAAATCATGAAAGAGGTTTCCTCTAAGAAGATGGGAGTCCCTTTACCATCAATATTGCCTCCTGGCACGGTAAAAGCAGCTGCAAAAACCACTGTCGCAATGAGTGTGGCCACAATCATACATGATGTTGCTGTGTCCTTCATCCATTTCTCTCCCTTTTCAACCAAATCCATGTGCTCCTCGCCGAATGCAGCTCTGGGTGTTTTTCCTTCATTATTTGTTTCTTCTTTACAATGCGGGGACACAAACTTCTCTATTTCCTACAAATTAAAGAAGTTACAATTAGTGTCATTTGGAATATTTATCTAATTGTACTTATTATTTTAGATGAATACAAATATTGAATGTATGCTTGTTAGATTCACCGAACTGATTGTATTTCTATCTACAACTGTGATTGCTCCTCTCTCTGACTCTCTCTGCCCTATAAAATGAAACCAGGGTCATGGTAGCATTGAAAAGTGAGCAATCTATTCTCTTTCTCCACCCTTTGTTAATATTCCATTAAACCCTTATTCACACGTCTGAAATCTTTTTGTTCACCACATGGTGGTTTTGTGATGGTATATATACGGCCCTTTAAGTGATAATATCATAGAGGGCGATGGTACCATGTCCATAGTACTCAAGTCTGAATTATGTGCAATTTCAATGAATAATGGTTCTTCCATGGGTATGGTGCAGTAGTATATATATGTGGCTAATGTCTGGTTGAGTATTTTAGATCAATGATTTCTCCAACTTTTCCTTTACCGTTTTTTGTCTTTCCTTTGATTTTTACCACCATACTTTCATTGCTCTAACAAACATTTGGTATCAGAGTAAAAGATTCATTCAACCATTCAAATCTAAAACTAAAATCCTTCATGGCATCAACTTCCAACAGCTCTGTTTTATATCATTTTCAAAAATTACCACGTCCTATTTTTTTATGGAGAAAACTACGATTTTTAGAGCACACAAATGAAAACATTGTTAATCTCCAAAGAGATTTGGGAGTTAGTAGAAGAAGGATACAAAGAATTAGATAATCGTGAGCAACTTACAATATGGATTAAAGACAAGGAGTACAAAGAAAATAGAAAAGATGACGCTAGGGCTCTATACCATATTTAGCAAGGAATAAGTAAAACAATATTTTCAAGAATCATGGTTGCCAAAAGCTCAAATGAAGCATGGGATATCCTCAGGAAGGAATTTTAGGGCACAAAAAAGGTAATATCAATAAAACTTCAAACTTTTTGGAGAGATTTTGATAATATTATGATGAAAGAAAGTGAATCGGTTCAGGAGTTTTTTTTTTCTAGAGTTTCTGGTATTGTAAATCAAACCAGAATGTATGGAGATGTTATTTCAGATGAAAAAATTGTAAAAAAGGTTTTGAGGAGTTTACTGATTAAATTTCATCATGTGGTGATTGCCATTGAAGATTCTAAAGATTTGACTAAACTATCCATGCATGAGTTAATGAGTTCATTTGAAATTCATGAGGAGAATGGAAAATTTTTCAACTTCTTCATTAGAGCAAGTTTTAAGTCCAAGCTCACCATTGTAGGAAAGAAAAAGAATGAAGGTGAAAAAGAATGACCATATCAAGCTATAGGAAGGATATATACCAAAATAATGGAAGAGGTGGATCATATGAAAGAGGAAGATGTGAAATGCAAAATACTGGTTATTTTATTTGCAAGATGGACAACTATTTGCCCCAAGATTTCTATTTTAGATGTAAAAATCATATACATGCCCCAAAAGATTGCAGATTTAAGTAAAAAGAACAAGCCCACTATACTAAAAACGATGATTTAGAAATCATCTATTTTACTCGTGTATGAATACCCAACAAGAGTCAAAAGAAATTTGGTATTTGAATAGTGGTTGTAATAATCACATGACAGGAAATAAAGAATGTTTTCTTGAATTGAATGAACATGTTAATTCTCAAGTGAAGCTTGAAGATGGAAAACTCCAAAGTGTTAAAGGAAAGGGTGTTGTTTCAGCCCAAACTAAGCAAAGTAATTCTAAACTCATTTATAATGTTCTATACATTCCTAATTTGACTCAAAATTTGCTTAGTTTTGGACAACTTACAAAAATGTTATAATGTGCACTTTGGCAATGGAGAATGTGTAATAACTAATAGCAAAAACGGCCAAATCATTATTAGAGTAAAAATGGCAACAAACAAAGTGTTTCTATTAACCATGTCCTATGATGTGAATTATGGGCTGAAAAGTGAGAATATGGATGTATCAATGTTATGGCACTGGTGAGTTTCCGCTCACCTCGGAAACCTCTTTGAGGGAGGCTTGACCTCCTGAAACAGAAGATGGAGAGAAAAGAGAGAACGGAGGGAAGGAATAAACTGGACTCAGGGAGAAGAAAATTAAGGGAGAATCATTCATTGCTTTCATTATATGATGATGGCCTTGTATAGCTGGCCTATAGGTGTAATATCAGAGGGAATATCCTCTGATTTCTGGATAACTAACTCTGGCAGATAACATGGGTGGAATATCTTTAGGCGGCAGAGTAACCAACTCTGAGTGTAACTAATTTTGGGGCTCTGTCGCCTGTCTCCTCTGTCTTCTTGTGAATGGCTGATAGGTGGTGGCCTACTCCACTCCCCTAGTGGGTTCTGGAGGGAGTGTTTGGGTCTCAACAGCTCCTCCCCCTTTAGCACTGACCTTGCCCTCAAGGTCTAGGTTGGGAAACCTCTCATTCAGCCTTAGATAAGGTTCCCATGTGGCCTCTTCTGGAGGCAGTCCGGCCCATTCAACCTTGGCTTCTGGCACAACCTGCCCTCCTCGTCGAACCCATCGAAAATCCACAATCTTGATAGGCTCCGTATAAATGTCCCCTTCATCTGTAAATTGGGGTAAGTTGGGTGAGATAGGGGTATGATTCCCCACAGCTTTCTTGAGAAGTGAGATGTGAAACACCGAGTGTAGCTTCGAGGTAGTAGGGAGGTCCAATCTGTAAGCAACAAGGCCCACTCTCTCCAGCACCTTATAGGGCCCATAATATCTGGGAGCTAGCTTGTGCCAAGCCCGTCTCATCATTGAGACCTGGCGGTAAGGTTGGAGCTTAAGGTAGACAAAATTACCTACCTGAAACTCTAGTGGGCGGTGGTGAGAGTCATAATAGGCCTTCATCTTTTGCTGGGCTTTAGTCAAATTGGCCTTGAGCAGTCTAAGGATCTCATCTCTTGCCAGTAGGCGAGTCTCTACTTCTGTCACCTTAGCCGACCCAAATTCATAAGGTAATATGGGAAGAGGTTCTTTGCCATATAGAGCCTTGAAGGGTGTCATTCCTGCTATTGACTGATAAGTTGTGTTGTACTAATATTTTGCCCACGGAAGCCAGTGAGCCCACTATTTGGGCTTCTCCCCTATGAAGCACCTCAGGTAGGCTTCTAAGCACCGATTAAGAACTTCAGTCTGTCCATCCATCTGGGGGTGGTAACTTGTGGATGGGTGCAGTTGGGTTCCTTGCAATCGGAAGTATTCCTTCCAGAATGAACTCAGGAAGGCAGGGTCACGGTCTGAGACAATGGATCTTGGTGTCCCATGCAATTTTGCGACGTCCCATATGAAGATGTCAGCCACCGTTGCTGCGGTGTAAGGGTGAGGCAGGGCAGAGAAATGGCTATACTTGGTGAGACGGTCAACTACTACCATGATAACTTCCTTCCCTAAAGAACGGGGAAGTCCGGTGATGAAGTCCATGGAGAGGTCTTCCCATACTTGCTCTGGAATCTTGAGGGGTTGCAGGAGGCCCGCGGGAGACTGTGAGGAGTATATCTGCTATTGACAGGTCTGGCATTCGGATACATAGTGTAACACGTCCTTGCGCATTCCTACCCAATGGTAGTGGCTGCTGAGCCTCTTTAGAGTCCTTAGCACTCCTGAATGTCCTCCCAAAGAGGAATCATGAAACAACTTCAATAGTTCAGTTTTGTGGCTGGAATTTGGAGCAATCACGAATCGTCCCTTAAAGAAGAGGTCTGGTCCCACAATTTGGTACCCTGCAACCTGGGAAGGGTTCTGCCTCAATTTTTCCCTAATGTCCTGTAGCTGCGGATCAGACCTTGCTTCTTGACGTATGGCTTCAAACAAGGGAAAACTGGGCTGAGAGTAGGTTAGTTGGGCCAGCTCCTCTACCCTCGATAAGGCATCAGCTACCCTGTTGGCGGGCCCAGGTTTATACTCTATTCGGTAGTCGAAGCCCATCAGTTTACTAAGCCACTTTTGCTGCTCCAGGGTGTGCACTCTTTGTTCTGCTATATACTTCAGACTTCGTTGGTCTGACCTTATGATAAATTGGCGTCCCAACAGGTATGTACGCCATTTTTGGACTGCCATTACCACTGCCATCATCTCCTTGACATAAGTGGATTGGTTCTGGTGGGCGGCTGATAAGGCCTTGCTGAAGTAAGCAATGGGCTGTCCCTTCTGCATCAAGACGGCCCCCACCCCTGCACCTGAGGCATCACACTCAATCTCAAAGGGCTGGGTGAAATCCAGAAGAGTAAGGATTGAAGGGCTCGAAATTGCTGTCTTCAAGTCTTCAAAGGCCCATTGAGCCTCATCAGCCCAGCTAAAAGAATCCTTCTTCAACAGACGCGTTAGAGGGGCGGCCATGAGCCCATACAATAGTGGGCTTGGGCTTGGGCCATTTTTGGATGGCATCTATCTTTTCTGGGTCTGCCATGACCCACCCTGCTGCAACCACGTGGCCTAAGTATTGTATCTGTTTTTGTCCAAAAGAACACTTGGTCATTTTGGCATGTAACTGATGTTCCCTTAGAGTGGTGAGGGTAAGTCTCAGATGTTCCATATGGGTGCCCCAATCCTTGCTGTAAACCAGAATGTCATCGAAGAATACTAAAATAAATTGCCTTAAGAAAGGCCTGAAAATGTCATTCATGAGGGCCTGGAAGGTGGAGGGGACGTTTGTGAGCCCAAACGACATAACTAGAAACTCATAATAGCCATCATGGGTTCTGAAGGCTGTCTTATGGATGTCGGCCTGGTGAACCCGGATCTGATGATACCCGGATTGCAGGTCCAGTTTGGAGAACACCTGTGCTTCTCCTAACTCGTCCAACAGTTCATCAATGAGGGGTATCGGGAACTTGTCCTTCACTGTAATCCGATTCAGGGCCCGATAATCTACACAAAACCGCCAACTACCATCCTTCTTTTTTACTAGGAGTACAGGGGATGAAAAAGGGCTGGTGCTTGTCTGTATATGCCCTTTGTTCATTAGCTCTCTTACCGCCTTCTCAATTTCTAGCTTCTGGAAATAGGGGTATCTATATGGCCTCACATTGGCCGGTTTAGAATTTGATAAGAGGGGTATCTGATGGTCATGGGCCCGGGGTGGAGGTAATTGGCTTGGTTCCTTGAACACATCACCAAACTGATCGAGTATCGATCGTAGTGCCTCGTGTTGGGCTTCCGTGGGTTGGTCACAGCCTTGATTGTTTAAAGTTGGAACCATGGGCTGCATGCCTAAGTGCATAAATAAGGGCTGTCCAGTATCCTTGGAGGCCCGTAACAGGGAAGCTACAATATCACCTTGGGGACTTAGAGGCCGCACCCCTTGTAGATGGCAAGTCTGTCCATCTTGATAAAAGTCCATTGTCATTTTGGCCCAATCACACAGTGCAGGCCCTAGGCCACGTAACCAATGAATTCCCAGAATAATATCAGCCCCTGAGAAGTCCAATGGGTGGAGATATACCACGAAATAGTGGCCTTGTATAAGGATCTTTTCCTTCTTGCACACACCATCACATGACATCTGACTTCCATTAGCCACATAGATTGAAAAGAGTGGAGTGGGTTGTATAGACATACCTAGTTGCCTTGCTAATCAGCAAGTGATGAAATTCAGGGTAGAGCCACTGTCAATCAAGATCATCACAGATCGGCCCACCAACCTTCTACTCGCATGGACTGAAGAGGGTTGAGGCTCATGAGGGCGTGTAAGGAGATCTCAGCTCCAACAGGTTCATGTTCAACTGAGATCAGTTCACAGTCTTCTACGTTTTCTTCTGGTTCTTCCTCTGTCTGAAGGAGAAACACTCGCTAGACTCTGCACTTATGGCCCGGTCCAAACTTGTCATCACAATTGTAACAGAGGCCCTTCTCGCGTCGGGCCTGCATCTCAGCCCACGAGAGGCGCTTGAAGGGCACAGTGGGCCTGGGAAAAATGGGCTTCTGAGAATCCCCAACTTGTTTCATGGGTTGCTGTTCGGCCCGCTAGGGAGCCCTCACATTCGAGTAGGATGGCTTGCTAGTTCTGCGCATACTATCAATCTTCTCTTCTTGCAAGCGAGCCATACCCACCGCGGCCATGACTGTCGCTGGTCGAAGAGCTCTCACTTCCAGGCGGATGTCTTCTCTGAGACCTCCCACGAAACACCCTACCAAGGCCTTCTCCGGCCATCCATGTACCCTGGTCACCATTCTTTCGAACTCGAGCTGGTAGTCTGCTATCGTCCCAGTCTGTTTTAGTCGAGTGAGGAGTTCGTCGTAATCCACGAACGTCGTCGGCCCAAAACGGATGCACAGGGATTTCTGTGAACTCCGCCCAAGTTACCCGAGGATGGGTTTGTCAATACCACTGGAGCTAGAGAATAGTGTCTCCTTCTAGGTGAATGGAGGTGATGGCGACGCGCTGGTGTGCAGGGGTTTCATGGTACTCGAAGAATCTCTCTGCTTTGAAAATCCAAGGAATGGGATCTCCACCGGAATAGTTGGGAAAATTGATTTTAGTAACCTTTCCGGCGGGGTAACCCCCAGTTCCTTGGCTACCGGAAATAGAGGCGTCAGCCCCTGCTGGATGACTGGTTTCGCCGGATTGTTGTTGGGAGGCGAGGTTAGAGATGACCACCTTGAGATCCCTGAGTTCGTTCAATACCTGGTGGAACCCAATCTCAAGTTGGTCGACTCTATCTTCCATGGTAGAGGATCTTGTCTGCGGCATAGCTGGTCTGCAACCTCGCTCTGATACCAACTTGGTGAGTTTCCGCTCACCTCGGAAACCTCTTCGAGGGAGGCTTGACCTCCTGAAACAGATGATGGAGAGAAAAGAGATAAGGGAGGGAAGGAATAAACTGGACTCAGGGAGAAGAAAATTAAGGGAGAATCATTCATTGCTTTCATTATATGATGATGGCCTTATATAGCTGACCTACAGGTATAATATCAGAGGGAATATCCTCTGATTTCTGGATAACTAACTCTGGCAGATAACATGGGTAGAATATCTTCAGGCGGCAGAGTAACCAACTCTGAGTGTAACTAATTCTGGGGCTCTGTCGCCTGTCTCCTCTATCTTCTTGTGAATGACTGATAGGTGGTGGCCTGCTCCACTCCCCTAGTGGGTTCTGGAGGGAGTGTTTGGGTCTCAACAGGCACCTAAACATGGGCATTTGAATTTCAAAAGTCTCTCATTGTTAAATAACAAGAATATGGTGATTGGACTTTCTCAAATTGGTAGAGAACATAAAATATGTGAATATTGCGTCTATGGGAAGCATCATAGGCTACAATTTTCAAAGAGATCATGGTATTCAAAGGCACCATGAGGATACCTTCCTTCAACAACAAGAGGTATTTCCTTCTATTTATTGATGATTTTACTAGAATTGTTTGGGTATATTTCTTAGATGCAAAATCACAAACATTACTTACTTTTATTCAATTCAAAGCTTTTGTTGAGAAGCAAAGTGACCACAAATTGAAAATTTTGACGAAAAAATCACAAACATTGCCTACTTTTGTTCAATTCAAAGCTATTGTGAAAAACAAGACACCAAAAGAGAGTTGACAGTAAGACATGCCCCACAATAAAATGGCGTATGAAGCATGATGCATAGTAAAAACCTTCCCAAAAGCTTCTAGGCTGAAGCAGTTTATTCTATTGTCCATATATTAAATTATTCTCCCACCAAAGTCATGCAAAACAAAGCATCGTTTGAAGCATGGCACAAAAGAAGTCTATTGTTAGCTGATTCAAAGTGTTTGGCTGCATTGCTTATACTTACATTTCTTCAAAAAAGAGAGAATTTTGATGGCAAAGGCAAGAAATATATTTTCCTTGGCTATAGTGATGAATCTAAAGGTTATTGGTTGCTGAATCCAACTACAAATGAGTTGATAATTTTAAGAGATGTGATATTTGATGAAGAAGGGGCATAGAAGATGAAGAAGTAATGCCTAATGATCATGAGTATGAAACAACTACACAAATTGTAAGGCCAACAAATACAAAAAGATCAAGTCTAACAAGTTTTAGTCTAAGAATGGATCCCTCAAGTTCAAGAATCTAAGATCCATGGCAAGCAAGTCCAAGTGATATAAATTTGGATACTCCACCAAGAAATGTACATTTACTTCAAGAAATCTTTGATTCTTGTGATGTTGCATTTCTTACACTAGAGCAACAAAAGTTTGAAGAAGCTTCAAAAGAAGAAGTTTGGGTGAAAGTTATGAATGAAGAAATTGAAATGATTAAGAAGAATAAGACATAGGAATTGGTTAACAAATCCAAAGAAAAAGAAGTAATTGGGCTGGAATGGGTTTACAAAATAGATTAATGAAGATGACTTAATCCAAAAGCACAAAGCAACGTTAGTGGCCAAAGGCTATACCCACTAGCCTGGGGTAGATTTCCATGAAACATTTGCACTAGTGGAAAGAATAGAAACAATTAGAACAATGCTTACACTTGCTACTCAATTGAAACTGCAAGGGTTCTAGTTTGATGTGAAATCAACTTTCCCAAATGGAGATTTAGAAGAGGAAAAAAGAGGATAAGATTTAAATTGCTTAAAGCAAGCACTTTGGGCATAGAATGGAAAATTTGATAAATACTTTTATAAAAATGGATTTGAAAAAAGTCTAAATGAGCGATTACTCTATGTCAAGAAGGAAGATATGCATGAATTTATTCTTGTTTGTCTTTATGTTAACGATGTGATTTATACAAGTAACAACTCAAAATTGTTGAATGAATTCAAATTAGCAATGACCAAGGAATAAGAGATGACTGATTTGGGGTTAATACTTGGGATTCAAGTGAATCAAAGAAAATGTGAAATTTTTATGTCCCAAGAGAAGTATGCTGATGATTTATTAAAAAGATTTCATATGTTAATTTATAAACCCCTAACTATTCCTATGGCTATCAATGAAATGTTGTCAAAGGTAGGAAGATGGAGCTGAATTGGTAGATGCATCAATTTATAGAAGACTTGTCGGCTCTTTGATTTATCTCACCAACATAAGGCAAGATATTGTGCTTGTTGTAAGCATTATTTCAAGATACCTGAACAAGCCAAGTAAAGTTCATTTTGGAGCAACAAAGAGAATACTTAGAAATGTGAAAGGAACTAAGAACTTGGGTTGAAATATGAAAGTGAAAATGACTGCAAGTTGGTTGGATTTTCAGATAGTGATTGGATTCGTTCCATAGATGATCGAAAAAACACAATTGGATATATTTTTTCCTTGGAAAATAAAATGATTTCTTGGTCACCCAAGAAGCAAAATACTGTGGCACTCTCTTCAATTAAAGCATAATACATTTCAGCCGTTCGTGCAACTTGTGAAGCAATTTGGCTTAGAAGACTTTGAGAAGACCTTCAATTTGTGCAAAATGGCCCAACTACAATCTATTATGACAATAGCTATTGTAATGACCAAAAACCCAGTTTTCTATAGAAGAACAAAGCATATTGAACTGAGACACCATTTCATCAAAGAATCAACTAAGAAGGAGAAATTAACTTGAAGTTCATCAAGACTGAACACCTCTTCACCATGCCTCCAGTTTCAGAAAGGTTTGTGCATTTTAGATCTCTAATGAAAATTACAAGTTAAAAGGGAGTGTTGAAAAGTAAGAGTGGTAAATGTTCTAGACTTGTAAAACCTAGAAGTGGAAGTTTGGCTTTTCATCTTCTTATCTTCATTCTTTCTTCAACTTTTCTTATACAGATTTTTGCCTTTCCTTTAATTTTTACCACCACACTTCTGTTGTTCTAACATTCAACAATCAAGGAAAAGCTTCAATACCTTACGACCAATAACCCATAGCTGCCTTCTTATATACAATGAATGAGTTCAAGAAAATGCACACATTAAGAAATGGCTATGGAATAGAATGCACCCTAGGATTAGTATCAACCTTGTGGTCATATTATCACATATACTACAAAAGATATAGGGAGCATGCCCAACATTTATTTCCTTGTCAAATTATGAGGTGAGTGGTGTATATAATTGTACCAAGACAACTTCCTACTCTATCAAGGTAACAAGAGTATAAAGGACTACTATTCATCCCTACAATCCTTTGCAATGAAGTGAATGTATATTAGCCCCTTAATGTAGACCTAAAAGCACAACAACAACAAGAACAACGACGACTACGAGACTTAGATGTTGTTAGATTTTTGTTGGTCTAAAGACAAAATATGATCTAGTTTAAATAGGAGTAGAGGTCATACTCCTCAAATTATGAATCATATGACGTGATGGTGGTTGAGAGCTAGGAGAGGTCATGGAAGATGAGGACATGGTGATTTTAGGAAGTGAACGTATTGTAAATCAGACAAGCATAAAATTAACATTTGTTATGGTCTTCATGGTCCATCTTATAGCTGGGAAAATCATATTGTAGTTATTGAGGCCGATACTATATGAAAAAATCAACCAAGAGAAGATGGTCTCATTCAGGTGGAGTGCTCTCTTAAGGGATTTACATTGTGTTGTTTCAATTTCTGAAAAAATGGCCTACCAAGAGTAACCGATAGTGTATCTGGAAGCTTGGTTGAGGTAGGGAGGTGTCTTACTAGTGTATGTAGGGCTAACCATGGTTATGTTTAATCAGAAAACTATGCAGAAGAAACTGTGTAGAAGTATATATCTTTTCTAGAGTTCTGTTAGAGAAGAGATTAAATCTCCGTGGGGTTATTGAAAAAATCAAGATGTGGAAAAATTCTAAGGAAATAATGGTTAAATTCTAAGGAAATATCTTTGCTAGAGTTATGTTAGAGAAGAGATTAAATCTCTCCATGGGGTTATTGAAAACATCAAGATACATGTGAAAATCTTCTAAGGAAATAATTGTTAAGCCTGTAATGGTTGATGTTCTTTGGGTCTGTTTTAGCACTGAATGAGAGATAAAATTGTTTCTCGAGTTGAGTTTGTGTGGATTGTAAAAGAATATACAAGGACTACAAATGGAGTACATGATGAGAAAATTTGCGAGAAATCTTGGACAAGTTGGAGAAGTGGTGAAGGGGGAGATGATGAAAAGAAGAAAAAGTAGTTCACTCTATTCAATAGGTAGAAGCAGTTAACTAGAGAAGAAAAATGATTCTTTCTTTCGTCTAGTTCCGTTACGTTTTTGGTATGCCCCCTATCTTCCTCAATAGACACAACAAACTAGGGAGATAGTAGTGAGAAGGAATATTACCTTGAACCATTGGAGTTCTCGTTGCATTTGCAGAGCAGCACCAGAAACACAATTAATTCGAGAGGAAGGTGCCAATTTTGCTACTAGATGCAACATATTAGAACCATAAAAGGACAACATCTTCTTAAATCCACCTGTTCGGTGTATAAGATTGAAAATCTTTTCTTGGCGATACACAATTGCCGTATGAAATGGGGTACCCTGATATGAAGCTCTCTTATGATATCGGCAATGCTGATCATCAAGTACATACCACACCTGACCAGGAAAATGATTAAGACACTCGATTATCAACTCCTCAATTCCATTCTCCGCAGCAAGGTGCATTGCGCCGCGAACTTGATAGAAGGGAGCCTCCATATTCTCTATGCGTCCGTCTTCGATCTGAGCAGATATGTCTTCAAGCTGTTCGCAAATGCGTTTCACTAGTTCAACGCTCTGCTTATGCATCAGCTTTTTGTTATATACCCTCTTGATAATTGCAACTGTAAAAGCACAAAGTGAGGATTGAGGAGGTGTTTCCGATGTGAGAAGACGCATATGGTATTTGCAGACACGATATTAGAATTAATTCCTACTTATTGTTCTTAAAAGTATTTGACTGGTTTCAAGTTTCAGACCTCTGTTGATGAGGGCTTTCTGAAGGAACCGGACTAGATTCGGCATAGCTGAGGTTCCAGTTGTAGGGTTTTGAGTATTACTTCCAATGGCATTTTGAGTTGTTCCATTTGGAGTTCTGTCATGAGCTTGTTCCAAATGAATACCTTCAACAACAAGAAAGTTCAAACATATTCGGAATTATTTTCGTAATGAAAAAACACATAATAATAAAAAAAAGTGAAATTTTCGATCAGTACTAGTGCTATTTTGGTGTTTTTAACTTTAAAATCCGACAATTTAGTGCCTAAATTTTCAAAACGTGCCAATTAACTAAGTAGTATTTAAAAAGACACAAATAATCTTTAATTGTTATCTAATTTTTTTTTATCAATCATCTAAATGTTGATAAAAAATGAACAGTCTCAAATCCTTATCTCTTCTATTCAAGAAAGCTGGAATGTTAGAATGTCCATTAAGACATGAACCCAACTTCTTTATCAATCATATAAACATTGGTAAAAAATGAACAATCCCAAATCCTACATCTTTGAGTAAATCCAATATGCAAAACAATTATAACTCTAAGATATGTTTCTTCTTTTATGAGTAACAAAGTAATAAATCATCTCATTGAGCTAAGGGTGTCAGTGGACAGGTTTTGGATTGGACCCCATCCAGTCCAAAATCAATTTGGACAGATTGGACAGATCAACAAGGCATATTAGATTGGATCAATCTGGTCCAAAATATATATTAAATTGGATTGGACCTGGTCCGACTGCAATAAATTTACAATGGATTAGGTTGGATTAAAGTCAATATTTTGGTCCATTGATGGGCCAGGTTTAGATTGAAACCAATCTAAATCAAAATGAATTTGAACAGATTAGATAGTCCAGACATTGAATCGGACCAGTCCAAAATGGTCTAAAATATTCATTGGATTGGATTGGACCTGGTCCAGTTATAATGGACTTACATTGGACTAGATCGGATTGGACCAAATCCAGTCCAATTGACACCCTACTTTCAGCCACTTCAACATTATCAAACAGCTCCTTAATTTAGTGGCTCAGGTTAACCAAAAATCAGTCAAACTAATTCAAGTTAAATCCAGACCTAAAATTATCTGTTAAAATTTCCAGCACAAGCTCAGATAAGAGTCTTAGGTGCAAACTAGGTAACTCTTCTATAGCAGCGTTATCAACAGCTTTACAAAATATACATCAATCCACTCCTTCCAGTGCTTAGAACATATGCATCTGTCATTTAAAAAAAAAATCTATTTTGACTTCCTGTCTAACCTATAATTGTGAAACCAAAATATTTTGCTAATATCATATAATTTAAACTTTAAATACAACCATTCATGTAATTGGATTGGAAATAGATATCTGGAACATAAGCAAATGGAATTTGAATTTGAATTAAATTCAGATATTTCATATTCTCAACGGATCGAATTAAAATATACATCTTTTGAATTTTATATAATTTGTTGGCAGCTCTGATAAAGCCAACCGCCATTACAAGTAGTAAGCTTCGCTTTGAAATCTTACACAACTAATCACAATCAGAGGATTAGTTGGAACATGACATCCATTTGCTACACAAATAGTCCTCCAAACTCATTGAACTATAGGCTTGCAAATGTGAAATACCTTTTGAAAAATTAACAGTGGTAATAAAGCTAATCTCATTATGGCATTTCTTCAAACACCCTGCATTCAGCTTAAATTTCTTTATGGTGTTTGTCAGACTTTATTTAGCAAAAAGCTAATAAAACTAATCTAACTGGGGAGTACTAATAAGGACTATAAATACTACAAAATAAATAGATAAATTAAATAAGACAAACAAAATCAGATCTACCAAATTAATTCAGACTAAAGACAAGAAAATAATCAAGAATATTTTAATCGAAATCCAAATATTATAAAAATTTTCCTTGGGACCTTAGCACTTTTTTGAATTGTCTAGGGTGCTTAACACCTTCTAGTATTGTACTTTGGTCTTTGAATCCAGAGAATCTCATCCCCATTGAGCAATAATTCACTAAAAAAATCTTTTATCTGAGTTTTTCTAAATTTCAATTTAATAATTTAGGTGACGACTCCATACTTCATGTTACTTCGGTTCAAGTAGGTATAGTAAGTTTCTAGCTTTTGTGACTATTGTGTTCTAGGATAGAACACAAGAAAGTTTGAATAATACTTGTGAAGTTATTCGATAATTTTACATGGTCTGGTGCATAGGCTTGAGAGTAGCCTTACCTTTATAAATTCTGTGTTATTTGTTATAGTTGTTCTTGCTACTGTTTATATTCATACTTAAAATCACTATAATACATTGTTTTTTTGCTCGCAATCATTCTTATCTTACATTTAGAGTTGGGCATTTCACCTTTTGTTAGTAATGTTATTTAGAAATAAATAATTCATTCTAAGAATTGATTATTTGGAAAAAAAAAAACTTAGGCTTAGTTTGGGAAACTTATCAATATAAATATAAATATATAGAACCTTGTATTTTGTTTGCAGTGTACACATTTATACTTTGTACTCTTCCCATAGGCTTAGTTTACAAATACAAATATATACAGTATAAGACTTGTATTTTATATTTGTAAATCTTGTATTTGACATTTATATATTTGCATTTGCATTCTTCTCAAACAGAACCTAAGGCAGTGTTTGGAAACGATGCAAGTAAGTGTGAATGCAAATATGTAGTGTAAAACGGTCCATATAAATTGCAAAGTTTGATTAGTTTTGCACTAACAAATTTATCTTCTTACCAAACAGACTTTTTAGCTATAATGGATGCAAACACTACTTCCAGTAAAGTATATGTCTTTTTTTTTATAAAAAACCCACTTGAATGCTAATTAATTTCTTTTTTATTGATGTACTTTTACATTGTATTATCAATGTAAATATGCATTGGAAAATGTTTTTTTGATCATTTGTCAATGTATAAATATAATATTATCACACAGGCAAAAGTGGACCAGAGTACAAATTTACCCTGAAGGATGATACATGTGAAAGAAAAACTTACATGAATAAATGATGCCTTCCAGAAATCCAAGCCGACTCGAACTTTTGAATACGGATGGTTTCTTGGCCAAGGCAAGAAGGGCAGTATTGTCCTTTTCATCAAAGCCGACGAGTAGGTGAGGGAAATTGTCGACCAAATACAAAGCCTCGTCTAGCAAGCATGAACAAGAAAGGCAATTAGATCATCATGAATACAATAATCAGGTTATTTACGACTTTATTAATATTTTTCTATTTATTTTGAAAAAAAATCCATTTGATTAGTGGTAGGTTGACTCACCCTAGCTAGCTAGAAGATGGAATATCCAACTTCTAAATCAATTATTCTCCAAAGAGCAATTGCTCAGATGAGGATGATGCTAAGCTAATCTGGAAATTCTCTAAAAATGGAACGGGGCTTTGTCTCATTGTGAATCGACTGGGACCCTTGGTGCCTTCGGTGTGATGGAATGGTGAAAGGTGTCCGTCACCTGCTTCTTCATTGCTAGGGGTGGTAAGGAATTGAGTTTTTCTTGAGTTATTCAAAGCTCGATTTAGGTTTAAAACTTGACTTGAGTTAAATCGAGCTTTTAGCCAAGCTCGAACCTAATAAAACTTGACTTGTAAGGCTTGCAAATTTAATCGAATTTTTTTATATATGTACATATATGCATATATATAATACTTTTATTTTTATATATAATAATAATAACTAATTATTAAAATTAATATTTTTTTTAAATATCAAATAAAAAAATTTAATATATAATTTTTTATTTTTATAAAGCATTAGACTCGTAATCGAGTTCAAACCAAACTGAACTCGAGCTCATGAGCTTTTGACTCAAGCCAAACTCGAGCTCAAGTCTTCAGCTTGAGCCACATACTGTCTTGATGAAGCGAGTTCGAATAGCTTACTATTCGAACTCGGTCTGGCTTGAATCCAGTCCTATTCATTGCTGCCTGGGAGTTGGGACCCTCATCAATCCATTGAGATTTCATTCAAGTCCCACACTTTAGCGACTGGATTAACTCATTAGCAATTCAGAGCATGACTGGGAAAGTATTTGGGCATGTCAGTCTCTTTTATGCTGGAACCTTTGGGAGTCTCTTAACAAGTTTGTTTTGTAGGTGGGAAGTTGAGCAACCTTCGAGGGTGGTAGCCTAGTCTGCAACTTTTCAATAGCTGCATGTAGAAGTCTCTCTCCCAAGCACCCCCACCCCCCAACTCCATTTCCCTCTTAAATTCCCACCTAGGATGTATATGGATTGCAATGGTTGTGATGCCAGTTTCATCTCTGAGTCGAATAAATTTGGATTAGTAGCAGTAGCCATAAATCAATCTGGGACAATTGCCGTAGCAGAAATCTGAATACATATACAAGTTTAGTGGAAGATGCTAAATCCAGGACCATTCTTCTGGGTAGGGATGAGCAAACAAAAAAAAAAAAGAATCCAAAAAATTGAATCAAAAAACCAATTAACTGAATTGGTCGATTTAGTGTTTTTAAAAAACCGAAGGTATTGATTTGGTTTCGATTAACCAATATAGAAAACCGGTGATTAACCAAGTCGACCGATATATATATATATATATATATATATATATATATATATATTTCTATACTTTTTATATATATTAATGTATATTATATATATTTTATATATTATAAATTAATAAATATGCATTATATATAAATATATATTTATAATATATTATTTATTATTTATTATTTAAAATATAATGTTTTATATATATTTATAAGTTTTTATTGTATATTTATATATTTTTTATAATATATATTATAAAAATTAAAAAACCAACAAACTGAACCAGTCAACCGATTAATCGACTGATTTCGATTTAATTCTGATTACTGATTTTCCAAAACCGATAATACCAATTCGATTCTAAAAAATGCCCAAACCGAACCATGAACACCCCTACTTCTGGGTTGCAAGTTGGCCAATATGCTTGATTTCCAAAGTATAATCATTGAAATTGATGCATTAACTGGTGAAGGAGTTGGAAGTATCTCAACCCTCAGCTTTCTCCACTATGCATTGAAATTGGTTGTAATTGTAAAGGATAGTTGGGATCGAACCCCACCTGTTCTTCTCTCCGTTATGGGTTTGGGGTTAAAAATAACGCCCCCTCCCCTCCGTTTTTTTCTCTCCCTCGTTTAATGTTCACTAATGCCACAACCCACGTGGGGGATCAATTTGAATGAATGGAAGAAACTATCTTCAGTATTTTAGCTCAAAAGTCAGAATTGAAAGAGGGGCATTATTTTAATACTACAGACCACCATCAGATTTTGAAAAACATTGGGCAAAAATCTGCCACCAAAGTGGTCACATGTTAACTAACTCCTAATGAAATGCCAACACAGCATTCGAAATAAATTCAAGATATCATAGCAACCAAGGTTTTAAAAGGCTACCTCCAAGTGGAGGCCAGAAGGTTGGGTGTCATAAGGGCGAGGTATAAGCTTCAACTTCAAGGCGTTTTGAGGCCTAAGCCTTGTACAAGAAAAAATGGATAATTAGATATAATAAACAATGAAGACATAAAATTAAGATTTTATATGGGTATATTAGAGATGGGTAAATCGAAATCATTACAGGGTTTTTTCCCCTAAAATCCAAATCTAAGTGTTGAGTGCAGGATATGAACCAAGAGCAAGGCAATCTTGTTCTTGCACCAGCTGTAAGCTTTAGTGAAGAGTGAACATCAACTATGGGGTAGAAGGGCAAGTGAGTAAAGAAGCATGAACAATAGAATAAGCTACTCACCGAAGTAACCAGAGTAAATTGCATTTGTTAGCGTCCTAACGCCAATATTTTCCCTTTCAAAAGGGCATGGATCTTTTGCCTTATCAGACTGGTAAAGAAAATCCACCATTTCCTTGCCAGCACACTGAAAAGCTTTAATAAGAGGCGTTTCACCGCGGTAGTTGATGAACCCCGTCAATGTTTCATTCCTTTCCATCATAGCCCTTGCTATCTCTGTGCAGTCGGCTGCAGCAGCGCCATGTAGGGCAACGTGATTGCTCCAATCCGTCTTTGCTATGTCATGGGAAGCTAGTCTCCTCGTTAGATTCAACACGAACTGTGTGTGTCCAACATTTGCAGCTATATGCAGTGATGTCTCACTGTACTCATTTATCCAACTAGTTAGGGCATCTGGGTACCGGTCAAAGATTTGCACAGCAGCTTCCCAATCGCCAGAGTGAGAGGCTCTCACCAGATCTCGTTTTACTCCGGCGTCCATCCTCCTTGTTCCGCTGCCTAGAGAAGAAGAACAACAACACCAACAAGTTATATTATACTAAATTTGAATCTGCTTGATAGCATCTTGGTACCAACAAATGCTTTCAACACTGTCCCATCCCAAAGGTGACCGACTAACTGCATCAGCAGCCGTACATAGCCAACATCTTCCCCTTTTGTCCAAGTATACTACTCTAATGGTTTGCTGGCACAGTGCTGGAAGCATATGCCAATTCTATTTAATATGGATACAATAAGTTTTAATCCGACTGCCTTAGGAGACAACCCCATGTGCTCTGAATAATTGGATTGGACTTTTAGGGGAATACATCGGTCAAGGGCAATTTTGGGGCCCTAATATCAATAAAAATAACATATTTAATAAAATTGTAAAAATAAGTTAATTTTGTAAAAAAAGGGCAAATTCCTGTTCATCTTCTACTCAGAAACGCTCACCGCCGCCTCTGATACGCCTCCGGTACGTCTCCGACAGCTGCCTCCTACTGTCGTCTCCAACGATCAAGAAAGCCACTTCTCTGTCTACCCATTTTTTCTCCCCCTTCCTCAGCTACCTTCGACCAGCCCTGTTCACCACCTTCTTCGAGAACACCGAACTTCCAACGGCAGTACTATTCCAGCATTCTCACACAACTCCGGCGTATATCTGATATCTCAACCATCGCTGGATTTCATATTCTTCCTGTATCATTTATCCTCTCTTCACCCCACCGTTCAAGGCTTTTTTGTAAACAATCCACGAAAGCTTTGTTCCCGGCCCTCATCACTGGTTAACCCGAAAGCTCTGTTCTCGGTCCTCATCACCGGTTAACCAGAAACATTATCAACGACGGAAATTTGACCTTTCCATCCTCCCTTTCGATTTCGACGGAGATTTACAGTTAAGGGGATCGTCCTTTCCCATCAAACTACAGTTCGGAGCTGAGCTAATTGAAATCTCCCGTGTACATCGTCCTCAGTCAGGCCAAAATCTGCCAAGGAGTTATAGGCATTGGGCTGGCTTCGGAGCCAGTGAAGAAGCTCCCTGCCGAACCAGCTTCAGTCAAGTTTCTAACACACCCACCTCTACCGTATTTCACATACTTAATCTATGGTTAACTAGTTATTTATCTTCTTTTAGTTGTGCTTATCTTTTGCGGTTCTGAATTAATATATTTGTTACAAGTTTCTTAGAAAGAATCAGTCAGTTCTCTGCAACTTTTTTTATCTGTTTTTGTTTTCTCTTCCGATGATGCTTTTGCTTGCCCATGGTGCGTTAGTTTTCTTTTTTTTTCTTCTGTTCAAGGCTTAAACTCTGTTCAGAATAAGAAGTCTGTGAAGTTTCAAATCCTGATGTATCATTCCCTTTCAATCAGTAGTTCTATCGATTTGTTATTCGTTAGGTTTGCTTTACTTAAAATTGATACTGGCATGGAATTTACTCTGATTTCAAGAGTTATATTTCCTGTTCTGTAAGTTAGATTTAATGGTCGTCTGGTTGGATATTTTGAGACTGAGATGAGAAGCATGAAGTCCCGATTCCCATTGTTGGATGTCACTGAATTATGATCTCGGAGGCGATTGTTGGTGTGATACTCCCGATTCCCGTTGTTCGTTTCGTCTGCCTCCGCACATTGCCGGAGGCGGCGGCGAGCAGCGGCGCTGGTGAACAAATTGCAACAAGAAGAAGACAATCAGTGATTTTATCGTTAATTGATATTAATTTTAAAAAGTTTAAATTTTCTTTAAAATATTATTTTTATTGATATTAAGTACAAAAGTTGTCCTGATACATCGTCACCCTCTATGTTATATATATATATATAATGTGCAAGTTGTGTTTTTAAAAAAATACACGTGATCATATATATATATATATATATATATATGTGAATAATGGATTGACCATCTAATAAATTTTCAGACCCAAAAATACCCATTTTATCCTTTCGTTCAAGAAGATTTTAAATAGACAATCCTTATTGGTCACCATTTTTTTAATCAAAGATCTCCATTCAGATACATCATTAGGACCTTTAAGACCTACCAAACCTTCACCAACTCTCGATCAACCATCCATACAATTTCATATTATAAAATTACCTTTTTACACATCATTTAAAAAGATTTTAAATCGACGATCATTATTGGCTCACTCCTCAAATCCAAGATTTCCACTATGATAGAACTATTCGAGATATCTAAACCATGTCAAAACCATCATCAACCTTTTGATCGACCATCTATGAAATTTTAGATCTCAAAATGACTGTTTTACCCTTCATCTAAAAAAATTCAGAATAGACTATCCTCATCAACTGAATTCAATAGCTACGTTATAAATCATCCCTTGCACATTAATGGGGGAGGCAAAGGGGGAGCCTTTCAAGGAAGGCCGTCCCCTAGCATTAATTCGGTCAAACAAGTTAAGCCAATGAGAAAAATGAAGAAAAAATAAAAAGAAAAATGAAAGAAAATCTAGATTCGACTGGTCCCTTAGATTAGTATAAAAGGGTCCTATCTCTCCATCTCTTTTGAAAGCCTAACCATAAAACCCTAACCTTTCCCACTCAAACCCTAACTAGCCTTCTCTAATTTTGTTAAACCAAACTAATCCTCCTCCACTCGGTCCAAGCCTAGTTGAACTAAACCAATTCAGTCCTAACTAAACTAAGCACCCCATCCTCATTTGGTTCAAACAAGAAAAACAATAAAAAACCTAAAGATAAACCTACAAAAAAAAGGAAGGGCCAAATTTGAAGACTTGGACTCAAGCTCTGACAACAGAACCTATCCATCTTCTTCCTCCTCTCCTCTCCAACCTTTGGCAACCCTAGCAAAAACCCTCCCTCTCACTACTACCTTCCCCAAAATCCAACAAAACTCTCCTCCCTCTTCTCAAATGCCATCGAACCACCATTAACCTTCAACCATTTTCCTTCCATCCTATCCCTCAACAAAAAAAAAGAGAGAGAGAGAAAAATGAACAAAAAAAAATATGCACATCTCAATTCGGCTATGTGAAGGAGGAGAAGAGACAAGAAGAAGAAAGAGAGAAGAAGAAGGATAAAGTGAAGAAGAAGAAGAGAGCCTCCATCCTCTCAGCTAGGTAAGAGGTTAGATGTCAACACCCTAGCAGCTCCATTTTCTTCCTCTCTCAATCTCACCTTCCCCAAAAATTACAACCAAGTCATTACCTTCACCACTTTCTTCCTTTCTCCTCCATTCCAAGAAAGACCAAAGACCTAAGCCCCCATACCATGTTCTCCTTCCTCCATTAGAGACCGGCTTAAACCCTAACCTCACTTTCCCATCTGGTTGGAGAGAACCTGAACCTCATTCAAAAAAAAAAAAGAAACAAAAATCCAAGCCACTCTTCATTCGGTCCTGTGAAGGAGAAAAGGGGAAGAAGCAAGAAGAGTTCAAGGGAAGCTCAAGTCAACCTACCCATTTGCGGTTCAAGCAAGGCACAACCTGAGAAAGGACTGCTAACATTTCAATATCCTCCACTCTACAAGGTTTTTGATCAAAAGCTACATTGAAGTGAATTTTCCACCTCATTTTCTTTTTTTATTGTTAGTATTCTATCTTTGTCTTTCACCTTCGGCATTGAACTACTCCGTTATTAGATGATGTTGTGCATTTTTTTTCTTGACTTCATTTCTTGATGATTAGATGCAGGAGTTATTAGAAAAGCATATTAGTAAATTTGAATGGTCATTCCATTTTCCTTTGGTGCTTATTGGGCATGTTTTGAACCAAAAAGAAATGTTGGAATCAACTTATGTTCATAGTGATTTAGTGTAAGAAGTACTAGAATAGCTTATTAGTTAATTCTCATGAACGCCTTATGTCTTTTAGTGTTTATTTAATTTGATTCGAATCAATTTCAGCACTAAAATCTATTAACTTTAATAGTTTTTCAACTCATCCTAGTCTAGGATAAATGAATATGCTTAATGCTCTAGGTAGTTTCTTATTTCAACATGGTTTATTTTGTTGAATGGATGATGTTTGCCCTTTTTTTGTTAATAATCTCTTGGTAATTAGGTGTAGAAATCATTAGAGATATTTGTTCATTGTTTCGGATAATATCCAATATTCTTTTAGTATTTCTTCAAGTTGGATTGGTATCTTTGCTGAAATATTTCCATTTCATAATATTCCAAGTCGATTTTGTATAATTAAGTGAATTGTGCATATTTGAATTAAGTGTGGAATGTTAGAGTATAGTTTTTTCTGACTTCCTATTTTATGTTAAATTTGATACTTTTTTTTTCTTCTTGCTTCTTTATTCTCTTTTAATCTTATGTTGGGGGTTAGAGGGAGCATGACATGTAGTTGTCAGCTCCTTTGCTCCTTTAAGGATTTCTCCTATCAAAATGGGGAATGAGAAAGTTAAATCACTTGGGAAGTAACCCCATAATGGCCATCATCTTTGGTAGGCAAACTCACTAGCATTCTTGTTGGATTAATCCCTTCTAGTTTTCTTTTACTTTAGGGGAGTGGTACTACATGTTGAATATGGGAGAGGGGTGCCTAACACCTTCCCTCTTTTCCCTAAAACGTACCTAGAATAGCTTTAATTTGGGCACATGAGAGTCTTGTTTTGTTTCTTAAACTTGGGAGGCCCATCACTCCCATGTTCCTTGCACTGATGGGTGGTGACTCTATATTTCAGCCATGGAGTGAACCCCAAACTCAATTTGGATGTTCCTGGCAATGGAGGAGGCCGTGGCCTTTTGGGAGGCCAAGGTCGAGGAAACCGGCGAGGCCGAAATAGATGTTGTGTTTGAAGAGGAGCCCAACATCCCTATGCGGTTCGGTAGCCGCTTTGCGTCTTCACCTTGCGGACTAACTTTCGGGGACCTAGCCCGAATTAGGGCCCTTTCTTGTATTCATGAGGAGTATGAGCTAAGGTAACCAGGTATTGGTGAGAGGGATACCTCGGCCCAGTTAGGGGAACTTTGCATATATGTGCACGACCCTATAGTTGGGCTGAGATTTCCTTTGAGTGAGGGTATCGTGGTGGTGCTAAGGTGGTACCATGTCTAGACAATCCAGTTGATGCCCAAGTCTTTTAGGTACTTGGTTAGCCTCCTTTGTTACTGCTTGATTCACGATGTTCACATACTTTCTGCACCTGAAGAAGCACCAATAGGGCTATTACTATTTCTTCGCTCAACATCACAATAAGGTGCTCATTAGGGCCCCCTCCTCAGTGAAACACTGAAAGGAGGGTTTCTTCTTTGTGCGTTGCCCGAGGGGCTAGCCGTTTCTTGCCAAGCTGTCAACCCTGAAGATCAAAGTGAGGGCGTCAACCAAGGTCGAGTTGTCTAAGGAAGAAATAGCAGCCACCAGGAGGATGGAGAGGGACAACGTGTATGGGTACACGTTGTTCTAAATGTTGATCCATGCTGGGCTAATGGAGCCCCCAACTGGTCTGTCCTTGCTTTTGTAAGTGTTTCTTCTTGCTTTATTTCTTTGGCTTGGACAAACTTGTTTTTTTGGCAGATATGGTGATCGTAGACGAGGAAGAGAGAACCAGACACATGCAGGCCGCCACGCAGAAGAGGGCAGCAGCCCAGGATGAGGTGGCTCAGTAGCAACGTTGTTCTGAGGTTGCGAACCCTCAATCGAGCAAGAGGCTGAGGCCGATTGAGGGAGACGTGGTGGATGTTGGCTCCGATGGGTCTTCATTGAGGTTTATGCCACTGAGAGGTTTCGAGATCCCATCCCCTAGTCTAGCAGATCCAACAATTGAGGTTTACAGGCCAAGCTGGAGTGTTCGGCTGGAAGACACTCTAGAGACCAAGGGCGTGCTAGAGTAGTTGGCTAGGGGCATTCTTATGCCTAGCATCCAAAGAGAGACCAACGACTGCACAAGTAGGGTGCTGGAGAGCGTGACCATTTGGGAGTCTGTTTCGATAAGATTTTCATACTGTATTCTATGTTCTTTAGTTTGTTTGGCCATGCTCGTTGAATTCTTGTTTCTCATGTTGTTTGCACGGTGAGAACATTGGTCAACAAGAATTCTCTCATCTGTAGGAAAAGATGGATGAGCTGAGACAAGCAGTAGCAGCCAAGGACGAAGAGTTGTGGCATCTGAAGAGCCGCACTCGTGAGCTCAAGGGAGATCGCGACAAGGTGAGGAAGGCAACCAAGGAGGCTGAGGCGAAACTACTACGGGTCGAGGAGGAAGCAGTCCTTAGGTACAAGGAGTCTGAGGAGTTCCAGATTGCCCTCGAAGATTATGCTACAGACTCTTGGTAGACCAGCTTTGCTCACTTCCAAAGGAGGGTCATTCGCTAGTTCCCAAAGGTGGCCAAAGTCGTTTAGGGGTTCAGCCCCGTTTGATGCTAAAGAGCCTGATGATGTCGTTGTTGTTGATGCCTAGGAGTGAGCCGAGGATCCCTAGCAGATAGTTGAGGTGCTCTTTTTCATCTTTTTTTGTTGTATACAACTCGGTATGTCGATCTTACAATTAATGTATCAACTTTTTTTACTAATGGAAGTTTGGTCTTTCTACCGAACACATTCTAAATTGTTTTTCCCTTTTTCTAAGTTGTGCTTCGGAATTAGGTCGCTCGGTAGGGAGTGTAGGCCATGCTTTTGTACTTAGCTCTCAAGCTAGTTGGAGTTTTGGATTTGATGTTGTGGCTGGGGTCCTCGGCCCTATGGCCTCGGCCTCATTTTGGCCGAGGTCTTTCATCTTCATTGGACAAGGTCTCTAGCTTGATGGCCTCGGTCTTATGCTGGCTAAGGTCTTGGACTTGATGCCAGATGGTCGTGATTCTTGACTTCGTAGCATTGGTCTTATGTTGGCCGAGGTCTTTGGTTATCACTGGTCGAGGTCTCTAGCTTAGTGGCCTCAATCTTATGCTGGCCTCAGTCTTTGGTCTTTGCTAGATGAGGTCTTGGACTTGACGCTAGATAGCCAGGACTCTAGACCTCGTGGCCTCGATTTTATGTTGGTCGAGGTCTTTGGTTTTCACTGGTCGAGATCTTTGGCTTAGTGGCCTCAGTCTTATGATGGCCGAGGTGCTTCCAATTGGGGAGCTCGGTGGCACCTGGTCTTGGAGACCTTCACACTCTTTGGTTGGGCTAGATGTGATCCTCGATTAGTTCTACTCTGACTGTGAGTTGGATGGGTGCATGGAGTTCGATGGCCATCCTCATGCCATTATATGGTGGGGATGTCGTTCCTGCAGTGCCCATCGGGGGCTTGTTTTGGCCGTGGCTATCTGTGGTCGGTCAAGTTTTTCATGAGGTTGTCATCGCACTACATCATTGGTCAACGCGGAGTTCGGTTGTTAGACTTCGGTCGGGCTATGCACAAGTGTTTGGTCATTTGTGCTTGAAGAGGATTCTTTATTTATTGAATTTGTACAGTCCGAACATCGTTAGTGCTCGGTGCCGATGGTCGTTAGTACATTTTAGTCTTGGCACTCGAACTCCTCGGGTAGATCTTCCATGCCTAGTTTCCCCTTTTAAGGGTCAACCAACCCGAGATGACGTTGATGACCCCGACTGGGGGAGCTCGGGCTAGGGGTTCATTGACGCAAAGCAATTCTTCTCTAGGTTTATGTTCTTTGATGTAGATGAATATGCGAAGGTATCTGCGTCGAATGAGGTCTTCCAAGTGGTGGCGAAGGTCGTGGCCGTGGTCACGGTGGAAGTCGCAAAACTTGTCTCGATTTCTCTTGTAGCTCTGGGTTTTCCTCTTCTCAGTCCACTTGATGAAGCTGCGGTCGCAGATTTGCATCAATATGTGAGCCAATAGAGCATTAAGTGGAGTGAAGTTGTGGTACATCGAAAGCGAGGTCCTTGGTCTATGGTCAGGTTGGCGGTCTAGCCTCCTGGTTTCTCGGTCCAGTCTTCGATCGTCATGATCTCTATGCTTTTGGTCGTGCTGATCTTCATCCTCACTACACAGTGCCTAGGCTTATTCAGCATTCATATACTGCTATGTGTTCTTCATGAGTGCTGCCAGGTTAGGCAAAGGGTTCTTTTGCAAAGAGAAGCTGAACATTGAGGAGCGTAGTCCGCTCATGATGGCGGTCCCAGCTACTAACTAGATTAAAGCTTGGACCTGGAGGTTCTCGGTCCTTGCTAAGTATTCCTTCAAGGTCTCTCCTTTCCTTTGTCGCATATGCATGATGCTTTCTGACACCTTCCAGTACCTTTGGATGGCGATGAACTACACCAGGAACTACGTTTCCAGCTGAGGATATGGGCCATAGTGGAAGGAAGGTGTACTAGGTTCTAGCGACTCCATAGAGGGTGGCGATGAAGGCCTTGCACATAAGGCCTTTGGAGGAGTCATGCAACATCATTATTGCCTTGAAACCCTCAATGTTGTCGAAGGCGAGGTCCTCGGTCTATGGTCAGGTCGGAAGTCTAGCCTCTTGGTTTCTCGGTCTGGTCTTCAATCGTCGTGGTCTCTACGCTTTCGGTCGTGCTGATCTTCTTCTGCCCTACACAATGCTTGTGCTTATTTAGCATTCATATACTGCTATGTGTGCTTCATGAGTGCGGCTAGGTTGGGCAGAGGGTTCTTTTGCAAAGAGAAGCTGAACATTGAGGAGCGTAGTCTGCTCATGATGGTGGTCCCAACTACTAACTAGATTAGAGCTTGGACCTGGAGGACCTCGTTCCTCACCAAGTATTCCTTCAAGGTCTCTCCTTTCCTTTGTCGCACATACATGATACTTTCTAATACCTTTCAATGCCTTTGGCTGGCGGTGAATTGCACCAGGAACTACGTCTCCAATTGAGGATATGGGCCACGGAGGAAGGAAGACGTATCAGGTTCTAGTGACTCCAATAGAGGGTGGTGATGAAGGCCTTCGAGGGAGCCATGCAACATCATTATCGCGTTGAACCCCTCAATGTGGTTGTTGGGGTCTGAGGCTCCATCGTACTTCTCGAATTGAGTAGGTCGCCATCTGGCTGGGGGGAGCTCGTCGACTATCTCTTGGATGAAGACGGGCTCTTTGGTGGGTTGTTGACCATGGTGCTGCTCTATTGGTCGAGCCGTTGGAGGGGCAACGCTTCTATCCACTTGGTTATGCTCCAATTTGGCTATAGCCACTCTCTTAGTTCTTTGATCTTAGTGTCTTTGTCGATTAGGACCACGTTCCTAGACTTCTCCCCTTTCGGGATTGTAGGATGATCTCAGGCCGAGCTGGATTCGACTATCGAGATTGGTTATTATTGCAGATGTTGTCCGAGCCGTGTCGGCACTCGGGCGGTGGTGGGATCTACTATGGGCATCGTGTGCACAAGACCAGGTTGGGGAGTCAAATATTTTAGATGGCTTTGGCTATTTGCGGTTGGACTGGGCCTTGTGCCTGTCTGTGTAGTGCCTTTTGTGGTCCTCGGTGCAAGGAACGGCTATAGTAGGTACTTGCGTGGCAGGGCATGTAGCTTGGGGAGGGTGAGATGGTTGCCCCAATGTCTCCATCATGGCTAGGATGTGATTGACTTTTTGCTGCATGGCTTGGAATTGAATGGGGTTGATCGCACTTTGATGTTGGGATCTTGAGGTGGAGAGTTGCAAAGTGGGCGGGATCCCTGAGATGGGGAACAGGCTCCGGAGCGGTCGGATGTGTTTTTAGGCATGGTTGCTTTAAGTGTATGAAAAGGTGTTTGGGAAATGGGTTTTCGTATGCTTCCCATAGACGACACCAATATGATGTTGTTCCAAACCAAGGACACAATCAAATAATCCTGCCAACTAGACAAGGCTGAGGTGGAAAGACGAACCTACACACTGAGATCTGCAATCAGGAGAAAGGTCAGAGGCTCGAGGAGTTATCCCCTGGGTTAGTACTCCGATGCTCAAGTCAGTTGGGTAGAGAAAGAGGTGGTCGGGTCGAGCAGGTTGCAATAATGTTGGTTCGGGCCGAAGAGATATTCAAAGATTATTCTTCCAAAAGTCCCTTACCTCGAGCGAGGAATATCTATTTATAGTTGGGTGTCCGTGTTCTAGAGGGATAGGGCTTCGGGGTTGTTAGGATGAGGTCGTCCACTGAGATCTTCGAGAGGTTTCCTCTTCCTTGGTAGAGTTCGCTTCCATGTTCATGCAGGACACACCTTCTTAGTCATGCTCTTCCGTTACACGTAGTGTTGACCATGCTTAAGAGAGAGGACATATGTGGAGGTTAACACATGACATCCTTAACCAGCTTAACCATCACCCAAACACATACAATAATGCAAATGGTGGTTTAATGGGCAATCATCATGGGTTTTCAATGAGAGATCTGAGGTTTTCAAGGAAGCCATTGATAATGTCTCGATTCTAATGTTGAGTGGTGTAAAACCAACTCAAAACTGACCTTCTTTGATATTGATTACTAGTATTTGTTTTCTAATCATTTAGCTAGTTTTGTCTTCGTTTAAATACATGTTAAATCAAGCGTACTTGGTTCGGATTTGGGTCAATGGAATAGTATTAGCTTAAATTCATTTTATATTATTTTAACAATATTATATGATCTGTTTTATATTTTTTAATTTTTTATTACCATTATTTTTCCTTTTTTACATATTGTTATATTTATAATAATTTGTTTACTAATATATCTTTTTTACATTATTTATGTTAAATTATTTTTACGATATATTATATTTATGATAATTTTTACTATTATATTATAATTTTTTTACTATTTTATCTTTTTTTCTATTTTTTTTACTATTTACAATTTACAAATCTCCTTATTATATTTTATATTATTTTTATTCTTAAATGATCTTTTTTATATATTTAATTTTTTATTACCATTATTATTATTATTATTATTAGTTTCTTTTAAACTTTTATATATTTTATAATACTTTTTACTATTTTATCATTTCTAACATTACTTTTTTAATTTTTATTTATTTTTATCATATTTTATATTATTTATTATTTTTGTAAATTTTTATAATATCATTATACTTTAATCGTTTTCATTTACTTTTATTTAATTAATGACTTAAAGGATAAATTTGTAAACTGCAACCTTTTCAGATGTCACAACATTCAAATTATCAAATAACTTCACTATATTCAAATGTCTACAAAAGAAAAAAAAATGATTTTCCACTAGATGCTTTCAAAGCTTTTTCAGATGTTTTTTGTCTTTTCAGACTTCAAAGTTCAGATTTACTGAATGCCACCTAAGTTCTAAACTAAAATTCTATTTTATTGGCATTACGTAAAATATTTCAAATCAAAATGTTTATAAACTTAGAGTCTTTTTTATGGTTCATGGGACTACACAAACCATGGAAGCCCAAGTCTAGAGAAGCATACAAACCTTTGAACTTGGGCTTATGTTTCAAGCCCGAGCCTAGGTTGTGGTCATTATCACTGCTGCAAAGTGCAGCTTGACCCATGGGCTTAGCATCTCTTGAACTCAGTCCTGACAAGGGCCGTACATAGGGGTGATCATTTCAGCCCGGCCCGACTTGGAAATTCTAGGCTTGGGCCTTGGGTTTTGTGTTCAGGCCAAGCCCGGGCCCGGGCCCACATCAGGCCTGCAAATTTTAGGGCCAGGCTTGGGCTTAATACTTCAAGCCTGGCCGGTCCACATATATTTAAACTTACATATTTTGTATATAATGTATACATATGTATACATGTTATTTTACATTATATTATATATTTTATATATAAATATTATAACATGACATGTATAATTAATATTATATGTAATATTTTATATTATATAATGTATAAAATAAGTTTATATGCATGTTATGTCATTTAATGTATAGATATGTAATGTTTTATATATGAGTGACATTGGCCCGAAATCAGGCCCGAGCCCGTATAAACCTGGGCTAGGACTTATGTTTTAGGCCTGGAACCTCAGGCTGGGCCGGGCCCAGGCCAAGCTATAGCTGTTATCATAAATGCAAAGCCCAGCTTGACCCGACCCATGATCACCCCTAGCCGTACATAGATTTAAATAGTTTTTTCAAAAACGGTTACATTTCACCTCAAAACGGTTTTTTAGTTAAAAATCGTTGATTTGATCAGCAAAACAATGACCTAGCCAAACTGTTGACTTGGACAATTCTTTGGCCGCTTTTTTTTTTCATTTTTTTTTGTTAGAACAGGCCATCCATTTAGACCAGATGATCAGACCATTCAACCCGAGAATCAGACCCCATAATGGATCCCTGTCTGATATGGTTTTAAAAACATTGATTTAAAATAAAGCACACAACCCTCTATATCGGATTTTCTTCACACTCTTATTCTAAACAATACATTTTCAATATAATATTCGCTTCGCTAATTCCTTAGAAAACAAATAATATTTTATCAAATCCAAATTAAACTACTATTCCTACTAATTGCAAAACCGAACCAAACCATAAATTGTAAACTGTATATATAATTATAAATATTTAATAATTTTTTTATTTATCATGTTTATGATTCCAGTTTATTGGCCACTTATTTTTTGGATATTATATTTTTTCCATATCATAGTCGAACCCTTTTACTTTAGTCTTTTAGGCATGGTCAAACTTTTGATTGTGTTGAAACTTGATTGGATTTATGAATAGTGATTGTGCGCGATCTGGAAGCTCCTAGCTGGAAGATGACTTGGACCATAGTCGCGTGGCAAGCTGGACCAAGCTACAAGACAAAGGATCAAAGAACCCAGGGTGGTTGACTCGGTGGTGAGACTAAAAAGTACTCTATTTTTATCCCCAAATATTCACTCTTTTACATTAATTTAGCACTTAATTGGACTCATTACTTTTGTATTTCGATTCAGGGCAAGAAAGAAGGCAATTGGAAGAAAAACAAGGCAAATCGGATGATTTTGCACAGTTTCGGCACCATTCAGTAATCTGGGCATAACTCTCAAGTCCGGACTCCGATTTGGATAATTCAAGAGGCATCAGTAAGATGAAAGAAAGGCCCACAAATTTTATGTTTTTGGTTTTGACAGATTCGGTCCGCATCAAAGATGAAATCGGGCCTGAAGTCGGAGCAAGTTCGTAGCAAGGCCCATTTCACAACTGAAGACCAATTCGCAGAAGAGCCTTGTAGCAGCCCAAGTTATTAAAGTAGCCCAACTCGAATTCAAGAGCCAAGAGTCCAAATTTCGAATGTAATCTCCAAAAAAGATAGTCTTATCAGATTTAAATTTTGAATGTAATCCTATAAAGATAAGAAGATTAAGATTAGATCACTAGATAAGAGATAAGATAGGATTAGTTCAAAACAAGATCAGGACTTTCTAATTTGAGGTTAATCTCCTAGAAGGAATTGGAAAACAACCCTCTCCCTAAGCTATATAAAGGGGAGGGGGGGGACCAACTTTAGCCATCCAACAATCCATCAATCTAGCATCAAGCAACTCAATCAATCAAGAAGATCAGTTTGACCTTCTGAGAAGCAGAGCAAGGAGGATTCGAAAATCATGAGCAGCTAAGCTTTTCTTTTCTGGTTCAAGGGGGGATGTTCGATTGTGTCATCGTGAGGTTTTGTATTTAATTCAGGTTCTTGCTTTTTAATTCAAGTATTTGTTGGTTCTTGTGCATATTCTCTATGGATGTTGATGTTAATTAGTCTGACAAATTAATTAATGTTGATCTTCCTACTGCTACCCATGATTTGATGATCCGTAATTGTCACAAATAATGGTACAAGTAGCAAATAGGTTAATATCTTTCTGGGTCAATTGTTCGTGACAGCCTTTGACCAATGTATTGGCATGTTTTAACCTAAAGGGAATCAATGGAATAAGATTCGATAATTGTAGTTATCTCAATTATTGTTATCTTGGTTTAACTGTTTTCACAAAGGTGATTGCTATCATTAATTGATATGGAACGCTATCATACCCAGTTGGTTAATGGTAAGTGTTGATCGAATGCTGGGTTTGGTCAACTAATTTAGGAAAATGCAAGGTTTATTATGGCTATCCTAGTTAAATACTTGAATTGCAAGACTGCTGAAGTTTACCTATGATCAGTGACCAATTGACTCAATCTGAACCCTTGGATCAAAATTCGGTAAGACTGAATTTTCCTTGTAGTTGTTATTTGCTGTTTTGTTATTCTTAAATTTTATTCATTCCCATTCTTTAAATTGCGCATTCGGCTAAGAAATTCCTAGCTCCCTGTGGGATTCGACATGGTACCACTGTCACTACAAATTTATTGTAAGGTGGGACTAGCATTAATTTTGAGGGCTTCGACAACCCATCACTCGGCGTGGTTGCTCCGATGCTTAAGTCAATATTGTATTATGGTTGCAAGCTGAAAACTTGAATGCTAGAGTGCTAGTGTGCAAATAATCGTGCGTACCTGAGTTTTGAGGGTTGATGCCCTTATATAGTTGGGATGTCGTGGGTCTCGTGAAACGCTCTTGAGATCTTTGGCCCATGACGTACGGATCTGTTCCGCTTTAATAGGAGAGTAATGCACCAATTAATGAGGTTTATCACTTCCCTTCGATTCAGGCGGGATGAGGATAAGGCTTACGGTTACGCGGCATGATCCCGAGAAGTTTGGAAACGACGGTGAGCACCCGAGGTCCCCTGTTCTACTGACGTGACTTCATATGTCAATTTGTTGCCTGGCTTGCAGGTCGCGTCTATGTGTCCCTTGCATACTAGGTCAGGCCAAATCACCCCTTATCAATTGCCCCCACTCCCCGTGCCGTGGGTCCTGACCCGGTGTGGGGAATTCACGGCGAGCCCAGGTTGGTTTAGCATGACTTCCAAGTGGTTCAGAGGGTGGTTCTTTGGTTGAACCTTCATGGCCCTTTTGGCTCAACCAGGGAGAACCGAGATCGTGTACTGGGTACGCGCGGACGCCATGCCGTTTATAAATTCCGTGAACGTCAAAACACGCACTCAACCGATTTTGATCTCGGGAGTCATGCAGCTTGTTTTCATGGGAGCCATCAGATCGTGTACAACTTGAACATTGAATCTCAGTTGCGGTGGCTATAAATAGGGCTAGAGGGGCCCATTTTTCTCGCCATATATCACGTGTTGTAGTTTGGTTGAGGTCGTGCTTCAGTCTTCCAGGTCGGTGTCAGTCGCCTTTGCATCCGAGGTCTCATTGCTTTCTTCAGTCTTCTTCGGTGCTTATGAATCTCTCGGCTAATGCGAGAAACTCTGTAATAGTCTTTGGTCGATTCACTCTAACGTACCACCTGAACTCCTTGTGTGTGACTCCTTTTTTAGCTGCGTTGAGGCGTACTGCTGAGTTGAGATCTGGTATCTGTAAGCACGTTTCATTGAAACGTTTGATGTAGCTTTGGATTGACTCACCTTCCCTCTACACCACGTTCAGAAGGCTTTCTTGTGACTTTGGGCACTTCTTACTAGTGATGAAGTGGGTTGTGAACATGTCTACAAACTGTCTCCAACTTATGGTGGAGCTTGGCGCGAGATTCCTATACCAAGCCTGAGCTAATATTTTGAAAGTGGTGGAGAAAGCCACACACATACACGCTTCGTCTGCCCCGGCAAGATGCATTTGAGAATGGAACGTGTCTACATGATTGTTGGGGTTGTAGGATCCGTCGTTCTTGTCCAATGGAGGTACCTTGAAATCTTTTGGCATCGGAACTACTAATAGCTCGGGTTACAAGGGGGATTGCCAGCTCAACAAAGTTGGAGCCACTCGTGTAGCCACCAAGCTTACCTCTTCCCTTTTCTTGCTCTGCTCCAACGGTTGGTTGTTCTTCATTGGCAGGCTGTTCCTGGTTGAGGAACGGTGAGTCTTGCGACGCCACCATTGTTGCTTCTTTACTGGCTCGATGTTTGTGCTGCTGACTTCTGTATGGTTAGGCACTTCAATTCTGGTATGCTCTCACTTCTAACACTGTCGCGAGGTGGGTCATGGTTCCTTCATGTTGCTTCTTCTTGGTTTTGAGACCGGTGTTGACTGTTGTGAGGCACCGAGGGGTCTCATCTTGAGTCCGCACGTCGGGCCCTAAGTTGACGATCATTGCGTTGTGATCCATTTTTCTTCGGTCGCGAATGTTGATGTTGATTGACCCTCTCGGATTGGCTGACTTTGGGCCTATCCTTCGGGTTCCCCCTTTGAGAGATTGGGGGAGTGTGTTGTCCGTCCATCCTGCCCCGAGGTGGGGTCTGACCCCTGGGGGGACCGGTACTTGCGAGGTCCCCTCACCCTAATGGGGAGATCGGCGAACATTCTGATGGGCCCTATGCTAGTTTTGGTTATGGTTCTATCCTTGGTATTGACCTATTTGCTGGGGTGGAATCTGCTATTGGTTCGGCTGTAATGGTGGAAATTGTTGTTGATATTGTTGGTAGAAATTATACTGTTGAAACTATTGGAATTGGTGGCTCAGTTGCATTTGGATCTGCATTGTCCTGACAATCTAAATGAGGTCATCGAATTGGGAATGCCTGATCCCAGGAGGGATCACCGAAGGCTCTGAAAAGGTGGTGTTCACCTTGGGCAATGGGACATTTATCTGCTGAGTTGTCTGAGGCACTGATGGAGAGGGGATCTCTGAAGCAGTCAGGGGAATGGTAAACTGCCCAATAGTCACTAGGAGGCCTTGAGGGAGTGATGTTTGGTGATCCTACCCCCCAATGACGTTAATGTCAATGCCCTTACTGGTGTTGTTGGAAGATGCCTTTGAAAAAGAGTGTGATGGTTGATGAAATGTAGTGTTGACCTTTTGATTGGAATCCCACAAACAACATCAATTGATTGTGCACGATCTGGAAGCTCCTAGCTGGAAGATGACCTGGACCTTAGCCACATGGCGAGCTAGACCAAGCTGCAAGACAGAGGATCAGAGAACCTGGGGTGGCTGACCAGGTGAGGTTGCTTCGATGCTTAAGTCAATATTGTATTATGGTTACGAGCTGAAGGTTTCAATGCTAGAGTGCTAGTGAGCAAATAATCGCGTGTACTTAAGTCTTGAGGGTTGATGCCCTTATATAGCTGGGATGCCGTGGGTCTCGCAAAACGCTCTCGGGATCTTTGGCCCGTGATGTATGGATCCGTTCCGCTTTAATAGGAGAGTAACGCACCAATTAATGAGGTTTATTGCTTCCCTCTAATTTGGGCGGGATGAGGATAAGGCTTATGGTAACACGGCGTGATCCCGAGAAGTTCGAAGATGACTATGAGCCTCTGAGTTCGGTTACTTGGCACCTCGGCGCAAGTGGGTACCGAGGTGCTCCGGGCTCCGAAATGACCGAGCACCCAAGGTCCCCCGTTCTGCTGATGTGACTTTATATGTCAATCTGTCGCCTAGCTGGCAGGTCGCGTTCACGTATCCCTTGCATACTAGGTCGAGCGAAATCACCCCTCATCAAATTGCATTGGTTCAAAATCTCTCTCTAGATGCAGTATTGCAATGCATATCAAGCAAGCTCGCTTCTTGGGGAGTTGTTTTTTATATTTTTACTTTTGATAAAAAGAAACATTTCATTCACTATCATAGTCAACCGCAAAAGTTAGCCATGGTGCAAGTTGTGGGCCTTGTGGCTAAATAATAAACTACCACATGGCTAACATAAAATCGTTATGTGCAATTTAATTAGGCCGCATTTGGCAAGCCTTGTCGCGCGAGCTGATAGCTTTTTAAAAGTGATGGAGCGCAATCCAGTCGGTCCTAGCTGTCAATGGTCTTGCCTCCGACTAGAGCGGTAAGTGCCTGAAACGAGGAAGAGATCGAGTGATCTCCGGGGAGGAACCCGGTGAGAGTGCTCCGTAGCTCAAGTTAGTATTCTTTCAAAGGCAAGACGAAAGAGAACCAGATAGCGCAAAATTATCACCTACCTCCATTCGGGAGGGAAAGGGGGCTTTTATCATCACTTCGCGCACTCGCTCCTAGGCTCCTTTCAGGTCGGGCATTATTACTTCTGTGTTTCTGCCAGTTCGGGTGTCATCACCTCTGCAGGGGCAGACAACTACCACTGTTCTCTGTCGGAGCCGCCTCTGTGACTCGAGGTGGCGGTGGCAGGTGGCTGGTGTAGTGCGGCTGTCAACTGTCAGATCCCCTGAGTGTCAGGTTCATTGAGGTGTGGCTGTCAACTGTAAGATCCCCTGAGTGTCAGGTTCGCTAAGGTGCGGCTGTCAACTGCCTAGGAGACGAGGCGCCGGAGCGGTACGTGAGCTGGCATTGAGTTCGGATAGGAGGATGGCCCGAACTACTCCGAGGGGTCAGTTCGGGTTACTGCCCTTCGCGCTCCTCGCAAGGCTCGGAGTAAAAAGGGGGGAGCTCGAATTCCTTTTGGGGAGCTTGAAGCTCCTCTTTTTGGAGTTCGCACCTTAGGCACTCTGCCGTGTCGAGCTGTCGCTCCTGCCAGGTCACCCTTGGTAGCTTCCACGTGTCGGGGGACCCAGGGGTCAGGCCAAATCTTCCTCCATCAATTGCCCTTCACTCGTGCTAAGGGTTTTGCTTTAGTATGGGGAGTTCGCGAGGTGATGGGTGTGTTTGTTCCGCTTGGGCCGCGCAGGACTATTCCTGCTCCGCTACCTTGTTGGTTCGAGGAGCCATCTACGTGAAGGATCCAGGGCTCCTCATCCCAGTTCGCATTTGGCTTAACTGAGAGGAATGCCACCCTGGTCGCTGCCTTACGGGGCTCGGATTCAGTTGGCCTGGGAGCTCCAGGTTCACCTGAACTGGGGATCTCTGGTTCAACCGACCTGGGAACTTTGGAGTTGAATGTGCATTCTGCGATGAAATCTGCCAAGGCTTGGGCCTTAATGACAGTTCGTGGCTTATATTGGAGGTCGTACTCGCTGAGCTCGATGGCCCACTTCGTCAGTCGGCCGGAGACCTCAGGCTTGAGTAAGACTTGCCTCAGAGGTTTGTTGGTCAAGACGATGTTAGTGTGAGCCTGGAAGTACGGGCGGAGCTTTCAAGCTGCGATTATCAGTGCGTATGCCAACTTTTCTATTTGTGGGCACCTCGTCTCAGCTCCCTGCTAAATTTTACTAACATAATAGATGGGTCGCTGGACCCGATCTACTTCTCTTATTAGTACCGAACTGACCACTTCGTCGCTTGCCGAGAGGTACAGTTCTAGGACATTGCCCTCCTCGGGCCTGGTTAAGACCGGTGCACTAGCGAGGTATTTCTTGAGCTCGTCGAATGCGAGCTAGCAGTCTTGGGTTCATTCGAACCCTTTCCCTTTATTTGCCTTAAAGAAAGGCAGGCAGCGGTCTGCTGATTTTGAGATAAAGCGGCCTAGGGCGGCTATGCGGCCATTCAACTTTTGGATCTCCTTTAATTTCCGGGGAGGTCTCATGTCTAAGATGGCCTTGATTTTTTCTGGGTTGGCCTCAATGCCATGTCGGTTAACAATGTACCTTAGGAACTTGCCCGAGGTGACACCGAAGATACACTTGTTCGGATTTAGTTTCATGTTAAATTGTCTCAGAATTTGAAATACAGAATACAAATCTTGTATTAATTCGTGCAAGAATTGGGTTTTGACGACCATGTCGTCTACATAACATTCTACTTTTCTGCCAACTAGCAGCTCAAATTGTTTATTTACAAGCCTTTGAAAGGTCGCTCCGGCATTTTTCAATCCGAAGGGCATAACCTTGTAGCAGTACAGACCGAACTCCGTGATGAACGAGGTTTTTTCCTCGTCGGCCGAGTTCATTCTGATCTGGTTGTAGCTCGAATAGGCGTAAGAAACTTAGCAACTTGTGCCCCAAGGTCGCGTCCACCAAACGGTCGATTCTGGGCAGTGGGAAGCAGTCTTTTGGGCAGGCTCGGTTTCGGTCGGTGTAGTCAACGCACATGCGCCACTTGTCATTGGCCTCCTTCACCAGGATGGGGTTGACTACCCTGCTCGGGTAATGGACTTCTCTTATGAAGTCGGCTGCGAGGAGCTTTGTCACCTCCTCGTCAACTGCTTTCCACCGCTCTGAGGCTAGGTTACGTTTCTTTTGTCTAACGGGCCGGACTACAGGATCGGTATTAAGTTTGTGAGTTATAAGGCTGGGGTCAATACCGGGCATCTCAGCCGCGGACCATGCGAAAATATCTAAATTTTGAAGCAAGAAACTTACCAGTTCAGATCGTAGAGGTTCCTGGACGGAAGCACCGATCTGTAGCGTCCGAGCTGGGTCCGCGGCCGAAGTTGGGATCGCGACTGTTTCTTCCGTGGGTGCAGCTCGTTCTTCGCCTTGCTCCGTAGGCCGCTCTAGTTCGAGGTCGTCGACCGCCTTGGTCTTTCCCTTCAGGGCGGCAACATAGAACTTGCGGGACTCGAGCTGGTCGCCCCGCGCTACCCCCACACCGAAGTCTGTAGAAAACTTCATTGCCAGGTAGTAGGTGGAGACCACTGCCCGTAGGACATGAGTGATCGGCCGCCCTATTATGGCGTTGTATGGGGAGGGGGTCGCGACCACCAGAAAATCGTGGCTGAGTCTGACCGCACAAGACCATGTGTCGACCTCCATGGGCACTGTTACTTTTCCAAGGGGCCGGACTTCTTCTCCACTGAAGCCCATCAGAGGAGTGTTCGCGGGCTTCAAGTCACTTCCCCGCAATTGAAGTTGGTCAAATGCTGACTTGAAGAGAATGTCCAACGAGCTGCTCGAGTCAACGAGTACGTGTCTGACTTCGAAGTCGTTGATCCTCAGCTTTATCACGAGTGCATCATCGTGAGGGTGGCGGACCCCTCATGCATCGTCTTCCAAGAAGGAAATCGGTTCTCCCATCTTCGGCCTCTTCGAGAGGTTCTGTTCTTTTCGGGCAGCCCCGCGAACTGAATTCCGGGCCGCCGCCGAGGTACAACCTGCTACCACCGAACCCCCCACTATTACGTGGATGGTTCCTCGAACTGGCCTCTCTTCCGGAGGCTGTCTCTGCGGCTGTTCGGTCGGCCTGCTGGTGGACTCGGGAGCATCCTTACCGTGCTCTCCCTGCCGACCTGTCTTATTATTCTATTATTATTGTTGTGCTGTACAAAATTTCTCAAGTACCCGCGGCGGATGAGTTCCTTTATCTCGTCGCGGAGATTATTAGAATGTTCGGTGCTATGACCGTGGTCCCTATGGAAACTATAGTACAAGTTTTTGTTCCTCTCGTTTGGGTTCCCCTTTAGGCGAGGTGGTCACTTAACGTATGGGGCGTCTTTGATTGTCATCAAGATCTCAGCCCGCTTCGTGTTCAAAGGCATGTAGTCTGTCCGAGTTGCCATGGGAGTCCGGAATGGCTGGCTCAGTTTCGGCGTGCGAGCCAGATCCTTCCGGCCGTCTCCTTGGTTGGGGAGTTCTTCTCTCTTCCTTTTCTCAATCCCGCCCCCTATCCTTTGGTTGATCTCCTCCTCCGTTCACATGAACTTATCCACAAGCTTGAGGAATTCAACAATGGTTGCGGGCTGTTTGGCCGCCAAGTGCCATTTGAACTCCTTGTGTGTCACCCCCATCTTGGCCGCCGCGAGCTGAACTGCGTGGTCCAGGCGCGGGATCTGTAGGCACGCGTCATTAAACCGCTTGATGTAGCTGCGGATGGGCTCCCCTTCCTTCTGGACCATGCCGATGAGGCTCTCTTCGGTTCAGGGGCACCGCCTGCTGGAGACAAAGTGCGCGGTGAAGACCTGTACGAACTGGGCCCAGCTCCTTATCAACCCGGGGGCCAGGTTCCTGTACTAGGTGCGAGCCACTCCTCGGAAGGGGGTAGTGAAGGCCATGCACATACAGGACTCGTTGGCCCTAGCCAGGTGCATCTGGGACTGGAAAGCGTCAACATGGTCGCTGGGGTCGAAGGACCCGTCATACTTGTCAAGTGGGGGGAGCTTGAAGTCTCTGGTCATGGGAACTACTAGGAGTTCCAAAGACAGGGGGGAGGGGACAGAGAGGATAGGGGCAGCTTTTACCTCGTCCGAGCTTGCTTCCGCTTTACCTTGGAGCTCGGGCAAGACGTGGGTTGTAGTTCAGCGGCGCCTCTGCTGTTTGGAAGGCCCGGCCGGCGTTGGCGCTGCTGGCCTCGGTGTTCCCGAGCTCAATGGGCCTGGATTGCTGGAGGTGGTCCGCGGCTAAGGCGCTGAACCGGTTTTTCGTGTGCAGGAGCTCGTCCTGAGAGTGCCGAGGTGACGTTGACTTGAGGGATCGGGTCCCTAATCTGCCGACGCGTGGTGGGGTGGGGGCAGTCGCTTTCTCTTTCCTGCCGGGGGATGAGGCCTGGCTTCTAGATGAGCCTCGAGCTTGGGAAGGCTCTCCGTGGTGAGGGCGCCCACCCTGAGGGGAGGGCTTGACTCGCCCATCCGCGGGGTGCCGAGGTGGAAGCTGCGGCTGACTCTGAGACAGTTGGGGGAACTGCTACTGGTAGTGGTATTGGGATACATGGTTCAACATCTGCTACTGGTAGATCTGGTGTTGTTGAAGCTACTGCATCTGGGCTTGGATGGCCCGCATGCCATGTACCAGGTCATCAAGCTGGTTCTGGCCAGTTGCCGGGGGAACAATGGCTGGTTCAGCAAAGGTGGTTTCAACAAAGGGAGGAAGGGGGACGTTCACGGCGGGAAGGTTTACGGGCGCCACCGCTCGTGGTGCATTCAAGCTGGGGATCCCATCCACCGAAAGGGGGATGGTGAACTGTCCGGTGCACACCATGGGGACTGGAAGTTGTTCCCCGGTGGCGTTAATCTCCGTGGTACGCCTGACGTTGCTGGAAGAAGCCATGGATGCTAGGGTTTCTTTAGAAAGGGGGGGGGGTAATGAAAGTTTTGGAGGGAGGCTTTTAGAAGCGTTTCCCACAGACGACACCAAATGATGGAGCGCAATCCGGTCGGTCCTAGCTGTCAACGGTCTTGCCTCCGACTGGAGCGGTAAGTGCCTGAAACGGGGAAGAGACCGAGTGATCTCCGGGGAGGAACCCGGTGAGAGTGCTCCGAAACTCAAGTTAGTATTCTTTCAAAGGCAAGACGAAAGAGAACCAGATAGCACAAAATTATCACCTACCTCCATTCGGGAGGGAAAAGGGGGCTTTTATCATCACTTCGCGCACTCGCTCCCAGGCTCCTGTCAGGTCGGGCATTATTACTTCTGTGTTTCTGCCAGTTCGGGTGTCATCACCTCTGCAGGGGCAAACAATCGCCACTGTTCTCTGTCGGAGCCACCTCTGTAACTCGAGGTGGCAGTGGCAGGTGGCTGGTGTAGTGCGGCTGTCAACTATCAGATCCCCTGAGTGTCAGGTTCGTTGAGGTGTGGCTGTCAACTGTCAGATCCCCTAAGTGTCAGGTTCGCTGAGGTGTGGCTGTCAACTACCTAGGAGACGAGGCGCCAGAGCGGTACGCGAGTTGGCCTTGAGTTCGGATAGGAGGATGGCCCGAACTGCTCCGAGGGGTCTGTTTGGGTTACTGCCCTTCGCACTCCTCGCAAGGCTCGGAGTAAAAACGGGGGGAGCTCGGGTTCCTTCTAGGGAGCTCGAAGCTCCTCTTTTTGGAGTTCGCGCCTTAGACACTCTGTCGTGCCGAGCTGTCGCTCCTGCCAAGTCACCATTGGTAGCTTCCACGTGTCAGGCGGCCCAAGGGTCGGGCCAAATCTGTGGCTGTCAACTGCCTAGGAGACGAGGCGCCGGAGCGGTACGCGAGTTGGCCTTGGGTTCGGATAGGAGGATGGCCCAAACTGCGAGGGGTCTGTTTGGGTTACTGCCCTTCGCACTCCTCACAAGGCTCGAAGTAAAAACAGGGGGAGCTCGGGTTCCTTCTAGGGAGCTCAAAGCTCCTCTTTTTGGAGTTCGTGCCTTAGACACTCTGCCGTGCCGAACTGTCGCTCCTGCCAAGTCACCCTTGGTAGCTTCCACGTGTCAGGCGGCGCAAGGGTCGGGCCAAATCTTCCTCCATCAAAAAGCCTACAAGCTTGATTTTGCGTCTTTCTCCGGCAAGATGACGCGGGCCCAAAAAGATGCGAAAAGCCCAATTTCCGTCTAATTTCAAGAAGCTTGAAATGAAGCTTCCCGCTTTTAGATGCGTTGAGAGCTTGCTAATACGTGTCATTGTTGACACGCTGACAAAAACGAACAGTGCCAATCGATGGTTTCCCATTTTCTCAAACATTTGGGGCCTCAAAACTGAAGCCACTCCTCTTCTTCTTCGTCTGGTCAGGTATGTCGCTTCTCTTCCTCCTTCACCTTTGGGTCTTCTTTCTTCTTCTTCCTTCATTGTTCGTTTCTATTTTTTCTTGTTCTCTTACCATTTTCAACTTGCTGAGGAACCATTGAAGAACGATTGCGCCAGAAGTGATTTTGGCAGTCAAGGAACAACCCACATTTGACCACCTCTTTAATTTTTCATTGTAATTTCCAGGATTTGAACGATTGAGTTTGATTTTTATGTTCTACGGTTGTTTTTTCTGGTAAAATATTTGTTGCTCGAGTATTGGGGTTCGGGTGTTGAATATTTAGGGTTTGAACTTTGAAAGATAGTTGGAACAGTGGGGATCGATTATTTGATCTATGGTTGTAATCTTGTAGTTATTTGTTTGTTGAATGGATTTGGGTTCAAACATTGAACATTTAGGGTTTGAAGGGTAGTTCGAACAATGGGGTTCGATTGTTTGGGTTGTCGAATGGGTTTTATGCTTGAATGTTTATATTTATCAGTTCCAATGATTGAGGGGTTTGAATGGTTGGAGTCAACTGAGTTATATCGATTCAGATGTTTATGTTTACCAATTGCAATGATTTATGGGTTAATGTGAATCGGTTCAAAGGTTTACGGTGTAGGTATTGAAAGTTTTAATGCTTAATCGGTTTTACTGATTTATCAGTTCCAATGTTTCTTCTTCTAGGGTTTCGTCTTCAATTCTAATGTTTATCAGTTTTGCTTAATCGGTTTTACTGATTTATCAATTCTAATGTTTATCAGTTCTATTGCAATGATTTATTAGTTCTAATGTTTCCTCTTCTAGTGATTTTTTTTTCATGATTTTATGAACAAAGTACACAGTATTTATTGAATTTATTTTCTGTAAATGAAAATTCCATATTTAACCTTCTAAATTGTGAAACAAGACCAGGAAAGTCTATTGATTAGGGATGATACTTTGGAACATATCTTTGAACATGCTAAAGTGACAGTTTGAAGTTTGGCCAGTTTTGAGATTTTTGGGAGTTTTTTTCATATCTATTTTACCGTCCAACTATTGTTGCTTTGGATACTCAACTGATCTACTCTGTGCATGGTTTTTTGGCATGGGAGATGGGACAAAATCCTTGGCTGACCCTCTAGTTTCCAGTTAATCCCTCTCTTTTATGCAGCTGAACTCTGCGTTCTCACAAAGAGAACTTTCCCTTCCTTTCCCTTCCTATTCCTACCTTATTCTTTCAAACCAAACATACACTAGTTTCTAGTCCTTGGCTGACCCACTAGTTTCTAGTAATCCCTCTCTTTTATGAAACTGAACTCTACATTCTCACAAATACAACTTTTCCTTCCTTTCCCTTCCTATTCCTACATTTTTTCTTTCAAACCAAACACACTAGTTTTGTAGTAATTCCTCTCTTTTGTGAAACTGACCCACTAGTTTCCCTACCTTTTATGAAATTAAACTCTGCATGTGAAATTATAAAATAAGTGATTTTCAAACGGGTTTTTTTCCTCTATTTGGTTGCATGTGGGGCCCACATTATGCATTTTTCATATTATGAAATGCATGTGGGGCCCACATTATGTATTATATGAATTGCACATTTAAACATGCATGTGAGCCCTACATGTGTTAAATGAAAGGTTTACTAGCCCATAAACAAGATATTCACATATATATAACATATATATTTTCCTCACATTACCAAACGGTATTCTAGCTTTTAACTCACCATGTCTTTTAACTCATTTGTTTTGCCTAGCATCCATTGGTTCCAATTTTTGGATAAAAGAGTGGTGTTAAGCGGTGGGACCATACATTAGTGAGTGGGGTTGTTGAGTAGCATCAATGGTCTTCGACATTCGACAAGTATATATTAATTAGGGTAGTGTTTGGCATCAATGTCGTTGCTTTAGAAAACGGTGATACATCAACGCTACGTTGGAAATATTGATGCTTCGAAAAACAGTAACATATTTGGAACTATTTTCTATAAAAACAGTGCTCTAAACCATGCTTCGGAAATTGAAGGCATGGTCTGAGGAAACGTCGAATTCAACGTTTTTTCAATTTGGATCTCGTTGCTGCCAATGAAGTCATGATGTGGCAATGACGTGAACTTCCTATAATGGGTATCAGTGGTAAAAACAAATATGGAGTACTAGTACCAAGCAAAAGGTGTTGTTGTTGCTCTAGGAAACGTCCTACCTGGCAGTAACATTTCCAAACAAAACAAAGATGCTGTTTTCTTAGAAAACGGTGCTTCCAATTCACATATATACAGAAAATGGTGCTATATATACAACATCTATGCCAAACATATACTAGATATTTTGCATTGAAATTAACAATGTTTTCCTTGAAAAAAGGGTTTTTATTGTTTGGTTGTACTCCTAGAAATCTTATCTTCACCATACAGGTGGGATGAATCATGACCGTGGATCGATGCCAAATCCACGAGCAAGATGTGGTGTATAGGAGGACTACTAGTAGACTAGAAGGGGGCTGTAATTTCAGATTTCTTAGGTGGACTACAGTTACTTGTCCCTAAAAAATGATTTTGGAAGAACTAGAAGAAATCTCATTTTCCCATAACTTTTGTTCATACCCATCATGCATACAATTAAACACCCAGAACTCCGAAGTATAAATTCCTAGAAAATCATTTATTCCTTCATTTTACAACTAGATTAACCAAAGAAAGCCTATAAAACAAAGTTGGGGAGAATTAATGTTGACGTAGATAGGATGTTCTACATGTCAAGTTTCTATTTATGATAATGCAAAGATTAATATATATATATATATATTCAATGATATATATTAATCAACGAAAATAAAATAAGATAAATAATCACGTTGACATGCATGGTTAGACCATTCGATTTGGTAACCATCTAAGCAACCGATTTCGTTTTACTTTTAATCCGTTTTTGAGCTAAAGTGGTCAATGATCCATTGATCATATCCATTCAATTTGTTCAATGGTTTTTGGACATTTTTTTTTTATTTTTTAAATTGAAACAAACCATCCGTTAGAACTGGATGGTCGAACCATCAACTTGGAAACCGGTGGGTGGTGGCCAAAACAATTCCAGTTCCGTGTTAATTTTTAAAACCTTGATCATGGGTGAACAAGCATGCTATATGCTAGGTAATTGGACATGTTAATTAGTAATTGGCCCAAGGTTCAAAGTATCGGCACATATCGACCCATATTGGCCGATACGTATCGTGTCGATGGCTTCTTGATATGCCCCTATAGGGGTTGTATTGGGTCAGACCATGGTTCGGAGGGTAACTAGGATGTAAACTAACCCATTTGAACCGGTTTTGAAAAAAATAAATAAACATAAGAAAAAAGCACCGACATAGGCTGATACGCCCGACCCATGTCAATATTTAGAACCTTGAATTGGCTCTAAATTAACTCAAACATGCATTTAAATATAAAAAACTAGAAAATTATTTTTTTATTATTTTATATGTAATGAACTAGAAATATATAAAAATTTTGGTGAATTAATGTTATTTCATTTTTCCCTAAAATACATTTTTAAAAAATAGTCCATGCATCGCACGGGTCACCACTAGTATATATACTAAAACATAGCAGTCTAGAAATTTTCCCCCTTTCTGAATTTGTTTAATTTTTTTATTCCATGTCACTTTTGAAAAAAACTAATGAGATGATCTCCTTCTCCATAATGATGATGATGATGATGATGATGAAAGAACAAAAAAAGCACAAGTCGGAAGTTTTTCCCCCTCTTGTTTTTCTCTTTGTTGCAATGTTTACCACTGAGGATTAGGTTTTAAGTTTTTACCACCTTTAACCTTCTCAAGAGCTTTATACACAAGAACATAGATTGAAGAAAGGACTCATGAAAGCGAGAGAGGGAAGTATGGGAGAGGAGAGGAAGTACAAGCTGGCGGGGAAATGGAGACTGGAGTTGATCATTGAAGCCAAATCTTTCCTGTTTGAGTAGGGAAGGACAAAGGGGAAGGCTCACTTGAAAATCAGAGAAGGGAGCAGGGCGACGATTCTCCTACCAGAGGAGGCCTGTGTGTGGTTGAAAGGTTTTGTAGATGGAACTGTTAATTCCTCACGGGCAAAAGGTTGGAGAAACTCGTTGACTTGTGAGAACAAGAGGTTCGAATTTGTGCTAAAAAGGAATGGAAAAGGGTGGTTCATAAGGGTTACCGAACTCTTTGGTAATAACAAAAGGCAAGTGTTGTGTATTCCAGAAGGCCTGAAGCGGAGAGGGTGGGCTTCTTTTGCTTTTAATCTTCAGGCTTTTCTCTTGGAGGTCGAAGGGAGAGTAGAAGAAGCCCCTGGCTTGAAGGATTGTCTTCATTCTGTCCTGTGTAATCAGGTGCCCTGCTTTAAGCATTACCTTGAAGTTTTGGTGTCCAGCTCGACTATCCTCCGACGAGTAGCTTTGGAAGAAGGGAGTGGGAGCTGGGAGAAGAGGGTGGTCCTAGTGGCAGACAGGGTGATAGAAGATTGGACGAAAGTTTTAGAAGTAATTGCAGAGAGGTTGGGATTAGATGAAGATGTATTGTTGCTGCCTTTTGCTGAAAAGAAAGCTTTATTAGATACTTGAGATAAGAAACTGATCTTCAGTACTTTCCTTGTAGAAGGAAGTTTGATTCAAGTCCAGAATTGGGCTCCAGATTACAACGAAGTTGAACCTAGAGCTGACAGCTTTTTGATTAAACTTCTCGGTCTTCCTTTCAACCTTTGGAATGATCAAATACTGAGGAAAATTATTAGAGCGTTGGGTGGAGTTCTGTTAGAGGTTAATTTAAGAAACTTGAGAGCTGTGGAACTTAAGGTTGCTGGGATCAAGTCGGAGAACTTGTCGCGGGCCTTCGAAGTTCTCTCAGAAGGTGCTTGGTACAAGGTCTGGTTAGCTTCAGAAGATGAAGCCTTGCTTTGGGGAAGACGACTAGAGGTTGAAGGAACTGGCGAGTTTGCAGGTTGGTGAACACATGGCCTTCACGGGCTGGTGGGAAAGCCTGGTGCATGTGGGCGAAATACAGAGGAAGGGGAACAGTTGCAGGGGTGCCCCAAGTCTCGAAGCTTTCCTTTTAAGGCTTCCAATTCAAATTTTTTTGAAGAGGGATTGTTTAAAGAGGGTGGCCCGTCCTATGCTGACGTGACTAAAATGGGAAAGAGTCCTTTGTGCTCAAAGTCTTTCTCTTAATCGGATTTAAGGAAGGTTGGGCCGAACGGGTCAGTGGGTGAGCCTTCACTTGGTTTTAAAAGCCCACGTGACAACTTAAGTCATCATGTGGGGCGGGGCATGCTTGGGGCGATGATAGATGGCAACATTCATCTATCATCGTCTAAGTCTCGCCCTCTCAACTGTGGAGGGGCAAAGTTGGCGAGAAAGGTAGAAGGACGCCGGCCTCTATGCTGGGTCCGACGGATAGCCGACGATGCGCAAAAACACAACATTCCTGATCGCCCGAATCCATGCTATTTGAGAGGTAGAACAGAAGAGAAGGAAGAGGCTGACCAATGTTGGACAAGCTGCGGCTCAGATTCTGAATATGATGAAAGTTCGGAAGCCTGTGGAAGTTTAGGTAGTGTGGCAGATGAAGCTCTATCTAAAGATCAGAATAGGGATCCTTTTGGCCTGGATTGTTTGTTCTTAGGGGATTCGGTGGGGGAAGAAAATGAGGAGGGGGAGGAGCGGGTGAATGATCTTAACCCAAATCTGGCTGAGCCCCCCTAGTTCTAGTGCTTTGCAAGAGGTCGAAAAAGAGGTAGCTCGGGTCTTCTCAGAGATGAACAAGGGTACCTCACAGAGAGGTACATACTTGGGTATAGAAAGGGGTCATTGTGTTGATACAACGACAGGGATTTTCTTCCCCCAACTCTGGGAGACAGAGTACTCTAATTTCTCAAAAAAGAAAGTGACTACCATTCCTTCGCCTTTGCTCTCTCCTCATTTCTCTGCCTCAGGTAAATCCCTTAACTCTGTCAATACCATTTTGGATACTAATGAGCACTCTGTGTCTCTTGTTCCAAATTCTCTTCCCAACCAAGAGTCGGAAGCCCTTGGTCTGAAAGCCACAGTGAGTCTACAAGGGGGGGGGGGGGGGAGTGGGTGAGGAAACTTGTAGAGAGACAATAATATGGGAAATCTTAGAAAGCCTCTTGGGTGAAGTGGAAATGAAGGATTTGCAAAGAGGGAGCCTGGAGGGGACAGAAAGGGCTGTAGTTGGAGGTAATGTGAGAAGGAACAAGAAATTTCCTAAGACTGAGGAAAGTGCATCTTTAGAAAAAGAGAAAACTAATGGGGAAGAGTCAGTTGTAGAGTTTGTGAAAAAGTTGGGGTACAAGCTAAAGAACCCGAATGATCTAAAAGCCTACATGCAAAAAAAAGAGGACAGCAAGATGAAGTTTAGAAGGCTGAGTGAAGTGGAGAGGTTAAAAAAAGATATTGAGGGGGACAAGAAGTTTGAAGTGAAAGGGATTAGAAGAAAAGGGTCTAAATAGATAAGGCTAAGAGTTTCAATGAGAATCCTAAGTTGGAATGTGAGGGGGTTGGGCAGCATTAGGAAGAGAACAATCAAAGAGGTAATTATGAAGTTTAATCCGGATGTGGTAATGATTTACGAGTCCAAAAGAATGGATTTTGATTGCAGATGGGCAAGGAGTGTGTGGAGTTCTAGGGGTATAAAGTGGGTGGCTGCTCGTTCGTGGGGTTCATCAGGAGGGATTGTGATCCTATGGAAAGAAGAGATACTCTTAGGTGTGGAAGAGCTAATTGGAGATCATTCTGTCTCCCTAAAGTTCAGACAGGTGGACGATGGATATGAATGGGTACTAACAAATGTGTATGGCCCCAATGACTATAGGCAGATGGAGAAATTATGGGAAGAATTGAGTGGCATTAGAGGCCTCTGGGATGGACCTTGGTGTGTGGGAGGGGATTTTAATGTAGTGAGATTTATGGAGGAAACCAACAACCCCAGACAGACAGTGACAACAAGTATGAGGAAGTTCAACCAATTTGTGGACTCTTTTGAACTCAAAGAACTTCCTTTCCTAAATAATAACTTCACTTGGTCCAACCTTCAATCAAGGCCAATTTGCTCTAAGTTTGACGGATTTTTGTTCTCAACATATTGGGAGGAACATTGGGGCAATATTACTTCTAGGGCTCTTCTTAGACTTACTTCAGACCATTGGCCTATAGTATTGGTCAAGGAGGAAATAAGAGGAGTAGGGCCTACCCCTTTCAAGTTTGAAAATATGTGGTTGACTCATCCGGGTTTAACTGAGAAGATCAGAGAGTGGTGGGAGCAAGCTAATTCGGTAGTTGATTGGGAGGGAATGAGGTTCTACAAGAAACTCCAATATTTAAAATCACAATTAAAGGAGTGGAATAGGTTGGAGTTTAGAAGATTAGAAGAGAGAAAGCAAGTTCTGGTGGAGCAAATCGAGGATTTGGACCTGAAAGAAGAGAGATGCCCCTTTGGAGAGGAAGAAAGGAAGTTGAGATAGGTTTTGAAGAGGCAGATGGAGGACATTCTGGTTAAGGAGGAAATCAGTTGGAGGCAAAAATCCAGGTGTAAGTGGATAAAGGAGGGAGACAGAAACACAAGGTTTTTCCATTCAGTGGCAAATGGAAGGAGAAAGAAGAATTACATCTGTAATTTAGAAGTTGATGGAGCAGTTTAGTCCCACCCGACTGAAATTGCAGAGGCTCTAGTAAATCACTTCAAATCTATTTTTAGAAGGCCTATGAATGAGAGAGTGTGGTTGGAGGGTTTGGATAGGCCGACTCTAAGTGCAGAGAAGAGAGAGTGGTTAGAAAAAAAGGTTTGATATGGAGGAGGTAAAGGAAACAGTATTCTCTATGGATAGGACAAAAGCTCCGGGTCCAGATGGGTTCACAATGGCCTTTTACCAGGATTGTTGGGATATTTTGGAGAGTGATCTTACATCGGTTTTGAGGAGTTCCATAGGAATGGTGTAATAAACTCGGGCTTGAACTCAACTTTCATTGCCTTAGTCACAAAGAAGAAAGATGCTTCTCAACCAAAAGATTTTAGACCTATTAGTCTGGTGACTAGCTTGTACAAAATCATTGAAAAGGTGCTGCCTCTTAGGATAAAGAAGGTGCTCCCCTCTATTATTGCACCCAGCCAAAGTGCTTTTGTGGAGGAAAGACAGATCACCGATCAAATTCTCATTGCAAATGAGAGCTTGGAGAGCTTTAGGAAGTCAAAGAAGAAGGGAGTGATTTGCAAATTGGATTTGGATAAGGATTTTGACTTGGTTGATTGGTCTTTCTTGATAGAGGTGTTGACGAGTTTTGGTTTTGGTGACAGGTGGTGTAAGTGGATCTGGGGCTGTGTTAGGACTTGCCATTATTCTATCCTAGTGAACGGGACTGTGGTTGACTTCTTTCCTGCGTTGAGAGGTCTAAGACAAGGATATCCTCTTTCCCCTTTTCTTTTCACCCTTATTGTTGATGTGCTTGGGCGATTGATCCATAGAGAAGACTCGAGGAATCTGATAAGAGGGTGGAGAGTAGGAAGGAAGGAGGTTCCCTTAACTCTTCTGTAGTTTGTAGATGATACTATACAACTTTTTGAGCAGATATCTAACCTCAAGGAAAACTTTGATAAGAGTTGTGTGGCGGGAGTGAATGTGAACGAAAGAGACCTAAGGAAATTTGCAGGTGAGCTAGGTTGTGCAATTACGGACTGGCCCCAAACTTTTTTGGGCCTCCCATTAGGAGATAATCCTAAGAGTGTTAGCTTTTGGGCTCCAGTAGTGGAGAGGTTTGAGAAGAGGCTAGCAGCCTGGAAGAGGAATTATCTTGCTTTAGGTGGAAGAGTCTCTCTCATTAGGTCTACCCTAGCTAACCTTCCTGTTTACTATCTGTCAGTGTTTAAGATCCCCTCAAAGGTTTCAAATCTTTTGGAAAAATTAATAAGGAACTTTCTCTGGGAGCCTGGAGAGGAGAAGGGAGATCATAGGGTGAGTTGGGAGGTAGTCTCTAGGTGTAAAAAACTAGGAGGTCTTGGGATTGGTAATATCAAGAATAGGAACATGGCTCTACTGGGGTAGTGGTTGTGGAGGTTCTCTTTGGAAATGGATAAATTGTGGACTAAGATTGTGTCTAGCATTCATGGGCTGGAAGACAATGGCTGGGATGCTGGAATTTGGGCAAGGGCTTCAGCTGCTTCTCCTTGGAAATCCATCCACAATCTCCTTCCAGTTTTCTCCCCTTGGATCATGTATGGTCTAAACTCTGGTAACCGAATAAATTTCTGGGAACAACTTTAGGTCGGGGATTCTCCTATGAAAGACCACTTTCCTTCCATGTATGCTTTTTCAGACTTGAAAAATGAACCCATATCTTGTTTCTTGGTCCCTTCAGCCTCCACTTTGGGCTTTGGATGGAACCTTGGTCTGCGTAGGGCAATTAGGGATACAGAATTGGATAGCTTGGTAGCTCTGCTATCCTCCCTTGAGGGTGTCTTCCTAAACCCTGCTAAGGAAGACACCAGATTTTGGATCCTTTCTTGCTCTGGTACCTATTCTTGTGCTTATTTCTTTGAAACCTTAACTCAGCCTCCTATCCCTCTGGGGTTGTCCTTTCCAATTAAGGAAATTTGGAGCAAGCCTATTCCTCCTCGGTTGGTTTTTTTGTTGGGAAATTTTCTTGGAAAGAATTAACACTTTAGACTTACTTCAGAGAAAGAAACCCAACTATTGTCTACTTCCTAATAGATGTGCTCTTTATAAAGCTGATGGGGAATTTGGCTACCACCTCATGGTCTCTTGTAAGGTTGCTAAAACTGTTTGAGAGTGGGTTTTTTTCCCATTTTGGGTGTTCTTTGTTTCCTCTGGAGACTGTCCAAGGTTTATTTTCTCATTCTTTTTTCAGTTGGCCTAAGAAGCGAGGGAAGACTATGTGGAGGTGTATTAGGGCAGCAGTATGCTGGTCTTTGTGGGAAGAAAGAAACTCACGCATTTTTTCTGACAAGGAAAGAACATTGGAAGATTTGTTAGACCGAATCCTTTTAAGCGCTGTCCACTAGATAAAATCTTTGGAGTTGTTTTCAGATTGTCCTATGGATGACTTGCTAAGAAACTAGAAAGAAATTGCTTCCACTACTAGATGCAAGATGACTCTTTGTCCGTTTTGGTCCCCTCCCCTCTCGGGCTTTATAAAGCTGAATTTTGATGGCAACATTGTAAAGAATCCAGGGCCCTCTAGGATTGGCGGAGTCTTTAGGAATGAGGAAGGGATTGTTACTGCTTTATTCTCTGGCCCTATTGGAGAAGGTGACTCTCTTAGGGCTGAGATCCTTGCAGTGCTTGATGGAATTCGAAGAGCAAAAGAATTAAATATTAACTGCTTGATTCTGGAAGGTGATTCAAAGGTGGTGGTTAATTGGTTGAAGACAGAGGACAGTGGTTTGTGGAACTTTAACAATGAAAAAAAAAATAGTTCTTATGGCTGGGTAGGGACATTAAGATTCAGTACAGCTGGGTGAAGAGGAGTGCCAACTCATTTGCGGATGGGTTAGGAAAGCAAGGAGTGAATAGGGAGGCTGTTTTTTGGGCTAGTTTTTAATTTTTTTCTTTGCATTCCCTGTGTTTTCTGTTTTTGGGGAGCTAAGTTATTTTATCTCCCCCTTTGTATTCTTTTCCCTCTGATGTTATTGATCAAAAAAAAAAAAAGAGCTTCATACACAAATGAAGAACAAAGAAAGTTTTTACATTCTTGTAACCCTAACCCTAGATTTCCTTCCCAACTTCTGCACGAACAATGGTTGTCGTCTTCTCCAAAATTTTTCTTGCTCGTGAAAAAAAAAGAAACTTGTCGTCTTCAAAATTTCGAATGGGAAGGGTTCTCATTAAGCGGGAGAAAGAAGCGGTTTAAATCCAGTCCAATGTAAAAGAAAGTTTTTCTTGAAGTGTCAGCTCTCTTTAATTCTCTTCCTTTTCCCTTCCAACCACGTATTATAACTTACCCATAACCCCTTTTTCCCCAATGTGCTGGTTGCGGGAGTTGATTCCATGTCAATACTGGAACAAACCAGCTAACACACCAACGAGACAATCCTCGGTTGGTAGTGCATCACGTCTAATTAAATTCCAAATTTGTAGTTACCTTTTGCCTTACGTCTTCATTTTAGCTTACTTTACAAACTTTCCACCTTTTCTTTCTTGCATATGAACCAATGTTTTAAAAATCAATTTGGAATCGAAATCGTTCTGGCCAGCGGTTTTCGGGTCTATGGTTCGATTGTTTGGTTCGAATGAACAATTTGTTCTAACAAAAAGATTAAAAATTAAAAAAAAATTAAATAAAAGGCTCAAAACCGTTGAATGAGTCGACGGTTTGGCCGCCCGGATTAATGATTTTTGGCCAAAGACCGGATTTGGGATAAAATAGAACTGGTTGCTTGAACGGTTCCCCGGGCCGAATGGTCCAATTGTCTTCAACCTACGGTGGTTCAAAAAGATTGATATAAACAATTGTTTCTACACCACCATACTGTGTTTTTAAACATCTTTCCCTACTTAGCAGATATATTCCTCCAGCTTTTTATATCATCTTTCTCATCAACAGCCCTCAAGGTTGGTGTTTTGTTTAATTTATTCTACTTGCATTGATTGTGTATCATCGTTTTTCTTCTCATCAACAAAGTTGCAAGTGAGCACTTTTCCTCTCCAAGAGTAACAGCGACCAATCTCAATTTCCGTGTATTATATGGATGCCTGTGTTTCAAGCACCTTAAATTTTGATTTTTCACGTTTGTTGGGAAGATTATGGGTTTTAGGCAGCGTTGCTTGTATAGGATAGGTTGTTGGGCATTAACGACATGCATTGGTTGTAAACCAAATCCACTTTGGAGTGATTGTTATACATATTGCGCTACCTTTGTTCTGCAGAGCGGCAGTGACGACGATACGGGGGAAGGGAAAGGGAGAGAGAAGAATGAGATCATGGGGGAGCAAAGATTGAGATTGTGGAGAGAAACAAGAGGGAATGCGAGAAAAAGAAGACTACCAGATTCTTTCTCGCTGCCCTCGCTGTTCGGGGTGTGGAGAACGTGTAGAAGACGAATCGTGCAAAACAATAGATTAATTTGAATTGAAAACATATAGGTTACATTTATAGGTAGCGTTAAGGGTAATTTTATAATTTTAGAGAAATTAGGGGTAATTTGGCAATTTTGGGTTTAAGAGGGTCAAACCTGGATTCCAATTTAATGGTGGGGTTATGGGTCAAAGTATGAAGGGTTAAGATGAGTTTAAGCATTTACAACGTTTTTGTGTGTGTGGGTCAGTGAGATTGATTGAAACAAAATCTTTTTAGATGAGCGGGTAAGTAGGGTTTTTTTTGTTGAAATTTGGTAGGATAAGGTTTTTGGGCATTCTGGATTTATTAGTAGGATTGGATTGGTACAATTGGACTTGGGTTGGACAGATCTGGAAGGGTAATGGTTCGGTCGACCCGAAGCATCAAAATGAAACCTTTGTGTGATGGGGGGGGGGGGGGCAAAGAAGGGTATTTTGGGTTGACATTTTACAAGTGGGTATTTTAGAGTATTCAAGATTTGGTGGTAATGTTTGATTGGTTCAAGGGGGTTAAGATCGTAAGAATTTGGGTCAATGATGAGAATTTTGGATTGAAACTTTACGGTTAAATGTTTTGGTGTGTATAGGGTTCAATTGTATAGTCTGATTGGTTCAAAGGTGTTATGATCAAGGAGATCTAGGTTGTGGGTTTTTCAAGCTAATGAGAGGACTCAAGAGGGAATCTTAGTTTGATGGAGGGGAAACAAATGAATCTTGGGTTAAAATTTCACAAGTAGGTATTTTAAGATGTATGGATCTAATGGTAGTGTATGATCTAACGGTCAAGGTGTAAATGGAGATTGATTGGGGTCATTGGGTTGGTATTGAGCAGATTTAATGGTGAATCTAAGGGCTTTTGGACTGATGTTCGGGTTCTTTAGGTTTTCTAGTGTTTCAAAGGGATCAGAAAGGTCTGATTGGATGTTAAGGGTAAATTGGGGCTTCAGGCGACGAATTGAGCAAAAATCGAGTATTGACACATGATATGCACAACGCATTTTAAGGGGGAGTGTTGTTAGGTGTGGTTCTTATATGTTTTTGGTGCTAGGGTTTTTTCTGTAATTTTTTTCTTTTAAGGGGCCACTCTATGATTATTATTTTTTGTTAATATAATTGGGTGAAGTGGGTGATGCCACTAACCTATTCAATTTCTCCTATTTCATTCTTCTTCTTCTTCTTCTTTCCTCTTTTTTACTTTTCTCTTGGTTATTCAAAAATTGATTACATGAACTAAGGGGTCAATTAGCACAATAAACCCATGATACATGAAATAAATGAAATTTTATTCATAACAAAGATATGTACAATACATCAATTAGAATAGAGGGCATACAATGTTCAACATAGCTCGTTGATTTTGTAAAAGACTTCTTTGGTTTTGTTTTTTCAAGTCTTGAGTTCCTTAAAGTATTTCATATAATCATTATTTATAGTTTACCATTCTTTTATGTTATGTTGACCATTATTCTGGAAAATCTTAATCATACAAACATATTTTCTTTCATAGTGCCCCATAAGTTGTTATATTTGTAATACATTTTTATTTGCTCTTTGATTTATCAGACTTGGATCTAAAACAAGCCATAGTAAGATTTTGTGAATTAAGCTTTACTTTGGATGAGTGGACATGAAGAATTATAAGAAACTCTTCCATTTTAAATGAAGTTCTTGCCATCAACATAACCCTAGAAATTCCCTCATTGTTTAGGGGTATTTTCATCATGCAAATTACTTAATGGTTATGTGGACAACTTTTATTAATGATGATCACTAATAGTGATTTGACAAAATGTACGCTTTGGATACTAAAAACTCATTGGTAAGGGCTGTTTAGAGGTTTTGAAAAGTTATAATGAATTCAAGAGAAATACAAAAAAGTCATGATAAGATCCCAAGCTCTAAACATGAAAAACCAACCTGAATTTTTTTGGGCAACATTTTTCTAGCCATGAGAGTAAGAGATGTTGGCCTTTCCGAACTAAATGTCTTTCCAAACTTAAAAAACAAGTCCTAAACAATTCCAAATCCTTAACTAGAGCTGCATTTGTAACCTCAAAGTGTGGCCTCGAGGTCTTTTTCTAACCTTGATGCATAAACACGGTGAGCTTATTAGGAACCTCCCTAAGGGTATGTTTGGTTTTTGCGATTGAGATGTGAAAATAGGAATATTCCTATTAGATTCTTATTTTTGGGTGTTTGTTCGCCGAGATGGGAAGGGAAACTGCGTGATGCCAGTTCCCAAAATCAAAGATGTGGGGTCGTGTCGAAATGGTGTGACCCTGGTGAGAAAGAGAGTCAGAGAAAATTGAAGCTCCACAGCCAACTCTCACTGCCTCCCGTTTACAACGATTGAGTCTCTGGCAACGTTCCCGATGAAGAATAGCTCTCCGGCGATGTTCCTTGGTCCCCTCATGCTGCTGACTGTTGAGAAGGAAAGCGCCAAGGTTCTCTCTATTCATTGCAAAGAATAGCTCTCTGAATGCTGCCTTGTATTTGCTTCTATTGCTAAAATCATGGCAGCAGAGGCATCAAGATCTGGTGGGTTGACCGATTCTACATCGACAACCTGATTAGCTTGACATTGAAGAGCAAAATCCATTATGAAGGTGTTCTCTACAATATTAACACTGAAGAATCCAACATCGGATTGAGAAATGGTACCCTTTTGATTTATGGGGTTTTTTGCTTTTCTCTTTATCTGTAGCCACTGTTGTGTGGTTTTGTATTCTGGGTATTAATTTTCTTGGTCACCATTGTTTGTGTTTATAGGACAACTTGTATGAATCAAATTGGATATTGGTTTTTTCTTGTTTACACCCAATCTGAATTTGATTTGATCCATTTGCAGCCCCACACCCACCGAACAAAAGTTGGGAAAAAGTTTTCAAAGATTAGGGATTTAAAGCAAATAAAGATTGCGTAGCACTGTTAGGGAAGATTGCTTGTGAAATCTCTTCTTCTTGTGTATGCAAAATTTTCTCATCAATCAAACACAAGAGGATAGGATTGAGAAAATAAATTTTCCCTTCCCATCCCATCCCTTCTCATCTCATCCTTTCTCGGCAACCAAACGGACTGTAAGTGGTAAATGGCCTATGACAACCTATGTGATGTAGCAGGTGTTTTTCTTGTAACCATCAAGCCACTCTCCTTTGCATTTGTACATCCCAACTGATTTGTCTTCATCTTTCCTAGGTAGAAGAGGTACTTATAAATCTGCTAATTCAAGTGTGCTTAAAAATGTGGTGCCTTTGATCTTAGCTTTGCTTGATCATACACAAGCAAGGTTCAAAGTATCAATACGATACGAGTTTCGGTCGTATTGTATGGTATTTAGAAAAGGCCGAAACACTTTTTTTTTAGTTTTTTTTTTCAAATTTTGCTTTTTTGAGAAGCTTTTAGCATGTTTTTTATTATTAAAAAAAAATTGGGGTCCAAAACACCTAGAAATCAGACCATATCTTTTTCAAAAGATATGATATGATACGCTCCGTATCAGATGTATCGTATTGATACTTTGAATCATGTACACAAGTGGCAAGTTATAATGCAATTAGTTATGAAGTAGCAAGTTGAGGAGGGTTTCTTATCCCTTATTGCCAAATTGCCATGTATTTATGTCTTTAAAATATAAATAGTTAAATGCTATTAATTTATATGGACGAGCATGGATGCCAGGTCCAATTAGTTGTGGCCTATGGGAAGATTTTAGTGGGATGGGAAAGGATGGGATGAGAACGGAAAAATGGGTGAAATTTTTTTATGTTCTATTGTTTGGTTGCAGAAGGAAAAATAGTGGGAAAATCAACCCTAATAACAATTAATTAATTAATTATCAATATTTAGTTAATTATAAATTATTTAATAAAATACTAATAATTAATTAATAGTACAATATAAAAGAATGAAAATATTACTAATTATCCAATTAATTAATTAATAATTTTTATTAAGATTGAATTTTCCAATATTTTCCCTTTTGCACCCCAGGAACGTGAAAAATTTCAAACAATTTTCCTTTTCTCATCCCATTCCATCCTATCCTTTCCCCACCAAAATCTTCCGTTGAACCAAATGCAAGGTGCACCCCTCGAGGGCCATCAACACCATGTAAAACCCCACCAGTCATGATTATCTCATTGCCTCCTGTGTTTTTGAACCATCGTTGATTCAGATGATTGGACCGTTCGGTCCAGGAACTGCCCAAGTAATTGGTTTCTTTTCACTCTTAACCCATTATTTGACTAAAAACTGTTGATCAGCGGCCCATTGACCCAGATGGTCAAACTATCGACCCATTCGACCTCGACAGTGATTTTTGGCCACTTTTTATTTTAATCATTTTTAAAAATTTTAAATTGAAATGAGTTCATTCCAACCGGACAGTCAAACCACTGAATCGAAAGCCGATGGCCAAAGCGGTTCCGGGTCGATTTTCTAAACATAGGCTCAGTTTGGAAGGAGTACAAATTCTGTACAAATACAAACATAAGTTCCAGTGGCCAAATAGGATTCCATCCAATTCTTTCCCGTGCTTGCCACCTGCAGAGGGCTGCAGTGTAACTCTTGCCTCTTGGGCAGTTTCCAAGAGTTGCACAAAGTCGTTGCTTGGTAGAATTCCTCCATCGACCCTCGTATGAATGAGATCAAACATGCCAGGTTGCAGGCGCGAGTGATGCGACATAACTCTTTTCAACTTCCTTTCCGGTTCTATAGCGATATACAGTAGAGCGGTTGTTTGTCATGGAGAAGGGTGTTCAGAGATGGTTTGTTAACGTATCTGAGTGGAGCCCTTCTGGCGATGAGTTCTACTTCCTCCTTTCTCTCCTTCCTCCCCACGAACATTCCGCTATCACCAGGTTAGCCTTTCTAAGATTCAAGGCCTCGATCTTCTTTGTAATCCATCATTTTTCTCTCTGAATTTATTTGCAAGTAGTTCAGTATCAACTGTTAATATTTTGATCTGCCTTTTAACATGATTCCTTGATGCTTAAAATTCCTCTCTTCTTTAGTGAAGTTAGTTTCTGGGCTTATTTTATTTTACTTCATCTTATTTTTTTGCTTGCTGAATTTTATTCTATTACATAGCTGTTGTACAAGGCATATTCTGGTTTTCGTTGTTTTGATTAGCTTACATTGAATTTGGTTGTGCTTAGGTTTGTAAAACTGGAGGATAGAAAACGGGCACTTGTTAGCCGGTTGCTTCAGTATGCCCTTGTACATGAAGTATTGGGAATTCCATTTGATGAGATAATCATAAAGCGAACAGTTGAAGGCAAGCCATATCTGGTACGACTAGAATTGTGACTCTGATCTTGTTCAGTGAATGATATATGCTTGGTGAAATGTTTAGTGAGACAGTGAGAGAAGTAGTAACTCTGACATTTTTTTTTTGGGTCTGATTCAAACTCTTGGCTTTATTTAATTCTGCACATATAGCTATGTTAATCGGGATTTCACTATGAATTAAAATGAGGGCAATATATATGATGCTGGAAAGGTATGAATCAGATAGAGTAAAATAGGTCGACTGGTTTTCAATGTGAAAATTACATCTAACATACGATTAAATCTATCAGTTCCTTTGGATTGAAGGGATTTATTGGGGAGCTTGGGTTTGAGGACACTTGGAATTCTCTTGACTATATAATGAAAAGTTCGTATTCATTGTGCATTCATTTGTAGTGATAATTTCATTGTAACCCCTTGCCCAGAGTGTGACACTATCAAGCCTTATGTTGACTGTTATTTGGACCATCTAGACCTTTATGGTATCTCAGGCCTGGTGGGAATAAAACATACCATTAAAGGTGAGGTTGCTGCATTCATTCACTTCATTGTAGGTTGCAGGTTTGGTGAGCTTCTTGAGCTCAAGGGCTTCATAGTGGAAGTGGAATGTGAAAATTGACTGCTTTTATTATTTTTTTTCCTATGTGATGGTGTGTGGTGGCCATTTCTTTTAATGTTTGAGATTTGGGCTTTATCCTTAGAATGAACATCTCATTTTTGTGGAGCTTAAGGGCAGCTAAACCCATATTTAATCACCTTGAAAAATGGCAAGAATACAGGGTTGAGTTGTTTGTCTAGAACCAAATTCCTTGTGCATTATCTTGTGTTTCTGTTTTCACTCCTTTTTTCATGAGAAATAGTAATTGTTGTTTTCACTGCTCATTATGGTTGTTTTTTTCAATCTAGTACCCTGCCCTTTGTTCCTGATTCCTTTTTCTATCTATTTGGGTCCTCTCTCTTTTATAATGTATACGTGCTTAATTAATCAAATGGGGGGAAAATGGAAGGAAACAAGAAAACAGCTAGGTTTAGGTTTGGATAGATCGGACATGACAGGCTGAAATGTTGATTTCCAGAGAAGAAAAAGAGAAATTTAGCTTCTAGGCTTTTAGTTTATAAAAGGGGAGTTTATTCTCAAGTGATGGATATGGGTAAAAAAAGTGGTAAAAGAATCACCAAAGCTGTCTCACTTCTCTCCCTAAATTATAATTAAGAGCTCACCAATGCTAAAGCAAGGGTTCAGTGGTGAATTGCCATCAAGGTTGAGCATGATGTCACACAGCAAAAACTGCATAACTTACAAGAAAAAAGAAAAGATAAAAACCTTGCTATTATTCTTCCCTAATATGTAGAAGAATAATAAATAGGTCTAGTTTAGCATAACTTAGAACTACTAATTTTCATTTTAAATTTGTATGATGTCCATATTTTTGGTTATTACTATCTCATCTGAGTTAAGATATTGGGAAATAAAAATGTATCACCATGAGTAGTTGAATGGTTTGAAACATAGATCCACTAGATTGATTTGCAATTTTGCATCATCAGTGATTATAACTTTTTTTGACAATATTGATGCTATTCTCATTTACAGGAGTATAATAAACAGAACTTGGAATTTCCTAATTTCAATTTCAATGCATCCCATCATGGAGATTATGTTGCGATAGCATCTGAACCATTATGCCTGGTAGGGTTAGATATTGTTTCTCTTTTGATTCCCAAACAGGAAACAACTCATGATTTCATTGGGAACTTCTCATCATACCTCACAGGATTAGAGTGGGAAAATATTATCAAAGCAGGCACTTCTGATGATATTTTGGGTCAGTTTTACAGGTAAGTTTGTACTTCCCTTCACATGATTATCTAGGGGGAATGAGTTGTTTGGTTTCAAGAATTTCCTTAATCATTTACTGCAATGTATTTCTTAAATGCAATACAGCATGAAACCCAGTTTTTTGTTAACCTGTAGTGATGATTTGCAATTGTAGGTGTTGTATAAAATATAACTTTTTTTACTTTGTAAGTTCATATTTTTGTTTTGGATTGCCTATAATATTTTTTCAAATTTTGTTGATTAAATATTAGTTCTTTCCACAAACACAAAGCATCTAACTTAGTAAGACACAGTACTTTTTGCCACTATCTTGTTTTGAGGTAGAGTCTACGTACATAATTTCTACAAGCATGGATGGATGTAACCACACAGCACAAGTATGTGCATACATACATGCACAGACATATGCATGCAACTGTCAACTATTGCTTTTATAATTTTCTTTTCTATTATTTTCTGGTTGGTTCTATCAGAATATTTTTTTTTAAATCAATGTCTTACAATCATGGCCAAATATACCCTTTAACTTAAGTGTATATGGTTTATTTTTGTGTATAAATGACTTGCGGTGGCAGTATTGGTTTGTTGTTCTGTATTATAGTGGGATGCCTTTTGTTTTTGTTTTTTTTTTTTTTTTTGTGCTCCCTTTCTCCAATATGTCATGTGTGCACATGTTGCCTTGGGAACAGAAACAAATTAATAGAATGATCTTGTCATATGAGCACAAAACATTACAAAGATGTATTTTTGTCTTATTAGAATGCTATGATATATATAATAATGATTTAGGCTATTTTCTAGATACTGGTGCCTGAAGGAGGCATTTGTCAAAGCCATTGGTGCTGGAATGGGGTATGGGTTGGACAAATTGGAATTTCACCATAATAACTGGACCAACATATCTATCCATGTTGATGGGGATGAATTGAAACAATGGAGGTTTTCCGTTTCAGAGTTGGGCGAAAAGCACTGGGTAAGTTGTTTATGTACTAATATTGCTTTCCTTTGTAAATTTCCTCCTTTCATTTTCCTTAAAAGTTAGGTATTTCTGCTGCATCAGCACAGTCAAATGCACAGAATCAGTTCTTTTCTTGCCTTTTAGAGTGTAATGGACCATTTAATGCCACTTAGTAGATGCTCTGGAAAAGCTGATTTTTTTTGATAGGTAACTATAAAGAACTTTTATTAAAATGAGACAAAGAGATATTACAGGCATCCCTTACATGTTGCTAGTTAACCACTTGAACTTCTTGATTTCATCCCCTTATAGATTCACCCATCTCTGGATTCCTTAACCATTCTACCACCACCTTAGAATCCCCTTCAATGACTAGCTTGTCAATGTTCAGATCTGTTGCTAACTGCACCCCTTGAATTACAGAAAACATTTCAGCCCTAGAGGAGTCTCCTTGATGGGAATCAATCTCTTTCTCTTTTCTCTTTCTTCCCTCTCTATTTTTCTCTCTTTCTATCTTGTGGTAGTTTATTCTAGCTTTGCTGCATCACTCCTATACCAATTGGTCTTGAATACAAGGTTGTGATATTGTCATCTTCATTTCTAAAAACTCCCCCTATTCTAAAAGGTCCCAGATTGCCTTAGCTACTCCCATCAAAATTTAGTTTAATGAAGCCATCTATAGGAGGTAGCCACTGTCTTGATAATCTCTTTTCCTTTTGAACTTCTTGCCACCTCCCCTCAGTTTCTCTAAATGTCATCATAAGAGAAGGAAGAAAAACTCTTTATTGTTTTATCCCAAACCCTAGTCATTATTCATTCCTTCCCCGCTTCCTTGCTTCTTTCCTTCTCTAAGAACACTCTTGCATTCCTTCCCTCCCAAACGGTTCATACTAATGATGCCCTTGTGCATCTCCACAAGATTCTTCATCTTTTTCATGGCTAAGTGAAAAAAGATGGATTAGACAGCGTATTCATCTCCACCAGCATGGTCCACCTGTACATCTCCACAAGATTCTTTCCCTCTTCCTTGTGCATCTCCGTAAGATTTTTTTGATAGGTACATCTCCATAAGATTCTTCCCTTTTTCTTTCTCTAAGATCACTCTTGCATTTGTTGTAAGGGTTAGAGATCAGATTAAACATGGCCGAACTAGATCTAGTTGCTGGCTGAATTTTAAAAGTATTTTTAACTGAACCCGGGAACCGATTTTTTTGGTAATTTGAAATCTGAAATTTCAGGATCGATCTTGCATTGAACTAGACCAGCTTTGAAACCCAAATTAGAATCTGATCATACCTCATACGAAGTCCACAAAAGCAACTCCAAAAGTTGTAGTTCACACCCAGTGTCAAACCCAAACCGGCCTCCAATTGAAGATGGCGCAGTTGCAAGAGTGAAGATGATTCAACAATGCCTTTTCTACAAAGTCAGTCTCAAAACTAACTTGGATTTGTTGTAGTAGCGTGAGCCTGAGTGTGTATGATGTTCTTCCCAAAACACAATAGAGGGTTGATGAATTTCATCTCCCATCACAGCTGGTTCAAATTAGGGTTTGTTGGATGCAAGAGAGAAGAGAAGAGAGCAAGGGGATGTAGAGAATAGAGTGAATTGTCCCTCCCCTCTTAGTCCCTTATATAGAGCATTCTCCTAATCCTATTAGGAGCTGATCCAAAAAATCATTTGGATCAAGACTTCATCTTCAATTAGATAAGCATAATCTTCTTAATAGAACGAGTGCTCCGTACCTAGATCCATACCCATTTTCGATCTAAGTCACATGACAACACTTAACTAATCACATAGGCAATGGGCTTTAGGCCATTTTTTTACTGGCTCACTAACTTGGATTGCAAGGCTACATAGGCCTGATCATTATATGGCATGGGGCCCACAAAGGTCTCACATAAGTCCACAAGGGTTCGGCCCCACACTTGGAAAGGGGTAGTGAACCCCTGATCCAATCAACTTGGGCTTAATTTGGGCCCAACATTTAAACATAAATGATCATTCGATTCAACCACCCTATGAAAATCCAAGGATAATACTAAGGATAATAGACTTATATAAGGTAAATCCCATCAGGTAATTAGCCTTGTAATGGTCTCTTGCTCTTAACCTCTTGGCCCAAAATCATCAAAATCCTCATAGGAAAGGACCTCTCCCCTGACTACAAAGTGTAGTGTCACACTCTTTACTCAAATGGATCTTGAGATTAAAACCTTTTGCAAATATTTTTTTTTCATAAAATAGTGATATAACATATACATACATTTTGTATATCGGATTCAAATACAACTAAAATCCACTGCTGGCAGTTTAGGTTTCCATTAGAGAGAGTTAAACCCTGATATTCACTTTATCTAACAAAGGGGCCGATCCTATCACTATAATCACCCCACTCAGACAATTTCCCAAACTGCCCCAACATGCCTAGATATTTGACCCTTGATGGATCTCATTGGTTGGCATATCAAAAGTAGTTCAGTCCAAGACCTAGTATAGTATCATAATCAAATACGGGGTTAAGTGCAACTTTCTAGTTTTGCCCATCTTTCTCTAAGGTCTAGGGCAAACTTACAAACATAGTTGTCAAGGCGACAAGGCGCCCTTTGAGGCTCGCCTCGCCTAATCACCAAGTAGTTTTCTACTTCCTATTATAAAATACATTTTTATTCATTCTTTTTTTGATTTTATAATTATAAAATAGACATGATTAAACTAAAATAATCATTTTGTGTTTATATACTAATTTCTTTTAATATTTATTTATTAGGGTTTAATCAACACAAACATTGCTAAATGCTGTATTGAACCCTCAAAGACTTAAAAACTGAACCAATAAGTAAGGAAGAACTTAAAATTTTATCTAATCATCACATTTTCCTCTTCCATATATTCTTCTTCTTCTTCTTCTTCTTCTACTATTACTACTACTGCCAAGTACCAATACTTTTTATTTTCTTATTTTCCTATAACAAAAGTAAGGGTTCAACCCCTATATTTTTGAATTTTATTTTCTTTCTTTCTTTTCTTCTAACAAGTATGTTGATTTTCTATACTTTAATATGAAATTTATACTTTTCTTATGAAAATCATGAATAATTATTAAAGAAATATGGTTATGGTACCTAAGGAACTACCCTAGGATCTGTTTTTAACATAAAAAAATCCATCGCCTAGGTGCCAGCCTAAGTGACTAGGTAACCCCCAGTCACCTAGCCTCGCCTTGGCGCCTTGAAAATTATGATTGGAAATTGGTCCAAGTTCAGAGTGCCTTCCAAACACCCATTGACTAATTTACGGGTCTAACACTAGCAATTGAGACAAGATGCTCCACCAATTCGGCAACACAATTGTGTTAGCCTTGTTAGAATAAACTCACAAAGTCTATCCAATGGCTGAGAACATTCTAAACTAACATGGGTCGCATAAGTTTCTAGTTTAAGTAGTAATTCACAGGAGCATACCAATTTGAACATAAAACAATAATGTGCTTATTCTATTCATTCATAAATGTTTATGTATAACAATCTGATTTGAACTAAGGGAATACATTGTCTAACAACATTCCTTTCCTCCCAAAAACTCCATATCAATGCTGCCCTTTTGCACCTTAAAAGATTCTTCCCCTCTTCCTTGGTCAAGCAAAAAAGGACGGATTGGACAACCTATTTATCTCCACCAACATGGTCCACTTGCACCTAAAGAAAGCAAAGAACCACTCCCAAAGACAAGAAACAAATGGACAAAAGTTAGTTGGTGGTAACAAGTCTCACCATTAGTTTCATAGAGAATGTACTAGTTAAGGGAAAAGCAGACATTAGGTCTCCTCTTTTGCAAGATGTTTACAGTGTTAATCTTTCCATGAAAGACTTCCTAACAAAAAAGCTCCTTTTTTTTTGGGGGGGGGGGAGGGGTGATTTGCTTATACCAAATTTCTTTAATAGGGAATGAAGGCTGAGAAGCATGAGAAGAGCAAAGAGATTTGAAAAAGATGCACAAGAAAAGTGACCTTGGGTCTAGGGGTCTAGACATACTTGTCAGGTTTATAAGGATCCAACTAAATCCTATCAAGAATTTGTAGAAGCCCAATTATTGATTTAGATTCACCCTCCTTCAAACCCCTTCTAAAACCAAGATCCAATTAAAACCATTTGGAGGTAGTGGGGATGACAAAAACTTCAAAATGGGCTCCTTTTTATACATGAAAATAGAAAACAAGGAAAAAGGTCCTTAACAATTGAGTTACCCACCTAAAGATCTTCCCAAAACGATATTTTATTCCTAGAGAACACATCATACTTGACAAAGTTTAGAAACTGAGGAAGGATGCCATGAATGACTTTCCTAGGTGGTGATGCCAAAGTTGCCTGAAGGGAAACACCAACATCCCAATCATTGTTCGAACTTCGAAGATCCATGAATGCTTGTCACCACTCTATGCCATAGCTTCTCCCTCTTAATAGGCCATTTCCACAATCATTTCCCTAGTAAAGTTACATTCCTCTTCCCCACATTCCCAATCTCCATGCCTTCTTGCTCCTTTATTCTACACACTATCTCCCAATTTACCAAGTGGGGGCCTTACCATTCCTTGACTGTCATAAAAAGTCCCACATAATTTTCTCTATTTTAGTTTTGAAGAGCAACTTGCAAATATTTTCGTGAAGGGCATACATCACTTGCGATACAATGATTTTTGTGACAAGTTGGGCATATGATTGACATCTATGTCCAAACTTGAGAGGGCATATGATTGACATCTATGTCCAAACTTGGGCATATGATTGACATCTATGTCCAAACTTGCTACAAGGGCACTATTGTCTTTTTTCTGTATTATTTTTATTATTGTTTGGGACACCCTACTATAAATAGAAAGGTTGGTGCTACCAGCCAGAACTTTTGCCTCTCAATCTCTCTTCTCTCTCATATTCTTCTCTCTCCTCTCTTCGCTCTTGTCTTCTACCTTTTCTTCTTATTTTTCCTGGATAATAAAACTCATATACAAGATAGCCATGTCGTCTCAGGTCTGAGGATCATCTACACAAATATAATGATAGAAACAATCATTGACTAATGAAACTCCACGTGATTGTTCTCTTAATGGGCCAGGTTCAGTGAACTTGTTCTCTAACAAGCACTCATATATTTGCTCTAGTGTCTCCACACAAGTGATTTGAGATTCATCACCCTATTAAGGCAAGCCTAATATGCTAGTCTATCTGGATCATCAAAGTCTTCTTGATGATCCTCTGAGTAGGAATTGTTTAAGGATTATGTACCAAGAAGAGAATATCTCAAATTCTTAACATACTTAAGAATATAGTTTCTTCACATAGATTCTAAAATTATTCATATAAGTAAAATAGAGAAGGGAAGGATTTAGAGAAGGCATACGTTCTGGTGGATTGGTCTTTCCTCCTTGAAATCCTATAGAAGATTGGGTTAGGTTATAGGTGGACGATGTGGATTGGAGGGTGCTTAAGTTCAATGAATTATTCAACTTTGATAGGTTGATCAAGAGAGGTTACTTAGAGAATAGGGTAAGATCCGTTATCCCTTTTCCTTTTCACTTTAGTAGCAGATGTCTTAAGCAAGATGATTGTCAAGGTTGATTAGGAGAGGTTGCTTAGAGGTTGGAGGGTAGGAAGAAATGAGGTGATAGTCACCCACTTGTAGTTTGCAAATGATATAATCGTGTTCTGTAAAGGAGGTAATCTAGATGATTTGAGGTTGATGAATTTAAAGGAAATCATTGCTACTTTTGAATCTATTTCCAATCTGAGGGTGAATTTGGGGAAAGATTTGTATGGCGGAGATAAATGTGTTGGAGGAAGAATTAAGAATGTTGGCAAAGATACTAGGGTGTGAGGTGAGGAGTTTTCCTTTAGATTATCTTGGTCTTTGTTAGGGGGAAACCCAAGGACAAAAGATTTTTGGAAGTCGGTAGTAGAAAGATCCACTATGGAAAAGAAATTACGTCTTAGTGGGTGGAAGAATAACTTTGATTAGTGAAACTTTAGCTAACCTACCTATTTACTTACCTTTCCACCTTTAGGATTTCGTCGAGAGTTGCGGGTCAACTAGAGAAGATCATGAGGGATTTCCTTTGAACCTGGGATCAGAAGAGGGACCATTTGGTGAAGTGGGAGCAAGTTAGGAAACCTAAGGAGCAGGGTGGGCTTGGAGTAGGGAACCTAATTTGTAGGAGTACAACGTTGTTAGGGAAATGGTTATGGAGGTTTCCTTTGGAAAATGATAGACTTTGGCCTAAGGTAATTGCAAGCATTCACATGACACTGAATAATGGATGGGATGCAAAAGTAGCCTCTTCTTCTACATCACTCTCCTTGGAAATCAATACTGGTGGTATAACCAACTTTTATTGATTTCGCTAGATACGATGTGGGATGTGGACCCTAAGTATTGTTTTGGGAAGACCTCTGGTTGGCTGAAAGCCCCCTTCAGTTTGTTTTTCCTAGCGTTTACTCATTGTCTAACTATAAACAACTTGTCTTGAGATTTGTTACCTTTTCTCCTTTAGAGATATACTGGGACTTTGGGTTTAAAAGGGGCTTGAGGGATGGTAAGTGTGAGGCACTTATCCAATTGTTGGACAAACTTCAATTAACTTTCCTGGATCAGTCAGTGGAGGACACTAGAGTGTGGTCTTGTACTCCTAATGGGGTTTTTACTTGTGTTTCCTTTTTCAATGTCCTCTTTGTAGTCCAACATGCCGGGAGAGAATTTTCTTGTGAAAGAGATTTGGAGCATCCCTATCCTACCTAAAATTCAGGTATTGTGTTGGGAAGTCTTTCTTGGAAAGGTAAATACTTGTGATATGCTTTAGAAAAGAAGGCAAAATAATTGTCTATCACCTCATGTGCTTCCTTTGCCTTGCAAGTGGTGAATCCTTATCTCATTTATTGCTTTCTTGCTCTTTTGTACTTGGTGTTTTTATTGTTCTCTTTTCTGTTGTAAGTGGACCTCTCCGCAGGATGTAGTGAGCCTTTTTAGCCAAAGTTTCCTAAGACAACCAAGAAAGAGGGTAAGAATCATGTAGAAAGCAATTCGGGCTGCAGTAGTGTGGACTGTTTGGGAAGAAAGAAATGGGTGGATCTTTAATGAGAAAAGTAGATTGAAAGAGGAAGTTTGTGAAGTTATAAAAATCAGAGCTGCACACTAGCTAAAGACACTTGATATTTTCAAAGACTTTTCAGTGAATGATATCCCAAGGGCACGGACCGAAGTGGCATTTTCTTCTAAAAGGAAAAGGTGGTTATGGAGTGGTTACCCCTGCAGCTAATAAAGTAAATCTAAATTTTGATGGAAACTCCATGGGAAGCATTGGAATGGCAGGTATTGGAGGAATATTTAGTGATTGTACAGGGAAAGTGTTGGCTATGTTTTTAGGACCTTTGGGGTTTGGAGATTCACTAAAATCTGAACTGATGGTTACCTATAAAAAAAAAAAAAAACCGAACTGATGACATTATTGCAAGGCTTAAGACTTGCTAAACAAGACACTTGGAAGTAGAGGGAGACTCAAAACTGATCATTTCTTGGGCCAGGAATAAATAACTTGTGCCATGGATCTGTAGGCATGAGTTTAGGGAAATAGAGAGCATCACATGGGAGCTGAACATTACTTTCAATTGGGCAAAAAAGACTGTAAATGGGAAGGCCGATGCTCTAGCAAAACAAGGGGTTTACAGGCAACAGTTGTTTTGGGTGCTATTGTAACCTTTATAACTTTGTTGGGGATTGGAACTGTCTCTTAGGGGTGGCTAAACTCCTCATTGTATTAACCAGATTCATCATCATTTAATGAAGTTCTTAAGTTTCTTGCTAATCTTAAAAAAAAAAAATAGAGAAGGGAAGAAATTAACATACTTTCTTGACAGCACAGAGGAAATGGTTCGGTCGTTACAAGTGGAAGGGAAAAAGTTATGAAGAGATTAGGAGAGGAAAGGGAAGAGGTGGAGAGGGATTTAAAGAAGGGTGTAAGTTTGTTCTATAGAGGATAGCTTGGGAAAGGAGAAGGAAAAGGATGCGTTTAATAATGGAGTGGATGGAAGGGGAGAAAATGAAGTGGGTCAAAAGAACAAAAGTCCACCAAAGGAAAAGGATCTATAGAACGAAACCACTTGATGTAGGAATGGGAGCTGAAAATGAAGAGGAAGTTGCAATTATTCTGGATGAAACACATGAAGTTGGAAGGGCAGTTGATCTAGAAACAATTCTAATATAGAGGTGTTAGTGAGAAAAATGCTGGGCTTATTTTTCTTAGGCTGGAGAGGAATTTGCAAGGAAAGTCTTAAAGGAATTGGAAGAAAATTCTGGTTAGCTTTTGAAGGGTGGAGAGAAGGACAATCAACTTTTGCTGAAGTTTCTATAGTTGTAGAGGTGGAGAAGTAAGACAGATCTCCGAATGAAGCACGATTTGTTCTAAAGTAGGGTATTAATTTGGTAGCAGAGCAAGCGATTGAGAATGATGCCGTCTTAGAGTTAGAAAGGATTAATGATAATCATTTGGAGAGGAGGAATATTGAGGTCCTTCCTAACGCAGTTAAAAGATTTCACTGATAAAAAAAGAAATTAAAAGATTTGGACACAAAAAAAGAAAAAAAACCGAACTTTGCCAGTTCTGAAGGTGCTTGCTTGATTGAAGTGGGGTTTATTTGTAGCTGGACTTAACAAGAAGGAAAAGAAGACAAAAAATAGCTTTGAAGAAAAGGAAAGAGGTTATTACTTCAACTGTTGGACACCAAAAAAAAAAACCCCGAACTTTGCCAGTTCTGAAGGTGGTTGCTTGAGGATCAGATCTGATGTTTCTTACAGTAAAGTGTCAGCGGCCGGTGCCTGGCCTGACTTTGGTGCCTCGGAGGTGAGAAAAGTGGAGGATAGGATGATCGTGTTCACAGAAAGTCAAGCAGTTGATGCAAGGAGGGAGTTCTTGCGGAAATGTCTGGTGGGCAGATTCCGATGGGGGGTGGAAGCTAGAGAGGTGGAAGCATGGGCGGCTAGAGTGTGGAGGGGGGGTATGGGGAGTTGGGGTGAAAAAGATGGCAAACGAGTTATTTCTGTTCATTTGTCCTTCGAGAGTAGAAGTTGAATGGATCTTGCGCCAGGGGCCATGAGAGATGAATCGTAATCCTCTCCTTCTGGATTGGAAGATGTTGACGATTCCCCTCAGAGGCTGAATCCCTGTACGGAGTCCCTTGCTGCCCCTGGTTCGACCAAGTGTTTTCCGGTGACAGAAGTCAGAGAAGAAGAGGAAAGGGTGTGGGTGTCTCTGAAGCGTCCGATGTTGGATGAGATCAAGGGTCAGGATGGGCTTTCTAGAAAAAGCCCTGATATTGGATTTCGAAAGTCTGATGAAGGGGTGGTTGGGCGGGATTTGGGTTTAAAGGATTTAAAAAATTTAATCAAAGAATGCTTGTTAGAGTTGAACGTGGCTCCCTTGGAGGGTTTTGCGCCGAAGAAGGATATTAATAGTTGTCAGAAAACGACTTTTGAGTCCTGCTCGGGTCAGACGAAATAAACTGGGGGTCAGGAGAACTTATTAGACCTTCAAAACGCCAGCTGTATGCCTGTATCCACTTACGCAATGGTAAGGGCCAGGTGAGGGGGCATTCGAGTGGGCCTGGGCCGAAAGCCTTTAGTGAGCCTAGACTTAATTTTCGAAGGAATGAAGTCCATAACACTGGCCTTGGGGGGTCCGTTAGAGCCAGCCCTCTTTCTAAGTCGGCGAATGCTGGGCGTAACCAACTGCTACAGGGGAAGAAGCCGAATGGTAAAGGTGGTGTCCAAGAAAATCTGGGTCGTCAACTCAGCATCTGCGGGAAAATCTTTATCTGGAATCACAAGATTTGATGGGGCGGAAATGGAAGAAGACCTGGTGTAAGCTGATCCTATCGTGGTGGTGGAGTCAACTGGTACGGCGGAAGAGAGTGGAGGGGTTTTCTTTCAGAATAGAGATGAGGTAGGGAGGGATGTAGAGGGTGATTCAGTGAAGAATAATGGCAGTGCTGCTCAATCTAATGTTGATCAAAGAGTCCCAATGTGTGGGTAACTCGCAATCTGATAACTCGTGTTCAGATTGGGTTACTTCTAAGATGTTGGGCTTGGGTAAATTCTTGGGTGTGTCGATGGAGGGGTTGGAAGAGGAAACAGTTAAGTTCTTGGAGGGGATTGAACACAGGGTTCTGTTGGAAAGAGGGAAGCTTGCGGCTAAGAGAGGGGGAACAAATTCAAAGAGGAGTAGGGAAGTGATGAGGTTGATCTGGGGGCTGAATGACAAGGTGGGGTCTAGTGAGGGGATGGAAAAGACTTTGAGTTCTGGTTGGAGAGTGGCTGATGTTCGTATGAATCAGATGGATTTGAAATTATTATCTTGGAATGTTAGAGGTTTGTGTTTGGGTAGAAGGCGTGTTGTGGTGTGTGCTTCTTTGAAGAAATTGGAGTCAAAGATAATTATGCTGCAAGAAACTAAATTGGATTACATGGATGATGCTGTTGTCAGAAGTATATGGGGTGAAGGGGATGTTAGGTGGAAAGCTAAATTGGTTATGGGTAGTGCTGGGGGCCTGGTGACTCTTTGGGATCCCACTATTTGCAGTCTTGTTTCTTCTCATGTTGGTAATTTCTCAGTTTCATTGGTGCTGAAGTTTTTTGATAATAAATTATGTCAGGTTACAAATGTTTATGGTCCTACAGATAGAAGCCGCCGGGGTGATTTTTGGGAGGAATTGGCAGGGTTGAGAGCCAATTTGTCTATTCCTTGGGTGATAGAAGGTGACTTTAATGTTTGCCTCTCTGCGGAAGAAAAGAGTACAAGAGGTAGGAGATCTAGGGAGATGATCCAGTTTGCAGATTTTATTAACAGTTTTGAGCTGGTGGATCTTCCCCTTCAGGGTAGTCAGTTCACTTGGACAAATAATCAAGATTCCCCTACTCTGGTGAGACTGGATAGGTTCTTGGTTTCTCACAGTTGGGTGTATTTATTCCCTGATTTCAGGCAGGTTGCCCTCCCTAGACCAGTGTCTGATCATTGTCCAATCCAGTTGGTTTGTGGTTTTCGAGGCAAAGTTAAAGCCCCATTCAAGCTAGAGAACTCTTGGTTGGAAGAGGCAAAGCTTATTCAGATTTTGAAGGATGTGTGGAATGGGCTGCAAGTGGAAGGTTCATCTTCTTATATCTTGCCAAGGAAATTAGGTGCAGTTAAAGAGAAATTAAAGCTTTGGAAAAAGGAGCTCTCCTTGAAGTCAGAAATAGAGAAGTGTGCCCTTTTGAGTACCATTAAGGACATTGATTCTGCTGAAGAGGTGGGCCTCATTTCCGAGGAAAGCAGACTCAAAAGAGCTCAAGCAAAGCTAAGGTATGACAAATTGGCTGTGGAGGATGAGATTAAGTGGAGACAGAGGGCCAAGGTGAAGTGGCTGAAAGAGGGAGATAAAAATACACACTTTATTCATAAGATGGCCAATGCAAGGTTGAGAGCTTCTTCTATTTCCAAGCTGGAATGGGATGGTAAGGTTGGGGTTTCCGATGCATATTAAAGGGGTGGCTACAAGTTTTTATAAAAAGCTTTATTCAGAATCTTGGACTTGTAGACCTTTTCCCAGGAATCTCCCTTTTAAGCAGTTAACTGAAGATCAAAAGCTGTATATTGAGAGGCCGTTCTCAGAGGAGGAGGTCAAATCTGCTACTTCCTTGATGGTGGCTGATAAGTCTCTTGGCCCGGATGGTCTCACCATTTTGTTCTATACCAAATGCTGGGATACTATTAAGCAATACATTATGAAGGTTTTCAGGCTTTTCATGAAAATGCTTCCCTTCAAAGGAGTTTGAATCCTACTTTCATTACTCTTGTTCCAAAAGTTGAGGGGGCTGTGAATAGGGGGCTGAGGCAGTTGGATCCTCTGTCCCCTCTGCTGTTTATCTGTGTAATGAAAATCCTTACCCTTTTCTGTAAAGGGGTTGCTGAAGATGATAGTTGGGAAGGCTTTGCAATTTGTCAAGGGGGAGAAAAGGTTAATCTTTTTGCTGATGACACATTGTGTTTTATGGATGCTTTCCCATCCCAGTTGGATCTCATGCTTGGTGTTTTAATTTGGTTTGAAGTGGTGTCTGGGCTTAAGGTGAACTTGAACAAAAGTTCCATCATTCCGGTGGGGCAGGTTTATAATTTAGAGGAGTGTGCTGATGTCTTGGCCTGTAAGACTGATTTTCTTCCTGTGAAGTACTTGGGTCTCCCTTTGGGGGCAAATGGGCTCTCTCCCTCGATTTGGGATCTAGTCATTGAGAGAATGGAGAGGAAATTATCTTCTTGGAAGGCGAAGTACCTCTCTTTTGGAGGGAGGGTAACCTTGATCAAAAGGACTCTCTCTAATTTGCCAACTTATTTCTTATCCCTAATTCCTATCCCTGTTGGTGTGGCTAAGAGATTGGAACAGCTTCAGAGGAATTTCCTTTGGAAAGGCTGGGAGGAGGACAGCAAGGTTCATCTAGTTAACTGGGACCAAGTCTGTCTCCCTAAGGAATCAGATGGTCTTGGAATAAGGAAGGTAAAGAGTTTCAACACTGCCCTTTTGTGCAAGTGGATCTGGAGATTCTCGACTGAGAGAAATGCTTGGTGGAGATCTCTTATTGCTGCCAAGTATGGGAGTGAATGGGGGGACTGGAGAACTAGAGACCCCCCCACCCAAGTTGGGGTAATTCTCTGTGTAAAGGAATTATGAGATTTTTTCCTATTTTCGGAGAAAGGGATTTCTGTGAAAGATGGTAAAGGTGATGGAACAAAATTTTGGAGTGATGAATGGTGTTCAGAAGGCCCTCTTGCTGTTTCTTTCCCTCACATATTCAGTTGTGCAGTGAATCATGAGGCTACTGTGGCTGACTACTTCTCTCTGGAGGAGATCTCAGTTGCTTGGTCCTCTCTTTTAAGGAGGAACTTGTTTGATTGGGAGTTGGAAGAATTCTTGGAGCTGCTGAAGACCCTCTTTAGCCAGAAGATTGATGGATTGGGGGAGGATGAGTGGTGCTGGAAGTGGAAGCCGGATGGGATCTTTACTGTGAGGTCCATGGCTGATAAATTATGTAGTGAGGGGCATGCTGATTTCCCAGCTACTCTGATTTGGAATCCGATGAGCCCTTCTAAAGCTAACTTTCTAGTGTGGACGATGGCTCTGGACAAGTGTCTTTCAAGATCAAATCTGCTGAGAAGAGGCATTCCAATTATGGATCCAAATTGTGTTCTTTGTGGGAAGGATGCAGAAACTACAGATCACTTATGTCTTCATTGTCCGTTCTCTCTTCAGATCTGGATGCATTTTTTTCCAAGCTTTGGGTGCTAAGTGTGTCATGCCGAGATCAGTTAAGGACCTCCTTTGACCTATTACAGAAAATTCTACCATTTCTTTCAGTCCAAATGGACCACAACACAGTAGCTGGGATTGTATTCCACATAAGTCATATTCAGAAAGCTGTGGGTAAGCTGATTTCTTGGATTTTCATTTCTGGGGAGTTCAGGAATATTAGCTTGCCTGTATTATTTCAATCTTGTTCCTGGTGGAAGTTGTAATCTCGGCTGCTTTTTAGACAGCCTTTTTGGGTCTGAATTGCAGTTTGTTTGTGTCGAATAAATTTACTCTTTTCCAAAAAAGAGAAGACAAAAAATAGCTTTGAAGAAAAGGAAAGAGGTTATTACTTCATCTGTTGGAGATTTGGAGTGAGTGTGTTAGGTTTCTTATATTTGTGAAGGGGGCTATGTTTGAGTGGATTTCTAGGTTTGGTTCTTGGGAAGGTGAGATAGGGGGTTAAGTTAGGGGTTTAAGGTTGTGTTCTGGTTTGTATACTTTTGGGTGTTCATTTGTGGCTGGTGGTTTTCTTGGATAAGATTAGGGATGTTTCTTAAAAAGAAGAGAAAAATAAGGGGGTTCTGTTTTGTTTCCAAAAAATATTTCTTAAAAAAAATAAGAAAATAAAAATACATGAGTAAGAGGATGACTTGGACTGTGTTTAAGGGGGCGGACACCCTGTTTCAGGCCAATAGAAAGGTTGAGTGCAGAAAAACGAAGAAAAATAAGGGGACAGAGCCCTTGTTTTGTTCCAAATAACTATTATTAAAAAAATAGTGCAAAAATACAGGAAAAAATTTAGAAAGTTGGGGGTGCAGTCCTGTTTAAAAGTATTTAAAAAAAGGAGTGACAGGAGTAATAGGACCATTTGAAGGAGGAGGAGGAGGAGGTGGCGGTGGAGCTCCTGTTTTGTTCCGAAAAATATTTCTTAAAAAATGTAAGAAAAAAAAACAAGAGCACAGAATGACTTAGACTGTTTAAGAAGAAGAAGAGGCTTACCTGGAGGTCCTGGACAACTTTGACTGAAACAGTGAAAACTTCTCAGTCATCGGAAATATGAAAACCAACCAATAAAATGATATAATATATGTGGGCATTTGCAATATGAGAACCATCTCGACATTGGGCAGGGCGACCTCTAAAAATCGCCTTGTCGCCTAGGCGTCGCTTTGACAATTATGATACAAATCTTTCCCTCCTTCGTGGTCTCAAAAGCTTCCCCCTCCAAACCTCCTTCAGCAGTTTGACTATCAAGATCATCTTCAATCTCCTTTGGAAAAGCTTATTGATTCTGATTAAATAAATTCCTTTATTCATCCCCTCTTAATTTACCTTTGTCTTTCACTTTCTTCCTGTTATAAATCCTCTTATATAGTTATATTTATTATGTGAACCTACTCCACAAATGCCTGCCTTCAATCAGGAGAAAATCTTCGTCACATGAACCAATTGACCAATCTTTGGACCCTTCAACCTTTTGACTCAAAGGGATTTTGTTTTTATTTCAATTTCTTTTAACAAATTGATCTTACCTACCTCCAACTCCAACCTCTTCCTTCTCAAATCTCTTCCTAGTCTTCCTACTATAATTTCAACACGGTTTCCTGTGTCAAAAACTTCCACACCCTTGCTTGCCTCGGACATCATAGAAATAGAACATCCCATCCTAGAAAATCTTGATCTTCCTAGGTTTTTTCTTTTTTTTTTGGTTTCACTCCATTAAGTTTCATAGCTGCTGAGTGAAGATCACCCAAAAAATAGCCTCTGAGCATCCACACAAATCGATGCAATGGTTTCAAAAGTTCCTTATTTCCACATATGGAATGGTAGACCAAATACTCTTACATTCACACCAGACTAAAGATTTGCCTTCTTTAAATTTGAGTTTGGTCACCATTTAGCAATCATAAAATAGTTTTCAAGGCGTCTAGGCAAATCTAGGTGACACTAGGGTGCCTAGCCGCATAGTTGCCCAGGCGATAAAAAATTTATAATATAAAAAACTAACTTTTGGTCAGTTCCCTAGTTTTATATACTATTCAGCATGTATGTTAATTGAAAAAATAACAGTTCTCTTTATTAAGAACATTAAGTTTCCTCTAAAAATGTGGCAAATCATCGCACGTAAGAGTTAAAAATCTTATACATATATTAATTTCATCATTTTCAAAAATAATACTACCATAATAAGTATTTAATAGAGCAATTTCATATTAATTAGCAACTAAAGAAGGTTATTAACTTTATATGATAAATATTCAAGATGGAAAGTAAAATAGAAAAAACAAGGATGGAGTTTCTGTTTTATTTAATTAGAGAGAGAGAGAGAGAGAGAGAGAGAGAGAAAATAGAAAAAAGAAAACCTCTTTATAGTTCTATTTAATTCTTTCTTTCCTTCTTTCCTTCTTTCTTTCTTTCTTTCCTCAAAATCCTTTGATATTTTAAATTTCAATAGTAAAACATTAAATCAAAGTATAATTGATATATAATAATAATAATAATAAAATGTATTTTTTTATATCTTTTGAAGGGCTACACAACAGGGGGTAGACCTTCCCCCATCCATAACCCCCCAATCTAGGTGTTGGTGGGATTCGATCCCAAGTCTCTACTACGACCAGTAGGAGATCTTACCAACCAGCTGGTTGGCATCTTGCACATATAATAAAATGTACTAACACATATATTAATATGATACAACAATATAAATGATATTATAAAAGGCACCTGCCTTGTCATTTTTGTCGCCTAGGCGTACGCCTAATTGCTAAAAGCCAAGGCATTTGGGCAAGGCGCCCAACCAAGGGCACCTAGTTGCCTGGGTGACACCTTGACAACTGACATAAACTTACTGGGTGGGGTTTGGAGAGTCATCGTAGCCATCCCTGGGTTGTCTTTCACTGGATCAAGCAAAGCTTTGTGCTTGTGAACAAGTTTGATAGTCGTCATTCCTTTTAGCTTCAAGCTCTTTAAAATGATATCTGCAATATCATACCAGTCTTTTACTTGATATTTTGCCTTGACCTCTAGTTTGGTTTCCCAGTTCTCCTTGCTTTGACGGATTACCAACTTACAGTGAACATTATAACCCACCAAGGTCAAAAGCCTTGATGTATCTTGCATCTTTATCCAGACTTTTTTTGCAAAGCTTCACCTTCTTTAGATGTTGTTCAAGATTCTTCTAATGAACACAAATACTCCTAGAGCAACCTTGAGAGCCTCTCCCAACATTCACTCTTTCTTCCCTCAGGAAACCACATGACCTCTTTTCTTCCATTTCCCAAGTGTTCATAAAGTGTTCTAAATCTTTGGCATTTGTTTTTCTTTCTACAAAGGATCTTCTATCTCCTTCATCTAGAGAATTTTTCAAACCCAACTCCTTCCTGCTAGTGATAGCTCCATCGGTAAAAATCCTTAAATCATCTAATAGCCTCCCCTTATCAAAAGCACTTTCACCATCTTCATTTCTCTAACCTTCAAGGTATTCAATCTTGTCACTCTGATCTCCTTGACTAGCAAATTTTTGCTTCAGTCTTTAGCAATCTTCTCCAACTAGAAATGGGCACCAATTCCTTGTTCTTCATTTATGTTTATCCTTGTCCTTGTAAAATTTGCTGATTTGTTCACTATTCATCCTCCAACTCCTTTTTCCTGAGTATACTTATGGAAATGGTTCTTTAGTCTTATGTTCTTCCTCCCCCTATCTTATTCCTCTTCAAGTTTGTTAGAGTCCAGGGAGGAAATGTTGACTCTTGGGGAGGAGTTACAAGTTTACCATTGGAGAAAGGTTTAAAGTATCAGAAACGCTAAGTGCATTGGAAAGACAAATTTAAGGAGCGTATCAGGATATGCATGGATACGGACAAAAACTTAAGATATGCGTGGAAACACATGAAAACACTATAGGTACTATAATAAATCATAAATATACATCAATAACATTAAATATAGGGCCTAAATGAGCTATATATACATATAAATCACATCCTTTAGTGATTTTTATGAAAAAAAGGTCATAATCAACATACGGAAACATAAGGGTATTCTCTAATAAGGTTGTAACTACAAAATATAAGCTTAATAATTATTTAATGAAATATTTTTTATAATTGTTTAAATAATTATTTATTTCTTATTTAAACAATTATTTTATTTTTTATTACAAAAATTAAAAAACAAAATGTAACAAAAAAAATAATTTTATGGATGTGGTAGATCATCCATAGATTTACAACATGGTAAATGGTTAGATCACACCAAAAATTAAAAAAAAAATAAACATTACAAAAAATAAAAAATAAATATTTTAAAATAAATTTCAATAGATCTATGAATTAAAAATTGGAAAAATTATTTTAATATTACAAAAAGTTTAAAAAATAAAAATTTTTAGTTTTACAAAAAATAAATATTTTTTCATACTAAAAAAATAAATGTTTTTATTCAAAAAATAAAAAAAAATAAAAAATGAATATTTTAGAAATCTTAATAGATCTATGGATATGGTAGATCACTCATGGATCTATAACACAATTATTCTTCATGGGAAAATCTTGAGTTTTGGAGGTTGTTTTTGGGTTTTTTTTTAAAGATTTTACAATCCAAAAATGTGTTGGAATGATTTGGTGAGTTTAGGAGAGAAAGAAGGCTTTTGGAGAGTTAAAAGCCTTTTTTCTCGAAAAATTGTAATTCGTTTTTTGCATACAAGAAATCGTACTGTATCAGTCGATACACCTCGATACGGTCCCAATACACCCTGATACGATCACGATACAGGGTCGACACGGTGATAAAACATGATAAAAATGATTTTGTAGCGTTTCCCGTGCTGACCCCTTAAAGATACGATATGTATCGGCCGATACGTTGCGAAATTTTGAACCTTGCATTGGAGGAAGCACAATGTTTCTGATGTTGCCTTACCACCGAAAATGTTGATTATCCATTTCGACTTTATAAGTGTTGAGAGGTTGGAGGCCTGATATTAAGGGAAAAGTTGTCTTATTTGTTTTATACAAATAAGGGATTAAAGTGTAACTTTAGCTTTATTACATTAGTATAAATCTAAATTACATAATCACCATCATCTAATCCTTGTTCCAACTATATGTGGTCTGCTACATGAATCCTGTTTTCCCATTTTGATTCATTGTTAAAGTATGAGTCCTTGAATCATTTCTTGCTACTTCGAACCATGTTCTTTTTGGTTTTCCACTAGCTTTCTTGGTCCCTTCTACTTGTAATACATCACTTCTTTTTATAGTTTTAGTAGATGGCCTTCTCTACGTGTGACCAAACTATCATAGTCTACTTTCTATCATTTTTTCACCTGTTGGAGCTACTCCTAGGTTCCTTCAACATTTGCATTTCAGCAGTACTCATTTTTTGAGCATGCTTCTTAATTTCCCAATACTCTCCTCCATGCAACATTACTGATCTTACATCCATTTTATAAAATTTCTTTTTAGCCTAAGTGGTATCCACCTATAACATAAGACTCCGAATGCACCCCCTCCATTTTGCTAATCCTGCTTTAATTCTATGGGCAACATCCTCCTTAATCTCTCCCTTGTTGTGCATTATTGAACTAAAGTAACAGAAGGGGTCTCATTGAGTTCTCTCTTCGTTTCCAATCCTAAGTGTACCCTGATTAACAATTTTATTATTATTAAGTTTACATTGCATATATTTTGTTTTGTCCTTATTTTAAACCTCTTATTTCTAAAATATTTTTCTGCAGATCTAATTTTACATTTAATGTTTGATTAGTCATCAATTAATACTATGTCATCAGCAAGCAAAATGCACCATGGTATTGGTACCTCTTTGTGTACACTTTGGTGAAGACCCATTGTAGCTGCAAAATCTGATATCTCTAAAAAGTTTTCCAACATTGGTTGTTGTACCCTCATACATATCTTTAATAAGGTCCATATACCTATCTGGTGCTCCTTGTTTCTCCAAAGCCCACCGTAATTATCTCAATAGGGACTTTGTCATATGCTTTCTTTAGATCAATGAATACCATTTTAAGATCTCTCTTCTTATTTGTAAACTTTCTTATCAATTATCTCAACAGAAGGATGGCTTTTATGGTTGATCTCCCTAGCATAAATCCAAATTAGATTTTTGATATACTTGTTTCATGTCATAACTTTTTTTTGATTACTGTCCACAAAGTTTTATAGTATGACACTATGGCTCGTGAATTTAATCCAAATATCCAACAATAATTATTAAAACTTTGTATATCACCTTTGTTTTTAAATGTAGAACCATAGTGTTCTTTCTCCATTCATCCAACATCGTCTTTGCTTTCATTTTCTTAGTCTACCTCTCCTATTACCTTTCCAAGCTTTTATTGGGATGCTATTCAGGTCCTTAACACCTTTCCCGTATTCATGTTGTTTAAAGTCTCCTTCATTGCGAAAGTTATAATTTTACGAAGGTACATGCTATTTTTAGTACCATTAGAGTTACTAATCCCTCTTTGCAGATTCAGTTGGTTGTATTGATGCTAGATGATCCAATTTTGGATATTGCATCTTCACTGGTGGAGCGGGTAGTCTGGTCTCCTAGAAAAATAATAAACAATCAGTTGTTGCAAGTTTAATTCCATTACTGAGTAGCGAATGATGACTCATTTTGTTTCAAAATTACTTTCGCTATGAAAGCTCTTGGGAGAGTTAGCAATTGTCTTTGATTGTCCTAAAAAGTTGTACTGTGATAAGAAGTTGCAACCAAAATTGCTTATATTCACAATGACAGTACCAATCATGTTGAAGTTGACCTTCATTTTGTCAAGAAAAAGTAGCTATTGGAGAAGTTTGTCTATTGTTTGTAAAGTAAAAAAGCCAGCTAGCTAATGTATCTAAAAAATAGTGTTTAAACCTAAGTTCTTAGTTTTAACAAGCTGTGCATGGTTAATTACCTATACTCACTTGAGAGGGAGTGTTTAGTATGGCATTGGGTATTAAAACAGGGTAATTTTGTGGTCATTTATATTTAACCCCAAACTTTAATAAACGAATGCAAATAAACAAATTAGTTCGAGAGACAAAAATACGTTCAGCAACATAGAACCATGGAACCTTAACTACCAAGAGCATGGGACTAGTAGCTACAATGGTTTTCTTTGTTTCCCTAGTTTCTGTTTCTTTTTTATGAATATGTTTCTAATGCGAGTAGTGGAATGGCAGGTGTCTATTGCAAGGGGTCATCCACAGGAAGCTATTGAGAGTTACAGAAAAGTGCTAAACAAAGTAGAGTTTGAGGAACATGAATATCATTTTGGTCTTCAGCTTCCAAACAGAGGCTTTGTGTTGCGTAAAGTGGGACAACTCGTGCCAGTCTCCCACAGAGCAAGTTACTAAACTATTAGGTAGAATCTTCAACAATGATGTATGAAGCATAAAAGCTAAAATTAGATAAAGAGTTGCGTGCTGCCCTATCTTTCAATGAAGATGTCGATGGTGTGAAGGCAAATGCAAAACAGAGCCTAGATAACTGCATGGGTTCTCTATAAATTCTCTCTGAATGTCATCCCCTCTCTTTTCTCTGTTAAAGCAACTCTTATTTTACAAGATCCCACATGGAGGCATACATTTCTCCATATGCAACCTGACTTGAGGGTTTATTGGCTCCAGGGATTGGAGAGTGACAATGGAGGGCTGTTGGGTTCGTGTGGTTATCCACTGATTTTTTTTTTTGGTTATGATACTAATATAGCACTTCACGGACTAATCTGTTGAATATTTTAATATGTTGTAACTTTTTGTTTTGGTAGTTATATTGTTGGCTTTTATATGATATCACTAGGACTTTTTTATTTTTCGTGGCGAGTGCTACGGTTGCGTATGTTATTTATTTATTTTTTTGAGAAAGGTTAACTGATTTCATTAAACAGAGGGGTACAAGGAGAAAAAGAAAGAAAAACAGGGATCGGACCCTAAGAATTACAGTTGCGTATGTTATTACTTTATTTTCTTTGCTTTATATTGTTGGCTTTTATACAAGCTATTTATGGCTTTATGCCAGATATGTCGTTACTTTCTTTGAGCAGAGTTACAAATGGCTAATGAAAGGAAGCACTTGCATTCTTCAATTTCAGAGTCTTCAGACTCTTCTAATGAACAAATGATTAATTTTGTTCTCATCCCTCATCTTTGAGGGTCATATACTCATATGGTAGTCACATAGGTAGACAACCTTACATGCCTCTCAAAGAAGAGATCATGATTATGTATGGCCAGAAGTATTAAATGATCTAGAACACCTTGATAGGTGTTACAATACATTTAGGATGGTGGGACATTTATTCAAAAACTTTGCCAATATCCTTAGACAATGGGATTTATTGGAGAATACAAACAATGCCACAGTGGAAGTCTCTTGACTCTTGCATTCTTTTTGTGCTTGTTGTCAAGGCAATATATAAGTTAGGGCCAAAACTCATCCAACCCCCCTCTTTTGGAGAGATCCTGCATTCATTAGGACATCAAATAGATTTTTCTCTCTGTTGAACGTATTTTACATCAATCATTTTGCTAATGACAGCATTTTCCCGTATATGTATGTAACCTAAATAAGATGGTGTATTTTGTCAATAGGATTGTATAAGAGCTATAGAGGGTATCCATGTGTTTGCTATTGTCCCTGATATTAGCAGATTCCATATAGGGGTATACAGAAAGTATGCATCTCAATTGTACTATCCTTGTGTGATTTCAACATGCAATTCACCTTTGTGTACAGAAACTAGGAAGGTTTAGTCCATGACTTAAGATTCTTGTAGAAGCCATTGCTACTTGCTAGCTGGATGTGGGATTTCCACACTTCCACCTAATTCAGGTCCATCCTTTTCTAGATTAGTCAGTATTCATCAAGCAATCACGTGCATCCATTACTCCAAGGTTCAAAAAATTGTTATGTATCGGTCCGTATCTGTTGACACGTATTGTATCGGACCTTTCCTGATATGCCCCTACAAGGATTGTATCGGGTCAGGGCCTGGTTCAGAGGGTAATTGGGACTTAAACTGACCTAAATACTGAAAGTTAAAAAAAAAGGGCCAATACTGACCGATACGCCCTACCGGCGTATCAGCCAATATCTAAATATTATCTTGTGGACTATAGGTTTGGAAGTTATCCTGGTTACCTCACACCATATCTTGGTGAGCGTTACCATTTAAGTGAATACCAGTCCCATCATGGTAGATTCAAAGGGAAAGAGGTGCTATTTAATTACATGTACTCTTCCCTAAGGAATGTGATTGAACATACCTTTGGTTCCTTGAAGGGGAAGTTCCCAATTTTAGAAAGCAAACCACTTTATGAGCTGCACATGTAATGGTATATAGTAATGGTTTGTTTTATTACCTACAACAATATAAAGATAGAGGGACATGTTGAATTGGAATTGGATTTGCTCCTCGGAGAGTGTAACTCACACCGACCCCACAATACATTCCACTGTGTATTGGGAATAAATAACACACAAGTACGGAAAATGTTTCTAATATGTAGCTATGATGCATTGTGAGGAACAGATTTGAACTCGTTAAATTGCACACTTGGGAGAGGGAGGATATTGTGGTTCTTGAGGAAGAGGGTGATCATCTGAGTCAAGATGATGGTGTTGCTTCAACAAATAGGAGCACAAAAATGAACACAATTATAGAGAGTATTGCAAATGCCTTGTGGGAGCCAAGAACATTAGCTTTTATTTATTTATTTATTTATTGCTTTTCTATGTTACTCCATTTTTAATGTGTATTAGAAGTACAACCTTTATATCGAACCATGGTTTTCAAAATCGGACCGGATCGGACAGTCAGACCGGAAAAACTGGGAACCGGTTTTTTTCCCCAAAACCGGATTTTCTCCAAAAACCATTGGTTTTGGTCAGCAAACTGCTGACCTAGGTGGTTAACCATTTGAACGGTTTTGACCGTTTTTTAATTTTAATTTTTTTCAGAACAGGTCGATCATTCGACTTGGGAACCGGACCCCTGACCGGTTCGTTCTCCGGGTCAGTTTTAAAAACCTTGTATTGAACTATAATGCATGGTTATGGTTTTTTTTTTGTGAATGTTATATGTTTCTATTTCTTAAATTACCTTCTCTCCTTTAGAGAAAATTAAAATGGTTGAAGGCCCATGTATATCCAAATGCTCTTGCAGGAAGGGCCAAAGGGGGAGATGATAGTGTAGTGGCTAGGGGTGCAACTTGGGCATGCCCAAACTGAGTTTGACTCGACCCAATTTGAGTTTTTAAATGAGCTGGACTTGGGTTTTTGGGCTTGGTGTGGGCCTAGGCCAGAAAACTTAGGCCTGACCTATACTTGGGTTGGGCTTGGGTTGAGACCTTGGGTAATCTGAGCCCAATCCAACCCAACCTGAGTCCATCTGAAAATATCTTTTTTTTTTCTAATTATATATACATGTGTATATGTATAAAATATATATATGCACACTTTTAAATGAAGTTTGCACATATTTTTAATCAATTCTAGTATTGAATTGGACAAGGCCCAATAAAGGATGATTATGTAAAAATATATACATAAATTCTTTTAAACTTTCCAACCTGCTCAAGCCCAACTAATCTATCCTGGCTCAATCCAAGCTTGGGATCAACCTGAGTTGTGTTGGGTTAAACTTGAATTGGGCCTAAGATGGGCAAACCGGAGCCTGAGGTTTGCACCTTTAGGGTTGGGCTAAGGCTAAGGTTAACTTCAACATGACCCAACCCACCCGAGTTACACCCCTACACATGGAAAGATCAGAAGTTAATTATGGAAGTTGGCATTATAGATGTCCATAGAGGGGAGATCATTTAGAGGCATTTATATGGGCAGATTAGTACCATGAAGATTATAGGGGTATTTTAGTCAATTACTTGTGTATAGAGTCATTTTCGTCTATTCATTTATCATCAAGCTTTATTGACTCCTATGGTTTGGTTGTTGCACCTTGTATGTCCACCTTGGTCAATTTATCATTATAGGGGTATTTGGTCAATTTATTGGTACAATGGTATTTTGGTCAAATTAATTTTTTTTGCTAGGTCCACATGTATTAGGAACACAGACAAAGTTCCAATGGTGTTATTAGTTGATTTATAGCGTTAATGCATGGTTTATAACGAGATGTGCTACATAGAATCCTGAGGGCAATATTGACATTTAAGTGAAAATACAGACTTTTCTTAGCAATATTACCAAACGCATGATTTTCTTTATATATATAAAAGCAGCATTAATAAATGATGCTCACCAAACTCTCACTTTTTTGACTTTCTAAAGATAATTAAATTGAACTTTTAAAAAAGTCCAATAAATTACCTAACCTCACTGCCAAATATATGCAGCCTAAGTCACCATATTTCAAGCGTGACAAGCATAGGTGTGACATTTTCTAGACATGGTTTGCTGTGATATTTGTCACAGTGAAGTAGTTTAATTTCTCATATGTAATTTGTGTGGGAGACCATAACTGTTGAAATATATCTATTACTGTTTGTATGGGGACTTCATTTATATAATGGTAATAATGCAGTTTCTCTTTATGTTGAATGTTTGGAATGATGTCTTTTAAACCCTTTTACTATTGATACCTGAAGCTAATTTTAAGAATCCCTTACATTTCAAATTCGCAAAACAAAAAAAAGGGAGAATGACAATTCAGCCCAGGGTCAGAATTTTTAGGTCTAAAGTACAATTGGGTAAGTGTCAACTTAGAATTGATATTAATTCGTGGGCTGGCATTAATATATAAAATAGAGGTATTAAACATTTTGAATTTTTGTAGATCTGCTGTCAGAAATTTGCAATGGGCCTGTCGTACTTTTTTGAAAAAAAATTAACTTCAGACTTCAGGTATGGCAATTCCACGAGTTAGTTGTCCATTGACTTTAATAGAGGTTACAGGATTTAACTAGCCTCCATGTATCTTTGAATGTATTAATTTTTACCAATCCACTATTATGTTATATTTTTTTGATAGGCACTATTATATTACATATTTGACTTTCATGAGAATGGGTACTGTGAGTTTCCAAGTTTATACAAGTACAAGTACAGACATGATCAAATTCATCAATTTCTATTGACTTTACATATTTGACTCTCTCTCTTTCTCTCTCTCATTTTATCACCTATTGGAGCTATTCTAAGTGATTAAATTATTTTTTTGGTCTAAGTAAAGAGTAAAGATATAGATTGACATCGTAAAGTCAAATTTAACTTGTGTATACAATCACACATCAATAAATGTATGTATGTATGTATGTATGTATGCCAACAAATTTAATTTTAAAACTTAATTGATTAAATCCACTCTTGAGTCTAGTCTTGTTTTCCATATGCAGACATTTCTTTTCCGAAGATGGTGTACAATGAAATAAATTCACTTTGTAGAGACCTTTGGTAGAATGATAACAAAGAGAGTGCAAAACATCATTTAAAGGCATGGAGATATTTGTTGAAGCATAAAGAAGGAGGTCTAGGATTATTAGACCTCTCTCCTCAATTCCAGTTCAATAATTAAGTACATAACAACACCTCTCTCCCATTCTGAAGAATTCCATTGACAATATATGCAATCCAATCCTAATTGGGCTACCCAAGGTTCAAAGTATCTACACAGGTTAAGACGTTGGTAGGACGTATCGGCCTGTATCGGTGCTTTTTTTATATTTTATTTATTTTTTTTAAAATCGATTCAAAGGAGTCGTTTTAAGTCCCAGCTACCCTTTAAAGCATGGTCTAACCCGATACAACCCCTATAGAGACGTATCAGGAATTCATCGGCATGATACATATCGGCCGATATGAGCCGATACGTGTCAATACTTTAAACCTTGGGGCTACCCAGTGGTCCAACCTGTATGGTTTGGTTCCACTATGAATCTAATAATGGATCAAGGTGTTTCAAAATCGATCGAAGTGTAGTTGATTGGATTTCATCATGGTGGGACCTGGAACATGACACTGGCTCTCCCTATATTTTGTGTGGCTTTTCAATGTTGTGGTTGATATGGAGGTACAAAAATGTGCATGTTTTTGAAGAAAGGGCTTTCAACCCTGTGGCTATAATTAATCATTTAAGAGTTTCTAGTGACTTCTTCATGTTTACATCAACTACAAGAAGTGATCCTTTTATGAATGAAGTCAACAACCTTTCACACAAGCTTTGTGGTCCAAGCCTTAAAGGTGAACATTGACAGGGCATTGGGAGCTACAAAAGTTGGTGTCGGTATCATTGCTAGCTAGAAACCATCATGGAAATCATATTTGTTCTAGAGTGGTTCCACTCCCCACCGGGTCTCTAATTTAGTGGAAGCGTGGGCTTCTCTCCATGGGAATAGATTTTGTAATGGATTTGCAAAGAGAATAAATTTTGTTATGGATTTGCAATTGAATTGAGTGGCTTTTGAAGGTGATGAGAAACAAATTGTCGACCTCCTTTTGGTAGAATCTCTCTCTCTTTCATTATTGTTAGGAATGACAATGGGGCGGGGCAGGGATGGAGATACCGTCCCTGTCTCCATGGAGATCTCCATTTCCGTGGTGGGGATCTCCACTCCCTGTGATTTTTTTACGAGGTCAATCATTTAAAAAATTAAAAATAAAATAGTTATGATTTGCAATTCTATTAAAAAAAGATTCAAATATATTTAAACATATTCAACTATATTTTTAAAATATTAATATGCATATATACATATATAGATACATAGATACATATATACACGGGAAAGATATGCTTTCCTATCTCCACCAATGGGGATGAAAATTTCCCCATCCCCATCCCCACCCTATTCAAGGAGAATCTTACAAAGATGAGTAAATAGGGAAAATTGCCATCACTTTTCAATGCCTATTAAGAGTGTCATATTAACCGGAACACTAAACAGACTGCACACAAATTGGCAAAGATTGCCCTGAATCTCTGAATTCCATTGCACATTCTGATATTCAAAACTGAGATGAATGGTTGACCTTTGGGACTAGGAAATTAATGAAAAAAACATGGCAAAAAGAGGCAGAGAAATTAGGACAATCCGAAGCCATTAATACAAACCCAACCTGAAAATTTTGGGTTGGGTTAAAATGGTGTTGAGCTCAACCGAGCTAATCCGGCCGGACTTGCACCCTGATCCAAAGAAGGCAAATTTCATTACACAACAATCAATTACAGCCCTACTCAGACCACAGGATATAAGCCATGAATCCGGAGGATTACAAAACCATTCTGACAATTATACAAAGCTGCCCGGCCGACTCACAGGACACACAGATTTTTATCATAATAATAGATAACCATCGCATGACAATAATAGACAAAACACAAGTGAAATAACTTAAACGGAAAACCCAGAAACTGTTCTTATGGGCGGTAGTTGTTCATCATCAGTTTTCCTGTCAACCCACAAGCCAATGCTTCATTGGGTATCTTTCTAACACGCTCAACGCCTTCAGCAAAGATCACGCCCATACCCATATGAAGATGAGGCTCTATGTGGCAATGGAAAGCCCAGACTCCAGGGTTATCGGCCACAAATCTTAATGCAGTCCATCCGTAAGGGAAGATAACTGCTGTGTTCCTCAAGGGGGGATTCTTCAAATTGAACTTACTAACATCCTTCTCAGTGAACTTCCCATCTCCATATCCCAGCACCCAGAAGTCATGTCCATGCAAATGCCAAGGGTGTATCTCACTAACATTCACGGTCAGTATATTAGCATTCTGAAGGATTACATCTACCACGCTGTTCATGGCAAACATGTAGACTCCACTTCCGGTGGTAGAGTTTGGATTGGTGGGTGGTCTCATCACATCGTAGCTCTCGGAGAATTTCTCCGGCGGGACCTGGCTATTAAATGCACCTTTCATTCCGAATTTGATGGAACCCAGATAGGGAGTGGCTGGTAAGGATAGGGAGACGTTGTTGATGGACCATTTGGTGTAGCCATTGACCTTGTTTTGGGTGTTGAGGAAGTAGATGCGACGGGTTGGGCTGGTGGGAGGCTTGGGTGAGCCTTGTAAGGCGAGGATTTTGTAGGTGAAGGATTTGCTGTGGTCATAGTCATTCCACAGGGGAGCAACCGGAGGTGGAGAGGTTGGCAGCTTGGATGCGCTGTTGGGGAGATAGTTTAAGAGGGTGAGACCTTGTGGGGTCTTGGGAAGTCTTCCTCTTACACTGACTGAAACCCAGTAATTGGAGGATGGATTCTGATCTGTAGTGATCAGGACGGAGTAGCTTTCGCCGGAGTAAATGTCCATGTCATCCACTGCAAATGGCTGGACATAGTTGCCGTCGGCCTCCACCACCACCATCTTGTGATTCTGGAAAGGATATATAATGCAACTCATATCACAACAGTAGAAAATTTGATAAGTTTAGGTTATCTCATTAGACATCCAAATAAATTTGATGACAGATACTTGAATTAGTTATTTGTAGAATTAATGAAAGAAAATAAGTTTGTAGAGTAATGGATTCAATCAAAGTAGTAGATCTTGTTGGGTGATCAACTCAATTACCTGGTTATTTTTCACCAATTATTGTCTATATATGCCAATTAGCTTTATAATGTATTGTAGTTTTTTTGTGTTTTCTTCTTATTTCCTTTTTCTTTTCCTTGTTCACTGGTTTTTCAAACCTTTGCATATCACACACAATGGGCTTCTGCTTTTAATTTCCTATTTCTAAGAGAAAATGGAAAATTCTCCTGCATAAATTAGAATTGAAGTGTATTCTGATTGTAAATAGTTTTACACTAAAAAGGTGTCAAGTTACCAACTCAACCCAATGGATCTAATCTAGCTGAATTCATGAAACCTTTGTGTTTGAGTCAAAGGATTTTGGTATCAAAGAGTAACTCTTGTCATCTATGATTATCTGGGTAAGTGCATTTATTCATGTTCTTTTATTTTCCATGTAAATAAGAAAATTATTATTTTAGACATAAAAATTCATTGTTGAAAAGTTTGTCCCATTCAAGTGTTGACAACTTTCCCTCAGATGAGAAAGTTATTTATTCACCTAGGAGATGAGTATACGTAAATAAACATTTATAATCCCCACATAAATCTAAAAAAAAGAACATGAATTTCTTGATCAATGGGAATCAAAATCCCATTGACCAACTTTCCTCCATCTCAAAATCCAAAAAAAGAAGACCTCCTAAGATTTAATTGTCTTAATATTGGTTCTAAGTGATCAAGTATAGACCCAGAAGTCTACTAAAGCTGAAATTGACAAATAATCACAGTATAATGCCAATGGTATACCACAGAAGGCTCTCCACTTCTTTAGTGGAGATGATATGAAATATTGCCTTCTTTCACCCATTCTAGAGGTTTGATTCCCTCCACTAGTGTTTTGTCATTGTCCCACTGGAATCGTGAGGCTTTCACAAACTTCTGAATAATGAAGTACAAAAGCTATAACTCATGAATGGACATGAGAGAACAGGCTGTAGGTCCACTGTTCACATTCCCTCTAGTGTGAAATGTGAACAATAACTTAGCCAGACTAGAGCAGAATAAATGGAAAAAGAAAAAGAAAAGTGGGAAAGAAAAACTTTACTTTTTTTTGAAGGTTTCAACAGCAGGAAAGAACAATTATTGGTCCAAACAAGTAAAGATGTATATTTCGTATATGGCAGGCCGATCAGAAGTCAAAAAGTTATGTCTTCAGAATTTATTACTACAAGAAATTGTTTTCAAGAATAGATTCCAAGACGTACACCTTGTTCTTTATCATTAAAAAGTATCTTCTTTTGATTTATTAATTTGGACTGCCGAAATGTTTTTTGTTTTCTTTTGTAATTCTCTCGTTTTTAAACATGGCGCTGGCATCTAGGTGTGATCTAATGACGACAATGATGATAATGATAATTACAAGTGCATCGAACACTGCTCAAGTGCTCACAAGTAACTATAGAATCATTAGAGCTATTTTTATTGGATGAGTTCATGAGAACCATTAGAGCATCTTATTTATTTTCTTAATTATCTTTTTTAGAGCTTTATATTTTAAAGAATTTGCTATTTTCCTTTGCCCAGTTTGATCTAAATCGGATAACAAAAGGAACCCATTCACCTCCAAGGTTAATCTATAGTGTTGAGTTAGTCATATTATCATTTTTTACTTTCATTGAGATCAAATCAGCCCCCCACAAGAATGCACCCTACAACGTTCTATAGCATATCCCCGTTGTGTATTAGGGACAATTCATATTACCCCACAGAACGTGTCTTACCGATGCCTTATAGGCTCACTGCACATCCCAACCATGTATTAGAAACATCTTTCAATGACAAACATGGGAAAAGTTCCTACTTTTCAATGTGCATGTAGGGCATCTGAGGAACATGAATGTGATCTAGTTGGGACCAAACTTTGGAGGTGGAATTTTGTGATTAGTTAAGAAGAAAAATTACTTAGAAAAGCTACCATTGTTGGGATGCGCATCAGACTTAGAAGACCATATGATGATCAGAAAAAAAAGAACAAAAAAAAAAGGAATAACTTTTGCTACTACCAATAATTAAAAGAAACCAGCCTTTAGCTTTTGGAAGGTGAATAACAAAGGCAGATCACCTTTGTTCAAGAGAATTTTAGAGCATCTACATGGGTGACGTGGGTTTGCTACCCACCATCAAAAGGATACATCTACTCCTTTTTAACACAAGGAGCGAAAAGTGCATTCATGAAGGTGAACAAATGTGTATTTGCACTCTACAAATTTTGTATTTGTATTCTTTCAACTGAGCCTAATGGAATCAAACTATATTTATTGTTTAGAACTTTAGCATATGAAGGTGAATAAATGTGGTTTACTAGAAGGATTTAATTTTCTTCTCCCTATATACCAAGGTTTTAAAATCTGACTCGGAATTGGAACTGTTCTGGCCACCGGTTTTCAGGTTGATGGTTCGTTCATCCAGTTCAAATAGATGGTCCATTTCATCTTAAAAAATTAAAATAAAAAATGGCCAAGATTGTTGAACGGATCAACGGTTTAACCGCCTAGATCAGTGGGTTATTAATCAATTCAACGATTTTTGGCCAAGGACTGTGTTTAAAGTAAAATAGAACTGGTTGCTAAATGGTTCTTTGCCAAACGGTCCAATCATCTAGGTCAATGGTGGTTTGAAAAGACTGCTATGTACTTGCTTTTATGAATTCCGTGTGGGGTTCGGCTGGAGTGTGAGAAGTCACGTCTCAAAAACCCTCCCAACTAAGCAGTAAGACTGTGTTTGGTTTGAATAAAAAAGTATGGAAAGCAAAAAGCAAAGGCCTCCTTCGGCCATTAGATTACAAATTTAAAAAAGTCTTTTAATGTTGTGTCGTTTTTCAATAATGTAATGCTCATGAGAATGCTCATTTTCTAAAGATGATGAGAAGACAAAAGATACCCCAGCAGAAAGCCCATTTTTTGTTGAATATTGTGTCCTATTCCCACCCCCAATGTGCAAAAGCTTTGGTTTTGGGAGAGGGACCTGTCCGTGATTAGAACTCTCAATTTACTCAACCAAGGACGTTAGGTGAGCTAATAATCTACTCAAAGCAGGATAATGGTGATAGTAAATTTAGAGTTTTTTTTCTAAAAAGGAAAAACAAATCAGGTCATGCTATCTTTAGCTTTAGGGGGTCCATTGAATGGTGCACTTAAATTTATATATCCAAGAGGAATTTGGTCATAAAAAACATGTCGCATCTAGTGATGTAATTAAGTTAATAAAATATGAGCTACAAGTCAATTTGTGTTAAATCTCTTTTTTATATATTAAGCCTGATAATTCGTATTTTCATCTTTTCTCATATGATTGGAAAAAGATTTAGCCATTGAAAGCTGTAGCCCCGAAAAGATACGGTAAGTCCGATTTGAATTATTTTCGAGAAGTTCCAAATATAGCTTTTTGTTGTTTTTTTTTTCTTTTTTAATTTGTCTTCATGCGAAAAGACATGCCTTAACCAAACAGCCATTAAACTGTTAAGATCTTAATGTAAAAGCTCACATTGTCTTTTGACCCTCAAATCTATTAAAAAATTTTCTAAAAAAGACTTACCAAACGGCCCTTGACTTTTTGGGCAGAGAACCCGATTTATTAGAGACAAAATCATATGCAATGAATTGGACAACCTATTACGAGTGGACACGTCAGTGCTCTGCATGCATAAGGTGTGTGTCTCATGTCAATATACATTACAGAACACTGATATTTACTCGTGATAAGTTTTCGTCTCCAGCCAATCTGGACCCTTGAAATACACTAGGCAGTTAGGTTCCATAATTTGTGATAGAATCCTCTGCAAAAAAACTCTACACTTACACATATCCCTATGGGGAATATTTCCAATGTGCGGAAGAATGTTATATATGTAGAATTTTTTGATTTCAGGAATTTTAGGCTCATAATTCAATGTCTATGTTCCTTATTGAGTGATGTCAATTTGCAGTTGGTTTTGGTTATTTGGTTTCTAACAAACACCATTCCTTGAGAATAAGAATATATTAACAAAGTAGTGGAGAGCAAGTTGTTTTCCTTTTTGGATCATTCTTTTAAGTGCTTATTTGTTTTCTTTTGAAAAAGGAAGTTTTGTGAGACAAAGAATCAAGATTGTGTTTGGAAGAGGTGTAAAATATCATCAGTGTAAAAATACACTGATGACGTTTTACACTGAACCATAAGTATATATGACCGTTGTATTTTGAAGTTGATGTAAAAAGATGTTTAAGTTTTACATTAATAAAATCGATGTAGTTTTTACATTGATTATCGATGTAAAACTTTAAAGGTGATGAGGTTTTACATCTATCATTGATATAAAACTACACTCCATCCAAATGCACGCAAAACTGAACCAAAGTGTAGTTTTACGTCGGTAATAATTACACTCCTTTACCAAATACGTACAAAAGCAAACCGATGTAAATTTTACATCGGTTCTTGATTTACACCGCATCCAAATACAGCCAGGCTGTGTTTGGAAGAGGTGTAAAATGTCATCAATGTAAAAATACACTGATTATGTTTTACACTGAACCGTAAATATATATGACCGTTGTAATTTAAAATCAATATAAAAGATGTTTAAGTTTTACATCGATAAAATCAATGTAGTTTTTACATCGATTATCACATAAAACTACACTCCATCCAAACGCAAGCAAAACTGAACCGGAGTGTAGTTTTACGTTGATAATAATTACACTCTTTTACCAAACGTGTACAAAAGTGAACCGATGTAAATTTTACATCGATTCTTGATTTACATTGCATCCAAATACAGCCTAACTTTGTTTGGATTTATCCAAACAACTGCCATTTACCAAAAAGAAAATCTAAACAACCCCGGAAATGATTCCTTTACAAGAAGTGAACTTGAAAGTTTAAAAGGCCAACTGCAAATTATTATTATTATTATTATTATGATTATAGAGAAAATGAAGCATGTTTTTGTTCAAGGGGAAAAAAGAGACTAAGATAAATGTCTCAATGAATAATTCTCCCTAAAACCTTAATAAATAGATTTTTATTCTCTAATACACTATACACTAAACAGGTTTATTGGGCTTAAAGTGTTGACAAGTATAAACCCATCCATACCTTGTGTTGAAATTTATTTATATAACAAGACAGGCCAAAATTGAACTAATTTCCTACTCACTTTCTCTACCTATTCCCTACCCACAATACACTGCAGTGGCACATCTCAAAAGACAAAAGACAAGATGGCCATGTGTGGCTGCAATTCAAGGTAGGTAGAGTGTGGGTAGAGAGTGGTGGGCAGTAAATCGTGGTTTGCTTCGCTTAGTCAACAGGCTCTAATACCATGTAAAGTAACCATTTAACCTAAAAGCTGACACTATTTAGGTAATTACTTTATTCTCCTAAAAGAAGATAAAATGGGAATTATTTTCTTACCCCAATGGCCAAGCTGAGAGAGGAAAGTGCAGTGGTACTAGCAATTCTCAAGCGGTAAGTTTTGTTTGGACGCACATGGAGAACGTCGGGCGTGCACTGCCTCTTCCCTTCCAAATCACACTGGGTTGATGTCGAGCTGCTGTAATGTGCTGCTACTGAACAATTGTACTGTCCTCTCCCATTGATCAGAAGAGACTGCAAATGTACAGAAAAATTATTTCTCTGTTAGGTCTTAGCACTCTCTTCTTTTGTTCATCTCTCCATCTCTCCATGTAAAGAAAAATTCCATTATACAAGTATTGAAAGTAACGTAACAAACAAGCATATATACAAGCATTGGCCTAAAAAGTTGCCTGCCAACCTGGGCCATTACAAGGAAGATGAGAGAGAGAGAGAGAGAGGGTACCTGGGGTTCACCAATCCAACGAAATGGAATGGAAGAGAGACCAACTTCCTGCTCATGGATGCTCTGGTGCCACCAGTCACTGAGCAATAGGCTGAACTCCCCATCATAATGGAAAGGTTCCTTCTGACCATCTGCCACATCTACTATCAGAGATCCATACAACCCAGCTGATCTTTGCATCCCATAATGCCCATGATAAAAGTATGTTCCAGGCTGAAACACCCACAACAGTATCATTACATTTAGTTAATTTTCTCTGGTCCAAATTTAAACAGGTTGATAAATAAATGAAAACCCTTTTGAGTTTTAGCTTCATCAGATCAAAGACAAGTCTATATATATACCTTGTCAACCATGAACCTGTAAACGAAGGTTTCCCCAGGATTAATTGCACACTGAGAAATGGCTGCCGTTCCATCAGCCCATGGCGTCCCAAACTGAAAGGAAATATGAACCAAGAATGTCATTACTTTGTGGGTGGCAATAATAATAATACAGAAGAGAAGAGATCGAAGAGAGCTGAGGGGAGGAGGGAAACAGACAGACTAACCTGTCTAATTCCGTGCCAATGGATGACAACTCCCTCTGTGGGGAGTTTGTTCGTCAGCTCCACCACAATAATGTCGCCGGCTTTTGCCCGGATCGTCGGTCCGGGGAACTGGCCATTGATCCCCATCACTACACTCTCCTTGCAGTCTGGGGACCAGAACATGTACTCCACATCCCATTTGAAATGTCTGGCCTTTGCAGCAACCAATGATGACTGAAGCAAGGCTGATGAGAAGCAGAACAAAATAATGAAGAGAGGCCTGATGGATCTACTACAACATAATAGCTCCATGAGGAGGAGGAGGAGGAGGAGGAGGAGATGGATTAATATCTCCAACAATACCCTTGTCAATGAACTGATGCTGGATGCCTCCTGCTTTTATAGAACTAGATGGGGCGATTCCACAGACAAAATTGCAGATGTCAATGGCCTTAGATGTTGTGGCCCCATGAAGATGTCAATTCATTCAACATGGGGCCATTGCTAGCTCTACATCAAAGCCTTTGATTATTTCATTGTTTTAACCCTGTTCTATGACATTGTACTAGCAAATTAAAGGTGGTTTGCTCTAAGTGGTTATGATGATTTTGACGTTACAGAAGGAAAAGAAATTGTTCCCTTAGAGTTGTTACTCCTGAAATTTCTACGCAATTAGGTCGATTGATGTTTTCAATTTCACCGGCTGCTTTATGATAAGAATCAGTTTCCCTTTTTCATCATATAGGCAGGGAGGGACCCCAACCTTCTCATCAACTTGAACAGTTTTCAAGGAAAGAGTGTATGACACTCACTCTTTGCATTAATTAATAATTTTCCCTATTTATAATGTTATGCTCTTTAGCACAAGCGCCACATGTTATGTTACTGTAATATTTTATTAGTCATGAATAAAGAGAAAAAAAATATACTTTTATATATTCTTTAATTTTTCTTTGTTATTACAAAACTAAAACTTAGAAGATGAGTAAATGATAAATTAATTAATTAAATAAAATAAAGACGAAAAATGTAACAAAAGAAATCAAATATGTATTTTGCTCCTGACCTGTAAAGTACAAAAGCAAAAGTGACCAGTTGATTCTAGTAATAGAGGTTGAATTTGAATATTGATTGGAGAAAAATTCTGCAAAGCTTTGTGTTCCACTTTCATTCCGTGTTTTTTCTCTGCAGATTTGAAATAGACTTGTAAGCACATGCCCATTCAAACATTGTGTTGAAATTTAACCTTTGTTTAATTGGTTTGAAGGAAAAGGTGGGGAAAGGAAAGGAAAAATAGGAAAATTTATACAAGGTTTATAAAGGTTTTTCTATCTTTGTTTTCCTTTCCCTATTTTTTTCTTCAAACCAAACACAACCCTTTAATTAACTATAATAAGAACTGCTATGAGGATTGAACACTAGATCATTTGTGACAGGTATATACATATACCCATTATGCATGTGAAACGAGGGACTAATTAATATTGGAGTGAATCTAAATCTATTGACAACAAGATATCACAACCGCACATTGGGAACATCTCTTGTACCCGTATATTGTCATTCATATATATAGCTCCAATGTGAGGCTGTAATGTCTTGTGGCCAGGAACAGGATGTGGTAAGTCTAAGGCTCAGTTTGGAAAGAGTACAAATACAAATATGTACAATACAAATACATATAAATTAAAATAATACAAAATACAAAATTTTGCACTCTATAAATTTATATTTGTACTCCTTCCAAAGTGAGTCTAATGAAATATTATGCATAATAAGTTTCAATAGCAAACGGGTGGAATAAAAACAAATTTGTATAGCAGCAATGTCTATTGTAGTAGTAGATTCAACCTCACTTAGTGACCGAATTTCAAGGTCCTTCACATTGGAATCTGGTCATTTCGATGCTAATTTGTCCTTCCATTGCTTTATCTTGGCCATGGTGCAATTAGCGGACTCAACCGTTTTTACTTCTTTAGCCATTTCTTCTTTCATTAAAATTTCCCTCTATTGTCTTCCATTTATTCTCTACTTTCTATTATTTCTTACTCTCCAAATTTTCCTTATCTTTCTTAGCCTCAGCACTTGCCAGCAGGGCTTCAACTTTCTAAACTTGGATTTGTCAAAAGATTATCCAAATTGTTCCAAAGGTCCTCACTTTAGCAAGAAAAGTGTTATGCTTTCCTATCTTCTTATACAAGTAAATACTAATAAGCTCTAAGCTCTAATGTTTTAGTGCCAATTTGGGAGGGTTTTCATGTGGTTGCTTTTGGCTTTTGGCTTTTGGCTTTGCAAGGTGGACACATGGACAATTTGTAAGTATGGGTGCACTTTGGGTACCGGTTTTGGGATTATACACTGCATCGGGCCCAATTTCTGGGCCAGGCCTATTCAAATTTTGACAAAATACCAATCTGAGCCTGCCCAAATTGCATCCCTACTTATTAATAGGGCTGCTCATAAGAATGCCCAACCCGACCAAACCGATCAATCTGGACCGACCCAACTTGAGTCGGCTAGGTTTTCATCAATACTAGTCGGTTTCGGGTTGGGAAAATATATAAACCGATATATCGGGTCGGTTTCGGTTTTCTTGTGTGAAAACCGAAACCAACCTGACCCGAATTCCTAGTTTGAGTAGTTTCCTACTTAACTATAACTAGTCTTCTACTAGATCTAGAAGGCCCATTAGGCAATTACAATTAGAATAGGCAATCTATCATAGTTTCTAACTTGCTATAGTCTTTTACACCAAATAGACAACCTATTAGGCAATTACAATTAGAATTCAATTAGGTGTCCTTTTGTGCAGGAGCAAAACCGAAACCGACCCAAACCGATCCAACCCGACTCAAACCGACTAGGTCGGTTTGGCCTATTAGTGGGTTGGTTTCGGTTTCTACCTCAAGTAACCTGACCAGGTCGAATCGGTTGGGAAAACCCAAATAAACCGAACCAACCCGACCCATGAACACCCCTACTTAATAAGTGCAAAAGAATGGATTGATTGAAATTGACAGCTGTTTTTATTGGACATGGGACCAATCAGTTTTCTTTCACATCAGGTTTGGAGTCCACATAGCCAGTAGAATAGCTATCAAATTCGTATCAAATGGCGCCCAGAAAGTTGAGGTGATACAGCATCACAAATTGGAAGGAATTTTATAGGTTGATGTGTTAAGAAAGAAAATAGAAAACATAGATCAAAAGAAAATAAAAAGAGGATAAATGCATGATGAATTACACAGAAACAATAAGATTTGGAGACTCACTCAAAAAACACTCTTTCAACTCCAAAAAGAAAAGAAAACTTTTGACTTCATAAACAAAGGTAAAAATCTGGATTCCCAGTTTAAAGTGGCATAGCATCATATAGAGAAAAATATAGGTCGAGGCAGAAAGAGAGATGAAGGCGGAGATGGAGGGTGAAGGTAGAGATGGAGATGGAGATGGAGCAGTGGTATACTTCCTATCTTCCTAAAAATTTTCATCAGTTGGATTTTATTTTAAAATTTTGAAGAATAGTAAGAGGGCAAATTTAATATTTTGTTTTTTCATTAGCACTTAAGACAATATTAGGGGTGGTGGAAGACAATAGTTAAATAGTAAGGGTAGAGTTGATCAACTAGCTAAACCACTAGACCCAGGTGTTAAATTGTTCACCTGGATAACAGTTCATGTTTAATAACAAAAAAGTATTTGAACTTTTAGAGAGAGAGAGAGAGAGAGATGAGTCAAATTTCAAATGAGTTTTATTTTTATAGAGATGAGAAATGGTTATTTAGTTGTTTTTTATTTAACCACCCTCACTTTTGAAAGAGTGGTTTGACACGTGCCTAAGCTTGAAGCCTCCTAATTGAAAGTGAAATTAACCACTCTCAAACTCTTTTAGAGTGATTTGAATTCTATTTAAAAATATGAGAAAACCACTTCTAAAATGTTATTTCCTGAATTAATTGGAAACCACATGTCTAAACATGGGTCTCTAGTTTGACCACATTACTTTAATAAACACACACACACACCATTCCAATGCAAAAGTTTAAATTTTGCATTGCATTTTCATTATTAATGAAAATAAAATTTATTTATTATGATGAATATATGATATTAGATATATGCCAAAAATTTTATATTTTTTTTTGCATTTCTATTTATCTTAAAAATATTACTAATTTATTATGACATTATGATAGTAAAACAGTTTTGCTTCTTGGTTAATTTTAAATTTTGTCATTTCTATCATTAATAAATATATTTCTTAGTCATATTTATTTTTTTGTTTAATATGATGAATATATAATATTAGAGTGTTTCAATTTTTCTATAAAACTTTCATTCTTTGTGCTTTTTTCTTGTATTTGTATTTAATTATGACATTATGGATTAATTCATTTATGATTTGACTAAGATGGTTGAACTGTTGACCTACTACTCAAATAGAAGAATGGTTTCATTTTTTGATTGGATTTAAAAGTATATATTTTTTGTAGTATTAAAATTTTGTGGTATAACAATGTAGATTTAATTAATTAGTGAATCTTTATAGAAAATTAGTGAAATTTAATGGTGAGAAACAAAAGTGCCTTACATATGGGATTTAATGAGAGAAAATAGCAATTAATACTTTAATTATAAGTATTAATGAGAGTGAATTGCATGAATTAAAAGTGGTGGTGATGATAATGGCGATAATTTCAAATTCTTATTAGAACCTATGTAATAAAACAAGTCCGGATCCACTGCAAACACAAGTGTGCAACATGGTTTTGTGACTAATTACAAGCAAATACAACAATTTTCTTATGCATGGGATCCACATGAGATGTGGGCTCCATGTGTAAGGAACACCAATGTATTCACTCGTGATTGGTCACATAGCTAAGTTCACATACTTGTGTTCATAGTAGATCTCTTGGCAACATTGACAAGTAATTGAAGTATGGTATACTCATAAGTTTGTTGCCTTTCAACCTTCATGTTTGCATGTTTTTAACACATAGTAGAACCAAATAGTTGAATCGATTAACATAATATCCATACAAATTTAATCAAGAGGACATAGGTAGGACATTATTTTTTTTTATATTTTAACCATTTTTACTATTACAAAGAGGATACTTGCCTTAGTTTTGGTGCATGTTATAAAATTAAATTTGACATATACTTTTACCATTTACATATACATGTGCATAGAAGGTTCCCTTACACTAGTTAATTATAAGTGATCTCATTTTTCACACATATTTTTGTTTAATAATAACTAAACTCTAACAATTTGAGCTTATCTTACATAGTTACATTGTCCATCCTAAGCCCAGATAAATGAAGAGGGCGCATCAAGTTGGTAGCCAACATTAAAACTTTTGCCAAACTCTCATGATATTTTTGTTTAATATGATGATATAATATTAAAAATGTGTTCAATTTTTTTTTATAAATTTTATAAAATTTGTTATATTTTTATTGTTATTATTTAATTTACAAAAATCATGTTGACTTGTTAGATTAGGAAGGAAATATAGTTCTAATTGATTTTTAAAACATTGTTTTTTATTAGTGCTTTTTATCCTATACTCAAATCAATTGGTTAGATCAGTTGACTTGTCACCTAACCAAAATTCTAGGTCCATAAACCATGAATTACTTGCCTATGAAAAAAACATTGCTTAGCCACCATGTTATTGATATACTGACTTTGAATCACTAGTAATAAAAATAATAATTATTTATTACTTACTTTTTAATATGACAAATATACTTTAATAGATGCACACATATTTTCTACAATTTTTCTATTTTTTGATAATTTTTTTCTATTTCTATTTTAAATTTTATTAATTGAATATGTTAAAACAAAATATAGTTATATATTTTGAATATATTATAATATAATATATAATATTATATATATTATATATATAATTTATAATTATCACATAAATTCATCTATACCATTGTAAGAAGTGAGTAGCTCCTCTTTTTTGTTAGAGTAGAAATTGTAATTTTCATATTACTTTTTAGTGCATTTCAATCCCTTATTAAATCCAACATTTAAGGAATTAAATCTCATTCTCTCTCATTGAATTCTATATTTAAGGTATTTTTGTCTATCGTTATTAAATCCCACTCATTAAATCAATGGACACTGATATTGACAATATAAAACCTATATTTAAAAGCAACTAAAAATGAAACAGTTTTCTAGGTCGTAAATAAGTAGTTATATCGCTTGGGTCAAAGAGGTGAGCCCATTATAATATAATTAAATACTAAAAATTTAAAAATTGAAAAAATACATAAATAAAAAAGTTGGGAAATTTTAAGAACATCTTTATTATTATATATTTGTCGTATTAAACAAAAAACACATATGATAAATAAGAAGTATTTTTATTAGTTATGAAAATGGAATGCAATAGTTAAAATTGATCCATAAATGAGATCATTTTCCTCCTTGACTGGTGGGTCAATGGTTTAACCATTTAGATTAATGGATCAAACCATGATGTCATAGTAAAATAATATTTTTTTTGAAAGTAAAAGAATTGTAGGAATTCATAAAATAGAAAACTATAGACACAACTCTAACATTATATATTAATTCATATTAGAAAAGATAAATGTGATAAACAAGAATTACTTTTATTAATGATATAATGAAATACAAAATTTAAAACCAAATGAGTTAACTTCCGAAGTCAAATGGATCAACCCATGATGTTATAATTAAATAATTAAATTTTAAAAATATAAAAATACAAAAATGAAGACAATTTGGCACATTTGTAGCCATCATATTAAAGAAAATAAGTATGATAAATAAGAATTATTTTTATTGACAGTGGAAATGAAATATAAAAAGTAAAATTATCTTGAAAAGGAAAATGTTTTTCATTCAAGGAAAGGTTCACGAATTCAATAGTAAGTTAACCCATGATGTCATAATTAAATAATAAAAATTAAAATAGATAGAAATAGTAAAATCTATGAAAACTGAAAAGGTTCAAAGAAAATTAAGAGACATCTTTGATATTATACATTCATCACGTTATATAAGAAAAGAATTGTTTTTTTTTATAATGAAAATAGAGTAAAAGTTTTAAAATTTATATAAAATAAATCCATTTTTTGTGTTATGTCAAATGAGGCAGCTCACAATATTATAATTAAATAATAAAATTTTAAAATTAGATTAAAATATAAAAGATTATAGAAGAAATTTAAAAAAGTCTAAACATATCTCTAATATTATTATTGTTATTGCAATTATCATTATCTAAAATTGCCTCAAGCAATTCAAACACACATTACTATTCTACCCCGATTGAACCTCTAACTTGTAAACCTCACCCTTTTTTGAGTTGATGCCCAGTCCAGTTCTTTGAATATTGATTTTGGATTTAATTAATAAAATTTAATGATGAGAAACAAATATAACTTAAATGTAGGACTCAATGAGAGAGAATAGGAAAATGGTATCATTTATGATTGGTTTTGAATGTTATATTCCATTTCAATTATTCAAAAATATTTCTTCCTTGCCCCAAACCTCCCCCTTGCCTTTCCTACTTGTTATTAACAATATAACTAAAATTTATTGAACTTTCTATCAAATTTTTTGAAATTTGAAACCTTGGGCCGGACTATGAACCTTTTCTTTGTTTGTTCATACATAATTATACAAATATGCCTGCTCAAATTATATATATATATATATATATATATATATATATATATATATATATATAGTCTTAGGCTTATTTTATATAACATAGAATAAGTTCCATATGAATAGCTTCTCTTTTCTTTTTCTTTTCCTTTTCCCAAAAAGCTTGTAAAAACTGGTCAGATTGTTTCTCACCTAGTAAGTGGATCCTATTAACTGAGTCCAATCCGGATTTATTACAATCAGTCCATTTATTTTAAGAAACAAAAGTGACACACTTTTAAGAAACAAAATCAGGAAGTGGGGCAATGAGCAATGGGAAATGAGAAATTGAGATACTGGTGAATAATTGAGTTTGGACAGCTTTTCCACTTGCACGCGCGCTTTTTGTCTGGTGATTGATTACTTTTGTACACTTTTGAAATCAAAGGGATACTAAGCCCCCGTTTGGGAATGCTTATTTTAAGCACTAATTGAAAAAAAAAATCACTTAAATGCATTTAGGAAATAAGTTTGGATAATTGCTTTTTCAGGAAATAAGCCCATTTTGAATAAATTAAAATTTTGGGTTTTTTCAAGTACTTTTTGAAAAAGCACTTATTGCATTTTTGGCCTGTATTACCCATCACACAAATTTTCAAAATGCCTATACTACCCGTATTTAATTTGAAAGAAGCACTTTTTTACAAGCACCCATAAGCAGGGTGGAGCCAAATGTGTTGATTGGGGGTCTTTAGGCCCCTAAACTTTTTTGTTAAAACCATTATTTATATAGTTAGTAAGTGGAGGCAGGGCCAGAAAAGTAATAAAGTGGGTCCTACCCCCCCCCCCCTCCCCTTTCCAAAACTTGAAAATCCCACTAAAATATTAAGAATCATTTTCTAAGACTCCTCCAACTCTCAAAATTAAGCATTTTGTTTATTTTTTATTTAAATAATATATAATAAATTCAAATCTTCCTACCACATTTTTCTCCCAATCCATTTTTTTTTTATTTAACTTCGCCTCGAGAAGAAAATTCCTGACTCCACCACTCATAAGTAAGCACTTGTTTATCCAACAAGCACTACTCCCAAACGGGGTTTAATCCCTTTTCTGAACTTCTATCCGAAAAGAACTACCTTCTTTCTTTTGATTCCTCCACCCCCACCGTTTAATACACTAGTAGTAAATTGGCCCTAACTAACTAGAGGTGAAAGTCGGTATCCAATTTAAAGATTGTACACTGTATTAGACTCAGCTTCCGGGTCCACCTATTCAAAATTTAACAAAGTTTCAATCTTAACACGCCCAATTGGGTTAGGGTCGGGTCTTAATTGGGATTCGGATTGGACTCAGTTCGGGTAGGGTTTGGATTCGTACTTTGCCACGGATTCAGGATGACCCAAATCTCATGTCTGCTCACATGTTTATTTCAACTTTGGCTCAACATCTTTATCCTTTTGTGCACATTCAATTATTAGTTTTATTTCAACTTTGTCATAAAACGGACAAATCACTAGTGAAAGTAGGCAAAATAGGGTTTATATGTATTGTTCGGTATTTAGCATAGCATTCAAACCAGACCAAACCTGTCTCTAAAGCAAGTTGCCACTACTTGGTTGGAAATCTGAGCTGTTCTTCGTTTATTGATGCGTTCTGCGGATTGAACCAGATGCAGTGCATTGAAGATTATGAAGGTCGGAGTATGATTGGAAATTCGAATCATATACTGGTGATGGGCCAGTGACACGTAAGAGTGATCCAAATATATGTATCTATATGTATATGTGTGTATAATAGATCTAAATAATATTGAAAATTAAAAATAAACACTTGTGATGCTTTTTGAGTTGTACCCTAATAAGACGGTCGGGCACTCCCTTCCCTAATCAATCCATTAACCCCTCACCTTTCTCTCTCTCTCCACCAAAAATAATTAAAGAGATTCTACAACTAGATATTTATAGGATTATGGATCTAGCACATTTGATCTACTTTTAATGGTCAATTTATTCAAGATTCTACAACTAGACTATCACATTTTGAAAGTTTGAATTAGTTTAAAATTCAAAGACCAAATTATTACTTGAGCCAAAATAAATAAAGGGTCAGGAATTTTCCCTTTATTTATTTGAAGTCATATACCTCTCTCCCTATCCACCAAAATAAAGAAGGTCCAAATGTAGTAGTAATGCCAAAATGTAAACATTGATTTGGGACTCTCTGTCACACTACCCACCAAAATAAAGAGATTCTACAACTTGAAATCTGTACTGTAGGGCCATGGAACCATTTGAACAATTATTGTTGATTAATTTATTCAAAGTTGTATACATTATAAATCTTGTATTATTAGTAATGCCAAAATGTATACATTGATTTGGGACCATCCATTGAATGAACCAAATATCTAAATTTTGATTTGCACTCTTGTTCATGTATTTGTTTGTTCAAGTAGCTCTGTCATCTAAACATTGGTTTGGGACTCTCTGTTACTTTACCCACCAAAATAAAGAGGTTTTACAACTTATTATTTGTAATCCCACATAGATTTGGGACCATAAATGGATGCATCAATGCCTAAATTTTTATTAGCCCCTTTTATTCATGCGTTTTGTTTGTTCAAGCAAGATTATTTAAATAAATTTACACATGTATAATGTGTATTTATCCTTTGATGGGCAATCTAAAGTTTCAGAAATTGTCAATAATGTTTGGGTTCACTTTTTCTATCCACAAGATTTTAACTCTGTTAAAACCGACAACCATTACCTTCATGTATTGCTGTGGCCACATCAAGATTACTTGAGGCGAGGCGACAGGATCACGTGACAGGATTCTCCATAAGAAAAGGCTATGTCTACATTGTAAGTGTGGAAATTGAGTTGTACATTAAGGTCCCATTTGTTTTTTGTTAAGTTATATATTTAGGTAAATGCAATTGTTTGGATAAATTTTTCTTGGGAAACACTTATTCGAGAGTAAGTGCATTTATGCATGTTTTTTTATCTTTCATGTAAATAATTCAATGACCATTTTAGCCATAAAATCCATTATTAAAAGGGACATTTTTGCCCCATTCAAGTGTTGGCAACTTTCCCCCCAAATGAGAAAGTTATTTACCCATCTAAGAGATGGGTATTACTTACTTGGTAAGTGATACCTAGGAAAATAAGTTTTCCCTAATTCCCACATAAATCTGAAAAAAGAATATGCGATTCTTAGTCAATGAAAACCAAAATCACATTAACCAACTATCTCTCCTTTCAAAATCCGAAAAAATAACTTTCCCTAAGAATATTTCCCCATGAATTTAACATATATGTATAATAAATATTTTTAATATGTGACTGAATGCCATATATGCAAAGCTTTTACTTGTGAGAAAGCCAATCTCCATGAAACAAAGTAGTTCATTGCAAAAGTGGTTTGATAAAGTGAGGGAAGGTTTCAAATAATTTTCCTAAAACCATGTTTTACTGCTTTTCTTTTCTTTTTCTTTTCATTGTTTGATCTAATAATGGAATAACGGGTCCGCAGTTAGGAGGGGTGCAACTTGGATTGGCCCATATCTATCTTAGCATTTTACACTGCTGGCCTTGACCTTATCCACACCATTGCCATTTGCCACACATAAAGCAATCGAGGTAGTGTCGGTCATGAATGTTTTATCTCAAGTAGGATTTTTTTCAGAGGAACAACGGGTGATGCATTCACGATTCAACAGTAAATGAAACACAAACATGTTCAAAGAATCTCGGCCCATACTGAATAATTTGGTGATCATTAATTAAGTAGTGGTGTCAATTGTGGAAGCAGTTCTTTTTCGGAAAAGTACGAACAGCTCATTGTAGATTTTTGAATTCTACTGTATATTTATAAAAGTTCAAAATATCAAATATTTTCACTTTATACATTAAAGCCCACCCATGAATTGGTATCAATTCCAAGCTAAGACTCACTCATGGCCAACTATACTTTAGGCCTAAGAATTCTGACCTTAGGCTGAATCATCATTCTTCCTTTATTTTTTGCGCTTCTCTTGTGTCAGATGATGATAGATTCCAGCGTGATACACTTATAAACTCATGTGCATGTTTCTAAGGTTCAATTTGAACAAAGTACAAATGCAAATATGTACAACATAAATACATACAAAAAATAAGGTTTTATACTCTTCCTTCCAAATTCAGCCTAAAACTTTCCTAATATAAACAAAACCAAATAAGTAGTAGGATGACTACAAACACTGACGCACTAACCAAATTATATATTATTAATATTCGAGAATTAATATATTAATTAGTATTAGATATACCTTACTGAGCACCAGGAGTATCGTCAAGCAAGGCCTCTCTGTAATTGACAACTTATGTGGTGATATCATGACCTGATGGGGCTTATGAGCCAAACCAGAAGCTAACTTGGGTTGAAAAAAATTAAAACCCTAACCTCAACGTCAATTCAAGCCAGATTTATCGTTTAACCCAACCCAGTATACTGATGACATCCTTAATCACGGAGATTTATTTAAACCTATCCTATAGTTTCTATTTTTTCTCCTATATAGTTTAGAATCTATTTACTTAATTGACCTTCACTAACGAGTGTTTGTTATGCCATCTAAAAATAGTAATAATATCACTTAAACTGAATGAAAAATGTTCATGGACATGGGTCCATGATTGTTTATTCCGAATATACCCTTAACACTTTTTCATACAGAAAAGAAAAACGATTAAAGAGAGCCAAATATAGTGGTTTCTTGTGACTTCTTAGGGGTAAAAATGATACTTTTATTTTCTTTTGATTAAATTTATTCAATTAGACATTAAGGTCAAAACTATCATTTTCTACAGTCATCTAATGGAATTAAGGTTGATTAAATAAATTGATTGCAAACTACAAAGGGTAGTGTTTTAGTAAAACACAAACCATAGGGTAGGTTTTAGTAAACCTATAAAACTATAGGGAATATTTTAGTAAATGACTCTATTTGAAATTATAAGGCTTTTTTCCTCTTCGAAAAGGGTGTGGGGTCAAAGCAGCGTGAATGTAACTACATGAGATCCATTGTGATCTTAAAACGGAACAAGGTTAAGAGTTCATTTGGTTCAATAGTCGGAATTGGAATTGGAATTAGAACCAAAGTCCTTTGGAATTGAAACTGGAATAATCTGTTCCCATAGTCTATTTGATTTAGACAGGAATGCGAATGAAATTTTAAATAAGCTAGAATGGGATTTTATTCCCAAGGGAGGAGAAGGGAATGGCCATTTCCCCAAATGGGGGAATGCCATTCCACCAATAATAAAAATGAAATTTTGATTCCATCCAATCAAATAGTTAGAATCGGATTGATCCACTCTGATTCCGATTCAATACCCCAAATGGACCCTAAAAGTATCTATAGTCCATTCGATATGACTATTACCTTTTATTTATAATATAATGGATATGACTACTATTACCACATGCGTTTTAACATGACTCCAGATATTTTGTCACCGGCGTGGAAAATTATCATTAGTACCACACCCTAAAGCATTCAGTCAATCCGGATTCATGCATTACGTACAAATAATTTAATATTTTGAACCTTATCGGGTCGATTTTTAAATCATTGGTTTAAAAAGGAGTCAAGGTGGAATTTGAGACTTAAAAATCATGTGCTATCCAATGATCTGAATCTAATTAAGTTAGCCTTAGCATGAGAACGTGGGCCACGAGGCACGAGCAATTGTTTGTCTTGAATTTGATATTTTATCCTTAGCCTGCGTACTTTGGCAAACTAGCTTAATAATTCAAAGTCTCTCTTGAATTATTCTAAGGTGGCTTTGATAAATCTGAAATGTTAAAAATATATTAAAAGTGTCTAAAATCTAAAAAGTGATATTGTTGTTTTTCAATTTTATGAGGCTATGAATAAAGAAGGTTGTTTCTGTTGGATCAAACCTTCAATATCTGAAATTCATTGATTTTACTATTTTATTCCTAAAATAGATTATTTGGTAATTTTGAGTTCAATTTATATTATTTCATTAAAAATAAATTATTAATTCAAAATAATATTGAAAAATATGAGTAAATTATAAAAAAATAAAAAAAATAATTTATTAAAATAAGAATAAAATTAAAAAATATATATATCAATTTATAAATTATTAAGATTCTAAATAATAATGAAAACAGTAATGAAGACCATGAAGCAATAAAAAAAAATAATTATCAAATTAATATCTTAAAACTATTAAAATATTTAATATTAATAAAAATTAAAAACAAATAATATTTAATACAAATACAATTTATAAAAAGTAATTTCTTAAAATAAGAATAAAATTTGAAAGAACAACCATTATTGTTGAGAGTTGTAACAGCGGTGGCTAGAAGACGGGGGAGAAAGAGAGAAATCTAAGAACCACCGCTACTGAGAGTTGCAAAGACAGTGGCGGGAAAGAAGAAGAAGAAGAAGTAGAAGATCTGAAATGTAGCATCGTTGGGAGTAGAGGATCTAGAGAATGCCAAGGAAAGAAGAAGAAGAAGAAGAAGAAGAAGAAGAGAGTAGAACTTCCGAGCGGCATTCTCCTTTCTCGAACTAGGGGAAGAGTCGAATGACCTAAATTTTTGGCTTATATGAAGGGCATTATGGGTCATTTCAAATTTTTATGAGGGGATCTTTTGTCTTTCATCCACGTCTAAAATGCCTCTTAGCGCATTAAGCACCTAGGGAGCCTCTTTTCTACTTTAATCTGAAATTAGGTTTTAGATTTGAAAATCAGACCCAACCCAAACGTAGGTGGCATCTAAAAAGCAACATTTTTAGACTTCAGAGTTCTGAAAAGTGCTATCAAATGCCACTTGAGAGTTAAAGTGCTATCAAATTGAATTCGGTTAAGGCTCTTGTTTTTTCACAGTGCAAATCTCAATTATATACAAATTTTGCACCCATTCGTGAATGATTTGCACTCCTACCTAATATACTTTTATCATATTTGGTACTTACTAGAAGTAAAAAGTTTGCATCTCAAAAGCTAATGCAAAATTTGCATCACTTTGTTTCTATGCCAATTATCTCTCAATTAAAGTGGGGATTACATTATTTAAGACAAACTCAAATAAAAACAAATTAAACAAAGTCAAACCCAAAATTAAAGTAAAACAGAATTTATCAGCCTATTTACACTACCATGCATTTATACCAGTGCAAATGAAATTCAAACTGCAAACAAATTGAACCTTAAGAGTTAAGAATATATTAACTGGTGCTAAGCATGTTGTTTCTTTTGGATTATTTTTTTCTATGCTAATTGTAGAAGGAAAAGATTTTTAATTCTTTTTTCTTCAAATAATAAGTTTTGGGTGACAACAAAGAACCAAGAATATTGATTTTGCCCTTTGTGTGGATTCATTTGAACAACCCATGACAGGATTCCTTGGCAAGAAGTAAACTTGAAAGCTGGAAGGCTGAAACTGCAAGTTGTTGTTGTTATTATTATTATATATATATATATATATATATATATATATATAGAGAGAGAGAGAGAGAGAGAGAGAGAGAGAGAGAGAGAATGAACTACCTTTTATGCTTAAAGGCCCCATTCACTTTTAGGAAGTCACTTACCTAGGTAAATGCACTTATCCTTGTTCTTTTAATTCCTAGGTAAATGAGAAATGATTGTTTAGTTTTAGCCATATAAAGTTATTAAAATAGACAATTTTGTCTCATCTATGCAAGGTTTTAAAAACCGGACCAGACATGGAACCGTTTTGGCCACCGTTTCCCAAGTTGAACTATAGTGATAATGTGTTTAATTTCTTTAAGATTAATATAGAATTAAATCTAGAGATAATTAATGATGATAATAGAATATTTTTGTTAGGAATGAGCCAACTGAATTAATTGACTTATTTATTTTTAATATTTTTACTATTATGTTTATTTTTAATATTATTATTTTTGAGTATTTTTTAATATTATTAGACATTTAATATTACTTCAATATTTTTACTATTTTATATATTAATTAAAAATAAAATTTCTAATATAATGAATAGAACATAGAATCAATACTAAATTAAGTGAAAGATAATTAATACCTATTTCAATTAATGACAGATGAGTTAAATGTCTCTTGATTACTTTTATCTTCTAACCATTCAAAAGTATAGAAAAATAGGTCTACCTGGACATGTGCCTCTTATGTATAATAAGTATAAAAATGATGTTTCAAAGTAAGATTCATTTGATAAAAACACCTAAACCTTCCTACTCCTTGAGACTTAGGCCTTGTTTGCTTTTCGGTTAGTTACTTACCTAGGTAAGTGTTTCCCAGGAAACATTTACCTTGGTAAGTGAATTTACCCAGGTTTTTTTATTTTCCAAATAAATAAGGTAATGACCATTTTAGCCATAAAAATCCATTATTAAAAGGGGCATTTTTGTCCCATTCAAGTATTGCCAACTTTCCTCTCATGTAGTAAATTTATTTACCCAGCTAAGAGATGGGTATCACTCGGCTAGGTAAGTGATACCCAGGAAAATGAAGTTTCCCTGGTCCCCACATAAATCTGAAAAAAGAACACGGGTTGTTGGTCATTGGAACCAAAATCCCATCTCCCTCGGGGGAATAAATAACATCCCATGACACCCATTTGAAATCGTTTTTATTGTCATTCCCATTCCACTATAAAGCACATTGACATTCATACCATTAAGCTTATATGGAAAATGAACAACAGTACTTGATTATTAGAATCTAGAAATTGTTTGCAAATTAGATTGAATTAACACAAGTTTATCCATGCGCATTTGACAAACAATTAGCCTTCCATGCACTGATAATTGATGAATCTTCTTGATTTGCTATTTGACGTGACATTGAAAATTGAATTATTCTTTCTTTTCCCCCTTCATATCTATACTACTATTAAAAGTGTGAATGATAATGTGAATTTTTTGTTTGACTAAAATACCCTAATTTTTTAATTTGACCCTTATCTAATTGTCAAGACAAATGCAATTTGAACCATTTTTCTCCTCATCCAAATCCCTTTCATTAAGTTTTATATTTTTCTTCTCATCCAAATCATTTTCATTAAGTTTTATATTTTTCTCTTCATTCAAATCCCATTAACATTCATTAAATCATATTCTTAACTAAAATAACCCTATTTCTGAATTCCGTCCCTCTCTAATTATAAAAACACAAAATATAATTTGAACTATTACATTTTTTTTTCGTTTACGAAAGAGATTAAGACAAAGGTATCCCCTCTCGCAATACCTTCTCAGATGTCGTGCTCTCTTGCCTCTTCTTAAGCAACATAGCCGAGGGTACACTCAAGGATATTAAATTCGGTAGTGGAGTATGTGCTCTAAATCACTTATTTTTTCAGATGATATTTTAATATTTGGCAAGGTCTCTACCGCTGAACTTCAAGGAATCAAAATTTGTTTGGACAACTTTAGTGGGTGAACGGGTCAAGTAATTAATGTACATAAATCCTCTATCATTTTCAGCCCAAATATTCATAAAAAATCGTGGGTAATTTTAATAAATACTTGAGAGGTTATTATGATCATCAACGGTTTTGCAAGGAAAATTGTAGCTTTTTTTTGAGGAAACCATTGTAGCTCTTGCTCTCCCATCAGTCTGCCTTGCCACTGGAAGAAGGTGGCCAACATCAGTCAAAGTTACCCCAGTTCATTGAACATATGTTTATCAACTATTTGAATAGATGTTCATTTGGGATTGAACCACTGTTATATCTTGCGTCAATACATTGAACCACCGTTTGTTCATTGACTGTTTGAACCTTCATTGTATTCAACCCTTTGTTCTCCTGTGTGAATACATTGAACACGGGATCCTTTAACACATGATCATTTGTTCACCTATATATAATTTGATTTTACAACCATTAGAGAATCAGTAGAGAATGAAATATATAACTATGAAGAAGAATTTTACTTTATATATCACAATGTCAATGAAACATAAAATTATGAAGAAAGTTTTCAAAGGTAAAACCAATTCTGAAATTAAGTATTTCAATCGAACTAATAATTATTATAAACATTGTAGACGTGTTAAAACAAGAGGGAGGAAAAAATTTTCATGGTTATTTCATAAACATTATAGGCAAGTTTTAAAGAAATATTAATTTTCATAGAATTATTATTTTTAATAAAATTATTATTCTTGGCAATTTATTTTTATAAAAATCAGGATTAGTCTTATATTTTTATTATTTTTTGTATTTTAATCTTAAAATAAAATGCAATATATGTTCTCATAGTTTAGTTATATTGTTTTTATAATATATATTACTTAAACAACAATACATTGTTTATTTATGATTTAATAATATAGACCACCTCACATATTGTAGGTGAGATGCATGGAACGAAACCACAGAGTGTGGACTGAACTGCACCACACCTTACAAAACCCCTAAAGGGGTGTGGTGTGGTTCAGTCCACCCATTTTTTTTGTCAATAGTACAAAACACCTACCCTGTTGTGGTGTGGTGTGGATGCATCCATGTCATAGGTATTGTGTGATTTGAAAAACATCCCCCAATTTTTCATCCACACTAGAAAACACCCTCTTAATTGCTAATATGAGATGGAGAATCCAAGCTCAGACGATTACACTTCTATCTTTGCAAAATGTTCAGTGGTGGTGTAGCAAGTATGTAAGGGTCGGTGCAATTTGATCTTCATGCAGAAATGAGCCCTTTGACGTTACAATGATAGTAAATAGGATCATCCATCGCTTTGGGTGATCAGAATGGTAATGAAACAACTACGAGATCAGTTAATAATCTATCTTCAACTGAACCCCCCGAGGCACTATCGTAAAATAAATTTTGATGCATGAGTCTACATCAATTACTAGAGCAGGGGTTGGGTTCATTAATTGTTAGAGACACCGTGGATCCATCATTTATCATGCATTAATTATATTGCTCGTTCGGTTGCTTTTCCAAGTTCATCTGCTGTAGCCTGTAGAGATTGAGGCGTTAACACTACTGAGTACTGATGGAAAGTAGTTCTTAAACTTCATCTTCACCATGATTAATTCCCTGTTGGAGGGGTCTCAATAGATACTCCTTGGTGTATCAAACAGCATATATATCTTTGATTATTGGGTGTTGTTGAACCGAAATCCTCATCGATAAGTATGATTTAATTTTTGTCACACTTACTGGTTAAAATTAAAAAGGCTCTTACTGTTCCGTCCTTTTATACTTGGTCAATTACCCCCGACTTTTTTAGTCCTATATATGATATAGGGGTGGCCACGAGTCAAGTTTTTTATGAATTATTTGAGTTTGGCTCGATTTCATTAAAATTGAGTTTCAAGTCGAACTCAGCTCGTGAGGCTCGCAAACCTACTAGAATGAATAAATAATTTTTATTATATCCATCTATCCATACATACATACATACATACATGTATATATATATATAAATATACATAATAAATAATTTTTATTATATAATAATATTTTTATTTTTATGTATAATGGTAAATAATTTTTATAATCCTTATTTTTTGTATGTAAAATAAAAACATTATTTATATATATATTTTTTATTTTTAATATGTATAATAAATGATTTTTATAACTCTTAATTTTTTGCATGTAAAATAAAAAAATTGTATTTTTATATGTATATTCTTTATTTTTTAGAAAAAAAACTTGACTTGCAGTCGAACTCAAGCCGAGCCGAACTCGAACTTGCTAACTTTGAACCAAGCCGAACTCAAGTTCAAATCTTTAGCTTAAATCGAACTCGAACCTAACACAGTTTTAACAAGCCGAGCTCAAATAACCAAATGTTCAGCTCGACTCAACTCGTATCTACCCCTATTAGTAATAATTAAATGACTCTAATCTACGCAATATTTACACAGCACCTGCAAAGTTACTAGTTTATTATACAAAAGTTGATTGAGGTTTTTCTCCCCATTAGTTTATATTAGTAAATAACTACGCTTTGTGATCTGGTTTCCACATTCCAAAATGACATAAAATCCTCTGGTTTTTTTCTTCCATTTATCCACTGAAGAGAACCCCATAAAAATCCCTTCGTTTCAAGACGTTTTGGCTTCTAAAAACTTCATAAAAACCTCCGGTTTTGCTATATACAACTTACAACGATCCAAATTCCATTGTCCTCCATATTCCTTTATTATTGATTCTTGAGTTAGAGGCCACAACTTTTGTGTCATAAACAAGCGTGCATGGCACCCCGTCGTTTAGGACTTAGAAGATGATAATTAATTAGTCTTACTCTTATTTATACTCTGAGTGAGAAGTGAGAGACAGAACTCTGAAAAGTTGCCAATTTGGTACGTTTAGGCAGAGAGAAGAGAAGAGAGGTATGGAGATAACTCACTACAGTAGCTCCCAACGAATTCTGCTTCTGGGTGAGGGATATTTTTCCTTCTCCGTGTGTTTGGCGAGGGCCTTTGGCTCAGCTACGAATATGGTCGCCACTTCTCTTGATTCATTTGGGAAATTGGTAGAACCCCGGAATCTTTTCTTTTGGCTTTATAGATCCAAATGCACAGCTATCCCAATGAAGCAATACTACTGAACGCAACTTATTGCATTTTATTTTTCAGGGTTTCTCAAATCGAATTACAGTAATGCCGTCTCGTACATTGAAGAGCTATGCAGGAGGGGTTGTGAAGTAATAATGTATGGAGAGTGGACGCGACAACAATGGCTGATGATTCTCTTTTCAAACCCCAGAATTTTGATCGGATCGTTTTTAACTTTCCCCATGCAGGCTTTGTAGAGGATGAATCTCGGTCAAACCAACTCCAGTGAGTCAAAACTATGCCAGTTTCTGTTAAATGATAAAAACTAATTCAGGGATTTTATTTAACAGCTTAAGTTATTTAAGTTGAATGGTTCTTTGAGATGGTATCAGAGACACTTTGATAAAATGGTCTAGTGTTAAATTCTCATTGCCCCATTATAATTAATTAAATTTAAGCACAAGGTATGAGTGGGCTTGTGCTTAATGCTTCAATATGTCTTCATGGGGGGTGTTAAGAGAATAAAAACTTAGGACTAGGAGTGCTCATAGTCTAATTAACCGAATTGTAGGCCTATTTTCCAAACTGCCGATAGTATCAGTTTTGGAAAACCGGTAACCAAAACTGAACAGAACCTAATCGATTAACTGCCAGTTCGATTCATTGGCTTTTCAGTTTCTTGACTTTTAATATATACATTTATAAATAAATATATAAATATATAATAAAAAATTAGAAATACATATAAAATATCATATTATAAATAATAAATCTTATATTATATATTATAAATATATATTTATGTATAATTAATGCATATATATATGAAATATTATATATATATAAAATACATAAATGTATATATACCGATCAGTTTGATTAGTTCTGTTTGATTTTTCAGTTTTTCAATTTTTCATGATCACTTTACCTATAACTTAAACTTTTACAACACTTTCACTGGCCTTGCCATTAGTCAACATGCATAATATATAAATAAATCTGCTGAAATGTTATTGATTTGGATTGATCATTTAAAAAATTTTAGCTCACAGAATTCTACCCGGATTGATGTAGGACAATTTATCATTTTCTACAATATTCTGTAACACCAAGGTTCAAAGTATCGATACGTATCAGTTCGTATCGGGGTTCTGACCAGTCCAAAGGGTGAAGGAGCCTTAAACCGCCCCCGTGAACCAATTTTGTAAAAAATAAAAAATAAAAAAAAAGTTTCGATACTACCCGATTCAGCAGTAGGGGCTGAATCAGTTGTGTAGAATATTTTTGAACTCTCAAATCTAATCTTTGTTTCTCACTTTGACTTCTTTGTAATCACTTATGGCGTTCTGCTTTGACTTCTCTGTAATGTTTGCTTCTTCAATAGGAGGCACCGGAAGCTGGTAAGGCTGTTCTTTGACAATGCAAAAGAGTTGATCAACCATCTGGGAGAAATTCACATTACCCACAAAACAAATGGTTTTTCTTCGAATGGTACTTGGAACTCTAGTGGTCTTCGGTTACTGGAGGAGGTGGAATTCAAGTTGGAAGACTATCCTGGTTACAGTACCAAATATGGATTTGGGGAGGAAGATCCTTTAATTGTAATCCAAGCAAGACTTACAAATTCGGTTTCTAAGTATGAGTTGTGTTTCCAAACGCCAGTATCAATTCTTTTTTTTTTCTTGGTATGGGACTATGGTGGATATATCCATATATACTTTTGATTGAGAAACCATGTGGATTGTGAAGTGATGACTTTGATTGATTTCTTTGAATTGGGTATAATCCACTAAGGGGAGACCAAGGATCTATCATAGTTCCTTCACTCGTATTCTAATTGGCCCCGATTGTTTTTTGGAAAGTTATTTACCCGGGTAAGTGTATTTATTCATGTTCTTTTATTTCTTAAACCATAAAAAACTATTATTAAAAGAGATAATTTTGTCCTATCCAAATGTTGACAACTTCCCCATATGGCACTTGTATGGATTTGTAAGGGCTTAAAAAGAAGTTTCAACATAATCATTTAAACATAAAAGCCATTATTAAAAAGAACAATTTTGTTCTATCTAAGTATTGATAATTTTTCCCGTAAAAAAACCTCCGAAAGAAGCTTCAACAGAACCATTTAAGTGGATGAAAAATAGTCAAGATTTTTCACAAACACTACTTATGGGCTTTTCAAGGGAGCCCCAACTCACAAAGCCAAAAGCTAGATGCAAAGTGAAGCTATGAAATCCCTCCCAAAATACTTCAAAAATACATCTTCAAAATGAAAGGCAACTTCTTTATGAGGATTCCTATTCCCTAGATATGGGTTATCACGTGCCAATCCTCACCACCTAGCTTCTGATAATGGGGAGATGGTAAGATGATTGAATGCAGAATGGAAACAATCTTGAGTTATAAGCAAAAAGGCTTAGTTTGGAAGGACTACATATACAAATATATATACAGTGCAAATACACAAAGTAATGCAAAATATAAGATTTTTACAGTGTGAAAATTTAATGGTAATGGAAAATCTCTTCCTTTCATTTCGGGAGATGAATTCATAAAGTGGGAAGAGCATGCCAATGAGGTGGGTGATGTGGCTTATTCCCACACACTAGCTAGCATATATATTATGATTTTCGAAAAGACATAACAAATTATCCCATTCGCTAAGGCAAACATTTCAGGTTATAAGGATTGCTGAGGGCTGAGGTGCTTAAATGCCATATTCCGAGAAAAAATTAAGTCAATGTCATTATAAATTGATGAATATATTCAATTTCTGTACTATGTTGTAATGTTTTAAAAATCGACCTGAAAGGCAGAACCAAAACTGCTTTGGCCATTGGTTTTTGAGTGAATGGTTCAATTATTCGGTCTAAACAAATGCTGTTATAATTTAAAAAAATAATAAAAATTAAATAATGGTTGAAAACAATTGTTTGGGTCTAATGGATCGACAATTTGACCACTCAGGCCAGCGGATCATTGACTAAGTAAATGTTCTTGTGCAAAAGACCAGGTTAAAATTGAAACGGAATTAATTGCCTGGATGGTTTTCCAGCCGAATGGTCCGAATGTTTGTGTCAACCATGGTTCGAAAACGTCTAACCCGCCCAATTAGACACTTGCTTCGTGTCTAATTAAGTATGTTATATATTTGGAGCCTGATCTGCTGTTCTGTATCACTTTGCTATCTAGTCCATCACAAATGAACACGTCTGTATTTTGTACACTGATGTATGGGCTATATAGAAATGCTCGATCGTGATTGGTTACTTAGGCAATGATAGATGGATACAGCGGTGCGAATAGCGAAAAAACTTAGGCTGTGGGGGGGTCAATAATCTATGCTGTTGAGAGCATTTGTGAGAATGATGCGTTGCCATGAGAGTGGGTAAATTAGTAATTGCCCCTTAATTTATTTTGACCAAAAACGAAGGCATGGGCGTGAATAGGTGAGTAAGCCCAGCCCAAAATCTCTCTCAACAGCATAGTCACTAGGCTCCCAACAGCCTACGCTGTGTTTAGAGTGTTTTTGGGCTGGACAGCTTATGATCCGTTTGGTTTACAATTGAAATCGGAATCGAAATTGAAATTAAAATCAGAATAGTCTATTCTCATAGTTTGTTTATTTCAGACAAGAATGGGAATAGGAGTTAAAATCAACAGGAATGGGATTTATTCCCAAGGGGGGCACAGGCCATTCCCTCAAATGGGGATATGCCATTCTAGCAAGAATGAGAATGGGATTCCCATTCCGTTCAACCAAACAGTTGAAATCGGAATAATCCATTACGATTTCAATTCCAGACCCCTATTCCTATAAACCAAACGGGGCCTTAATCCATTTATGCCCATATCTAACTTTTTGATTAAAAGGCAACAGTGAGCAATTACTATTTTACCTCACTCTTATGGCAATGTGGCATTTTCAAGAAGTTCCCAACAGCATAGGTTCTTAACCTCCAACAGCCAGAGTTTTTCCTCAAATTTGGGCATGTTTCGGACAGCGGCAAGTTGTTGCTGTCTCTTTACCACATCAGTGTCACATATGTGTTTGGGAGTCAAAAGTCAGAAAATACATTTGGCAACAGCCGGTTAGGGTGTTTTTTCGGATGAAATTGGAAATCCGAAACCATCATGGTTGGAGCATCTTGGGGACGTTTGGAGAAACAAGTTGGTGATTCATTGCATGGCCCATGATGTGGATCTGAGGTGTATCCGCTCTGGCATCCAATGTGGATGCCTGAGTTTGATCCCACACATTTTTTTTGGGGATATATAAGGCTCTTCATCCCCAAACCTTAAACACCAACACTTTCACCTATTTGCCTCTCGCCAGTATGTTATTCCCACCGATCTTCTGCCAATAAAACACATTCCAATACTCTATCAATTTGATTTAATACCACATATCTCACTATAAGATTGGGACCTGCCATGTATCATATGTGAGGTGTCAGAATATATTGATAGGTTGTTGGAATGTAATTTGTGGTAGGTGATCTGAACTCTTCACCGCCAATCACAACAATAAAACTGGTTAAAGGCGACGATTTAGAGCCGACGGTCTTAATGACCCCCGCTAGAATGATATTTGAGGAGGCGGTCTTCTAAAGACCACCGCCTACATCGATTTTAGAAGCTGATGTGGTGGTCCATAAGAATATGCTCGGTGGATTTTACAACGGACCGGATGATATATGCCATCTACCATTTGGTAGGACGAGGCCCTTAATTAAGTATTAGTGTTGTGTGTTCCTGATGTGTTCCATCAGCCTTCAACTTGAATTAATGGTAAGGATACAAGGATCATCATATATGAAAATTTGACTTCCACCCCAACTTTCCATATGAAATCAAACTTTAGAGGCTTTGCCACATATATAATTTGTCTCCACCTTAGAGAATGACCTGAAGAGGGGTAGTAAGCAAACATGGATCCACTTTTCAAATCCTTTTCTTTTGACCCATAATCTATTAAGCTTATTGTAGAATCTTCTCTCCAATTATATGCTAATACTTCTGGAAGAAGAAGAAGGGTGAATACCATCTAGCGCTGAAGCTGTATGAGATATCATATTTTTGACAAATTCCCATCCTAATCAGGTAAATGTATATTAAGAATTTCTTGGTTTTGATCTTCATATAAGTGTAGCAGAAGAAGTTCAAAAAGGTCTAAAGCAGGGGATTGGAGCCTACCTCCAATCTGCTCAACCAATTCTTCAAAATATAGTTTGTATTTCTATCTCCTCAACTGTACATGTCTCCCCAGATTTTAGTCTCTGCATCTGTTCATCCCTAAAGGTATGTTTGGTTTGAAGGAAAATGTAGGGAAAGGAAGGGAAAGGTAGAGAAACCTTTAATCTTGTATAGGTTTCCCTACTTTTTCTTCAAACCAAACATAGCCTAATAAGCCATTTCTCATACTCCTGTAGCCTATATAGCTCAAGTTGTGGATCCATTTGATTAATTTCCTTCGCAGCCATGTCCTTTTCTTTGTTTTGTCACCTTGTCATTGATATATCCAAATATTGTTCCAAGTTGAGTTTCATTTCACATTTTTAAATTTCTGAATTATCCTTTGTGTTACTCCTCCTTTAACTTCTTTTTCCCACTCCTCTTTGATTATTTGCTCACTCTCGACACTTTCCATCCACATGGTCCCTTAGTCGTTTTGATCATTATGTTTCCCAAGAACTGTCATGCATGGTTTGAGATTTTTGCATATTGTTTTAAGACATTAGCCAAACCACTGTAGCCACGTCAGGCATAGAGATATGTTAAATGGGTCGTGCCGCCTGTGGCCTGGCATAGCCTAGCATGATTTTGGGCTGATCCGATATGACGAAACGTGGGTCGTTCCAGGTCTAGGGTTTCAGGCCATGAGTCAATGCGACACGGTACAACTATGTGTGCAATATATTATATATTATTATATTATTATATAATTATTATTGTATATATAATAATTATATAATATATTAATATATATAATTTTATTTTCAATTTTATTATACTATTGCATATATACACATCCATATAAAATAATATTTTAATACTTTTTTTTTTATTTTTTGTCCATTTTGTTAATTTTAAATTTTTTATTATTATTTTTTAATCTTTTAAAAAATGTACCTCTCACAGATTGGTCCAGTCCACAGTTTGGCCTAGTCCAAGGCTTGGCCCATGGTACAAGATGGGCCCATTTGGGCTTGAGCTGTGGACCATACCGAGCTAACGCTCAATATATCCCATGAGAAGGAAGCAAGGCCCAACTCAGCCCACGGGCCAACACGGCACAATGAGATCCACCAAACCAACACAACCCGATTTACACCTCTAGTCAAGCATCATCTCTATCCAGACCTTTAACTCTGGCAAGACCACTTTGATTATTACACCAAGTGTAATATGGGCCTCAGCTATTAATTTCCACCAGATTGAACTGCTCTATCAGTTGAGCTAAATACCAAGAGGGGGAGTGGAATTGGTATCTGCGACCTTTATAGCCCATTGGACACAAAATGTCATACAAATTACCACATAGAACCCATCCCTTATCCCTTAAGAACTCCAGGTTTTACTGAAACAGCCATAAATCTTTTCTCATTGATCTAGTTGGATGCTCATAAGTCAAGAATAAACACCCAATCTGTGTAATTGGAAAAAAATTTTATTTCATAGAAATTAACATAATCATTTTGATGATATATGCATAACTAAGCTTCTTGGTCAATACATAGCTATGCTACATGCTCGAACTTTTTTTGTCTTTGAGAGAAACAATATATCAAGGTTGTGCAAACAGCAGAGCTACATAAGGTATCCCATATAGGTTATTTCACCCCTGATCTTCCAAGATATAATCTTCATACTGACAAGTAAAATAGCAGTAGACAAGTAATAGATTAAGCAAATATTTGGAAGAAAGTAAATTTTGTACCAATTCACCAGCTTGGATTTATTGACTATGCTTTGCCACAGAATTCCCATCAATCACCTTTCTGCCAACATGTTTTTAGCAGTGTTTTAAAAATTAACCCAGAGGCTGAATCGTTTTGGCCTCCAGGTCACGAATCACTGGTTCGACCATCCAGGTTGAATGATTCAGACCGTGCTACATTACCTTATATATATATATATATATATATATATATATATATATATATATATATATTGTATGTGTACAAATACATATTTTATCAATAAATAATGTATAATTATGTTTTAGATATGATATGTGTATTATTTTATATTTAATCTATATTTTTTAATTCAGCTTTTAATTTTTTATGTATATTAAAAATTGTATTTTGAGGCCAAAAAAAGTTTTTTTTTTTCGCGAAAATAGCAGGACGAGGTGCCTGAGATGCATAGATCTCGAAAATTTATTCAAAAAAAAATCACCTCAATCAGACATCCCGCGACCCAATAATCAGTTCGACATTCGGGTTGGACGGTTTTTGAAAAAGTCAATGGTTTTTGGTGGAAAGCCCGATTTTGCTAGAACCAAAACCGGAAAATCAAATGGGTGACAGTTTGAACGATTCGACCATCCAGATCAACAGCACGTTGAAAACCTTGGTTTGTAATACTAGCTTGAGCCAAAAATACAGGTTGTGGTTGCCTGAAAAAACAGACTTGAAATGCTAGAAAACAGCCTTTCAAATGCCAAAAAATAGGCTTCTTGGACTAGGATTTTAGAATACGATTTTTGATCATTCAGGTCAGATGGTTTTTGACAAAGTCAATGGTTTTTGGTGAAAAGCCAGATTTTGCTTGAATCAGATCCGGAAAATCAATTGGGTGACAGTTTGAACGATTCGGCCATCCGGGTCAACAGCAGGTTGAAAACCTTGGTTTGTAATACTAGCTTGAGCCAAAAATTCAGGTTGAGGTTGCCTGAAAAAAACAGACTTGAAATGCTAGAAAACAGCCTTTCAAATGCCTAAAAATAGACTTCTTGGATTAGGATTTTAGAATACGGGTTAGATCAGGGATTCAGGTCTAGAGTAAAATTTCGCTAGATTTGATGTTTTTAAGGATTAATTTCACTCGGATCCGGTCATGAACTGTATATATGTTCTAGCAGATTTCTAGTCTTGCTTGTCGGAAACTATAGTAAAGTGCTAGGTTTCGAACAAAGGATCTACTTTCTGTCGGAACAGTGTTATCGGAGATCTTTAAGCTTGGTCACTGAATCTAGCATCTTAAAGAACAGAAAGAACATATCGATCGATTTATAGGTTATGTGTTTAAATCTAGCTTGTTGCCAGAGATTTACATTCTTGCCGCTGAGGCTCAATTTGGACTTTGGAAAGAATACAAATACGAAAATACGAATATGTGAAGTTTAAAACCTTTTATTTTATATTATTTTAATTATATGTATTTTTACTGTAAATATTTGTATTAGTACTCCTTCCAAAGTGAGACTTGTAGAGTTGCCACCCAGATTCTGTCATATCCACCGAAGATTTGGTAGACTTGATCCAATGCGATCTAGAATACAAGAACTGAATAAACTTAGAAGATTTGGTGGTCATATTGCAAATAAGGCAACTTAGGCGGTGTTTGGCACCGTGTTCATCTTTCAGTCCTATTCACGGGATGAACACCTATTCGGCTGGATCTAGACGGGACCGGTTCATTCTATATCGTGGACCGGTCCCATCCACACCCCAATTTCTCATCCACAAAAAAAAAAAAAAACTTGTGGTTAGGGCCTTGTCTACAGGCTATTTTTGATCCCCTGCTTCACACTCTCTTGAAAGGCTGAAACTCTATTGTCTGTTTCACATTTTAATATTTTGTCAATAAAATATTAATTATTTTACTTAATTTTTTAATGTTTTTATCCAAGGTTTTTGAACCATTGTTGACTCGGACGGTCAAACCATTCGGCCCGGGAACTGTCTAGGCAACTGGTTCCGTTTTACCCCAAACCCAGTATTTGGCCAAAAACCATTGAAAAAGTCAACAACCTGTTGACCTGGGCAGTCGAATCGTTGACCCGTCGATCCGTTCAATGGTTTTTTACCCTTTTTTATTTTTTATTTTTTTTAATTTGTTTGTCAAAATGGCTCGTTCGTTCAAACTAGATGATCGGACTGTCGACTTAGAAACTGGTGGCCAAAATGGTTCCGTTTCCGGGTCGATTTTTAAAACGTTGTTTTTATCAATAAAATAATATTTTTTAATATTTAAAATATATTTTTAAAATTTTTAATTATTTTACTATTGTTTTTATAAAAAAAAATTAATATTTATTGGTTAATATATATTCATTGATGCATTTTTCAATATATTTATCATATAAAATGCAAAAATTAGACATTTATAATTCATTGTATAGATTATTCATAAAATGTATATGAGATACATGGAATCGAAAAGTGTGGTATAGAACTGGTTCAGTCCACACAGTTTGTTTATAATTCAAAACAGTTGTGGACTGTGGTGTGGTGTTGATTGATTCATGCCACATGATGTGATGTGGACCAGTCCACACCCACCAATTTTTTATCCACACTACAGAACACCACCTTAGAGTTTGTAACTACGATGAGGATAGGACCACAAATTGATTTCCAAATCTCACAACACAGTCATGGATTGGTCTTAGATTTTGCAACTACGCATCGTGGATTGGCTTCTGGTGGGCATCGCTAGTCCTCACTGTACAAATATACCACCAAACACCTTTGGGATGCCAAATGTGATCATTGACGTTTTAAATTAAATTCAACCAGTAATCATAACTAGATTAGGTGTGATCAAGGGACGTCATGAGTATTAATAATCATTAACTATTATCTAACTATGGAAGTAAATCAAATACATGGCTATACACGAACAGATATGTCCATTCTCATAGTGATTCTCCAAAATCTACAAAATGCGTTTAAGTCAAGCTATTACACAGTTTACAACACAAAACACTCATCTCTATTTCACTCGAGGCTCTACAATATCCTGAAAATAAATTTCCCTATAATCCGAAAACAAAATCACCTCAGAACCACTCCAAAATTTCTTATACATCTCCAACATGTCATCCATCATATTAAACAGTAGTCTGGATTTTGGAGCTTGAACCTCTTAGCATTAGAAGTTGAAATGGCTATATTTATTTGGAAAAATCAATACTAACCAAAAACATGATACCTTAACAGCTTTAACCAATCAACCCCCCCCCCCTCCCCATTTGATAAATACAACCTTATTGGTTATCACTTTTACGAAACTGGTTGATTGGTTACTAGTTTTTTTGGTATCATAATCAGAAAAATATTTCTTTTACTAGTCTTACTTGTATATTCAAATTAGATAGGGATAGGGCTGGCAATCTTGACCCCAACTCATTTGACCCACCCAACCCATCCACCTTGGAACCTACCCATACCCACCCATTCTATTGGTAGGTCAATATGGGTTGAGTAATCCATTAGGGTCAGTAAAAAAGGGTTAGGGTGGGTTGAGTCGAGGATACCCATTAGGGTCAAGGTGGGTTGGGTCACACGGGACAGGATGGGTTGTGTCTATACTCGCCAAATCTAAAAAATACAATAGTTGAAGTGATTCAAACTCAAGCTTCTTAGCGCACACATCTCATTACAAATCGAAACCACCATGTCATATTTCATTTTGTGATTATAAATGAAATAAAATAGTTTTTATTAACTTTCGTGTTCAAATACAATTTTACATGAAAGCACTTTCACAAAAGTACTTTTACACGAAAGCACTTTTACAAAAGTACTTTTACACAAAAGCATTTATAAAAGTACTTTTACACAATCACTTTATGGAAGTACTTTTATGAAAACATTTTGAAAGCATAAAAGCATTTTTATATAAGTACTTTTAGGAAAACACTTACAAAAGTACTTTTACACGAAAGCACTTTTATAAAAGTACTTTTACAAAGGTACTTTTGTGAACACTTTTATGGAAGTACTTTTATAAAAGTACTTTTACAAAAGCACTTTTATAAAAGTTATGATTTTTTTTGCAATTTTCTGCATTTCTGTAATTTTTTGCAATTTTTATTTTTTTTGCAATTTTCTGGTATTTTTCTACATTTTTTTTGAAAATTTCTGGTAATTTTCTACAATTGTTTGTGCTTTTCTGCATAACTTCTGCATTTTCCTAATGTTTTCATGCATTTCCTGCAATTTTCTAGTATTTTTGCATTTTTTCTGCATTTTCTGCAATTTTCTAGTATTTTTCTGTATTTTCATAATTTTTTGGTATTTTCTGAATTTTTTGGGTTTTTTTTTGCATTTATCTACAATTTTTGCAATTTCTAGTATACGGGTTGACCTGACATGTTTTTGGTCACGTGGCAATCTCTCAAAAATGCTTTTTCGGATATACAAGTCAACCCAACCTGTTTCTGTCACGTGGTAATCTTAAGAGAGATGATTTGACAAAATGTTTTTTTCGGGTATACATGTCAACCCAACCCTGTTCTTTCCTGTGGCATCCGTAAGAGAGATTATTCTCTCAAAAATTGTTATTTTCAAGTATATGGATTGCCCCAACCCATTTTCTGCCATGTGACAATCTTGAGAGGTGTTCCTCTCACAAATTTGTTACTTTCGATATACAGATCCAAGGTTCAAAGTACCAACACGTATCGGCCCGTATCGGCCAATACATATCATTTCAGGAGCTCCCCGATACACCCCTATAGAGGGTGTCTCGGGGTTCTAACCAATTCAAGGGATGGAGGAGCCTTAAACCGCCCCCCCCCCTAAACCAATTTTGAAAAAAATTAAAAAAAAAAAAAGAAAAAATACCAATATATCCCGATACACCCCTATTGACATATCGGGTGTATCGATATTTTGAACCTTGTACAGATCAACCCAACCCATTTCTACCACATGACAACCTTGAGAGATGTTCTTAAAATTTATTATTTCAGGCATTCGAGCCATCCCAACCCATTTTTATATTTATAGGTGAGTAGGTGGATCAATATGGGTGAGGGTGGTTAAGGGCCGATATGAATGAGTCAAATGGGTGAGTCACGGTTAAGGTGGATTATAACCCTTTAACAAGGATTGATGATAAATCATAGGGGGTTGGTGGGTCAATATGAGTGGATTGATATTCAACCCTTACCCAACCCACCCATTTGCGACCCCTAGATAGGGATTGATTGATAGTTAAGCTGTCATTTTATGGAGTAATTCTTGAGCAGGCTTCACAAATCCTACACGGCCAAGTGTCAATAAATCCATCTACCATTTTGCATGGCATTCAATTTCTAAAGCTTTGAAACCATCTTCCATTTATTTTTTACTTTTTTTAGTTTTTTTTCAAAACCGATTCAGGGGGCGGTTTAGAGCTCCTCCACCCCCTAAACCGGTCAGACCCCCAATACACCCACTTTTGGGGCATATCGGAGAGGTCCCAAAACAATACGTATCGATACTTTGAACCTTGGGTGGTTTGATTTCGAACTAGAAAGAACCAAAAGAAAAAGAAAATAGGGCCAATCCGTGTCGATTTCATTTGACAAAGCCCATGCATAAGAATAGATAAACTAGAAGAGGGAAAATCCATTTTCCTTAGCCACCATCATGTCCAGAAACGGCTTATAGCTACAATTACAAATGCTAGAACAGTCAGAGAGCTGCTGTAAAGATTTACACTTGATTATGAGCTACTACATTTACCTCCAAACCCTGGCCATATCTATATCTATATATTATATATTTATATATTATATGGAAATAAATCTCCTACCCATTTCCACGTACAGTAAAACCCAAATTAACACAGGGCAGAGTTGGAATTTGCAGCGCCATTCACGAGCAGTTTGTGTCGTAAGTAGCCAATCCCTGCAACTCTGGGCCTTCCAGTCGAGGATTGTTCTCGAAGCTAAAACATTGAAGGAAACACAATTATAATGGTACTGAGACACTGAATGTTCAGATGAATAATCATAGTGAGAATAGAGAATACCACTGAGACTAAACCTTAAGGCTAGAAATTTTGTATGCAGCAGAGTGGGCAGTCAAGAAACATGTCCCAAAAATGAGTAAAGAAGAAACTCGAATATTGGCATGGATGAGTGGGAAAACAAGAAGAGATAAGATTTTAAAAAATGATCATATTTATTTATTAAAAAAGCAATCATATTTTTAAGAACCTAGGAATAGCCCCATTAGGCGATAAGTTGAGGAAAAGTAGAATAAGATGGTTTGATCATGTGCAAAGAAGACTATTTACAACACTGATGAGAAGTATTCCATTGCAAGTCGAGGGTTCTAGAAGAGCAAAAGGCAAGCCAAGGACATGGGTTGAAGTAGACAGAAATTATTTAAGCACCCACGACTTAAGAATATAATGAAAAGTGTGAAATCGTGGTACAGGATTCATGTAGCCAACCCCATATAGTTGAATATTGTATTAACTATTCAAAGTTTTTATTTTAATATAAAATTTAACTATGAAAGTTTGTTTGCCAAATGTGGCAAGGTTGGGCTAAAATCTTTCCTATGAATAGAGGGTGAGAGAGGAATTCGGAGACTCTGCTTCAGCCCCAAACTAATTTGCCATGTGGAAGATTCCTAGGCATTCATGGAAGCTTGTTAAACAATTTGACTAGCAAACCCACCCCCTACCCTAATCGAGTCAAGTAGAGAGTTTCCCTACACGAAACCACCAATATCTGCCATATAAGACAATAGTCACAATACCATGGCTGATCCAAACTTTCCATCAGATGACAACGTTAGATTGGCTACATGAGTACCCTACAATCGATGTCAGCCACATATCATACCTTGTATTGTAACTTTTCGTGTATATTAGCTGTTTACCAGAACAGGCCAGAGAAAAGGGAAGGATAATGTGGAGATGCACCAGAGCAGCAATTATTTGGACAATCTGGGAAGAAATGAATGTGAGAATATTTAGGAAGCAGGAGAGAAGGAAAGAAGCAATTGTGGAGTGTATTACAGTTAGGATAACTTGGATAAAACCATTGGAAGCCAACCCATCCTTTTCACTAGACAATATCTTGAGAAAGTGATTGCTCATCAAAGAAGATTACGTCTCAGAAACAGTGGGTACCCCCAGAAAAGGGCTTTATGAAACATAACTTTGATGGCAGTAATATGAGAAACCCAAGGCCCTCAGGGGTGGGACGGGTGTTCAGAAATGATGGACACGTGATGGCAATCTTCTTGGGCCAGATTGGAGTAGGGGATTCACTAAAGGGCAGGAATAATTGTAGTCATACAAGCGGTTATGAGAGCATAAGAGCTGCAGATAAAAAGATTAATTATTGAAGGTGGCTTCAAAGTGGTCAATAGTTGGCTGTTGAACAATGAATCAACGTTGTGAGTCTATAGAAATCAAATAAAATAATTAAGGTTGTTGGCAATTGACCAAGGATGTTGAATTTCAAAATAAATGGATTCAGAGATCAGCAAACTGTATGGTTGATGTCTCATCAAAACAAAGGGTGGGTAAAAATTAGTTTCTGGGCATAATTGTAAAATTAATATTATGGAGATGAGGGAGTCAAAAGGCTCTCTCTAAAAGGAGAATGCATACTGTATATATCTGCTGTTTATTAGTAAAATTGGTTGTCTTTTGGCCAAAACAGAAGATTAATTTTGCAAACATTGGAAAGTCTTTTGGCCAAAACTTTTTACATAAACAATGAGCAGAGAGATGAATCTGTAGACTCCTTTAGCCCTTTTGAGCTCTAAACAAATTTACTACATGGAAGATTTATAAGTTGTTTGGGGAAGCTCACTAGAGAACATGAATAGTAAGGCTCATTTTGTAGGGCATGCCTAAGCCTAACCAAGCTAGTTACTGTGAAGTATGGTTATATATATATCTTGGGAAGGGTAGACTGGATACAGACCTAACCTTTCACATTTTTCTTTTGCACAAGTGGCTGCTCTCAAACTCAAACTCATATTCTCGATCTTGTCAGCCAAATATTTTATCATTACACTATGAAATGGCCCCTCCATTCATTTAGCCAATTGAACTGACAGGCTTTTTGATTTTTTTTTTCTGATATCTGGCTTTTTGAAATATTTTATTCTTTAGAATTCTTATACGTTAAGTTTTCTAAAAATTTTTCAAAAGTAGTGCCTCACTTTTAAGCATGTATTGCCTTGTGCCTCACACACCAGGCTCTAAGAACTGAATTTAGTTAAAATTCACTTTTAAAATACTGGTTTTGATGTTTGCTTAAGATGACAAAGATTGCTTTTTCAATGCTTCTTGATACTTTTACCTCAAAACTCTAGCAATCTGTATGTAGTACAATGGGTCCCATCAATCCGGGGTCTTGGGAGGGGTGGACCAGATATGGACCTAACCTTAGGCCTTTTTTACACACAGTGGCTACTCTAAGTCCTAAGACTCTTAACCTTGCATTCTCAATATTGCCATCCCAAGATTTGACCATTACACCAAGCAATGATGTAACAACTGTGCAGAAGACTAACATCAAGAACTCTTCCGGCTAGCATAACTGTTACAATATAGACAATCTACTACCAAGGACCAAGATATTATAACAAAGCATGTATCGGTCCCAAGTCACAACAACAAATTGTCATGAGCAATTAAACTAAATATCCTTTCCAAAAAAGAGATTAAATATAAAAACAACTGACAAATTCTGAAAATTTAAAAAGAAAACAGAAAAATTAGTAGGCTTTTGATTCAACATCTGAATAGGCTATGATATATTCCTATATGGATGCTAATGGTTGCATAAAACATAAATTATTACATTGTCCACAAATGCTGATTCTTTTTCAGGTAGAAGTTTATGAGTTACGTGGTTAGTTACTATGACACATCCACTTGTCCAATCTAATGTAATTAACCTGGACTTTCAAAAGAAGAGAATATAAATTGCTTGGAAATCAAAGTTCAATGCAAATCTAAAACACTGGAACAATCATTAAAAAAATAGAAACCTAAATGTAATGATAGAATTGGAGTGCTAGGATTAAACAAAATAGTACTTCATCTCTTGAGTGCAAAATCAATTGACAAGATACGAAAAGAAATGAACTCTTACTTGTTCAACGGGATGTGCTCAAATGGTCCAGTTGTTGGAATTGTTCCACATAGATTGTTGTTTGAGACATCTCTGAAAACAGAGGGATGTTCTGGTGAATTCTTAATTATATACCCAAAAAAATGTAAGTGTAGTAAGATGAAAGAAAATTGAAAACTAGCACTGTTGCACTTACACAACTTTGAGGCTTGAAATGCTAGCGAGCTCCCTTGGAATTTGCCCAGTCAATTGGTTGTCATTAAGTCGCCTACACAATAAAAGCAAATTAGTGATGGGCAACAAAAGATTTATAAACTGATTTTGAATTTTTCTTATAAAACTCCCTTGTCAAACTGAGTACTGTATTAATTAATAAAGAAAATGGTTCAAAATGCACATGTAAAAGAAGACCAAAAACACGCTAGGAAGGGAGAGCTGGAGAGGTGAAGACTTCAACCATCTCCCAAATTATAAGGGTGATACTGAACCAATTTTTCAAACTCAAAAGTGAAATCCAATTTAGTATAGTCAAAAAGACAAGTCAAGATATCATGTTACTATCACTGTACTCCGATAATACAATTTCCATGTTTTACTTGGTCATGCTTAGCCTAGAGCCCAGTATCACCAAACCAGCCAATCCATGAACTAGCTGACTTGGGATCATTGGAAATCAGGTTATAATCCTTTATTCAGTAAGATAGTTTAGGAATAGAAAGTCTTTGCCTCAATTAACTCACACAGGAATAGAAAACAAGAAGTTTCAAACTTACAAAAATACCAAAGAGTTCAACTTTCCCAACTCAGGAGGAATGACCCCTGAGATATTGTTGTTATACAAGTCCAAGCTGATTAGACTCTTCAAATTGCCAAGCTCAACCGGGATTGTTCCTTGAATGTTGTTTTTGTAAAGCTCTCTGCACCAGTTGTCAAAAATGGGGACAAAGAGAGTTCTAAAGTTAGTACTCAACATATTAAACATTAATAATTACTTACGCTAAAATATCCATTTAAATCAGGAATAAATAAGTACTCAACATCAATAGAAGTGCATATGCAAGACAAAGATAAAGATATGGAAAGATACTAACAGATATTGCAGGTGTTCAAGTTTCCCAAGTTCAGGTACCAGATGGCCAGATAGGTTAGAGTTGCCAAGGTCCCTGCAAAAATATGCCATAACATAGTAAGTTAAAGAAGTAGGATCAAAACTCCTTTCTTGCACACTTCCTTCTTGCTAGTTGCTACTAAAAGCAAAAGTTAAAAACAACCCACAAAAGAAAAATGCTTCTGGAATAACTATGAAGAAAGAGGAAATTTTGATGCTATCTTTTAGTTAACATCTAAGCATCTAAATTAATTCATTTTCCATAACAAACCAAAATTTCCCAAACTCTGCAAATATGAAAACACCCTTTTGGGAAAATATCAAATTTAATTTGCGTTATTTTTTTCACCCAACAAAACTCGAAGAAAATGCTCTGTTGCTCTAGATGGAATGCCAATAGCTTTTCTTTGGCATACATATTTTAGTAGCTCCTTTGCAACAGAAAGCCCTAACCCTCATTTTCTACTCAAAATCCACCCGGGGACACTGTGGTGGGTCACAAAAAGGCATACAAGGGCGTATGTTTAGACCAAGTGAAAACACAATAAAAATGAAAAACATGAAGAATTAAATACCAGAACACGACTTCAGGTGAAGATAAATAAAAAAGAAGAAAGAAACCCATAAGAATCAAATTCCCCATTAAGAATGACTGTCTTGTCTAAGTGAACAACTTGATTAGATCTCAGAATCCCATACCTCCAGCATCCAGACGAAGCTATTGGTTCCTAGCAAAATCAATCATAAAGTACGACCAGAAACTAACATTTAAATAAATACCCTCATAATTATATAATTATTTTCTCAAGTCCCAAGTCTCAACCCCCATCAAGCACATACACAGACGCGAAACCAGAAGCATCTATTAGAACCTAATAGTAATTACTGTAATTGAAGTTTCCATAGGAAACCCTTCATAATCACCAAAAAAAAAGGAAAAGAAAAAAAAAAGAAAATTAGCTCCAAAAGGGGAAGAAAGAACTAATCCAGAAAAGAAAGTGCTCAAAAGTACACAAGTTAACGAGAATCACACCAAGAATCAAATTTTTGAATAGTCAGTATTGAGAACAAAAGCTACAATTTTTCAAACTATTTCAAACAAAAGCCATAACCCAGTAAGCAAAAACCAAAAATAGAGAAAGATAGTGAGGGAGAGAGACTAGTACACTCTAGTGACACGATTATCCTGATTGCAAGTGATGTGAAACCAAGTGCAAGGATTCACAAGCGTCGGATCCCAGCTCTGAAGGACGTTATCGGGGTCGGACAAGCTCCGGCGCAGCGTGTAGAGAGCATCTCCTTCGGAATTTGCAGAAACCAAAGGGATAACAAAGAGGGCTACGACTAGGGTTACGGCAACATCCACGCTACTGAACCGAGCGGATGCAGCCATCTCTTCCTCGCTTCTCAAGACGAAAGGACCCCGGCTTCCCTGCAAGAATTCGTCCTAACAAGGCTTTCACTTGTTCTGGGTTTCTAGGGTTTGGTTTCAAGGACCCCAAGAAATGGAGAGAGACCCGAAAAAGAGAAGAGAGTTGCAGAGGAGGGCGAGATGAGATGAGACGAAAGAGGGTGGAGGATCGGCTTTGGGAATATCAATCAGAGGAAAACATGGGCGATGGGTGAGGAATTCTGCTTTTGTTTTTTCTTTGGTTAAATTAATGGATTAAATTAATTAATGGGAGTAGTGGGTTCTTGGTCTGTCCGTGTGGACCTGCTCAGTGGTGACGGTCCTTTCTTTCCTTTACGTGGGAAAGGGGGTTGGAAGCTTGAAAAGTGGGGTGGGTCTGGTCTGTTCTGTCAAGTGGATGTGAGAATTTTGAAATCAATTGGAAGGAAGATGGATTGATCGTGTTTGAAATTTGGAGGCTAATCTCGGGTGGGTAAAGTTCACTAATCGGGTCAAGGTCAACTAGGAAACTTCTTTACGCAACTCATATGTTTTTGCCACGTGGAAACATCTTTTGACCCTTGAACCAATCCATGTCCTTGCCTCCTTGCTGGTTTGGTTTGTAAGGTGTGGTTGTAAGTCAGATCTAACTTGGTTGTTTTTCACTTTTTTCTTGCTATTGCTACTGCAACTGGCTTTGTATGGATTAAGGAAGGAGATTTGGAGGTTGGGTTGAAACAAGGCCATTTCTTTTGCTTAGACAATGAATGGAGGAAGATTATTGTAGAATTAGATCCATTATATTCCTTTTCCTTAGAATTTATTCATATTCAAGGTTCAAATATTTTCAGGGTCACTGATATTTTAATAATTGATGCAATAGATAATCTCTCAAATTATAAAATCTAAAAAGTTAAAAAAATTAAAATATGTTGATCAACTTAAATTCTCATTACACAAATTTTGCATATCAAGAATATTATACTTTGGATTTATATGAAGGGTATTGACTTCAAAATCAAGGTTTTTAAAATTGGATCGGACAAGGAACCGTTTTGGGTTGGTTTTTGGGTTGAACGATCAGACTATTCAGTTCAAACAGATGGTTCGCTTTGACAATAAAAAACAAAAAATTAAAAAAAAAAGCCAAAAATTATCATCCGAGTCAATGTTTTGACCGCCTGATTTAACAATTCGTTGACCAAATCAACGGTTTTTGGCCAAAAGATGATTTTAAAGTGAAACAAAACCGATCATGTGACCAATTCCTGATTTTTCCAACCTGACCATCTGATTCGATCCGGTTTTAAAAACACTGTTCAAAATATTTAGATGATGGTGTTCTAAAGCTGATTCTATCTCTTTTGCTCAATTCTCATGTTTCTAGGAATAGGATGGATGATAAAGCAGTCCATAAGGTTGGTCATTATGCAAAAACTTGGATTGGGGAAAAAGTTAGGGTGAATGCTCCCCTGAATGGTTATTTATTCATCAAAATATATATGTATATAGTTTTTAAAGATAGTTTAGACCCATTTTATATTTTGTCTTAAATTTTTTATTTAAATTATTTGAACCAAATGGTTGAACCATTGATCAACCAAACGGTTCTCTATTTGGCCCAAGTTTGACAATATTTTACTGAACAATCCAACTACTAGTAAACCCCATTCCCTTGTGTAATTTTACTTTTACATTTTAGCTTTAATTTCCAATGGGTGGATAGCTCATCTGTTTACCACTAACAAAAAAACAAAAGTCCAACTAAGTTGGGGCCATAAAGAGGAAAAAAAATCCCAACGGGCCGGATTTGGACTAATTAGACTAGCTAACCCTTTCCCCTTTTCCATTATATTAAAACAAATCCATAGAAATCAGAAAATACTCCACCCCATGACAAGATGAGTTAGATTGACTTCTTCCAAGGTGAAAAATAATGTGGAAAATAAACTCCAGAAATCATTTGACAAATTACAAAAATTTTTTGATCAGTCAAATCATAGAGGCAAGAAAGTGTAAGACAGCATTCTAAAATAAGTCGAATCTTCCCAATTTTGTGCCAGGGATTTGGAAACAATATGCCATGATAGGTTTGATCATGTCTCAATTAATTTGCATGATGAGAGAAAAATACTTTCCCTTTCTCCTTTGAAAATGCCCATAAAATAGAAGATTGTCTCAAAATAAGTCTCGTAAATATTAGAAAGAAATCAAATAAAATGTAAAGCTGTATAGTCATTGCTTCCTAGCTAAGTCATAACCCTGATTTTTATGAAATTTGTTCTATTATTTAATTCTCAATCTCTAATTCTATCGTTAACTCAATCGAATTAATAGTGTTCACTTTTGAGTATCAAATTCAACTAAGGTCATCTTTCCATATCATGCATATATATCGATATGGTCGATAAGCCTGATATTCATCCTTTGTTTTTATTTTTTTTTTATTTTATAATAATCAGATGGTTGGGGAAGTGGTCTGTGATCTTTTAAATCATTCAAAAGGTCTACATATCAATGTATCCAAACATATTTGGGTACATTGATATAATATGGTACACCACATATTAAATATATTGTATCGATATTTTAATTCTTGCTCTCACGTTATCAAATGTTTCACACCTCTTGTGATTAAGGGGGCATTAGGTATTATATTGTTGTTTTCGTGTTTTAAGAGGTTCAAGAGTATACCAAACTAAATAAGCTTTCTTTTCAGGGGGTCGTTTGGCTGTGTGCATCAGTGCATGGTTTTGTTTTAAAAATAAAAACAAGTGCTACATCAGCAAAATTATATTATTTTTTGTCAACATGGCAGTTGACTTTAGTTTTTAAAAGCCAAGTCATACATATTGTTGTAAAGTACTTCTCTTAGAGTGTGGTGTGTTTTGAAACTAGCAATTCTTGATTCGGAAATTCAAAATATGAATCAACTTTGAACAGAATTACTTCTCAGGTTTTCAATCACGTCATAGTATTGTTTTAACTTTAATTAGTATAGAACACCCCCTAAATCACACAAGTAGCATCTTCTCAAGAGTTGAATTCGAGTTCACATTTCCGTCCCACACCACATCCCGGTCGTGTATTTGGAACATCTCCCGATGACGACATCATTGGTTCTGATATTATTATCGGGAGATATTCTCAATACATGGCTGGGATGTGGTGTACAACTCTAGGAATTCAGCATTTCTTCTACTCTGGTATTGCCATATGAAATGGATGATTAGATAAACTATGCAAGCAAATAAAGTTTTGTCTTATTTTAGCAATGACAATTTGGTCAGAGTTCAAAAGAATTGAATGAATCTTTTCATTTGAAAACAATTGAATCAAATACATATTTATAGTTCACAATGTCGATGATACACCAGCTGGCAATTTGCCTTCTATGTGGGCAAGATTCAAGATTAGTTACAAGATATAACAAATTTATATCAGCTACGCCCCCCCCCCCCCCCCACCCTCAAGTTAGAGCATGGGTAATGCCCAACTTGCCAAGAAGGAAATGGAACTGATCAACCCCTAGGGCTCTAGTTAACATGCTAGTGGGTATGTGACAAAGCTCTATACCCTTTGATTGAACATGCTCGTTTCGTTTCGTGAAATACCGGATTGGTGGCAATGTGAATTGCTACCCGGCTATCACAGAATAGATGGACTGATTGAGAGCAAGGTAGACCAAGGTCACGGAGAACACGTTGTAACCATAAAACTTCATTAGTGGTAAGGGCCATGGTGCATGCATGCGTCCCCTTCCCAATAATCTCTAGACAAGTTTCAGCACCTTTTGATCTCATACACTATGACATATAGGGAGCATATTATGTTCCTTTGATCCCTGGCACCAAGTTCTTTCTCACCAGATTCATTAAACTACCAACCAAATCCATTGAAAAAGAACCTGGGGACAAAGATCAAAAGAACAAAATATGTTCTCCCAGGGACGGAGCCAAGAAATTGTCATAAGGGGGGTCAAAACATAAATGAAGTATGGTTGGACCCATATGGGGGGCCAACCATTGAAATAAAAAATGGAGGGAAGGAAAAATTTACATGAAAAACTCTATTACAATGGGGATTTTCTGAACCATAGGGGGGCCATGGTTCCCCTGGCTCCGCCCCTGTGTTCCCCATATGTCGCAATATATGAGATCAAAAGGTGATAAATCTTGTGTAGAGATTATTGGAAAGGGGATGGGTGCATGTTTCACCCGTTCACATGCATCACAAGCATCATATCCTTTATTTTAGATGAGAAATGTCCATCAAGACAAACGAATAATTGTTAAGCAAAGGCATGGCCAAGGCAATTGTGTCGTAGAAGGTATCCTCCATATAAGTGCAAGAAGACAAGACAAGAAAAGATGTGTGGTGGGGTAGATGCAGGTAGTATATGTCATTGTGTAACTTTCCTTTACTAATCACAATGTGAGAGACTGGAATTATGAGTAGTTGACAATTGTGTAACTAGGTTTCAAGATCACAGATCCTTTATGAGTAATTGACAAAGTAGAACCATTGGATAGATGAATTATATGTTGTTGAATTAAGGGTTCAGGCTGGAATAACAAATCCTTATTGGAGGTCATGTGATTTGATGCTCCACTATCCCAGATCCAAGACACTGAGCATGCAAAAGAATCCTTACTAGCCATGTTAGTTGTACTGGAGGTTGCGGTATTGTTGGTAAACATCCTCAGAAGTTTGGTATGTTGCTCATGAAGGATATCAGGAACTAGTGATGGGATCATACTGTGCATAGTTGGCAGTTACTTGAAGATGGGTGATCTTGTTCTTGTTTGACTTACCTTTTTTCCAACCTTCTGGGTAACCATTGCTTCTTGCAATGGTCACATTTGTATTTTGATTTCTGATTGTTTCAATTTCACAATGGTTGAACAGGAACAGGAGGCATTGAAAGCAGTTGCTTCTGGAGTGAAAGAGCTTTTCTATGCTTTTCTTCCTGAATAACTAAAACATAAGCTTGATTCACACTCGGAAGAGGATTTGAGGCAAGTATGCTTGAGCGAACATTGTTGAAAGTATCATGAAGTCCCTATAGGAATTGATTGAGCTTGTCTCTTTCCCGTTCAACGAGTATTTCTTTGGTACATTCATGAACCGGTGATAGAACTACAAGTTCGTCCCTAAGACCTTTGAGTTTTGTGAATAAAAGGGCACTGAGAGATCCCCCTGATGCAAGAAACACAGGTCTCATTTCAATTCATAAATTTGTGGTGCATCACTTTAAGTGAACCGTTCTTGAGGATTGCACTAGATGTGGTATAACCAATTAACGTGCTACCCAAGCGTGCATGCACTTTGTTGTGATACATGAGAGAAACTCAAAATAAATAAATAATATTAAAAAGGAAAAAAGACACCATCTAGAGTCTAGAATGTTCTAGACGATTGGCAAAGTTAGTCTTTCCAGATCAATGGAGTCATTCTCTAGATATCCCCCAAATAGAAGTCCCAATAGATGTAGATCTAGCAAATTTATGTGCTTAATTCCCATAAATTATCTTGTTTTTTAGAAATTCTATAAATCCACAAATCCCAATTCCAAGGGGAACTGTGCTTTCTCAATGATCATACATTAAGAATCTCTAGTTCATTGTTTTACTCCTGAGTGGCCACCTCAAAGAGTTCATTGTTTTATCAACAAAGGTTGAATTTGTCAACAATGAATATGAATAAGCCTCCAATCTGGAAAATTTCATTCACAAGGTCTATGGACTATCAAGTCAACATGATCATCAAATGGAAGAAAAGCTCAATAAGTTAAGAGTGACAGTAGGATGAGATCCTAGAAATCTGAGTCCGGATCTATTCCTCACATCGACCTCGCAAATACATCCCACCATGTATTAGGAATATCTATCGTATTTATGTCTTATTATTCATGGGAGATGTTCCCAATGCATAGTGCCTGCGACGTCAGTGTGAGGTACACTTTATGAGGAGTAAAACTCAATTAATTATAAAAATCCTTCATCAGATGCAACAACCATAGTGCCCAAATTCAGCCACCCAATCCCATATGGCAATATCCAACTAGATTTGGGACCAAAAAGTCTTCAAGCATTGGATCCGGGAGGAATTTCAGCGACAATACTAGTTGGAAAACTACCACAACTACATATCCTTGTTCTACCACCATCGCCAGTTCAACCCAACACAATTGTCGTTGAAAATGAATCTATAGTCAAACCAAATCAGGTGAAGGAACAATTTCAAGAAATGAGCAAGGAAGAATTGCTCAAATGTTTACAGTTATTTGTTAGAAATGCAGTTAGCAAGGTGAAATCAAGTCTTTATCAAAAACCTCATTCACTTAGCATAGTGCAAAAATCATTACCCTTAAAGTTATGTGCCATTGTAGTAGAGTTCATCCCAACCGTGTATTGGGACCATCTCCCAATGACAAGTATGAGAGATGTTCCCAATGCATGCTAAGATGTGCTTGTGATAAGTAAATAGTTTGTTGTGGAGATCTTTGAGTGTGATTCTAATTGATTTCAAACCTTAAGGTAAGCTCGATCAGTTATTTTGAACTTGATCTTGATCGATAAAAAGTTCAGTTTGAAAGGTCGTCGGATTGGCTTGATTTACACATACATATATGCATGCATACATACATACATACATGCATGCATATATTATAGAATATAAAATATAATTTATGTATATTATGAAAATATATTTTTATATTCTATATAATATAAGAATATATCGTATACTATAAAAATATCATATATAATATAAAAATATATTTATTTTTTACCTTTTTGAGTTAAATTCAAGCTCATTGAATATTTAATCAAACCTGAAAGTATAATTCAACTGAACTCGAGCTCAAACTTGAAACCTAGTAGTATTTCAATTGAATCGAGGCAAGAAATGCCAAAGTTTGGCTTGGTTGGGCTCGATTGTACCCCTTGACAAATTTGTCAAGAGCAAAGGAAGCAATGTTCTCATCCCATCTCATTTTCTCCGAACAAGTATTTATGCTATTAAATGTTAGAGTAACAAAGCATAAATCAAGTTTATGCACAAAACACTGCTTAATAAATAGTAATGATAAGAACACTTATTTGTTCCATCTGGATGTAATAGGCACGTTAGGTAAGCACAATGAGTGAGCACCTAATAGCTGTGTGACAACTGTCCCAGCTAATGTGCTTTTCATCTTAACATTTTTGTTCAAACAAAAATTATCTATTATTTTATTATTTTTCTTCTACTGTTCATTGTCTTCTCCCTCCAAAGACGAACCAGCGATGGCCCCACTGTCGTTGCTCTGTCATTCTAATCATCAATCGAGCTCCTGCTCTGTGAACTCTGTTGTTCAAACTGATGGCTATCCTGACCAAAATCCAAGAAAATCATCACCAGTTGAGTGCTAACAATTCTAGATCAGATCGGATTAAAAGTCTCTTGCAGCATTATTGCTCAGGCCAAAATTTTGATTCGGGTATGTCTCTTCTCTTCTACGATTTTCCCTTTTCGTTTTTTACTTATTAATTCTAACGGAACAAAAATGTTAAGATGAAAAACACATTAGCTGGGACAAGTGTCACACAGCTATTAAGTGTTCATTCATTGTACTGACCTAATGTGCCTACTACATACGGACCCTTGTTTGTTACGCATGGGGCTAATGCTAAAGCATAGACTTGCAAAAGTAAAGAGAACAACCATGCTCATAGGACATGTATAAACATAGTATAGATTAGGTTCACGGGATCAAATTTTTCGCCAATTGAAAAGTTTACATGCGACCCAAGCAAATTATTATTATTATTATTATTATTATTAAATTCTAGGCGATTATAAATATTTAAGAAGAGACAATGGTTGAGTCAATCTTTCCATACCAATGGAGTCATTCTCAAGATCTCCCCTCACACCAAAACCAAAAACCCTAGCAGATTCAGCAAAACTGAGGGTGCTCAATTCCCGATCTTCTTCTTTTTTTTTTTTTCTTTTGTAATTCTACAAATCTCATAAATCTTGATTCCAAGGAATTTCTTTTTTTCAGTTCTCCACCTTGATCACCGTCGGTCTTCAAAACCCTAGACCGATCGTGCCTTCTCCATGGTCTCACAGAATGATCCAAGAGTTTTGAGAAAATTGATTTCACAAGTCATTGAAGATTTCAAAAACCTCAAGAAAGTACCATGCTTATACAACATTAATATTTATTCCTAAGTCTAACATACACCATGTAACTATTGTTGATCTTTGTTATGTACTTTTTTTTTTTTAATTCTTTGGCTGCATTTGGTTGAAGTGCAATTTCAACTGGGTCAAAAATTTGTACCTGGTCCAGTTTTGCTTTCATTTATTAGTAATTATGATTTGCATTCAATACAAAACCTGTACTTTTTATCTCTTGCATTCTAAAAATTAATGTAAAATTTGCACCACCTTCTTCCTAACCCAATTCTTTCTCATATAATAAAGTGGGGACCACATCTTCTTCCCCTACCTTACTCCTCAACACATAAGCCTCCTCCTCCTAGCGCATTATATTTCATTTAAAGCGGAGGTCACTTCAATTTACTTCTCACAATCAAATAAAAAATAAAGCAAAGTTAAAGCCGAAGCAGAAGTAAACATTTAAACCCTTTTTGGCCCATGCATTTACGCGGTGCAACTGAAATTTATACTGCAACCAAACCCATCCTACAGAGGAATTGAATCAAATTTCTTTTTCAATCATGTCAATGGGGAATGAATCCGCTTTCTCTGCAGCAATTCTAGACCTTGCTATTTAATTCTTCTGAGTTTGGGTTGATAGTCTATTTGACAATGGGTTGAACGGTTTGAATCTCCAATTCGGTCATTTGATTAGATATGCACATTACAAAATGAATTGCAATTTTAATATTAAAATTCTTTAAAATTAAGTTGGATTCGGACTTACATGCACTTACTTTTCATTATCACTCATGGCATATTTTATTTAGTATTCATATTTTGTGAATTTATGTTAATTATATATAGATATTTTAATTGAATCAAATATCCAGAAGACATATAAAGAAGAATTAAAGTATCGATGTAAAGCATTGTCTCAGATAAATTGAATATAGATATGGATACGGATACGTTTTGGAAATGCATATAGATATGGACAAAAAATATGAAAAACTTGGATACACTAGGGAAATACATGTAAATTTCATAAATATATTAATAACACTAAATTTATAGTTAAATAGCCATAAATAATAAATAAATATATAAGAAATATATATTTAATGGTGTACATAAAAATATATTATATTTATCCTAATTATTATATCAATTATTTTCTATTTTATTATTTATACATTTTAACATTAATAAAAAAAGTTAACCAAATATTCAATTCTCAAATATAATTTAAATTATCATTTAATAATTTATAAAAATATATAATTTTAACTTAAAATATATAAAATTGGTTAAAATTTCTAAGATATTTATCATATGCAAATTCATAATTTTTAATTATTAAAATAATTATTTTTTTATTAAAATTTTTATTTGTATAATTTTTTTTGAAATTAAAAATCAAATTTTCATATAAATGTAAATTAGTGGGTTTGATAAATTCAATTTAATATTATATTCTTGAATATTTTGCAAATAGATTTTTACTTTTTGTAAATAATAAATATGTTATCATTTAATATAAATTAAAATATTAACTAATAATTATAAAAATATATAGAATTTGTAAGATATGTATCATGTGCAAATTTATAAATTTTAAGTAGTAAGGTAATTATTCTACTATTAATATTTTATTTGTATAAATTTCTTGAGATTAAAATCATCTTTTGATGTAAATATATTATTCTTGGTACTCCTTTTGATGTAAATATAGAATTGATAGATTATTTATTCCATTTATTTATAAAATACTAATTTTAAATATTATTTATTTTAATTTTTAATTAGGGTTGTTAAACATAAATATTGATTATTTATTTCGATAGACATTAATGAAAATTGTGTTATTTTGTTAAATATCACAATGCATGGCATGACCAAGTAGTTTGGCAGAGAGTTTAAGGCTCTCAATGCCACACATGCGGTGTTCTAGGTTCAAATCACGCTATTAGCAACGTTTGCATTTTTAATCGAAGACAGCGTATTAGTCGGTATCAGTGCGTATTGGCCGATACAATGCAAAACGGGTCAATACGCACACGTCCGATACGTGCGATTTACATGATACATTTCCATTCATAACGCATCCTGTATTGTCCTAATCCGATACCAATACGATATAACCCGTATTGTATCGATATTTAAATCCTTGCATGTAAATGAATCAAATTTGAATATCTATTTCACATATCCATTGGTTCTCAAATCAAATTTGGATTTACCCCTAACTACTGAATTGGATCCAATCCATTTGCATCATATAACAAGTGTTAATACATCATACATGTACTTGAGATAGGTTTGGAAAAGTTAATATTTTTAGAACCCAACAGCCTAACAATGATTCTGAGGTCTCCTGCTGGTTGTGGCAGATGTATCGAATCCCACTTGCACCTAGATTTGGAGGGTTATGGATTTGGGGCAGTGTTTTCAAACTGTTATTAAATCGGATAATTTGACCATTCGGCCTGAGAACCATCTAAGCAACCAGTTCCGTTTCACCCTTAACTTGGTCATTGGCCAAAAACTGTTGATTTGGTCCACAATCCATTGACTCGGCAGTCGAAATGTCAACCCGTTTGACTAATTGAACAATTTTTGGCCATTTTTTATTTTAATCATTTTATTTTTTTTTTAAATTGAAATAAACTATTCATTCAAACCAGATGGTCAAAGCCCTGACTCAAAAACTGGTGGTCTCCGTTCCAGATCAGTTTTTAAAACCTTGGTTTGGGGATAGACTACCCCGGCCCGTTGTATAGCCCTGTGGAGCAGAATGCAGTCCAGGTCTGACAACACCATCATTCAGATATCACTCTTTCATGGACTGGTGGACCTAGGAAACAGGCTGAACCTCAGGATGGTACCCATATTAGACTATTGCCGAGATCACATAGACATACAACGAACCAGTACTCTCTACAAATTCAGCCTATCAAAACAAGCCAGCAGTTAAGTTCTGAGACAACCTTCAATAATAGGACCCAGAATAGTGGGCTAGCTCCTATGGCATTTCAATGCACAACCCACTCACTACAACCACCAAACCTAGTGGCTAGTGAATAAACCTATAAAGCCAAACTCACAGAAAGATTAAGGTATATATATCAATACATGTTTAAATGAATCACATCTACATTAGATCATAATCATAGAACCCATCGTTCAAATTATTGATACTCTCTATACGCAAATTTTGTGTATTGAGAATTTATTTTGATCCAAATTCTTTTGTTTTAATTTTTTCATTTGATAATTTGATAGGAGATCTATCACATCACTTGCTAAGGTTTCAAATGATAACAATAATTTAATTCGTCTTTTAAGTGTATCGGTAACTTAATCCGGTTGATATACATCGATACATTTAGATATTTTGAACCTTGTCCTTCCACGTACATGTCACTTCACCGAAGGTATCACTTGGATGGAATACAAATTCATTTGCACTAATGCAAAATTATGGTAGTGCAAATGATTTTAGTACAAATTTTGATTTATTTTTGTTTTGAATTTTACCTTGTTTTAGTAAAAAAAGATTAGTTTGAAATTGATAATGAAACACCATTACAATACAAATGAAATAAAATAAGACCTGAAACAGAATAAAGTAAAATCATAACCAAAATTAAACCAGAATTGACATTCTTTTTTCCCATTTGTATTAATAATGCAAATAAAATTGCACTTATTTGCTAGGTTCTGTTGCACTTTGAAAGGTCGTTCTCTTAGTATATTGTTGATGAATAACCTAGTCTTAAGGAGAGGAGTCCTTTAACTAGAGATATCTTCATTTTGATTCCTATTAGAAATATTTTTTATTCTCTCTTGGGATAGGCAATTTAGGAAGTTTCATTGAAAGAAAATAATACAGATCAACAAATCAATACAGAGGGAAGTTATTCTCATAGGCTGTCTATAGACCAATTGCCATCCATAGCTATCTCCCAAAATACAAGTAGATTATAAGTAGCCAATATCAAGCATTATTATCCTACTACTAGGCTTTTCTAGGCTATTTTTTGGGTAAAAAGAAAAACTATTAGGCTATCTTACCTTATAACCAGCCACATAACTTATAGACCATCTCTTTCCTGCAATAGCCTGCCTACCACATAGATATAGAGTCCAAAAATTAAAAGGAAAAGCACCCAAAGGCCCTAGCTTGCTAGCATTCGTTATTTTTTAGAACTTCAGCAATGGTTGCTTATCTTCATGGATAAATCCCTAGGAGAACCAACCATTATTTCAGTCTCAGTGTATTTATCTTGTTAATTTTCTTTTTCTTTTTTTTCTTTTAAGCAGATACTAAGACCTTGTTTGTTTGCGATACAAATGTCGAATGAGGGCATTTATGTATCCTAGTTCGCGTTTGCGAGAGTTTGTTTGATATGTAAAAAAGTAATGATTATCATATCAAAAATGTATTTTTTGACACTTTTGTATTCTGAGAAGAGAGCATTGCCCTACTTATTTTTTGGATACAATTTTGTGTTTTTTTTTGATAATTAACTTTTTAACAAAAGTTAAGGCATTGGAGTATAAGATAGTTGGGGCATTTAATGATGGGCCCACACTTTGCACCGATTTCAAATAAACAAGATGGATGCAAAAACAGTTTAAAATGTGAACCATATTTGTATTCATAAACCGACAAATGAGTAAATAGGCAGCGCACATATTTGTTTTTGCATTGCAATCAAATGCAGCCTAAGGTACAAAGTATCAAAACGATAATGTCCCATACCAGGTGTATCATATCGTATCAACAAGTGGTGGATAAAGATTTTTTAAGATATTTTGAGAAAACAATTTTTAATAGTTGAATAATATAAAAATAGACAATTCAAATTACTAATATGCCCCTTCCAGCATATTGGAATATTATCGATACTTTGAGATGTTCTCTCTATCACAAACCCTGATTCCTCTCAAACATACAAAGGGCTTCATCTTCAATTCCTAGACTCACTTCTCCTTGCCTATCTGTGACGGGTCAGCCACCATTAGCGCCATCGGCACGCCATCAGCACGCCATCAGCACGCCATCTAAGTGTCTTGGGTTGGGTCCTTGTACTCTTTTTGTAAAGGGGGGTATGCCAATGGCAATTATGTAAATAGTAGTATGAATATTTAGTATTTTGATGTATCAATCTATCACTCCCCCAAAAGCTTAACGTACTCTTTGAGGGGAGGTAGGTAGTCGAGTGAGCTCATAAGCATGTAAAGGTTAAGCACGAGATCCCCTCGACACTGTATTGTGTGCTTGTGCTTACCACTGATTAATGCAATACAAGTTGCCTTTTGTCTAATTTGTGTGCATTCTTGTTTCCTTTTGTGTGTTGTTGCTTGCATTTGTAGGCTTTCTCGATCCCACCGAGCGCCGCACGGGGCCCCATCGATTATCCCCGTGACAGTTGGTATCAGAGCCTCGTTGACACTAGTGGCTATCAAGCCCAACGAGTCCTAGTTATGCCCCGCAACAACACCAGCCCGATGAAGAAGCGCGATATGCGAGAGGAGATCCAGGAAGGGATCTCACGGGTCTATGATGAGGACGAGCCTAGAGGTAGCTCTCCCAAAGACAGGTGTCAGCTCAAAGCCTAGCAAGCATGACAAGTCAGTTGACAAGCTTGCGATCATGGACAAGCGCATCATGCGCTACGAAGCAGTGGTTGGTGAAACTCGTGACCGTGTGGACGAGCTTCAACTCAACCTTGAGACCGTAGCAGCGGTCGTGGAAAGATTGGAGGACCAGTCTGGTGACAGCTCCAACAGGCCAGACAACCCACTAGAAGACCAGGTGAAGGGCCTACAGATCTAGTTCGACGACTTGAAGAGCGAGGTGAGCCTTCTGAAGAGGCTGATGGCCAGTACAGCCAGTGCACCTGCTACTCCAGCCCCTCCAAAGATCAAAGTTCGCGAGCCTACCTCATATGTAGGGACCCGCGATGCCCGGGAACTCGACAACTTCCTGTGGCAAATGGACCAATATTTCACAGCCGCCGAACTCGTTGAGGAGGCAGCCAAGGTGCGTACTGTTGTTATGTATCTTACTAATGTTGCTATGTTATGGTGGTGCAGGAGATGTGTCGATGTGGAGCGAGGATTATGCTCCATTGATACCTGGTCCGTGTTCAAGAGCGAGATAAAACGCTAGTTCTATCCAAAGAATGTGGAGTACCAAGCCTGTCGGAAGCTCAAGAACCTAAAGCACACGGGCTCATTGCATGAGTACGTGAAGGAGTTCTCCGCACTATCGCTATCACGAACATGTCAAACAAGGACTTGCTTTTCAACTTTATGGACGGCCTACAACAATGGGCCGAGCTTGAACTCCAGAGATGAGGTGTGAAGGACCTCGCCACAGCCATGGCCGTTGCTGAACAACTGGTAGACAACAGGCGACCAATCAAAGACGGCCCCAAACCCAACTCATATCAAGGCCTAGGGAAGATAGGAGGTGATAGGAAACCTTACTACGGGCCCAAGGGAGACTCCGGGCCAAGTAAACCCAACACTTTTAAGTTCTACAGGAGACCTGAAGGGGACTCTGGATACAGGGGTGGTCAGTTTGTGAAGAGAACACTTCCAGCACCATGCTTCATCTGTAAGGGAAAACATTGGACCAAGGATTGTCCTAGTCGGGGGAAGCTCAATGCCTTGCTTGCAAAGCTTAGTGATGATGAGCACAACGAAAAGGAGAAGGAACCAGAGACAAGAATGGGGGCTCTACGAAGACTCAATGCAATGAAGTAGAAGGCGAGCTCGCATGAAGCACCGAAGTTCAAGCCGAAGGGACTGATGTATGTAGACATTCGCTTGAATGGTAAGCCCACAAGAGCCATGGTGGATACAGGTGCTACACACAACTTTATTTCTATGGAGGAGGCATCCCGAGTAGAACTTGCACCTACCAAGGAAGTCGGATGGTTGAAGGCTGTGAACTCTAATGCCAAACCCATACAGGGTGTAGCCCGTGGGGTGGTCTTGCAACTTGGTGACTGGGAAGGGATGATAGACCTCTCAGACGTGCCCATGGATGATTTTCAGGTTGTTCTCGGCATGGACTTCTTAACTCAAGTAAAGGCGGTGCCCATGCCCTTCCTCAACTCAGTGTGCATATTTGAAGATCAGGCTCCTTGCATGGTTCCAGTTGTGCCAGAGACCAAGTCCACCCCCAAGATGCTTTCAACATTGCAACTTAAGGATGGAGTGCGGAAAGGAGAGACCACTTACCTAGCCACATTGGTGGACTCCGACTTGTCTGACCCACCAACCGGGCATATCCCGCCAGCAATTACAATGGCACTAGAAGAATTCCAGGATGTCATGCCTCCCACATTGCCGAAGAAGCTTCCCCCAAGGAGAGAAGTTGATCACAAGATTGAGTTGGAGCTTGGAACCAAACCACCAGCACGCTCGCCATACAGAATGTCTCCTCCTGAGCTGGCCGAGCTATGAAAGCAGTTGAGTGAGTTGTAGGATGCTGGGCTGATTCAGCCTTCTAAGGCCCATTTTGGAGCACCAGTCTTGTTTTAGAAAAAGTGTGATGGATCTCTTCGGCTCTGTATTAACTACCGAGCTCTCAACAAGCTCACCATCAAGAACAAATATCCCATACCTTTGGTGGCCGACCTCTTTGACCAGCTCAGCAGGGCCAAGTACTTCACCAAGCTAGACCTGAGGTTGGGGTACTATCAAGTGCGTATAGCCAAAGGGGATGAACACAAAACAGCTTGTGTTACCTGATATGGGTCCTTTGAGTTTCTTGTCATGCCCTTTGGGCTCACTAATGCTCCAGCCACCTTTTGTACATTGATGAATAGAATATTTCATTCTTACCTAGACCAATTTGTTGTTGTGTATATTGATGATATTGTAATTTACAGTAGAACCTTAGAGGAACATGTTGATCACCTCCGTACTGTTTTCCAGGTCTTACGAGACAACGACCTGTTTGTTAAGAAGGAGAAATGCTCTTTCGCCACAGAAGAGGTGGCCTTTCTCGGCCACATAATTCGAGCAGGCACAATCAGTATGGATCCAACTAAAGTTAGGGCCATTCAAGGTTGGTCACCCCCCACCAGGGTCACCGAGCTTCGCTCCTTCCTTGGCCTCGTGAACTACTATCGAAGATTCATCTCTGGATTCTCAGCACGAGCCACTACCCTCACCAACTTACTGAAGAAGACTAGCATGTGGACCTGGAGTGAATGTTGCCAAACAACTTTTGATGATTTGAAGAGAGTTGTCTCAGCAGAACCTGTCCTCGACTTGCCTGACCCAAGCAAGCCGTATGAGCTACACACAGATGCTTCTGACTTTGCCATTGGTGGGGTCTTGATGCAAGAAGGACACCCCATCGTCTATGAGAGCTACAAATTGAATGATACAGAGAGGAGGTACACTGTGCAAGAGAAGGAGATGACAGCCATTGTCCACTGCCTCCGCACATGGCGACACTACCTGCTTGGCTCCAAGTTCGTGGTCAAGACTGACAACATAGCTACTAGTTACTTTCAGTCACAGAAGAAGCTGAGCCCTAAGCAAGCTCGATGGCAAGATTTCTTAGCGGAGTTTGACATGACTCTAGAATACAAGCCAGGGCCGATGAACAGGGTTGTTGATGCACTTAGCAGGAAGGCCGAGCTTGCAGCATTATCCACAGGCGAAGGTCCCTCTAAAAGCCAGATCAGACTGGACCTCATTGAGCGCATTAAGGAAGGACTCCAAAAGGACCCCATTGCTCAGAGCTTGTTGACAACTACTCGTGAAGGGAAGACTAGGCGATTTTGGGTTGAAGAAGGTCTTCTTTTAACAAAGGGAAGGCGAATATTTGTACCAAGAGTTGAAGGCTTGAGGAAGACTCTCCTACGTGAATGTCACGACAGCTTATGGGCAGGACACCCTGGGTGGCAGCGTACCTTGGCACTTCTACAACATGCCTACTATTGGCCTCATATGGAGCAAGATGTTCGAGAATACACAAGGACATGCCTGATTTGCCAACAAGACAAGCCTGAGCGTGCCAAGCCTCTTGGACTCCTACAACCTCTTCCAACGCCCTCACAACCTTGGGAGAGTGTTTCCATGGACTCCATCAGCGGTCTTCCTAAGGTGGAGACTATGCATCCATTATTGTTGTTGTTGATAGATTTTCCAAGTATGCCACTTTCATCCCAGCACCAAAGCACCTTTTAGCTGAAGACACGGCATACCTTTTCTTCAAGCACGTGGTGAAATATTGGGGAGTCCCACAGAACATTGTTAGTGATTGGGATCCCAGATTCACTAGTGCTTTCTGGACAGAGCTATTCAAGCTTCTTAGTTCGAACTTGAACTTCTCCAGCAACAGCCATCCAGAGTCAGATGGGCAGACAGAGAGAATGAACTCCCTCCTGGAAGAGTACCTCTGCCATTTTGTATCAGCTACACAAAAGAATTGGGTTCGATTGCTGAACATTGCACAGTTCTCCGTCAACACATAGAATAGCTCCTCCACCAATCAGAGTCCTTTTGAAGTCATCACCGGCCAACTACCAAGATGCCCGCACAGCATCGTCAACGACCAACAAGGGAGAAGCCCTCGAGCCTCCACTTTCACCAGGGAATGGAAAGAATGCCTTGACATCACACGAGCCTCACTAGAGAAAGCCTCCAAAAGAATGAAGAAATGGGCCGATTTTGGTAGACGACTCGAGAACTTCCAAGTAGGTGACTTGGCCTTAGTAAAACTTCATACCCATTGCCTTAGGTTCTTTCGAAGAGTACACCCCGGGCTTGTGAGAAAATACGAGGGACCCTGTGAAATCCTAGCCAAAGTAGGAGCATCAGCCTATAGACTCAAACTACCTCCTTGGCTAAAAGTACACCCCGTCTTTCATGTAAGCCAACTCAAACCCTACCATGCCGACAGCCAAGATACCACCCGAAACCAAAGCCAACGTCCACATCCATCCTACCAACCACCCAAGAACTAATCCCTTGACTCCATCCTCAACCATAGGTTGTCCCAATCCTCCCAACCATCAGAATGAGAGTACCTGGTGAAGTGGAAGGGACCTACAGAAGAAACCACCTGGGAGCATGCAGAAGACCTCCTTCTGTTCGCAGTGAAGCTGAACGAGCACCTAAGGAAGAATCTTCGAGGACGAAGATTGAATTGAGTGGGGGAGACTGTGACGAGTCAACCACCATCAGCGCCATCGGCACGCCATCAACACACCATCTAAGTGTCTTGGATTGGGTCCTTGTACTCTTTTTGTAAAGGGGGGTATGCCAATGGCAATTATGTAAATAGTAGTATGAATATTCAGTATTTTGATGTATCAATCTATCACTCCCCCAAAAGCTTAGCGTACTCTTTGAGGGAAGGTAGGGAGTCGAGTGAGCTCATAAGCGTGTAAAGGTTAAGCATGAGATCCCTTCGACACTGTACTGTGTGCTTGTGCTTACCACTGATTAATGCAATACAAGTTGCCTTTTGTCTAATTTGTGTGCATTCTTGTTTCCTTTTGTGTGTTGTTGCTTGCATTTGTAGGCTTTCTCGATCCCATCGAGCGCCGCACGGGGCCCCATCGATTATCCCCGTGACATATCGGTAGAAATGTGCTCCCCATCCTGTCACATTCCACCTTGAGAATATAACGCATGGTTTTCAAAATCGGACCGGACCAGACGGTCGGACTAGAAAAACTGGGAACTGGTCACCTTATCAGTTCCGTTTTTCCCTAAACCTGCTTTTTTCCCCAAAACCGTTGATTTTGGTTAGCAAACCACTGAACTGGCCGGTTAATCGTTCAAACCGTTCGAAGGGTTTTGACCGTTTTTCAATTTTTTTAATTTTTTATTTTTTTGTCGGAACAAGCAACCCGAATGGTCAGACCGTTTGAACCAGTAACCGGACCCCTGACCAGTTCGATCACCAATTCGGTTTAAAAACCATGATATAACGTACCGATATAATACTAACTTTTCATGGTTAAATAAGAGTAGAGATGTCAATGGGTCTGCTTAAACCCACTTAATCTAACCCTAACGGCAGGTTGAATTTGGGTTAGCTTTTAATTGGACTCGGGTTCTGTGAAGCTAACCCAAATTGGGTTTAATTAAACCGAGCATATCAAACTTGACCTGTTTACATCCATGTGTCATGATTTTATTTTCCTTGTGTTGTGATGTTGTTGATCTGCTTATTAAGGGATATGGAGATGGGACTGGATTTAGTAGTCACAACTGCAAAAGAAAGTAAACATCTTAAATACCACTTGATAAATATTTTGATAACTGTAACAAGTGGGTATTAATCTTTTTTAAGTGTAGATTAGGGCTATTTTAAGGAACAGGTGCCAAAAAATTTTCTAAATGCTCATTTACCGTATTTATAATGTTGTGCCTACCTCATCCGAACTGTATGGAGATAGATGCTTAGGCGCTGTTGTTTTTCAACGTGTTTTATTATTAATGTTCGGTTTGGAAAGATTACAAATACAAATATATAGAGTGCAAAACCTTGTATTTTGTATGTATTTATATTATATATATTTGAATTTGTACTCCTTTAAGCTCAGTTTGAAAGGAGTATAAATATAAACATTTAGACTGTAAAAACTTATATTTTGTATTAATTTACATATATTTGTATTGTACATATTTGTATTTGTACTAAGGCTTAGTTCAGAAGGAGTATAAATATAAATATGTAAAGTGCAAAACCTTATATTTTGTATTATTCTGTATGTATTTGTACTGTACATATTTGTATTTACACTCCTTCCAAACTGAGCCTAAGGTTTAGTTTGGAAGAAGTATAAATATAAATACGTAGAGTGCAAAACCTTATCTTTTGTATTATTTTGTATGTATTTGCATAGTACATATTTGTATTTATACTCCTTCCAAACTGAACTTAAGGGATATAGTGAAATTGAAGAATCTGAAAAAATATATATATAACCTTCACCATCGCTTACAGGGTGGGGCCGTGGGGCAAGTTAAGTTAGTATCAGTTAGAACCTATAGTATTAGTTAGAACCTTCACCATTTGTTTGATTGCAGTACAAAATTAAACAAAAATATGCATATTTTACATTTTAACTCCCATGTATTTATATTAGAGCAAATAAATTTACACTGCAACCAAACACAGTCTAAACAACAAAGTGATTTTGGATTAAATCTAAATCTGATCCGTGCGTGATGTATCAGATTTCAGATAAGATTTGGATCAAAAGTTTAAATAATATGATTGAAAGACTGGATCTGATCCGAATCTGACCTATTTACAGTCCTAATCGCTAAGTGGGACCGTGGGAGGAAAACCGTGTTGCAAAGAACATGCATGGGCCGATCATCCTCTTGATCAGATTCTTTGGAGTCAAAAGAAACAACCTTACTTTCCAAAATGTAATTCTCCATTATCATGAATATTCCTTAGCATTAATTAAAGTTCCGTGCACTGATATTTACTTCAAAATCTGATTTCCTGGTCAAGAGAGTGAAACTATTCTGAGTTGTAAAGACCAACTTTGTAACCACCGGACCAGAAACAGAACCGTTTTAACCACCGGTTCTCAGATTAAACGGTTCAACCGTTTGGTCCAAATGTGGGTCAGCCGGTTTTAAGGTCTAAACCGGACCCAGATCTATGGCCAGTTCCCAGATCAATCGGTCTGATAGTTCGGTCCGTTCCGATTTACAAAACCAAACGGTTCAACTGTCTAGCTCCAAGTCTCCAACCTTTGCCAATTGAATTTTCTTCAGAAAAATCCCCCATTTGTATTGATTCTTGAAGCAGCATCCATTGCCCTAGACCAGCTTTCACCTCCAATAATTATCTGCTTGTATAGTGTCTATTTCACCAAATTTAATTTATCATTAACACTTATCTGCTGTGACATTACTGAGTTTAATTATAATGAATTTCATAATTTTGGTTTTTCATTTGTTTATACATAAAATCTAATTTTCTCAATCTAAAATTGTCAACAAATCTGTATTTAATATGTGGATAAGTATATGATGAGAGGTGATTTGACCCTCCAATGATATGAGAACACGTGATACCAACACCAATCAGTACAAGTTTTAGCACCACACAAGCAAGCCATGAAAGCACCCCAAACACCTTGGACCAGCTTGACGACCTAGGCATCGTCTAGGTAGCCGTACTAAGGACCAGCTCGGCAAGTCGATAGGTCGGAATGTGAGGTGACCCACTTCTACCAATCTGATCAAGTTTGGTTAAGCGGCCCACCCAACGTGCTAGGGGACCTCATTAAGCAAGTTATCATTTCTGACTTCCCCTAAATCACAACGCCATGTTGGAAGAGTCGTTTATCACCCCACCCATTTTGGGCGCTACTAGGTAAACACTATCCACTTACGCGGAGCCCACCTATAGGCATGAAACTACCTCTGAACCACGCGGGCTATAGATCTTGGATGCACTTTGTGGGTCACACGGCAGCTTGCCTATATAAAGGGGTCCCCTTCCTCTGAAAAGGTACGCGCGATTCAACTCTCAAACTAACTTTTTTGCTCCCTAGCTCTCCTAAAATTCTGACTCACTGATTTAAGCATCAGAGTGCCCACCCCGAATAAAACAGCCTGGACACTTTCATATTGTCTTTTTGCAAGTCGACTCAACAAACTAGCCAACTCAGCATCCGAATCACTTTCCAACGGGGAGCAATTAGATCGCACATCATCAGTATGTATTACTATATTAGGTTATGGAATTGGACTTTATTAGTTCGATATAGTCATCTAAGGCATGTGAGCAATGTTTTAAGGCTTGGATTGGGAATATATAGAACCAACTTTTGATGATCACTGGGTCAGGCGTTGAACTTGAACGGTCTAACCTTCTGGTTTGGCTGTTGAACCTGCTTAATTAAATTAAAAAAAGAAAAGAAAATAAATAAGTGGTTTTGGGTTACCTTTCAAAGTCGTTTACACCAAAATAAATAAATATAAAACAGTAAATATCAAAGGTTACAATATCTGTTGAGACATGCATGGTTTGGAGTAAGTTTGACCCAGTCAATATTTGCATGAACTGATCAAACCAAAAAAACTATATTATTTAAATACAAATCAAAAGAAGAATATATTACACCAAAATTCCTAATCATGGTGATTTAGGCTTCAGGGTGATTCATACCAAAATTGAATCTTGCTCTTTGGCCTCTCTATCTCTTTTAACACTTAATCAATGGTAAACAACTCATCCAGTAGTGAAGTCAAACTGTTATTTAATGGATAAAGACTAATACATAAGATAGCAACAAAGGATGTTAAGTTTGAATATAAGACGACAAAAAGAGTATGATTTCACTTTTTGATTATTTGTTGGGTAATTCAAGAGAGACGAAGACTTGAAAAGTAACACACAAAGTGTACTAGTGTAGGTCCATTCTTGGAAATAACCTTACATGAAAGGAACCAACATCTTTGTGATAATGTTGATAGGACCAGATCTAACCCCTCCTTAATTAGTGGCATGTTTCCATACATCTATCTCACATCATCATCATTTAGGTCTTATTCCAACTATATGGGATTGGTTACATAAATTTTAATTTGTTATTCATTTTGTCCGTTGTTATATGCAATGCATTGTTAAATTATGGATTCTTAAATTATTTCTTATTATTTCCACTCAAATCCTTTTTCGGTTTATCACTGATTTCATTAGGTGGTATATATTTATGAATACTTCTTTAAATCGTACAAATGTGTCTTTGAATATCTACACTTTTGTGATTAAAATACCCATCTTTATTAATTTGTTTCAACTTTATTGTGAGGGAAAACTTATAAGGAGTTGGTTTGAAAATGTATTTATTAAGCATTATAAGTAATAATAAATATGAAAAAAATGCTGTTAATGTTTCGCTTTATGGTTGAGCTACTCCTGTTTGGTAATCTATTATGGTGGGGGCAAAATCTTAATTGGCTTAATTAGGTTGCACTAGGTCTGGGTAGAAAATGGATGGGTTGGGTTGGGTTGAGCACCAACTCACCCATATTGACCCCCAACCCATTTGCCATTCCCACCCATATTTATTGCATGTTAGTGGGTCACAACCCACCCTGACCCTGACCCACTAATCAAAACTGGACTTTTTTTTGTACTTTTCTCTATTTCAAATGCATAAAAACATAGAAATATAAAAAGTTTAAAGATATTTTTCAACTAAAAATAAAAATACATAAAAACAGAAAATATCATGTAAAACAATAGAAAGTGCAAAAAAAACATAGAAAATCCTCAAAAACCTGTAATTACAAAAAAAATGCACAACTTGTACAAAATTGATACAACCTTCATAAGTTTACATACACATTTAGTGAGCACTAGCTCAACATTTACTAGGTCAATAGTTGTTTTTACGAAACGATAGGTTTTACTAAAATCAAACCCGGAATCATGGTCAAGTGATGCTTTGAACGATTCGATTGGTTGGGTCAGCGGTGAATTGATACAATAGGAAGAGCGAAATACACGAAATAGGAAATAGTAGATGGTTTATTATTAAAAGTTGGGTTCGACTATGATATGAAAAAGATATGATATCTAAAAAACTTATGACCAGTCAACTGGAATCATAAACGTGGTAGCCAATCGGGTGTTATTTATCAAAATTCATGAGTGGATTTTGATTGGTATCAAAACTCTTCCTATACCATATCTTTTTCACATCATAAATTTTCCCTTAAAAGTTTGATCGATAAAATCATGGTTTTCAAAACTAGACCAGACCGGACGATCGAACTGGAAAAACTGAGAATCGGTTAGGTGACCAGTTTCGTTTTCCCTAAAAACCGATTTCCCCCAAAACCATAGATTTTGGTCAATGAACCACTGAACCAGGTGGTTAACTGTTCGAACCATTCAGTTTGATTCAAACCATTTAAACTGTTCGAACCATTTAAACCGGTTCGATTTTAAAAAACATGGATAAAATTGGTACTATGCATAATCACTAATTTTAACTTCATACATGAAGGAGAATCTCACCACAATTGTAATGTGGTGTGTACAACTAATTCTCCAACGTCACTCACAAACTCAAAAAGAGGATATAAGGATGACCCCCCTGGCTTTCAAAAATAAGGATGAGCCCCTGTACTATGGGGTTTGTGATAGATACCCCCTGTACCTTTTTTGTGACAAAGACCCCACTCTCCATTAGCAAGGCTGACGGAAGGTGGTGTTTTACCAAAATACCTCTCCATTAAGTCATATGACATTCAGGAAATTATTCAAAATGACCAAAATGGCCACTCTCCATTAGCAAGGCTGACGGAAGGTGGTGTTTTACCAAAATACCTCTCCATTAAGTCATATGGCATTCAGGAAATTATTCAAAATGACCAAAATGGCCACCTCACCCCAATTACCAAATTCGAGTAAAGTACTGACATTTCAAACAAAGCCAAGGGAAAACCTCTATGTTCTTGCCGAGAATCGTTCTCCGCCGGACTTCTTGGTTAAACCTTACTGCAGAACGGCCGATATAGCCGGAGGACAAAGCAGTATTCGCCACTAGGTGGTTTTGTGACCGAAGAGGAAGTTTTCACTCATTGTCGCCGTAGAAGAAAGGGGTTTTCTTTGCCGTGACCATAGAAGAATGCCATTTTGTCGCTGTCGCCGGAGAAGAAGAAATGCAGAGGGTTTTTCTTCAGTTTTGATCCATGCGGCCTTGCAGTATAGAAATGCAAGGAATGGATTCCATACCTCAAATGGAATCAGCAGCACATTCATCAGGGTTCCCACTTTGATCACTCATCCCATGATGATTTTCTTTAGTAAATGCTCTCTAATTTCCCTTGGACTAGTAACCTCTCAGGAAATCCTAAATCTCCTTGGGACCTTAACCCTCAAAAACCCTAACGGAAACCCCACGCCCAACAACAACACCGTGATTAGTGCCACCGCTACCAATCAGAAGCTCTTCAATATCCCAATTGCCACTTCCAACGGCAAACCCAGAGATTTATTCGATGATCAGAAGATATAGCAACAACTGCTTTTGAGAGGCGGCATTGGTAGTGGTGTTAGAATGGCGTTATCGCCGTCGTCTGTTTCCAACATTAGCTCTCTGGGCGGCCGAAAGAAAAACTCTCTACCCTCTGCTTTATGCTTAAACGTGCCAAAGAAAGGAAATAACTCGCTAAAGCAAACTAATATTAGGGGTAAAATGGACCAAAAAAATGTCAAAAAGGTAGTTTGGGTGTTTAGAAATAAAGTAACAATGAAATTCTAACTTTTTTCGATGGTAACTGACAGAACACTAAAGGAAGAGGTCTTTGTCTAATGGTCAAAGTACAAGAGGTCTTTATTCAAAAGAAAAAGAATACAAGGGGTATCTGTCATAAACTGCATAAAGGGTCTGTGTAATTTACCCATTTTTTATCTCTTAACAAGCTTCTTAAACCCCTAGTCAAACCCCCAAACCAATTGGAAAATAGTTGTAAGAGCCTTCCTATTTCGGCTATGCCTCTTTACTTGGGTAAGAAGAGTTATACTCCAATCAGAAGTCTTGAAGTCCAAGTCAAACCACCAAATTTCCTTTTAGAAATTAGAGTACTTATGACAGTGAGTTTGTTAGGTGTGGGATGCTCTGTTTGTAAGACAAAAATGATAGATCCTATTGCAACGATCACTTGCCCAAGGGTAGGGATGGGTTGGGTTTAGAATTCGCTTCTAATTATATATAAATAATAAATAAGTAAAATAACACAAATAAATAACAACATTTTTAATTATTTGATTAAGACATCTAAAGATACAAACATTTAATTATCCTTCACATAAAATTTAAAATATTATTAAACTCAATATCTAATACATAAAATTTATATGCTTTCTAAAAATATGCGAGTGAAAGAATATTGGGTTTAGTCTAATACCATACCCCATTTGTACTCATAAGAGTTATAAAATCCTAAAACCCATCCTCACCCCGAAACCTGTCTTTCAAATTAACAAAAAAACCCATCCTTTCAGAGCGGATAAGGGTAAGTATCCATTGGGTAGAGTAAAAATTGCCACTCAAACTCCAAATGATACTTCATAAGCGAAAAGTCTTCCTACAGCTAAGACCTAATTCAAGCCCAGATCATGTGCTGAAGTTTCAGCAGCAACACATGGCGCCCAAGCATAAGGGAAATATGTCTAGTAACAATTTGGGTCAATGCATGAAGAAATGCCCCCAAGATGTTGCCTCGACCAATCAAGGGTTTCATTTCTCTACCTCGTTTTAAATTGCTGCTGAACCCTTCCACATTATATCAAATTATCAGTCCACTTGGAAGTTCGGATCTGCTATGCTGAAAGCTTCAACTAGGGGTTCATCGAAAACCCAAAAATTGAATCAAACTGAATTAATCAAATTGAAAAATCCGATTAATCAAATTGATGATCAGTTCAGTTTCGATTTGGTATTTTTAAAAAGAACTGAAAAATCGAATAAATCAATTGATTTTATTCAAAATATTACAAAAACTGAAATACCAGAAGATAACAGGTATTTGGACCCCAAAAGCCCTTACATGGAATTTTCACCTGCCACGTGTCAACTGTGCGAAGAATCAATCAGGGCACTGCATTTATCTTCATAAATGATGGATTATATATTAATCCAAACTCTAATAAAAAATATATCAAGGCAAAGGAGAAGCTTTGATAATGAAGCAGCATCATCAACCGATCTACCATGATTGGGTGCTCTCTGATTTCATATTCAACTTTACAGGCGGGAGCTAAAGAGATTCTTAATTTGGACCTTTGGATTCTTCAAATCTCATGATCTCCTTAGTCCGCACTAGACCTATGTATGGGCCAGGTAGCTCGATGGGCTGGCCCAGCTCGGCCTGACCCCTGGACGGGCTTGCGCATAGATATTAGCCTATGGGCTTGACTTCGGGCCTAAGCCCGAGCCCAACTGCTTTATGGGTCGGGCTCGGGATTTTCCACAAAAGCCCGGCCCAATCAAGTGTAACCTATTCTAAACCCTAACCAAGTAACTCTTTCTTATTCCCTCTCTTCAGTCTTCATCTTCTTCTCTCCTCACTTTCACTCTCAAAAACCAACGCAAACCCAAACAAGCAGTCACCATTGTCAATCTCAGAGGCGACACACGAGCTCAGGCACCGGTCATCTCTCTCTCTCTCTCTCTCTCTCTCTCTCGTCTCTCTCGCAGTTTTCATTCTCAGTTTCTCACTCATTGTTGCATATTCTCATTTTCTCAGGAACCGGCACCACTAGTGAACTGCGGTGGTGAGTTCTGTGTGTGTATGTGTGTTTCATCTTCTCAATGTTCTCATTCTCACCAGTGAACACCGACGCCACCAGTGAACTCAAGCGAACTCATTCTCACCAGTGAACACTTGTCACGGGGGTAGTTCTACAGCGGAAGAAACCCATGCGGCATCCAGGCCAAGGTAGGCCAGGACAAGCCTTTATGCGCTTAGAGGCTAGGAGTTGCCCGATGAGATGGCTCCACCAAAGTCAGTAGCACTGGATCATGACCTCAAGTCCAATGGCCGGGGCACTCTCCTGGCTCAGACCGGTCCATGGGAGGCGCCGCTTACGTGCTAAAGGGTGACAACCATAATGCAAGGCGATTGTGCGCCGATGAGGTGACTTGGCACCGATGTGAGGGGTCTCCTGTATGCCGATGATGACAGGCACCTGTGTGTCATGATGATAGGCAACCGCTTGGGCCGGAACACACCCATGTGCTAAGGGCATCGAGATAGCTCAATCAGCTTGGGCAAGGGGTTGGTGAGGTGAAGGGTCATGCTTGAGCCAGGCCCGCATGCCAAGCCTCCCTTGAATGTCGGTAGCAGTGCCGGTCCAACACTGTCCCCATGAGCAAGTGTGCGCCCATGAGGAACCCTGGTAGCCATTCTAGCCATTAACCAGGGCCGCCCCGCAAGGGATGAAGGTCTAGGAGTGCCAAGGTTAGGCACCCAAGGAGGTTGACCACCCCTCCTCAAAGAGTACGTTAAGCTTTTGGTGATCTGCTTGAAGATAACATCAATTCTCCCAAAAATCTTATAGGCGAAAATGACGATGATGTCCCTAACGTAAGCCTGCCAAGCGTAGGCAAGACTAAGCCTGTGTTAGACCGTAACAGGCTCCCCCACTCAATTCATTGTCGTCCTCGACAATGACTCCTTCCATGAATGGGCGTCTGTGTCCCGCGCCATCCACTCTTCTACCAGTTCCAGGGCTCGCCTGGCCAACCCGAGTCTTGCCTATGTTGGTGTCCATTTATGGGGATGGAACCATTTCACCATGCCGGCCTGCCTAGACTTCACCCCCCCAGTGTTGAGGTTACTCAAACCACGCAATGGCTATGCTGTTGAACTGTGAAAGAAGGGCCCTCGAAGAAATGTGTGTGGTGCTTCGCGGAGGTCGGCCCCATGTATCATCTTACCTCAAGGCTCAACCGTCTTCTTGGTAGCTTTTCAGTGATGCTACCAAACACACCGATAGGTCTACTCCTCATGTTGGTGATGACCTGGGTACCCTTTCACCATGCTGGCCTGCAGACTTCACCTCGCTGATTCGGGTTACTCAAACCTAGCCATGGCTTATACTCTCTGGGCCCTCGAAACTACGCTTCGCCTCACCGACTCGGGCTACATCTTCACTTCAAGGGGGCCCCGCTGCTGCCTCAAGGAGACTTGACCGCAATCTATGTGAGTGGTGGCAACTTTTACCCATGAGTTGCCGAACATGCATTCGCCTTGTGATGCGCTGTCACTGCTGCGAATGATCCACCTGAAAACTGAGCATGTCCACCTGATACTTTGTCGGTGTAGGGCCGCCATGCTCCAACAGCCAGTGTACCCACATTCCTAACATGGCTCACGCGTCTGCCCCCGCATGAGGACAACAACCAATGTGTTTGCCCCCGCAAGGGAAGCTGTTTTAGGATCATTGGAATGGGAACGCGAACAATGAATGGCCTCTTGCTAAGCCTAATAAGTAATCTGCTCGGACAGCGTACCCACATTCCTATCAAGGCTCACGTGTCTGCCCCCGCATGAGGACAACAAGCAATGCGTCTACCCCCGCAAGGGAAGCTATTTTAGGGTCATTGGAATGGAGACACGAACAATGAATGGCCTCTTGCCAGGCCTGATCTGAAATCTGCTCGATCCTGGGTGGAAGTGCCTAAGAACCGCACCCTACAAAATGCTGCTTGTCGTATTGACCACTTCGACTGGCTCTGGGCTAAACTGCTGAAAACCAACTACGGTTGCAATTAGCTAGCTGGCTCTGATACCAACTGTCACGAGAGTAGTTCTACAACGGAAGAATCCAGGCCAAGGTAGGCCAGGACAAGCCTTTATGCGCTTAGAGGCTAGGAGTTTCCCGATGAGATGGCTCAACCAAAGTCAGTAGCACTGGATCATGACCTCAAGTCCAATGGCCGGGGCACTCTCCTGGCTCAGACCGGTCCATGGGAGGCGTCGCTTACGTGCTAAAGGGGGACAACCATAATGCAAGGCGACTGTGCACCGATGAGGTGACTTGGCACCGATGTGAGGGGTCTCCTGTATGCCGATGATGGCAGGCACTTGTGTGCCATGATGATAGGCAACCACTTGGGCCGGAACACACCTGTGCGCTAAGGGCAATGGGATAGCTCAATCAGCTTGGGCAAGGGACTGGCGAGGTGAAGGGTCATGCTTGAGCCAGACCCGCATGCCAAGCCTCCCTTGAATGTCGATAGCGCAGTGCCGGTCCAACACTATCCCCATGAGCAAGTGTGCGCCCATGAGCAACCCTAGTAGCCATGCTAGCCGTTAACTAGGGCTGCCCTGCAAGGGATGAAGGTTTAGGAGTGCCAAGGTTAGGCATCCAAGGAGGTCGACCACCCCTCCTCAAAGATTACATTAAGCTTTTGGTGGTCTGCCTGAAGATAACATCAATTCTCCCAAAAATCTTACAGGCGAAAATGACGGTGATGTCCCTAACGTAAACCTGCCAAGCGTAGGCAAGACTAAGCCTGTGTCAGACCGTAACACACCGGCACCACTAGTGAATTGCAATGAACCCATTCTCACCAGTGAACACTTGCGCCACTAGTGAAGTTTGACGAACTCATTCTCACCGATAAACTCAGGATGCAATCTTCAATAAAAGTGAAAAAAATCATTGTTAGGTCGGACTTCAGGCTCGGGCCTGAAAAAATTCTGTTAATGAGGAATAAAAGCCCGACCCATGAACAGATCTAGTCCCCACCAACTTTGGTGCACCATGAGCTCATTCTTTTATCCACTACCCTACGTGCTTTGCATGATGGAAGCTCATAATCACTAGCAGGAGAGATTTAGAGCTTTTTCTGTTCTTCGTTTTTTCATTTTTTTTCTCTTCTTTCCACCTTCATTAAGCTTCCACTGAACCTCTGGCCCTAAAAGATTCTGACAGACACAGTCTTCCTCAAGTTATGGCCTAGGCCCCACTAAACATCCTTCTGCTCACTGGATTGAAGAGATGTTGTTTCTCTTCCTTCTCTAATGATAACCATCTTTTCTTTCAAAGAATCCAATGACACTCAATAACAATGTTCACTGACTCCCAAAATGCATCAACTCAGAGAGACCCACCAACGTTGGACCAAAAGCACTAAGAATGTAAAGTGATCTTGAAAATTGAAATCTAATTCAACTTCTCTCCCCCTGAAGAGAGTAGATCTCCTGGAAATATCAAAACTCTTGACTTGTGCTTGTAGCAGTGGGCACACTGTGGAGAATAAGATGGAAGGAATCCGACCAACTCCACCCAAATGAATGCAGTGGTGGACTTGCTTTTGAATTTGTTCGATCCTCACTTTTTAACAACCAATTGTGTTGTCATGAAGAAACATGCATGTTGACTTCAGTGGAAAGGTATCATCACAGAGTTGGCATTCTTTTTAGCAAGACTGAACGTCGGCCCATAGTACGATTCCCATTTTTAAAGGAGAGAGAATCCATGCGGTAAGACATGAGACCCGTCTAAAATAGCTCATTTCAAATATTCAACGATTGCAGAGACAAGTCAGGTCACATATCAACGTGGGGTTTTAATGACTAGCTACGTACGTGGGATTTCCTTTGCATCAAGCTCCACTGCAAAAGTACTTTGATTTATTCTATTGATGTATTCTTTAACATGGGTGGGTATCCCCAACCAAAAGTAAAAGCAGACCAAACAAAATGCAAGGGTTAAAATAGCTAGGCCGGGTCATCACTCATTTGGGTGTCCTTTAATTTTATGATACCAGACAAACTATTTTCCTTGGGATAAAACCACTGGATTTAACCTTTTAATCCCTACGACTGGCAAGATATGCTGAGGCACAACAGTTAAGATTGGAGTGTGGGGTGAGTACTTGGGTTGGTTCGGTTTGATTTCAATACAGAATTTGGAAGATCAGTTTCAGTGTCGGTTTTAGTGTCTATTCATGGAATCTGTTTTTTCTTTCCTCACCCAAAAAAATAAAAATAAAATAAAATAAAAATGAAATTCTTCTTTGAAAACTTGATTTTCAATAACAAATACAGTCCAAAACTTATTTCCACTATTGATAAATTAATTAAATTTTGTAAAGATACCATTTCCATAATTTATTATACACATTCAAATATTAAATTGAAGAAAAATGGTCAAGTCACTTAATTGTGAGACCATTGTCTTTGTAACTGATGGTGCGCGGTCTAGATGCTCCTAGCTAGAGGATGATCTGGAACTTGGCTACGTAGCGAGCTGGTTTGGTCTGCAAAACGGTGAAGCTCAGAGAACCTGGGGTGGCTAACCCGGCGAGGTCGCTCCACTGCTTAAGTTAGAATTGCGAGTTGAGTGCTGAATGATAAGTGTACTAATGAGCAAATAATCGTGTGTACCTGGGTCCTGGAGGGGTTCACCCTTATATAGTTGAGCTATCGTTGGTCTTATGAAACGGTTCCGGGATCTTCGGCCTGAGTAGATGAGATCCGTTTCTGCTTTAGTCGGAGAGTAACATATTAGTTAATGAAGTCTATCGTCTCTACCCGATCCAAGTAGGGAGAGGATAAGGCTTGCCGTTACGGGGCGTGATTCCGTGATGTTCGGAGTCCGCTGGGAAGGTTCTGGAGTTGATTACGTGTCACTTTGGTTCTTGGGCCCCGAACTGGATTAGGTGCCGATGTGCTTCTATGCTGAGGTGGCTTTGTGCCAAGGTGACCGAACACCCAAGCTCTGAAAATGGCTAACTAGGCTCCTTTTGCTGAGTTGTCATTCTTCGGGCAGATCGCGTCCATGTGACCTTTACTTACTAGGTCGTGCCAAATCACCCCTCATCACTAACCATGAGTGCTTGGGTGGTCCAAATCTTCACATCCTTAAAGTATTTTGGGATTTATTTCAAAACAAGTTAGGTTCTAAGGCCAATTCTACCAAGGTCATCAGTTCCACCAAGGTAAACCCTAAACGAAGATCAACTTCAGTGCTTATAAGACTATACTCACACTTTCCGCACAACCTTTTACAGTCGTGCATTAGGAATATTTCTGTACTTGTATGCTTTTTTCATGGGTAGATATTCCCAATGCAATGCTGTAAGGGGATTGTGCGAACGGTGTAAGCATGGTCTTGTGAGGACCAAATCCAATTTCCCCTAGACAACCCTGAATTGGTCTAGGTGGGGGTCAGTTCCGAGAATTTGGAACTGGACCATATCCTGTAATTGATTGGGTAGGTTTGGTTCCATTTGGTTCCAATTAGAACATACCCATTTGCTCGCCCCTAATGTGTGTGGTGTGTGAGAGATTTGAAAATTCAGATGTGTCTGTTCAATTTTAGTTCTTGATCTGGTTACGTTATTCATTCCTGATATCAAGTAGATGTGGGTGATTTCCACAACTTGGTTTAGATTAGTGGAGATATTCAAACTTGACCTATTACTAGCAACTAAGGCCCCGTTTGGTTCACAGGAATAGGGGTCCAGAATCGGAATTGGAATGGGCTATTCCATTTCCAACAGTTTGGTTGGGCGGAATCGGAATCCTATTCCCATTCCTGCTACAATGGCATTCCCCCATTTGAGGGAATGATCATTCCCTGCCCCTCCCTTGGGAATGAAATCTCATTCGTGCTGATTACAATTCTCATTTCCAATCTTGTCAGAACCAAACAGACTATGGGAATAGACCATTCTGATCCCAATTTCGAAGGATTTTGATTCCGATTCTGATTGTGAACCAAACGGACCTTAAGTTATTCTTATTCTTTTAATTCTTAGTTTGATACAAACATTAGTAATGTTCTTTCTTAACCCTACAGTCAATGGAAACTAAGGGTCCATTTGGTTCGCAGTTGGAATTAGAATCGGAATCGGAATTAGAATGACCTATTCCCATAGTCTGTTTGGTTCAGACAAGAATGGAAATGGGAATTGGAATCAGCAGGAATGAGATTTCATTTGCAAGGGAGGGGCAAGGAATGGTCATTCCCTCAAATGGAGGAATGCCATTTCAATATGAACGGGAATGAGATTCTGATTTTGTCCTACCAAACAATTGGAAGAGAATAACCCATTTTGATTCCAATTCTGGACCCCTATTCCTACAAACCAAACGGGGCTTAATAGTTTTCACCCTTAAAACTACAAAGAAAATGCAGTGCATAGAAATGCACCTCAACAAGTTTCTTCTTAAGGCTCAGTTTGGTAAGAATACAAATACAAATATGCAGAATGCAAAACCTTGTATTTTGTATATATTTGCACTCTATATATTTGTATTTGTATTCTTTCCAAACTGAGTCTATATACACCCAGCTGAGCTACCTATCACGGTTGAACACGCCAGTGTTCAATACAGCTGGGTCCCACATGAGACTCACAGTAAGCATTGGTGTGTTCAACTGTGATTGGTAGTTCAGCCAAGTATGTATGATTTTGTCTCCAGGTCATTCGGACTGCAATTTGGAAGGAGTATAAACACAAATATGTAGAGTGCAAAACATTGTATTTTGTATGTATTTGTACTATACATATTTGTATTTGTACTCCCTTCCAAACTGAACCTAAAAAAGCCATCAGCTCAACAAGTTATGAACTACTCTTTTGATTCATTTTTTTGGTAGATAGACCTACACTTTTGATTCAAACTTCTATTTTGTAGATCTAATTTGTGAATTTGAAGTCCATATAATCCAAATCCAGGAGTGCCAAGAGCCAATAAAAAGTTCTTAAAATCTTGTTAATGGGCAACTCTTTGATTGTAATTTTACTATAATTAAGCTTCAAGGTATTGTCTAATAAAAATTAGTAGTTTTTTTTCCATAAAAATTCATTTCGAATTGATTAATTAAGCTATATCTTGGGTTTAGGGTAGGGATGGTCATGGGCCGGGTCAGGTTTTTACAAGCTAGTAACAACATTTAGGACTGCACGACCCAGGCATGTGATCTTGCCCATATAATATTTTTTTTTTCAAAAATAAGAATTAAAAATTTTAATTTAATTTTATAATCAAATATATATGCCGGATTGGGCCCAGGCAATGCTGGACCGGGCAGAAATGATCAAACCCTAGTCTAGTTCCATTATAATCCAACAAATCATACAGCAGCCCTATGGGTTTCAAATTTAATCTACATTACCTCAACAGTATCTCCAGTCGGAACATTTAGGCTGGTCTATTATAATGAACAACTCAAACGCAAATATGGGCCAACTTGCCCCAGTGCACATTGTTGGCTAATTGACCAATCCAAACCTGGCCCAGGCCCAAGCTCAATCCGAATGCATTAAACTTTAGTGTAGGCTGGGTTTGGGTTGGATAATTTGATTTTTTACCTCGACCCAGACTGGGCTCGGGCTTAGGCCCAATTCCTAGGATTCGACCTGGGTTGAGCTACAACCCAGCCCGGCCCACCTGACTTGCAGCCCTATGGGTGCTCATTTAAAATTCAATTAATAAATTATAGAACAAAAGCGTGCATCGAGGCTCACTTGCCATACTATAGAGAGACTAACAGTGCCACCGGTTTAGGCCTGGGCCCAGCCCATGATTACCCCTAATTTGGCTGAAATGTTGAAAATAAACTTCAAATTGTTGGATACAAATTTAAATAGTAAGTTAGGGAGAATTTATAATCATACACAAAGTTTAGGGGAGATAATGAAATTTTCTAATATAAAAAAGGACAATCAAACTACATGGACTGAGAAGATAGAACTCAATTAACAAAAAAAAGTAAAGATGAAATTAAAATATGCATCTATACAATAATTGTCACTCATACTTCTCTTGTACCACTACAATGCATCATACACTAGGGAAATGGGTCAGATTTGGGATAGATCCAATCAAATCTAGATCCACATCCAGATGTAAGTGGGTTTGATACAGATTTGGATGCTAGATAGGTTGTATTAGGTACATTCAAAATTTACACATTCAGAGTAGAGTACACTCAAATCCAAAGGAAATTGCATCTACAAGATCCATGCCCAACCCAAAATGTGATAAAATCTCTGTTGTTGAATTGTTTTATTTTAAACTATGAATGTTTATAAAGATCCAAACCCTTCTAAGATACAAGGATCAAGGCCAAGGTTCAGATATGCCCCACTCCATTTATTGACCCATTACGATTCATACATCTGTAACATTGCATCATTTCAAATGGGTTGCCAATACATGAGCCCTTACAATATTCCATATGGGTGATTTTAAATGGGTTGTCCCATTTTCAACGGTCTTATCTATAGGACTCTCCCTGAATGACACGTCAGTTCATACGATCTCCATGCAACAGTAACAGTGTTTGAACCATGACTGTGTATCACCACTGTATAGACTCACACGTCATGTGGACAGCACATGCTATCTAACATGGACAGCCAAAAGTTTCTCAGAGCAATGAGTGGTCGGCAGTAGGGCTGTTCATAAGAAGGTCCAACCCGACCAAACCAACCAGCCCGGACCGACCCAATCCGAGTCGGTCGGGTTATCTTCAGCACCGGTCGGTTTCGGGTTGTAAAACATCATAAACCGATGGTATCAAAACCGACCCGAACCAAACCGACTTAGCTAAAGAAGCATGTTATTGTATACTTTGTTTAGTTGTTCATAATCCTTTGTGCAGTGCATACAAGTTGATATAATGTTTGAAATTCATGATTTCAGTTTTTGTGGTGAAACTAATCTCTAATCCCAGATGCTTATCAATTTGCCTTCTTTTTGTCGTCTTCACTTCTAGCGAGAATAAATTCTCAAACTGACAACCCAAACTTGCACCACACAGGCACATGGGGGGCATGGTTGAACTTAGAGCCAAAACCGACCCAAACTGACCCAACCCGACTCAAACCAACCAGGTCGGTTTTGCTTAACACTGGGTCGGTTTCGGTTTCAAGTTCAGGTAACCTGACCAGGTCGGGTCGGTTGGAAAAACCTCAATAAACCGACCCAACCCGACCCGTGAACAGCCCTAGTCAGCAGTAAAGTAAAGGGGGTCCGAGGGTTGTATACATGTGCTAAGAAATATTTTTTGTGTTTTTTTTTTTTCATAAACCAAAATGAAAAACGAAAGAAAGAGGAACAAGAATAGACCCTCACCTGTTATTTTTCTATACAATTGGTGAGTGGGAAGGGGCAAGGGGGTGCCAAGAAAAGATATTGACTACAAAGGCCTCGTCCGCTTTTTGGTAAGTTATTTATTCGGGTAAGTGTTTTTAGGGAAATATTTACTTGGGTAAGTGCATTTGTTCATATTCTTTTATTTTTCAAGTAAACAAGATAATGACCATTTTAGCCATAAAAGTTTTATTATCAAAAGGGGCATTTTTGTCACATCCAAATGTTAGCAACTTTCCCAAGATGGGAAAATTAATTTACCCACCTAGGAGATGGCGAGTAAGTGATACCCAAGAAAATAAATTTTCCCTGATCCCCACATAAATCAAAAAAAGGAACGGGTTTTATGGTCAATTGGACAATGAATCCCATTAACCAACTTTTCCCCTCTCAAAATCCCAAAAGCAAATGCCCCCTAAAAGTAAGACATTCATGTTGATTCAGTCACTGAGGGGATATTTTATTACACTAGCACATGTACATGTTCACACTTTGATTTGACAATTTTATATGATGATGATGATGGCATGGTGATGATAGTAATATCTAATCTTTTTTAATAATTTTGTGTGTATAAAAATAATTTTATTTATCACACTTATTTTTTAACTTTTTGTGTTTTATCATTGATAATTTTTATTATTTATTTATAACATCAAAAATTGATATATTTGACTTAACAGGTTGAACTATTGACTCGCCACCAAATTAGAAAACAATTTTATTTTTGGGTTGGTTCTAAATTTCACTTCCTTTTCATTTTCAATAAAAAGAATTGTTCTTTATAACACACTAATTTTTCTTTTATATAATTAATATAAGATATTAGAGATGTATCCAAATGTTTTCAACAAAATTTATGTATTTTTTTTGTTTTTATCTTTTATTAATTTTTATTATTTAATTGTGAAATCAAAGGTTGACATATTTGACCTAAAATCTAGAAATGTTGACATGCTACAAAATAGGAAAACAATTTCACTCATGGATTGATTTTGAATTTTGTATTTAATTTCCTTCATCAAGAAAAACAATTCTTGTCCATGACACTTTTTTGTCTAGAAATTTTTTACTTTTGTATTTTTGTTTGATATGATGAATATATTAGATTAGAGATTTAATCAAATGTTTTGTACAAAACTTCTATATTTTTTTCATACTTTTTGTGTATTATCTTTTTCTTATTTTTTCTTATTTAAGGTTGAACTATTGACTCATCCCCAAACAAGAAAACCATTTCATTCTTGAGTCAGTTTTAAATTTTATATTTCATTTCCATCATCAATAAAAGCAATTATTGTTATCACATTTTTCTTTAATATGATTATATAAATATTCAATAATTTCTATATATTTTTTATTTTTTGTGTTTTATGTTTGTTAGCTTTTATTATTTAATTCTGACATCAAGGTTTGACACATTTGACCTAGAAGGTTGAACTATTGACTTACCACTAAAAAAGGAAATAATTTCATTTTTTGGTCTATTTTAAATTTTGTATTTCATTTCCAATATCAACAAAAACAATTATCATTTATCACACTCACTTTCATTTGATATGATTAATATAAAATATTAGAGATGTGGCCAACTTTTTCTTTAATTTTTTTATATTTTTTATTTTAAAAAATTATTATTTAACTACAATATCATGGGTTTATCCATTTGACCTAAATGCTTGGATTGCTTACCTACTACCAAAACAAAAGAACAATTTTGTTTTCTGGTCAATGTAAAAAAAAAAAAAAAGAAAACTTGGGTTTTATATTGTTTAAAGTATTGGATATATATGTAGTTGATAAGACTTTTTGGTGAGGAAAATAACTTAAATATAGGATTCAATGAGGGAGAATGGGAGTTAATACCTTAAATATATAGAGAATTGAATGAGGTAAAAAAGTAATAGTTCAAATTACATTTTCTATTAGAGAGGAACCAAATTCAAAATAGGGGTGCTTCAGTCAAGATAGGATTTAATGAGAGATAATAAGAGTTAATACCTTAAATATAAAATTTGATGAGAAGGAATTAAATGAGGTGAAAAGTAATAGTTAAAATTACATTTTTTTCCTCATAGGTAGAGAGGGGGACTAAATTAAAAAATAGGGATATTTTAGTCAAAGAAAAGTTCTATACTCTCATTCATAATTTTAATAGTAGTAAAGATAAAGATAAACATGAATGTTTTTGTTTTCATTTGTTCTCAAAGTTGCCACATCAGCAAAAAATAAAAATATATTCTTGAACTACATTTTTGCTTTTAAGTTTTGTACTTTTGTTTACTTCGAAAAAAAAAAGACTTTTACTTTGAAAAGCAAAAATGTCAATTTTGTTTCAAAAAAACCATTCATGTTTTAAAACCAATAAATTGATGGTTTTTAAAAAATATATTGTATAAGATATTAAATGACTAAAGGGGTGTTGTGAAGTGTGGGTTCCTCCTCCTCTTGGACTCCCACCGGTTCACTCATCCTCACAGAAGGAAACCTAGACGCAACAGTTCTTGGCCTCCTGAGAAGAAAGCACAGATAGTGACTATCATCGCTGAGAAGAAGCTTTACGTCCTAGACGAAAGCACGCTCACTATCAAACAGGCCATTCATAGTATCCAAAAAAGTCAACCAAACGTTAACTTACAAAAACAAAAAGGACAGGATCTTTGTGCTAACTTGAATAAGGAGCTGTAGCGTGAGAAAATTCATTGGAAGGAAAAATATAGAATTCAATGGCTCAAGGAGGGAGACTAAGCACTAAGTTCTTCCACCAATCAACCTTACAGCGCTGCCGTAGAAATAAGATTACCTGGATCATGGTGGACAATGTCTAGATCACTCAACCAGAACAAATTGTGCAAGTAATCCTTAACCATTTCTCCAACATCTTTCAAAGTAAGTTGTTGCCGATTTCTGATGATTTAATCTCTTTAATTCCCACCCTTTTGTTCAAGGAGGATTGTGGGCTATTAGATCGCCCTCTCAAATTTGAGGAAATCCACAAGGTGGTCTTTGCTATCGGCCCAACTAAAGCTCTGGGGCCCAACGGTTTCCCAACTCTGTTCTATTAGAAGTACTGGTCCACTGTTGGAGAGGATCTAATTATTAAGGATACCTTTGAGCGAGGAGAAATCCCAATAGAAATGAATAAAACCTTCATAGTCCTTATCCCGAAGGTGGAGATTAACCATTTTTGACTCATCAGTTTGACCAATGTTACCTACCACATCCTTGTGAAGTGTTTGGTCAACAGGTTGTGCCATTTCCTGTCGGACCTAATTGATTGTCATAAAGTGTGTTTGTGCAGAACATACTCATTTTTGACAATATTAGAGTGGCTCATGAAGCATTTTACTTCCTTAAGACCAAACAGAAAGGAAAGCAATTCTACATGGCCATCAAGCTGGACCTTCTTAATGGCGGTGCTACAAAAAATGGGTTTCAACAACCACTAGCTTCATCTGATTCATAGATGTATCTCTTCGACAGAATTCACTTTCCTCATCAATGGTGCCCAACATAGTGAGATTAAGCCTTCGAAAGGAATTTGGCAAGGGGATCTGTTATCACTGTGTCCTTTTATCTTGTGCACCCAAGTGCTTTTTTACCAAATCTCAAATGCAATTGATAATGGAAACCTTAAAGGTATGATGCTTAATAGAGGGGGTCCCTGTCTATCCCACCTCTTCTTCGCCGAAGACAGTCTTCTTTTCCCTAAAGCACATATCCCTAACTACTTATGGATTAAGGAAATCCTCCTTAACTACAATAGGGATTTAGGCCAAAAAATCAACTTGAAGAAGTCGGGCATCTATTTCAATGCTAACATCCCTCGGATGCTTAGGAGAATCATGGCTCGAATGCTTGGTATCACAAAAACATTTGGTGTCTCAAAATACTTGGGACTACCTAATACAATTGGAAAAAATAAAAAAAAGCCTTCCTTTACCTTAAGGACAGAGTGGAAACTATAGTCAATGGCTAGAATGGATCTATGCTCTCTTAGGCTGGTTGGGAACCCTAATCAAAGCTATGGCTTCTTCCATCCCCTACTACTCAGTGGTGCATATGAAGCTCCCTAACTCTTTGTGTGTGAAGATTGATAGTTTGATTGCGAATTTCTTTTAGGGATGGAGAAAGACAAAAAGAAGATTCACAAGGTGGCTTGGAGTAAGTTATGCAAATCCAAGTGGGAGGGTGGTTTTGGATTCAGAAAAATGGGGTTATTTAATCAAGCCTTACTGGCCAAAAGTGCTTGGCACTTCATTCAGGAAGATGAAGCTCTTTGGGTTAGGATCCTAAGATCAAAGTACTATAACTCCCCCTCCCCTACTAATGCTAAAGCCAGATGCTCCTGGAGCTGGAGAAGTATGCTCTATGGTTTTGAACTCCTACTAAAGGGTGTGTACTAGAGAATCGATAATGGAGAAGCAATTAAAGCTTAGGAAGAGATCCTTAGGTTCCTACCCTACCGAAGTTTAAGATTCAATCCTCTAAATCGAAGAACTGCCCTATTATGATAGTAGCAGATCTTATGTTCCCCAACCCTAAAAGGTGGGATGAAAGAAAAATTCGGTTAATCTTTAGTCAGACAGACGCTAAGGCGATTCTAGCTATCCCTCTTGGACAATCCTCGACTGAGGACAAACTAATGTGGGGCTTCTCCAAGTCTAGAGAATCCTCGGTGAAGTCATTCTACCATTTGGCCCAAGGCATAAATAGTGGGAACCATCCACCTATTTTCACTGATGGCTTTATTGATAGCTAAAGACTTTGGAAGCACTTATGGAAACTCAAGATTCAGCATTTCATCTGGATAATTTGTAATAATGTTGTTGTGGTCAACCTTAATCTAATGAAGAGAGACAATGGCACCTCTCCTTTATGCCCTTTATGTGGGCTCTTTGAAGAATCGATAGACACATGCTTTGGCAATGTCAACATGCCAGGTTATGTGAAAAAAAAACACATAATCGATAGGTTTAAGTGACTATAAATGAGGTATATAAATATTAAAAAAAACACAAACTTTAATAGTTTATGTGAAAAATGTTGAATTAGTTTATGTGAAACAACTGGGAAATGTTAAAAAATGATAGCTTAATTCTTAGGAAACCAATATAATTATTGCTGATATTTATAAATATAAATTTTAATAATCAATCAATTCTTAAAATTTATAGACAAGCATTCAAAAATAAGAGAATATATAGTTTAAATTTAGTACTTGTATAACAAATGGTTAAAGCATGATATGATAGTAAATTTATTGTCTCACAACTTAGATACCTAGATCAAATCTCTTTCCAATATGGGCCACATATATTGATCAATACTCTAAACATGAGTATGCAACCAAGAACATGTTTTTGGTTTTGACTTGGGCTGCAAAAGTATTGAACATTAAATAGTGTAAATAAATTAGACTATAAATTATCAAAATATTATATATTATTAATAAAATGAATGAAAGATGACTTTAATATTATACTTTACAAACAAAATGAATTGAAAATTATTTGTATAAAACTTGAATCTATGACAATTTAGTAATAATACAACATTCGGGCATTTTTCAATGATAGATATAATGTAAGTATATATGAGAATATATATTTAAATCAAATCAAGTTGGATTATATTGATAGGGTCATAGGCGTAGCTCCATATTTGATCCAATTATAAACGGATTGAATTCGAATAACCCTGAATTTGAATTCGGATAATCAAATACCATTTGTAGCCCTAATTTTGATTTGTTTTTCAAACTCACACAGGATAAACAATTCACGTTGGATATCATTCGCTAGATTAGCCATTAGCAGAAGTTGCATGTGCTTTGCATATGCAATACTGTTCATACAATAATTGAATTAATTCGTAAATAAATATATAAATATGTAAAAAAATGTAATATAATAAAAAGAAATTCTCTCTAAGACATTCTATCGAACCCCCAACAAGCATGTTTAAGAAGCTAAACAAGCATATGCATAGGAGAGATAGAAGAAGCTTAAGAAATATGGGAACCAATGTTAGAGGACAACTGACATCCTGAATATATAATTTTTCAAACCCGGGTGGCCAAAGCGTATCTCAGGCCTGAGTCTTCAAACAAAGACAAAGACAAGAAAACCCTACAAACTTCCCAGACACATCAGACTTCTCTTTTAGAAAATAAATCCACACAATGCGAATAGCCATTAATAAAGTTTAGCATGTAATGCTTACCTCCAATGGGAAGGATCCATAATTAATCTAAATAGATTAACTCGAAGTTTGCATCTTTGCTCTATCCCTTGACTCTACATAAGGGAGCTGATTCACCTTGTCATATTGACAACCAAGACATAATATACTACAATGAACTTCTAAGTAAGGAAGTCCCTTCATCATCACTCTTGAATTCAAATATACAAGTGTGCAAGGAAAACATGCCACAAATCTGAAATTTCATTCTTTCAAATCCTATTAATAAGCAGCTTCAGCAGTCAAGATATAAGATGGATTCAATTCTCCCCCCCTCCATTACAGGTTTACCTGATCCATATGCTTACCTTTATACTTGGTTTAGGAAAGAAGCTTTCTCTCAGATAGCCCTGATCATCTGATTTAATCATCCTGAATCGACTATCCAATCCTCAGAGTGGTCAAATTTATTTGAACAGTTTGTCTCCACCATACCCACATCTAGTTCCATGCATGTAGTCATCAAAGCTACTAGTTGCATCTCATCTTGGAGTAATTCAAATTAATCTTCTACAATAGAGATAAATACTACACATCCTTACTCTCATCCCTCCTATAACCATGCTCCTCTGATGTTTCAGCATTACTTTCTATCGTGTTCTTTCTCTTTTTCCTAGGCATATGATATTCTCAAAGCATACTAACCTAGTTTGTTGCAATTGTAACAGAGCTTCTTGAACCATGATTTCTTCCTCATGATTGCCTGACTTTTGTTTGCCCATAGAAATCCTCATATTGTTGCTTCATATTTTGGAATTCCCCTTGGCATGTAAAAAGTGCCTTTTCATTCTCTTTTAGTGGCATACTAGCTTTCTGTTTATCTAAATTTTCTTGATTAGACAAGAGACTCTAGTTCTAATGTTGTCATTTGAGTTAGCCAATCTTGTATTGCTGTGATAAGAACATTGTACTCTAGTTATAAATCATGAATTTTATCCTCTGCATGTGTGTCTTAGTGATTTCAACTCTGAAATTTCATAACAAATTCCTTTCGACTTTCATGAAATATTGAGATATAGACATATCTCCTTGAGAAATTGTAATAAGTTCATTCTCAAGCAATTGCGACCACGGATCACTTTTCATTGAGAAAAAAGTAGCAAACACGTCCCATGCATCTTTCAGAATCCTGGCATCTTAGCTATGGTGGACGAACTCCTTTACAAGAAGACTTTATTAGGAATTCCAGACTTTATCACATTTCCTTGCTGCTTCAGAAGGTTCTGCAGATCAGGACTAGTTACTTCTCCATTGCATATGACCTCCAACAGATATTGGCCTTGAAAGTAAGATTTCATGCAGGACTTCCAATACTTCAGTTTCTGGAGTATAGCTTCTCAATTCCAATACAGCACTGGAAAGATCTGTCCCTTCAGATACTTTTGATCAAGCTATGAAGGTCCACAAACAACTATCATGCCTGGTCCCCGACTGCAGATGTCTTGAATTTCCACTTTGTAGCTTTATCCTTTCTTCGGTCCATAATTAAAACCACCAGTCCCTGACCAGTGGCTATAATGTTATTGTTAAACAAGAAGAGAAAAAAGATTTATGTTTAATTCAGAATATATATATAGAGAGAGAGAGAGAGTTCACCTAAGTTCTCTCCAAAACGACTTTATTTCAATGAACTCCTAAAGACAATCTAATTTCATTGACATGCTCCAAGAATAGGCTAACAAAGAGAACTTATTAACTACACAATACTGTTGCTAACAAACTCAAAAAGTTCTACAGTCACTCTTGTTCAACTAAGTTAGGAGTGAACCAGTTATAAATCCAGCACATTATTGAGTTGCTGATGACTTCCAACACTCAGCCTCATCCCCTCACCTTGAATTTTGTGAACCCAAAAAAAAATGATGAAAAAAACATAATCCACTTCTTTTAAGTCCCGTGCAAACCTAGCCACCCCAAATTTACACACAACCACTCTTCTCTATAAAGCTTCCCTTTCCACCCTAAAGTTCCAAGCCACCACAACCATTTCCCCAGCAAGGATTTATTCAAAATTTTGGTTCTCCTCAATCCAAACTGATGCAGATATTAAATCAAGAAAAGAATCCATGCAGAAATTAATCAATTTCCAATTCCTACACAAATTTCAAAGCTTTTGGGTAATAGGGATGTAGGTATTTTTTGAGTATTTTTAATTTATTTTCTAGTTCTAGGTGTATTAAAAATAGGGTTTAAGTTTTCTAGAAATTTATTGTTATTTCTGAATTACTATTTATGATAACTTCTGAACTTACAGGTAATTCCCATAATTATTTTTTATAGTAAAATCATGTTTTGCTATTATTAGTAATTTCTGGTTACTTTATGTTAAGTTAGTTTTAGTAAGATAAGTGTCCTTGGAGTTGTTTTAGGAATTAGAGTCCTTATTGCAATAAAATATCTTCTTAAAAGGCAATGAAAGTTATAAAATCATTATTTTTATGTGAGAAATAAGAATTTCAGACCCTAACATAGATTTGTCCGGGCTTGCCCCGAGGGGCATGGTCGGGGGGCGGAGCCCTTGGCCCAGCCATTAGACTCAAAAAAAAAAGCAAAAAGCACAAAATTTTAAAAAGGTGCACGCCTAGGCTAAGGCTGAGGTTGAGGCACATCAGGCGCACGCCTAGGCGCACCAGGCATACGCCTTTTGAAAGGGGTGCGCCTAGGACTTGGGTGAGGCGCATACCCCAAAATGCACCTCGCCTGTGTGCCCAGGCACAGGCACGCCTTTAAAAAGCGCAATGCACAAAAAAAGCACAGGGGTCAATTTGCGCCTGAGGCGCAAGGCGAGGCGCATGCCTTTTTAAGCAAGGGGCAAAAAATAAAAAAAATATATTAATAAAAATATAAACTTAAATTTTAAAATAAATGTTTTAACAAACCTATTATCTAAAATTACAATACACAAATATAACATGTAAAACATATTCAAATGACAATTTAAAAATAAAATCAAATATATAAAACATTTTCAAGCACATAAAACCCACACTCTCTTTTTTTCTCAATTGCATTACTTCAAGTAGCTAATGTGATGTAAAATATATTACATTCCTGATTCTACGAGCCACCTTTGTGCCACGCCCCTCGAGGCAAGCCCAAATAAGTCCACGTGACCAAGTTAGGTCTTAAATTCTTCGTTCCCACACAAAAAATAATGATTTTATAGTTTTAATTGCTTTTTAAGAAGATATTTTATTAGGATGAATGAACGAACAACATTACCTAACATTGACTTGTTTGGGCTTGCCTTGAGGGTTGTGGCACAGGGGTTCGAAGGTTTTGCCCCCGTCCCAGCCACTAGACACAAAAAAAAAAACAAAACAAAACAAAAAAGCGTCAAATTTTCAAAAGGCGGACGCCTGGGCTGAGGTGCAAGGCACACTAGACGTGCACCTTTTGAAAGGGTTGTGCCTAGGACCTAGGCGAGGTGCCTACCCTAAAATGCGCCTTGCCTATGCGCCTGAGGCACGCCTTTTAAATCACTGGTCCACCTTTCAAATATTTTTACATCTACAAAGACACATAGGGCTAGTTAGTTACAACAGCTTGTAATGCATAATCCATGCAACTTTATAAAGGGATAATAACGAAAGACGAGCATTACCACTAACTTCTAATTATTTCTCTCCCTCTCTCATGGAGGCTTGGGCTCCCTCGAAGAAGCCCATGCGTTGTTAGTATCTCACCATACTCCATCTAAAGCAATGATTTGAGACCAGTAGCTTGCAAAGTGACGGTCGCATACCAGCTAGTTCACTTTGCAAGTATGAACATCTATTAGTGATTCTTTCCACCCTCCCTAGTATAACTTCAAGGGAACAAAACACTACAAGTATTTTAAGCAAAGCCAAGATAGTAAACAGGTATAGTAGTGAACACAGTCTTAATTAAAGTCACCCTTCCCCCAAGAGAAAGATATCGGCACTTACACCCTACCAATCATTTTTCCAATCTATTAAAATTGATCTCCATGTTAAAATATAGGAAGCCTTTGCCCCAGTTGGAAGCCCCAAATGGGTATAAGTTCCCAATCTGGCATCCCGTCATCTTGGCAAATTCTTCAAGCAACTTAGGAGGTGTCACCAACCCTTATCATTAGCCTTGCTAAGATTTACCTTTAAGCTAGAAGTATAGAACCCAACTCAAAATTCTCTACCATTTGTCTAAGATTCATGGCTCAATACCTGAATCTTTAAGAAAAACAAAAGTATCATCAGCATATTATAAATGGCAGATCACCAGTCCATCAATGCCAGCCTGAAAGTCGTCAATCAGACCAAGCTCTTCCCCTAATAAAGTTAAGTCAGAGAAGATAAGAGATTTGAACTTGTAGGAAAGCATACATTGAAGTTAGGAGATCTGAGGAGAAGACCTGATCCAATTAAAGACACCTAGAATTGAAAAGACTTAATATCAATTAAAATGGAAAGAAAAGAAAGGGCCCAATTAGATCTTGAAAATGCAGATTTGCAAGACATCCTGACTAATAGAGTCAATCCTAAGAAATTAATATATCTAAGTGAAGAACATCAAAAACATAAAATATCTCACATTACCATCTTGATCTTTTTATTTTCTCTTTTATAATGGAAACCTCTGGTTTTGGTCCCTTTCTTTTTTATAACATGAGGTTTCTGATTAGGCTGTCATCCCTTGTGGTTGACAGCCTTTCACCTGATGACTTTTCATGAAAAATTAAAAGTAGGAAAACTACCTAAGAACCAGGATTCTAAAAAATTGGTAGAGGCGTAGAGCTACCCAATATTTTGGACCAATGAAAGGTTCAATCTCTGAATAGTTTGAGCAGTTAGTTTTCCTATAGTAAATCTGTCACCACCTCATAAATGTACTAGTTTCCACATTTCAACAATGAGAACTAAATTATTATGGTATAAAGTAGAAATATTAAAAACCACAAGAAAAAAAAAAAAAAAACACTGAGCAAATATCATCTAAACCTACTTGCACACATGAGGAAATAAGAAGAAAAGGAACAATAGTCCAGACAAACTTCCTATGCCTGTCAGTGTGTAACCAATCCCTAATTAACCCACACAAAACTGATGAACAAGCACCCAAGTCTAATCCTCTGTTATCTATTCAAATCCCAATTTTTTGCGACATTTACTTGGTCCAAGTTCCTTTTTAGGCATTCTTTTCTATTAAAAACTACCCAATATTAAATCCTATAAGTTGCTCCAGTATTTGTCATATTGTTACTGTCAAATTAATTTTCATTTACGTCATTCACAAATCTGGCCTTACTCTTCTTTCAGATTTTTCTGAACCCCAAAAACCAAGATACTACCAATAAATTCATTTCCAACAGAATTAACAGTCTCTAAGAATACAATACAAAATAATCATCATTTCCATCGTCCTATCTACAAAATTGTAAATGTAGTGAAAGGAACTTGGGGTGAGAAAGTGTCCTATATTATCACTGTCTAACCAATGTTTATAGGCTATTAAATCCATCCTTATTCTTTCTTCGTTCAGATTTTGTTAAACCCCCGAAACCAAGAGATTACAATGAATTCATTACCAAAAGAAGCAACAGTCTCTAAAAAGATGATATAACATAACCATCATTGCCAATTGCTAACACTCTATCCACAAAATCAGAAAGAAAGTATCTTGTACTAATAAAAAACGTGGGATGAAGAAAGTATCTTGTACAAATAAAAAAGAGACCCTCGCTTTGTCTTTCCCCAAATTGCTGTTCCTTGTGTAAGGCCGAAAATGAGAACTGTGTCCATTTGCTGATCTCCTGTTCCTTTGCTACAGTTATATGGAGGTTGGAGCCTTTGTCTATTTGGAGGTAGGTGGTCTCTGCCTTCTGATTTAAGCTTGTTATTCAACCCATCTGTCTTTGTTTGGCACACTAGAAGAGGTAAGGTCATGTGGAGATGTGTCAAGGCAGCCACTCTGTGGACTCATTGGGAGGAAAGAAATGCAAGAATTTTTTAGAGAAGTAAAGAGGGTTAGATGAAATGAAGGATTGTATCCTAACAAGGGCAATCCTTTGGCTGAAAACTGTGGATATCTTTGATGACTTCTCCTTTGATGATTTGTGGAGAAATTGGCTAGTAATAGCCAACACTTCAACAAAGAAGGAGAGAATTCTGTCAGAATGGGTTCCACCTTTGGAAGGTGTCATTAAGCTGAACTTTGATGGAAGCAGCCAAGGCAATCCCGGGCCTTCAGGTATAGGGGGTATCCTGAGAAATAAGAACAGCAACAAAATTTCCCTATTCTCAGGACCGGTGGGAGTGGGGGATTCCACAAGGGCAGAAATACTTGCGGCAATACAAGGAATTCAGATCGCCAACCAGCTTGGGGTGGAGCATCTCCTAGTTGAAGGGGACTCTCAGGTGGTAACCAGGTGGCTCCTAAACTTGGATACCACCATTTGGGGCTACAAAGATCTCATCAAAAAAGTAAAGTGGTTAACCAACAATATGAGAGTTAAGGTAAAATGGGTTAGTAGGTCTGCTAATTCTTTGGTTGATGCTCTAGCCAAACAGGGGGTTTCTAGGTGTTATGATTTGGCCTGCCTTGGAATTCTATCTGTCTGAGATCGGTTATGTAGAAAGAAGTAGAAAGGTGGAAGAAAGAGAGAAAGAGAGAAGGGAGAAAATCTGGTTCGAACTGGAAGTCTCAACATCACCTTCTCCCAGTCGGCCAGACAGTACTTATATTATTAAAAATAGTTGAAAAGACATATGTGCCCTTATTTAAGTGAGGAGCACTGGTTCCAACACAACATTACAAATCAGCAACATTAATCTAGGTATAAAGACAGAAATACCCCTACGCTAACACTCCCCCTCAAGCTAGTGAGTATATATGATATATTCCCAGCTTGTTACATATGTAGTCCACTCTTCCCCGACTCAAGCCTTTTGTAAATAAATCAGCCCACTGGTTTCCTGTATTAACATGTGTAGTGTCTAGCTCTCCATTCAGCACCTTCTCCCTCACAAAGTGGCAGTCAACTTCAATGTGCTTGGTTCTTTCACGAAACACCGGATTAGAGGAAATATGAACTGCAGCCTGATTATCACAATAGAGCTTCATTGGAGTGTTGATGTGGTACCCTACTTCCTGTAGAAGGTTCCTTAGCCACACTAATTCACAAGCGGTGTGCGCCATAGCCCTATATTCTGCTTCTGCACTACTTCTTGCCACAACCGTCTGCTTCTTATTTTTCCATGTCACCAAGTTACCTCCCAGGAAAGTGCAATAGCCTATAGTAGACCGCCGATCAGACATAGAACCGGCCCAATCAGCATCAGAATACCCTTCTATTTCAAGTTTTCCGCCACTCTTGTATATCAGATCGCGACCCGGAGCCCCTTTTAAATATCTCACAATTCTCAGAACTGCATTCCAATGAAGAATCAGAGGTTTTTGCATGAATTGGGTTACCACACTAACCGCAAATGAGATGTCTGGTCTAGTAATAGTTAAGTAGTTCAGTTTACCCACAAGTCGTCGGTATCTGCCAGGGTCTTCAAACACTTCACCCATATCACTGCTCAGCCTGGTATTTGTGTCCATGGGTGTTTCAGTTGGTTTAGCACCCAACAAGCCTGTTTCTTTTAGCAAATCAAGCACATATTTCCTCTGGCACAGGTTAATACCATACTTGGATCTTGCTACCTCTATCCCCAAGAAATATTTCAGCTTACCAAGATCATTTGTCTGAAAATGATCCTACAGATAAGTCTTCAGCCTGTCAATACTGATGTTATCATTCCCAGTAATAACAATATCATCTACATACACCACCAACAGTATTTTTCCTCCCAGAGAGTCATGACTAAATACAGAATGATCAACTTTGCACTATTTCATACCAAACTTCTTTACCACCTCACTAAACCTACCAAACCATGCTCGAGGAGACTGTTTAAGCCCATATATAGCCTTCCTTAGTCTGCACACCTTACCATCCTCCCCCTGAGCAACAAACCCTGGAGGTTGCTCCATGTAGACCTTCTCGAGTAAGTCACTATGCAAAAAGGCATTCTTGATATCAAGCTGATATAGCGGCCACTCATACAAGGCTGCAAGAGAGATCATAACACGAACTGACCCTATCTTCGCAACCGGTGAGAAGGTCTCTGTGTAGTCAATACCATAGGTTTGGGAGTACCCTTTTGCAACCAGTCGCGCCTTCAGGTGTTCAACACTACCATCAAGCAGATACTTAACCGTATAAACCCATTTACAACCAACAGCTTGCTTCCCAGGAGGAAGAGCAATGAGGTCCCAAGTATGATTATGATGAAGAGCAGAGAGTTCTTCTTCCATGGCTTGGCACCACCCTGGAGAGGCAAGGGCTTCCTGGACATCCTTAGGGACAACAACTGATGATAACAAGGTGACAAACTGGCGATGGGAAGCGGAAAGGTGAATAAGGGAAACATAATTAGAAATAGGATGAAGGGTGCAAGTGTGTTTACCTTTCCACAAAGCAATGGGGAGATCAAGCTCAGATGCTGAGTGCAGGTCTGGTGCCGGATCTGTCGACGGAGATGTAGCCGGAGGAGTAGTAGTTGGTACGCGTGGGCAATGTGTATACACATGACGGATAGGTGGGCGTTCAACAAGTGGTGGCATCGGAGGCAAGAGTTTGGTCACGGCTGGAACAAGGGGAAGAGGGTCGGCAATGGGAAGTGGAAGAGGAGGAGGTGATGAGGAGGAAGAAGCATCACCGGACCCAAAAAAAACGGAGTAGACTCAAAGAAGGTGACATCAACACACACATAGGACTGTCGAGAACCAGGATGGTAACACCTATACCCTTTCTGGGTCCGAGAATAGCCAAGGAAGATGCACTTGAGAGAACGGGCATCAAGCTTGTCATTCCCGGGACCCGGATTATGGACGAAGCAGACACACCCAAAAACTCTCGGCGTAAGAGGGAACGGAGACAAAGTGGGAAACAAGACCTGTAACGGAGAATGACCATCAAGGATGAACGTAGGCATCCGATTAATCAGAAAGCAAGAGGTAAACACTGCATCACTCCAAAAAGGTTTGGGAACATGCATGTGATGCATTAGGGATCTTGCTGTTTCAAGGAGATGGCGATTCTTTCTCTCAGCCGCCCCATTTTGTTGTGGGGTGTAGGTACACGAGGTCTGATGTATAATGCCGTGTTGGTCCAGGTATTCCTGAAATGATGAGGATAAATATTCACGACCATTATCAGAACGAAAAACTTTGATGTGGGTACCAAATTGGTTACGAATCTCAGCATAAAATTTCTGAAAAATGGTAAACAATTCACTTCTTTCTTTCATTAAATAGAGCCACATCATCCTTGAAAAATCATCCACAAAAATGACAAAATATCTGTATCCATTATATGACATCACTTTATAAGGACCCCAAACATCTGAATGAACTAAAGAAAAATGACTCGACACACGGTTATCAACCCTAGAACTAAAGGGAATACGATGGTGTTTCCCAAACTGACACGACTCACAATCCAAAACAGAAAGCTGACTCAAGGACGAAACCAAGGACTTTAAGACTTTTAGCGACGGATGACCAAATCGGCAGTGCCACTGAAGAGGAGAAAGAGATGACTGGAGAGCTGTTGAAGTTCTACAACCACCACCGTCAAGATAATACAGTCCACCTGCTTCATGCCCTCCACCAATCTTCATCCCCGTCTTGAGATCCTGAAAAACACACATAAAAGGATAAAAGGTAATGGAGCAGTTAAGTGATTTGGTCAGCTTACTAACAGACGTAAGATTAAAAGGCAATTTAGGAACATACAAAATTGATGAGAGGGATACAGGATCTAGGTCAACATTACTAACACCACAAATTGAGGATGTGAAACCATTAGCAAGGGTGACAGATTGTGATGTTGAGCAATGAGATAAGAAAGAAAACACACCTGGAGTTCCAGTCATGTGATCGGAGGCTCCAGAGTCAATGATCCAAGGATTGGGTGTGGATGCCAGACAAGCCATACCTGAGTGAGCGAAAGTCGCCGTGTTGTGTTGTGATTGGATAAACCTCTCATATTCATCACGGGGAACGCTCACCATCTCCTTCACGGAACCATCTGTGGATGTAGGAGGTATCTGATCAGATAAATGATTCTCCTGTCTAAAGCTGGAATTTGAGTCACTGGTCGCGGCATGATTGGCCTAGGTTGAGGGTGGACCATGTAGATCATAAAAATAGTTAACGGTATGGCCATCCATACCACAATGAGTGCACTTCCTCGGGCCTGAGCCACGTCCTCTACCACGGGCTCCCCCTGAATCTTTGCCCCCAGTACGACCACCACCACGATTATAAGTAGGCCCACCATTGCCACTTTGGCCATACACGGAACCACTACCACCACAACGGCCAGACTGAGCTCCCCTAGCTCCACCTCTAGCACCACAGCCTCTTGATACAGCAAAGGTAGATCTATCTGAGATATTAGAGTTCTCAGTAGATCTGATAGAAATCCTCCAGAGTCGAGCAAATACCTCTTCTAAGGAGGGGAGAGCTAATCCTCCTAATATCTGAGCCCGTACTGGTTCATATTCAGACTTCAGTCCCACCAAAAATCTAGTCACATCAAGTTGTTCTCTCTGTTGTTGCTGAATCTTGACATCAGAAGTGAGAGGGTGATAGACATTCAACTCATTACGTATGTTTCTCATGTTGGCATAGTACTCCTCAAGACTCTGATTGCCCTGTTGCAAGTTAAAGTACTCTTGATACAGCTGATACACTCTGGTTGTATTGTCCTGACCCGAATACAATTTCTTCGCATGGTCCCACACATCTTTGGCGGTGTCAAGAAACATGAAGTTTACACTAATCCTGGGTTCCATACTATTCCACAACCATGTGATGATCTGAGCATCCTCTTGCTCCCAGTCTTCATACTCGTGAGAGTCAATGGGGGGTTTCTCCTCTCTTATGTGTTTTACCTTCTTCTCTGCCTTCAGAAAGACTTCGACGGATTTAGCCCAAGGCACATAATTCTCTCCATTTAGTTTAATGGAGGTCATCTGAACATTCAGGTAGTCTGTAGGCACCATCACATTAGGTTTACAATCACTGTTATCTCCCATTCTGTTATCACCGATTCTGCACACTTGCTGAATTCTGCACACTGCACACAACTAGATCACACCTGTCACACTGATTTCAGCACTTGTTGTTACTGAAAAGTGTGCTCTTTACACCACAAACCCTACTCCTACGACTACCTGAAATCTCACCACTATATGATCATAACTCTTCCTTCGAAATACACAAAAACCAGCATAAACCCTAGCACACTACTGTCTAAAACCCTAGCATATGGTCTGAAACACACTTCCTATTTGATCCATAACAGATATCATGCACTGAAATCTCTTACCTTATCACTGAAGTAACAACCACACGAGCAGGAAATCAGTCCACACAAGACAGCCACTACACCACACAGATCAGCCCTTTATTCTTCATCGATTAGGGGAGGGCGATCTTAGAAACCACAGCAACCGACCACACACGACCTGACTGGAGGCATAGAAACCTCCAAGGGAAGAGGGCGATCACTCCTTTTCAGCCCTTTCCCTTATCTCCAGTCGAATGCAGAAGAAACAAGAGAAACCCTAGATAGGGTGCGCAGAGAATAGATATCTAGGCAGACAGAAATCTAGGTAGATTCAAGTGGCTCCGATACCATGTTATGATTCGGCCTGCCTTGGAATTCTATCTGTCTGAGATCAGTTATGTAGAAAGAAGTAGAAAGGTGGAAGAAAGAGAGAAAGAGAGAAGGGAGAAAATCTGGTTCGAACTAGAAGTCTCAACATCACCTTCTCCCAGTCGGCCAAACAGTACTTATATTATTAAAAATAGTTGAAAAGACATATGTGCCCTTATTTAAGTGAGGAGCACTGGTTCCAACACAACATTACAGATCAGCAACATTAGTCTAGGTATAAAGACAGAAATACCCCTACGCTAACACTAGGGAAGATCTTTTCTGTGCTTCTATGTAAGTTGTTATTAATTCGGAAATCTGTACTTAACCAGTCCGGAGAGGTTGCAATTCATACCTTTCCAAGAGGACTTTGTACTATTTTTATTGCTGATTTATAAAATCATTTCAATTATAAAAAAAATAAAAATAAAAAAGAGAAAGAATAAGAGGAAAAGGTAGACAGAAATGTTTCAATAATACACATATTTCCAACATGCTGAGTGCCCGACTCAACTCCATGCTTCAATAATACCATATCCATTAACAGAATTTTATATTTTTTTCTTCATGATTGCTTCTACATTTGTAACATAACTTGTCAAAGCAAGAACCACCTATACCCAGATTTAAAGAACAAAACTCACACATAACATAGAAACTGCATTTCAGTTCAGTTCATCCCACCCAACAATTGTTCTTTTAATAAAAATGTTAAAGAAATAACAGAAAATTTAGAATTTAGATCTGACAATTGCAACTACAACCATGCCATTGATCTGCAAGAACAATTGCAATTCAACAAGGATTTGTAACTATGTCATTGATTTGCAATTTCTGTTACATATACTGTTTCATTTGTATGTCCCAAAAGAAAAAGTGGAAAAGCAACTAAATATGAGTTTTAAAGTGAAGAAACAATTTCAACAAGCAAAAACAAGGTAACATGACTCTAGAAATAAAACCAAGAAAAATCTCTACTTAAAGATGGAGGTTTTCTTAGACATGCTGGGTAAATTTATCAAGAAAGAAAACACTTGTGGGAACCTTCAAAGGTAAAGGCCCTTTTTTATGAATAACTATTAGCTTTATTAAATAAAAACCAATAGATATGTACAGACTACAGATATTACATTCAGTCTTCAGAGAGTATAGTAGAAACTGTCTCCCCCAAAAGGCCTATATTTTCTCATAATTGTGCCCAAAAGAATTGTTCTAACTCACCCCTTGTTTTGCTAAAGCATTTCTTTTGCTAAAACATATAAATCATTCGTATTCATATATTAATTCCATGTCCATAAGGCAGTCTCACTATTGAGTAGCCAGCTAATCACCATCTCAGAGTCTCCTTCAATAATTAGTTTCTCAATTGCATTTCTTTTGCCAGCTGCAACCTGTAGTACTGCCACCAATTCTGCTCTTAATGAGTCTCCAGTTCTAATCAAGCCTGAAAACAAAACAATGATTTGGGAGTTTTTCATTACATATGTTTCTTTTATGAAGCAAGTGGTGAAATTATTTTTCATCTGCCAATTTCCTGCCAATAAGTGTACAGAAATTGGAAGTTTTTCTTTTCTTTGTCTGGTTACAGATGGAACCCCCTGGGAGACATCAATAGTCTATTCAGCAACTCTTTCTTCTCTTCTTCAAAGAAAAGAAGTAAAATTCATTGAGCATACAAGAGCAGCTCAACTATGGTGCATATGGGGGTCAAATTCTAGAATATTCAAAAAAAAAAAACCATTCTAAGAGCAAAAGTGCTATCACAGAAAATATCTCTATTAAGGTCCTTTCATCTCAGATGACATTATCTGAAATTGAAACCTTGTGGCATCTATCTCTATGGATAGAATCATCCCTGCACCTCTTTCGAATCCCCTGCCTCAAAACACCCTCAATGAACTTCAAGGGATGCAGTTTAGGGAATCCAGGCCCCTCTAGAGTAGGGGGCATGCTTACAAACTGGGAAGGTAACATCTTGGCCTTCTAGTCAGGACCTGCTGACCTTGGGGACTCCATCTAGACAGAATACGGGCCATGCTTTATGGATTGAGGATAGTAAAATCCTTAGACTTCAAAGACATTTTGATTGAATGAGACTTTTATTTGACATAGGCTGGATTAGAAACAATACCTAAAGACCATAGAAGTATAAATGCAATTTAAGGGACACCACATTCAGCCAACAGTTTAACTTATGGGTTGGAAAAAGTGGGGGTGAATAGAAATTAGTTCTACCGAGGATCAGGTCCCCTAGGAGGGGATCTTGTAATATTGCTGTGGTGGCTAGCAGAAGCTAACTGCCCATAAGGGGTGGGAGGCATAGATGTATTTTATCTTCATAATTATTAGTAAAAATGTTTTTTTTTCTTTTTTGTTGCTAACTCAAAAAAAAAAAAAGAAAGAAAACAAAGTGACTAGTAATTAGCAGTGTTTTCAACCCAATATCAAATCGGCTGGTCAGACCATTCACAGCAAAAAAAAACCATTGACTCAGTCAATGACCCAGTGACCCATCCATTTAAACCGCTGAACCATTTGACCCAGTCAACTGGTCAAGGATTAGGTCTTTCTTCTTTTCTTCTTTTTTTTCGTATTTTTATCCATTTCAATCAATGCTAACAATAGTTCTCAATTATCACACTTATTTTTACTTGATATGATAAATATATAACATTAGAAAAATGCCCAATTTTTTTCTGCAATGTTCCTACAATTTTTCTAATTTATGTAATTTTATATTCAGAACTGTTCAACCTAAAAGCTTAAGCTGTTAGGTGAGATCCTTGAATAGATATTTGTCTCAAACATGCCCCCCCCCCCATGCGAAAGCCTATTGGTCTTGAAGCATGAACAAGCACAGACAGGCCCAACCATACCTTGTGCTGAATTTTAATTTATTAAAATGGAGGCAGCAAGGATCAATCTCTCTCTCTCTCTCTCAAAATGAATAATAAACATATATATATATATATATTCATTTTATTGGCATCATGAGTTAACCCGTTTTCCCCAGAGGATTGAGCTGCTGACCCGCCACTAGATGGAAAAATGGTTTTGTTTCAGGCCAGTTTTTTAAACACTGGTAATTAGAATTTCTTCAGTACCTTACTTCTTAGCAAAATGCATTTCAAAAGGCAAGTTTTTCTGATGATTAGAACACCTATAAAAAAGAGTAGCTTCTATATTGTAGAATGGGATGATGAAAGTCCTACTAAAGCTATTGATCAAAAAAAAAAAGAAAATCCTACTAAAATAAACGTGTTGGGTAAAGAAGAGAAATCAAGGATCTAAATTATGAGAGAGAGAGAAAGAAAGAAAGATTAAGATCTTAGTAGAGAAGACAAAAATTATAAAGAGAAAAAAAAAATCCACTTTTAGAAGAGAAAGAGAGAGAGAGAGAGTTAGGAAGAGGACACTCTTACCCACAGCTAACTTTAAACAACTTTACATTCCCTCGATTTAACTCTAGAATTCCAATTACAAAGACTCTTTTGTGGGTTAAAGACAAGGGCTCTCAAATAAGGATTTTGATTCAAACAATACTTTTTTATAATCAACAGTAAAAGAATTCACTAAAAATAACCCTAGTAACATTTTACTAAACCTACTAAAGGTTGCACAATGCTCCCACCAATGCTGGGCCTGGGGAGGGACAGATGTATGCAGCCTTACCCCTGCACATACAGAGAGGTTCTTTCCAAGATTTGAACCCTGGTCACCCAGGTCGTAATAGAGCAACCCAACCGTTGCAGCAAGGCCACCCTCAACCTAAAGAAATAGAAAGACCTGACATCATAATAGTAAAATGATCATAACTCATTTAAAATGTCAGATTTTCAAGATGATACTTTTAATGGATGGATAACTGATAACTCAATTACCTATCTAATGACACCAAAAGCATACAAGATAAACAAACTTTGACCCTTGAAAAATATGTCTAAATAAAAATTGTGTGGTTGCATCTTCAACTTTTCAAATTTTCAAAAACTCCCTAATAAGACTTTATAAACTAATTTGAGCCTTTAAAATAACTAACCCTACTTCTAAGAAAATATAAAATTAGAAAATAAATTTAAAAATCTCAAAAAGAACTAAAATCTAAATCACCCAGAAATTATGAAATTGCCATTGGTTTAGGAAATGAAAAATCTCGATTTCTTCTTCAACAAATATTTCCCTTCTTTTTTATAGGTATTCCACAAGTTTTTCCATTGCTTACATGCTTGCATCACTCTACCTCCTTAATTTGAGCATTATAGACATTGGAAGAAGCAGTAACAAGTTCAGCTTCATTTATTTGTTTATTTTATGCATATATATATGCACCTTGGAGAGAACCATGGTATTGAACTTAACTTCAAACTTATTGTTTCAGTTCAAGGCTTTGTTCTTCTTAAAAACCGACTGGTTGCAAGTTCTGTAGATGGCAATGGCATTATTCATATAACTGGAATTATTGATAACAACTGTCTAGATAGGCCAAGTGACCAAAATCATACAGCCCATGCAAATTGGCTAGCAATAACTTGCTCCATGGATTCTAGGGCCTTGCACAAGGCTTTCAGTATCTATGCAACTAAAATCTCATAATTAGGGTCAATTTATCAGGATGGATCCCAGAAGCAGCTTTCAGAAAAAAGAACACTTTCTCTAGGCCTTTGAGATTTCATATAGGAGACTTACAAGCAAGGAACTATGATACCCAGATACCTTTATATGGATGCCATGTTGTACAAGATACTTCAATTTTTGGTGTAAATTCCTTGTCTAATACCATTTCAAGCATCTTCATGCCAATATTGTATCATTGGCTACTAGGTTAGGATAGATTCTATTTTCCTCCAGTTCCAACAATAAGATTCAGCAATCACGATCACCTTCTGGAATGTGCTCATTGATATACAGATAATGAGTACCTTAAAATGCTTTTGCATCAGTTGAATCATATAAAATAGATCCAAAATCTCTAATGCTTGGTCAGAAAGCCTTTGTCAGCATATGAGGTATCAAAGTAACAAATTAGAAGTTTGTATCATTCATTGAAAAACCGATTTATATGAGAGAATTTCCATAAATATGCAATTTTCTAGGGAAAAGAGATCCTCTATGAAATCAGAGTATTGAGGAAACATTGAATATTTTTCAGAAACATGCAGAAACTAGAAGATTGACACTCATTCAAAAATTCTCTCTCCAGTGGAGAACAGTAGAAACACAACTGAACTGAAAATGCAGAGGTACCCTGGAATGAAGAACACTGATCTCCAGCTTTCTGGACTTGAAAGATCCAAATTGGCAGCTTTAGCAGCTTCTAGAAGCCACCCTGTTAGACCAACCCCAACAATGCCTGCCAATGTCCCTGCTGTATTGGAAAGTCCCATCACTATTCCTGCATACCTTGGAGCAACATCCATGTGGTTCACTGCAAACCCAGCTCTTCCCAGGGCAAGGAGACCAAGGGCCACTGAGGAACAAAAGATTGCACCACCAGAGGTTTTGAACATAGGAAGTGCCATCAAAGCAAGGGATGCCACCATGAACCCTATGGTATTCAAGAATTTACGGGTCCTGGTAACTGACATGATCCTCCTGGTGATCAAGTGGTCAGCAACTACCCCACCTATATTGGAGAATATGAACATGTTGAGATAGGGAAACATTTTGGAAGAACCCATATCCTGAAGACTAAGATGGAGTCCCTGTTTGAAGTATGTGGGCAACCAGTTCATCAGCACATACAAAGCATAATGGAATGTGAAGTTATTCACCACTATTGCCCAAATTGGCAAACTGATTAGCATTCTTTTCCATGGGACCTTGACAGGACGGACCAAACTTACTCCATTATCCACCTTCATTTTCTGCAAACCTCCTTTAATCGGCAGTAAAGTCTCCCCAAAACCAGCAGCTGTTGCCTTTGGATGGTCCGAACGAGGTGGGTCACTAGCATATTTGAACCAAAGTAGGGACCACATGGCACCTAGTGCAGCTTCAGCCAAAAATACTGATTGGGGTCCTTTGAATTTCACCAAGCTTGGGAGTAGAAGCATACCAGCTGCTGCACCTAGGTACATGCCAGAAGTTGTAAGAGAAACAGATCGTGATCGCTCATGTGGAGGAACCCATTGTGCTAGGACAGTGTGGATGGATGGGAAGATGAAACCTTGTGCCACCCCAACAAGCAACCGGGCCATCACCAAAATATTGACTCGCTTTGGGTCTAGTGGAACCAAGGCACAAGTCAGAGACCACAACAGAAATGATAGGAGAAGCACACGCCTTCCCCCTATCTTGTGGGCTGCCCATCCTCCAGGAACCTGTGAACAAGCGTAACCATAATAGAATGTAGAAAGTATAGTTCCCTTGCTTGATTGGTTAATCCCCATAGAATCAGCAGCTACTGTGTAAGCAATTGAAAAGCCCACACGTTCTATATAGCAAACAGAAGTGCAGATGAAGGTTAAAAAAACAATGATATACCGCTTTGGAAAATTCATCTTCTTCATACTTCACTTATAATTCCAGATATGGACATCACAAATGGCTGCTAAACTTTATCATTCTTCACTCTGTTTATCCCGTAATCCTACCTTTCAAGGCTGAGCTTACTTAGACAATCTGAAGACCAAAAGAAGCAGCTTCATGTCTTCGTAGATAATTAGATCTTCAAGAAAATAAAGAGACCTGTAAAGGGGGAAATTAAAGATTTTTTAGGGAAAGAACCTGATAACTCTTCTACTTCCAATACATTTTAATTTGACATGCTGCACAAGAAAGACAAGAAAAGGGATAAACAAAAGAGATATGATAAATTTCAACCATGTTAATAAACCCTTGACTTATGAAACACATCCAGCACCACAAAGTGCTAAACAACTCAAATGTATCTGCTTGATCAAAACTTCTTTAGCGCAGATACTGGTAAAGGGGAAACCAAACAATGATGGATACCACCTAAGTTGGATGGTTACAAAAAGCAGACTTGATATCATTCTTTTGATTGCATAGGATGAAAAGAAGTTTGTTAAAATGGTTATGATCATGTGCTAGATCTTTTTATTGAGAACTGATAAACTAGTGGATGCACAAGCACCAGTTGACAGTTGTGATTTGGATTTGCCTTTCTTTGTACTTGCATTCCTCAAACACATTGAGGAAGAAGACCTGTTGTGAAGAAATTGTGAGATCATAGTCCAAAGAAATGTGGCATTTACTGTGAATATTCATTTTAAAGAAAGAGGGGAAAACAAATCCATTCTTAAACAATAAAATCAAATGGAGCTGATGACAATTAAACTAAGCGACCTCGTCATGTTTTGTTTGGCCCTGTTCATCCACAAGACATTAAATCTTATTCGCATACCATGTTTGATTTGGTTTTCTATCTATATGCAACGCTTAACTATTCTGTGAATCCACCATTTTTTCTTTCAGCATTTATTTAACTCTATAGTATCAAGGTTTCAAGAATGGTTGACCTACTAACTAAGTAAATCAGACAGGATAGAACTTCATTAGCATTTCTAATCTATCAACCTTCAGAAAAAAATTAAAAAAGAAAAGAAGAAGCCTAATCAGGTCTCTTCAACATCAGTACTAATTCAGCATTTCAATTGGGGAAAAACCGAAAAAGGAACCGAACAAAACAGAGCAACATTAATGCCAATTTAGCAAAACGCCCAGATAAAAAAAAATGAAATATCACGAACATACTTTTGAAAATTGCTAATCTATCAACCCCACAAGAAACCGCAGAGAAGAGCCCACTAAGATGATATCTCAAATGCTTGATTTATGAAACACCCAAATTATAAATCAAACAGAAATGGGAAGGAAGAGAAAGAAACGCACCGGAAGATGAATGTGAGCCTCGACAAACCAAGAACCCTTCTCTTTCTGAGAAAAGACTGTCGTGAAATAACAAATGGTCCTTTGACCAGAGAACAGATGAGCACTACCAGCTCAGATACATCTCAAAGAACACTCGGTTGGTCAACTGTTACGAAGTAAAAACTCACTTTTTCTTTTTTTCCTTTTTCTAAATCAAAACTTCCTCTTTCGTGCATAAATAGTCACGAGAGATTCTCTCTATATTTCTGTGCAAATGATACAAAAATCACTGCCGAAAATTTTCTGAAGGGTTAGGTTAGGTATGGATGGCGTCGGGTTTGGTGTGGACGGCGTCGGGTTCGATAACAAATTGAACGGGCAAACAGGTCAAGTAAAGTGACTCAAGTGGTGATTAAATTAGCGTCCTAAGCTGGTGTCTACTATCTAAGACTGTTCATGGGGCGGGCCCATACAGACAAGCCTAAGCCCGAACTGACCATTGGGACTAGGTTTTGAGCATGAAATTTAATCAGAAAATTGAAAATAAAAGATTTTTTTCTTTTTTATTTTAATAAAAAATAGTAAGAAAGAAAAGATTTCAATATGGTTTGAAAAAGAAAAGAGTAAGAAAGAAAATAACATATTATATATATATATATTTATTTATTATACAAAATATACTTTTACTATATAATATATTATCAAGTTAGACTCCGACTCAAGCCAGACTTTTTTGAGAGAATCTGAGTCCAGTCCAAAAAAAGTCAGAATTGGCATTTTGGGCCTGAGCTTGACCCATGAGTCTAAGTACGTTACATTTATGAATATTTATTCTACCTTATTAATACCTTTTATTCATTCATATTTTATCATTAAGATTTTAACAATATTAAATATTATAGTTATGATGTATTATATTTATCATTAGTCTATGCACCATAGATTTTGCCAAAAATCATTTATTTTCTTTCTTTTTAATGATCATAATTTGCAAGGTGTTAGGTATGGCTTCTATTTGTGGGCATTTGTCCTATCATGTTATTTCATACGCCTATTTATCTTATAAATATTTGTCTTGGTTTACGTGTAAATCAACCATTGGGGAAAGTTTCATTTTAATGTTTCCCCCAACACAAAGGTATTTATTTATTGTTCTTCTTTTGTGGTGCCTAGTGGCATTTAGCTATCAACAAATACCAGAAAAATGTTTACCAACAACTTTTTCTCGGTTTTGAAGACAAATCAAATACAAACGTTTATTTTGAAATTTTATAAGAAAACAAGGAAAAAATGGATCCTATGGATTTGAAGAAGATTGTAGCTAGTAGACCATAAAAAGTTGAAAGGAACTACAGGGCTGAATCATGTGCATTCAGCCTGTCATCCTTCTTATAATTGCATTGGCCCTATTGTGTAAATGAAGATTTGCAATAGCCCACAAGCTTTTGGTAGATGTGCATACATTCATTTACAAATCCTTCTTGAAACACATCAAAGATGTTGAGACCAAAATAAGTTAACAAACAATAGATGGAATTGATGTATCTCATTTGAGTGGTTTGACTCAAGGATTAAAATATCAATATAATACACCCGATACGGGGCGTATCGTATCAGTATCGGACTACACCGATATGGAATACGCTATGGTTGTAGGTGTATCCAGCCAGTCGTGCGTATTGGTCCAATACGCACGTATCGCATAGTATCAGCCAATACAAAGTGTATTGACCAGCGTCTCACAATAAAAAAACTAGGTGAGTGTGACTCAAACACAAGATGGTGAATGCCCATTGCCCAAGCGTGCATGTACATTAACCACAAAGTCATTTGTTATTTCATGTTAATATGTGTAATAAAATAACTTTTATTAAACTTAATGTTTACATTCAAATAAAAAACAACATACATTTATTTTCAAAAACTTCAACTATAAATTAAAAAGAACAATATTCAAATTAGTATTTTATAAATCAATGGAATAAATAATTTATAAAATCCACATATATATATGTATATCAAAAATGAATTTTAATTTCAAAATTTATACAAATAAAATATTCATAATAGAATAATTATTTTAATACTTTAACTTTATAAATTTGCATATGGTATATATATCTTAAATTTTTATAAATTATTAATTAATATTTTAATTTGCATTAAATACCAACATATTTATTATTTACAAAATAAAAGTATTGTTTACAAAGTATTTGAGAATATAGTATAAATTGAATCTATCAAAACCATTAATCTACATTTTATATAAAAATAATTTTTAACTTCAAAATTTAATAAACATAAAATATTAATAATGGAATAATTATTTTAGTAATTAAAATTTATGAATTTTCATATGATATGCATTTTCAAAATTTTAATAGATTTGATATATTTTAAGTTAAGATTATAAATTTGTATTAATTATTAATTGATATTTTAATTTACATTTTATAATAACATATTTATTGTTTACAAAAATATAAATTTTATTTATCAAACAGTTAAGAATTAATTTTTTACTTGAATTTTTTTGTTAATGTTAAAAAAATAAAAATAGAAAAATAGAAAAAATGATATAATAATTTAAATATAATAGTTGCATATGCTTTATGCCTTACACTTTAATAGATAATAAAATAATATTGGTTTTTTTCATGTATTAATTTATAAAAAAATCTATTTAATATTTGCCTTGGACTCTTGATTGAAGCATTATTAATGAAATTGTATAATATCTACATGTCCTATTATATTAATTATAATATTTTTCTTCGTATGTATATATATATATATATATATATATATCATTTAAATATACAATTCCTATATATTTATAGTTGTTTTGACATTAAACTTAATGCCATTAATATATTTATGGAATTTGTGTGCATTTTCTTACTGTATCCAAGCGTTTTCATGTTTTTTCATTCGTTTCCATGCGTTTCCCAAGGATATCCATATTCGTATTTGTATCTAAGTTGTCCGATACGATACCTGATACCGATATTTTAATCCTTGGTTTGACTCTTTTCTACCTCTCATCAAGAAATGTTTAGCTTGGAATACTAGAGAATGTGGAAGCATAGACACTCAAACACCTAAAAAAACTAATCCTTAAGCATAATCCATACATCATTTTCCTTTCAAAAACAAAATTAGGGAAAGCAGGAACTAGCTTGTTCAAAGAGTGGCTTTCATGAAATGGGCACATTGTTGCTTCCATAGGGCCTAGTGGAGGGCTAATTTATGCTTGGAAAGAAAGTATAGTCATTAGAGTAATCAATTCAAATGGTAATTTGATGAAGCTAATAATTCAATCACATCCTCCTATAAAATCAACTAGAAAAGAATTTTGGAGAAGGATGGAGTTAGAAGCAAACACCACCAACTTGTCATGGTTAGTAATGGGAGACTTTAATGATTTGGGTGAAGAAAATGGATATATAGGAAGAGGAACAAAGAGGAAACATGCTTCCCCTCATTTTTTATCTTTAAAAGAAATATAGAGAAAGGCTGGATAAGGTGGCTGCCAATTTAGAGTAGTGTTGTAGCATGTATGAGAATGCTAAAATTTGGCATCTAACACCTATTGAATCTGAACATTCCCCCATATTTCTTAATACTCAACCCCCACAAGTAATGAGTAAAAACTCACTTATCTTTCAACCTATGTGGGGAGAAAGTGAAGAATGTGAAAGAATGGATAAAGTAATTAAACTTGGGAAATTAACTAATGTTTTGGGCATGCAACTTATAGAGTTGTTACTAAACTTCATAAGCTAAAACGAGAATTGTGGAAGTGGAACAAAGAAAGTTTTGGTTGGGTTCAAGATAAAATTGTTAGCTTATCCAAGTAATTGCAACAAATGGAGGAAGAAGGCCTTGAAAGTGAAGAAAAATTTATACAAGTCAAATGACAATATCTTACTTGGTTGAAGAGAGAAGAACAAATGTGGCAATTAAAATCCCGACAGCTATGGTTAGAACATGGAGACAAAACATCAAATTTTTTTTGTTCAATGGTGAAAAATAGAAGGAAATTCAATTCCATTGAATGGCTAAGAGATGATGATGGTAATGACTTAACAACACGAGAAAAATTGTAAAGGGCCTTCAACAAGAATATCTTAAAGCCTGTGCAGTTGCTGCCTCCGTCGATGAAGACATTTGTCAAGACCTAAATTTTAATATTGTTGACCTAACCCAAGTAGAACAGTTGCTAAAATTGCCATCAAAAGAGAAAGTGTGGGAGACTATAAATCAAATGAAATCCCTTCAAAGCATCAAGTCTAGATGGGTATATTGTGTTTTGCTATCTAAAATATTGGGAAATACTCAAATGGTTCAACAATTCTTTTCTTCAAGATCTTTATGGAAGGAGCTAAACCACACCAATCTTATTTTCATACCTAAAGTTACGAGTCCTAAAATGTCTTCTCAGTTTAGGCATATTGGACTCGGTAATGTTAAGTAGAAATTGCTAAAATCATAGCAAATAGATTAAAATCTTTACTACTAGATTTATTGCTCCCAACCAAGTTGGCTTTGTGTAGGGCAAACAAGTGATGGACAATATTATTCTAGCCAAGGTTTAAAAAATTGTTACGTATTGACCCTTATCACCCGTTACGTATCGTATCGGCCCCTTCCCGATATGCCCCTACAGGGGTTGTATCGGGTCAGGGCCTAGTTCAGAGGGTCGCCGGCACTTAAACCAACCCCTTTGAACCGGTATTGGAAAAAATAAATAAAACTTAAAAAAAGGATCGATATAGGCCGATACGCCCTATTAGCGGCGTATCGCCCTGTAACAATACTTTGAACCTTGATTCTAGCTCAAGAAATAATTCACACAATGAGAAAGAATAGGAAAACCAAACAAAAATGGGTAGCAATCAAGATTGACATGTCCAAAAGCCTTTGACAAAATGGATTGGACCATTTGAGAAGTGTGCTTCAAAAGATGGGTTTCCCAAGCAAGTGAAATCATTGGATTTCTCATTGCGTTTCTACAATCTCTTACTCTATCTTGATAAGTGGAAGTCCTATTAAGTTTTTTAAACCTAAAAGTGAACTGCACGGTGATCCTCTATCACCATACCTTTTTATCATTGGCATGCAAGCTCTAACTCATATAAGAAGAGAGGTCCAAGGTATCAAAATAGCAAAAGATGCTCCTTCAACTACTCATTTATTTTTTGTGCATGATTGTTTCATACTTTGCAAGGCTGAACTCACTAAAGTTTAGAAGGTGAAAGAAATAATTGAGAAGTTTGGAGAGATGGTAGGGCAACAAGTTAATTCAGAAATCAACAATATTCTGTAGAGAAAATGTCCCCAAAAGTCACCAAAGAATTATAAGAAATATTATGGGTATGAAGAAAATGAGTCTTAACGACAAATATTTAGGCTTCAACCTATGGATCAGTAGTAGAGGATGGGAAGCTTACAAGGAAATTCTAGAAAAAGTGAAAAAAAGAGGAAAAGAAAAAAGAGAGTTCTGCTGAATAGGCAAAAATGGAAAAAGTTTACTACCAATAATTCCTTGGAGAAACATAATCAAACCAAAAAATGGAGGATTGGGGATTAGAAATGACATACTCATGAATAAGGCTAAATGCCAAGAACATGTTATGGGGGGTCGAAGCATTAAATTAAGGCTAAATATTTGAAAAGTAAAAGCTTCTAATATAGCAAAATCCCATCAATCACACTCTTCATGGTGGAAACAACTAATGAAAGTGAAAGAAGAGGAAAAAATGACTTTTTTGGAAGGTTGAAATTGGAGATAACATCTATGTTTTTCATAAACCCTTATAGTCCGTTTGGTTCGCGCGACCTGGATGGTGAATATTCTTATTTTCTCGTGTTTGTTTTGGGAGAGATGTTGTGATGCGATGATAATAGAATTCTCAAAATATGGGATGTGGGGTCTCACCAAATAGGTGCAACCCCACTGAGAAACGAAAGTTGTGCGACGACAATGAGAAAATTTTATTGAGGGGTGGACTATTCTCATCACCCACCTCTGCAACAGTCTGAACTCCAACCACCTATATTCTTCATCCCTGGCAAAAGGTAACATTTCTGGTGGTTATTGTCTTCATCTTCTCCAGCGAAGATAGCAAGGACAGGTTATTGTCTTTGTTTCCAGCGGTTATTGTCTTCAGATCTTAGACAGCAAGGACATGTTATTGTCTTTGTCTTCTCCGGCGAAGGTAACGTTTCCGACGGTTTCGTGCGGTGGTTGTTTATTTTCAAAGTATTAAATAGCATGGCCGGTCCTCAACTCATTGAATCACCTCTCCATCCATGGTTGGCCGGACTAGTTTTTCCTCGCCGGCAAGCTGAAACACGACACATGTGTTCTAGATTTACTACTATTGTCCTCTTGTTTAACTTCGGCACTCTAGATCTGACAGAGACGTGTTTTTCCAGATCTGGAGTTTTTCCCATGGATTTGTTCCAAATCTGTTGCTAGCCCCATGGATTTGTTCCAGTTCTGCGGTATTTCTTCATCCCTTCGTCTCATTAACCAAACACTAGAAGCATATTCTGTAGGATAGTAGGTCCCAGCAAACAAACACATGGACCAATAAATGAGAAATAAATTCTTCCTTTCTCATACCATCCTTTCTCATCTCATCCTTTCTCATCCCACTGTTTCCTAGAAACCAAAAGAACCCTTAGGTTTCAACAATTTAATAATGGTATAATTAATCATAAAGCAAGCAGCATGGAGATATATCAAAAGTTGAAAGTAAAAGACCTCTGCATGCCTAATGGAGGGTGGAGTCTAGAGAAATTAAATGAGTTGTTTGACAAAGAAGAGAAAGAAGCAATCTTAAAGGTGATGGTCAACAGAAATGAAACACATGATAATTGCTTTGGATGCCATCTAATGGTGGAATTTATTTTGTTAAATCTTTTATCTAAACAAGAAGGATGCTCAATACGAGATTCTCTTCATACATGAATTTGGAAGTAAAAATACCACAGCGTTACAAACTCTTTGCATGGAAGATGTTAAATGGTGGCTTGATCACTTAGTTAAATTATACTCAAAGAAAATAGTAAGTGAAAATACTTGCATCCTTTGTGGAGAACATGCTGAAACTGACTTCCACTTAATAGTTGCATGCCCATTTGCAATAGTTGTTTGGATTCAATCCAGATTTTTTTAAGGTACAATTCATGCGTCAAGTTGCAATCAAATGGATTCAAAATCTTCAAATGAAATGAGGTATGCAACCAAAAAGTGGCTTTGTAGTGTGATCCCAACCAAAAATTTTGTTGCAGCAGTTGGGAAACATTTGATGTTTTCTAAGCCCAGAACAAGTGAAGTAATGGGGCATATTAAGTGCATTGAATTGGGCTCTAAATTTTGGTCTGAAATGGGTTCAAGTCTTCACAAATTCTGCTACTTTAGTTGAAAGAATGGTAGAATCCATCTAATGGACGCCATAAAGGTTGCGGAATGGGTGGGGCGAATTTCAAAAATTTCCTACCTTCTCCCAACTGGGAATCATATTCCCTGAATTTAGAATACAATATTCAAGGATCTACTTGAACCCTAATCAAACCAGATCTGTACCAAAAGATAAATGGGAGGATTATACCTGATCCGGAGAAGCAGTATCTCCCAAAGTTGGTGTTCACGCCCAAAGAATGCTCCAAGATCTGTCCCTGCTGAAGATGACACAGCTGTGGATGGAACAGAACCAGCAGGGTGCGTCCTACACACTGGATCCTTCACAAGAATCCCCTGGATGTACTAAACACTGAATTCTTTCAGTCTTTCTTGCAAGACTGATGTCAAGAACTGGTTTCTTGACTTTCTTTTCTGCAAAGATCAAATCTTGCAACAATGCAGATGGCGGCGGCAGGAGGAGATTTCCAGAAACGAAAAAGCTGAATTGTTTTCTTTTCTGGAGAGAATGAGATCTAATCTCAATTCGCAGGAACCTTTCTTGCTTACCAGAACCTCTTGGATCGAAATCTGATTTCCCTCTCTTGGTTCATTCGAAAATCTCCTCTCTTTTCTTCTTGATTAAGAAATCTCCTAATTAGGAGTTATCCCAATCCAAATCAGTATTTGGATAGGGGATAATCTTAATCCCTTTCCCAGATAGAGTTAGCTTACTCTTGATCTTATCAGAAGATTACCAGATTCAAATCTGATTTGAATTTGGTCTCTAAGAGTGGATAAGGCTAAGAGCCCAATCCTTTTTGCTAACTTCAATCTCAAATTCGCCCCATTGATGGGTGATCATATCAGCCCACTTCGAAATGGGCTTTTTGGCCCATTAAGCATTCAGTGTTTAATTAGTTTCCAATCTGCTGCCCAGTTGGGCTTCTTTGTATGGCGTGGGACCCAAGCATTGATCTACACACCAGCCACATGGGTTCGGCCCAGCCTTTAATACAAGGCCCAGCCAAATTCACTGAAAATCTCAATGAACCCCTTGAGTCCATCGTATGAACCCTATGGGCCCAACACTTACATTAAGTGGTCCCTGGGCCAAGCCATCTTATAAAAACCCAGGGACTGTGGGCAGGTGCAAGATTAGCCCATCAGGTATTATCCTAAATGGTCTTACACTTAACCTCTCAGCCCTTAATGATCAAGCACTGCCCGACAAGAGAGGACCTCTCCCTCGGCTGCAAGGAACAGTGCTGCACTCTCCTCTCACATGGATCCCGGGAATTAAAACCATTTGCAAACATTTTGAAACCGTACATATATATGTAAATATATTAATTTTGCAAAAACAAAATTCCAACGATTGAAATCAACTGCCGGCAGTTTGGTTTCCATCAGAGAGAGTGCATTCCCGATCATTACCCTTTGTCCGACAAAGTGGCTGATTCTGTCACTATGACCACCCACTCAGATGAATTCTCAAACTGCCCCAACATACCCAGGTTTTGATCCCCACTAAGGATCTCACTGATTGGCATATCAAAGGCAGCCTGATCCAGCACCTAGTGAAGTGTCATAATCGAGTCTAGGGGTCAGGTGTAACTTTCCAGTTTTGCCCATCTATCTCCAAGGTCCAGGGCAAGACTGGAAATCTGGTCCGGTTCAAGGATTCAAGTAATCCCATGCTGTATGTGCCTCGGGTCTTACCCTGATGGCTGAGACAGGCCATCCCAACACTTGGTGGCACACCAGTATCAGCCTTGGCAGGATAAATCTCCCCAGACTTATCCAACGGCTGTGAACATTTAAAACTAACATGAGTCTCTACAAATGTCCAGTTTTAGGGTTTTACACAGAATTAAACCAAACAACATGAATCAAACATGCACTTTATTTATTTCCACTAAATAACAAAAGTACATCAAAATGATTGAAGCTAAGGGCATACAAAACTGTCTAACATTAGTCTCTCAAGTATCCAACGAAAACAAAATTAGAAGATGGTTAGAACAAGCAATATTTGAAGAAATTGAGTATGTTGTTAATCAATTTGTCAGTAGTAAAGTAACTTATATAACATCATATAGCCCATACAAAAACAGGAAAATCTAGACATCAAGGTGACATGGAATATCTTGAAACTCCGCCAAGTTGGCTATGGGAGTTAGGGGTGTTAATGGTATTCAAAAACCCAATTTTGAATTTGAGATTCGACATAATTGAATCGAATTCGGATAATTCGAATATCTAACCAGTCGAATTCGGATATCCTATTCATACCGAATAGCTAATCGGATTTGAATTCATATATGACCTGATTTGATTCGATAAATATCCAAATTCGATCGATTATTTAATTCTTATATATAATATATAAAATTTTTAAATGTTTTATATAATTTATATGTATAATAATTAAATTATATAAATAATTTATATATTTATATACTTTATATAAATAAAATATTTATTTTATTTATTTATTAATTACCTAAAATAATTAATTAGTCAAATTCGAATCGAATCAAATATTCGAATATTTAATCGGATTCAAATTTGGATATTGCTTGATCCGATTCAAATTCAATCCGTTTACACCCCTAATGGGAGTACTTCTATTTGTAGTTCAACATAGAAATGTACTTTAAATTCTTCTTAGTGTATTCTCTTTTAGTTTGGCCAAAAAACAAAAAAAAAAGAAACATTTCCATGGAAGTTCAGCAGAGCCTTTCAAGGCGAATCTGGATTTTGTCCTTACAACTTGTCTAGTCACACATCAGTTGTTATTCATGGAAGATGTTGCCAAAGCACGGTTGGATGTACAATAAAGGTCAATTTAAGGAGCAAATCCTGATTCATCTATGTTAATGTCTCTTTCTAGAGGAACACTGCAATCACAGATGATACAAATGGGAACTCTCTTCATAAAAGACACGAGGAAAAATAATTCCAACATTTAAAAGAATTGTTATAATCAAATTGAAAATAAAATTAAAAAACAATAATAACAAGAAGATAGTGTCCCAAGTATATGAGAACAAGTAGGGGTGCTCACAGTTCAGTTAACCAAACCGTGGGCCTTTTTTTATAACCGAACTGGTACTATTGGTTTTTTGAAAACCGGTAACCAAAATCGAATCGATGCCAATCAGTAAATCGTCGGTTTGGTTTGTTGGTTTTTTTATTTTTTAATTTTTACAATATATATTATAAAAATATATATAAATATATAATAAAAAATTATAGATATATATAAAATATTATATTTTAAATAATAAATAATATATCATATATCATATATCATATATCATATATCATATATCATATATCATATATCATAAATATATATATATATATTTATATATAATGCATATTTATTAATTTATAATATATAAAAATATAAAATATATAGCAATATATGTATACTGGTCGGTTCAGTTAACCGTCAATGTTCTATATTGGTTAACCGAAATTGAGCCGGTACCTTTGGTTTTTTTAAAAACATTGGTTCGGTTTTTCAGTTTTTTTGCTCCCCCCTAAGAACAAGTATTCCCAATATTATAGATTAAGAGGTAAAATCGTCCAAAAAAATAGAGGAAAAGAAACTCCACAAACATGATAACAACAACTAGTAAGTAAAATCATTAAAGCAACACTGTGAGAATTTGGGAAATGTAAAATCATTATGGTCACTAGGTCATGAGTCAAACATCCTAGGGCATTCTAAAGTTTGAATTGTTTTTCTTGTTGCTGATTTCAAAAATAAATCAAAACCATTTGGTTTGAAAATAGATCATTTTTCAAAACAGAAACACAAAAAGAATATTCTTGGTTATGTTATGTATTTTTTGTTTTCAAAACTAAAAACAAAAACATGTTCCTGAATTTTTAGTTTCAAAAACATGTTTTCATCTTGTTATTTAATATCATATTCTATAAATAATATAACTTGTACACTATAAAATTTGTTTTGGTTTTAAAAACCATTATTTTGATTGTTACAAAAACATGTATTATTATTTTTTTCTTTTTGAAAAATCTATGCTTCCAGGAAGACATGATACTTGAAGGACCTTGACCAATCAAAACCCTCCATGAATATCAAAAAGCCACCATATTGGTTACCACTTTTACGATACAGATTGATTGTTTACAAGTTTTTCCGATATCATAGTCAAATCTTTAAAAAAAAAACAAAATCAATTTATTTTTCTCTTTGAAAACAAAAAAACAAGTTCAAGAACATGTTTTTGTTTTTTTGCTGATGCGGTGATTTCAAAAACAAATGAAAACAAAAGCATTCATGTTGTAGAACACACCCTTAATTGTTCAATCTCATCGTTTGAATTCATTCAAATAAAAAAATTAAATATATATAATTTTATATTATCTTTTAAAGTTATTTGGGTGAATTTGGTTAAGTCAACATTTGTAAGAACCGGACAACTGAAAAAAAAAATCCATTTTTGGTGTTATTCCTGATGATCCTTGAAAGAAAAAACGGTTCAAGTCTGACAGCACAGCCAAACAGCCTTAAAGGGGGCTGGCCTATCCATCAAACAATTTGAGCCATCGGGCCTGGGTGGGTCTCTTGGCATGTAGCTGAAAGTGTCCTTATTTCATCTGCAGATCATCAATAGGCAAGGGCCTGATGAAGGCAAATGCCACTACATGTAGAGACAGGACCTCTGAAAGCACAACACCCATCCATGATCATTTCCTTCATGAATTTAATCTTCATGTGTGGTTGGATACCATGCTCTCAGACTTTCCTTGGATTTATTCTTGATTCTCATATCTAAACCCTGAATTCTAATCCCTAAACCCTTGAATCCTAATCCTATAAATAAGGGATAAAATTCATTTGATTGGGCACATGTCCTCCGATTGGGTAGGATCCAAATTAATATTTCCTTTGCTCTTAGGGTCAGTTTGGTTCGCAATCAGAATCGAAATTGGAACCAGAATGGTCTATTCTCATAATCTGTTCGGTTCAAAAATGAATCAGAGTGGAAATTGGATCAGCTGGAATAGGGTTTCATTCCAAGGGATGAGGAGGGAGTGGCCATTCTCTCAAATGGGGGAATGCCATTCCACCAAAAATGAGAATCGGATTCTGATTTTGCCCAATCAAACAATTGAAATTGAAATAACCTATTCCGATTCTAATTTCAGACCCCTGTTGGAACCTAAAGAGTGTTTACACAAATTTTCTTAAAGAGATCTGGACTCTTGCAATAAAAGTAATAGTTTATTTTATTTTCAAAAGTTAAAATCATGGGTTCAACCATTTAACCACAATTTCTTTTACAACACTCTTATTTTTAAATAGGAAGAAAAAGTCCAACCACCATTAAGACCGGCAGACATGATTTTTCTTCTTTTCCATTTCAATGATAATTTCATATAGTAGGAACAAAGAAAATGAGGACCTAGGCTGCATTTTCTATTGATAATGTTTGAATTTTTCAAACATGGTAGGTAGTTGAAGAGAAGGAACACTTCAATCATTGTTGCCACTAGTTGAGCAGGTTGTAAATATTTCTTTTGTTTAGATAGTTTATTTACCTTCCAAAAAAAATCATTATTACCCTTTTCATTATGAAGTTTAGCTACTAAAACTTCAACTTTTTAGTATGTGTCTAGAGAAGTCCAAATTAGGGATGTCAAATGGGTTGTCACAGGTTTGCCTAATTGAAACCTGACCCGAAATTCAATTAAGGCTGATCCGACCTTAATTCGATAGAGTCAGGTCAATGCAGACCATGGTTTTTAAAACCGACCTGGTGACCGAATCAGTCAGGGGTCTAGTTATCGGGTTGAACAGTCCGATCGTTCAAACCGAATGCTTGGCCCATTCTGACAAAAAATAAAAAATGGTCAAAACAGTTCAAACAGTTAACTGTTTGGTTCAGTGGTTTGTTGACCAAAATCAATAGTTTTTGGGAGAAATTCAGTTTTTGGGGAAAACGGAACCAGTCACCTAACCGATTCCCAGTTTTTCCGGTCCGGCCCAGTTTTGAAAACCATAATGCAGACAGCATCCCTACTATGAGTATTATTAATATTATGAGGCTATGAGTAATGTTTTGAAAACCAATAGGCTGAATCGTTTTTGTCTCCAGGTTGTACTTGTATATCATCGGTTTGATCGTCTGGATCAAATGGGTCAGACTGTACCATATTAAAAAAATATAATATATACATATATGTGTATATATGTATAATACATATTTTATCAACAAATAATGTATAATTATATTTTATATGTAATATGTGTATTGTTTTATTATTTAATTTATAATTTTTTTTTATTTATAAAAAATGCTAAAAATTACGATTTGAGACAAAAAAAAGGGATTTTGGCAAAAGTAGCAAGATAAGATACTTATGGATGGAAATTTGCGTACACATTTAGTGTGTAATTCATAACTTGGTCACCAGGTAGAATGGATTAACAGTTCAACCACCTGAATCAAACAATTTTTGACAGGTCAACGGTTTTTTACTAATTCTCAGGTTTTAGTAGAATTAGACCCAGAATCATGACTTGTGACAGTTTAGAAAGTCCAACTGACCAAGTTGGGCTTTCTGTTTCTGGGCTCTCTCGAGAAGGATGGCCTGGATGGAGCCCATGATAATGTGAACCCTCCATGTAGCAACTCTCCTTTGATAGATAAGCAGATTTCATTCATGGTTTTAAAAAACGATCTGGAAATGGAATCGTTTTGGCCATCGGTTTTTGGGTCGACGGTTCAATCGTTCAGTTCAAATGGACAGTTCGTTCTGATAAAAAAATTAAAAATAAAAATGGCCAAAACCATTGAACGGGTTGATGGGTCAACGATTTGACCACCCGAATCAATGGATCATTGACTTATTCAACGATTTTTGGTCAAGGACTGGGTTTGGAGTAAAACAAAACCAGTTACCTGAAAGGTTCTCGGGCCGAATGGTCCAACCATCCGGATCAATGATGGTTCAAAAACCAAGATTTCATTTATGAAGGTTATCATATTGCTACTTTTGGTTTTGTGAATAGGGCTCCATCTGGAGTATTGTTTGGTGAAATAATCAAGAGACTTCAAATTGACTGTAATACAGCCATTTACATTGCTCTCCGATGAAGGGTCAATTTGGGAGGGCTGAATTTTTCTGATTGACCACAAAATATTGTTAGAGATATTCATCCAATCGTACATTGGGAACATCTATTATACTTTATATTACTAACATTTCCAAAGTGCAGCTGGGTGGCCAGCAATGGTATTGTTGCCAGCAGATCCAGACTCTTTTCACTAAGCCTCTTTTAAGAAGCTAATAAAAGAAACTTCATTTAAAATTCGTTTTCTTTTGGTTGAACAACAGCTGGGCTTTCCACATGTTTCGCCAAACATAACTTATGAGCTATCTTTACGAGGCCCACCAAGCATGCACAACCTAAGGCCACCGGGTGCAAATTCTCCCAAACAAAGTGGGATCTGTTTTTCACACTGATCTCACAGTCACATTCCACCATGCATTGGAAACATCTCTAATGAATAATAAAATAAAAATATGGGAGATGTTCCCGATGTACGATTGGTACATGCTGTGAGGTCAATGTGAAGAACAGATCCAGACTCCTCCAAAACAGGCAACAAGTTTCTTTTACTTTTTCAAAGCAGCTCAACTAAAGCAATTCAACCAATTGCTTGAAGTGGTCCCATACAGGACCCTAAAGAAACCAGGCTCTAATGGAAGTTGAATCTCCTTCCAACAAAACACATTCCAACACCCTACCCCTACCAACATGATCTAACACCAGTCATCTTATACATGGCATAGGTCCCACTTATATGATGGGTCCAGTCTCATGGTAAGATGTGCAGTGTCAGATCATATTAATAGGGTGTTGGAATGTGTTTTGTTGGCAGAAGATTCCAATTCGCTATAATGGGAGTTTCTAGGCCGATCATGACAGGGATTGTGATGGATCAACCGATCAAGGTAAATTCAACCCACTCGGCTTTTGATTTTGCTTTACCCATCTTGGAAACACCTGGTTTGGTGCTATCAATACCTAATAAAGCGAGCCACCATTTCTTCTAAGTATGTGTTTGGCATAGCTTCCGTTTATTCAAAACATTTGTACTTGATTTGTCTTTAAAACCGAAAAAAATAATAATGAAATAGTTTATTGACAATTAGGTAACATTACGAGCCATTAGGCACCACATCAGCAGAAAAGTGAATAAATGCCTAACCAATGAGAGAAGCATTAAAATGAAGCTTCTCCCAACGATAAACGTGTACATAAATCAAGGCCAGCTCTTACAAATATCTATATGTATGGATCAACATGATGGGCTAAATATTAATTTGGTGATGACATGGCACCATTTATCAAATAAATAGAAGCCATACAAAACAGCGCCTAAATCACAGCCCCAATTTTGAAAAACTAACCTTGCGTTTGGATAAACTTTTAGGTGTTGTGCTTTTTAAATTTAAAAGCACACTTCGGCTTTTTTTTTTTCTTGTTTTTTCAACATGACCATAGTCAAAAGCTTAACAAGTAAAAATTTATCCTGATTGTCCAATTTGAAGAATTACAACTACATGGGGTTCGGCCTATAGAAATTGTAACAAATTCTCGAAAACAACCATCATATTCGCAAAAACAAACATGATTTTGGTTTAGGCCATTGAATTCATATAAGTTCCTATAAATGGTACATCTAGCACATATCTGCAGCATTTCCATGCATCCTGTGTGGATTACCATAAAATCCAGCCCCGGCCAAACCCACACAATGTTTCCAACCAGACTGGAGGCCAACTGCCAGGGTTGTTGGAAACATTCTTGGCCATGACGTCTTACCATTGTGTGGGGTAAAAAGAATAAAAGGGTCCGTTGGTTTTTAGCCAAAATCGAAATTGGAAAGGTCTATTTCCATAATTTGTTTGGTTCGGACAAGAATCACAATGAAAATTGGAATTAGCTGGATTGGGATTTTATTCCCAAAGCAGGGGGGAGGGAATAGCCACTCCCTCAAATGGGAGACTACTATTCCACCAGGAATGGTAATGAAATTCTGATTCCGCTCAATCAAACAGTTGGAATCAGAATAAACCATTTTAATTCCGATTTCAAACCCTTATTCCCGCAAATCAAACATGACCTAATTTCTCTAATATCCTTTTGATAAAAAGGACAGGCAAAATAACTGAATGAGTGAAAGAATAATTGCTCTCAATATTTTGTTGACCAAAAATGCAGTGGATATGAATATGATCGTTTTGTTAAAGTATATTTCAGTTTTAGCTTTTAAGTTAGTTTCAAAATCCTGTTTTTCTAAACAAAGACAGTAATTCTCTAATTAGGAGTATGGTAGGGATTGCAACTTTCCCCATCCTCGACGGGGACCCGACTTCCCCGACCCAATGAGGTCGGGGATGGGGATTGAGGTTCCCGCCCCGACCCCGATTTTATATATATATATATATATATTATTTATATATCAAAACATATTTAAAACATTATTTATAATTAAAATTTTTTATTTATTTTAAATAATTTATTTTTCAAAAAAATGCTATTATCTAAAAAAGTTCCAGGGATTCAGGTCCCCGTGGGTTGTGGATAACCATTGGGTTGACCACTAAGGATATAAGTATTAATTCCTTAGCCTTGTTTTTAATTTTCTTCATTTGAATGAAATAATTTATAATCAATGCATTAATTTTCTATTAATTAATTACTACAATTAGTTTTGTCTCGAATCAACACACTTCACCCAAATCGGCATAAATCCAAATCAACTTGACCCGAGTCTGGACCAGCTCAACTTGGTCTAAATATGAACAAACCCGATCACCTCGATTTGGTTCATTTGGGTCAATCAGCCCAGTCTAAACCCAAGCCAACCCAAGGTAGGATGATCCGGGTCGACCCAAATCCAAAACGGGATAAGATAGGATGGTTCAATCCAGACCTGGTCCGACCCGACCCGAAAGCCACCCTGCTTGCCTTAACCCAAATTGGATCGTCCTGCCAGACTTCTATCTATTCAACCCAACCCGAATCCAGACCAGTCCAACTTACTTCCATTGACCCGAATCCAAACCTGATATGGCCTAGTCCAAGTCAATCCACCATTGACTAAATTGGTCCGGTCTAGTCCAACAGGACTGATCTGAATCCAAATGATTCAACCACTCTTGATGTGATTAGCTTGAAGACGATCCAATTAGATAGTTCAAGTTGGTCTGACTGGTTTGAACCTAAGTGGTTCGGTCAAACATGAAACTCGAACATAGTCAAATGGCTTCGCCGCTTATGTAAAAATAACATGCACGTAACGTGATTTGAACCTTCAAGTGGGAATAAGTTTTTTGTTTTAAGTACATAAATATAAGTTTAATGGGTTTGGGCAGGTTGGATTGGATAAAAACGGGTTTGGGTTGAACCCAACCCATTTAATTTTATATAATTGTGTCATTAATGGGTTAACGGGTTAGATGGATTGGGTTAACGTTCAACCCAAACCAAACCCAACCCAACCCACCCAATTGCCACCGCTAGTTAGGAGTTCAACTTGGACAGGCACGGGTTCGGAAATTATTAAAATTCCAGGGGTGTTCTGTAATTTAGATGAGAAATTTGTGGTCTACACCACACCACATTCGATAGCTGTTCTGAACTATGGATAGATTGTGTGGTGTGGATTAGTCCACACCCATGATGGCATTCTTCAGGTGTGGTGTGGACTGGTCTATACCATACTTTTTTATTCCATGTATCTCATATTCATTTTATTGGAGATCTACACAGTTCTTTTTTTGCTTTCCTTCCTTGGTCAAAAATACCTTAGCTGAGTTTGGAAGGAGTACAAATGCAAATATATAGAGTGCAAAACCTTATATTTTGTATTATTTTATATGTATTTACGTTGTACATATTTGCACTTGTACTGCTTCCAAACTGAGCCTTAAGGGTCTCTTCTTGATTCTCTTGCTTGATTGCTGTATTTGCTTTTGTTGTTGTGTTGAATGAATCATTTTGATTACCCAAAAAGACTGCTAAAAATGCTACTACGTCCATAACACATTCAATCCAATTGAGGGGTGGCTCAGTTGGTATATTACCACAATTATCGATTTTGGAGAGGGGTTATTTGTGTGGTGCTGCTCTATTTAAATAGCCCCTAGATGGGGATTCAGGCGTATCACCAAAATATCATAAAAACAACAACACCCATCCTGTTGATTGATGATTAGACCTATTCATGGACCATGTTCGGGTTGAGCTTTTGCCAAAATTTGAGAACAAAGACCAAGACCCAAGTAATGCAAAATGTATCAGAACCAATCACATTCTCAGTTTAAATCAATCCCTGACCCACTATATTACAAAATAAGTAAATAAATTGTCGATTCAGTCAACCACCCTTTGACCCAAAAAGGTTGAATCATCGGCCCATTCAACGGGTTAATTGGTTTTGTATATTTTATAATGACATCATGGATTGACCCTTTGATGTAAAGGATTGAGCCACTAAATTGCTGATCTGGAGGGAAAAGAAATTCCGCCTCTTTTAAATCCAGATTATGGCCCATGTGATATTAATAGCAGCCATAGACTGATATGTATCAGCCAAGCAAGGTTTAAAATTTTGCAACGTATTGGCCCGTATTAGCCAATATGTATTGTATCTTTAAGGGGTCAGTACAGAAAACACTACAAAATCATTTGTATCGTGTTTTTTTTGTCGTGCTGACCCCGTATCGTAACCATATTGGGTGTATCGGACCTATATTGGGGTGTATCGGAATCATATCTTAACTGTATCAGGGTGTATCGGTCAATACAATACAATTTTCTGTATGCAAATAACAAATTAATTTTTTTTAGAAAAAAAGGCTTTTAACTCTCTCCAAAAGCCGTCTTTCTCTCCCAAACTCACCAAATCATCCCAAAACATTTTTGGATCGTAAAATCTTTAAAGAAAACCCAAAAACAACCTCCAAAACTCAAGATTTTTGAGTTTTTTTCAACTTTTTACAAAAATTGGAAAAATAAATACTTTTTTCAATTTATTCGATAGTATGTTACACTATTTTGTGTTTTTTAATGCCTGGAAATGCTTTTATATACATATATTACCCTTATGTTGAAAATCCTATATTTTTCTGTTGTAAATAGATGTATTTAATTTTTTAAGAGTTTAGAAAAAATAAAAAAATGCTATTTCATATTTTTGGTGTAATTTGACCATGAAGATTAATTGTGTCATAGATCTATGAGTGATCTACCATTATCCATAGATCTATTAAAATTTCTAAAATATTTATTTTTTTTATTTTTTTATAATTTTTTGAATAAAAATATTTATTTTTTCAATTTTAATATGAAAAAAATATTTATTTTTTGTAAAACTAAAAATATTTATTTTTTAAACTTTTATAATTTTAAAATATTTTTTTTCTAATTTTTAATTCATATATCTATTAAAATTTATTGTAAAATATTTATTTTGTTTATTTTTTTCTAATTTTTGGTGTGATCTAACCATAATATTTACCATTTTGTAAATCTATAGATGATCTGCCACATCGATAAAATTATTTTTATGTTATATTTTATCTTTTAATTTTTGTTATAAATTTTGTAATAAAAAATAAAATAATTGTTTGAATAAGAAATAAATACTTGTTTAAACAATTATAGAAAATGTTTCATTAAATAATTATTAACCTTATATTTTGTAGTTATAACCTTATTAGAGAATACCATTATGTTTCCATATGTTGATTATGGCATTTTTCATAAAAATCATTAAAGGACATGATTTTTGTATGTATAGCTCATTTAGACCTTATATTTAATGTTATTGATGCATATTTATGATTTATTAGGGTATTTAATGCATTTCCATGCATTTTTATGCATATCTTAATTTTTCACCCATATCCATGTGTATCCCAGGCGTATCCTAATATGTCTCTTAAAGTTGCATTTCCAATGCACTTGGCATTTTCGATACTTTGAGCTTTGTTTGCAAGTGATATGCTCAGACTGCTTAGTGCATACTTTTTAGCATATCGGCAATACCCAAAATCCTATACATATTAGGGGTGAGTAAATAGGTAAATTCTTCCTGAAACCAAATGGAACCAGCCTTGAACCGACCTACCCAATCTGTTACAAGGTAGGGTCTGGTTCCAAATTCTTGGAACCAGCCCCCACCCAAAGTAATTCTAAGGTCTAGGGGTTTACCCTATCTGAACCAACCCACTTGGTAGAACCACCTTGGAACCAAATTTGCCTTGAAACAAATTCCAAAGTACTTCTAAGGATGTGAAGATTTGAAACAAGAACTCATGGTTGAAAAGACCATAGTCTCACTTGACTATAGAGTCACTTAAATTATCTAGTCAATTTTTTGTTTTAATATTTGAATGATATAAATAATGTAAAAGATAATATTTACAAAATAATTATTGAAAATCAAGTTTTTAAGGAATACGTTTCATTATTTTAGAGAGAGAAAGGAGTAACGATAAAAAAATAAAAGGTTTCACGAGTAGAGCTTGGAACCAACCCCATAACCACCAAGGCTAAAATCGGCTTTGAAACTTCACAGGGTAGGTTTTGATTCTAAAATCTTGGGACGGATTCCTACAGGGTAGGTTCCGGGTTATGCCTTGAGCAGAACTGAATTGACCCATGCTCACCGTTAGATACTACAAGGAGAAAAATTTGTAGTATTGCTATCATTCCTCTTAATAAAAACAAAAAAAGGTTTAGAGCTTTTGTAAGCTGGGTGACTTCATTAACGTGGAAACCATGAACAGCTAACATGTTACAGTAAGGCAAATTATAAATATTGTAACTTAGTAACCAATACATAAACAAAGAAGCCTCCCTATAACACCACAAATGCACGGGACGAACCTGTGAAATGGTTGATCGACCCAAAAAGGCTCTTTGAGGCACCAAAATGACTTATCCTGTACACACCTGAAATGGCCATCTCTGGGATTCTCCATTCTATGGTAGCTAGGCTGCGTGTGCTGAGTTTTGCTGGCCTCGACCACTTGAAGCGTAAGCAGAAATCATCGTCATCATAAACCGGTACCCATGTATCCTTGTCCTTCAGAATCTCCACCAGTGCAAATGTGCCTTCAGTCATGAGGTCGTTCCTTGGGCAAGCAGACCAGAAAGTTACTGTCACCATGTCTCCCTTCCTGAACGTAGAGTTGATAGAGACATCAGCTCTTACATCCCCAAAATTAACTCCAGGAGGTGTTGCGTCCATGACCACTGGCGTTAGTAGGCTAATTTGCTTGTCCAAAAGATCTGGGGGCTGTGGACCTGGTTTAACATCTTGGCCGCCAACAAGAGCCTCTGCAAGCTTTTTGAACTCTTGAATGTAGGCACTTAGTGTGTGTGGTCCATACAGTGTAGAGGCACCCTGAATTATAATACCAATGAAAGAAAATTGGAGAATCTCAGGGAATTTCATTATAAATAACTGAAAACTAGTTTCTGTTTTAGAGGAAAATCTATGCTGCCGGAAAGGCATGATATGATACCGGTTGATTGATTATAAATTTTTCTGGAACCCCTGTTTTAGTTTGACTGATATTTCTTCCCGCATGCCACGAATTTCCATACATGTATAAAGATTAAAGAAGTGTCTTTAGTCCAAACACAATAACTCATGAAACAGTCCATTTATGATTTATAAATGAGACTCGATTCTGGATGAAGTAATATTTCACACCCATAAGCAGAGGACTATAATAGGCTGTCCCATCAGGATTGTTAGATGTGAAATCCTGGGGAAAATCATAACAAGTTGAGCAGAGATACATATAAAGATTATAGCAAACACTGTTGCATGGACTCTCCTAAAGGGCCAGTGTGTCATGTTGGACATATGTCCAAGTCTGACACTACACAAATTCTTGAGAGCACTTCTACATGACATTTCCTTCTTATCTCTAGCTTGTTTGACATTAATGAACAGCTAATCTACAAGATGAATCCTTCTGTTTTGTATCAAACATCAGCTATCAAGGCAACATTTTTTGTAGGTATATAATGTTAGAATTCAAAAACATTAATTATTTTAGCAGTACATACTTTTGGATGGACGTATCCCCAAGTCCATAGTTTTCCATAGACTATTGGATATACGTCAAATTCCAGCTTGTGTACATGTCCATGCAACACTTACAGAAAGTTGAATTTCAGCATTAACATTCTAATTAGAAAATTATGCCTAGATGATGTAGGGCCGTATAGGTGCAGGAAAGGATCCACTTTAAATAATGGATCATTACTAAATCTTGATCCCACACTTGGTTATCAGGGATCTTGGGAGGTGGAATGAATACAGATCAAACCTTTAGCATTTGTCACACAATGTTCTTAAACTAAAACTTGCATCCTCATGTTTGTAAGTCTGAGATGTCATCATTTCACCAAGCAATTGCCCTTGTGTGGGGTGCCTTGATGTTATGAAAAATCTAGGACCAAAAAGTTCCATGAAAGAAATTGAATGGAATTTAAACCGGTTGATGTGGTACACTTCAAAAGATTGATGCTTTCGTCATCATACATGTTAGGATCATTTTTTTTATGAGACATGCTCCATCCATGAAAAACTGTCGTGCAAGATAACTTGGTTAAATAAATTATGGGAATTGCATTTTGAGATCTATCAGTTTCAGTTTCGAATAAGACTAAGGATACCAAAGAATGAGATAATATGAAGACAGATTTAATAAAGGCCATCACCCCATGTTGATTCCAGATATATAGGGTCTTGAGAGGACTGCACTGGATACTTGAAAACAAATTATTTTAATCTGTAAGAAATTTAAGTGAATGATTTGTCAATGAAGGGTCGAAGAGAACAATCAATTTAGTTTCCAGTAAAATATTTTAACATTTATCACACAGGTATGAAGGTACCCGTAGTGGACAGATAAGAATAAAAGTACTTAGCTGCCTATGTAAATCAAGTTTGTTTGATTGTTTGGTTAGAGGTAAAGCTTGATGGAATGGGATTGAGTAACAATTTGATACAAAATGGATGCCAGGAAAGGTGCAAAAGCAAGGAAATTTCAATATTTGTTTCAGATATTGCCAAACATTAGGTCCATTTCCAGTCCACCCCTCCTATGATTCCAGATAACTGTGACCAACATTGGGTGATGGTCTTTTTATATTGCACCAATGTGGGTTCCCGCCACCCAACAAAAGCTCAAGTTCAGAGAGAATATTAAAATTTAGGTTACTCCCTAAGGGGAATAGATTTTTGCATAATGTGGACCAATTTCTGAGATAATCCCTACCCAAGGGGCAAACTTTATCTTATCAGTTAAGGCTCAGATGGATGAAGCAGAACTTTTAACAAAAAACCAAAAGGTGGATGAAGCAGAAAATATATGGAAACTACACTAGTCACCATATGTTGCATTACACAAAATGGAATCAATGGTTTTCAGTTATTTTGATTGGGCATACTGACCTCATATCTTTGCACCTGGTATTCCTCAAAGGTAGTCACATACTGGGAATAAGTGTTTGTAAGCCCTGCAATGACAACATGAATATTTCCTCTAATACCTCCACTGATGAGTACTTCCTTCACAGCATCTCGAAGGCGCCTTCCAGACATTGTTGTGAATTCTGTGAAGAAACAAAGCAATTAGATGTTCTACATGCTCAAAGATAGAAATCCCAGATAACCGGTGCCAAGGGTGGGTACTACCTCCAGGTACACTGAGAATAACTAGTTGCCCTATCCTCAAAATCTGAATTGGAAGTATTGAAGGCTGTAGAAGTAAGACCAGATACTCGATAGTAAGCAAAACCACAAATGGGGTTGGAAAGAAAAAGGGTAAACAGTTGCATTGCAACCAATTATGTTCTCAAAGGAAAACAATGGAAATGCTTTATATGATCCTTCAAATGCATAATCCATAAGTTTATTCAAACATCAAAAGTACCATATATCAGGATTTACACAAAATTAGTACTATATACCTATATTTCCTTCAAAATTTTAGGGTGTCCTAATATATAATGAGGTGATAAATACTGACATTAATTTACAAAGATAATCCATAAATTGATATTTGGGAAGATATCACAAAAAAGAGAGTTAAAAACTGAGAATTTGTATTGTAAGCCTACCAAATGTTGATAGAAATGAGAAATAGCTTGACCAAAATAAAATTTGCATGTTTTTGCAAGTCAATCTACCACAGTTTAGAAGAGCTCTAAATGATTGTGAAATTGAACCTCTTGGGCAACTACTTCAGAAACTGTACAAGCATGCAAATAGATTTTAATTCAGAGGACAGAAGGATGTGGACAGCAGATCGAAAGGGTCAGTTTACAGTACAATTGTTTTATTATAAACTGACTCAAAAGGATGAGCAGGATGTCCCTTGGCATGTAATCTGGATTCTGGAGTAAGTTTATCCCTTCAAAGGTAGCTTTCTTTGTTTGGTCTGCTTATCTTAACAAGATTCCTACAAAAGACAACCTGATTAGGAGGGGAATGGTGATTGACTCTCCTGTTTGTGTGTTATGTAACGGAATAGAAGAGTCAGCTGACCACCTGTTGTTGCATTGCAGTTTTACATACAACATATAGGTGAAAATATTTAGAATTTTTGCCATTAAAAGATGCTGCCTGCTGCATCAGTGGAAGCTTTTGTAAGAGGTTGGTGGACACATGGTCTGAGTAAGAGAGGGAAAATGCTATGGCAAATGGTCCCAGGAGCAGTCTTCTGGTCAATCTGGCAGGAAAGAAACTCAAGGCTCTTTCGAAGTAAAGGCTGTCAAGAAGAGGAACTGTGACAAAAAAAATAGTTGGGAAACTGCTATCCTGGTCATCTGCACATCTATTAAGAAACAGTGTTTCCCTTAGTTCTCTCTTTCTTTTTGAAAACCTTTTGCAATGACAAATGGAATAGTGGTCTAATGTTTATTTTGTATTCCCCATTGTATAGCCTCTGGTTGTACATGGGTTTCCTGTTTCTTTTTTAATGAATCAATATTTTACTTCTTCTCAAAAAAAAAATCTATCCTGCATGGCCATGGTGGGTACTTTTCATCCTTAATCTTGTTATACTCCTTATTTATTTTTCTTTTCTTTTTAATTTTTTGATATTAACCATGTATATAAGTATATTTGCAAAACTTCACTTTCGTAATGCTTCCATCCAGTTGGAACTTCAAATGCCGCTCTGAAACCTCCATCAAATTTCCCACTTTTGAATCATTGAAATTTTCCTCCAATCAAAATTGTAAACCTTGATCCAGATGGATATAATAGAACACACAAAGGTCCCTCCATCACTTACTCCATCTTGATTGACCATTTTCCCCAATCTTCCAATCAACTATGATCCCTATATCTCACCTTCTATTTACATTTTTTATAAGTTCTCACTTGTATTCAAAATTGCCCTGAGATATATTGATCATTCAGAATTTCAGTTTTTTAATTTAAAAATTGCCACAATTACTTAATTTATGACATGGAGCAAAGACTGGAGCTGAGGGTCATAAGAGTTTTTATCAGACTGAAGGTCATGAGATGGACATGTGGGATTGCTTTGGCCTCCAACCAGGTAAAAGACCACTGGATTATTTATACTTCTTCAATAAATGAACCAATCATCAAAATTTGCTCCAGAGCATAGAAGTTTTCAAATTTGGTGCTCCAACAACTTGGTTCCATTCCGGTCCAAGATCTGATCACTAAGGAATTTTATTGATAATCTTGTAAAATCATTAAAAAATAATGATGAACCTCAGAATGTGTACTGAATTAATAAGATTTTTTGAATTTCATAAAGTTACCAAATAAAATGAAAAAAATTATAACAGAGTTATGCAACGTTGGCATACCAAAAATACCAATTACAAATGTATCTTTTAAGACTTGTCACATTTTATATGCTAAATTGATTCCAAGCACAAATTAATCCACAATTAACCAATGACTAGCTATTTCAGTAATTAAGGGGGTGTTCCACAACATGGTTGGTTTTGTTTTTTAAAACAAATCCAACTGCCACATCAGCAAAGTTACCCCCTAAGTAGTTGAAATATCCTAGGCACGTTTATAAAAATATGTACACAAAGTAGAGCTGTGCACTTCTATTTTTTTATTGTAATTTGGACGTCTTTTGATTCCATTAATAAATCCAAACAAAACAGAAGTTTGAGGTGTTTAGCATGCTCAGGGTTTTCTTAGGTTACAGTAAAATGGTGACCAAGACAAAATTGAACTTATATAGAAATTACAACTTCAGTATGCTTACAATGCAAAGTTTTCATTTAGCTGCAGTTCTCATTTTCCTGTTAAATTTCCTAACTTACCTTTTTTTAAGATGTTTTTTTCCAAAATAACATAGACAATCCACTAAAATTATGCAACTAAGGGAACCAAGTAGATACTGAAACCCTTTATTTTAGGATACTTCAGATAATTGAGGAAATTGAATTGCATGTGCCAAATCCCTCGTGTGAAAAGGTGAAACATCAAAGATCATTTACAGGGCAACCCAATTGTTGGCCTTCAAAGGGAGATAAACTTATGGATATGGAGTTTAATAAGCAGAAGTTGTAAGCTTGGTAATTTATTTTTTTCATTTTCTTTTCCTTTTCATTCAGAAACAATTTTTGCTCAAATGAGATGGAAAATAGGATGGAAACAAAGTCCAAATCAAGTCAAAGGTCCTATTGTGTATTGCATTTTATAGGATCATACCTTTCATGGTAATA